>NC_083446.1:14994259-16425509 GCF_020745735.1 Hemiscyllium ocellatum
GAGAGAGAGACAGACAGAGAGAGAGAGAGGAGACAGACAGAGAGAGAGAGAGAGGAGACAGACAGAGAGAGAGAGAGAGAGACAGACAGAGAGAGAGAGAGTGAGACAGACAGAGAGAGAGAGAGATCAGACATAGAGAGAGATCAGACAGACAGAGAGACAGACAGGCAGAGAGAGATCAGACAGAGAGAGAGAGAGAGAGAGATCAGACAGCGAGAGAGAGAGAGAGAGAGAGAGAGATCAGACAGAGAGATCAAACAGAGAGAGAGATCAGACAGAGAGAGAGAGAGAGAGATGAGACAGAGAGAGAGAGAGAGAGAGACAGAGAGAGAGAGAGAGAGAGATCAGACAGAGAGAGAGAGAGAGAGAGATCAGACAGAGAGAGAGAGAGAGAGAGATGAGACAGAGAGAGAGAGAGAGAGAGAGATGAGACAGAGAGAGAGAGAGAGAGAGATGAGACAGACAGAGAGAGAGAGAGATGAGACAGACAGAGAGAGAGAGAGAGAGAGATGAGACAGACAGAGAGAGAGAGAGATCAGACATAGAGAGAGATCAGACAGACAGAGAGACAGACAGGCAGAGAGAGATCAGACAGCGAGAGAGAGAGATCAGACAGCGAGAGAGAGAGAGAGAGAGATCAGACAGAGAGATCAAACAGAGAGAGAGATCAGACAGAGAGAGAGAGAGAGATCAGACAGAGAGAGAGAGAGAGAGAGATCAGACAGAGAGAGAGAGAGAGAGAGAGATCAGACAGAGAGATCAGACAGAGAGAGAGAGATCAGACAGAGAGAGAGAGAGAGATCAGACAGAGAGAGAGAGAGAGAGATCAGACAGCGAGAGGGATCAGACAGCGAGAGAGATCAGACAGCGAGAGAGAGAGATCAGACAGCGAGAGAGAGAGATCAGACAGCGAGAGAGAGAGATCAGACAGCGAGAGAGAGAGATCAGACAGCGAGAGAGAGAGATCAGACAGCGAGAGAGAGAGGTCAGACAGCGAGAGAGAGAGAGGTCAGACAGCGAGAGAGAGAGGTCAGACAGACAGCGAGAGAGATCAGACAGCGAGAGAGAGAGGTCAGACAGACAGCGAGAGAGATCAGACAGCGAGAGAGAGAGGTCAGACAGACAGCGAGAGAGATCAGACAGCGAGAGAGATCAGACAGCGAGAGAGATCAGACAGCGAGAGAGAGAGAGAGATCAGACAGCGAGAGAGAGAGATCAGACAGCGAGAGAGAGAGAGAGAGATCAGACAGCGAGAGAGAGAGAGAGAGATCAGACAGCGAGAGAGATCAGACAGAGAAATAGAGAGATCAGACAGAGAGAGAGAGAGAGAGATCAGAGAGAGTGAGAGATCAGGCGGAGAGACAGAGAGAGAGAGAGAGAGAGAGAGAGAGAGAGAGAGATCAGAGAGAGAGAGATCAGAGAGAGAGAGATCAGAGAGAGAGAGATCAGATAGAGAGAGTGATCAGATAGAGAGAGTGATCAGACAGAGGGAGAGAGAGAGAGATCAGACAGAGAGAGAGAGATCAGACAGACAGAGAGACAGATCCGACAGAGAGACAGAGAGAGATCCGACAGAGAGACAGAGAGAGATCCGACAGAGAGACAGAGAGAGAGCGTGCGCGCGAGGGATAGAGAGATCAGACATAGAGAGAGAGATCAGAGACAAAGAGAGAGAGAGCGTGATCAGACAGAGAGAGAGAGAGAGAGAGAGAGAGATCAGACAGAGAAAGAGAGAGTGAGAGATCAGACAGAGAGAGAGAGAGATCAGACAGAGAGAGAGAGAGATCAGACAGAGAGAGAGAGAGAGATCAGACAGAGGAGAGAGAGATCAGACAGACAGAGAGAGATCAGACAGACAGAGAGAGATATCATACAGACAGAGAGAGAGAGTCAGAGATCAGACAGAGAGAGAGAGAGAGAGAGTGAGTGAGAGATCAGACAGAGAGAGAGAGTGAGTGAGAGATCAGACAGAGAGAGAGAGATCAGACAGAGAGAGAGGGGGATAGAGAGATCAGAGAGAGACAGAGATCAGACAGAGAGAGAGAGACAGAGATCAGACAGAGAGAGAGAGAGATCAGAGAGAGAGAGAGATAGAGATTAGACAGAGAGAGAGAGAAAGTGAGAGATCAGACAGAGAGAGAGAGGGATAGAGAGATCAGAGAGAGAGAGATATCAGAGAGAGAGAGATCAGAGAGAGAGAGATCAGAGAGAGTGAGAGAGATAGAGATAGAGATTAGACAGAGAGAGAGAGAGTGTGTGTGAGACAGAGAAGGCAGAGAGAGAGACAGAGTGAGAGATCAGACAGAGAGAGAGATAGAGATTAGACACAGAGAGAGAGAAAGTGAGAGATCAGACAGAGAGAGAGGGATAGAGAGATCAGAGAGAGAGAGATATCAGACAGAGAGAGAGACAGAGAGAGAGAGATCAGAGAGAGAGAGATAGAGATAGAGATTAGACAGAGAGAGAGAGAGAGAGTGTGTGTGAGACAGAGAAGGCAGAGAGAGAGACAGAGTGAGAGATCAGACAGAGAGAGAGAGAGAGAGAACAGACAGAGAGAGAGAGAGAGAGAGATCAGACAGAGAGAGAGAGAGAGAGAGAGAGAGAGAGAGAGAGATAGACGGGGAGAGAGAGAGAGAGATCAGACTGGGAGAGAGAGAGAGAGATCACACGGGAGAGAGAGAGAGAGAGAGAGATCACACGGGATAGAGAGAGAGAGAGAGAGAGAGAGAGATCAGACTGGGAGAGAGAGAGAGAGAGACTGGGGGAGAGAGAGAGAGAGAGAGAGAGAGAGAGATCAGACGGAGAGAGAGAGATCAGAGAGAGATCAGACAGAGAGAGAGAGATCAGACAGAGAGAGAGAGAGATCAGACACAGAGAGAGAGAGAGAGAGAGATAGACAGAGAGAGAGAGAGAGAGAGATCAGACAGAGAGAGAGAGACAGAGAGAGAGATCAGACAGAGAGAGAGAGAGATCGAGACAGACAGAGAGAGAGATCAGACAGACAGAGAGAGAGATCAGACAGACAGAGAGAGAGATCAGACAGACAGAGAGAGAGATCAGACAGACAGAGAGAGAGATCAGACAGACAGAGAGAGAGATCAGACAGACAGAGAGAGAGATCAGACAGACAGAGAGAGAGATCAGAGAGGAGAGAGAGATTGCTGCCTTGTCCTTCTAGGTGGAAGCATTTGTGGGTTTGGAAGGTGCCACCTAAGGATCTTTGATGAATTTCAACAGTGCATCTTATGGATAGTACTGTTGTGCCGGATGACTGACCGAATGTTTATACATGTGGTGCCAATCAAGTGGGTTGTTTTGTCCTGGATGGTATCAAGCGTTTTGAGTGTTGTTGATGCTGCAAACATCCAGGCAAGTAGGGAGAATTCCATCACACTCCTGACTTCTGCCTTATAGACAGTGGATAGACTTTGAGGTATCAGGCGGTGAGTTACTCACTGCAGTATCCCTCATCTCTGACCTGCTCTTGTACCCACTGTATCCACTATACCAACTGGTGAGTCCAGTTGAGTTTCCGGTCAATGGTAACCCCAAAGGATGTTGACAATGGGGGATTCAATGATGGTAAAACTGTTCAATGTCAAGGGTAATGGTTAGAGTGTCAGTGATGGTCATTGTCTGGCCTTTGTGTGGTGTGAATGTTATCACTTGTCAGCCCAAAACTGGACATTGTCCAGATCTTGTTGCATTTGACCACGGACTGCTTCAGTATCTGAGTCGTTGCAAATGGTGCTGAACATTGTGCAATCATCAGTGAACTTCCCCACTTCTGACCTTATGACAGAGGGAAGGTCATTGATAAAGCAGCTGAAGATTGTCGGCCTTGGACACTACCCTAAGGGACTCCTAAAGAGATGCCCTGGAGTTGAGATGACTGACCCTTCACAACCACAACCATCTTCCTTTGTACCAGGTAGGACTCTAACCAGTGAATCTTTGTCCCCTGATACCCATTGATTCTAGTTTTGCCAGAGCTCCTTGATGCCATATTCGGTCAAATGTGGACTTGATGCCACTCTCACCTCACCTCTGGAATTCAGCGCTCTTGTCCATGTCTGAACCAAGGTTGTAATGAGGTGAGGAGCTGAGTGACGCTGGCAAAACTCAAACTGGGCGTCACTGAGCAGGGTGTTGCTGAGCAGGTGCTGCTTGATAGGACTGTTGATGACCCCTTCCATCACGTTACTGATAATGACAGAAGACTGATTGACAAATCCAACCTTGCCATGTACAAAACATTCCAGGGCAATTTTCCACATTGTTGGGTTGATGCCAGTGTTGTAACTGTACTGGAAGAGGGGACCGGCAAGTTCTGGAGCATATATCTTCAGTACCATTGCCAGAATGTTATCAGGGCCCATTGCCTTTCCAGTATCCAATGCTCCAGCCATTTCTCGTCATCACTTGGAATGAGTCAAATTGGCTGGAGACTGGTATCTGTGATGCTGGGGACCACTGGAGTAGCCTGAGATGGATCATCCCCTCGGCACTTCTGCCTGAAGATTGTTGCGAATGAATCAGCCTTATCCTTTCCACTGATGTGCTGGGTTGCTCCATCATTGAGGATAGGGATATTTATGGAGCCTTCTCCTCCAGTGAGGTGTTTATTTGTCCACCACCATTCACAACTGGATGTAGAAGGACTGCAGAGCTTAGATTGTTGGTAGTGGGATCGTCTAACTCTGTCTATCACTTACTGTTTGTAATTTGGAAACAACATCAAAAATAACACTCATTTACCAGAGCACAATCTAAATTCATGTAGACAAAAAATATACTGTATTCATACAATGAACTTCTTGAAGAAAAGTCAACCTTTTTCTAATAATAAGATCTGTATTGAGCCAGTAACTCTCAAGATTACAATTTTTCTCACCTCTTATCAGAGAGAAAAAAAATGTTACTTCTCTTCAAATATTAATACACCAGAATCCTCCTGTCTCTATTTTCCTCTACACTGAATGCATTAGAAGGAACAGATTGCACATAACTTTACCTTTTGGTATGACTTTCTCTGGAGAAACACCAGCCATTTTCACTGGACTACTTTTTAATTCTCTGACAATTTGCCTTTAAATGTTCATCCCAAAGATAGGGAAAAGAAACCACTCCTTTGGACGCACTTCCAGCTTCTACACTATTTTTCTTAGCACCTGGGTGAGAATCTGTCCTTTCACTTATGCTGCCTTTTCCACAATAATCTGATGCCTGTTCATCCCTGCATCACAATGATGTCACATTCCAAATTCTATCTGAGTTTGTGACTTGTGGTTTGCTGCCAACAAGATGTCGGTGAGAACTGAAGAAGGTTCACTGGATCCAAAGTATTAACTCTGCATTCTCTCCACAGATGCTACCAGATTTGCTAACCTTCTCCTCCAACAATTTCAGTTTTTGTCTCTGATTTCCAGCAACTGCAGTTCTTTAGTTTATTGTTAACTATTCAACTGGCTACTTCCTGTCACAAGGCTCACTGCCTTTCACTGAGGTCACCTCCTGGGTTTTCTTCCCTGAGAGCAGAAGCAGACAAATTGCCCTGAATTACTTCCTCTCAAAAATTCAAACAAGTGAGTTACGCATTATCCAAGAGCAAATCTGCAACAACCTTCTGTGAGGAGACCCAAAATATGTTCAGCAAAAGAACCTGGTAAGTCCCACAATCCATCTCTCTGTCAACATATAATGTGCACTGTGTGGTTCCACATAGAATTGCAAATTAAATGCCACGTACCTTCAAAGTAGTCACTGAATTGATGATCCATGTGATCACAGATAAATCAACCTTTTGGTAAAAAGAATTCCAAAAGAATCAGAGGCAATGTGGTTCAGTCCTGGATGCGATTCGCAGCAGAATCCACTTTCTGGTGTCTCAGTAGGTTGGATGTCTGAGCGAATCCCTTCCCACACTCAGAGCAGGTGAATGGCTCCTCCCCAGTGTGAACTCACTGGTACATGCGCAGGCTGTAAGAATCACACGGTACCTTCCCATACTTGGGGCAGCTCAAAGGCCTTTCCCTGTGGCTAACTCACTGATGCCTCATCAAATTGGATAAATGAGTAAATCTCTTCCCACACTCAGGGCAGAGAAATGGCCTCTCCCCAGTGACAACTCACTGATGAATCTGCAGGCTGGACAAATGCCCTCCCACATTCAGAGCAAGTGAACGGCTGCTCCCCAGTGTGAACCCGCTGACGTTTCATCAGGTTGGATGATGGAGTCAATCCATTTCCACACTCCAAGCAGCTGAATAGCATCTCACCAGTGTGACAGCGGTGATGTGTTTCCAGTGCTGGTGGGATACAGAAATCCTTCCTATAGTCCCCACATTTACATGGTTTCATCATGATGCAGCTGTCCTTTTATTCTTCTGGATTAATAATCCGTTCATCAACATACAGAACATGTGTACAGTCTCACCCCACTGTTAATGATGTGAAGTTTGTTGTGGCCTTTTAGCTGGTTAAAGCCCTTTCCACAGAATCTGCATGGGAACACTGTTACTGTCATGCATAGGTCATGTTGCTTCTCTGGTCACAATAATGTTTCAAAACTTGTGAAGCAGAACTGTCAAACATTTCACTTGTAGATTCACAGGATCCCAAAGAATCAAGCAGCTCTGCAAAACAAAATTATAAAAGTCATCATCACTTTCAGTCCAGGATAGAGTCAGAAAACACAACTCTAGTTTCAATCAAATATTCCTTCCTCTCTTGTGCCCAAAAATCTCTCATATTCCAAGCATTACTGAGTAAAGTATAGAGCTGTCACGAATGCTGAGAGATATATAAGGAATGTAAAAAATAACAATGACCTGCACCACTACCTTTTTTTATTCTTACTCAAAGGACATAGACATCATTGGCTCAGCCAGCATTTATTGCCTGCCTCTATTTGCTCCTGACAAAGTTCAAACAAAAACAATCAGCGATTTGAAATCAAAATCTGATGGTCACTTAATGGATGTGAATTTGCAGGGCGACAAGCATGCAGAGCAGCAAATGGAACAGACTGGATTCACATCCAGTTGGTGTGGAGTCAAGATATGAATGGTGTCCTGTATCATAATGACTTTCTGATTGTATATGTATTATGTAGCTACAGTATTGTATTACAAGACTAGAAACAACGATAATGACACTTTGTTTATAGATCTATAAGCAATATGTTGAATATCTATCAAATAACAACACAAGAAATATCTATCATTTACTTCCCCTTAAATATCAGCTGTTACCTGAGTAAATCATTCTTTTAATTGTGAATACTAAGAAGAAGGCATTATTTTAGTCAGACAAGAATATGTGTCAAACTGAGAGAGTAAAAGATGTCAGTGTCCATAAGACAGGAATAGGAACCAACCTCTCCAAAATCTGCACACTCCTGGATTCACTTCCTTTCCTTCTAGTTGCTACCAGTGACCAGTGTCTCACTTCCCTCTAAGATGGTCTAGAGGAGGTAGTTTCATCAGTCTGAAATTTTCCATGCACACAGTGCTGTCTGGAGCAGTTAATTATTTCTCCTCTCAGATTTAAAGTTCAACGATACTCTTATCCAAATGGATCGAGTCACTCAGTCAGATCTTCAGATCGAGCTTGATTTGAGAATTATGTCTGAAAATTCTATCCTACAGTGTACTTAAGTCATCACTTGAAGTAGAGGTGATACATTATTTCAAATTTTATTGAATGGGGCACTTGAAGAAAATAAATTTGCAAGGCTTTAGAGAGTGAATAGAATTTAACTGCCTCTTTAATCCAGACTATCTCTGATAGAAATCCTATATATTTAAGAACATTTAGAAAGAGGCCACCATATTCGGCAGGCAAATAAATGTATAAAGCTAACAGCAAATACTGACAATAACTTTCAGAGAGAGAGAGATATACCTGACTCAAACTTTCCAACATCTGCTAATTCACTGAATTCACTTCCTCTGCCTTGAATTGCTTGAAGTGAACAATTTCCTCCATCTCACACCCTCCCAGAATGTTACACAGAAGGGGCAATTTCACTCTGACTCTCAATAGACAACGTCCGCGTTATGATGTTTGCAATCAGCATGGGGCTTGCCTGAGGCAGTCAGGTGTGAGGAGTCTCACTTAAGTCCAGAGCTTTGAATGTAACAAAAATGATTCGATACTGAATGATGCGCTAAATTATCAATCAAACTCCATCTCCTGACCTCATTCCATTGTTGGCAAACCCATCTGCTAGGCAATTCACTGTCCTGCCTTGTAATTCAAAAGTTGTCAAATTGTGAGCAAATTAATTGTAACAAAGCTCAGGAAGCATAAAAATTACTAGAACTCAGTGGTTAGCACTGCTGCCTCACTGCGCCAGGGACCCAGGTTCGATTCCTGCCTCGGGCAACTGTCTTTGTTGAGTTTGCACATTCTTCCCCTATCTGCGTGGGTTTCCTCCCACAGTCCAAAGATGTGCAGGGGAGGTGATTTGGCTATGCTAAATTGCCCATAGTGCTAGGTACATTAGTCGGGGTAAATATGGGATAGGGGAATGGGTCTGGGTGGGTTACTCTTCGGAGGGTCGGTGCGGACTTGTTGGGCAGAAGGGCCTGTTTCCACACTGTAGGGAATCTAATCTAATCTAAAAATAGAAAACGCTGTGCTCGGCAGCGATGTCCCCGCGTTCCAGGCTCCAGACCAAGCGCGCAGATACAGACGCCTACCCTCCCACATCCTTCTCCCTCTCGTCGAGCCTCGGTTTCCAGAGCAACCGGCTGCCGCCTCGAGCCAGAACAGGACGCCTCTTGATGATCTCAACCTCACAGGCAGCACAGGGACCAATAAGCGGGGAGAGGGCGTGACTGGCGGACCAAACTGCAGCGTCTGGTCCTCCAACCAATGGGAGTGAATGAGGGGGGTCGAGCTAGCAGGATCACACGTGATCATTAACGCTCCTGGCACAGCTCTCTTGTGACTAGTGCTTGAGTGGCGAAGGGAAAGCGGAAGGAACAGCAGACATCGGGAGAAAAATACAGTCAGTCTGGTTTGGTACGTTTCACGAGCATTCGGTATAGGTTGTTAGACTCGAATTAGAAATTCGCGGACCCGCGTTTGCAGCAAATGGAAAACCGGCTGCAGGACTTAGGCGGTGATAGGCCTCATATTAACAGCGCCATCTTTATTGGGGGCAAAGTGCTGCAGCGCATATGGACTTTCTATTTCCTGGGTCGGGGCGGAGCAATTTGAAGTGGTGTATTTATACACAGCAAGCTGAAACCTAGAGATGTCTGCATGGATACAGACCCTTGGGTTCTACCCGTCAATGCCTACCGCCGACCAGATATCCTAAACTAATCTAATCCATTTGTTAGCACTTTGGTCCATTTCCCTCTAAACCTTTCTATTCATATATCCATCCAGATACTTTTTAAATGTTACAATTGTACCAGCCTCCACCACTGGCAGCTCATTCCAGACACGTACCAACCTATGCGTGAAAAAGTTCCCTTTCAAATTTTTTTCCTCTCACCATAAATCTATGCTGTTTAGTTCTGCTTTCCCCCAATCTAAGGAATACACCTTATCTATTTACCCCATCCATGACCCTCATTTCATAAGGTCACCCTTCAGCCTCTGACATTCCAGGGAAAACAGACTAGGCCAATTTAGCCTCTCCCTATAGTTCAAACCCTCCAACTTTGCACATTCTTGTAAATCTTTTCTGAACCCTTTCAAGTTTCACAACATCCTTTCAATTGAAGGGAGACCAGCATTAGAAATGTTTGTCTCTTCGAGATTTCTATCTTGGACTGACAATGATTTTTTCTTTTGTGAGTTCAGTGTACAGGATATTAGTTGAGAAAAAAATTGAAGATTGGGATCTCCAAACAAGTTGTCAGCAGAGCCATCAGGATCTGAATATCATTGGCATTTAACTGTGTAAGGAAAATGGTTGTCTGTTCTGTCTGTGGTGAAATATTTATAATATGTTTGTAACTCAAAAAGCAGCAAGATATTCAAATATGTGGTGAGATCACCCCTGGGGTATGTGCTGAGCCATGCTGCTGAGGAAGGAGATATTGGCCTGAGAAGGGCACAGAGTTATCCAAATGAACTGTCATATTTAGTCCCAATCACCCACTTTATGCTTCTAATGTATCATCTCCTTATTCTGAAATACCTACAAACTTACCTTTAAAATTCCATGTGGACTTGGGTTCCAGTACCTTTTCAGATGGAGTGATCGCGATCCTGATAACTCTTTGTTAATCTTGAAATTGCTGAGGTCTATGTTGAGTCTGGACGGTTGAAAGATGAGATGCTGTTCCCTGAGCTATCATTGAGTTACTTTGGAATAGTACAGGAGGCTGAGATCTGTAGGGGTGAGTAGACAATTAATATGGCAAGGCTGAACTGTTGAGTTCTGCTTGGCTTGATGATGATGCTTTGGAGTTGGATGAAAACAGAGTGAGATGAGATAGGGAGAAGGTGATTCTGAAAAATTGAGTACGATGCTCAGTTTCAGTTCAAACAGTTCAGGAAGTCACACTGTCTGAATGGTAACAACAATTGTGTAGAGTATTTTCTTACAGTTTTTAAAGTATAGTATATCACCTCAAGTAAACACTTTTCTTTGAATATAACAGAAGTGCCTGAAATGAGGGATTTTCCTGCTTTTTAGCTTCCAACCCAACACCCTGAAATCACATTTTAGATCCTCATTACTTTTCGTGGCTATGTCAACCTTCTTTACTCTCTAACAATAGCCAAGGCATCCTTTCTTGGAAAAGGAGAACTAAACTGCACACGCTACTTCAGGTATGGTCTTACCAAGGCCCGAACAGAAAGACACTCCTGCTCCTGTACTCCAATCCTCTCAATATGAAGGTCCATATATCATTTGCATTCTTTTTAAAAGATCTAAACCCAGAAAACATCCAAACAACATTCCAGTCCCTATGAAATTCATTAGGAAAAAGCTTGACATTCCTGCCTGCTTACTAATAAAGAGGTTCACACTGAAACACAAAGCAAAATAGGGTCATAGACTCTGATATAGAATTGTTGATCACAATGTCCCCATTGTATCTATGCTGGTCATGAAGCATGTATTTACACTCATCCCATTTTCTGGTGCTTAATATGTAAACTATATTGTCCAGGCTTTTATGATCATCCAAACATTTCTTCAGTGGTTCCTGCATCTGTTACCATTTCAGGTGCTACGAGATCTGCTGTGTATCTCTAGAATTATCATTTCAAATTTTCACTATTTTGCTTCTGCAATTGTTCTTAGTCTTTCAGAGGGATCAAAGAAACCAGGAACAGGATTGATATGCAGATCTATAAAATGCCTCTCCTCCTCATCACCACTGGCTCTCCCACCTCCATACTTTTGCAGAGACACTGACTGGTCTCAGACCCTGAAGGAGATATATAAACCAGTCCGGTTTTAACGATGTGTGGGCTCCACAAAGGACCAGATTAATTTCTCTCAGACTCAACCTGTTTTCTTCTGGTTTTCCCTCCTCTCCTTACTTCAGTTTTCTGTTTGAAAGGTTGATTTGCAGAGGAAAGCAAATTCAGATCTGATATTCACTCTGTTTATTCTAACCTATTTATCTCAGGATTTTGAACATTGAGGGGGGAAAAGTACCATTTACACTTGAGAGAAACACAAGTAATCAACATGTGGGAGAGTCTGTGAAGATTTTTCAGAAATGTCCAAACGCCAGCGCAGTCACACTGCGGAGAGACTGTGGAAATGTGGGGATTGTGGGAAGGGATTTTTTTACCCATGCCAGCTGGAAATTCACCAACGCAGTCACACTGGGGAGAAGCCTTTCACCTGCTCTGATTGTGGGAAAAGATTCACTCGGTCATCTGACATGTTCAAACATCAGCGAGTTCACACAGGGGAAAGACCATTCACCTGCTCTGATTGTGGAAAAGGATTCAGTCAGTCATCTGAACTGCTGAGACATCAGCGAGTTCACACTGGGGAGAAACCATTCACCTGTTCTGAATGTGGAAAAGGATTCAGTCAGTCATCCAGTCTACTAGAACACAAGCGATTTCACACTGGGGAGAGACCATTCACCTGTTCTGAATGTGGGAAAGGATTCACTCACTCATCTAACCTACTGATACACCAGCGAGTTCACACTGGGGAGAAACCGTTTATCTGTTCTGAGTGTGGGAAGGGATTCACTCGGTCATCAAGTCTGCTGGTACATCAGCGAGTTCACACTGGGCAGAGCCCATTCATATGTTCTGAATGTGGGAAAGTATTCACTTGCTCATCAAAACTGTTGACACACCAGCGAGTTCACACTGGGGAGAAACCATTTACCTGTTCTGACTGTGGGAAGGGATTTACTAGATCATCCAGCCTGCTGATACATCAGCGAGTTCATACTGGAGAGCGACCATTCACTTGTTCTGAGTGTGGGAAAGCATTCACTCAGACAACTCACCTGCTGATTCACCAGCGCGTTCACACTGGAGAAAAACCATTCACCTGCTGTGACTGTGGGAAGGGATTTGCTCGGTCATCTAACCTGCTGATACATCAGCGAGTTCACTCTGGGGAGAGACCATTCACCTGCTCTGATTGTGGGAAGCGATTCACTCATTCATCTAACCTGCTGATACATCAGCGAGTTCATACTGGGGAGAGACCATTCACCTGTTCTGAGTGTGGAAAGAGATTCACTCGATCATCCAACCTGTTAACACACCAGCAAATTCACAAAGAACCACTGGCTTAAAAGATTTTGCTCTGACTCAATGAACTCTGGTCTTTGGGGCATTGTGCTGATGTTATTAATCCTTGCTCAATTAAATGTGCTGAAAGTACAGATAAATGTTCATAACAATTAGTGTAATGTAGGCTATGTGTCGGAAAATGTGTTGTTGGAAAAGCACAGCAGGTCAGGCAGCATCCGAGGAGCAGGAGAATCGACGTTTCAGGTCAGAGCCTTTCATCAGGAATGATGCATGGCCCGAAACATTGATTCTCCTGCTCCTCAGATGCTGCCTGACCTGCTGTGCTTTTCCAGCAACACATTCTCGACTCTGATCTCCAGCATCTGCAGACCTCACTTTCTCCTATATGTCGGAAAAGACCACCATGTCGCTGTGTGTCAACGTGTGCAGACTGGGTAAAGTGTATGAAAAAGGATTTCCTGGTTCATCAGGACTGGGTAATCACCTATGAGTTCCCAATTAACTGTAGGGATTGGTTCTTTGATGCTACTGTTACCTATATCCTAACCAAGTTTTCTGTGCCTGCTTCTGATAATGTTTGTAAATATATGTCTGGTTACCTGTGTGCTAGAAAAGTGATATAAATCAGCTTTTTGTAAAAACTTGTGCATCAAGTCTTTATCCTATCTGTAAAGCAGACTCATTTATTTTGACAGGATCTCCATCTCCTCCATTGAGTGTCACCTGGAGTTTGAGTCAATCAGTCTGCTTTACATGAGCGCATAAAAATACGCATGCTGGAAATTAGAAACAAAAACAGAAATTGCTGGAAAAGCTCAATGGGTCAGGCAGCATCTGTGGTGAGAAATCAGAATTAACATATCAGGTCCAATGATCCCTTTCTGTAAGGGACCTGATCAGCTTTCCTAGCAATTTTTGTTTTTGCATCCTATGAGAAGTTGGGAGACGGCACATCCAGAGTGAGGGGGAGCCCATAATGCTCCACCGTGCCTAAGGCCTATAGTTCATAGAATCCCGACAGCATGGAACCTGGCCATTATGGTCCACATTGACACTCCGGAGAGCAACCGAACCAGACCCTCCATCCCCACCCTATTAGTCTACATTAACATCTAACTAATGCATCTAATCTATATAGCTCTGGACATTATGGGCAACTTAGAATGGCCAGTTCACCTAACCTGCTCATCTTTGGATTGTGGGAGGAAACTGGAGCACCTGGAGGAAACCCACGCAGACATGGGAGAATGTCCAAACACTCACATTGAACCTGGGTCCCTGGCGCTGTGAGGCAACAGTGCTAACCACCGAGTCACCATGCTACTGTTTTCCCATTTGTTGCAAACATAGGACTGAGAGTTTCTAATTTGCATTTAGCAGCCCACACTGGCTGTTTATAAAACCTCCCCGTCCAGACTGACTCCTCTTCACTCTTAGACACTTGCTTTATATCTCTGCACAAATGGTCACGTGTCATTCCACTTGCCCTGCCCCTCATTCACTCCTATCGGTTGGAGGACCGGCCGCTCAGACTTGCTCTGCCACCTGTGTCCACTCTCCTATTGCTCTGTGAGCTGCCGGACCCCATTGTGAGGTGAGTGATGGGGTTCTTCCTCTCTCTGTCCTGGGATGATCTGCTTCATTCACAATGAATGGTGCAGAATCATAGAGCAGAGGCTATTCCACCCATCGGGGGTGTACTCTTTCATTTGAGAAATGCTGCATATCTATCCCAACTTCACTGCTATTGTTATGTCACAGTGTAAACCCCTCTGCTAGTTTGAACATGACACACAGAAGCTCACCTCGTGCTGTAGTCTGTTAAATTATGAGAGGCAAAGAACTATCCCAGAGGTCACTATTTAAAGTAAAAATTAACAGTTTTATTCTTTACGTCCAACAGAGAACATTAAAACAATGGCTATTTTGCAATTCCTTTCTCTTAAACCTATCTTTTACCTCCCACTGGTCTGATAAATTCCCTCACAATCAACTTCAAACCCAAGGATAGTCTTTGGATGTTGAACGTTCTCTGTAGATTCCTCTAGGTCGACTTCGGCGTTCTGCTGCACAAATTTCTTATACACAGGTACCTTAGTGATTTTTGAGAAGGTTTGTAGCTCAGGTTGAGGTTCTGAATGTAGGTTTGCTTACTGAGCTGAAAGGTGCTGAGCAAATCCACAGGTACCTTTCTGAGAGCTATTCAACTAGCAGTCTGTTTGTTGGTGCTCGTAGCTGTTCTCCTCCAACTGTTCAGCGTCCAATTTTATATCCCAAAACATCGGATCATTTCATTGATTTGATGTCATCCCAAACAGTAAAATTCAAATTCGATTGGATTTTGGTATCTGGGGCAAAATTTAAACTGATTTTGAATGTTTCGTTTCATGGCAACTCAGGTGCACTATTGCTTTCACAGTTAAATGTTACATTTTAAATTCTTCAGCACTCCCTGTGCCTGCAGTCAATCCTTGCCAGCTTTTCAACTCTCCTAAGGATACAGTACACGCCTACACTTCATAACATATTTGCCCAGAGCCCTCCCAAATCTGTGTCCCTTTTTCTAGTTCCCTGGGGTTCTTCCTTCATCGGTTCCCCACACATTAGTCACTCATTAATCAGCTCATTTCCGAACTGCTTTCAGATCTGACAAAGGGTCACTGGACTGGACACTTTCTCTGTCTTTACATCATAGATGCTGCCAGACCTGCAAAGTTTCTCCACTAATTTGTTTGTTTTAGATCTCTAGCATTTGCAGTTCTTTGTATAACTTGACCCTGAAATCTTTCCTTAATAAATTAAGTTTGAAATCAGTATTAATACTGACAGCTTAATCTGTTTCTTTATCATTCAGTCTGTTCCAGATCCCCAGAACCCATTGAGTAAAATAATCTCCACATCTTCACCCTACAATTATCTGAAAGCTAATTTCTGTGGTTACCCAACATTGTGCCAATGTAAATCATTTCTCCATTTCTGCAGGTGAAACCTTTGCTGCAGACTCACACTAAGTCTTGTACACCCATCACCATTCTATAATTTGAATGGAATAACAAGGTATCCAGTGAACCTAAACATAGAACACAGAGTATAGAACAGGACAGTACAATGCAGGCTCTTCAGCCCTCAATGTTGTGTTGACCTTTTAACCTACTCGAATATCAAACTAACGTATGTACCCTTCATTTTACTACAAGTAAAAAGATAATTTCTAAAAGTAAAATGTTCCTTAAGTTGGAAGGAATAAAGTCACAAAGGGTAAGTCCCAGAGGAACCAAACAGTAATTATTTTAGCTAATACCTTGTTTAGTTACTCACCTGTTTTGTAAGCCCAGGATCCATTTGCCCAGCTTTTGTCCTTTCCACAGGTTTTGCCTGACCCATTGCTGTTTCTCGTGTTTGTGTTTTTTTTTGTGAATAAAAGTGGCAAAGAGTCAGAAATTATTCTGTCAAAGATTACGTTAATTTTAATTACTATTAATTGCAATTTAGAGTGTGGAAAATCAGTGGCAGGTGTACACTTGGATTCCAATCCAATTTTGAAGCCCGAGAGTTTATTTTATTCATTCGTGTGATGTGGATGGTGCTGGTGACTCTCTGTTCCATTGCTAGTTCCCCTGGAAAATGTGATGGTGGGCTGCTTCCTAGACTGTGACAATTGTGGGGGAAGTAGAGGTCACCTGTGACCAGTCGAGCTCCACGGCTTTGCACACTGCTGCACATTGCCCTGTATAAAAATAGTGGCCGTGCAGTAGTCTCACAGAAAGTTGATCCTATTAAAGATGGTGGCAATAATTGAGGCCTGTCAACTTTTCAAGGTCTTTAGTTGTATTCCTGTTGTCGACAAATGTGAAACCATAAGTTTATAATTTGTGTCTAGTGGCCTAAACTATTCAGCATATACTCTCTTGCTTTGTGAATCATCTTAAATTGCATCACCTAACACTTTTCAGAATTAAATTCCATTTGCCACTGTTCAGGTCATCACACCAGCTCAGCTATACCATCCTGTATTCTCCAGCTTTCCTGGCAGAACCCAGCTTATTGTTGTGTAAGTGCAGCTTGACAGCACTATCTATGACATTTGATCAATGGGGCAGCAATTGGTCAGATTGGATTTGCCCTGTTTGTGTTAGTTTTCCATTTGTTTGGGAAGATGTCATTGTTGTGACTGTACGAGTTCACCACACTCCGTGAATCAGGTTTACATTTTTTGACTTGAAGATGATGAGGATTTTGAGAAGGGTTTGAAACAGTGGCACGGATATAAATCTGATCAGAGGAAATCAAACATGGAGTTCTGGGAATGACAAGCAGGAATTCAGGAGTGACCACACATTCGAGGACATTGGATGAAAAGGGTCATTGGAAATAGGGCAATCGTTTGCAGTAGAAGCATTGATATGGTTTTGAGAAAGAGTTGTTAATGTCACAGTTGAGGGGGAGAGAGGGAGAGAAAGGATTTGATGAGATAAGGTCTTTTCCCTGAGGTGGGTGAGTCCATAACTAGAGGGCATAGGTTTAGGGTGAGAGGGGAAATATATAAAAGAGACCCAAGAGGCAACCTTTTTATCTATAATATCAGTAAACATGTGGAGGTGGTGTGACTACTTACTGGGAATAGGTTGAGCAACAATTTAAAATATGGGGAGAAGAGAGAGAAACTGAATAAACAGGTTTGGGACTCAAGAAAGGGGAGCTTTGGAAGCTTGTGGGCTAGTGGGAGAGAGGGAAGCAACAGAGGTAGCTGATTAGATTGTCTCAGTGTTAGTGATGAGGAAGCTACATGAAATCCTGCACTTCTTGCTGGAGGTGACAGTGGAGGAGGCTAGGAGAGGAAGAGCATTTTGAAACACCAGGAGCATTCGGAATAAGGTGGCTGAACTTGCAGCATAGGTTGGTACGTAAGATTTCGATGTTATGGCCATTTCAGAGACATGGGTAGAGCAGGGACAGGAATGGTTGTTGCAGGTTCCGTGATTTGAATATTTCAGTAAGAACAGGGAAGATGGTAAAAGAGGTGGTGGTGTGGCATTGTTAGTCAAGGACAGTATTACGGTTGCAGAAAGGACTTTAGAGAACTCGTCTACTGAGGTAGTATGGGCTGAGGTTAGAAACAGGAAAAGACAGGTCATAGAACAATACAGCACAGAACAGGCCCTTCGGCCCACGATGTTGTGCCGAACATCTATCCTAGATTAAGCACCCATCCATGTACCTATCCAATTGCCGCTTAAAGGTCGCCAATGATTCTGACTCTACCATTCCCACGGGCAGCGCATTCCATGCCCCCACCACTCTCTGGGTAAAGAACCCACCCCTGACATCTCCCCTATACCTTCCACCCTTCACCTTAAATTTATGTCCCCTTGTAACACTGTTGTACCCGGGGAAAAAGTTTCTGACTGTCTACTCTATCTATTCCTCTGATCATCTTATAAACCTCTATCAAGTCACCCCTCATCCTTCGCCGTTCCAAAGAGAAAAGGCCGAGAACTCTCAACCTATCCTCGTATGACCTATTCTCCATTCCAGGCAACATCCTGGTAAATCTTCTCTGCACTCTCTCCAAAGCTTCCACATCTTTCCTAAAGTGAGGCGACCAGAACTGCACACAGTACTCCAAATGTGGCCTAACCAAAGTCCTGTACAGCTGCAACATCACTTCATGACTCTTGAATTCAATCCCTCTGCAAATGAATGCTAATACACCATAGGCCTTCTTACAAGCTCTATCCACCTGAGTGGCAACTTTCAAAGATCTATGTACATAGACCCCAAGATCCCTCTGTTCGTCCACCTGACTGAGAACCCTACCGTTAACCCTGTATTCCTCATTCTTATTTGTTCTTCCAAAATGGACAACCTCACACTTGGCAGGGTTGAACTCCATCTGCCACTCCTCAGCCCAGCTCTGCATCATATCTAAGTCCCTTTGCAGCCGACAACAGCCCTCCTCACTGTCCACAACTCCACCAATCTTCTTCTCATCTGCAAATTTACTGACCCACCCTTCGACTCCCTCATCCAAGTCATTAATAAAAATTACAAACAGTAGAGGACCCAGAACTGATCCCTGCGGAACTCCACTTGTAACTGGGCTCCAGGCTGAATATTTACCATCTACCACCACTCTCTGACTTCGACCGGTTAGCCAGTTTTCTATCCAATTGGCCAAATTTCCCTCTATCCCATGCCTCCTGACTTTCCGCATAAGCCTACCATGGGGAACCTTATCAAATGCCTTACTAAAATCCATGTACATACATCCACTGCTCTACCCTCATCCACATGCTTGGTCACCTCCTCAAAGAATTCAATAAGACTTGTAAGGCAAGACCTACCCTTCACAAATCCATGCTGGCTGTCCCTAATCAAGCAGTGTCTTTCCAGATACTCATAAATTCTATCCCTCAGTACCTTTTCCATTACTTTGCCTACCACAGAAGTAAGACTAACTGGCCTGTAATTCCCGGGGTTATCCCTATTCCCTTTTTTGAACAGGGGCACAACAATCGCTACTCTCCAGTCCCCTGGCACCACCCCCGTTGACAGTGAAGACGAAAAGATCATTGCCAACGGTACTGCAATTTCCTCTCTTGCTTCCCACATAATCCTAGGATATATCCCGTCAGGCCCGGGGGACTTATCTATCCTCAAGTTGTTCAAAATGTCCAACACATCTTCCTTCCTAACAAGCATCTCTTCTAGCTTACCAGTCCGTTTCACACTCTCCTCTTCAACAATACGGTCCCTCTCGTTCGTAAATACTGAAGAAAAGTACTCATTCAAGACCTCGCCTATCTCTTCTGACTCAATACACAATCTCCCACTACTGTCCTTGATCGGACCTCCCCTCGTTCTCGTCATTCTCATGTTTCTCACATACGCATAAAATGCCTTGGGGTTATCCTTGATCCTATCCGCCAAGGATTTTTCATGCCCTCTTGTAGCTCCCCCAATCCCTTTCTTCAGGTCCCTTCTGGCTATCCTGTATCCCCCCACTGCTCTGTCTGAACCCTGTTTCCTCAACCTTATGTAAGCCTCCTCCTTCCTCTTTACTAGACATTCAACCTCCCTCGTCAACCAAGGCTCCCTCACACGACCATTTCTTTCCTGCCTGATAGGTAAATACATATCAAGGACACGTCGTATCTGTTCCTTGAAAAAGTTCCACATTTCCACCACATCCTTCCCTGACAGCCTATGCTCCCAACTTATGCTCCCAACTTATGCTCCTCAAATCCTGTCTTACAGCATCGTAATTTCCCTTCCCCCAATTGTAAAATCTACCCTGTTGTGTGCACCTATCTCTCTCCATAACCAAGGTGAAAGTCACAGAATTGTGATCACCATCACCAAAGTGTTCACCCACTAACAAGCCCATCACTTGTCCCGGTTCATTACTGAGTACCAAATCCAATATGGCCTCCCCTCTGGTTGGACAATCTACATACTGAGTTAGAAAAGCTTCCTGCTGGGAGTTTTCTTTGGCCTCCAAATAGTTCCAGAGATGTAAAGGAAAGGATAGCAAAGATGATTCCTGATAGAAGCGAGAGTGATAAGGTAGTTGGAAAGGGGGACTTTAACTTTTCAAATGTTAACTGCGAATACTATAGTTCAAGTACTTTAGGTGGGTCCGTATTTGTCCGACGTGTGCAGGAGGGTTTCCTGACACAGTATGTGGATAGGCCAACAAGGGGCGAGGCCACATTCGATTTGGAATGGGGTAACGAACCCGACCAGGTGTTAGATTTAGAGGTAGGTGAGCATTTTGGTGATAGTGACCACAATTCTGTTATGTTTACTTTTGTGATGGAAAGGGATCGGTATATAACGCAGGGGAAGAGTTATAGCTGGAGAAAAGGCAATTATGATGTGATTAGGCAAGATTTAGGATGCATAGGTTGGGAAAGGAAACTGCAGGGGATGGGCAGAACTGAAATGTGGAGCTTATTGAAGGAACAGCTACTGCAGGTACTTTATAAGTATGTACCTATCATGTAGGGGGAAGTTGGTGAGCGTGGGAGCCATGGTTTACTAAGGAAGTTGAGTCTCTTGTCAAGAGGAAGAAGAAGGCTTATGTTAGGATGAGACATGATCTCTCAGTTAGGGCGCTTGAGAGTTACGAGTTAGCCAGGAAAGACTTAAAGAGAGTGCTAAGAAGAGCCGGCGGGGTTATGAGAAGTTGTTGGCCGATAGGATCAAGAAAAATCCAAAGGCATTCTATAGGAATATCAAGAATAAAAAAATGACTAGAGAGTCAGAAGAGATGGGAAAGTGCTAAATGAATATTTTTTGTCAGTATTTACACTAGAAAAAGACAATGTTGAGGAGAATACTGAGAGATAGGCTACTAGACTAGATGGGATTGAGGTTCACAAGTAGGAGGGGTTAGCAATTACAGTCATAGAGATGTACAGCACGGAAACAGACACTTCGGTCCAACCCATCCATACTGACCAGATATCCCAATCCAATCTAGTCCTACCTGCCAGTAACTGGTCCATATCCCTCCAAACCCTTCCTATTTATCCATGCCTTTTAAATGTTGCAAATATACTAGCCTCCATCACTTCCTCTGGCAGCCCATTCCACACATGCCCCACCCTCTGAGTGAAAAGGTTGCGTCTTGGGTCTCTTTTATATCTTTCCCCTCTCACCCTAAACCTATGCCCTCTAGTTATGGACTCCCCCACCTCAGGGAAAAGACCTTGTCTATTTATCCTATTAATGCCCCTCATGATTTTATAAACCTCTATAAGGTCACCCCTTAACCTCCGACACTTCAGGAAAAACAGCCCTAACCTATTCAGCCTCTCCCTATAGCTCAAATCCTCCAACTCTGGAAACATCCTTGGAAATCTTTTCTGGACCCTTTCAAGTTTCACAACATCGTTCCGATAGGAAGGAGACCAGAATTGCATGTGATATTCCAAAAGTGGCCTAACCAATGTCCTGCACAGCTGCAACATGACCTCCCAACTCCTGTACTCAATACTCTGACTAATAAAGGAGTGCGTACCAAACGCTTTCTTCACTACCCACCTACCTGTGACTCTACTTTCAAGGAGCTATGAACCTGCACTGCAAGGTCTATTTGTTCAGCAACACTCCCTAGGACCTTACCATTAAGTGTATAAGTCCTGCTAAGGTTTGCTTTCCCAAAATGCAGCACCTCGCATTTATCTAAATTAAACTGCATCTGCCAATCATCAGCCCGTTGGCTCATCTGATCAAGATCCCATTGAATCTGAGGTAATCTTCTTCACTATCCACTATGCAAGCATACTAACTGTACCTCTTAAGCTCACATCCAAATCATTTACATAAATGATGAAAAGTAATGGACCCAGCATGATCCTCCAATCTGAAAAACAACTCTTCACGATCATCCTCTGTCTTCTATCTTTGAGCCAGTTCTGTATCCAAATGTCTAGTTCTCCCTGTATTCCTTAAGTTTGTAAAGTGTGAAAATCGATAAATACCCTGGGCTGGATGGGATTTATCCTAGGATTCTCTGGGAAGCCCAGGAGGAGATTGCAGAGCCTTTGGCTTCGATCTCAATGTTGTTATTGTCTATAGGAATATTGCCAGAAGGATAGCAAATGTTGTCTCCTTGTTCAAAAAGGGGAGAAGAGACAATCCTGGCAATTATAGACCAGTGAGCCTTACGTTGGTTGTGGGTAAAGTGTTGGAAAAGTTATAAGAGATAGGATTTATAATCATCTGGAAAGGAATAAATTGATTAGGGATAGTCAACATGGTTTTGTGAAGGGTAGGTCGTGCCTCACTAACCTTACTGAGTTCTTTGAGAAGGTGACCAAACAGGTGGATGAGGGTGAAGTGATTGATGTGGTGTATATGGATTTCAGTAAGGCATTGGATAAGGTTCCCCACAAAAGTGGAGGCATGAATTTTTTTTTAAGATTCCCTACTATATGGAAACAGGCCCTTTGGCCCAACAAATCTACACCAACCCTCCGAAGAGTAACCCACCCAGACATTATATTTATCCCTGACTAATGCCCCTAACACTATGGGCAATTTTGCATTGCCAATTCACCTGACCTGCACATCCTTGAATCGTGGGAGGAAACCCACACACAGGAAGAATGTGCAAACTCCACACAGACATTTACCTGAGGCAGGAATCGAACCCTAGTCCCTGGTGCTGTGAGGCAGCAGTGCTAACCACTGAGCCACCATGCTGCCCCAAAGTTGAAGGTGATTTAGAGATTTGGATCAGGAATTGGCTAGCTGAGAGAATACAGAGGGTGGTGGTTTTTGGGAAATGTTCATCCTGGAGTTTAGTTACTAGTGGTGTACCACAAGGATCTGTTTTGGGTCCACTGCTATTTGTCATTTTTATAAATGACCTGGATGAGGGCATAGAAGGATGGGTTGCTAAGGTTGGTGGAGTTGTGGATAGTGCTGAAGGATGTTGTAGGTTACAGAGGGACATAGATAAGCTGCAGAGCTGGGCAGAGAGGTGGCAAATGTAGTTTAATGTGGAAAAATGTCAGGTGATTCACTTTGGAAGGAGTAACAGGAACACAGAGTACTGGGCTAATGGTAAGATTCTTGGCAGTGTAGATGGGCAGAGAGAGATCTCGGTGTCCATGTATATAGATCCCTCAAAATTGCCACCCAGGTTGATAGGGTTGTTAAGAAGGCATGCGGTCTGTAAGCTTTTATTGGTCGAGGGGTTGAGTTTTGGAACCATGAGGTCATGCTGCAACTGTACAAAATTCTGGTGCAGCCACATTTGGAGTATTGCGTATAGATCTGGTCATACTGCATTATAGGAAGGATAGAAACATAGAAAAAATACAGCGCAGTACAGGCCCTTCGGCCCTCGATGTTGCGCCGACCAAAGCCTACCTAACCTACACTAGCCCAATAACCTCCATATGCTTATCCAATGCCTGCTTAAATGACCATAAAGAGGGAGAGTCCACCACTGCAACTGGCAGGGCATTCCATGAACTCACAACCCGCTGAGTAAAGAAGGATGTGGAAGCTTTAGAAAGAGCTCAGAGGAGATTTGCTAGGGTGTTGTCTGGTATGGAAGGAAGGTCATACAAGGAAAGGCTGAGGGACTTAAGGCTGTTTTTGTTTGACAGAAGAAGGTTGAGAGGTGATTTAATTGACACATATAAAATAATCAGAGGGATAGATACGGTGGACAGTCAGAGCCTTTTTCCTCGGATAGGGATGGCTAGCATGAGGGGGCATAGCTTTAAATTGAGGGGTGATAAATATAGGACAAATGTCAGAGGTAGATTCTTTACTCAGAGAGTAGTAGTGGCATGGAATACACTGCCTGCAACAGTAATAGACTCACTAACTTTAAAGGCATTTAAAAGCTCATTCGATAGACTTGTGAATGAAAATGGAATAGTGTAGTTTAGATTGGTTTCACGGGCAAATCGTCAAGGGCGGAAGGGCCAGTACTGCACTGTAATGTTCTATGTTCTGTGAAAGGAATTACCTTGTATTTGAAACATGAAAGACTTGACACGCTGTGTGTTTAACATCAGACTGACTTCCTTGATCAATAGGATAAAAATCTTGGCTGATGTTCATCAGAATTATTTGAAACAGTCACCACTGAACACTGTTAACTGCTGGCCGTGATCAACAACAAAATCTAATCACGATCATTCCTGCTGAACTCTCTGATGTTTCTGCAGGCTAGATGACTAAGTAAATCCCTTCCCACTACAAACACACTGGATAAACGAACAACAATGATAAGAAGGACAGTCAATACAAGACTGACGTGTATGGAAAATAAAGAACATGAAAGCATGGGGAGAGCTAAAGCATGAAGATCACTGGCAATCTGTGGTCTGTGGAAGGCAGGATGGGATAAGAATAGTGGAATGCTCTTACACCAAATAGCAGAGTAAGGTTAAGGCTGAAAGGTCACTATGGTGAGATGAGATAACACAAGTAATAAAGCAAGTTTCTCTGTTAAGTGTTATTATGACATGATTGGGACATGACATTAAAATATCTAATTAATAGCTAGTAGAGTCTGCTTGAGACAGGAGACTATTATAATAGATGGAATAGCTAAATATCTCTCATGACAGGTTAGTCTGGAATTGAAGATCACTGTAGCAGAGTTAGCAATAAATATCTAACCATGACATTAGAATAAATTAAGTAGAGTGTACAACTAAAGAGATAATGGAAACTAACATCACTGGTTTATTGTGTAGCTAGAGTGAGGTACTTTGATTAATATAGTTGGACATGCTGATAAGCTAACAGAAACATGATTTTAAAAAAAATCCACAGACTCTGAGGTTTGTGGGCATTCGAGAATCTGCTTTCTCAGGGTCACGGTTTTTTGTTTGCAAATAAAAGACCTTCTTCTTGAAAAAATCTCTGCGTCTCCTGGTGATTCTCTATATTTTCTCCACAACGGTGTTGTGTGTGAATGCACACAGTATACAACATAAGGTAAATGAGCTTGATGTAGTGGGTATCACAGAGACGTGGCTGCAAGGGTATCAGAACAGCTAAATATCCAAGGATATCCACCCTATTGAAAAGACAGGCAGGTGGGCAGAAGGGGTGACATTGCCTTGTTAGTTTAAAAAAAAGAAATTGAATCAACAGCAATAAACAAAGTAGGGTCAGATGATGTGGAATCTGTTTTGGTCTAGTTGAGGAACTGCAAAGGTAAGAAAGCCATAATGGGAGTTATTAACAGGCCTCCAAACAGTAGTTTGGATTTGGGGCATAAGATACACCAAGAGATAGAAGAGGTGTGTAAGAAAGGCAAGGTTACAGTGATCATTAGAGATTTCAAAATGCAAGTGAACTGGCAAAACCAGGTTGGTAGTGGATCACAAGAAAAGGAATTTGTGGAGTATCTATGAGATGGCTTTTTGGAGCAACTTGTGCTGGAGTCCACGAGGATAATACTGGATTTAGTGGTGTGCAATAAGGCAGACTTGATAAGGGAGCTTAAGGTGAAGGAATCCTTTGGCGTTAAAAATCACACAACATCAGGTTATAGTCCAACAGGTTTATTTGGAAACACTAGCTTTAGGAGCGCTGCTCCTTCATCAGGTGGTTGTGGAGTATAAGATCATAAGGCACAGAGTTAATGGCAAAGGTTTACAGTGTGATGCAACTGAAATGATATATTGAAAAAGACCTGCATTGTTTGTTATGTCTCCCATCTTTTAGAATGATCAATTTTAGTTCGAATGACACAGTAGAGTCATAGAGTTGTACAGCACGGAAACAGACCCTTTGGTCCAACTCGTCCATGTCGACCAGATATCCCAACCTAATTTAGTCCCATTTGCCAGCATTTGGCCCATACCCCTCTAAATCCTTCCTATTCATATACCCTACCAGAAGCCTTTTAAATGTTGCAATTGTACCAGCCTCCACCACTTCCTCTGGCAGCTCATTCAATATATGCATCACCACTGCGTGAAAATGTTGCCCCTTAAGTCCCTTTTATATCTTTCCCCCTTACCCTGAACCTATGCCTCTAGTTCTGGACTTCCCCACCCCAGGGAAAAGACTTTTGTCTATTTCCCCTATCCACGCCCCTCATGATTTTATAAACCATTTCAGGTCACCCCCTCAGCCTCCGATGCTTAGGGGAAATAACCCCAGTCTATTCAGCCTCTCCCTATCGCTCAAATCCATCAACCCTGACAACAACCTTGTAAATCATTTCTGAACCCTTTCAAGTTTCCTTCTGATAGGAAGAAGACCAGAATTGCACGTAATATTCTAAAAGTGGCCTAACCAACGCTCTGTGAAGCCGCAACATTACCACCCAACACCTTTAGTCAATACTCTGACCGATAAAGGAAAGCATACCAAACGCCTTCTTCACTATCCATCCAATATGCCCGTGACTGCACTTTCAAGGAGCTATGAGCCTGCACACCAAGTGGTCATTCTAAAAGATGAGAAACTTAAACAATCCAGGTATTTATCAATATATCATTTCAATTGCATCACACTACAAACTTTTTCTATAAACTCTGTGCCTTACAATATTATACTGCACAACCACCTGATGAAGGTGCAGAGCTCTGAAAGCTCATGTTTCCAAATGAACCTGTTGGACTATAACCTGGTGTTGTGTAATTTTTAACTTTGTACACCCCAGCCCAACATCGTCACCTCCAAATCATGGATCCTTTGGAGACAGTGCCCATAATATGATAGAATTTACTTTGCAGTTTGTGAGAGGGAGAACATGGACTCACATGTAATGGAAATACAGTTGAACAAAGACAACTACAGATGGGGAAGCTGACCAGAACTGACTGAGTTAATTAAAAAAGAAAAGTGCAGGATTGTCTCCAGTCCCAATACACTGTCAAATTTAATAAACTTATACGAACAGTTGAACACAAGGTTTTTTGTGTATTTGCTTTTAAATTGGGAAAACATCTAGAGTAATGTTTATTCTGGTCAATTATGACCTGATTTATGCAATCCAATTCCCCTTACTGTACAACCTGTTCAAGAAGTTATTGGAAAAGAAGGAATGTATTCCTCCAGCTGTACAAAGCCTTCATTAGTTTAGGCCTGGAGGATTGTGTGTGTCATTTGATATGATTCAGTGTTTGAAACAGGGCAATACTGATCCAATTGAATTTCTGTTCATAGCGCATAGAGATGTACAGCATGGAAACAGACCCTTCGGTCCAACCCGTCCATGCCCACCAGATATTCCAACCCAATCTAGTTCCACCTGCCAGCACCCGTCCCATATCCCTCCAAACCCTTCCTATTCATATACCTATCCAAATGCCTCTTAAATGTTGCAATTGTACCAGCCTCCACCACATCCTCTGGCAGCTCATTCCATACACATACCACCCTCTGCGTGAAAAAGTTGCCCCTTAGGTCTCTTTTATATCTTTCCCCTCTCACCCTAAACTTATGCCCTCTAGTTCTGGACTTCCCGATCCTAGGGAAAAGACTTTGTCTATTTATCCTATCCATGCCCCTCATAATTTTGTAAACCTCTATAAGGTAATCCCTCAGCCTCCAGCGCTCCAGGGAAAACAGCCCCAGCCTTTTCAGCCTCTCCCTGTAGCTCAGATCCTCCAACCTTGGCAACATCCTTGTAAATCTTTTCTGAACCCTTTCAAATTTCACAACATCTTTCTGATAGGAAGGAGACCAGAATTGCACGCAATATTCCAACCGTGGCCTAACCAATGTCCTGTACAGCCGCAACATGACCTCCCAACTCCTGTACTCAGTACTCTGACCAATAAAGGAAAGCATACCAAACGCCTTCTTCACTATCATATCTACCTGCGACTCCATTTTCAAGGAGCTATGAACCTGCAGTCCAAGGTCTCTTTGTTCAGCAACACTCCCTAGGACCTTACCATTAAGTGGATAAGTCCTGCTAAGATTTGCTTTCCCAAAATGCAGCACCCTCGCATTTATCTGAATTAAACTCCATCTGCCACTTCTCAGCCCATTGGCCCATCTAGTCCAGATCCTGTTGTAATCTGAGGTAACCCTCTTCACTGTCCACTACACTTCCAATTTTGGTGTCATCTGCAAACTTACTAACTGTACCTCTTATGCTCGCGTCCAAATCATTTATGTAAATGACAAAAAGTAGAGGGCCCAGCACCGATCCTTGTGGCACTCCACTGGTCACAGGCCTCCAGTCTGAAAAATAACCCTCCACCACCACCCTCTGTCTTCTACCTTCAAGCCAGTTCTGTATCCAAATGGCTAGGTCTCCCTGTATTCCATGAGATCTAACCTTACTAATCAGTCTCCCATGGGGAACCTTGTCGAACGCCTTACTGAAGTCCATATAGATCACTGGATTAGTGGTGCTGGAAGAGCACAGCAGTTCAGGTAGCATCGAAAGTGCAGCAAAATCGACGTTTCGGGTAAAAGCCCTTCATCAGGAATAAAGGCAGTGAGCCTGAAGCGTGGAGAGATAAGCTAGAGGAGGATGGGGGTGGGGAGAAAGTAGCATAGAGTACAATGGGTGCGTGGGGGAGGGGATGAAGGTGATAGGTCAGGGAGGAGACAGTGGAGTGGATAGGTGGAAAAGGAGGCAGGCAGGTAGGGCAAGTCCGAACAAGTCATGGGGACAGTGCTGAGCTGGAAGTTAGGAACTAGGATGAGGTGGGGAAGGGGAAATGAGGAAACTGTTGAAGTCCACATTGATGCCCTGGGGTTGAAGTGTTCCGAGGCAGAAGATGAGGCGTTCTTCCTCCAGGCGTCTGGTGGTGAGGGAGCAGCGGTGAAGGAGGCCCAGGACCTCCATGTCCTTGGCAGAGTGGGAGGGGGAGTTGAAATGTTGGGCCACGGGGCGGTGTGGTTGATTGGTGCAGGTGTCCCAGAGATGTTCCCTAAAGCGCGTTGCTAGGAGGTGCCCAGTCTCCCCAATGTAGAGGAGACCGCATCGGGAGCAACAGATACAATAAATGATATTGGTGGATCTGCTGGTAAAACTTTGAAGGATGTGGAAGGCTCCTTTAGGGCCTTGAATAGAGGTGAGGAAGGAGGTGTGGGCACAGGTTTTACAGTTCCTGTGGTGGCAGGGGAAAGTGCCAGGATGGGAGGGTGGGTTGTAGGGGGGCATGGACCTGATCAGGTAGTCACGGAGGGAACGGTCTTTGCAGAAGGCCGAAAGGGGTGGGGAGGGAAATATATCCCTGGTGGTGGGGTCTTTTTGGAGATGGCGGAAATGTTTGCGGATGATTTGGTTTATGCGAAGGTTTGTAGGGTGGAAGGTGAGCGCCAGGGGCGTTCTGTCCTTGTTACGGTTGGAGGGGTGGGGTCTGAGGGCGGAGGTGCGGGATGTGGACGAGATGCGTTGGAGGGCATCTTTAACTACGTGGGAAGGGAAATTGCAGTCTCTAAAGAAGGAGGCCATCTGTTATGTTCTATGGTGGAACTGGTCCTCCTGGGAGCAGATACGGCAGAGGCGGAGGAATTGGGAATACGGGATGGCATTTTTGCAAGAGGTAGGGTGGGAAGAGGTGTAATTCAGGTAGCTGTGGGAGTCGGTGAGTTTGTAAAAAATGTCAGTGTCAAGTCGGTCGTCATTAATGGAGATGGAGAGGTCCAGGAAGGGGAGGGAGGTGTCAAGAGATGGTCCAGATAAATTTAAGGTCAGGGTGGAATGTGTTGGTGAAGTTGATGAATTGCTCAACCTCCTCGTGGAAGCACGAGGTAGCGCCAATGCAGTCATTAATGTAGCGGAGGAAGAGGTGGGGAGTGGTGCCGGTGTAATTACAGAAGATCAACTGTTCTACATAACCAACAAAGAGACAGGCATAGCTGGGGCCCATACATGTGCCCATGGCTACCCCTTTAGTCTGGAGGAAGTGGGAGGATTTGAAGGAGAAATTGTTAAGGGTGAGGACCAGTTCGGCCAAACGAATGAGAGTGTCGGTGAAAGGGTACTGTTGGGGACGTCTGGAGAGGAAAAAATGGAGGGCTTGGAGGTGTAGAGGGATTGGATATCCATGGTGAAGATGAGGCGTTGGGGGCCGGGGAAACGGAAGTTTTGGAGGAGGTGGAGGGCGTGGGTGGTGTCTCGAATGTATGTGTGGAGTTCCTGGACATGGGGGGACAGGACAGTGTCGAGGTAGGTAGAGATGAGTAAAAAATGAGGTCTGCAGATGCTGGAGATCACAGCTGCAAATGTGTTGCTGGTCAAAGCACAGCAGGCCAGGCAGCATCTCAGGAATAGAGAATTCTCTATTCCTGAGATGCTGCCTGGCCTGCTGTGCTTTGACCAGCAACACATTTGCAGTAGGTAGAGATGAGTTCAGTGGGGCAGGAGCACGCTGAGACAATGGGTCGGCCAGGGTGGTCAGGCTTGTGGATCTTGGGAAGGAGGTAGAACCGGGCAGTGGAGTTCCCGGGCTATGAGGTTGGAAGCTGTGGGTGGGAGATCTCCTGAGGTGATGAGGTTCTGTATGGTCTGGGAGATGATGGTTTGGTGATGGGAGGGTGGATCCTGGTCGAGGGGACAGTAGGAAGAGGTGTCCTCGAGTTGGCGTTTGGCTTCAGCAGTGTACAGGTCAGTGCGCCAGACCACCACTGCGCCCCCTTTATCTGCTGGCTTGATGGTGAGGTTGGGATTGGAGGGCTGCGCGTTGTGAGAGTGAGAGGTTGGAGTGGGGGAGGGGGTAGGCAGGTTGAGGTGGTTAATGTCCCAGCAGCAGTTGGAAATGAAGAGGTCGAGAGCAGGTAATAGGCCAGCGCGGGGTGTCCAGGTGGATGCAGTGTGTTGGAGGTGGGCGAAGGGGTCCTCAGAAGGTGGGCGGGAATCCTGATTGTGAAAGTAAGCTCGGAGTCAGAGGCAACGGAAGAATTGTTCGACGTCACGGCGTGTATTAAATTCATTGATGCATGGACGGAGGGGGATGAAAGTGAGTCCTTTGCTGAGGACTGATCGTTCGTCCTCAGTGAGGAGGAGGTCTGGAGGGATGGTGAAAACTCGGCAGGGCTGGGAGCTGGGATCTGGTGTGGGTGTGGAGTTGGGAGTGGGGTCGGAGCCAGTAACTGGAGTGGGTGTGATGGTGGGGAGTATGGGGGTGGTGGAGTCATGAGCAGGGGTAGTGTTCCCCTCGGGGTCCTGGGGGGGGGGGGGGGATAGTGACAATGGGTTCTGTGGGGGGGGGGGGCGTGTCTTTTACCATGTAGATCACATCTACTGCTCTGCCCTCATCAATCTTCTTTGTTACTTCTTCAAAAAACTCAATCAAGTTTGTGAGACATGATTTCCCATGCACAAAGCCATATTGACTATCCCGAATCAGTCCTTGCCTTCACAAGTACATGTACATCCTGTCCCTCAGGATTCCCTCCAACAACTTGCCCACCACCGAGGTCAGGCTCACCGGTCTATAGTTCTCTGGTTTGTCTTTACTGCCCTTCTTAAACAGTGGCACCACATTTGCCAACCTCCAGTCTTCCGGCACCTCACCTGTGACTATCGATGATATAAATATCTCAGCAAGAGGCCCAGCAATTACTTCTCTAGCTTCCCACAGAGTTCTAGGGTACACCTGATCAGGTCCTGGGCATTTATCCACCTTTAACCATTTCAAGACATCCAGCACTTCCTCCTCTGTAATCTGGATATTTTGCAAGATGTCACCATCTATTTCCCTGCAGTCTATATCTTCCATATCCTTTTCCACAGTAAATACTGATGCAAAATATTCATTTAGTATCTCCCCATTTTTTATGGCTCCACACAAAGGCTGCCTTGCTGATCTTTGAGGGGTTCTATTCTCTCCCTAGTTACCCTATTGTCCTTAATATATTTGTAAAAACTCTTTGGATTCTTCTTAATTCTACTTGCCAAAGCTATCTCATGTCCCCGTTTTGCCCTCCTGATTTACCTCTTAAGTATACTCCTACTTTCTTTATACTCTTCTAAGGATTCACTTGATCTATCTTGTCTATACCTGACATACGCTTCCTTTTTTTTCTTAACCAAACCCTCAATTTCTTTAGTCATCCAGCATTCCCTATACCTACCAGTCTTTCCTTTCACCCTGACAGGAATATACTTTCTCTGGATTCTTGCTATCTCATCTCTGAACGCTTCCCATTTTCCAGCCGTCCCTTTACCTGCAAACATCTGCCTCTAATTAGCTTTCAAATTTCTTGCCTAATACCGTCAAAATTGGCCTTTCTCCAATTTAGAACTTCAGCTTTTAGATCTGGTCTATCCTTTTTGATTTTAAAACGAATAGAATTATGGTCGCTGGCCCTAAAGTGCTCCCCCACTGACACCTCAGTCACCTGCCCTGCCTTATTTCCCAAGAGTTTTGTACATTCTCTGGTAGGTACATCCACATATTGAATCAGAAAATTGTCTTGTACGCATTTAACAAATTCCTCTCCATCTAACCTTTAATACTATGGCAGTCCCAGTCGATGTGTGTAAAATTAAAATCCCCTCCCATAACTACCCTATTATTCTTACAGATAGCTGAGGTCTCCTTACAAGTTTGTTTCTCAATTTTCCTCTGACTATTGGGGGGGTCTATAATACAATCCCAATAATGTGATCATCCCTTTCTTATTTCTCAGTTCCACCCAAATAACTTCCCTGGATGTATTTCCGGGAATATCCTCCCTCAGCACCGCTGTAATGCTATTCCTTATCAAAAATGCCATTCCTCCTCCTCTCTTGCCTCCCTTTCTATCCTTCCTGTAGCATTTGTATCCTGGAACATTAAGCTACCAGACCTGCCCATCCCTGAGCCATGTTTCCGTAATTGCTATGATATCCCAGTCCCATGTTCCTAATCATGCCCTGAATTCATCTGCCTTCCCTGTTAGGCCCCTTGCATTGAAATAAATTCAGTTTAATTTATTAGTCCGACCTTGTCCCTGCCTGCCCTGACTGTTTGACTCACTTCTGTTCTGAGCTCTACCCGTCTCAGACCGATCTCTTTCCTCACTATTTCCCTGGGTCCCCCCTACCCCCCCCCCCCCCAACCCCCACCTTACTAGTTTAAATCCTCCCAAGCAGTTCTAGCAAATTTCCCTACCAGTATATTAGTCCCCTTCCAATTTAGTTGCAATCCGTTCCTCTTGTACAGGTCACTTCTACCCCAAAAGAGATTCCAATGATCCAAAATGTGAATCCTTCTCCCGTACACCAGCTCCTCAGTCATGCATTCATCTGCTCTATCCTCCTATTCCTGCCCTCACTAGCTCCTAGCACTGGGAGTAATCCAGATATTACTACCCTTGAGGACCTCCTTTTTAGATTTCTGCCTAACTCTCTGTAGTCTCTCTTCAGAATCTCAACCTTTTCCCTTCCAATGTCATTGGTTCCAATGTGGACAATGACCTCCTGCTGGCCCCTCTCCCCCATGAGAACATTTTGCACCCTCTTTGAGACATCCGTGATCCTGGCACCAGGGAAACAACACACCATTCTGTTTTTTCTCTGTTGGCCACAGAAATGTCTGTCTGTACCTCTAACTACAGATTCCCCTAACACAATTGATCTCTTGGAAGCTGACGTACCCCTCGTTGCATTTGAGCCAGTCTCAATACCTGTTCGTGCTACATTCCCCTGAGGATCCATCACCCCCTACATTTTCCAAAACAGCGTATCTGTTTGAAATGGGTATATCCACAAAAGACTTCTGCACTAGCTGCCTACCTCTCTTACCCATTGTAAAGTTAACCCATCTATATGACTGTATCTGAGATTTTCCCCCCTTCCTATATCTGCCATCCATCATATACTGTTGCTGTTGCAAATTCCTCATCGCTTCTATCTGTCTCTCCGATCGATCCACTTGATTCGATAAGATTTGCATCCAACAGCATTTATGGCAGATATAATCCGCAGTAACTCTTAAACTCTCTTTAAACTCCCACATCTGACAAGAAGTACATATCACTGCAAAGGCCATTTTTGCTCCTTCACAATCTACAGACCCAGAAAATAACACCGTCATATTCCTCTACAAATACTGCCCCAGGTTAAATTAATAGCTATGGCTTATATTTTAAGTTTAATCAAAAGACTTATCTCCAAAAACATATAATCAAGAAAGAATCCACTATACTCACTACTGCAGCCTTTTCCTTGGACAGACTTAAAACAACAATTAACTTATCTGATTCTGTGCTGTGAACTTTGCCCAACAGTTCCTCCAAGATTAGTTGTGAATTTCACTGTTTGTTAATTTTCCCAGATGCACTCCGATGTCCAGCAACACACAAATTCAAACAGCAAAGGCAATAACTGCAGATTTTTTTTCTCTCTCTCCTGCATGGTCATCACCATGTGCTTCCTTTGTCTGCTCTTATCCCTTTTAAAACTGCTGTTGTTTTGACTTTTTTTTCCCCAAAGTTCCAAAACAATGCAACAGCATGTAAAACAGTAATTGCTGCTCCTGGAATTTGAGGAAATCACCTCAAACACCTAAAATACCTCAAAAAAAAAGGAGCGACTCTTACAGCCAGAAAGTTTTCCCATCCTCCATCTGTGAATGTGACCAGGAGAGACAATTAACTAATTGATTTGATTCTCAGTCTTGCAGACAGGAGCTGGAGAAATTCGCATAGGCAGAGGACAGAAAGAAAACTGGGAGTTGGGGGAAGAAATGAGGGAGATGTATCTGGGATTTCAGCCAAGGGAGGAGCGAGGGTGTGTGAGACTGGGATTTTCAGATTGAAGGGTACAATAGAGAAAGAAAACACGTGTTTTGATTTCTATCTTCTACTTCAAGTAATAGCAAAGTAATTTCAGAGGCTGAGGGGGCATCTTTTAGATGTTTATGAAATCATGAGGGGGCCTGGATAGGCTGGAAAGCCAAAGTCTTTTTCCGAGGGTGGAGAGTCCAAACGTAGAGGACATAGGTTTAAGTGAGAGGAGAAAGGTTTAAGAAGGATCTCAGAACTGAGTTAATCTCTTTCCATACTCAGTGCAGGTGAATTATTTTTCATGAATGAGGGGTCAGCATCCATTGGAGTTTAGATGAGGTGATTGCATTCAAGTTTATACAGTCTTGAGGGGAACTCAATGCCAATAGATTATTCTCTTTGTGGGAGAGACTTGGAATAGGGATACCTTACGGTCATTGGTGATCAGAAATCTATTAACTTCTACTTTAAATATTCTTAAAGATGACAATGACTAAACACATTCTCTGTCTTAGAGACCCTGTTTTAGACTGGACTCGAAATGTTAGCTTTGTGTGCTCTCTACAGATGCTGGGGAATCAGCTTAGCTCATTTGGTTGGATCATTATGAGTTCAATTCCTATCACTGGTTTGAGGTTAATGTGAAGGTCTCTCCTCTTGCCTGGTGGCCCTCAGGTTAAATCATCACCAGTTGCTTTTCTCTAATAAGAAAGCAGTCCCTGTGGCCTGGTAAGATTATGGCAACAAAACAACAGATGCTGTTGAATTTCTGTCGCAATGTCTGTTTTTTTTCCCAGATCTGCAGTATACACAATTCTTTGCTTTATTTATCGTCCTACATCTGCTATTCCTCACACACGTACTTGACCTCTTTATATCCCATTGCAGACCCTTTCTATCTTCCTTACTTCTGTACCTGTTTCCTACCTGTGGTATAATCATCAAAATTGGCTACATGAGAGTCAGCTTCTTTATCATTGAGAATCAAAACCCTTTGATCCAATGTAACCGGTCAGACATGCAAGCAACGGGGGAAACTTTTTCCCTGCAGCTACCCTTTAAGTAATTTGTCAATGAGCTCACCTCTCAGAGAAAGAAAGAAAATGAAGGGAAGAGGTTTTACAAAGTGCCCTGGCTTCCCCCTGTTGCTGAGCTGCAGCTGGAGAGAGAGAGAGAGGGTGGGGGGAGGGGGAGATCAGCGAGCGGCTTCTGTCTCTGACCTGAGCTCGCAGCTGGTTGCCGTGGAAACCTTGGTTTCTGCAGGGGGAGGGGATGGGGCGGGGCTCCCGTGTTTGGCCCGCAGCCTGGAAACTGAGGACGTCATCGCCGACAACAGCGCTTCCTATTGGCTGCTTTCAAACATCTGATTGTGAGCACGAACGTGATGTTCATTTTAAGTTAAAAAAAAATCACGCAAAACCGGATTATACTCCAACAGGTTTAATTGCAAGTTCAAGGTTTCCGAGCGCTGCTTCTTCGCCAGGTAGCTAGTGGGGCTGGATCATAGCACACAATTTATAGTAAAAGGTCAAAGTGTCATAGAACCATAGAGACGGACAGCACGAAACAGATCCTTCGGTCCTACTACTACATACTCAGATATTCTAACCCAATGTAGTGCCATTTGCCAGCACTTGGCCCGTATCTCTCTAAACCCTTTCTATTCATATACCCATCCAGATGCCTTTTTGATTAAATTAGATTACTTACAGTGTGGAAACAGGCCCTTCAGCCCAACAAGTCCACACTGACCCTCTGAAGACCAACCCACCCAGACCCATTCCCCTACATTTACCCCTTCACCTAACACTACGGGCAATTTAGCATGGCCAATTCACCTAACCTGCACATTTTTGGACTGTGGGAGGAAACCAGAGGAAACCCACGCAGACATGAGGAGAATGTGCAAACTCCACACAGATAGTTGCCTGAGGCAGGAATTAAACCTTGGTCTCTGGTGCTGTGAGGCAACAGTGCTAACCACTGTGCCACCCATGTGCCACTGTGCCACCATTTTAAATGCTGTAATTGCATCAGCCTTGGCACTTCCTCTGGCAGGTAAAAACAAGGATTGCAGATGCTGGAATGCAGTGTCTAGATTAGAGTGGTGCTGGAAAAGCACAGCAGGTCAGGCAGCATCCAAGGAGCAGGAAAATCGATGTTTCGGGCAAAAGCCCTTCATCAGGAATAGAGGCAGGGTGCCTGCAGAGTGGAGAGACAAATGTTACGGAGGCAGGCACTGACAAAACAAATGTGGCTGTGGGAGAGCGAGTCTGTTTCAGGACATGGTTGAAGAGCTTCAGGTCAGAGCAGCTCATTCCATACCCACACCACTCTCTGCAAGAAAAGGTTGCTCCTTAGGCCCTTTTTATATCTTTCCCCTCTCACCCTGAACCTATGCTGTCTACTTCTGGACTCCTTATGGGTGGCACGGTGGCACAGTGGTTAGCACTGCTGTCTCACAGCGCCTGAGACCCGGGTTCAAGTCCCAACTCAGGTGACTGTGTGGAGTTTGCACGTTCTCCCCGTGTCTGCGTGGGTTTCCTCCGGGTGCTCCGGTTTCCTCCCACAGTCCAAAAATGTGCGGGTCAGGTGAATTGGCCATGCTAAATTGCCCGTAGTGTTAGGTAAGGGGCAAATGTAGGGGTATGGGTGGGTTGCGCTTTGGCGGGTCGGTGTGGACTTGTTGGGCCGAAGGGCCTGTTTCCACACTGTAAGTAATCTAATCTAATCTAATCCTCCGCCCCAAGGAAAACCTTGTCTGTTTATCCTATGATGGATACTGCACAACAATCAACAGTCAGGAGTATATCCTCCCAGTCGGAGAACACTTCAGCGCTCCGAGACATTCAATCTCGGACCTTCGGGTAACCTTCTTCCAAGGCAACAACGCAAAGTGGCTGAGCAGAGGCTGATAACCAAGTTCGGTACCCATGGGATGGCCTCAACCGGGACCTTGGGTTCATGTCACACTACTGGTGATCCCACTGCCCTACAAACATACACACACACAGACACACCCACACACTCCTACACACACACACACACGCACACTCATAGAGTCATAGAGATGTTGTGGTTCTGTTCGCCGAGCTGGGAATTTGTGTTGCAGATGTTTCGTCCCCTGTCTAGGTGAAATCCTCAGTGCTTGGGCGCCTCCTGTGAAACGCTTCTGTGTTGTTTCCTCCGGCATTTATAGTAGTTTGTCTCTGCCGCTTCTGGTTGTCAGTTCTAGCTGTCCACTGCAGTGGCCAGGTCGATGTGTTTGTTGATAGAATCTGTGGATGAGTGCCATGCCTCTAGGAATTCCCTGGTTGTTCTCTGTTTGGCTTGTCCTATAACAGTAGTGTTGTCCCAGTCAAACTCATGTTGCCTGTCATCTGCGTGGCTACTTCTGGACTCCTTATGGGCGGCTGGTCGTGTTGTTTCGTGGCTAGTTGGTGTTCATGTATACGGATTGTTAGCTGTCTTCCTGTTTGTCCTATGTAGTGTTTTGTGCAGTCGTTGCATGGGATTCTTGTACACTACGTTGGTTTTGCTCATGCTGGGTATCGGGTCCTTTGTCCTAGTGAGTTGTTGTCTGAGAGTGGCTGTTGGTTTGTGTGCTGTTATGAGTCCTAGTGGTTGTAGTAATCTGGCTGTCAGTTCAGAAATGTTCTTGATGTATGGTAACGAGCCTAGTCCTTTGGGTTGTGGCATATCCTCATTCCGTTGTCTTTCCCTTAGGCATCTGTTGATGAAATTGCGGGGGTATCCATTTTTGGCGAATACATTGTAGAGTGTTCTTCTTCCTCTTTTTGAAGTTCTGGTGTGCTGCAGTGTGTTGTGACCATTTTGAACAGTGTCTTGATGCAATTCTTTTGTGTGTGTTGGGGTGGTTGCTTTTGTAAGAGCACACAAACCAACAGCCACTCTCGGACAACAGCTTACCAGGACAAAGGACCCAGCATGAGCAAAACTAACGTAGTGTACAAAATCCCATGCAAGGACTGCACAAAACACTACACAGGACAAACAGGAAGACAGCTAACAATCCGTATCCATGAACACCAACTAACCATGAAACGACATGACCAGCTATCCTTAGTAGCCCCACACACAGATGATAAGCAACATGAGTTCGACTGGGACAACACTACTGTTATAGGACATGCCAAACAGAGAACAGCCAGGGAATTCCTAAAGGCATGGAACTCATCCACAGATTCTATCAACAAGCACATCGACCTGTACCCAATATACTGGCCACTGCAGTGGACAGCTGGAACTGACAACTGGAAGCGGCAGAGACAAACCACTATAAATGCTGGAGGAAACAACACAGAAGTGCTTCAATGGAGGCTCCCAAGACTGAGGATGTCACCTAGACAGGAGGCGAAACGTCTGCAACACAAATTCCCAGCTCAGCGAACAGAACCACAACAAGCACCCAAGCTACAAATCTTCTCACAATCTTTGAAGTCATAGAGATGTACAGCATGGAAACAGACCCTTCAGTCCAACCCGTCCATGCTGACCAGATATCCCAAACTGATCTAGTCCCACCAACCAGCACCCGGCCTATATCCCTCCAAAGTCTTCCTATTCACGTACCTATCCAGAATGCCTTTTATATGTTGCAATTGTACCAGCCTCCACCACTTCCTCTGACAGCTCATTCCATACACATACCATCCTCTGTGTGAAAAAGTTGCCCCTTAGATCTCTTTTATATCTTTCCTCTCTCACCCTAAACCTAGGCCCTCTAGTTCTGAACTCCCCCACCCCACGGAAGAGAATTTTTCTATTTATCCTGTCAATGCCCCTCACGATTTTATAAACATCTATAAGGGGCTTAGTGGCTAGCACTGCTGCCTCACAGCACCAGGGTTCCAGGTTCGATTCCAGCCTTAGGTGACCGTCTGTGTGGAGTTTGCATGTTCTCCCTGTGTCTGTGTGGGTTTCCTCCCACAGTTCAAAGATGTGCAGGTTAGGTAAATTGGCCATGTTAAATTGCCCATAGTGTTAGACGCATTAGTCAGATGGAAATGGGTTGGTCTGGACTTGTTGGGCCGAAGGGCCTGTTTCCACACTGTAAGGAATCTAATCTAAGGTCCCCCTTAGCCTCCGACGCTCCAGGGAAAATAGCCTCAGCCTATTCAACCTCTCCCTATAGCTCAAATTCTCCAAACCTGGCAACATGCTTGTGAATCTTTCCTAAACTCTTTCAAGTTTCACGACATCATTCCGTTAGGAAGGAGACCAGAATTGCACACCATATATCATGCAACTGTTACGATGTATTGAACAAACCTCAGTTGCCATTGAGTCTTTAATCACTTAGAATGGAGGTAACAGGTTTCAATTCATTAATATGTAAATCCCAGAACTTCTTTCAAGTCACACTCCCGAGATAATTAAGGTTTTATAAAAAAAAGTTAAAAGTCACACAATATCAGGTTATGGTCCAACAGGTTTATTTGGAAGGACAAGCTATCTGAGGAGCAGCACTCCGAAAACTTGTACTTCCAAATAAACCTGATGGACTATAACCTGGTATTGTGTGACTTTTAACTTGCTCCTTTTAATTTTGTCCAGCCTAATCCAACATCCACATTATTAAAAAAATGACATCTCGGTTCAGACAATGCATTAAAGGTGTGAGGTTTGATTCTGTCTGTATTCCAACCTGAGTCTGACGGGTTCTATTTCCAAAGTAGGAATTTATAAACTGTCACATGGACTAACTGCTTAAAGACTATGTGCTTTTTGAACAAAATTGAAAGTATCTGTAAATACAAATCTGCAAATGCAAATTCACCCCAAACACTTATTTGTTGTGTGCGTGTGTGTGACCGAGAGAGGGTATGTAAGAGAGGGTGTGTGTGAATGTGTATGTAGCATTGATGACTCAGCAGTATACAAGTCAATTGTGCCTGGAATTTTTAAAATATTAACCCAATCACAAAGGAAAAATGTTTTGTTTCACATTTGCAGATAATTATTACCCAAATCAACACTTTTTGAAATGCAGGAACCACCTGAACTGTTGATCATCTGTTATTGTTATTTTTGGTTATCCATTTAAACTTCATTTCTCTTCATTTTAATTTCTCTTTGGTTGAGATAGAAATTAACGTCAGTTTACATTTCAGAACAATTATGCTCACATTTCGTGGTTTAAAATGATGAAGTGCTTGCCATTAACTTAGAGGTAACTTTCGAATCTTCTGTTCTCAAGTGCTTTGTGTTGAATGAAAACAAATGGTCTGAATGGTTAAGGCTAAGTCATTAAAAGGCAAAGCCTTTTTAGTTCATATTGTCACAACATTGCGATGTTTGATGTCTGTAGTTTCTTCATGATTTCATTAAAAAGTCCATAATTCCTACTGCAGAATCAGCCCCAGTTTTGCTCTGGAAATCACAATTAACTGTTTAAAAAGCACAGGCACAAGACCCCAAAGGGTGAACGTGTCCATGAGAACAACCAAAGGGTTAAGAGCTAGAATAATACATGGAGAGCCAGTGCAGATAGAATCAGTTGAGTGGCTACTTTCTGCAGTGTAACAGTTCTGTCAGTCAGAAGTGTCAGATCTGAAATTTTCTTGAGAAATGATCAGGTATTAATGCTCTGGTTACAATCTAATTGCTGAGTCAGGATATTGTGAGTTCCATCACCCCATCCAGAGTCTCCACCCTAAAATTTTGGATAATATTCTGATGCAGGACTGAGGGAGTACTGCATTGTCAGAAATCCGTCATTCAGAGGGAACCTTTAGGTGTAGCCACATCTTCCCTCACAAATGGACATCAAAGATCCCATGATGTTGTGATGATGCTGTTCCTTTAGCAAGATTATGTTGTCCTTGTTTTTTTCCAAAAAGGATTGTAAAGGCAGAGGTGCCAATTTGTCTAGGGTTTGTGGTCTTTGCTTATGGCTAACAGATACTGTCCAAGCCAGGGAAAAAGACTTTTAGTTTCTTTTAAAACAGTTGTACAAAGAAAGGGGAGTGGCCAGTTCCAGGATTTTTCTAGTTTGGTTTAGTTTCAGCTAGGGACTGAGAGATACAGCTGCAGTGGAAAGAGGTTTAGCAAATGATCCTGTAAGAACTTGGGTTTGAGTTTACCTTTTGATGTATTTATTGGATGCTGTGGGAATTGGAGCAGCTCTTTGTTAAGTTGCAGGGGATATTGTGTCAGTTGGGTTTTCAAATCATTCTTATTCAATCTTCTATTTTCTTTTGTTTGTGTTTCCTTCGATGGTGTGTAAATAAATTTTATTTTACTTGAAGCTAAATGGTTTGACCAGATGCATCACTCCTGGAATTTCCACCTTACATCTGGCTGAAGCAACTGGAAAAGTCAGGGTCTGGGCTAACTTCTTAAAATGTTTAGAGGGGGTCTGGCCTGATGAAGGGCTTTTGCCCGAAACGTCGATTTTACTGCTCCTCGGATGCTGCCTGAACTGCTGTGCTTTTCAAGCACCATTCTAATGTAGACTCTGGTTTCCAGCATCTGCAGCCATTGTTTTTACCTGATAAATAACCATGCTATTTCAAAGAACAGGGCAGGTCTCAGGTTTACTGTCCAATGTACACCCTTCAATAATCATCATTGAACAGAGTGTCTGTCACAGCCAGGTTTCTGTTGCGAACTCTGTTTCTCTCCCTACAGATATTGCCTGACCTGCAGGATATTTCCACCATCTTATTTCTGTTTGTTGCACCCAATCTAGCTGCTGTATCTCCTTCAACAGTGACGACACTTCACAAGGACTTTGTTGTGAAACACATTAGGACATTCTGAATATGTGAAAGTCATTTTCTAAATACAAGCCTTGTATTAACTTTGAAGGAAAGGCTCAAGAACAGGTCAGTAACAGAACATCTATCAGTCTCCTCCAATCTGAAAGAAATCAAGGACACATACTGTGTATTTGATGTGATTGATATGTGGATAATTAAACACCAGTCTGGTTAAAGAGATTATGCATACCCATGAAAGTAAACCCCAGCTGTAAGGTTGAACATGGTTCAGTTCTGCATGCAATAACAGCGAAATGTGATCTCACTGGTGTCTCTGACATGCGGACGAATCATTGAATGCCTTGTCACAATGTGGAAGAATAAAATTACTTATTCAGCCAGCATGAAAGATAGAATAGCTCAATGATTAAAACTTAGTAACATAAAAGGAAAAAGTTTAAGGATTAAAATATGTTATGACTAATAGTAATGGTATTTAGCGAACAGCAAAAAGCAGTAACCATTTTAAAGTAACTTGTTTTTCAAGTAGACATTTTGTGGTCATAATTCATTAGCTTCGGTGAGCATGGGCCTTATTAGATAGAATCCCTGGGAAAGAATTCATAGCTTCTATGATCTGAACAAGCTGTGACTTGTACTATACTAACTGTGAAGTTATAAAACTGTAGCTCCATTCATAGAGTCATAGAGATTTACAGCATGGAAACAGACCCTTTGGTCCAACCCGTCCATGCCGACCAGACATCCCAGCCCAATCTAGTCCCACCTGCCAGCGCCCAGCCCATATCCCTCCAAACCCTTCCTATTCATATACCCATCCAAATGCCTCTTAAATGTTGCAATTGTACCAGCCTCCACCACATGCTCTAGTAGCTCATTCCATACTTGTAACACCCTCTGTGTGAAAAAGTTGCCCCTTAGATCTCTTTTACATCTTTCCCCTCTTACCCTAAACCTATGCCCTCTAGTTCTGGACTCCCCACCCCAGGGAAAATACTTTGTTTATTTATCCTATCCATGCCTTTCATAGTTTTGTAAACCTCTATAAGGTCACCCCTCAGCCTCCGACGCTCCAAGGAAAACAGCCTGTTAAGCCTCTCCCTTTAGCTCAAACCCTCCAACCCTGGCAACATTCTTGTAAATCTTTTCTGAACCCTTTCAAGTTTCACAACATCTTTCCGATAGGAAGGAGACCACAGTTGCATGTAATATTCCAACAGTGGTCTAACCAGTGTCCTGTACAGCCGCAACATGACCTCCCAACTCCTGTACTCAATACTCTGACCAATAAAAGAAAGCATTATTCACTATCCTATTTACCTGTGACTCCATTTTCAAGGAGCTATGAACCTGCACTTCAAGGACTCTTTGTTGAGCAACACTCCCTAGGACCTTACCATTAAGTGTATAATTCCTACTAAGATTTGCTTTCCCAAAATGCAGCTCCTCACATTTATCTGAATTAAACTCCATCTGCCACTTCTCAGCCCATTGGCCCATCTGGTCAAGATCCTGTTGTAATCTGAGGTAACCTTCTTTGCTGTCCACTACGCCTCCAATTTTGGTGTCATCTGCAAACTTACTAACTGTACCTCTTATTCTTGCATCCAAATCATTTATGTAAATGACAAAAAGTAGAGGACCCAGCACCAATCCTTGTGGCACTTCACTGGCCACAGGCCTCCAGTCTGAAAAACAACCCTCCACCAACACCCTCTGTCGTCTACCTTTGAGCCACGTGGAATTTTATCATAACTGCTCTTGTTGCTAAAATGAATAAGTCATATGTTGACTTTCCCACAATTTTGTTACACAAGACTATAATCTGAATAATTCTTTGGAGGTGCTTCCTATATGGTTATAGGACCGCTTCCCATGCATAATTAAGAAAAATAAAATTGGTTTTGGACAAAGAAGTCATTTGTCTAGCCTTGTTTGGGGTCAGTGAAAACTTCAATGATTATTTTGGAGGTCCCACCGAGATTGCTTGCTGTTTGCAGAGAATCTATAGAAGGGAACACTGTCACCTTCCAAGGTGGAACCCTGAGCTGGCAAGTGGTGACCCTTGATCACCAAGTGGGTTCTGTCCTTGGGTAGCGTGGCATTGCTGCCTGTCTGCATCTGCGAAGGTTCTGCGATCAACAAGGCTCATTTCCATGCTTCATTTACTATCTCTCCCTCGTCTGGTCCCACGGACCCAGTCTGGTGTGATTTCGCTCTGGAAACAAACCAGGTACGGTTGACATTGATAAAGAGTGAGGGTTGCATTAAGTTTTGAAAAATTGCTAAGTAATAATTAGAGGTTTACTGGAGCTCTTTGGGAGGGTTTAAACCAGCTTGGCAGGGGGATATGAATGGGAGCTATGGATCAGAGGATGGGGTAGCTGGGGAACAGGCAGATACAGCGTGCAGAGAGTCTGTGAGGAAGGATAGACAGTTAATAGGGAAAGTTGCAGTCAGTGTGATGTATTGAAGTATGTCTATTTTAACACAAGAAGTATCAGGAATAAGGATATTGAACTTAGACCATGGATCGGTACTTGGAGCTACGCTGTTGTGGCCATTACAGTGACTTGGATATCACAGGGGCAGGAACAGTTGTTGGATATTCCACAGTTTGGATATTTCAAAAGGAATAGGGAGGGGGGTAAAAGAGGTGGGGGAAGTGGCATTGCTAATCAGGGATAGTATAACAGCTAGGCAAAAGTGAGGACTGCAGATGCTGGAAACCAGAGTTTAGATCAGAATGGTGCTGGAAAAGCACAGCAGGTCAGGCAGCATCTGAGGAGTGGGAAAATTGATGTTTTGGGCAAAAGCCCTTCATCAGGAATAGAGGAATAGTATAACAGCTGCAGAAAGGGAGATCCTTGATGAGGGTTTGTCTACTGAATCAGTATGGGTGGAAATCAGAAACAGGAAAGGAGCAGTCACTTTATTGGGAGTTTTCCATAGAACTCCCAGTAGCAACAGAGACATGGAGGAGCAGCTTGGGAGACAGATTTTGGAAAGTTGCAGAAGTAACAGAGTTGTTGTCATGGGTGATTGTTACTTCCCTAATATTGATCTGAACCTCCTTAGTGCAAATAGCTTGGATGGAGCAGATTTTGTCAGATGTGTCCAGGAAGGATTCTGGACTTAATATGTAGATCGGCTGACTAGACGGGAGGCCACATTGGATTTGGTGCTTAGCAACGAACCAGATCAGGTGTCAGATCTCTCAGTGGGAAAGCATTTTGGTGATAATGATCACAACTCCCTGACATTTAATTCTTTGAGTGATAGAAGCAGACAGTGTGAGAAGATATTTAATTGGGGAGGGGGAATTACAATGCTATTAAGCAGGAACTGTGGAGCATAAATTGGGATCAGGTATTCTCAGGGAATTGCATGACAGAAATGTGGAGGTTGTTTAGGGAGCACTTGCTGCAAGTGCTGGATAGGTTGGTCCCGCTGAGGCAAGGAAGGGATGGTATGGTGAAGGAACCTTAGATGATAAGAGAGCCATGATCCATGAAGGATCTAAGATTATGTTATTTCAGGACTTCTCCCCGGCTTTGGCCCGAAGAAGGAAGGCGTTTGATGAGGTGAAGAAATGTTTAAGGGACTTAGATATTCAATACACCTTACGCTACCCAGCAACGTTATGCTTTACCCACGAAGGATCCGAGTATAATTTTAGATCACCAGAAGAGGCCAAGAAACTTTTAGACTCGGTTAAATAAATCGTAAGAGACAATTTATGTTGGCTTGCCTCTCTCACACTCCGTGGGGAGAAATGGATACTTTATTCTACTTTACTTTTGCCTCTGGGAGCGGGGTTGTCTTCCTTGCTATCTTATGTTATTATACTTAACTGTAATCTGTTGGAGTTGTAATTTTATAGTTATGTATGTTTGTACGTGGCATTGATGCAATCAGATATACTCAGGTATGGGTGGGGAGGGGTGGGGGTGCGGCGCTCACTGTTAACTCTAGCTCGGTATTATATCTAAATCCTATTAAGGAGCGCCCGGGTCGAGGGTGGGACACTGTTTGGGAGAGGATATGGTGGAATGTTGGAAAGGTAGTAAGGCCCCCTGAGAACAAGGGGAAGATCTCCATTCAAACATGTTTAATTGTTTGTTCTTATTGTTTGGAATTAGCTTTCTTTTTATCATACTATTATGAGTGTATTAGAGAACATTTTCTCTTGTTTGAAGGATGTAAGCGACTCAACTATACACTCTGGATGATTGTGGATTAGTTGAATTTTGATGATTATACATTTAAGATCTGTTTTTATATTAATGTTTGTGCTTGAAAATTCTGCTTATTTTTGTAAATTTGTCAAAATGATAAACTTCCAATAAAAATATCTATTAAAAAAAAATGATAAGAGATGTGGAACATCTAGACAAGAGGAAGGAAGCTTACTTAATTTTGCGGAAGCAAGAATCAGACAGGGCTTTAGAGGGTTAAAAGGTCACCACGAAGGAACTGAAGAATGGACTAAGGAGAGCTAGACGGTGGGGGGGGGGGCATGAAAAAGCCTTGGTGGGTAGGATTAAGGACAACCCCAAGGCATTCTACACTTATGTGAGGAACAAGAGGATGACCAGCGAGAGGGTAGGGTGAATCAGGGTTAGTGGAGGGAATTTGCCCCTGGAGTCGGAGGAGGTAGGGGAGGCCCTTAATGAATACTTTGCTTCAGTATTCATTGGTGAGAAGGACCTTCTCATTTATGAGGACAGTACGAAACAGGCTGATATGTTCAAACAGGTTGATGTTAAGAAGGAGGATGTGTTGGAAACTTTGAGAAGTATGAGGATATATAAGTCCCCTGGGCCAGATGGGATGTACCCAAGGTTACTACAGGAAGCTAGGGAATATATTGCTGCATCTTTGGCGATGATCTTTGCATCCACAATGTCTATTGGAGTAGTACCATGTGATTGAAAGGTGGCAAATGTTATTCCTTTGTTCAAGAAAGGGAATAAGAATAGCCCTGGGAATTACAGTTCAGTCAGTCTTATGTTGGCGGTGGGCAAATTATTGGAGAGGATTCTGAGAGACAGGATTTGGAAAACTATAGTTTTGAGATAGTCAGCATGGCTTTGTGAGGGGCAGGTCATGCCTCACAAGCCTTATTGAATTATTTGAGGATGTGACAAAACACATTAATGAAGGTAGAGCTGTGTATACGGATTTTAGCAAGGGGTTTGATGAGGTACCCCATGGTAGGCTCATTCAGAAAGTAAGGAGGCATGGGGTACAGGGAAATTTGACTGTCTGCATACAGAATTAGCTGGCCCATAGAAGACAGAGGTAGTAGATGGAAAATATTCAGCCTGGGCTTCGGTGACCAGTGGTGTTCCACGGAGATTGGTTCTGGGACGTCTGCTGTTTGTGATTTTTATGAATGACTTGGATGAGGAGGCAGAAGGGTGGGTTCGTACGTTAGCTGAAAACACAAAAATTGGTGGTGTTGTGGATATTTTCCGTGCAGTCAGGTCATTCCTTACATATGCCTTCTCCCTCTTCTTGTTCTCTGGACTCTGGGAGTTTAGTTGTGAGGTTAACTGGGCTGGCCCAGACAAAGTGGAGATTGAGGGCTTCTAAGACTGCTGTCCAGTGGATCCACCTAGCTGCTGTTACTTACAATACTCTATTCATTGACAGTGAAACATGTACTGTGGTGAGACACTTGACAATTAGTTTTTGGTGAGGACCAAATCTGCAATGCCCAGTATGGCTGGACATGTGGCTTCCAGAGCACTCAAACAGCTTCCCCATCCCAGTTCTACTGTATCCAGTTCTGCTGAGTGGTATTCAATAGGTCTTTGTAAATCCCCATATTCTTACATCAGTACTGCTGTCATGTATCCTTCTTTATCATTTACAAAAAGGGTAAATGGCTTCCCATTGTCAGGAATTCCCAAAGCTGATGCAGAGCATAAGATCTTTGTAGATTCCTGAAGGGCTTTTGTTGCTCTTCTGTGAGGGTGATAACCTCCTTTGATGTTCTCTTGCCCTTTAAGAGATCGTTCAGAGGCTTTGCTAGTTGTGTGAAGGAGTGATCTAGTTTCTGTTAAAATCCTAAAAAAAGATCTGAATTCCTGGATAATACTGGGTTCTTGGGTCTTCTGAACTGCGGCAATTCTGTCCTGGGCAAGTTCTCTTTTTCCCTCTGAAATCTTTTGTCCCAAATACACAACCTCTTCCTGCAACACTTGAGCCTTGTTAAAATTGGCATTATGTCCTTGGGAGTACAAGTGGTCCAGCAGGATTCGCAGATCCTGTTCATGCTGTTCCTCTGTATTGGAGGTGAATAGAACATCATCCATGCTCTGGATAAGTGTAAAAGGCATAGTGGGTAATTCTTGCAAGTGATTTTACAGGCGATATGAATTATAGTAGGACTGCTGTGGAAACCCGGTGGCAGCCAGGTGTACTGTTGTTTCTGGTTCATGAGGGCAAACTACCATTGGACTTCAGGTGCCAAGGGTACCAACCAGAATCTATTGGCCATATCCTTCACTGCAAAGGATTTATGTACAGGTGTGAGAGCATTAAAAATGGTCATGAGATCCATGACCAAAAAGCTTTCTGATCAATGCATTGGTTGGCCTTCTGTAGTTGATGATCAGGCACCAAATAATGAAGGGCTTATGCCGAAACATTGATTCTCCTGCACCTTGGATGCTGCCTGACCTGCTGTGATTTTCCAGCATCACACTCATGACTCTGACTCCAGCATCTGCAGTTCTCACTTTCTCCTGTTGCCAAGTAATGTCAGGTTTCCTCACCCACCATACAGGGCTGGTGGAGGAGCTATGTGTTTTTACCAATACGCCTTTTTCTTCCGGTTGTCACACGATAGGCAAGTACTCGACAATTGAGACTGGGTTAATGGGATATTGTTTGGCGCATGGAGAGGCGACTCCGGTGAATGGTGCTGGTTCCATTTGGAGCAAGCTAAATCGTTCTTACCCTTTGCCTAGTTTGGGTGGTCTCTTAACTTTGCCTTTTTCATGCATCTTATAGACCAGGTCATTTTACCATCTTCAAAGTGCAAGGAAGAGTTTATCTGGGTCAGAAATGTTCATTCCCAAGACAGCCTGTTCCACTAGTCCTACCCAAATCCAAGTTGTTCATTCTGGCGAGCCCAATGCATTGGGCACCAGACATGTTCGCAATAAGACCTTCAATCCCCACTCTACGTATTGTTAGTGCTTTTCTGTCTAAGGGCAGCCTTTGTCCATAATAGAGGTAAACAGGTTAATTCCGCTCCAGTATCCAAAAGACAATCTATTTCTTGGTTGGCCACCCTAATTAAGATATAAGTTTCATCCCTCTATTGTTGTACTAGAGCTATCTGGGGTATGGTGGTGAGTGAGAAGGTGGGCTATTCTCGCTTTTTGTTATCTTCAACATTTCCTTCTCTCATTCTGCAGTCATAACCTTTCTCCTATTAACAATTGTTCTGGAGAAGGGTTTGATCCTGATTGAGAGTTGCCTGCGCACCACCTTGGTGATCTCATCACTTGGTCTTTGGAGAAAGTGAGGACTGCAGATCAGGAATGAAGAAGAGCTTATGCTCAAAGTGTTGACTCGCCTGCTTCTCGGATGCTACCTGACCAGCTGTGCTTTCCAGCCTCTCGCTCTTCTACCCTAGAAGTCTTTGCCCTTTTTGCAGCAATGATAGCGTTTGTTGGGAATCCTTCCTCACAGTTGTTTCTCACTTGGTTGTCCCCCTGTGACTTGCATTACTTTTAGCTCAGCACTTATGTCCCTGTCCAGCCTATGGCACCGACAGATCAGACTTCCCACTGTCACTAGATGGTCCTTCCAGTCATGATGGGCTACTTGCAACATTTAGCTAGTTCCTGCTTCAGTCCTGCCACAAAGACAGCCTTTAGTCATCCCACACTGCTATCATCCAAGTCACTGGGTATCCTAATGTCAAATCCACAGTGATCTGACCATGCCACCTTAAACCTTTTGAAATAATGAAGTGGACCCTCATATATATTTTTGGTATATACCATCAGCTTTGTCCAGTCCATCTCAAACCAATTCCGAGCCCATCTCAATGATGTTCGTCTTCACCCAATCCTTTCCACGCTGTCCTATTCAATCTTTTTTCTTCGCCAAGAGGCATCAGCATTGACAATACTTGGACCCTATCTGTCATGTGCAGTTTGTAGATACTCCTCAGCCATTCCAGTTGCTCCCATGTTTTCATCCCTCCACCACCACCCAACTCCGACCCCTTTCTCTTTAGATCATTTACCAACCTTTTCTGGGTCCACAGACACATGGTTGAAATGTTTTCTATAAGCCTAAATGGTGATAGTGCACCCATTGTCCCTGTTGTCTCTCTCTGTTTTATTTTAACTTTCATCCCTTTAGGGGAGCAAGCTGTGGTTCGGTCTCTTTTTCTGAGTTACCAGAGGAGTCCGATTTTGGGACTAAAGTGGCCTCCCTCCATTGGTTCTTGGCCAATTGATTTAAACAGGGGTATCTGATCCAGGATTTGGCATAATTTCCTTTGGGATCGGGGGCTTATTAGGCTCCTTAGTTACTTGTTTCTGTAGTTTCTTGTTTTCTGACTCTTACTCCTCACACGTTCTTTTAGATCCCTGCACTTCCTTTTTAGCCCCTGTTAATTCTTCACACACCACTTTTAATTGTTCTTTAATGCTGATTAAATCTCGCTCATATCAAGAGTGTGTTATAATTTCGTTTTGCTGTCAGACCTGTCCCTTAAGGGCAAGGGACCATCTTACTCGTTCTTTCTCTTTCATGTGGGTTGTTTATCCCCAGACCCTTATAAAACATCCAGGAAACATTGCCCCATGGAGGTATTATACTTTTGTCTGATTTTCACAGAGGTTTCAGATATGTCGAATTGTTGGTCTTTGTATTCTTTTAGTTTCAGTAGAATTTTATCTCCTGATATGTCAGGTGGGGCCAGCCGACCCTTGGTAGTTTTTGGCAGTTCTGTACTCTTATCAACCACCACTGTGATAATAACGGATCTGAAGTGAAGCTTAATTAACCTTGGTCAGAGACATGTACAGTACCTCCGCTCCGCCGTGTACAGATATCTGATTTCAGGGAACTTTAGCCTGTCTACCCCATCGGAATTCAGAATCGCGTGAAGTGGGAGACCCTGAAGTTTAGATAACTGACCAAGAACTTTTAATAAAAGAGGAATCCTTACCTCTATGGACATTGAGGTGGTCTCAAATCCACAGCAAGGTCTGGGTTACTTCAGCGATCCTGCCAGCCTACACCAAGTTTTCAGATTGCATATTTTTAATGAGTGTCTGAGCTGCGGGGTGGATTTAGGTGACATTTATTTGCAACTTACAGCTCAGTTACAACACACAGCAAAAAGTCACAAGGGCACACACACACATACAGAAAGCTTCAGAATGTCTTAACTGACACACTTCAAACTTAGAGCGCACATGCCCCCTTTGATTACCATTGGTCAGCGGCGCCAAGATGTCCCTCTGTAATTGGCTCTCAGGTACAGCATCTGACACAGTTCAAGCTCGCTGATCACTGAGACGGACAGGATACTAGTGTGCTTCCAATTAAACCTGTTGGACTATAACCTGGTGTTGTGTGATTTTTAACTTTGTACCCCTCCAGACCAATACCGGCACCTCCAAATCATGACGGACAGGATTGTGGACCATCACTGATACTTCATGATGTTTCCCAGACTCCGATTTCTCTTCTTGAAGCTTTTCACAATCGATACTATATTTAAGTAACATTTCCCAGCTGCACTATGTTAACTACCAACGAATTGGATTTCAGGACCAATTAAATTTCGTATTACAGGAAATCCAAAAGAATATTGATTTTTGATCAATTCTAACAAAGTGATGTGGTTGCACCTTATGTTGGAGTTCTTTAGCTAACAAGTTGTGTCTTAATGTGTTCATTCAATCCACATTCCAATGTCTGCTAATCTGGATTCATTCCTTTTTGAAAAGTGAGGTAGGAAGTAAGTTAGAAAATGTTCATGAGTGAACGAGAGAGAGAGAGAGAGACCAGCTTTCTGTACCACATTCACTGAACTAATTGTTAACTATTTGTGGTCTGGTTTGAAATTTTTGTTTTCGATAACTAATTCAGAACTATATCTATAATTGTTGATTAAACTGTTAGTTTAAGATGTTCTTATTTAGAGTCAAATGTTAAACGTTATTATCTATGTTTTGCAGAGCTGTATTGTTATGCAAATATTAAATGTTGTTATCCATATCCTGTGTGCATTCAGCAACCTTGTCAGTAAATGTTACTGTCAGCAGCCATTGTCAACTGACTAGTTTGTGCTGTTCAGTCATGCGCAGCCCAAACTGGAACTGAATATTTTTGCCAGTGCCCTTGCAATTTCGTCATAACAACTTATCGTCTTAACAATGTAGGAAACATTTCACCTAACTCTGGAGATTTATCCACATTTAAGCCTGCCTGATGACTCAAAAACTTCTCTCTCTCTATTCTAATTTCTTTAAGGACTTAAGCAGTAATCTGTGTGTGGAACCAGAGGATGTAAACCTGGTTTAAAATAATACTTTGTGTCAGTATTCACTCATGAGAGATATAAATCAGGGAGTGGTCTGTGAATGAATATAATGGGCGTCACTTTCCTCCATTATCCTTTAACCATTAATGTACCTGTAAAGCAACTGAGCATTTTCCTTTACTTTATCTGGCATATTCCATTTATAGTTGAAAAATGTGATGCTGGAAAAGCACAGCAGGCCAGGCAGCATCTGAGGAGCAGGAGAATCAATGTTTCGAGCAGAAACCCTTCTTCAGGAATATTCCATTTATAGCTTTCCTTATCTCTCCATTTAAGTTCTGTCTTGACCATTTACCTGGAAGTATTTGTTCCCTGCGCAAGCTGGCCAAATCATATCTGGTCTTATTAAAATTAACCAATTTTAAACTTTTATTTGAGGCCCATCCTTGTCCTTTATCATTACAGTCTGAATCATTTTAAAAGAGTTCCGATAACCATCTGCAAAATGCTTCCCCCCCCCCCCCCCCACTGATACTTCAACCACTTGTCTGCCTCAGTCCTGGACCTCCCTCTTCATGATTGGGACTTGTACATACTGGCTTCAAAAGCTGTCCTGGATCTACTTTAAAGGTTCCTCTAAACCTTTCACAGTATGACGGCTACAACTAATGTTGAGGAAGTTGAAATCCCCCACTATCAATACCCTATTACTTTTACACTTGCCTGAAATTTGCCTTCTTACCAGTTTTACTTGTTCTATGCATACAGATTTATTTAAGGAGCTTTCTAAGATGTCATCTCTCCTTATTGCTGTAATAATATCCTGAAATATAATTGTGAGACCTCCTCTTTCGCTTCCTTCTCTGTCTCACATGAAGACCCTGTATCTTGGAGCATTGAGTTTCCAATCCTGCCTGTCTCTCAGCCATGTCTCAGTGACAGCAATGTCAACATACCCCCATGTTTTAATCTGTATCCTCAACTCATCTGTCTTGTTCATCAAACTTGCAGCACTAAAATGAATGCATTCAACCATGTCAAACCCCCTTGTACCTGAACTGGCCTGTAATGTCACTGCCTTCCTGACTCATTATTGATTCTTCTCTTTCCTTTTGGACATTCATTCTGGATCCCATCCCCTTGCCAAGTTTAGTTGTACACACCCCAACAGCACTTGTAACTAAATTTCCAGCATTAGAGGCTATATATCACTCTGGATGTGTCTTCACTCAACTGCTCATGTGAAAGGTACTGATTGTCTCATTCTGAGTTCCTTAGAGATAAGATAAAGACTTGATGCAACTTAGTTCTAACAAAAACCTGATTTGTATCATATTTATGCTAAGTGGTTAACTGAACCTGTGATGTTCACAAGCATCAGCAGAAATAGGGCCAGAAAACACGGTTTGGATTTGGATAACAACAGCATTAAAGTCCAGCATTGACAGTTACCAGGGAACTCATTGTTGTTTAACTAATCCTGATGAACCAAAAAAAATCACTTTACAACAATATGCAGGTGGACAGTCTTTACCCAACAAAAATGTATTGATGTACAGCGACATTGTGATTATTTTCAAAATCTATCCTACAGATACACAATTGTATCTAGGTTTTATCTACAATATTAGCCCCTTTGATACAGCAGTGTTTAATAACATCAATACAAACAGCCTGCTGACCAAGGTTTATTCCTTAGTGTGGGTAAAAGCAAAGCCCTGTGGTTCTTTGTGAACTTGTTGATGTGTTAACAAACAGCAAAGCCTTTTACACAAACACAGCAGGTGAATGGGATCAACTTAGTGTCATTTGATGGGAAAAATTGTGGCTACTTTTGTTTGAGGTATTTTAGGTATTGGAGATGATTTCATTGAATTCCAGGAACAGCAATTACTGTTTGATAAGCTGTTGCATTGTTTTGGAACTTTGGGGAAAAAAGATCAAAACAACGGCACTTGTAAAAGTGCTGAATGGGATTTATCCAAGGATTCTCTGGGAAGCCAGGGAGGAGATTGCAGAGCCTTTGGCTTTGATCTTTATGTCATCGTTGTCTACAGGAATTGTGCCAGAAGACTGGAGGACAGCAAATATTGTCCCTTTGTTCAAGAAGGGGAGTAGAGACAACAATGGAAATTATAGACCAGTGAGCCTTACTTTGGTTGTGGGTAAAGTGTTGGAATAGGGTATATGAGATAGGATTTATAATCACCTAGAGAGGAATAAGTTGATTAGGGATAGTCAACACAGTTTTGTGATGTGTAGGTTGTGCCTCACAAATCTTATTGAGTTCTTTGAGATGGTGACCAAACAAGTGGATGAAAGTAAAGCGGTTGATGTGGTGCATATAGATTTCAGTAAGGCGTTTGATAGGCTATTGAACAAAATACTTAGTCACGGGATGGGAGGTGATTTAGCAGTTTCGATCAGACACTGGCTAGATGAAAGAAGACAGAGAGTGGTGTTTGATAGGAAATGTTCATCCTGGAGTTCAGTGTTTCGTCCTGTACTGAAGGATCTGTTTTGGGTCCAGTGCTGTTTGTCATTTTTATAAATGACCTAGATGAGGGCAGAGAAGGATGGGTTAGTAAATTTGTGGATGACACTGGTGGGGTTGTGGATAGTGACAAAGGATGTTGCAGGTTACAGAGGGGCACAGATAAGCTGCAGAGCTGGACTGAGAGGTGGCAAATGGAGATTAATGTGGAAAAGTTTGAGACGATTCACTTTGGAAGCAGCAATAGGAATAAAGAGTACTGGGCTAATGGTAAGATTCTTGTTGGTGTAGATGAGCAGAGAGCTCTCGATGACCATGTGCATAGATCCCTGAAAGTTGCCACCTTGGTTGGTAGTGTTATTAATGTGGCATATGGTGCGTTAGCTTTTATTGGTAGAGGGATTGAATTTCAAAGCCATGAGGTCATGCTGCAGCTGTACAAAACTCTGGTGCAGCCACACTTAGAATATTATGTACAGTTCTGGTCATCACATTATAGGAAGGATGTGGAAGCTTTGGAAAGGGTTCAGAGGACATTAACTAGGATGTTGCCTGGTATGGGGGGGAAGGTCTTATGAGGAAAGGTTGAGGGACTTGAGGCTGTTTTCGTTACAGAGAAGAAGGTTGAGAGGTGACTTAATTGAGACATATAAGATAATCAGAGGGTTAGACAGGGTGGACAGTGAGAGCCTATTTCCTCAGATGGTGGTGGCTAGCATGGGGGGACATAGCTTTAAATTGACTGGTGATATATATATATAGGATAGATGTAGTTTCTTTACTCAGAATAGTAGGGGTGTGGAATGCATTGCCTGCAACAGTAGTAGATTCGCCAACTTTAGGGGCATTTAAATGGTCATTGAATAAACATATGGATAAAAATGGAATAGTGTCAGATATATGGGCTTCAGATTGGTTCCACAGGTCCCTGCAACATCAAGGGCCTGTGCTGCACTTTAATATTCTACGTTCTGAAAGGAGAAAGACAGACAAAAGGTTGCAAACACATGGTCAGTGAGGGAGGGAGAGAAAGAAACCTACGCTGGTAACTGACACAGCAGTGAACATTCACAGTTACTGCCTTTGCTGTTTGGGTTCATGTATCTCTGGATATTGAAATGTGCCTCAGAAAAATTAACAAAAAGCTGAAATTCTCAGATGCCCTTGGAGGAACCTGTGTGGGAGATCTCACAGCATAGGAACAGATAAGTGCACAGTTTTTAATGTGTAACCTTGCTGTAAATTTACAGTAGAGAGGAGATTGGGTTATTTCTTGATTATATGTTTTATTGAGATCTGTCTCTTGATTAAATTTGAAAAATATAAGCCATAGGTACTCAATTAGCCTGGAGGACTTTTTTGGAGCAAAAAGATGGTGTTCTTTTCTTGGTCTGTAATTTGTGAAGGAATCTTATCAGATCGCATGGATTAGTTGGAGTGACAGTTAGAGGCAATGAGGTATTTACAAGGGCTAGGGGGTGTGATGAATGGCAGTTATAGGAAAAGAGAAAAGCTGTAGATACAGCCAGGGAGATGGGTTAACTCTGGGAGAGGCAGGAGGGGTAGGTAGGTAGTGCAGGAGTCTTCTGTGGCTATCCCCATTTCAACAAGTATACTGTTTGGAAAATGTAGAGGGTGAAGGAATCTTAGGGGAATGTAGCATGAACATGCAAGTTTCTGTATCAAGACTGGCTCTATGTCAGGTTCCAAGCGATCAATTGTGATCGGGGACTCTTTAGTCAGAGGCACAGACAGATGTTTCTGCAGCCAACAGCGAAAAATCAGAATGGTGCGTTGCCTGTCTGGTCCCAGGATCAAGGGTATCTTGGAGAGAGTGCAGAATGTTCGCAAAGGGAAGAGGGACTAGCAGAAGGTCATTATACACATTGGAGCTGATGATATAGGAAGGGAAACGGATGAGATTCTGAAGGGAGAATATAGAAATTTCGGCAGGAATTTAAAAAGGAAGTCCTCAAGGGGAGTAATATCTGGATTACTCCCATGCTACAAGCTAGTGAGGGTAGGAATATGAGGATAGAGCAGATTAATGTGTGGCAGAGGAGCTGGTGAAAGGGAGAAGAGTTCACACTTTTGGATCATTGGGATCTCTTGGAGTAGAAGTGACCTGTACAAGAAGGATGGATTGCACCTGAATTGGAAGGGTACTAATATACTGGCAGGGAGATTTGCTCGAACTGCTCAGGAGGAATTAAACTAGTAAGGTGGAGGGTGGGGGAATGGTGTTACCCAGGGAAATAGTGAGGAAAGAGATCAATCTGAGACTGGTACAATTGGGAAAGGGAACAAGTCAAACAGTCAGTGCAGGCAAGAACAAAGTAGAGAACAAAGTAAGATTGATAAATTAAACTGTGTTTACTTCAATGCAAGAGGCCTAACAGGGAAGGCAGAGGAACTCAGGGCATGGTTAGGAACATAGGACTGGGATATCACAGCAATTACAGGAATGTGGCTCAGGGATGGACAGGACTGGCAGCTTAATGTCCCAGGAAACAAATGTTACAGGAAGGATAGAGGATAGAAAAGGGGGTAAGAGAGGAGGGGGAGTGATGTTTGGGATAACATCACTGCTGTACTTAGGGAGGATATTTCTGGGAATACATCCAAGGAAGTTACTTGGATGGAACTGTAAAATAAGAAAGGGATGATCACCCTATTGGGATTGTATTATAGACCCCTTAATACTCAGTGGGAAATTGAGAAACAAATTTGTCAGGAGATTTCAATTATCTGTATGAATAATAGGGTGGTTATGAATTTAAGGGTTTAGATGGAGAATAATTTGTTAAGTGTTTGCAAGAAAATTTTCTGATTCAGTATATGGATGTAGATGCAAAACTTGACCTACTTTTGGGAAATAAGGCAAGGCAAGTGACTGAAGTGTCAGTGGGGAGCACTGTGGGGCCAGCGACCATAATTCTATTAGTTTTAAAATGATGAAAAGGATATATGGATCTAAACTGGAGGAGGCTAATTTTGATGGTATCAGGCAAGAATTTTCAAAAGTTGATTAGGGACAGATGTTTGCAGGTAAAGCAATGGCTGGAAAATGGGAAGCCTTCAAAAATGAGATAATGAGAGTCCAGAGACAGTGTATTCCTATTAAGGTGAAAGGAAAAGCTGGTAAGTATAGGGAATGCTGGATGACTAGAGAAATTGAGGTTTGGTTAAGAAAACGAAGGAAGCATATGTCAGGTATAAACAGGAGAGATCATGTGAATCCTTAGAAGAATATAAAGGCAGTTGGAGCATACTTAAGAGGGAAATCAGGAGGGCAGAAAGGGGATATGGGATAGCTCTGGCAAATATGGTTAAGGAGAATCTAAAGGGCTTTTATAAATACATTTTGGACAAAAGGGTAACTAGCGAGAAAGTAGGGACCCTCAAAGATTAGCAGGACAGCCTATGTGTGGAGCCACAGAAGGTGGAGGAGAGACTAAACAAGTATTTTGTGTCAGTGGACATGGAAGACATGGAATGTGGGGAAGTAGATGGTGACATCTTGAAAAATGTCCATATTGCACAGGAGGAAGTGCTGGATGTCTTGAAATGCATAAAAGTGGATAAATCTCCAGGACCTGATCAGGTGTACCCTAGAACTCTGTGGGAAGTTAGGGATGTGATTGCTGGGCCTCTTGCTGAGATATTTGTATCATCGATAGTCACGGGTGAGATGCCGGAAGACTTGCTTCCACTATTTCCGAAAGGTGGTAAAGATAAGCCAGGAAACTATAGACCGGTGAGCCTGACATCAATGGTGGACAAGTTGTTGGAGGGAAACCTGAGGGACAGGATATACATCTATTTGGAAAGGCAAGGACTGATTAGCGTAGTCAGCATGGCTTTGTATGTGGGAAATCATGTCTCATAAACTTGAGTATTTTGAACAAATAACAAAGAGGATTAATGAAGGCAGAGTGGTAGATGTGATCTATATGGACTTTAGTAAGGTGTTTGACAATGTTCCTCATGGGGGACTGCTAAGCAAGGTTAGATCTCATGTACTATAGGGAGAACTAGCCTTTTGGATACAGAACTGGATTGAAGGTTTAAGACAGAGGATAATGGTGGAGGGTTGCTTTTCAGACTAGAAGTCTATGACCAGCACAAGGATCGGTGCTGAGTTCACTACTTTTTGTCATTTATATAAAAGATTTGGATGTGAACATAGGAGGTATAGTTAGTAAGTTTGCAGATGACACCAAAAGTGGAGGTGTAGTGGACATGAAGAAGGTTACCTCAAATTAAAATGGGATCTTGTTAGATGGGCGAATGAGCTGAGCGGTGGCAGATGAAATTTAATTTAGATAAATGTGAAATGTTGCATTTTAGGAAAGCAAATCAGAGCAGGACTTATACAATTGGTGGTAAAGTCCTGGGGAGTGTTGTTGAACAAAGCGACCTTGGAATGCAGGTTCATAGTTCCTTGAAAGTAAAGTCGCACGTAGATAGGATAGTGAAGAAGGCGTTTGGTATGCTTTCTTTAATTGGTCAGAGCATTGAATATAGGAATTGGGAGGTCACGTTGCAGGTGAACAGAACATTGGTTAGGCCACGTTTGGAATATTGCATGCAATTCTGGTCTCCTTCCTATCAGGAGGATGTTGTGAAATGTGAAAGCGTTCAGAAAAGATTTACAAAAATGTTGCCAGGTTTGGAGTATTTCAGCTATTGGGAGAGGCTGAATAGGCTGGGGCTGTTTTCCCTGGAGCATCAGAGGCTGAGGGGTGACTTTGCAGAGGTTTATACAATCATGAGGGGCATGGATAGCATAAATAGACAAGGTCTTTTCCCTGGAGTGGGGGAGTGCAGAGCTAGAGGGCATAGGTTTAGGTTGAAGGCTGAAAGATTTAAAATGGACCTAAGGCGCAACCTTTTCATGCAGAGGGTGGTGAGTGTATGGAATGAGCTGCAAGAGGAAGTGGTGAAGGCTGGCATTTTAGTGGGCAAATGACTAGGAAGGGTTCAGAGGGATATGGGCAAAGTGCTGGCAAATTGGACTAGATTAGTTTTGGATATCTGGTTGGTATGGACGGATTGGACCAAAGGGTCTCTGTTTCCATGCTCTACATCTCTATGACTCTATGATTTGATTTCACTAGTGTGTTAACAGTTTGAAATCCCTTCCCACTTACAGAAAGGTGAACTGTCTCTCCACAGAGTGAATAGGCTAAGTTACCAATAGGTGAGTTGACTGAGTGAATGTTTCTCACCAGTGTAAACTCGCTTGTGTCTCATTAGGTTGGATGATTGATTGAATGCTTTTCCATATTCAGAGCAGGTGAATGATCTTCACTGTAGTTCTAGCAGGCTGGATGAATCCGCTCCCAGAGGTAGAGGAGGTGAATTGTCTGTCCTTGGTGTGAACTCGCTGATGTTCCAGCAACCTGTGTGACTGAGCGAATTCTTTCCCACAATCGGCAGGTGAATGGCCTCTCCCCAGTATGAACTTGCTGGTGTATAGGAGTTGGGAGGTTATGATGTGGCTGTATAAGACATTGGTAAGGCGGATTTTGGAAAACTGTGATCAGTTCTGCTCTCCCTGCTGTTGGAAAGATGTTGTTAAACTTGAAAGCATTCAGAAAAATTTACAAAGTTGTTGCTGGGACTGTAGAGTTGAGCTATAGGGAGAGGCCGAATAGGCTGGGGATTTTTATTCTGTGGATGTCGAAGGCTGAGGAACGATCTTATAGAGGATTATAAAATCATGAGGGACATGGATAGAGTGAATAGCGAAGGTATTTTTCCTAAGGGAAGGGAGTTCAGAACTAGTGTGCACAGGTTTAAGGTGAGGGGGAAAGATTTAAAAGGGAATTGAGGGGCAATCTTTTCACAGAGAGAGTGGTGCATGTATGAAATGAGCTACCAGAGGAGATAGTGGAGACAGGTACAATTACAACATTTAAAAGCCATCTGGATGGGTACTTAATAGGAATTGTTTGGAGGATTATGAGCTAAATGCTGACAAATGGTACTAGATCAGCTTAGAATATCACTTCAGCAAGGACGGGTTTGACCAAAGGGTCTATTTGCATGCTGTATAACTCTATGACACTAAGTGTTCAAGCAAAATGGTGGAAATCTGAAATAAAATCAGAAAATGCTGGAAACATTCAGTAGGTCTGGCAGCATCTGACCTGTTAACAGATGCAGGAATCATTACAATCTTGAAAAAATGTTTAGACAATCGTACAAGGCATGACAATATAGGTTACATTCTGAATCCAGTAAATAGGACTGGAGTAAATAGGTGCTTGATGATGGATGGATATGATAGGGACATAGTGTTCAACAATTTTATTTCTGAGACTCTAACCCCATTTTGTTCTGCTTTTCTCTGCAACTCTCTTTTAGTAAACAGGCCGGAGTGACAAGCAGTTAAGAATGTAAATAATACGGTGGCCTTCATAGTGAAAGGATTTGAGTATGGGAGCAGGCATATCTTTCTGTAGGTGTTTTGGTGTGACCACACCTGGAATACTGTGAGCACTTTTGTTCTCCTTTCCAAGGAAGGGTGCCCTGGCTATTGAGAGAGTGTAAAGAAGGTTCATCAGACTGATTGTAGGGATGTCAGGAGCGATGTATGAAGAGAGAATCTATCCTTTCTTTTGTCTTTCAGATCTGCTGACTGCATCACTAATTAATATTCTCCCTTCCATTTCCTGATCTGAATCTGACCCATTTCAGCCAACACATTAGTTCCCATTCCTCTGCCATACTAGTTTAAAACCTCACCAAAGGAACTAGCAAACCCCCATGAGGAAATTTGTCCCAGCTCTGCTCAGGGGAAACCGGTCAAGTTTGTACAGGTCCCAACACCCACAGAAATGGTCCCAATGCCTCAAGAATCTACACCCTTCTCTGGAACATCATTTCTCTGCCACACATTCATCTGATATATCCTGCTCTCGCTAGCACATGGGGCTGGGAGTAAGTCTGACTTTAATATTCTTACGGTCCTGTATTTTAATGTATCTCCTATCTACCTGTATTCAGCACTCGGGCCCTCTTCCCTTTGTTTACATATATTGTTGGTACTTGTGTGTTTCATGACCACTGGCTGTTCACTCTCCAGCTGCACAATGTCCTGTAGCCACTTCATAGTATCCCTGATCCTGGCACCAAAGAGATCACATACCATCATGTCTATGGCCACAGAAGTGCCAGTCTGTATCCTTGACTATTGATCCCTCTGTCATTATAACCTTGCCATTCTTTTACCTCCCCTTCTGTGCAGCAGAGCTACCCATGGTGTTATAAACTTGGCTGTTGCTGATTACTGCTGAGGCTGCCCCAGCCAGCCCCAAACAGTATCAAAAGCACTGTATCTGTTTGAGAGAGGGATGTCCATTGGGGACTCTTGCACTTCCTTCCTGAGCCTTTTACTCTATCTGATGGTCACCTATTCCCTTCCTGCCTGTATAATTCTCAACCGCAGTATGACCAACTCACTAAATGTGCTGTCCATGGCATTCTCATTGTGGTGGATGCTCCATAGTGAGTGCATTCACAGCTCCAGCTCCGAAAAGCAGTTAGCCAGTAGCTACAGATTGACACACTTCCTGTAAACATAGCTGTCAGCGACCCTGGAAACTTCCCTTAACCCCTACCTTGTGCAAGAGTAACAAACCAGGAGTCTGAGGTCTCCTCTCATGACTTCTTCGTAAATTAAACTAGCTACCCCCTTTAACAGAATTTAATTGTGAGAAGGATCCAGCTTCATTTGAAACATTTCTATTATAATCGATGGCCCCTGTCTTTACAAAAGCTGATACATTTTACTTCAAAACTATCGGAAAATACTCTGCAGGGATCACTTGCCAATTGGCTCCTTCCAATGGGACCATATCACTTTCTGAACTGGACAAACTGAGACTGAGCACCACAGTCAATCTTTCAGTTTCACCTACTCCCTGTTGCACCCCATTGTCTGTTTTCACTCAACTCCAAAGTCATCGAACCAATTAGCACTCTCAGTTAACCTTCTCATATTAATTGTCTGTCCACACCTGCATTGACTTCAACTTCCTTTACTGTTCCACGGCACCTCAATGGGAGCTCAGGGAACAGCATCTCATCTTTCTGTTCAGTGTGAGAATGGAAGGAGAGTACGTGGGCTAGAGGTTTGCAGCTTTTAGGAAATAAATGAGAAAGGAACATTCTTTCAAAATAACATTCTATTTTGCATTTCCAACCTGGAGTAACAATGATGACTGTTGTAAACACCTTTAAGGGGACACTAGTGCGGAGGAATTTCACTTAATTTAGTTACTTGATTGACTGAGGCCTGAATCTTGTTGGTCTTTGGATCTAAGAGAGCTTTATCTTAGAAGTCTGCTTTGAAGGATTCGTACCATTGGGTGACTGTAAAAGCACTGAAACACATACATCATCTCAGTGAAAACATTCCAATTAACTGACTGTAACAAGAGTTTTAACTAGTTACTCAGCCTGAGAATTTGATTCATTCAAATTGACAAGACTGTACATGTGTCTAGTATGTGAGTGATGTTTCAACTCATCACTGAAGTTTGAATGACACAAGGACATTCACACAATGGATAAATCAATGAAATGTGGGAAAGGATTCAGAGCTCAAATTCATCATTATCACACTGGGGAGGGAGAATCCTCCTCGTCTGAGTGTGGGAAGTAATTCAGTGAATTTTCTCCTGTACTGCAACACCAGTGGGTTCACTTGCTCCATGTATGGGAAGGGATTCATTAAGTTGTCCAACCTGCTGACACACCAGAGAGTTTGCACAGGAGAGAGAGCATTCACCTACTTTGGTTGGGGGGAGATGTTGACAGTTCCGTCTGCTCTGCATCTGCACCAGTGGGTTCACACCATTGAGAGGCCATTCAATTGCTTTGAGAGTGAGAAGAGGTTAATTCACTGATCCCACCTGCTGAGGAATAAGTGAGTACACACGGGAAAGGCCATTCAAGTGCTCCAAGGATAGGAAGCGTTTTGGTCAGTCTTCCCACCTGCTCTCACACCAGCGGGTTCACACTGAAGTGAGGCCGTTCTCCTGTTTTGTGTGTGAGAATGAATTTGCTGATTCATCTTATCAATAGAAACACCAGAGAGTTCACACAGGATTGAGGATTTGAGCTATAGGGAGAGGTTGAATAGGGTGGGGCAGTTTTCCCTGGAGCATTGGAGGCTGAGGGGTGACCTTATAGAGGTTTATAAAATCATGAGGGGCATAGATAGGATAAAAGACTAAAGTCTCTTCCCTAGGGTGGGGGAGTCCAGAACTAGAGCACTAGATTTAGAGTGAGAGGGGAAAGGTATAAAAGAGACCTAAGGGGCAATGTTTTCACACAGAGGGTGGTACATGTACGGAATGAGCTGCCAGAGGAAGTGGTTGAAGCTCGTACAATTGCAAGATGTAAAAGGCATCTGGATGGGTATATGAATAGGCAGGGTTTGGAATGATATGGGCCAAGGGCTGGCAGGTGGTACTAGATTGGGTCGGGATACTTGGTTGGCATGGATGAATTGGACCGAAGGGTCTGTTTCCATGCTATACATTTCTATGACTCAATGACTCTATCTGGTGTGCATGTGGGAAAGGATTCTCTCTGACCTCCATCCTGTTGAGACACCTGTGGGTTCATACCAGGGAGATGCCATTCATTTGTTCTGAATGTGGGAAGGGATTTAATCAATCATCCCACCTGCTGAGACATCTTGGCAGCCACATTGATGATCAATGTTTTAGTATCCTGACTGTAGTTGTTAATTTTATCAAATGTGTAAATGTTTGTGGACTCGTCCACCGCAATAGTATGGACTGAAGTTAGAAACAGGAAAGGAGAGGTAACCCTGCTGGGAATTTTCTATCGGACTCCGAATAGTTTCAGATATATAGAGGAAAGGATAGCAAAGATAATTCTGGATAGGAGCAGGAGTAACAGGGTAGTTGCTATGGGGTCTTTAACTTTCCAAATATTGACTGGAAATACTATAGTTCGTGTCCTTTAGATGGGTCAGTTTTTGTCCAATGTGTGCAGGATGATTTCCTGACGTAGTATGTAGACAAGTCACCAAGGGGCGAAGCCACATTGGATTTGGTACTGGGTAATGAACCTGGCCAGGTATTAGATTTGGAAGTAGGTGAGCATTTTGGTGATAGTGACCACAATTCGCCTATTTTTACTTTAGCGATGGAAAAGGATTGGTATATAACGCAGGGCAAGAGTTATTGCTGAGGGAAAGGCAATGAAAATGCGATTAGGTAAGATTTACGATGTATAGGATGGGGAAAGAAACTGCAGGGGATGGGCACAATTGAAATGTGGAGCTTATTCAAGGAACAACTACTGTGTGTCCTTGATAAGTATGTACCTGTCAGGTCGAGCGAGGAAGCCATGGATTATTAAATAAGTTATATCTCTTGTCATGAGGAAGAAGAACGCTTATGTTAGGATGAGATATGATGGCTCAGTTCAGGCGCTTGAGAGTTACAAGTTAGCCATGAAAGATCTAAAGAGGGAGCTAAGAAGAGCCAGGAGGGAAAAGTTATTGGCGGATCGGATAATGGAAAACCCTAAAGCTTTTAATAGGTATATCAGGAATAAAAGAATGACTAGAGAAAGATTAGGGCCATTCTAGGATAGTAGTGGGAATTTGTGCATGGAGTCTGAGGAGATGGGGAAGTGCTAAATGAATTTTTTTTGTCAGTATTCACATTGGAAAAAGACAATGTTGTTGAGGTACAGGCTACTAGACTAGATGGGATTAATGTTTTCGAGGAGGAGGTGTTAGCAATTCTGGAAAGTGTGAAAATAGATAAGTCCCCTGGGCCAGAAGCCAGGGAAGAGATTGCAGAGCCTTTGGCTTTGATCTTTATGTCATTATTGTCTGCAGGAATAGTACCAGAAGATGTGAGGATACCAAATGTCCCCTTGCTCAAGAAAGGGAGTACAGACAACCCCGGTAATTATAGACCAGCGAGCCTTACTTCTGTTGTGGTTAAAGTGTTGGAAAATATTATAAGAGATAGGATTGATAATCATCTATGGAGGAATAAGTTGATTATGGATAGTCAACATGGTTTTGTGAAGGATAGGTCGTGCCTCACAAACCTTATTGAGTTCTTTGAGATGGTGACCAAACAGGTGGGTGAGAGTAAAGCGATTGATGTGCTGTATATGGATTTCAGTAAGGCATTTGTTAAAGTTCCCCACGGTAGGCTCTTGCACAAAATACACAGGCATGGGATTGAGGATGATTTGGCAGTTGGGATCAGAAATTGGCTAGCTGAAAGAAGACAGAGGGTGGTGGTTGATGGAAAATGTTCTGTTACAAGTGGTGTACCACAAGGATCTGTTTTGGGACGACTGCTGTTTGTCATTTTTATAAATGACCATGATGAGGGCATGGAAGAATGGATTAGTAAATTTGTGGATGATACTAATGTCGGTGGAGTTGTGGATAGGGCTGAAGGATGTTGCAGGTTACAGAGGGACATAGATAAGCTGCAGAGCTGGACTTGGAGGCAAATGGAGTTTAATGTGTAAAAGTGTGAGGTGATTCACTTTGGAAAGAACTACAGGAAGAAAGAGTACTGGGCTAAAGATCCTTGGTAGTGTGAAGGAGCAGACAGATCTCGGTGTCCATGTACATAGATCCCTGAAAGTTGCCACACAGATTGATAGGGTTATTAAGAAGGCATATGGTGTGTTAGCTTTTATTGGTAGACAGATTGAGTTTTGGAGCCACAAGATCATGCTGCAGCTGTACAAAACTCTGGTATGGCCGCAGTTGGAATGTTGCGCACAGTTCTGGTCATTGCATTATAGGAAGGATGTGGAAGCTTTGGAAAGGGTTCAGAGGACATTTGCTAGGATGTTGTCTGGAATGGAGAGAAGATCTTATGAGGAAAGGCTGAAGGACTTAGGCTGTTTTTGTTGAAAAGAAGAAGATTGAGAGGTACAATTGAGACATACAAGATCATCAGATGGTTAGATAGCATGGATATTGAGAGCCTTTTTTGTCAGATGGTGATGGCTAGCATGAAGGGACATAGCTTTAAATTGACCAGTGTTAGGTATAGGACAGATGTCAGAGGTAGTTTCTTTACTTCGAGAATAGTAGGGGCGTGGAACACACTGCCTGCAACAGTAGGAGACTTGCATACTTTAAGGTCATTTAATTGGTCATTGGATAGGCATATGGATGAAAATGGAATAGTGTAGGATAGATGGTGAAATTTGAATTTAGTACATATCTAGAGTTAGGAGGTAGTTTCATCACGACAACATAACGATTGTTGTAAAAATTCTTCTCACTTACCAATTGCCCTCAGGGAAGGGCATCTCAGGGTGCAGATGCATAGTTCCTTAAACGTGCAGTCATAAGTAGACAGGGTGGTTAACTAGCCATTTGGCATATTTGCCTTCATTGGTCAAAACATTGAGCATAGGAATTGGGACATAAAGTCTTTTCCCTGGGGTAGGGGAGTCCAGAACTAGAGGGCATAGGTTTAGAGTGAGAGGGGAAAGATATAAAAGAGACCTAAGGGGCAACTTTTTCACGCAGAGGGTGGTACGTGTATGGAATGAGCTGCCAGAGGATGTGGGGGAGGCCACTTTTAGAATATTAACCAAATACTCTCAAACGGGACCAGATCAGTTTAGGATATCTGGTTGGCGTGGATGAGTTGGACTAAAGGGTCTGTTTCCGTGCTGTATAACCCCATAAGTAGGAAGATCAGGATTCTCAGTTTGAATGCATGAAGAGAAACATTTTTTGTGCTGTCCTGGTTATAATAAATCAACCATCTGAAAAATCACAGAGAGAAGCACACATACCAGACTGAGTTTGTTTCAGTTTACTTGACTGTGATAAGTGCTTTAACCAATTACACAACTTCAAAACAAACATTGCAAAGCGGACAAAACTTTTCATGTGTTCCATTGTTTCACAATCTCGGGAAATACAAGGACACTTGTGAAGAAATGCGAAGAATGTGACAAAAGATTTGATTACCAATCCCTGCTGGAAAACCATCAACATAATCACACTGGAGAGAGGCCATTTATTCGTTCTTGTATGGGAAGGGATTTACTTAGTCGTCTGGCTTTTGGTCACACCAGCGGGTTCACACTCGACACCATGAATCTACATGTGACTCCAGCAGTTGAAGTCTGTGACCATTGCTGCTGTTTCATGAGTGTATAGATACATAATCAATTCTTACTATCCTTCCTGATGCATACAGGATGATCCATTTAGTTGGGTTTCTCTTTACATTGCTTCTTTGCTGTAGTATTTGAATCTTCAGCCTTGTGTCTATCTGTAAAAAGCAAAACAAGTCATGACATAATCCTTCTAAAAACTCAGCAGTGGTGCCTTTACCAGTCATACCCTGCGGCGGTGAAAGTGAGAGTGATGCACAGGCGCAGTATCAGGAGCATGCGTAGTGCATTTGGTGAATTTGTGGCTCAGGTAGAGGGAGGGATGGTCCTGGCAGCTGGACAATGTGACTCCTTTCGGAAACAGTGTGTCTGACTGCAAAGGGTAAGTAAGGAGCTCCAGGCGCTGGTTTGCAGAAAGCAGGGGCAGTGAGCTGGACTGACAGAGACAGTCAGGAGGGGAGAAGGGGAGGATCTGTAATTTGCAACCCAGGGAAATGTTTATCTCTTTTTTAGATTAGATTCCCTACAGTGCGGAAACAGGCCCTTCGGTCCAACCAGTCCACATCGACCCTCCGAAGAGTAACCCACCCAGACCCACTTCCCTCTGACTAATGCACCTATGACTATGGGCAATTTAGCATGGCCGATTCACCTGACCTGCATATTTTTGAACTGTGGGAGGAAACCGGAGCATCCGGAGGAAACCCACGCAGAATGTGCAAACTCTACACAGACGGTCGCCCAAGGCTGGAATCGAACCAGGGATCCTGATGTTGTGAGGCAGCAGTGCTAACCACAGAGCCACTGTGCCATCTCTGCGTAGTCTCCATCCTGCACTGACACAGACTGAGTTTATAAACTTAAAATAATGTAGCCTTTGAGAAAGATTAAACAAATTGGGGCATTTAAGGAAAACTGAACAGTGACCTATTAATGCAGTTTAAAATGCTCAATGTTTTGGACAGGGGTCAATATGTAGAGAATGTTTCCACACAAAATTTCTTCACTCGGTTAATGATTAAAATGTGGACTTCACAGCAAATAGCAGACAGAGAGAGAGAGAGATGTTCAAAAGTAGACTCAATAAACCTGACAGAGGGATGGGATAAGAAAAATAAGTCAGAAGACAGATGAGATGAAGAGAATGGGAGAGGAAACAAACATCAGAAGAGTAATTAGACTGAAAAGCATTTTTGTTTCTTTCATATTCTGAATATTCCATATTAAACATTTTTTGCAGGGTATTCAGAAGTTTGAACTTATATCCAGAAGGTGAACCAATGCATCATATCAAAATCTGACAAAGTCATTCAGTTAATTAGAATCTGAACATCATCAGCCTCTGAAGAAACATTTTCTGTAAGAAAAGATTTTAAACATCAGTGTGACTGCAAAACTGCCAAGACACACACACCCGAGGGAGAGTGTTCCAGTGTACGTACTGTGAAAAGAGTAGGAGAAAGTGAGGACTGCAGATGCTGGAGTACCAGAGTTGAAAAATGTGGTGCTGGAAAAACACAGCAGGCCAGGCAGCATCCGAGGAGCAGGAGATTCGACGTTTCGGGCATAAGCCCTTCTTCAGGAATGGGGCAGGACAGTGTCGAGGTATGCATAGATGGGGACAGGACAGTGTCGAGGTATGCATAGATGGGGACAGGACAGTGTCGAGGTATGCAGAGATGGGGACAGGACAGTGTCGAGGTATGCAGAGATGGGGATAGGACAATGTCGAGGTATGCAGGGATAGGACAGTGTCGAGGTATGCATCGAAAGAGTAGCCCAGCTACTCAGCCTGAAAAATAATTATACCATCCACAATGGGGAGAGACCATCAATGTGTTCTATCTGTGGAAATCAATTTCAGTCAATCACTGAAGCTGGAAAGAATCAAGGACACTGACACTATGGAGAAACTGTGGAAATGTTGGGACTGTGGGAAGGGATTCAGTTATCCAGCAGGGTTGGAAAGCCATCCTGATGAAGGGCTTTTGCCCGAAACGTTGAATTTCCTGTTCCTTGGATGCTGCCTGACCTGCTGCGCTTTAACCAGCAACACATTTTCAGCTCTGATCACCAGCATCTGCAGACCTCACTTTTTACTTGGAAAGTCATCAACCCATTAAGCTGTTCCATCTGTGGGAAAGGATTCACTCAGTCATCCACCCTCTGCATACGCCAGGTTCACAATGGGAGAAGCCATTCACCTGCTTTGTATGTCGGCAGGAAGTTACTGCTCCTTCAACCCTCTGGACTCATGAGGAGGTGCACTCTGATGAAAGACAGTTTGAATATTCTGACTGTGAGAAGAGTTTTAAAAACAGAAAGGATATATTGATACATCAACACAGTCACACTGGGGAGAGAACATTCACCTGTAATGTTCGTGGAAAAAGATTCATTCAGTCATCTCAGCTCCTGATACACCAACTTATTCACACTGATAACAGACCTTTTAAATGTTCTGACTATTAGAAGAGCTTTAAAAGTAAAAAGGATTTACTGAACCACCAATGTGCTCTAACTGGGGAGAAACATTCATCTGCTCCGTTTGTAGAAAGGAATTCACTAGTTCATCCTAACTTAAAACACATCAGTTTGTACGCACTGATGAGACACCTTTTGGATATCCTGATTGTGAAAAGAAATTAAACACTCACACTGGGAAAAGGCAATTCCTCAGCTCTGTCTGTGGGAAAGGATTTACTTGAATATCCATCTGCTGAGACACCATTGACTAAACACTAGGGAGAGGCCATTCTCCTTTACTGAGTGCAAACAGGAGTTTGTTGATTCATCTGACCTTGTGATCCACCAGCAAGTTCACACTGAGGAGAGACCACACACCTGCTCCCTGTGTGGAAAGAGATTCCCAGTCATCCCACCTCACGACACACCAACTAGTTCACACTGATGAGAGACCTGTTCAATACTCTGACTGCAAGAAGAGGTTCAAAAGGAACACAATCTGGTAAAGTATCAATAAATTCACACTGAGGAGGGATTGTACATCTGCTCCATGTGTGGGAAAGGATTCGCTCAGTCACACAACCTACTGAGACACCAGTGACTTCACCTGTGAATGCAGCAATTGGATTCTACTGTTGTTGCTACTGTTAACTACATGCAGGAGTGAGCTTTGTCTGGCTGCCCACTTCCAGTGAGATTCCACAGTTTTGTGGTAGATAACAAGGATTTAGGCTTCAATGCAGGGGTCATAGTGAAGAGGTTTGTAGATATCACAGAAGTTGGCCGTGTGGTGGACAATGAGGAAGAAAGCTGCAGACTGCATGATGTCAATGAACAACTCAAACAGGCAGGAACATGGCCAATAGAATTACAGTCAGTGTTCAATTCAGAAAATGTAGCCGATGAAAACAAAGCTAACCATACGGAATTGTAACAGTCAAGATATCTGAATTTTTTCAGCAAATTAAAATCTGTCATGTCGAGATAATAAGAATCCAAGAAAAATGTTTTGGTGAACTCCCAAAAAGTAAGGTGCCTTCAGTTTAATGGAAGAAGTAGATTGGTGAGTAGCTGATTTATTTTGGTTTTGTTAATAAACAAACAGTACCACAGAGTGCATATCCAGTTCCATGTGGAAAACCAGGAAACTTCTTATGTCTGGGATAACCATACGAACAGGGAGTTGACTCTAGAAATTCAGATATCTTCACTGTTACAATTCCTTGTAGGTTAGCTATATCTTCATCAGCTACACTTTGTGAATTTAAAACTGACTGTAATTCCATTGGCCGTGTTTCTTCCCTCTTGAGTAGACCATTGACATCATGCAGTCTGCAGCTTTCTTCCTCATTGTCAACCATTGGCAGGAAGACTAGTATGACCACAACTGAAGTACTGCATTAGTTCTGGTCCCCACATTCCAGGATTGATGTGAGCACATCAGAGAGGCTATAAGGCCACTTTTGGAATATTGAGTGAAAATCTGGTATCCTTCCCATCAGAAGGATGTTGTGAAACTTGTAAAGGTTTAAGGATATTGCCAGGGTTGGAGGATTTGAGCTATCAGGAGAGGTTGAATAGGCTGGGGCTGTTTTCCTTGGAGCATCAGAGGCTGAGGGGGGACCTTATAGAGACTTATAAAATCATGTGAGGATAAATAAACAAAGGCTTATCCCTGGGGTCGGAGAGTCCAGAACTAGACCGCATAGGTTTAGGGTGAGAGGGGAAAGATATAAAAGAGACCTAAGGGGCAACTCTTTCACACGGAGGATGGTACGTATATGGAATGAGCTGCCAGAGGAAGTGGTGAAGGCTTGTACAATTACAACACTTAAAAGGCATTTGGATGGGTATATGAATAGGAGGAGTTTGGAGGGATATGGGCCAGGTGCTGGCAGGTGGGACTAGATTGGGGTGGGATATCTGGTCGGCATGGACGGGTTGGACCGAAGAGTCTGTTTCCATGTTGTCTGTCTCTATGACTCTAAACGAGACTGATTAGGATCTTTCCAGGATTGGAGAACTATGGCTATGAGGAAAGAATGGATGGGCTGGGGATATATATAGGCAGAAGTGAAGACTGCAGATGTTGGAGATTAGAGTCAAGAGTGTGGTGTTGGAAAAGCACAGCAGGTCAGGCAGCATCCAAGGAGCAGGAAAATCAACATTTTGGGCAAAAGCCTTTCATAGGGAATCCGTGGAACAAAGGATACCGAGGTGACATTTAGTTAAAGTGATAAAATTGTGAAGATTCCAGACAGAGGGGATAGGAAGGAGCTACGCATTAACAGATCAGTAACTGGAGATTTTAGATTGAAAGTAATTCACAGGAATGGGGGTGGGGGGGGGGGAGGGGAGGGGAGAATAATTTCATTCAGAGATGGTGGGAAACTGGAATTCTATCTAATAAGGTGGCAGAGTCAGAAATCCTCATCACATTGAAGAAAAAGATACAGATACACGAAACGTAGAGGACTATGGACTAAGATCTGCAGAGTGGGATTAGCTGCCATAGTTCTATTTCAGCCAATGAAAGCACAGTGAGCCAACTGGCCTCAATCTGTTTTATAAGTTTCTGATTTATTTTAGTCTGATCATTGCAGTTTATGATGATGATATTCATAATCTCACAAATTGGGCTTGAGTTTAATATTCTGGAGAAATGTTAAATAAATCAGCTTTGCTTCAAACATGCCACTTTAGATTGTTGTATTTCTATATCAGCTGGAGTTCAGAAAGGACAATCTCGAATGAGGATTGCATGGCAGCAATAGAGCATCAGTCTGCACATTTCCTTCAGGGTCACACCGAGGGGGACAAATGGCACTTTGGTCTTTCTTGTCTCTCTTTACTGATAACAAAGTCCCTGTCTGAATCAATCTTGTGGAATGTAAGAAATGTGTCCCAGTCAGTGTCTTCAATGGTTCAGAACTTCCAGACACGTAACAGAATCTCATTTACAACTGGACTTAGGGGTCAGAGAGATTCCAAGCCTCACATTTTAATGTTTTCCCAGTGTGGCTGCGGAGATATTTGGAAAGATCAGGTGATTGATTAAATCCACTATGAGGATCAGTGGGCTAAGGTACCGCTATGAGGGGTCATGGAAAAGTAGAGTCATACAGCACAGAAACAGACACTTTTAGTCCAACCAGTCCATGCCAAAAATAATCCCAAACTAAATTATATCCCTCCAAACCTTCCCAATGACTGTACTTATCCAAATGTTTTTTAAATGTTGTAACTGTGCCTACATCCATCACTTCCTCTGGAAGTTCATTCCACACACGAACCACTCTGTCTTAACAGGTGCCCTTTATGTCTTTTTTTAATTCTCTCTAGATGCCCCTTGTCTTGAAATCCTCGATCCTAGGGAAAAGCCACTTACCATTAACCTTATCTATCCCTTCTATTTTTATGAACCACTATATGGTCACCTCTCAATCTCCTACACTCCAATGAAAAATATCCCAGCCTATCCAGACTCTCCTTACATAACTCACAACTTTCATACAAATCAACATCCTGTTTATTTTCTTCTGAACCTTCCCCAGATGAATAATATCCTTCCTAAAACAGAGTGACGAGAACTGGACACTGTACTCCAGAAGAAGCCATACCACCGTTCCATATAACCTCAAAATGACTCCTTTATTGGGAATGTGAGGGTCAATGACCATCTCTCAGGCTGCTAACTTGAGCCAGTATTAACACGCTGTTCCCTGACATACTATTGCACTGTCTCCCAGTACTTGGCCCATCTGATCAAGGTCCTGTTGTACCCTGAGACAACCTTGACTGCACAGTACACCACCATTTTGGTGTAATTTACAAACTTACTAACAATATGTAGTTTTGAGGAGATTACAGAGATAGGGAGAATTGTGAGACTGGAAGAGATTATGCAGATAGGGAGGATTTGTGAGGCTGGAGGAGATTATCATCTAAACAGCACTCTGGTATACTAACAGCATGTGAATAGCACAATTCAAAAAGGCAGTTTGCCATGACTTTATCGAAGTCAAATAAAGACAGACAACAAATACTGGTCTGGACAGCAAAAAGCCACTGTATGCCTAAAGTAAAATTAAGATGAATGTTTTTTGGAGAGGATGCAGAAGCTCAGATAATTCTCCTTAGAAGGTTAAGCAGTGATCTAGTGGATTTTTCCAGGATATTTCCAGGATATTTCAACTGCACAGAGAGAATCATAGAATCCCTACACTGTGGAAATAGGCCATTTGGTCCAACATGTCCACACTGGCTCTCTGAAGAGCACCCCATCCTATCTGTGTAATACCCACACACTAATCCATATAATTGTTAAGATCTGTAGACATGATGGGTAATTTAGCATGGCCAATCCACTTAACCTGCACATCTTTGGACTGTGGGAGGAAACTGAAGCAGGCGCAGGGAGAATGGGCAAACTCCACACAGCCTGATGCTGGAATCAAACCCGGGTCTCTGGTGCTGTGAGGCTGCGGTGATGACCACTGAGCTGCCATGTCACAATGTTTGGTTACCACAGAACATATCTTTCAGATAATTGCCAAATGATGCAAAGTGAAAATGTGAAGATTGTGTGAATCTGGAAACAGACTGAACGTCAGGCCGAATGCAGATTTAGCAGTTACTCTCCAAAGAGATTTGATAAGTAACTTTTCAAGGAAAGATTTGCAGGTTTATGGCAAAGGCAAGAGATTCCAGGTAGATTTACAGCAATTCTCAACTGAGAAAGTACAGCCCCAATGGGCTGAATGTGCTCTGTGATACTGCACTATGAATAATGAAGTTCATTCCAGGGCAAAGTTAAAAATCACACAACACCAGGTTATAGTCCAACAGGTTTATTGAGAAGTATTAGCTTTCAGAGTGCCGCTCCTTCATCAGGTGGCTGTGGAGGTTAAGATCATGCTCACAGAATTTATCGCCAAAGGAGTCTCTAGATTTGAACTTTCATCTGTTCTTTGATATGTAAATTCCAAAACTTCTTTTAAATTACATTCCCAAGCCAGCTCTGGTTTTTAAACAATAGGTGTGAAGTTTGTCTGTGTCCCAAAGCTATGTCAGACTGACAAACCCTCTGTATAGCTTTGCAGAGTATTACATGACTTCACGCAGTTTTTCAGCAAAAAAGCTGAGGGCAAAGAGAGAGGAGGCTCCGCCACTCACCTCACAATGGGGTCCGGCTAATTGACGGCAGGTCCCCCACCAATAGGAGTGAACGAGGGGCGTGACAAGCAAGATGACACGTCACCATGAACGCTGCTGGTACAGTGTTGTTGTGATTCGGGTTCGACTGAGTGCAGCCGGGAAAGCGGGAGAAACAGTTGGACCCGGAGGAAAACTGGGTCAGTCTGGACTGTGGGAGATTTTAAGAAGACCCGGTACAGGCCATTAGACCTGAGTTAGAAAACCCCAGTCCCGCCTTTGCAGCAAATGGGAAGCTGGCTGTGAACCTGAGGCAGTGATACATCCCGGGTTACCAGCGCGTTTATTAGGAGCGGTGTGCAGCAGTACATGTGTGTGTGTGCGCTTCTTACCGGGTTGGGGAGGGGCGGGCGATTTGAAGAGGAGCATTTACACAGTAAACTGAAATCAAGAGAAATATCATTGGTATTTAACTGTTGGAAGGAGTTGGTGAGAAAATATCTCGGATAATTAACTCGTCAAATTCATGGTTAGGTTACCCCTGGGGTGTGTTCAATTCTGGGCCCTGCAGCTGAGAGAAACTGCCGTAAAAGGAAACACACACTTGCCTCCTCTCAGCCTAGTATAAATACCTCCCTATTTCTCCCTTTTTTTAAGCTTTGACAAAGGGTCAGTTAGACTCGAAACGTCAGCTCTTTTCTCTCCTTGCAGATGTTGCCAGACCTGCTGAGATTTTCCAGCATTTTCTCATTTGGTGCCAAAGTAACACCTCAGCTCTTTGAAAGATCAGCCTCATACTTAATAATTTTATTCCTCATTCTCAAATACCTGGAAAATCCACTTTAAAATTCCTTATTGACTTGAATTCCATCATCATTTCAGGTGATTCCAGATCCCAACAATTCTATTTCTCCTGAACCTGCTGAAGTTCATGTTGAATCCAGAAGGTTATACTGTGCTAAACTGAAAGATGAGCTGCATTGCAACGTTTAGAATAGGACATCACTACAGTGTGGAAACAGGCTATTTGGCCCAGGGAGTCCACACTGACCAAGAGCACACAAACTAGACTCAGCCCTTGACACTATCTCCGTAACACCGCATTTCCCATGGCTAACACACCTAACCTTCACATCCCTGAACACCATGGATAATTTAGCGTGGCCAATCCACCGAACTTACAAATCTTCAGACAGTCGGAGGAAACCAGAGCATTCGGCAGTAACCCACGCAGACATGGGGAGGACGTGCAATCTCCACACAGTTGTCAAAGCCAGGTCGAACCTGACGCTATGAGGCAGCAGTGCCTACCACTGAGCCACCGTGGTCCCACCATTTTTCAAGGTGGTCACACCACAGGTAAGAATTACATAGGCAGAAAGGGAATGGACAACCAGACAAAGTAAAGGACACATAAAGCAAGTGCAAGAGTCTCCAGTAGTCTTCCCCTGCTCGGATATACTGCTTTGGATGCTGTTTGGGGTTGTTAGGGGTGGTCTCTTAGGGGAAATCTGCAAGAGTGAAGCTCATGGCACCACAGGGGGTCAGCTGCATAAAAGGAGAGGAAAACAAGTGGTGAAGCAATAGTGACAGGGGATTCAAAATAGGACTGCAGTCAGATGTGAGTCCAGGATGAAAGTGACCTACCCGGTGCCAGGATGAAAGATGTCCTGGAGTGGCTGCAGGACATTCTGAAGCAGGAGGGTGAACAGGCAGTGGTCGTGGTTCACATAGGGACTGTTGACATAGTTAAACAGAGGGAAAAGTACCTGAAAGATGAATACAGGAAGATAAGAGATACATTAAAATGCAGGAGCTCCAATGAATAATGTCAGACTTACTCCCAATGCCACATGCTAGCGAGAGCAGGAATGGGAGGATTGATCAGATGAATGTGTGGCTGGAGAAATGCTGTAGCAGAATATCCTTTATTGAGGAATTGGGACTGTTTCTATGGGATATAGGACCTGCAATGCCTTGTTTATCCTGGACAAAGTTGGGACAAATCTCTTGGAGGATTTTGCTAGTTCCTTTGGAGAGGTTTTTAATTAGTATGGCAGGGGAATGGGCGTCAACACAAAGGCTTTAAGGGGTCAGATTCAGATCAGGAATTGGGAGGTAGAATATTAGTTAATGATGCAGTCATTGCCCAGAAAGACAAAAGAAAGCAGGATTAAACAAGGAAAGATTCTCTCTTCATCAGTCAGTCCTGACATCCCAGAAATCAGTCTGGTCTACATTCTTTACTCTATTTCAATAGCAAGGGCATCCATCCTTAGGAAAGGAGAATAAAGGTGCACACTGTACTCCAAAGCCTTTGCAGAAAGATAGCCCTGCTCCTGTACTCAAATTCTCTCACTATGAAGATCAACATATCATTTGCATTCTTCACTACCTGTCACACTTACCTGCTCAGTGTCAAAAAGTGTGATGCTGGAAAAGCACAGCCAGTCAGGCAGCATTCGAGAAGCAGGAGAGTTTCCAGCATAAGCTCTTCATCAGGAATGTGAGTCAAACTGCTTAGTCAAAGAAAGACTCACAGAGAAACACTGAACAAAATGGGGTCAGAGTCTCTGATATAAAATTGTGAAACTCAATGTCCCCATCGTATCCACGCTAACCATCAAGCAGCTATTTATTCTCGTACCACTTTCCAGTATTCAGCGTGTAACCGATATTGCAGTGCCTTATATGATAATCTAAATATTTCTTCAAACTTGCAATAGTTCCTGCATCTGTTACTATTTAAGATGCTTCCAGACCTGCTGAATGTCTCTAGCATTTTCTGATTTTATTTCGGATTTCCACACTTTATTTAAGCACTTAGTGACATAGAGTTATACAGCACGGAAACAGACTCTTGGTCCAACTTGTCCATGTTGACCAAATATCCGAAACTGATTGAGTTCCATTTGGCCCATATCCCCCTCCACATTTCCTGTTCATGTACCCATCCAGATGACTTTTAAATGTTGTAGTTGCACCTGTCTCCACTACCTCCTGAGGTCGCTTGTTTTATTCACGCACCACTGTCTTTGTGAAAAGACTGCCCCTCAGGTCCCTTTTAAATCTTGCCCCTCTCACTTTAAACCTATGCCCACTAGTTTTGAACTCCCCTACCGTGGGAATAAAGACATTTATCTAAATTAAACTCCATCTGCCACTTTTCAGCCCATTAGCCCAATCTGATCAAGGTCCAGTTGTACTCTGAGGTAAACTTCACTGTCCACTACACCTCCGATTTTCGTATAATATGCAAACTTATGAACTATACCTCCTATGTTCACATCCAAATCGTTTGTATAAATGACAAAAAGTAGTGGACCCAGCACCAATCCTTGTGGCACACTACTGGTCACAGCCCTCCAGTCTGAAAAGCAACCCTCCACCACCATACTCTGTCTTCTACCTTCAAGCTAGTTCTGTATCCAAATGGCTAATTCTCCCTGTATTCCATGAGATGTAACCTTGTTAACTAAATCCTCATTTAGTATCTCACCCATCTCCTGCAGTTCCACACATAGGCTACCTTGCTGATCTTTGAGGGGACCTATTCTCTCTCTAATTACCCTTTTGTCCTTAGTGTATTTATAACCTTGTCAAATACCTTACTGAAGCCCATATAGATCACATCCACTGCTCTGCCCTAATTAATTCACTTTGTTACTTCTTCAAAAAACTCCATCAAGTTCTTGTGACACAATTTCCCATGCACAAAGCCAAGCTGACTGTCCCTAATCAGTCCCTATCTTTCCAAATGCATGTAAATCCTGTTCCTCAGGATTTCCTCCATCAATTTGCCCACCACTGATGTCAAGCTCACCAGTCTTTCGTTCCCTAGCTTTTCTATACCACCTTTCTTAAATAGTGGCATCACATTAGCCAACCTCCAGTGATTTGGCACATCGACTGCGACTATCAATGATATAAATATTTCAGCAAGGGGCCCAGCAATCACTTCCCTTGCTTCACATAGAGTTCTAGGGTATACCTGATCAGATCCAGGGATATATCCACTTTTATACGTTTCAAGACATCCAGCATCCCCTCCTCTGTAATATGGACATTTTTCAAGATGTCATCATCTATTTCCCTACATTCTACATCTTTCATGCCCTTCTCCACAACCCTGATGCAAAATCCTCATTTAGTATCTCACCCATCTCCTGCAGTTCCACACATAGGCTGCCTTGCTGATCTTTGAGGGGGCCTATTCTCTCTCTAATTACCCTTTTGTCCTTAGTGTATTTATAAAAACCCTTTGGATTTTCCTTAACCCTATTTGCCAAAGCTATTTCATGTCCCTTTTTGCCCTCTGATTTCCCTCTTCAGGATACTCCTACTGTCTTTACACTTTCATCAGGGTTCACTCGATCTCTCCTGTCATATGCTTCCTTCATGTTTTTAACTGAAACCTCAATTTCTCTGGTCATCCAGCAATCCTTACACCTACCAGCCTTTCCTTTCACCCTAACAGATTAACGGGAATATACTGTCTCTGGACTCTTGTTATCTCAAATATTGAGTGTCGTTGTGGTGTCCTTCCTATCGGAAGGATGTTGTGATACTTGAAAGGGTTCAAAAAAGATTTACATGGATGTTGCCAGGGCTGGAAGATTTAAGCTATCAAGTAAGGCTGAACAGGCTGGGGCTGTTTTCCCTGGAGTGTCAGAGGCTGAGGGGTGACCCTGTAGAGGTTTATAAGATTATGAGGGGCATGATAAATAGACAAAGTCTTTTCCCTGGGGTGGGGGAGTCCAGAACTAGAGAGCATAGATTTGGGGTGAAAGGGGAAAGATATAAAAAGGGTCTAAGGGGTAACTTTTTCATGCAGAGGGTGGTGCAGATATGGAATGAGCTGCCAGAGGAAGTGATGGAGGCTGGTACAATTGCAGCATTTAGAGGCATCTGGATTGGTATATGAATAGGAAAGATTTAAAAATCACACAACACCAGAATATAGTCCAACAGCTTTAATTGGAAGCACACTAGCTTTCGGAGCGACGCTCCTTCATCAGGTGATTGTGGAGGGCTCAATCGTAACACAGAATTTCTAGCAAAAATTTGCAGTGCGATGTAACTGAAATTATACATTGAAAAATTGATTGTCTGTTAAGCCTTTCATCTGTTAGAATACAGTGATAGTTTCACTTCTTTCATGTGTAAATCACAAAAGCCTTTTTTTAAAAGTTGCATTCTCAGGTTAGCTGTTAACTTTGTACACCCCAGTCCAACACCGGCATCTCCAAATCAGGAAAGATTTAGGGAGATATGAGCTAAGTGCTGGCAAATGGGACTTGATTATGTTAGGATGTTTGGTCAGCATAGCCGAGTTGGACCGAAGGATATGACTCGATGAAAATCTGCTGACACAGTCAAGGTATATATTTTCATCCTGTTGCAGAAGACAGTTGGCCTTAATAGGTTAACAATGAACCTTTATGGAATCGACCTGTGTACTGAGGTATACTGTAGATGACTGCCTCTGGCTTTTTTTTAAAAAAAGGATAGCTAAATATGAATGTTTGAGGGGCAGCACGAAGAGAGTGAATTGTTAACAATATGTTTAGAGAGAATACGGTCAGTGGAACAAATTTGGGTCTCATGGACAAGACAAGCTCTGACAGGAGGTAAACTGGAAAAAGCTGTGGGGTCAAGCACAGAGGAACTTGACAGGCAGTTTGATGCAGTGAGCTAGTGGGACAGCAGCAGCAGCAGTAGTGGTCAGATTGTCTCAATCTTAGCGACTAAGTTCCTTGATCTCTTCACATTTGTTGTTGGTGGAAAGAAGGGAGAGGGAGAGTCTTCAAAAGGGACTTATTTGTGTTGGAGTTATTAAAAAGACTCATGATGCTGGGTTTAACACAAAGCTAATTCATGCGAGTTAATCCAACTCCTGCAGTCACTAATGAACTCGCTCATGCCTCAGAAGGTGAGATGTCTAAGCAAATCTTTTCACACTCAGAGCAAGTGAACAGCCTCCAAATTGTGTGAGTTTAGATCAGAGTGGTGCTGGAAAAGCACAGCAGGTCAGGCAGCATCCAAGGAGCAGGAAAATCGATGTTTCGAGCAAAAGCCGTTCCATCAGGATTCCTGATTTTATTCCTGATGAAGGGCTTTTGCCCGAAACATCAGTCTTCCTGCTCCTCGGATGCTGTCTGACCTGCTGTGCTTTTCCAGCACCACTCTGGTTTCCAGCATCTGCAATTCTCACTTTTGTGTGAACTCATTGGTGTATGGTGAGGGCAAATGATTGTCTGAACCCAGTCCACATTGTGTGAACTCAGTGGTGTATGGTGTGGGCAAGTGATTGTGTGAACCCAGTCCTGCAGTGAGAGCACATGAATGGTCTCTCCTCTGTGTGAATACATTGGTGGGAAAGTTACAAATCACACAACACCAGGTTATAGTCCAACAGGTTTAATTGGAAGCACTAACTTTCAGTGTGCCACTCCTTCATCAGGTGGGTGTTGCAACTTGATGAAGGAGTGTCACTCCGAAAGCCCTGTGCTTCCAATTAAACCTGTTGGACTATAACCTGGTGTTGTGTGATATGTAACTTTGTATTCCCCAGTCCAACGCCGGCATCTCCAAATCATGACTACATTGGTGGGAAATCATATCACTGAGATTTCCACAGCACTATTTCCAGTCTGGGCAGAGAAAGCTGATCATGGGCGGCACAATGATTAACACTGCTGCCTCACAGCATCAGAGACTCGGGTTCAATTCCCGCCTCAGGCGACTGACTGTGTGTAGTTTGTACATTCTCCCCGTGTCTGCGTGGGTTTCCTCCGAGTGCTCCGGTTTCCTCCCACGGTCCAAAAAGGTGAATTGGCCATGCTAAATTGCCTGTAGTGTTAGGTGAAGGGGTAAATTTAGGGGAATGGGTCTGGGTGGGCTGCGCTTCAGCAGGTCGGTGTGGACTTGTTGGGCCGAAGGGCCTGTTTCCGCACTGTAAGTAATCTAATCAAATTGTCTTACTCTCAGTGATAACAAAGCTCCTCACACTTCTTGTTAAAGGTGAAGATGGGGGGTGGGGAGTTGGAGAACAATTCTAAAGGGAATCACCGGTGTTAGACACAATTAAAAGGTGACACGCAACTCCCACTCGGCCGCATGTTAAAATGCTATAGGGATCATTGATGTTCAAAACAAAAGAAAAATGGGTTTGCTTCCTGGGGAGTTAACTGTGCTGTGGGCGAGTGCCGAATTTCTTAAAATGTCTGTGCTGTTCTGATGGTATTCGCCTTCCGCACGGAAAATCGCAAGCAGCTCTACTGATGCTTAATGTTGAGCCTTTAAGAAAAAAAAATTAAAAGGTGACACGCACTGTGTTTCACACAAAGCTTCTTTATTTGACTTTTATCTGGATAAACATATAACTAGTCTTGAAGAAGAGTTACACCCGAAACATCGATTTCTACACCTCCTGATGTTGCCTGGCTTGCCGTGTTCTTCCAGACTCCTGTCTGTCTACTTAACATATAACTAGGCAGGCAGCTTTAACATTAGCAGAGACAGACAGCAATAAATACGGTTCATTCCTGGGTGTGATTAATAGTAAAATCGAATTGCTGTAGTTAGTTGTGAAATCTCTGGTCACTCAGCAGGAGGGATGACTGACTGAATCCCTTCCCACATTCAGAGCTGGTGTATGACTTCTCCCTCGTGTGAACTTGATGGCGCACTGTGAGGTAAGATGATCGTCTAAACGCAGCCCCACAGTCAGAGCACCTGAACGGTCTCAAAATTGTGATGAAGCATTAGCTCTCCAGAACCTTTATAGCACGTCCCAACTGACAGACATTTAAAAGGTCTCTCGTCAGTGTGAACTGGCTAGTCTGTCACCAGGTTTAATGAATTGGTAAATTTCTTACTATACTCTCTGCAGGTGAATGGTCCCTTCGCAGTGTCACCACAGTCACCACATTTCCACGGTTTCTCATCGGTATGAACGTGTTTATGTTCTGACAGGCCGGTTGATTGGTTGAAGCCTTGTCCACACGCAGAATCAGTGTTCAGTTCCTCCTTACTGTGAATGGTGCTTTCTCCTTCCATGTTCAACATTCAGTGACATTCAGGCTGTGGTATGTTTGGCAATGCTCTCAAACCCTGATGTAATGTTTGAGTTCAGTTTCTTAAATGCAAAACCTCCTCTTCTAAAAACTTTGCAAGCCTGATTTTGACAGAACAAAGGGAGTGAAACAGAAACCATTCAATCAAAGAAACAGGCTATGAAATGTGGAGTAGATGAAGCTTGTGATTTGCACAGTAGAAGTTAACAGCAGTGCAGTAAAAACAATCTATTGCCATTAATGATTCAGTGGGAAGGTAAGGTTGGTAAGTCAACAACACACAGTCAGGGGATAGGCAGTGGTGGAAAGCTAATTGAGGCACAATTAGCAGAACTAACAGTAAAATACAAAATAGAACTAAAATACAACTTTTATCAGGGACTGAAGAAGTTATACAATGGCAGAGGAGGATCTGGGAGGGCAGAAGCAAAATACAGCAATGATGTACATGGATTCAGATCCAGAGTCTTTACTAGCCACACTAGCTCCAGACCGTGCAATCTCTCATAGATAACAGAACACAGCACTAAAAACTTGAACTTCCTCCCAAATAATCAAAAATGCTCAGCTCTGAAACAATTTCACTGCTTTCAATATGACAGTCTCCTGCTGTTGCTTGCAACTGGAAAGTTGTCAGAATCTCTGGAAAGAGAGGAACAAGTTTGACACATTACCCTGTATTCCATGAATTTTCTATTGGAACCAATCTGCCATATGGGACCTTGTCAAATGCCTTACGGACAACATTCACTTCACTACCCGCACGGATGCTCCTTGTCAATTCCTCAAATAATTCACTCAAATTTGTTAAGCATGACCTTCCCTTAACAAAGCAATGCTGATTACCCCTGACTAGTCCGCGCATCTTAAGTGACACTTTATCTGATCTCTCAGGAATTATTCTTACAATTTGCTCAGCAGCAAAGTAAGACTGACTGGCTGAGAGTAGTTTGGTGTTTCCTTTGTACATTTGTTTGAAGAAACAAAACCACATTTTCATTCCTGTAGCCCCTCAACTATGTTGAGTGAAGATCTGAACATAATCCTCACAGCATTTGCTATTTCTTCCCTGATCATCGTAGGGAACCATCCAGCTGTTCTGCTGATTTTTCCACTTTCAATGATTCCAGATCCTCTTACACTTCCTCTCATTATTATTATTCTGTCTAATGTTTGACACTACTCCTCTTGGATGATTATATCCACATCATCCTTTTCTTTTATGAGCCCTGCAGTTGGTGTGTTTAAACCAAATGGTGCCATCAGACTCTGTTGTTCTGTGACAGGGGAATGAAGCATGAGTGAGGAAACATCACCTCCTTCCACATTGTGGACAAATCTTTTATGGAGTTAGGTTAGACCGATTAGATAAAATTCCCTATAGTGTGGAAACAGGCCCTTCAGCCCAACCAGTCCACACCAACCCTCCGAAGAGTAACCCACCCAGACCCATTTCCCTCCCCAATGCACCCAACACGATGGACAATTCACCTGACCTGCACATCTTTGGACTGTGGGAAGAAACCGGAGCACCCGGAGGAAACCCACGCAGACATAGGGAGAATGTGCAAACTCTACACTGACAGTCGCCCAAGGCTGGAATCGAACCTGGTGCTGTGAGGTAGCAGTGCTAACCACTGAGTCACCGTGCCACTCTTAAAGTAAAGCTACTATAGTCCTAGGGGACCATAGGACTTCTCCCGAGGGGAGAGAGAACGTTGGTTTTAACTGGAGGATCACCAGGGGAAAGAGGCCAAGGAGAAAGGTCCATCATAGTAGACCCAGCTGATACAGGAATTGAACCCACATGGTTGATATTATTCTGCATTGCAAACCAACCATCCAGCCAACTGAGCCAAGGTTAGATTTGAGAAATTAAGCTGCAGTGACATGATTTGAACACACCATGGTCTGATCTGGAGTCAGACACGCTTCCGTTGCGCCACAGTTATCAACAAGTGACATCTTCTCCAAATTTGACTCAAAACAAGGACACAGCAGCTGGAGTTTCCTCCTGATTTATGAACGGTGATAACATTCATACTTCATTGTGGATTTCACCAATGCAAGCGATTGCTGTTTGCCAGAGGCAAAAAAAGAATGTTTCTTCACGAAGACTAAACTTGCACACAGTCTCCAGACATGGTCTCACAAATTCCAGCACAGCTGCTTGCTCCTTGCTCCTATACTCAAACCCTCTTGCATTGCCTTCTTGTCTGCTGTAACTACATGCTTGCTTGAATGACTGATGTACAAGCTCATCCAGGTCCCTTTGTACATCAACATTTCCAAACCTACCATCATTTCAAAATAACTTTGCCATCCTGAATTTTTCACCAAAGTGGATAAATTCACACTGAAACTGCAACTGCCATGCATTTACCACTCACCCAAATTGACTAAATCACTCTGAAGCCTCTTTGTGTCCTGCTCACTCACAATGCCCCTAGTTTTGTATCAACAAACTTGAAAATATTACATTGGATTCTCTCATCCAAATCGTTGGTGTATGATCCTTGTTATGTCTTACTTGTCAAAGCCTTACACTCTGAAAAAAAATCATTTATTTCTACTCTGTTTCCTGTCTGCTAATCCATTCACAATCCACATCATTAGATTCTGAACAATCCTGTCTACTTTGATTTTACACACTAACCTCTTAAGCAAGACTTTACCAAGTTATTTGAAAATTCAAACAACCCTATCCACTGATTCTATTAATTACATCCTCAAAAAACTTCAGTGGATTTGTCAAACATGATTTGACCCATCCTAAATTGACAGACTGTCACTCCAGGAGAAGATCCTCTGACTTGCCCAGTCCCCTCCACACTGTGCAGTCAAAATTCACAGACATGGTCCATGGCAGCACTTTCTCCAGAACACCTGAGACTGCAATAATGCTGATCCAAGCAGCACTGCCCACATTCCATGAATGAATATACAAAACTAAGGTCCCTGTTCAGTAATGCTTTAATTTTAAAATTCCCATCCTTGCTTTCAAATTCATCCATGGTCTTTCCTTTCTATTTCCATGTGCTCCATATTTTTCCCCACAGACAGAACAGACAAATCTCAATCCTTCCCAGTCGAGGACAGATCATATTCACCTTCTCTTTCATCAAATGACTCTTTCTGTATTTGGTGTCGCTCTTCTTTCATAAGAAAATTCACAAACCCTGTACAGTTCTGGTCACCATAAATCTATATTCTGCTGTATCCTTTGACAGACCCTCTGCTTTCTGCTACTCCGCCAAACTTTGTGTCATCTGCAAACTTACTGATTAGACCACCAATGCCCTCTTCCAGATCACTATGTATACCACAAACAACAGTGGCCCCAGCACTGATCCCTGTGGAACACCGCTGGTCACCTTTCTCCATTTTGAGAAACTCCCTTCAACTACTACTCTGTCTCCTGTTGCTCACCCTCCTCACCCACCTAGCGAGAACACCCTGCATACCATGTGACTTCACTTTCTCCATTAGTTTACCATGGGGAATCTTATCAAATGCCTTCATGTATATGACATCTACAGCCCTTTCTTCATCTATCAATTTGGTCACTTCCTCAAAGAACTCTATTTTTGGTAAGGCACGATCCCTCCCACACAAAACCATGTTGCCGATCATTGATAAATCCATTCTTTTCTAAATATAAGTAGATTTTATCCCTCAGTATCTTCTCCAGCAACTTTCCCACCACTGGCTTGAGGCTCACTGGTCTGTAGTTACCTGGAATACCCCTACTAACCTTGCTGTTCCCAATCCAGATTGACTGAGGTCTCCCAGTCAGGAAGTCCAGGATCCAGTTACAAAGAGAGGTATTTAGGTCTCATTACGAGCCTCTCGCAGCACTTCATGATATTGAGTGTAAGTGCAATAGGGTGATAGTTGTTGAGACAGGAAGCTGAAGACTTCTTCAGCACGGGGGTGATGGTAGCACGTTGGAACTATGGTGCAGCTCAGGGAGATGTTGAAGATGTCCGTGAGAACATCTGCCAGTATATCAGCTGAGCACTCTGCCAGGGATGTTACCTGGTCCAACAGCCTTATGTGGGTTAACTCTGCACAAGGTTTTCCACACGTTGGCCATGGTAAGACACAGCCTAGTCATTGGGAGGGGGGTGGATTTCCTCGTTGCCACATCATTTTGTGTCTCAAACTATGTATAAAAAGTTGTTCAACTCATCTGGGAGGGAGGCAACACCAGAACAAGCAGGCAATGCTGTTGTGGTTGGTGATGGCCTGGATGCCCTTCCATATGCTCTGCATAGCGCCGCTGTTCTGAAAATTGCTGTATACTCTCTGTACGTATGCATGCTTTGCCTCTTTGATGTCTCCCCTTTTCCATTTCATTTCTCTTCTGGGAGGGAGGGGGACGACAGTTCACATGCAGCAACTTAGGGGAGAGGATGTGAATCCTGGAAGGGAGATTCTCTGGAAATATTCAATCATAGAACCTCTACAGTGTGGAAACAGGCCATTTGGGCCAACAAGTACACACTGACCCTTGTAAGAGTAACCCATTCCCCTACCCCATTACTCTACATTTACCCCTGACCAGTACACCTAACCTACATGTCCCTGAACACAATGGGCAATTTAGCATGCCCAATCCACTTAAACTGGATTGTGGGAGGAAACCAGACCACTTGGAGGAAACCCACAGAGACACGGGGAGAATGTGCCAACTCCACACAGTTGCCCCAGGCCGGAATCATACCTGGGTCCCTGGCACTGTGAGGCAGCAATATTAACCATGGTTTTAGGTATGTCTTTCTTAGATATATTTAGGACTGAAGATGCTGGAATCCAAAGTAGACAAGCAGGAGGCTGGAGATGTACAGCAAGCCAGGCAGCATCAGGAAGTGGCGAGTTCAATGCTTTTAGGTATAGCCCTGCTTCATAAAAGGAGGTGGGGGTAGGGGGAGCAACAGATAAAGAGGGGGGGGGGGAAGGTTATGGATGGGGAGAGGGGCGGAGTGGTGAGGTAGTGATAGGTGAATATGGGTGGTAGGTACCATCTGCTAGGTTGATAGGAGGAATGAATCCCATTGGTAGCTGGAAGGAGGGATTGGTCAGAGGGATGGGAGGGAAGAGGCAAGTTTGGAAAGGTAGTTCGGGATGGGTGAGAAGGTTATTTCAAATTGGAGAATGCAATGTTGAGCCCTTTGGGCTGTCTGCTGCTCAGGTGGAAGATGAGATGTTATCCCTCCAATTTGCTGTCTAATTCACTATGGCAATGGAGGAGACGGAGGATGGAGAGGGAGTGGGAAGGGGAATTGAAATGGGCGGTGACCGGGAGTGAATATTATGCACAATTTGGGTGTCCTTCCTATTAGAAGGGTGTTGTGAAACTTGAAAGGGTTCAGAAAAGATTTACAAGTATGTTACCAGGGTTGGAGTATTTCAGCTTTTGGGAGAGGCTGAATAGGCTGGGGCTGCTTTCCTGGGAGCATTGGAGGCTGAGGGGTGACCTTATGGAGGTTTATAATATCATGAGGGGCATGGATAGGATAAATAGACAAAGTCTTTTCCCTGGGGTAAGGGAGTCCAGAACTAGAGGGCATAGGTTTAGGGTGAGAGGGAAAAGACACAATGTAGGATACACTTCACCTGACAGTAGGAGGTTTCCCAATATCTAAGCCTACCAGACTATTCAAAATCTCTCTCTCAGCTAATTTCTTTAAATTTGATGACAGCCCTTCTTTCTGATTCGTCGCTCTCACGAGGGAACACTGACACATAATATTCATGGTGTAGATTTGCTCGCTGAGCTGTAGGTTTGATATGCAGACATTTCGTTACCTGGCTAGGTAACATCAGTGGCGACCTCCAAGTGAAGTGAAGCTGTTGTCTCCTGCTTTCTATTTATATGTTTGTCCTGGATGGGGCTCCTGGGGTTTGTGGTGATGTCATTTCCTGTTCGTTCCTAGAGGCCTGGCACTCCAACCACAACGCCATAAACAAGCACATAGATCTAGATACTAATTATCAACCCCTCAGAAAACGAACAGGAAACGACATCACCAGGAACCCCACCCAGGACAAACATGTAAATAGAAAGCAGGAGACAACAGCTTCGCTTCACTTGGAGGTCGCCACTGATGATGTTACCGAGCCAGTGGGTGGCACGGTGGCACAGTGGTTAGCACTGCTGCCTCACAGCGCCTGAGACCCGGGTTCAATTCCCGACTCAGGCGACTGACTGTGTGGAGTTTGCACGTTCTCCCCGTGTCTGCGTGGGTTTCCTCCGGGTGCTCCGGTTTCCTCCCACAGTCCAAAGATGTGCGGGTCAGGTGAATTGGCTATGCTAAATTGCCCGTAGTGTTAGGTAAGGGGTAAATGTAGGGGTATGGGTGGGTTTCGCTTCGGCGGGTCGGTGTGGACTTGTTGGGCCGAAGGGCCTGTTTCCACACTGTAAGTCTAATCTAATCTAAACGTCTGGAGATCAAACCTACACCCTAAACCTCAACCTGAGCTACAAACCTTGCACATAATATTCATTTACAAATTACTGCTATTTGTAAGTAATGGGCCTCACTCTTTCCCCAGTTATCCATTAACTATTAATATACCTGTTAAACCACAGGGCATTTTCCTTTATTTTCTCCGATTGTATTAATTCATGTTCCCCTTATAGCTATCCTTATCTCCCTATTTCTGTTCCATCTTATACATTTACCTGAAAGCATCTTCTCCCTCCACCCTATGGCTAAATCATATCTGGTATTATTAAAATTAATCAATTCAGAATTTTGATTTGAGGCCCATCCTTGTCCTTTTCCATAATAATCCTGAATCATTTTTAAAATAGTTCTGTTAATTGTCTGCAAAATGCTCCCTCACTGGTGTTTCATCTACTTGTCCACGTTTGTAACCTAAAGTTAATGATAGAACCTCCCCTCGTTGGAATTTCTACACACTGGCTTCAAAAGCTGTCCTGGATCTATTTTAAAAGATCCTCTAAAACTTTCAGCCTGTGTTGACCACAGTTAATGTTCGGGAAGTAGAAATCTCCCACGACCACAACCCTATTACTTTTACACTTCCCTGAAATTTGCCTCCTTGCCTTCTCTTCTATTCTACCTATAATTTAAGGATTTTTCTAAGATGTCAACCCTCCTTATTACTGTATTAACTTCCCTGAACATAACTGTGATACCTCATGTTATTTTGCCTCTTCTGCTGTCATAGCATGAAAATCAATGCCATTCAACCATATAAAACTCTCTTCACCTTAACTGGCCTGTAATGTCAATGCCTTCCTGACTCACTTGTTGGACATCCTGTCTGGATTCCATCCCCTTGCCAAGTTACGTTATATGTGCCCCAACAGTACTTTCAACTAAATTTCCAGCATTAATAAGGCAATATCTCACTCTGGATGTGTCCTCTCCCAACTGCTCATGTGAAGGATACTGATTATCTCATCTGAAAAGGCACTCAGAATTAGAAAACAACTTGAGACAACATCGTTTTAACAAAAAGTATTATTTTTATCCCCAATAGGCAACTAAATCTGTCGTATTTAAAAAACATCAGAAGCATGGTTTGGATACAGATAACAGGAGCATCAAATTTCAATGCTGACAATTACTAGGGAACTTACTGCTGTTTACCCAATCCTGATGAACCACAAAAATCACTTTACCCAACATAAATGTTTTGATGTACAGCGACATTGTGATCTTTTTCAAAACCTATGCTCCAGATACACAATTGTATCAACATTTTATCTGCACCATCAGCAACTTTAATACAGCAAGATTTAATAACATCAATATAAATGGCCCAATGACCAATTTGCATTCCTTGGTCTGAAGAAAAGCAAAACCCTTCGCCTGTGGTTTCTTGTGAATTTGCTGGTGTGTTCGCAAACAGCAAAGCCATTTACACAAAACATTATGGGATCGACCCAGTATTACTTCACTGAGTTAAGTTTGGATGAAAGAGTGAATCCCTTCCCACATAAGAAACAAGTGAACAGTCTCTCCATAGACTGAACAGGCTGTTGTATCAGTACGTTAGTTAACTGAGTGCATGTCTCTCCCCAGTGTGAAGTCGCTGGTGTCTCAGCAGGTTGAAAGATTGAGTAAATCCTCTCCCACAATCACAGCAGGTGAACGGTTTCTCTCCAGTGTGAACTCGCTGATGCTCCAGTAGTTGAGATGAGCGAATGAATCCTTTTCCACATTCAGAACAGGTGAATGGTCTCTCTTCAGTGTGAACTCGCTGGTGTCTCCGCAGGTGGGATGACTGTCTGAATCTTTTCCCACACAGGGAGCAGGTGAATGGTCTCTCTCTTGTGTGAACTCGCTGATGTGTTCGCAGATTGGATGATTGGCTAAATCCCCTCCCACAATCAGAGCAGGTGAATGGTTTCTCTCCGGTGTGAACTTGCTGATGTTCCAGTAGTTGAGAAGAGCGAATGAATCCTTTTCCACATTCAGAACAGGTGAATGGTCTCTCCCCACTGTGAATTCGCTGGTGCATCAGCAGGTTGGAGGACCGTGTGAATCCCTTCCCACACACATAGCAAGTGAATGGCTTCTCCCCTGTGTGACTGTGCTGGTGGCTTCCCAGCTGGGATGGGTAAAGAAATCCCTTCCCGCAATCCTCACATTTCCACAGTCTCTTCCCAGTGTGACTGCGCTGGCATTTGGACATTTCCGATGAATCGTCAAAGATTCTTCGACACACAGACAATACCTGTTTCGCCCCAGTGTAAACAGTGCTTTTTTCTTCAATGTCCAAAATCCTGAGGTAATTAGGTTATGATAAACAGAGTCACTGTCAAATCTGGACGTGGTTTCATTTGAAGTATCTAATTGAAAAATAACCTTTTAAACACAAATATATTGGGAGAAACCCGAAGAACACACAGGTTGTGAAACTGAGAGCAATTAATTTGGTCAGTTGTAGAGATGACACAGAGGGCAACTGCTGGATTGTCATTACAACCAAACTGGTTCAAAAATATCCTTCAGGGAAGTGAACCAGTCTGTTTACATGAAACTACAGAAAAAGATGAGAGAGACAGGTATGAAGGAGATGCATTTTACAATCTACAATTCAATCCTGTTCCTGTTTTCTCCCCATATATTTCAATAGCTCCGAAAGGCTAAAAATAATTGCAGAGTTCATTCAAAGTGGAGTTGCAGTTAAACATGATGCTGAAGAAGGCATTTGATACACTTGCCTCTATTGGTCAGTGCGTCGAGTATAAGAATCGGGAGGCCATATTACGGCTATATAGGACATTGGTTCGGCAAATTTTGGAATACTGTGTTCAGTTTTGGTTTCTCTGCTGGCAGAATGATGTTGTAAGGGTTCAGAAAAATTTATAAAGTTCTTGTTGGGATTGGGAAATTGAACTGCAGGGAGATGCTAAATAGGCTAGAGCTTTTTTTTATCTGGAGGCTTAAGTATGATGTTAAATAGATGTATAAAATCATGAGGAATACAGATGGGGTGAGTAGCCAAGGTCTTTTTCCAGGGTATGGAATTTCAAAAGTAGAGGGCAAAGGTTTAAGGTAAGAAGAGAAAGATTTAAAAAGGTACCTAAGGTGCAATCTTTCACACAGTGTGGTGCATGTACAAAACAAGCTGTCGGAAGGGGTGCTGGAGGCAGATAAAATTACAACATTTCAAATACATTTGGATTGGTTCATGAAGAGGAAGGTTCAAAGGAATATGGGCCAAATGCGACCAGATCAGGTTAGGATATCAGGTCAGCATAGACAAATTGGACCAAAGGGTCTGTTACCATGCTACATAACTCTATGGTTAGGTGCTTAAGCAAAATGGTGGAAATCCGACATCCAAAATCAGAAAAGGCTGCAATCGTACAGCAGGTTTGGCACATTTTAATGGTGACAGGTGCAGGGACAATTGGAACCTTGAAGAAGTTTTAGACTATCATGCAAGGCAGGACAAAATAGGTTATTCGCTAAGTGCTGGAAATTGGGACGAGAATAGATATGTGCTTGATGTCGAGTTTAATAGGGAAATTGTGTTGTACAGTTATACAGAGACTCTGACCTGATTTTGTTCTATGTTTCTATGTGATTCTCTCTTCTAGGAAGCAGGCAGGAGCAGCAAACAGTGAAGAATGCAAATGATATGTTAGTCTTCATAGTGAGAGGATTCCCGTACAGGAGCAGGGATAGCTTCCTGTAAGGGCTTTGGAGAGTCCACACCTGGAGTACTGTGTGCACTTTTGCCTTCCTACTCCAAAGAAGGATGCCTTGGCCATTGAGAGGGTGAATCCTTTCCCACATAAGCAATAAGTAAAGAAGCTTCACCAGACTGACTCCTGGGATGTCACGATTGATGTATGACGAGAGACTCATTCTTTATTAAATCCTCCGTTCTTTTGGCTTTGTGAGCCACCAGCTGCGTCACTAATATTCTACCTCCCAATTCATGATCTGAATCTGACCCATTTAAGCCTACACTTTAGTATGGCAGGGGAACGGGAAACAGTTTAAAACCTCACCACCTTAACTAGCAAAAGACTCCATGAGGAGATTTGTCCCATCTCTGCCCAGATGCAACCGGTCAAGCTTGTACATGTCCCACCTTATCCAGCTCACAAATCTAAACCCTTCTCTGGCACACAGTTATCTATCCTCTTACTCATGCGCTCGCTAGCACATCACACTGGGAGTGAGCCTGACATTATTACATTTGAGATTCTGCATTTTAATGTATCTCCTATCTTTCAGGTATTTATCCCTCTGTTTGACTATGTTATCAGCCCTTATATGAACCACGACCACTGCCTGTTCACCTTCTCACTCCAACTGTCCTGCAGCCACTGCATGACATCCTTCATCCTGATACCAGAGAGATCACATACCATCCTGGATTCACGTCTGACTATAGTCCTGACTATTTTGAATCCCCTGTCACTGCTTCCCTGCCAATTGTTTTCCTCCCCTTTCACACAGCTGACCACTGGAGACCCCTGGACTTCCTTTATGAGCCTTTTACTTTGTCTCATGGTCACCCATTCCCTTTCCACATACTGTTGTGTGACCATCTTGAGAAACTGTGTGACCACTGCTGCCTTACAGCGCCAGTGACCCGGATTTGATTCCACCCTCAGGCAACTATCTATGTGGAGTTTGCCTGTTGTTCCCTGTGTCTGAGTGGGTTTTCCTTGCATGGTCTGCTTGCTCCGCTAGTCCAAAGATGTGCAAATTATGTGGATTGACGGTGCTAGACTATCCATAGTGTTCAGTGATGTGAAGGTTAGGTGCATTAGTCATGGGAAACGGAGGGTTACAGGGATGGGATAGTGGATGGGTCTGGGCAGGGTGCTCTTCGGAGGATTTATGTGGACTCATGGGGCCTGTTTCCACACTGTAGGGATTCTATTTCAATCTAAAGGTGCTGTCTGTGACATTCTCAGTGTCATGGATGCTGCACAACGAGTCAGCCACAGCTCCAGCTCAAGAAAGCAGTAGCCAGGACATACTTCCTGCATATGAAGCTGTGAGGGACACTGGACTGTGATTTTGCACAGTGTGCAACAGGAGCACGCCATAAGTCTAAGGTCTCCTGCGATTAAGCCAGTTACACTCTTTAAGAGAATTTAATTCAGCTTCCTTCATTTCAAATACTTCTATCATAATCAAAAGCTCCTGGGTATATAAACTGAATATTATATTTTTAAGACTGTCATAAAATTCTCTGCACTTATCACTTACTAACTGACTGTTGCCATTGCAACCCTGTTACCTTGTGAACTAGCTGAATTGAGATGGAGCATCACACTCAGTCTTGCAACTTCACCTCCTCCCAGTCTCACTAACTTTTTGATTCAAAGCACTCAACTCCAAAGGACTCTCATTAAGCTAAGCAGCGCTCAGTGTAGCCTTGTCATTTAAATTGTCTGCTCACACCGACTCTGACTTCAGGCTCTTGTACTGTTCCAATGTAATTCATCTTTCAATTCAGTACTTTATAACTCTTCAGACTCAATATGTCTTCAGCAGTTTCAGGATCAGTAGCTAGTAATCAGGATCTGGAATGTTCCATCTAAAATGCTGGTGGAATTTGAGTCCATTAGGAATTTTACAGGGATATTTGCAGGTATTTGAGAACAAGGAATGTACGCATTAAAATCATGAAGTGGATGATTGAGAGTAAACATGACAGTACTTTCAAACAAACAAGATGTTATTTGGATAGCACTCAGTGGTTGGCACTGCTGCCTCACAGCGCCAAGGACTCGGGTTCAATTCCAGCCTTGAGTGACTGTTTCTGTGGAATTTGCACATTCTCTCTCTCTCTCTTCCCCCCCCCCTCCCCACATCTGTGTGGGTTTCCTTCCACAATAGGCATTAGTTGGGGTAAATATAGAGAAATGGGAATGGGTTTATGTGGGAACTCTTCAGAGTGTCGTTGTGGAAATATTGGGCTAAACGACTTGTTTCCACACTGTACGGATTCTAAGATAATAAGGATTCTAAGATTTTCTCAGGTGCAGGGCCCAGAACTGATCACATACCCCAAGGGTGATCTGACCAAGAATTTGAACGTGTTACTCCTTTTGGATTTACGAAGATAAAGGGAAATACTTGCCCACACAGAACAGACAAACCTTCTTCCTTCCACAGTTAAATACCAATGATATTCAGATCCTGATGACTACGCTGACGCTTAGAACTTGTTCTGGGGTCCCGATCTGTAAATTATTCTCAATTAATACCCTGTAGAACGAATTCACAGAAGAAAAATTACTGACAGTTCAGAATACAAATCTGAAAAATATAAACATTTCTCTTAGTTTCAATTTGCTGTGCCTATGTAAATACACCTCTTCAAATCGCCCCGCCCCTACCCGGGAAGAAGCATGCGCACTGCTTCTTCTTGTCCCCAATAAAGATGGCGGCAACAATCCGGGGCCTATCACCGCTTTGTGTCCACAGCCACTTTCATTGCTTCAAACGCGGAACCGGGAGCTTCTAATTCACGTCTACTGGCCTACACCGGTGTTCATTAGACCTCCCACAGTCCAGACTGACTCCGCTCTTTTCCCGGTGTCCACTGATCCTCCCTCTTTCCCGTACACCCCTCCCGCACTCACTCAGGCGGCAGTGCGCAGGCAACGTTAATGATCACGTGTTGTCCTGCTCGCCCCGCCCATCATCACAACGTCCTTTGGAGGACCAACCGCCTCCGTTTGGTCCGCCAGCCCTGCCCACTTTCACCCTATTGGTCAGTGACGTACCGTCAATCAGCCGGGCTGTGTCCGTGCCTGACGGGATCCACCCTGCCTACACTGGGATGAGCCTCATCATTTTCTGGGAGTGGTGCAGTATCACAGAGCACATAGGCTGGTATCTAATCAGCCTAGTGGAACAGTGCTCTCTCTCTCTCTCGAGATGCTACTAATCTAATCTTCCCTATCTGCCTTGTGAATGGCAGTTTTGTACACTTTTCACTGCACTCATGTATTCCTACACTTGAGTACATATCACAATAAAATCTGAATCTAATTCTAAATCTCTTTTGAGAATGTGGTAAATTAATGTTACTTTTGCAATCATAATTTCTGATACAAGGTAAATGAACTCACAGTGTATAATTGTTTCAGCCAAGAGCTGAGTTGACAAGAATGCGAACTATGTGGAGGAAATGCATAGTTGTTTTTTTGTATAAGCTAAAAATGTATGCAAGAAAGAAACGGGACTGCAAAACAATGATAGAAATACAGGCACTAGATAAAATGCTGTGGAGAGAGGCAGTTAGACTAGATATGCCTGTATAAACAATAGGTATAAACATCTGTTTCCCACTTTTACAGAAACACAGGAACAAACCCTGGCACGGTGGCACAGTGGTTAGCACTGCTGCCTCACAGCGCCTGTAGACCCGGGTTCAATTCCCGACTCAGGCGACTGACTGTGTGGAGTTTGCACGTTCTCCCCATGTCTGCGTGGGTTTCCTCCGGGTGCTCCAGTTTCCTCCCACAGTCCAAAGATGTGCGGGTCAGGTGAATTGGCCAAGCTAAATTGCCCGTACTGTTAGGTAAGGGGTAAAATGTAAGGGTATGGGTGGGTTGCACTTTGGCGGGTCGGTGTGGACTTGTTGGGCCGAAGGGCCTGTTTCCACACTGTAAGTCTAAAAAAAACCCCAATTAAAAGAGTCTTAATGATAAGATGCTGAGAGGGGCGGCACAGATGGAGGGAGTAGATAATGGTAAGGAAAGGATGGGATGAGGTCAAATAGCCTTATGAGGCCAGGAATAAGCATTTTGTCACAGACAAGGCTGGATAAGGCAAGAGATAAACAGGAGTAATGGGTACCGGTCTTAGGGAAGTGGAGGATGTAAACAGGGGAGGAGCAATGAAATTTTTAAAAATGTAGGAACCAAATTATATAAATATCGAGTATTTGTTGAATTCAGTGTGTTTTGTCCCTGCCTTGTGGACATCACACCCAATTGCAAGTGTGAAATAAATGACACTACTGATTCAGATATTGTCTCGGACTGAAATTATTGAAGTGAGTGAGCTTTGTTTCTCACAATTGGAGGCTCTCCAGGATGTTCTTCCATCGCCGGGGGGAATGGCTGGCCCTGGACACTGGGAAGACGTGTCCAGTTCCCAATTGAGAAACGGTCTCGTGTCCCGGTTTGGTCCGCTCCCTTGGGCGACTGGTATGAATCCCACAAGAGAGACATCTGAATCAGACAGTGACAGGAGGTCGATAGAAAATACGGCACAAAGGGGCCAGGCAACTCTGTGCACAGACCAGGGTAAGAAAATTGACTTTTAAATATTGCCTTGGTGGCCGGGATTGAGTTTTAGTAGTTACTAACGCAGGAACTCAATATGGGTTGTGCCGTGCGTAAGGAAAAAGCCTCCGGGACAACAAAAGAAGAACAAGGCAATGGAAATGGAGGCGGGGTCTCTTACAACATACCTCCAGAAAGTCTGTTAGGCAGGATGTTGTGGAATTGGAAACATAATACTTGTACAAGGGAAAAAGATGATTAAGTATTGTTGCTTTGTATGGACTAAGGAATCCATTCTTCGTCCCGCCATCTTCTGGCCAAAGTACAGGTCGGACGAAGACTGGGTTTGTAAATATCTGAATTTATATGTCAATGTGTGTGTGAGAGAGAGTGAAAAGAGCTGTACAGCTGGTAGAAAGTTTAACCCTTTGTGATTTGGTTTGAATGCACATTTGTTTGTTGGTGATTGAATGTTTGTGTTTTATTCCCTGGAGCTTGATTTCCAGGACTGTTTTGAATCTGATTTTTATTATGGAAACTTAACATGATTTCTTTTAAGGTTAAGGATTCTATAGAGATTATGAAAAAAAAACATGATGATAACTTCTGTTCTCGTATTGTAATTGAGCAATGATTGGTCAGGACTACTTAAGAAAACTAATTTTGGATTTAAATTAAGGGACTAAAACTGGGTAATTACACTGGATTTCAAAATTGGGAACTGTATGCATTTTACATTTTAAATATTAATACTGAATAAATGAACGTAAATATATAAATATATTAACAAGTTGGGAACAGGCAAAGTGGGCGGCACGGTGGCACAGTGGTTAGCACTGCTGCCTCACAGCGCCTGAGACCTGGGTTCAGTTCCCGACTCAGGCGACTGACTGTGTGGAGTTTGCACGTTCTCCCCGTGTCTGCGAGGGTTTCCTCCGGGTGCTCCGGTTTCCTCCCACAGTCCAAAGATGTGCAGGTCAGGTGAATTGGCCATGCTAAATTGTCCGTAGTGTTAGGTAAGGGGTAAATGTAGAGGTATGGGTGGGTTGCGCTTCGGCGGGTCGGTGTGGACTTGTTGGGCCGAAGGGCCTGTTTCCACACTGTAAGTAATCTAATCTTTAAAGTTAGTCAAGCATGAATTGGTATTTGAAGTTATGGGGAGCTAGAAATATTGCAATATTTCTTAAAGAAAGAAAAAAGGGGAAGAACGTAACGACTTATCCCCTTCGGGAGGTATCAATAGGGGACAAAGAGATTGGGTTTGTAAGTGCTCCCCTCACCAGTGGGGAGGTCAGAACATTTAAAAAGGAAATGAAGGTCCTGGTTGGGGATCTGGTAGGGTCGTCTGAACAAATTGATCAATGTTTGGGGCCCAGTCTGTATACGTGGGCTGAGTTAATGTCTATTTTGAATATAATATTTACTGGGGAAGAAAGGGGACTTATACGAGGAGCAGCCATTAAAATATGGGACAGGGAACACCCGATTGGAGATGGGGATGCTGGACAGGGAGAGATGAAGTTTCCTCTCAGAGACCCCCAGTGGGAAAATCGAAACCTGGAGCATAGAGAAGAAAGGAGGGAATTGAAAGACCTGATTCTAAAAGGAAAAAGAGAGGCACAGAAAGTGTTTGTAAAGAGAGAGGATGAGAGACAAAAACAGAAGGTGAAAATGATGGTAGCTATGGTTGATGAGGTAGTTAAGAAAAGAATGGAACCAACATTGAGCAACCGAAGTGCCGGGTGGCAGCATGTAGGGCAGAGAGGAAAGGGGAGAGGGAGAGGACAAGAGGGAGCATTTGATAGAGGGTTTGAGTGACAGGGGCAGAGATGGAGGTCTCCACAGGAAGGATGCTATTATTGTGGAAAGTTAGGGCATTTTAGGCGGGAGTGTCTGATCTACAAAGGGAAGAAAGGGCAATTCCGCTTATGAATTTTGATGAAGAATAGGGGTGTCAGGGGTTCCTGCCTTCAGGGACCTACCAGGAACCCTTGAAATAAATTTAAAAAGGAAAGGGGACATTGTCTGTGAGCGACAATATCCCATTTCTCTAGAAGGTAAACCAGGACTGCAGCCAGTAATTGAGGGACTGATAAGAGATTAAGTATGATCCCTCATGATCACAAATGGTTTAGTATGATAGATTTAAAGGGTGCCTTCTGGGCTTGTCCCTTGGCGGAGGAAAGATTTAGGGGCAGCAAAAACAGCAGATGGGCATTGGATGTTTCCTGATGGAAGGGGAATGTTGAACAAAATGATGATGCGAGAGATTATGGCTGTCCTACACCAAGGCAGTCATTGGGGAGTACAGCAATGTGTGATTTAGTTCTTAGGGAATATGGATGTAAAGGAATATATACAATTGCTAAACAAATATGTGAGGGATGTATAATATGCTGAAAGGTAAATAAAAAAGTCTTGAGAAGACAGACCCCGGGAGGAAGAGACCCAGGTTTGAGACCCTTCCAGAGTATACAAGTAGATTATACTGAGTTACCCAGACATGGGGAAGAATGAAACAGCCAGTAGCATATCTTTCGAAGCTATTGGATCCAGTATCCCGGGGATGGCCTGAGTGTGTGCAGGCTGTGACTGCCACTGCGAGTGGGGTGTCTAAAACAAGTGTTACAGGGGGGAATGAAAGGGTTGGGAATCTCCTGGGAATTCCATTCTCCATGGCACCCGCCATCATCAGGAAGGGTTGAGAGAATGAACCAAACACTCAAACAACAGCTCTCTAAATTGATAATAGAAACCAGACTCCCTTGGACCAAATGTTTACCTATAGCTCTCTTGCGAGTACGAACAGCCCCACGGAAAGATTTGGGACTATCCCCCTATGAAATCTTATTTGGATTACCTTATCTGGGAACGAATGGAGAAATGCCAATTCCCGAAACTAAAGATTTGTTCTTAAAGAAGTGTATACTGGGCTTGTCCTCCTCTTTGTCTTTCCTCAGGAAACAGGGTTTATTGGCACAGACTCCATCCCTTGAATTTACCATTCATCCCATCCATCCGGGAGATTGGGTCTTAGTAAAATCATGGACAGGGACTAAATCGCAGCCGGACTGGGAAGGGCCGTACCTGGCTCTTTTGAGTCCCAAAACGGCAATAAGGATGGCAGAGAAAGGTTGGACTCACTACACTCGGATCAAAGGGCCAGTGGAATCTCCAGTTGAGGAAGAAGTCTGGACAACCAAATCAACGCAAGACCCGCTGAAACTCAGAGCAAAGAGACTTTGAGTAACTGATTATACAGTGGCAACGCGAGCGCGGGATTATTTCTGTAGGATTGCATATTAAGTCATTTTGTGCTTCAGCATGAGGTTTAAAGTACTGGGAATGCTTAGAGTTATGATGCTAGCCCTCTTAGTATTGGGATTTTGTTAAATATCATTTTCATATGTATTATTAATGGTTCCTGAGTCTGATAATCTACAAGTAATAGACACTGATGCATGCAGCTTAGTGAATTGTGGGGATGTCGATAATCAGAGACAGTACCGCAGCTTCACATCAAAGGGCAATGCTGAGCAGTGCTGTTTTTTTTTAAGTGACAAGTAGTGCCCTTACTCCTGTTTATTTATTTTTTTGATTTTTTTGTTTCTTTTCCCCACACTACCGCCTAACTGCGGTAATGCTTATTTTTTCCCCAGCACCCATTTTGTGTGTGTGCAGGTGTGAGACACAGTGAAAGACACAAGGTGCACGAATCTTTATTCAAATTTCCACCACCAGGAAGAAAGGAAACACCCGAGTGGCCAGTGTCAAGCAGTGCCCTTCACATCAAAAGGCAATGCTGTGTGATCAAACAGTGAAGGGGAGGGCAGAGATTAAATCAAAATAGAATTGGAGGGGGAAATAATGCACTCCACTCCCTGCGGCGCCCACCTCTCCCTGAACAACTCCAGAGTGTCGGTGGACGCTGCATGCTCCTTCTCCAAGGACACCCGGGCTCTAACATAACCGTGGAAGAGGGGCAGGCAGTCGGCCCTAACGACCCCCTCCTTGGCCCGCTGCCTGGACCTGTTTATGGCCAGTTTGGCCAGGCCCAGGAGCAGACCCATGAGGAGGTCTTCAGACCTGCCCTCCCTCCTCCGTACCGGGTGCCCGAAGATCAGGAGTGTGGGACTGAAGTGCAACCAAAAGCAGAGGAGGAGGTTTTTAAGAAAATAAAAAAGAGAGAGCAAATGCCCACACCCAATATACATGTGGTCCACGGACTCCACAGAGCCACAGAACAGGCAGTTGGGCTGGGAGTCCGTGAACCACCGCAATCTGCGGTTGCAGGGGACCGCTGTGTGCAGCACCCTCCACCCCAGATTCACGAGAGAAAGGGGGAGGACTCCCGCATAGAGAGCCCTCCACTGGGAGTGCTGTTTATTTTATTTCTTTTTCTTTTTTTTCTTTTTTCTCTTTCAAAATAGAGTTGGAGGGGGAAATAATGCACTCCACTCCCTGCAGTGAACTCCTGGTTTTTTTCTGTCTTTTTTTTCTTTTTTTTATTTAACCCCCTCCATACTACCGCCTAATTGAGGTAGTGCTTATTTTTTTCCCCAGCACCCATGGTGTGTGTGCAGTTGTGAGACACAGTGAGAGACACAAAGTGCACAAATCTTTATTCAATTTCCACCACCAGGAAGAAAGGAAACACCCGAGTGGCCAGTGACAAGCAGTGACCTTCGCATCGAAGGGCAATGCTGTGTGATCAAGCAGTGAAGGGGAGGGCAGGGACTAAATCAAAATAGAGTTGGAGGGGGAGGGAGTGCTGTTTATATCTGTCGGCCAGGGTTCCCTGATTGGACCAGGTTAACAGCCTCAATCAGGGAACTCATATTCTGAGGTCCACCAGGCCAAACTTGTTCCAATCACAACATCCTCGAGCCTCACAAGCCTCGCTAGCTCTGTAAATTCCTCCAGCCTCATCATCCTCCCTATCGCTGTAATCTCCAGCCTCATACCCTCCCTATTATCTACTCCAACCTCATGAATCTCTGAGATATACGCTTTTCTCTAAGACCACCCTGATTAGGATAACCCATTTTTATTTCTCCACTTGAAGGCAATTTCAGATTCCACTGCTGAGCTTCAGAATTTCCATCTGAACCACTCACCTCTGTACCTCACTTCCCTTCTTAAAGTATTGATGAAAGATAAGTCATCTATCTTAATATCTCTGACCTGGATCCAAATGTTGCTTATTATATTCCTATATTAAGAGTCTCAGAGGTATATGGTACAGAGAAAGATTCTGCAGCCTTCAGGTCTGTGCCTGTTAAAAACAATCAGCAACTGTCTCATTTTTCAGCACTCGGCCTGCATCCTTATAAGCATTTAAATACATCTTAAAAATTATTTTCTTTTACTTGTTTTTGTGGGATGTGGGCATCTCTGGCTTGCCAGCATTTATTACCTGTTCCTAGTTGCCTTTGAGAAGGTGGTAGTTAACTGCTTTCTTGAACTGCAGCAGTCCACCTGCTGCGGGTTGACCCACAATTCCATTAGGGAGGGAGTTCCAGTATTTTGACCCAGCAACAGTGAAGCAACGGCAATATACTTCCAAGTCAGGATCATGAGTGGCTTGGAGAGGATCTTGAAGTTGTCGGTGTTCCCATGTATCTGCTGCCTGTGTCCTTCTAGATGGAAATGGTCAAGGCTTTGCAGGATGCTGTCTGAGGATTTTTGGTAAACTTCTGCAGTACATCCTGTATATAGCATACAGTGCTGCTACTGAGTGGTGGAGGGAATGGATGCAGTGCTTTGTCTTGGATGGTGTCAATCTTCTTCAATGTTGTTGGGGCTGTACTGATGCAGACAGGTGGGGGATATTCCATCTTGTGCCTTGTAGTTGGTAGACAGGCTTTTGGGAGTTAGTAGATGAGTCACTCACCTCAGACTTCCTAGTCTCTGACCTACTCTTGTAGCCATTGTGTTTATGTAGTGAGTCCAGTTACATTTCTGATGAATTATAACTCCCAGGATGTTGATAGGAAGGGATTCAGCAATGGTCACACCATTGAATGTCAAGGGGCAGTAGTTAGGTTGTTTCTTGATGTGTTGGTCATAGCTTGGCATTTGTGTGGCACAATGTTACTTGCCACTTATCAGCTCAAGCCTAGATATTGTTCAAATTTTGTTGGACGGACTGCTTTAGTGTCTAAGGAGTCACGAAAAGTGCTGAACACTGTGCAATCACCAGTGAACAATCCCACTTCTCACCTTATGATGGATGGAATGTCATTGATGAAGCAGCTGAAGACTACGCTGAGGGACTCCTGCAGAGATATCCTATAGCTGAGAGGACTGATCTCCAACAACCACAACTGTCTTCCTATGTGTCAGGTATGATTTTACCCATTGGAGAGTTTGCCCCAGATATCCAATGTTGACAGGACTTACAGTGAGGTTCATTTCAGGTTGAGATGGTAAAACTGTGTTCATGCCCCCTCAGGGAACTGAACCTCACATTCACCGCAGAGGGAGACACAGACACAGCCCCCAAGAGTGAGAGACCTACCCACAGAAAGCAAGATTTCACCCATTCTACTTGTTCTTGTTTCATTTCAGACTTTGAAACAAGAGCCTGGTCACAGTAAGGAAAGGAAGCATTCAATTGGTCCCCTTTCCCTGTTACTTACTCATTGATTCCCGGTCACAGTTTATACTGCCTCATCTCATTCTCCCTGCCAAACTAGAACATTGCTCATGTCAACTGATTAATTTCCTCAAACAGGGAAGTGGAATTCTAAACTCAAATGAATCAGCCCTGGCCTTTGGGCAAAATGACATCATACTGTGCCATCAGAAATAATTTTAGACAACGTTTAAAACACACCTTTTGAGTCTTCTGAATTGTGTGTTGACATCACACACTGGAAAAGCGAGCATTTGGATTTGTGAAAACTAAAGATTACCCACCCACTGTGAAGAGTGGGAGACTCCCTGAAAGGATGGACAGCTGCTATATTGCTATTGCTGCATGTCCTGCAAGTGACAGGGACCCGGGTTTAATTCCAGCCTTGGGTGCCTGTCTGCATGGAGTTTGCATATTCTCCCCATGTCTACGTGGGGTTCCTCCTGGTGTTCTAGTTTCCCCTCACAATCCAAAAGAGGTGCAGATTAGGTGAATTGGCCATGCTAAATTGCCTATAGTATTCAGGGATGTATAGGTGCATTCGTCAGGGGTAAATGTAGGGTAAGGGAATGGGTCTGGGTGGGTTACTCTTTGGAGGGTCAGTGTGAAGTTGTTGGGTCGAAGGGCCTGTTTCCACACTGTAGGGGTTCTTCTAATTCTTCTTCCTATACTCATGGCTGAGTAGTAAAAGTGATGTTGTTGAAACCTATTGGTTGTCCCCTTGCAGATTTGAGCCATTCTGATTACATTTGTCATCTACCCTGATTTTAGTCTGTGATATGCACCAAATACACACAGGTGAGCTTAGTCTAGTTTGAGAAACTTGGCTGGCATTGCCAAGTTGGAACAAACGGTCGACTGCTCTGCTCTTTGACTCTATGATACAAGTGATCCTGTTTAAAAACTAGATTTTCACAATTAGGTCAGCACACTGTGTTGGACCGTGTGCATTTCTTCTCCCTCATATTTTAAAAAAATCCAAAAACAATTTAGCAAGACCAATTCACCTAACCTGCACATCTTTTGAACTTCTGCAGTACATCTCGTAGATACATCTTGGAGCACATGGATGTTTGATGACTGGCAATGACATGATGGGCTAAAGGCTGTAAAAACTTGACAATGCGAGTAAAGAAAAAGCTAAAAATGCTGTGTCATTCAGAGAAGATACAAACATGCTAGCTATCATCCTTGGTGGTTGAGTGGTTAAGGTTTTGAGCTTTCACCACAATGGCCCAGGTTCGATTCCTTGTCAACAAATCAGGATTTATTGTGATAACAGCTGAGCAACTCTAATGAGAAGCCTTGCATCATCTTAGATCATTTCATGTCCCAAAGAACATCAGTGTCAATGTCCTACACCCTTAAAGATGGGGAGTTTTCCCTTACTGTCTCTGCTCAGTCAGACAGTTCACCGTTCTTTCTCCTGTAATTCTGGTTCCCAATAAGTTTCTAAAGATTAATTATGTTGGAGACTGAATTTTCTGCTTCATTCCCTTTCCATTCCCAGGGGGTTTGGGAAGTTGAAAGTTACACATGAGCACTTTGTGATTGGAGTTTTTAGATTAGATTCCCTACAGTGCGGAAACAAGGCCTTCGGCCCAACAACTCCGCACTGACCCTCCGAAGAGTAACCCACCCAGACCTATTTCCCTCTGACTAATGCACCTAACATTATGGGCAATTTAGCAAGACCAATTCACCTAACCTGCACATCTTTTGAACTTCTGCAGTACATGTCATAGATACATCTTTTGCGACTGTGGGAGGAAACCGGAGCATCCAGAGGAAACCCACTCAGACACAGGGAGAATGTGCAAACTCCACACAGACAGTCACCCGAGGTTGGAATCGAACCCACGTCCCTGGTGCTGAGGCAACAGTGCTAACCACTGAGCCACTGTGCCGCTTCATCATCCCCTTCCTTAATGACACTGGGACTTTGACTCAGATGTTCTCAAGTGTTATGGACCAGGCCAGACCCTCTCAAAATATTATAAGAAGGTAGCCTAGACACTAAGTTTTCTTATTTTAAAGGCCGATGTGAAGTAGATATTCCAGGTGTGATGCAGCTGGTCAACCCCCTCAGCTTACAGAGTTTATGTAATTGCTGATATATTCAAGTTGTGGCTAAACCTGAGACATGACATATGTAGTGTCCCCCACCCGTTATCCTCCTCCAAACAAGGAGGGTTGGTAAGGTAAGGCTTTTTTCATTTATTCAATATTTCTTGGCAATTTAGAGCAGAGAGATGCCCCTCTTGCTAGATGTGGGAGGTAAGGATCACCGCTGGTGTCCCTGTTGGCTTCGCCTGTGGGAATTGCAAACAGTTCCTCACAGACCACATCAGGGATTTGGAGTTGGATCCAGATTATCTTTGGATCGTTTGGGAGGCTGAGGAGGGGTGATAGAGAGGAGTTATAGGGAGTCACACCTAATTTACAGGATAAATGTAGCTGAGAGAGAGGGAAAAGGAATAAACAGACAATACAGGAACCGCCTGTAGCCATTCCCCTCAATAATAAGTATACTGTTTTGTATACTGTTGTGGGGGGACAACCCACCAGGGGAAAGCCACAGCAGCTAGGTTTCTGGCACTGACCCTGGCTGTGTTGCTCAGAAGGGAAGTGGGGGGGGGGGGGGGATGAATAGCAGAGCATTAGAGGAGATTCAATGATGAGAGAAACAACGAGGTGATTCTGTGGTAAGGAATGGGACTCCCAGATGGTATATTGCCTCTTGGGTTCCAGGGTCAGGGATGTCTCAGATTGAGTCGACAGGATTCTTAAGTGATAGAGTAAGCAGCCAGAAGTTGTGGTACACATCGGTACCAATGACATAAGTAGGAAAAGGAATAAGGACCTGAAAATAAAATATAGAGGTTTAAATTGGAAGCTAGAAGACAGCACAAGCAGAGTAGTAATGTTAGGATTGCTACTGGTGCCATGTACTGGTGAGGCAAGAATAGAGATGAATACATGACTGCAGGGCTAGTGTAAGAGGGAGGGTTTCAAATATGTGGATCACTGAGATACCTTCTGGAGAAGGTGGGACCTGTACAAGAATTGGGTTGCACCTGAACTGGAAGGGCACCAAAATCCTGGGTGGGAGGTTTATAGAGCTCTTCAGAAAGGTTTTTTAAATTCAACTGTGGGACTTGGACGTCACTGGCTGGCCAGCATTGATAGCCCATCACTATTTGCCCTTGAGAAGGTAGTGGTGAGCTGCCTTCTTGAATCGCTGCAGTCCACTTACTGTGGGTTAACCCACAATGCCAGTAGGAAAGGAATTCCAGGATTTTGATCCAAGTCAGCGGTGAGTGGCTTGGAGAGGTACTTGCAGGTGGTGGTGTTCCCAAGTACTTGCTGCTCTTGTCCTTCTGCATGGAAGTGGTCGTGGGTTTGGAAGGTGCTGTCTAAGGATCGTTGGTGAATTTCTGCAGTGGATCTTGCAGATAGTACACTGTTTCTACTGAGAGCCAGTGGTGGAGGGATTGAAGGTTTGTAGATGTGGTGTCAGTCAAGTGGGTTGCTTTGTCCTCGATGGTGTCAAGCTTCTTGAGTATTGATTGGCGTTGCACCCATCCAGGCAAGTGGAGAGTATTCCATCACACTCCTGACTTCTGCCTTGTAGATGGTGGATAGACTTTGGGGTGTCAGGAGGTGAGTTACTGCTGCAGTATTCCTAGTCTCTGACCTGTTCTTGTAGCCACTGTGTTTATGTGGTGAGTCCAGTTGAGTTTCTGGTCAATGGTAACCCCAAGGATGTTGACAGTGGGGGATTCAGTGATGGTAATACCGTTGAATGTCTTATTGGTGATGGCCTTTGTGTGACGTGAATATTACTTGCCACTTGTCGGCCCAAGCCTGGAAATTGTCCAGATCTTGTTGCAATTGAGCACGGACTGCTTCTGTACCTGAGGATTTGCGAATGATGCTGAACATTGTGCAATCATTGGCAAACATTCCCACTTCTGACCGTATGATGGAGGGAAAGTCATTGATGAAGCAGCTGAAGATTGTTGGGCCTAAGACACTACCCTGAGGGACTGCTGCAGAGATGTCCTGGAACTGAGATGACTGACCCTCCACAACCATAACAATCTTCCCTTGTCTCAGGTAAGACTCTAACCAGCAGAGTGTTTGCCCCCTGATACCCATTGATTCTAGTTTTGCCAGGGCTCCTTGATGCCATACTTGGTCAAATGCAGCCTTGATTTCAAGGGCTGTCACTCTCACCTCACCTCTGGAATTCAGCGCTCTTGTCCATGTCTGAACCAAGGCTGTAAAGAGATCAGGAGCTGAGTGACCCTGGCAAAAACCAAACTGGACAACACTGAGCAGGGTGTTGCTGAGCAGGTGCTGCCTGATAGCACTGTTGATGACCCCTTCCATCACTTTACTGATGATGGAGAGTAGAGTGATTGGGCAGTAATTGGCTGGGTTGGATTAGTCCTGCTTTTTCATGTACAGCATACCTGGGCATTTTTCCACATTTTCGGGTCGATGCCAGTGTTGTAACTGTACTGGAAGAGCTGGCGAGGAGAGCGGAAAGTTCTGGAGCACACATCTTCAGTACTATTGCTGGAATGTTATCAGAGCCCATTGCCTTTGCAGTATCCAATGCCTCCAGCCATTTCTTGATATCATGTGGAGTGAATCAAATTGGCTGGAGACTGGTATCTGTGATGCTGGGGACCACTGGAGGAGCCCGAGATGGATCATCCATTTGGCACATCTGACTGAAGATTGTTGCGAATGCATCAGCCTTATCTTTTCCACTGATGTGCTGGGCTTCTCCATGACTGAGGATGGGGATACTTATGGAGCTTTCTCCTCCAGTGAGTTGTTTAATCATCCACCACCATTCATGACTGAATGTGGAAGGACTGCAGAGCTTAGATCTGATCCATTGGTTGTGGGATCACTTAGCTCTGTGGGATCACTTAGCTCTGTCTATCACTTGCTGTTTATGCCATTTGGCACACATGTAGTTCTGTTTGGTAGCTTCACCAGGTTGACACCTCAACTTCAGGTATGCCTCATGCTACTCCTGGCATGCTCTCCTGCACACTACAAGGAACCAGGGTTGATCCCCTGACTTGATGGTAGTGGTTGAGAGGAGGATATGCCAGGCCATAAGCTTGTGCTGGAATACTGTTCTGCTACTGTTGATAGCCGACAGCACCTCGTGGATGCCCAGTCTTGAGCTGCTAGATCAGTTTGAAGTCTGTTCCTTTCAGCAAGATGATAGTGCCACACAACACGATGGAGGTTATTCTCAAAGTGAAGGCAGGACTTTGTCTCCACAAGGACAGGGCAGTGGTCACTGTTATCTACACTGTCATGGACAGATGCTTCTGCAGTGAGCAGATTAGTAAGGATGAGGTCAAATATGTTTTTTCCTCTTGTTGTTTCCTTTACCACCTAGTCTAGCAGTTATATCCTTTCGGATCCAACCAACTCGATCAGCAATGCTGCTGCTGAGCCACTCTTGACATTGAAATCCCCCACCCAGAGTACATTTTGCACCCTTCCCACCCTCAGTGCTTCCTCGAAGTGTTGCTCAACATGGAGGAGTACTGATTCAACAGCTGAAAGAGGACGGTATCTGGTAACCATTAAGAGGTTCCCTTGCCCCTTTTTAACCTGAAACCATGAGACTTCATAGGGTCTAGACTCAATGTTAAGGACTCCCAGGGCAACTCCCTCCTGACTGTATACTACTGCGCTGCCATTTCTGTTGGATCTGTCCTGCCGGTGGGAATGATGATAATGGTGGTAGCTGGGGTATTATCTATAAGGTATGATTCCGTAAGAATGACTATGTCAGGCAATAGCTTGACTAGTCTGTGAGACAGCTCTCCCAATTTCGGCACTCAGCCCCCCGATGTTGGTAAGGACGACTTTGCATGGTCGATAAGGCTGTTTGTGTTTATGCCGTTGTCTTTTCCAGTTCCAAGATTGATGCCAGGTGTCTGTTCGGTTTCATTTGTTTGTTGTGACTTTCTAGTGATTGATCCAACTGAGTGGCTTGCTAGGCCATCTCAGAGGGCAGTTGAGAGTCAACCACAGTGCTGTGGCTCTGGAGCCACATGTAAGCCAGACCTGGTGAGGATGGCAGATTTTCCTGTCTGAAGGACTTTACTGAACCAATGGGCTTTTCGGACAATTGACAATGGTTTCATGGTCATCTGTTGACACTTAATTCCAGATTTTTTTTATTGTATTCAATTTCATCATCTGCCATGGTGGGATTCAAACCCAAGTCTCCAGAACATTCTTCTGGGTTTCTGGATTAATAGTTGAGTGATAATACCACTAGACCATTGCCTCCTCTTAAGAGGAACCCTCTCCTGGGAGGGTTTAAACTAGATTGACAGGGATGTGGGAGCTGGGGCTATGGATCAGATGGTGGATTAGGTAGTTTAACAGCTAGATGCATCATAGAGAGAGTCTGTGAGGAGGGATAGGCACTTGATAGGGTAAAGGTAGTCAGTGTGATGGTTTGAAGTGTTTCTATCTTAATACAACAAGTGTCAGGAATAAGGTTGATTAACTTAGAGCATGGATCGTTACTTAGAACTATGATGTTGTGGCCATTGTGGAGACTTGGATATTACACAGGCAGGAATCATTGTTGGATGTTCCAGGGTTTAGAAGTCTCAAAAGGATTGGGGTGGAGAGAAAAGTGGTGGAAGAGTGGCATTGCTAGTCAGAGATAGTGTCACAGCTGCCAAAAGGGAAATGATTGAGGTGGGTTTGTGTACAGAATCAGTATGTGTGGAAGTGAGAAACAGGAAACGAGAAATGAGATTGCTGCACCTCTGGTGATGATCTTTGCATCCTTGCTCTCCACGGGAGTAGTCCCAGATGATTGGAGGGAGGCAAATGTTGTTCCTCTGTTCAAGAAAGGGAACAGGGACATCCCTGAGAATTACAGACTAGCCAGTGTAATGTCTGTGGTAAGCAAGGTACTGGAAAGGATCCTGAGAGATTTATGACTATTTGGCAACACGTAGTTTGATTAGTCAGCATAGGTTTGTGAGGAGCAGGTCATGCCTCACAAGCCTTATTGAGTTCTTTGAGGATGTGATGAGACAAGTTGATGAAGGTCGAGCAGTGGATGCGGTGTATACAGATTTCAGTCAGGCATTTGGTAAGGCTCCCCATGGTAGGCTCATTCAGAAAGTTATGAAATATGGGATAATGGAAATTTGGCTGTCTGGATACAGAATTAGCTGGCTGAAAGAAGACAGCGAGTCATAGTGGATGGAAATAATTCTGCCTGGAGGTTGGTGACCAGTGGTATCCTGCAGGGATCTGTCCTTGGACCTCTGCTTTTTGTAATTTTTATAAATCACTTGGATGAAGTAGTGGAAGGGTGGGTTTGCAAATGATAGAAGGTCAGTGGTGGTGTAGATTGTGTTGAGGGCTGTTGCAGGCTCAACAAGACATTGACAGGATGGAGAGCTGGGTCGATAAGTGACAGATAGAGTTCAACCTTGATATACACAAAGTGATTCATTTTTGAAGGTTGAAATTGAATGGTGAAAACAGGGTTAAAGACAGGATTCTTGGCAACGTGGAGGAACAGCAGGATCTTGGGGTTCATGTACATGGATAACTCAAAGTTGCCACCCAAGTTAAGGTGCATGGTGTTTTGGCTTTCGTTAACAGGGGATTGAGTTTGAATTGTGAGATTTTGCTGCAGCTGTATGAAACTGTGATTTGACCAGACTTGGAATATTGTATCCAGTTCTGGTCACCACATTTTAGGAAGGATGTAGATGTTTTAGAGAGAGTGCAGGAGAGATTTACAAGAATGCTGCCTGGATTGGACGGTTTGTCTTATAAACAGAGGTTGAGTGAACTAGAGCTTTTCACATTGGAGAGAAGAAGGAAGAGAGGTGACATGATAGAGGTGTACAAGTTATTGAGAGTCATAGGTAGAGTAGATAGACAGAAACATTTCCCCAGGGCAAAAATGAATGTCACAATAGGTCAGAATTTTAAGGTGATTGGAGGAAGTTACAGTGGAGATGACAGAGGTAGGTTCTTTATGCAGAGAGTGTTTGGTGCATGGAATGCACTGCCAGTGATTTTGGTAGAGTCAGAGACATTAGGGACATTTAAGGGACTGCTGAACAAGCACATGGATGGCAGTAAATTGAAGGGTGTGTAGGTTAGGTTGATCTTAAATGAAGGATCGAGATTAGAGTGTTGCTGAAAAAGCACAGCAGGTCAGGCAGCATCCGAGGAGCAGGAAAATGGATCTTTAGGGCAAAAGCCCTTCATCAGAAATGATCTTAAATGAAGACAAACGGTTGGAACAACATTGTGGGCTGAATGGCCTGTACTGTGCTGCACTGTTCTATGTTCTACGATCTAATCATTTTAGCTGTGGAGCAGCCTCTGGAAATCTTGCTTCCTTTGAATTTGCTTTGTGCAGATCCTCCTTTTACAGGCCCTTGAGACGTGAAGCTGCACATGCTTCCAATTGTTCATTGCCCCCAGTAAAGATGGTGGCCCTGAATCCAGGCACTGCCCTGCAACCTTTTCCTGGTCTGCTTCAAACTAAGGTCTCAAATTTCTCATTCCAATCAGAAGAATTTTCCAGCCTTATCATGTTTTTCAATCCATTCTGGTTCTGCTCACCTTTAGTGGATTTTCAGCTCCCATAGCCTGAAACTCGGTTACAATGACACTGTTCCTGCACACAGAGACTCCAGCATGGCGTCTGATCAGTTGTGTTCCATACGATTGGTTTGAGGACCACTCGGTCCTCAAGGCTCACCTCCCTGTTCCTATTGATCAGTTGTGGCTTTCAATCATATTGTGATGTGAAGCATTCATAGTTCATGGTTGGGAAGACAAGAGCCTGAGCACAGATCCGGAGCTGGAACTCAACCCAGGAACAACATTCCTGGTCCCAAACCTCACTTTGTGGTTTCTACTTTCTTCGATATCTCTAAGGGTTACCCATTCAGGACATAGAAGATGAACCTCTTAGCAGAGCTTCCACATGGTAGGCTTAGATTGCATGGAATCCAGGGGGACCTGGCAAATTGGATGCACATTTGGCTTGATGGTAGGAAGCAGAGGGTAACATTGGAAGGATCGTAGTCGGATTGGAGGCCTGTGACGAATGGAATGCCTCAGGGTTTGGTGCTGGGGCCATCGCTATTTATTATCAGTACCAATGATTTGGATGAGAATGTACAAGGCATGATTAGTAATTTTGCTGATGACATAAAAATAGGGGTTATTGTAGACAGTGAGAACGTTATCAGAAATTACAGCAGGACCTTGATCAGCTGGGGAAATGGGCCAAGAAATGGTGATTGGAGTTTAATACAGGTAAGTGTGAGGTCTTACATTTTCGAAAGTCTAATCAAATTAGTAGTTTTGCGATGAAGGGTGGCGCCTTAAGGAATGTAATGGAACAGAGGGACCTTGGTCGTTGGTGCATGGTTCTCTGAAAATAGAGTAATAGGTAAATAGGACAGTGGAACAGGCTTTCGGCACAGTGGCCTTCATCTGTCAGGGTATTGAGTGTCGAAGGTGGGAAGTTATGCCGTAGCTGTACAGACCGTTGGTGAAGCTGCACTTGGAGAACTGTGCTCAGTTTTGGTCACCTTGCTATAGGATGGATGTTATTTAACTGGAAGTAGTGCAGAAATCTATAAGGATATTGCCAGGGTTCAAGATTCTGAGTTATAGGGCGAGTTTGGACAAGCTAGGAGATATTTTTCTTTAGACCATAAGAGATTGAGGGGGAATCTTCTTGAAGTGTGTAAGATCATGAAAGGCATGGGGTAGGGTGAATGCACTCAGTCTTTTCCCCAGGATTGGGCAATGTGGACAGTTTAAGTATCGGGGGAAAGAATAAAGGGAACCTCAGGGGCAACATTTTTACACAGAGGGTGGTATGCGTAAGACTATCTCCTGCACTACTCCATCCTTAGCAAAGATTGGAATACAAATTCATCTGACTAGCCTTCTGTTTTTTCCCCATATCTACTTGGCTGAAGTTGCAAGTTTTCAGTTTCAACTTCACAGTCATTTAATATAAGAACAATAGGAAGCAATTCAGCCCCTAGTACCTCCTCCAACATTTAATATGATGACTCAGCCTGAACTGGAATTTCCTGCCAGCGCTTTATACTCCTTCAATCCATTACTAATTAAAAATCTGTATCCTTTTATTAAATTTGATTTGATGTGTTTATTGTCATGTGTACTTTTCATAAAATATAGTGGAAAAGTATTGTCTAGTTTTGCCAATCACCGGTGTTACCTTAAAACATTAACCTCATGTAATATAAATGCAGAGAAAAGTATTCAGCTTCACAGTCTTTCTTCTTCAGTGCTCTGCCACGGGCTATGGGCCTGGAGGCCCAGCACAAGTTCCCTTTAACACATCCCTTCTCTTTTGGTGTGATCTCACTTCCATTGACCCCTCCCCACTGTGATTCCTTCCTGGACCTGGTGAATGCAGTCGCCACCGATGTCGTTGAATTTCATACTGGGCCCAAACTCACCTCCGTCGCCTCCACCGTGAATCTGCATTGAACTGAGACGCCACCTGAAAGCCAAACTCCCCTTCATCGTCGTGACCATGAGTACACGGCATGATGGCCTTGTCATTGCAGAAGCTCCTGAGAACCTTAACCCATGGTTCTGTGCTGGATCCAGTCACCACCACCAATCCGTGGCCAAGCTCTTCAACCCGAGGTAAGTAAAATCAGAGAAAAAAAGCGAATAAACGAGAAATGGAGAACAAAAATCAAAGAAATGAGAAGAAGTTAAAAAAAACTATCAGATGATGGAGGAAATGCTTCAGATGGAGGATCCCCAGTGCATCTGAGCATGCAGCAGCTGCAGCTGGAGGCTAGATGAACGCAGCATTGTTTGCTGCTTCTGCTCCCACTCTGCTGTTAAATGTAACAAAGCTGTTGTGATGTTACCTTGATCAGTGAACCATCACATCCCTTAAATGATCAAAAGACAAGGTAAAGCTCACGTGGTTTAATATCAATAGGAACGCCACCTACAGAAAGTGGACCAACCTCTTCTTCATTATTGTTAAGTTCTTCAATTTTCATGCTCATGACTGGGGAGCTGATTCAATCCATTGCTTCAGGTTGTGGAGGGATAGGCAGTGGTTCCAAGGCATGTTTTACCTGTGAGTGGAGAAACTCCAGAGACGATGTTATCTTCTGAAAGTATCTTTGCATTTCCTCTCTCATTCCTTCCTGGCCAAGGTGGTTGTCAGTATGAAGGCAGTCACACATATACTAAATTGTACTATACTAACTATACTAAATTAACTATACTAAATTGTGTCTCCCTATTTCAACATTTTCAGTCGTCTTGAAGTCTGTTACTATCAAGTTTTATACAATCCATTAACTTCTAAATTGTACAGCCTAAACATTCCAGTCATTTATAAACAACAGTCAATGGTCCTCAAATCAATCCCTCTAACAATAAACGCTGACACACTGTATGCGTTCTTAACAACCTTATCAACATGGGCGGCAACTTTCAGGGATCTATGTACATGGACACTGAGATCTCTCTGCTCATCCACACTTCCAAAAATCTTAGAATTAGCACAATACACTGCATTCCTGTTACTCTTTCCAAAGTGAATGACCTCACACTTTTCCACATTAACCTCTATTTGCCACCTCTCAGCCCAGCTCTCCAGCTTAACTATGGCTCTCTGTAACCTGCAACATCCTTCAGCACTATGCACAACCCTGCCAACCTTAGTGTCATCCGCAAATTTACTAATCCATCTTTCTATGCTCTCATCAGGGTCATTTATAAAAATGACAAACATAAGTGGACCCAAAACAGATCCTTGCAGTAGAGCATGAGTAATTGAACTCCAGGATGAACATTTCCCATCAACCACCACCCTATATCTTCTTTTAGTTAGCCAATTTCTGATCCAAACTGCTTAATCACACACAATCCCATAGCACACCGTGGGGCACCTTATCAAACACCTTACCGAAACCCATGCACACCATATCAACTGCTTTACCCTCATCCACCTGTTTGTTCACCATCTCAAAGAACTCAATAAGGTTTGTGAGGCACGACCTAGCCTTCATAAAACTGTTAACTATCCCTCATCAGCTTATTCCTCCCTAGATGATTCTAAATCCCATCTTTTATAACCTTTTCCAACACTTTACCTACAAGGCTCTCGGGTCTATAATTACAGGGATGTCTCTACTCCGCCTCTCGAACAAGGGGACAACATTTGCTATCCTCCAGTTTTTGTGCAGTATTCCTGTAGACAATGACAACATAAAAATCAAAGCTCTGTAATCTCCTATCTGGCTTCGCAGAGAATCCTAGGATAAATTCTATCCAGTTCAGGGGACTTATCTATTATATTACTTTTCAGAATTACTAACACCTCTTCTTTGTGAACCTCAATCCTGTCTAGTCTAGTAGCCTGTATCTCAGTATTCTCCTCGACAAAATTCTCTTTTTCTAGTGTGAATATTGATGAAAAATATCTCCTCTGACTCCACACATAATTCCTTTCCTTTGAATATTTTCCATCTACTACCACCCTCTGTCTTCTATGGGCCAGCCAATTCTGTATTTAAGCGGATAACTGCCCCTGTATCCCATGCCTCCACACTTTCTGAATGTGCCTACGATGTGGAACCGTTCAAGTGATTCCACAGAATAAACTCAGGTTGTGAATCTGGGGGGTAGGGGGGCGTTGCCGATACAAGAATAAATTATTGTCAGTACAGATGGTGTCATAGGAACAGCTTAATGTCACTGCTTCACTTTTTGTCTGAACATCTGCCGACAGTGGCTCTGTATCAGAATCTCCGGGACCTAGTCCTGAAAGATGTGTTGAATAAGGTACAGTTCAGAGTGGTGGATATTTTAAATTCAGATTCAATCCAGATTCAGGAAATGAGAGAATCTACGAGATGTGTTTAATTGGTCAATTACCTGTCATAAATAATCACCATACAATCCAGATCCCGAGTAGTAGCATTGTCCTTTCCGCTCTGTAAACGGAAGCTGGATATTTGCAAACACGGGTCCTATTTCCCACCCTCAATAATCTGCTGCCCTGTATCAGGATACTCTCACTTCTCTGCCTTGTGCCTCCAAATGTTGCTCTGAGATCGGCAGGGGCTGAACTGCATGTCAGTGGATGGATACTCCTCGAACTTGACGAGAGTACAGTAGTGGAAATGGTCCCGCTTTAAGAGATAGCAGAAATTAAAACTGCGTCTGTACTTCAGCAATTCTTTCACATGATATGGGGATCGCTATATGGGTCAGTATTTCTTGTCAGCCCCTAATTCTCTGGAGAAGATGGTGGTAGGTTACCTGCTTGAACTGTTGCTATCCCTTTAGTGTACGAACACCAGGAATGTTGTCCAGACGGGAATTGTGAGATTTTAACCCAGTGTTGGAATTGTGATATATTTCCAAGTCAAGAAGCTGATTGACTTGGAAGGGCAGTTACAGATGATATTGTCACCCGGGAGCTCGGGACCTTTAATTGGAATTGGCTCAGTCCCGATTCAATAACTCCTCAAGAAATCCGTTGATCTAACCGACTGGATATTGGCCACGGTGAATCCTGTGAGTTTTCCTCGGTGGGACAGTGAAATCATGAACTGAAACTGATGCCAAGGACGCAGTGGTGCTCTTGTGTGTCCAGAGCAATGCACTGGAAGCAAATACACAGCTGTAGATGCCAGCATACAGACAGACTCGGTGCCAACCATCCAAACACCCACAGATACATCCAGAGGTGCAAACGCAAACTCGCATTCTCAAGGGTCCACACTCAACCACACGCAGACTCTCAGGCACACAAGGACAGGAGGTTAAGAATATAATATACATCGAAACACACACACACAAACATTCCATCATGAACTCCGATGGACACAATGATCCAGTTGATATCAGCAACTAGTGCAGACATGTTTGATGTACGAAATTCTGGAATTAGATCAATTCCGTTTCTCAGCCCTGTACAATGAAGCTTTCCAATAAGCAACATATTTCCTGAAGATCATGTGAGAATTGTACATATGCCCTTTCTCACTGTTTGAACAGTTCCAATATTGTTCCGAATAGTTCCAGAGATGTCGAGAAAAGGATAGCAAAGATGATTCTCAATAGGAGTGAGAGAGACAGAGTAGTTGTCATGGGGGACTTCAACTTTCCAAATATTGACTGGGAACACTATAGTACGAGTACTATAGGCGGATCAGTTTTTGTCCAGTATGTGCAGGAGGGATTCCTGACACAGTATGTAGACAGGCCAACAAGGGGCGAAGCCACATTAAATTTGGTACTGGGCAATGAGCCAGCCAGGTGTTAGACTTGGAAGTAGGTGAGCACTTTGGTGATAGCAATCACAAATCTGTTATGTTTACTTTAGTGATAGAAAGGGATGGGTATATACCACTGGGCAAGAGTTACACCTGGGGGAAAAGCAATTACGATGTGATTAGGCAAGAGTTAGGAAGCATAGGGTGGGGAAGGAAACTTTAATGAATGGGCACATTAGAAATGTGGAGCATATTCAAGGAAAAGCTACTGTGTGTCCGAGATAAGTATGCACTTGTCAGACAGGGAGGAAGCTGTAGAACGTGCGAGCCATGGTTTACGAAAGAAGTGGAATCTCTGGTTAAGAGGAAGAAGAAGGCTGATGTTCGGATGAGATGTGAAGGCTCAGTCAGGGCGCTTGAGGGTTACAAGGTAGCCAGGAAAGACCTAAAGAGAGAGTTCAGGAGAACCAGGAGGAGACATGAGAAGTTGGTGGTGGATAGGATCAGGGTAAACCCTAAGGCTTTCTACAGGTATTTAAGGAATAAAAGAATGAGAAAAAGAAGATTAGGGCCAATCAAGGATAGTAGTGGGAAGTTGTTGTGGAGTCAGAGGAGATAGGGGAAGCGCTTAATAAATATGTTTTGACTAGAAAACGACAATGTTGTCGAGGAGAATACTGAGATACAGGCTACTAGACTAGGTGTGATTGAGGTTCACAAGGAAGAGGTATTAGAAATCCTGCAGAGTGTATCCTTGGATCCTCAGGGAAGCCAGAAGGAGATTGCCAAGCATTTGGCATTGATCTTTAAATCGTCATTGTCGATAGGAATAGTGCTATAAGGCTGGAGGATAGTAAATGTGGTTCCCCTGTTCAAGAAGGTGAGGAGAGACAACCTTGGTAATTATAGACCAGTGAGCCTTACTTCAGTTGTTGGTAAAGTGTTGGAAAGGCTATAAGAGATAGGGTTTATAATCATCTAGAAAAGAATAATTTGATTAGGGATAGTCAGCACGGTTTTGTGAAGGATAGGTCGTGCCTCACAAACCTTATTGAGTTATTTGAGAAGGTGACCAAACAGGTAGATGAGAGTAATCTGGTTGATGTGGTGTATATGGATTTCAGCGAGGCGTCCGATAAGGTTCCCCACAGTAGGCTATTGTACAAAATGCGGAAGAATAGTATTGTGGGAGATATAGCAGTTTGGATCAATAATTGGCTTGCTGAAAAAAGACAAAGGGTGGTGGTTGATGGGAAATGTTCATCCTGGAGTCCAGTTACCAGTAGTGTATCACAAGGGTCGGTGTTGGGTCCACTGCTGTTTGTCATTTTTATAACGACCTGGATGAGGGCGGAGAAGGGTGGGTTGGTAAATTTGCAGGTGACACTAAGGTCCTTGGAGTTGTAGATAGTGACGAAAAATGTTGTAGGTTACAGAGAGACATAGATAAGCTGCAGAGCTGGGCTGAAAGGTGGCAAATGGAGTTTAATGCAGACAAATGTGAGGTGATTCACTTTGGTTGGAGTAACTGGAATGCAAAGTACTGGGCTAATGGTAAGATTCTTGGTCGTGTAGATGAGCAGAAAGATCTTGGTGTCCAGGTGCACAGATTCTCGAAAGTTGCCACCCAGGTTGAGAGGGTTGTTAAGAAGGCATACAGTGTTTTAGCTTTTATTAATAGAGGAATCGAGTTTCGGAACCATGAGGTTATGCTACAGCTGTATGAACTTCTGGTGTGGCAGCACTTGGAGTATTGTATACAGTTCTGGTCACCGCATTATAAGAAGGATGTGGAAACTTTGGAAAGAGTGCAGTGGAGATTTACTAGGATGTTGCCTGGTATGGAGGGAAGGTCTTACGAGGAAAGGCTGAGGGACTTGAGGCTGTTTTTGATACAGAGAAGAAGGTTGAGAGGTGGCTTAATAGAGATATATAAGATAATCAGAGGGTTAGATAGGGTGGACAGGGAGAGTCTTTTTTTCAAGTACGGTGACGTTGAGCACAAGGGGGCATAGCTTTAAATTGAGGAATGATAGATATAGGACAGATGTCAGAGGTAGTTTCTGTGCTCAGAGAGTAGTAAGAGTATGGAATGCTTTGCCTGCAAGATTCGCCAACTTTAAGTACATTTAAGTCGTCACTGGACAAGCATATGGACGTAAATGGAATAGTGTAGGTTAGATGGGCTTCAGATTGGTATGACAGGTCGGCGCAACATCGAGGGCAGAAGGGCCTGTACTGCTGTAATGTCCTATGTTCTATGTTTAATATGGCTGAGCTACCTTAGAATTGAAATGTATGATTTATTGTCATTTGCATTTAACAAATGAAGAGCAAACAGTCTCTTATTTACCACGCTTCGTGCATTTATAGATATAGACGATATTAAGATACAATGAGAATAAATCAAACATCAGAGCTGTTCCTCCTTTTTTGTGCTCATCTCCACATTACCGGCGTGGGTAGCATTCGCAAACATTCTGGGCCCACCAACGCCCCAGCAACACTCTCATTTCCAGGTATGTCGCTCTGGGGCCACCGTCGTCACTACTGCATCCCAGGCGGACCACACTGAACCCACCATGACATCACACCTCCACCAATGCAACCGCTGCTCCTGTCGATCTACCAGGGGTACTGATTGGGGTCTATCACATTCCCGCAACATCAACAATTGCTGTTTTATTTTATAATGGAGATTTCGTTATAAGTCGAAGTTGGTAGAGACAGGAAGGAAAGTCGGTTTTTCGGCATCAGTTTTCGCCATGGTCTTATTGAATGGTGGTCCAGTGGTGAAGTGGACTATTCCTACCCCTACACCATCTGCTCTGACCCTTTTGCCTGATACATATTTATCGTTCAACAAACGAAAGGAGCATAGATTTCACATGACTTTGGTGGATCTCACCCGCGTTGTGTTCATAGCTGCAAAGTGGATGATGCATTTCTGAAAGAGTGTCTGCCTATGAGACTTGGAACGGGCGTATAAACAGGATTGCTTATTTTAGTATTAAAAACATTCCATCTAGAAAAGACTTCTCCCTGTCCATTAGAACTGCCCACAGTCTTAAGGGGACCTCGGTAGCTAATGATCATCGGGGCAGCAATAGAGTAAATCGCACAAGTGTGGAATGACATCCTATCGGAAGGATGTTGTGAAACTTGAAAAGGTTAAGAAAAGATTTACAAGGATTTTGCCAGGGTTGGAGGATTTGAGCTATAGGGAGAGGTGAATAGACTGGCCCTGTTTTCTCTACAGGTTTATGAAGACATGAGGGGCATGGATAGGATAAATAGATAATGTCTTTCCGCTGTGGTGGGGGAGTTCAGAACTAGAGGACATAGGTTTATGGTGAGAGGGGAAAGATGTAAAAGAGACCTAAGGGGCAATGTTTTCACGCAGAGGGTGGTATGTTCAATTTTGTTTTTCTTTTATCGTCTGAAGAATCTGATATAGATGGTGAATGGATACTTTATCACCACCTTAAGCTCCTCTCTGAACTTGTTCTGAGATACAGCGTAGATGAAGACGTTGTTGCAGGAGCTGAGTAACAGGAGCATGGTGGTAGTCTCTGAAAGGATGTACAGTGGGTCTTTGAAATTCTGGCTGTTGAAATAACCTGCACCTCGAACTCGCACGTAGAGGAAATGCCCGACCTGAGTAGCCCACAGGAGGAGGAAACTGAGTGAGATGGCAAACAGCAGGACAATGGACCTCTTACGATTCACCATCTCCGAATCTTGGCAATTCTCAACACCTCGAAGCCTCTGCCTGGATCTGTTGGCCCATAAGATGTGCTTTATAGTTAAAGCATTGAGAAGAAAAATGAGAATGAATGGGAAAATGGGGGTTAAGATGGGGTCGAGTATGTCGTAGGCCTGCCAGACTGGAGACGTGTAATAGCTGGACTTGATATCACAGAACCAGGGCACATCCCTAATCGTATACAACGGCTTGTAGATAAAGTATAAAGGGACATTCTTGATGCAACTCAGGATGCAAATTGTTCCAATGACCAGTGATGCAGATTTCTCAGTGCAGTATCTGGTCTTCAAGTTCTGGCAGCAGATGGCAACAAAACGATCGATAGTGAAGGCCACTGTCAGCCACACTGAGCCATCTCGGCTACCATAGACTAGTACAGCACCAAGGCTGCATACTGGCGTGGTCGACAAGACACTGTACCGAAAGTAAATGCGGCCAATCTTGTTTAGGATGACGGAAATTATCACAAATAAATCATTGACAGCTATCGCCACAAGATAGTATGTGATGCATTTGGAGAGTCCACAACGTCCTCGGGATAAAATTCCAATCGCCAGCAAATTGGCTGAGAAAGAAAATAAGAGAGACGTTGTTGAACTTATTCAAAACACTCACTACTGTCTCAAAACAACATGTTGCTCAAACGCAGTTTCAGACTCATGAGTATTCAAGCTCCTCTGCTCCATCTGTTCTTTCCCTTTCTCTTTTTTTTTCTCCTTTCTACATCTTTTTGAATTAATTAATTAGAGTTAGCTGAAGGGGAATTGAGAATCTGGCGAGCCTCCAGAGGTGTCTCCCACAGTGCAGGCCTGCGCCAGGGAAGCAGTCCCGCATCGGCCGGCGCGGGAATTGCAGCCCTGGAGCAGTAGTCGGCACCGGGGATCACTCTGGGGGAAGCAGTCCCAGATCAGCGGCCAGCGCTGGCAGCGAGTCCCGAGCTGAGGCCGATGCAGAGGAAACAATCCGGAAGAAAACTTTACTTGGAACGGAGTGGAGGAGGCTTGGAGGGGAGAGGGGACGATTGTTAGACTGGAGTCTGGTGTGGGTTATCAGACCATGTGTGGAGGCGCCTGCACTGTATTGTAATGTAATATTTATTTGTAATTGTTTATCCAAATGTAATGTCTATCCTCTAGCTATGTCTTATTTCCAACTTATTCTTTGAAGACTGTAAAATAATGCAACTAATTTAAAAAAAAATTTTTTGGACCTAAAATTTGCACTGATGCATTTATACCTAAGGTGGCGTCATAAGCGGTGACATTGCAAAGCTTTTCACTGTACTCCTGTGTTTCTGTGCTTGAGTACACCATGACAAAAACCTGCTGGATCCTATTCTATATTTTATATAATTCAGCCTCATGGTTTTGGCAAAAGTTCCTGTAACGATTTCCCACCATACATACCCCAGTCGCTGAAGCTACAGACACAACTTTAACTTCAGGAGTTGAATTCACCCCTGACAGAGAATCCCCTTGAAATCTTTAAAAAAAGAACAAGAAGAAACTGCAATGTATATTCCATGTCTGGTAATGAATATATAACGGACTTGTGCCATGACTAAGCAGAAGAACTGGTAATTCTAACCAGAAGTAACTTTGCACTGGAAGGCATCAAAATTTGTGAACACTTGTATGTACGAGTCAGCATCAAAAGTGAACTGTGGACTGACTGAAGGGCTCAACCTCACTTCATCATAACCACTCAACAGCGTATATTCACCCACACTCACTTACCATCGCTCAACCTCGTGACAGGAACCAGGATGCGTGAAGCCAGACAGAAAGAGCGGATTGCGTTGGAGACGGAGTCAGCACCATGGCTCATTCGGTGGCGTCAGGTGGTTTAATTGGGGGTTCGGTTTGCAACGTATTGGCCTTTAGATGGGGAAATGGCAGCCTGTCATAGAATGGAAGAAGAGGCCTGACTTACTGAGAGGTGAAGATGATTGACATTGTGAGTAAATGGACAGATTTTAGGGGTACAGCACGCCACCTCTGTTGGGGTACAATGAACAGAATTCAGAGGATTAGCGTGGTAATTGAAGGTAGGTTCGCAGGCTTAACTTTTGGAGCTGGCAGCATGGCAACACTGGGGAGGAGGTGAAGCAGCAGGAAGACTGGAAACGGGAGACAGAAACCGATATTGGTGGAGATCGAGCAACATTTTTGGGGATACAGTAGTTAACATTTCGAGTCCAGTGACCATTCCATGATCAGAGAAAGACGAGGGTAGGTACGAGAGGAATCTGTGTGTAAGACTCTGGTAGTATATTAACAGGACAAGAACAGTGGTGTTTAAAAACTGGCCAACAAAGATTAGAGGCAGGGAGACGAGTAGCCAAATATCAGAGGGAAGGGAAAAATCCAATGTCTGAGCGAGATGGACAGGCAAAAGCCTGAGAAGATATAAAATCCATAAATTTGAAGCTTCATAAAAGCTGCAGATATGGCAAAGGTCGCAGCGTCAATGAAATCTCCAACCACCTATATTCCCAGTCCTGAAATCTGATTGAATACCTGCATATCGGTGTGGCGTTCTCACCCTATTTGCATAGGTTGAAATTGAATGCTTCTTCTGATTGCGTGCTGAGTAGCCAGATCTCAGTGCTGCTGAGAGTTGATTGGTCTGCGTGAAGGGTCAGTGTCAGGGTAAGTTAATTTGAATCAAGACGACAGGAAACCAGCCACAAGCACTGTGGCTGCTGGAGGACATAAAATAAATTGTCAAACTTTGTTTACCATCCAATGTTTGCAGAAAATTCTCTGTCATAATGTTTCGTGTTGAGAATAATATTATAATTTGCTTGCACTTGCTTTGGAGATACTTTGAAGAGACATATGTAGTGAGGTACAGTGTGGCAACTGAAAGAGGAAGAGAGTGAAATTTTTCAGTAAATACTAATGAAGATCTGTCCAGTCACTGAGTATGTTAACTTTAAATCCTTGTATTTTACTTGCAGCAGTTGCGGGAGAAATACGCTATGAAGAGATCTTAAAGAACGACACAAGGTTACCACAAATTTGAAAAATTACTTTAGACTAATTAACATTGTTATCTAATTTATTCGGAGCTTCGTCGATTTTGCTTTGCTAGGCAATATCGTTGGCATTTAACTCCTTGTTTTTTTCTCTCGCATCAGGATAATCTTTCATCGACCATGCAGGAACCAATAAGGTTATAAGACACAGGAGCAGAAATTAGGTCAATCGGCCCATCGAGTCTTCTCCACCATTCGATCATAGCTGATAGATTTTTCAACTCTATTTTCTGCTTTATCCCCGTAACCTTTGATCTCCATGGCAATCAATAATTCATCTACCTCTGTTTTAAATATACTCAATGACGTGGCTTCCACAGCCTTCTGTGACAATGAATTCCACGGATTCACCACTCTCTGGATAAAAGAAAAGTTTCTCCTTCTAACGATTCTAAAAAGGTTTTCTTTTTACTCTAAGTCTGTGCCTTCATGTCCTCGTCTCTCCTACCAATGGAAACATCTTCCCAACGTCCACTCCATCCCAGGCCGTTCAGTATTCTGTAATTTTCTGTCAGATCACTCCCGCCCCCTCCCCCCCCTCCCACCACCGTCATCTTTCTAAACTCCACAAAGTACAGTCCCACAGTCCTCAAAAAGATCCCGGGATCTTTGTCATGAACCTCCTCTGAACCTGTTCCAGGGCCAAAACATCTTTCCTGAATGTGTTCTCACCAGAGAACATCTCTGCTTAAATATTCTAGTCCTTTGGAGATCAGTGACATCATTTTATTTGCCTTCCCAAATACAGACTGCAGTGTATGTTATGAGAAACATGGACTAGGACTCCCAAGTGTCTTTGGCCTTCTGATTTTTGAATTTTCTCCCCATTAAAAAATAGTCCATGCCTCTATTCTTCCTACCAGAGTGCATGACCTCACACTTCCGCACATTTGATTTCATTTGTCACTTCCTTGCCCCCTCTCCTAAACTGTCTAAACCTTTCTGCAGCCTCTCTGCCATCTCAATACTACCTGCCCTTCCACCTATGTTTGTGTCATCTGCAAACGTAGGCAGAATGTCCTCAGTTTCTTCATTATGATCATTGACACATTAAGCGAAAAGTAATGGACCCAATACCAACCCTTGTAGAATACCACTAGTTAACATCTTCCATCGTGAAAAGGATTCTATTATCCCCACTGTCGGTCTTATATTAGTGATTTTGAGTCCTCTGGGATCCTACCTGACTCCAGTGGTAACTGAAATATCGCAATCAAAATATTCACTATCTCTTCAGCTATCTTTTTCAGAACTTTAGGGTGTAGCCCATCGAGTTCAGGCCATGTATCCACTTTCAGACCTTTCAGTTTTTCTAGCAATTTTTCCTTCCAATGGCCACTGTACTCATATCTGCCGCCTGGCTCTCATTTTTGAGATATTGGTCATGTCTTTCACCGAGAAGACTGACACAAAGTACTTATTAAGTTCCTCAGCCATTTCTTTGTTCTCATTATTACCTCTCCAGCATCATTTTCCAATGGCCCAATGTCCACATTTGCCTTTATATATCTAAAGAAATCCGTGTAATCTCTCCTAATATTACCAGCTCATTACGTTCATATTAATCTTCTCCCTCCTTATTTCTTTCTTTGTTGTCCTCTGTTGATCTTTGTATGCTTCCCAGTCCTCTTGCTTCCCATTGCCCTTCGCCATATTATGCTTTCTCTTCTGTTTTTATCCTGTCCCTGACTTCTCTGATGAACCCGGGGTTGCCTCAACTCCACTTAGTATGCTTCTGTTTCCACAGGATGAATTTTTACTATGTCTATCGAATTACTGCCAGAAACTCCTGTCATTGCTGTTTCACTGTCTTTTCTGCTAAACTCCTTTCTCAATCAGTCAGTTCCTCCCTCATGCCACTATAGTTGCCATTATTCAACTGTAAAATCATTATGTCTGATTCCCACCTTCTTCGTTTCAAACTACAGAATAAATTCTACCATATTATGGCCCAGGCCACATAAGAGTTCCTTCACTTTTAGCTCCCAATGGCAGAAAAGATTGTGAAAACCCGTGTTTCCAATATAATCCCAAGATCTCACCGAAAAAAAAAACAGCGATACTGAGACAAGAATTGTAAATCAGTGAAAAGAAAGAGATTATTTGTACACTTTGCGTGTATATTTATATATAATTCAATTTGTGCATTTCCAGTATTTTGTATGCATTGCATGATATAATGCTGTGAAGAGGCCAATGATAGTGTGATATTTGCGGTTGCAGAATGAAGTATTGCAAAATATTATTCAATTTATTATGCTGTGCCTTTATAAAAATGGCTTAATTAGATTGCTGCATCATGACTTCTAAATATTCAGAACATAGAACATTCAACAGTACAGCACAATACAGGCCCATCCCTCCTCTATGTTGTGCTGAACATTTTTCCTATTCTGAGATCAAACTAACCTGCATGCCCTTCTTTTTACTATCATCCACGTGCCTACCCAAGAGTCGCTTAAATATCCCTAATGTATCTGACTTTACTAGCACTGCTGGCAGTGCATTCAATGCACCCACCACATACTGTGTAAAGAACCTACCTCTGACATTCCCCCAAACCTTTCTCTAATCACCTTAAAATTATGCCCCCTCATGATAGCCACTTTTGCACTGAGAGAAAGTCTCTGGCTATCTGCTCCATCTATACCTGTCATCATCTTGTACCCCTGTTTCCAGTCACCTCACATCCTTCTTTGCTCAAATGAGAAAAGACCTAGCTTCCGTAAACTTTCTTCATAAGACATGCCCTACTGTTCAGGCAGCATCCTGGTAAACCTCCTCCACAACCTCTCTGAACCTTCCACATCCTTCCTACAATGGGTTGGCCAGAACTGAACACGATATTACAAGTGTGGTCTAACCAGTGCTTGAGAAACCTGCAGCATAACCTCGCAGGTGTTAAACTCAACAGCCCTACTAATGAAAGCCAATATACCATACTCCTTCTTAACAAAACTATCAACTTGTGTGCCAATTTTGAGCAAGCTAAGGATCCCTCTGTTCCTCCACACTGCCAAGAATGCCGCCTTTAACCCTGTAATCTGCATTCACATTAGAACTTCCAAAATAAATCATTTCACACTTTTCCAGGTTGAACTCCATCTGCCACTTCTCATCACAGGACTACATCCTGTCAACCTACAACAGCCCTCCATAGTATTCACAACTCCACCAATCTTCGTGCCATCGGTGAACTTAATAACACACCATTCCACTTCCTCATCCAAGTCAGTTATAAAAACCACAAAAAGCTGAGATCCCAGAACAGATTCCAGCAGAACACCACTGGTCACCGAACTCCACGTTGAATACTTTCTCCCTACGATTACGCTTTGCCTTCCATGGGTCGGCCACGTCTGTATCTAGCCAGCCATATTTCCCTGCATGACAGCCTCCTTCCTTTTTGAGTGAGCCTACCATGGGTATACCTATCAAAAGCCTTGGTAAAATCCATATAAGCCACTTGCATTGCTCTACCTTCATTAATGTGTTTTGTCACATCTTCAAAGAATTTAATAAGGCTTGTAAGGCAAGAACTCCTCCTCCATGCTGACCAATCAAACTATGTTTTTCCAAACAAGCATAAATCCTGTATCTCAAAATCCTCTCCCAGAATTTGCAAACCACTGACATAAGACACACTGCTCCATAATTCTCCGCGGTATTCCTATTCCTCTTCTTGAACAAGGGAATATCATTTGCTAATCTGCAATCATCAGGTACTATTCCAGTGGACAGCGAGGAGCAGAACTCATTGCCACAGGCGAAGCAATCTCTTCCTTTGCTCCGTAGTAACCTTGGGTATCTCCTGTCATGCACAGGGGTCTTATCTATCCTCATGTTTTTTTTCAAAATTTCCAGCACATCCTTCTTCTTAACATCCACCTTTTCGAGCATATCAGCCTGTTTCATACTGTCCTCACAAACCACAACAAACCTCTCAGTGGTGAATACTGAAGCAATGTATTCATTGCAGAACTCCTCTACCTCCTCCAATTCCAAGGGCAAGTTTGCACCACTATCTCTGATTGACCCTCCTCTCACTCTTGCTAGCCTCTTGTTCTTAATGTAGAACGCCTTGAGGTTTTTCTTAATCTTAACCACCAAGGTTTTTAAATACCTCCTTCTAGCTCTCCTAAGTCCATTCTTCAGTTGCTTTTTGGCTCCCTTGTAACCCTCTAAAGGCCTGTCTGATTCTTGCATCCTCAACCTTAAGTCAGCTTCCTTCTTCCTCTTGATGAGTTGTTCCACATCTCTTGTCATCCAAGATTCCTTCGCCCTGCCATCTCTTCCTTGCCTCAGTGGGACAAACCTATCCAGCAGTCGCAGGAAGCACTCCCTAATCAAGTTCCATATTTCTGTCGTGCATTTCCCTGAGAGTATCTATTCCCAACTTTTGCTCCACAGTTCCTGCCTAATAGCATTGTAATTCACCCTCACGCAATTGAATATTTTCCCATACAGTCTGCGCCTATCTCTCTCCATGACTATCGTAAAGGTCAGGGACTCGTGGTCACTATCACTGAAATGCTTTCCCATTGACAGATCTGGCATCCGACCTGGTTTGTTGCCCTGAACCAAATCCAATATGGCCTCCTCTCAAATCGACTTATCTACATATGGGGTCAGGAATCCTTCCTGGACGCACCAAACAAAAACTGCTCCATCCAAACTATTTGCACTAATGTGGTTGTTATGAAGGAGGCCCAGCCCCTCAAAACATTTTAAAGCAGCTCTCCCAGACCATAACTTTGCTATTTATTTCAGATAAGTGTATAGTGGACCTTCCCAGAGTCAATTGGCTGGTCAAACTGCCGAGATTTAAACAAACAAAACTTATTTACAAGATTATGGAATGAATCACAAAGAACAGGAAATAGAATACCGGATAACATATCCAATCCAAAAACCCGGCAGAATATTCCAACTTAATGATGCTATTCCAAAGAAACTTGCAACATTGCCCATAAATTGGGCACAAATGTTAAAATGAAACACAGGCTTACAGGTTTTAAGCCACAGAGAGAGAGAGAGAGAGAGAGAGGCAGAGAGAGGACCAGGCTGGATTTGCTTCCAACAGGGCAAAAGTGAGGACTGCAGGAGCTGGAGATCAGAGTCTCGATTAGAGTGGTGCAGGAAAGTCACAGCAGGTCAGGCAGCATCCCCTGAGCAGGAGCAGGACAGAGTCTCCAGGGCGGAGAGATAAATGGGAGGGGGTGGGGCTGGGGAGAAGATAGCCAAGAGTACAATAGGTGGATGGAGGTAGGGATGAAGGTGATAGGTCAAACAGGAGGGTGAAGCAGATAGGTGGGAAGGAAGATAGGCATGTAGGAAGAGCTTCAGGGCAGAGGAGATGACCTGGGGTTTGCAGTGAGAGAGAGACTCACTGAGATTCTTATAGAGAGAGGAGGAGAACGTCTTCAAGGTAGGCAGCCTTGCAAGAGGATTCGCCGTAAGGTTAAAATCAACTAGGTTAAAAACAATGACTGCAGATGCTGGAGACCAGAGTCTAGAGTGGTGCTGGAAAGGCACAGCAGGTCAGGCAGCATTCGCGAAGCAGGAAAATCGATATTTCAGGCAAAAGCTTCCATCAGCCTTTCTTCACACACACCGCGGCTGAACTAAACCCAAGGAGAAACTTTGTTTTCAGAAGTGGTCACTCCCCAATCATTATTCAAAGTTCTTTAGTTAAACATAAAAGCCTCTGCCTGAGGCAGCATCTGCTAGCTGCAAACCAAAAGGGCCTCAATAATCTATTCAAACCCAGTCTCGTTGGAACCTGGCCAATTATCCCTCACTGAAAAAAAAACCTCAAGCGCTCAGTAACTTTGAGAAAGGACCAGCTTTGTGACAAGGTTCCAATCAATATTATGGAAGGTGAAATTATTTTTCCAAAATCTGCCTCCCAAACTGCTCCTCCGTATCTCTGTTGCTCTTGGGGATTCTGTAGAAAACTTCCAATAAGGTGACTGCTGCTTTCCTGTTTCTGACTTCCACCCATACTGACTGATTAGACAAATCCTCCTCGATGAACACCCTTTCTGCAGTTGTGATACTATCTCTTATTAGGGATGTTACTCCCCCACATCTTTCACCGCCCTCCCTATTCCTTTTCAAGCATATAAATCCGGGAACATCCAACCTCCATTCCTGCCCCTGTGATATCCAAGTCTCCGTAATGGTCACAACATAGAACATAGAACATAGAACATAGAAGGATACAGCGCAGTACAGGCCCTTCGGCCCTCGATGTTGCGCCGACCGAATCCTACCTAACCTATACTAGCCCAATAACTTCCAAATGCCTATCCAGTGCCCGCTTAAATGACCATAAAGAAGGAGAGTTCACCACTGATATGGGCAGGGCATTCCATGAACTCACAACCCGCTGTGTGAAGAATCTACCCCTAACATCTGTCCTATACCTACCACCCCTTAATTTAAAGCTATGTCCCCTAGTAACACCTGACTCCATTAGCGGTAAAAGGTTCTTAGTATCTACCCTATCTAAACCCCTAATCATCTTATACACTTCTATCAGATCTCCCCTAAACCTTCTCTTCTCCAATGAGAACAGCCCCAAGTGCCTCAGCCTTTCCTCATAAGATTTTCCTACCATTCCAGGCAACATCCTGGTAAACCTCCTCTGCACTCGTTCTAAAGCTTCCACATCCTTCCTATAGTATGGCGACCAAAACTGCACACAATACTCCAGATGAGGCCGCACCAGAGTCTTATACAACTGCAACATGACCTCAGGACTCCGGAACTCAATTCCTCTGCCAATAAAGCCCAGTACACCATATGCCTTCCTCACAGCACTATTTACCTGGGTGGCAACTTTCAGAGATCTGTGTACATGGACACCAAGATCCCTCTGCTCATCCACACTACCAAGTAGCCTACCATTAGCCCAGTAATCCATCATCTTGTTATTCCTACCAAAGTGAACGACTTCGCACTTAGCTACATTGAATTCCATTTGCCACATTTCCGCCCAGCTCTGCAACTTATCTATATCCCGCTGTAACCTACCACTTCCTTCCTCACTATCCACAACTCCACCGACTTTTGTGTCATCCGCAAACTTGCTTACCCAGCTTTCAAGTCCTTCCTCTAGATCATTTATAAAGATAACAAAAAGCAATGGTCCCAAAACAGATCCTTGTGGTACACCGCTAGTAACTGCGCTCCAAGATGAACATAGTCCATCAACTACTACCCTCTGTCTCCTTCCAGCCAGCCAATTCCTAATCCAAACCTCTAATGTATCCTCAATGCCATACCTCCGAAGTTTTAGCATTAGCCTACCATGGGGAACCTTATCGAACGCCTTACTAAAATCCATATACACAACATCTACTGCTTTACCCTCATCCACTTCCTTGGTCACCTTCTCAAAGAACTCAATAAGGTTTGTGAGGCACGACCTGCCCTTCACAAAACCATGCTGGCTATCCCTGATCACGTTATTCCTACCCAGATGTTCATAAATCTTATCCCTTACCATTCTCTCTAAGACTTTGCCCACCACTGAAGTCAGACTCACTGGCCTATAGTTGCTAGGGCTATCCCTACTCCCTTTCTTGAACAATGGGACCACATTCGCTATCCTCCAGTCCTCTGGTACTATTCCTGTTGACAACGACGACATAAAAATCCAGGCCAATGGCTCTGCTATCTCCTCCCTAGCTTCCCATAGGATCCTGGGGTAAATGCCATCAGGCCCAGGAGACTTATCTATATTCATCCTTTCCAATATTCCCAAAACCTCTTCCCTGCATATTTCCAGGGCATCCATTCTAATTATTTGTGATTCCATATTCACATCAGCAACAGTGTCCTGTTCCTGAGTGAATACTGAGGAAAAGTACTGATTTAATGTCTCTCCAATCTCCTCCGCCTCCACACACAACTTCCCACTACTATCCTTGACTGGACCGATACCTACCCTAGTCATCCTTTTATTCTTGACATATCTATAGAAAGCCTTTGGGCTTTCCCTAATCCTACCAGCTAAAGACTTTTCATGTCCCCTTCTCGCTTCTCTTAGCTCCCTCTTTAGCTCCTTCCTGGCTACCTTATAACACTCAATCGCCCCTACTGAACCTTCACGCCTCATCTTTACATATGCCGCCTTCTTCCCTTTCACAAGGGACTCCAATTCCTTACTAAACCACGGCTGCCTCACAAGGCCCTTTACACCATGCCTGACTGGTACATACCTATCGAGGACACGCAGTAGCTGCTCCTTGAACACTCCCCACATCTCATTAGTGTTCTTCCCTTGAAGCCTGTTTTTCCAATCCACACATCCTAAGTCATGCCTCACTGCATCATAATTTCCCTGCCCCCAGCTATAGCTCTTGCCCTGCGGCACACGATTATCCCTCTTCATCACTAAAGTAAAAGTCACCGAATTGTGGTCACTGTCCCCGAAGTGCTCACCTACCTCCAAGTCTAACACCTGGCCTGGTTCATTACCTAGAACCAAATCCAATATAGCCTCCCCTCTTGTTGGCCTGTCGACATATTGTGTCAGGAAACCCTCCTGCACACATTGGACAAACACCGACCCATCTAATGAACTCGAGCTATAGCTCTCCCAGTCAATATCTGGGAAGTTAAAGTCCCCCATAACAACCACCCTGCTACCTTCACTCTTTTCCTGAATCATCCTCGCAATATTATCCTCTACTTCTCTAGGACTATTAGGAGGCCTGTAGAAAACACCTAACAGGGTGACCTCACCTTTCCTATTTCTAACCTCAGCCCAAACTACCTCAGATGGCAAGTCCTCTTCCATCGTCCATTCCACTGCTGTGATACTGTCTTTGACAAGTAATGCCACGCCTCCCCCTTTTTTACCCCCATGTCGGATCCTACTAAAACATTTGAACCCTGGAACGTGCAACAGCCATTCTTGTCCCTGTTCTACCCACGTCTCTGTAATGGCCACAACATCGAAGTCCCAGGTACCAACCCACGCTGCAAGTTCACCTACCTTATTCCTTATACTTCTGGCATTGAAGTATACACACTTCAATCCACCTTTCTGGTTACAGGCACCCTCCTTAGAGATCACTGCATTATTCCTAACCTCCCTACACTCAAGGTCCTGTACCCTAAAGCTACAGTCCTGGTTCCCATGCCCCCGCGGAGTTAGTTTAAACCCTCCCAAAGAGCACTAGCAAACCTCCCCCCAAGGATACTGGTGCCCCTCAGGTTCAAGTGTAGACCATCCTTTTTATAGCTTTTACATCGTAGCTCTAAGTACTGATCCACGCTCTAAGTTCATCACCCTCATTCCTGTCACTTCTTGCATTAAAATACACACTTCAGCGCATCACACTGACTGCAACTTTGCTGTTTTAACTGTCTATCCTTCTTCACAGACTCTCTGCACGCTGTATCTGCCTGTTCACCAGCTACTCCATCATCTGATTGGCAGTTTTGTGTCCCATTCCCATTCGAAACTAGTTTCAACTCTTCTGAAGAGTTCCAGCAAACCTACCGCCCAGGATATCAGTGTCCCTTTAGTTTAGATGCAACCTGTCTTCTCTGTCCTAGAAGGTATCCCAATTTGGTGATCATAGCTTGAAAATGTCTTTGACGTTTGTATTCATGTGTTAATATTACCTTCGTCCTAAAAAGGTGTTTTTAATATCGAAGTGTCCCTGAATTCGAGCTTTCTGTCCAACGTTAACATGGTGCACATTCTGACCTTGTTCATTCAGGATGTGCTCATTAGATTTCCCTTTTCGTAAGTACCCCCCCCCCCACCCCCACCCCATGAATATCAGACAACCTGTAGAATCATGCTGGGGAACTAAGCAAGTTAAAAATATAAATAACATAACGCAGAGTCTCAATCACTTGTCCTCCTCGCATGCTCGATGTGAGCAATAGCTAGCCGCCGAACAGTCAGGATCAGCCACCCAGCAATGCAGAAGTGCAATGCTAGTAGTCTCAACTACCGTCAATATGGGAGAAGCTTCCGGTCGACAACACGTATCAATTGCTCCTGACTGCTCTCTTTTTGTTGGTTAGACTCATTTCAACCATTTTGATTTTAACCTTTCATTGCTCTCAGACTGTCATGATGAAAAAATATTATTAACCGTTCTTGATGCAACCACAATTGTTGGCTATTAACAATTGCTCTCTTATACAAAAACATATACAAAAACCATCATTAGATGATAATATTAGCGATAACTTAAAATTCTTGTCTGTCCAGGTCTTTTCAAATATTTCCAGAATACTTCATCAGATCATGTTCATTTTGGGGCCCAGTACGTGGACACTCATTCTACTGTAACTACGAAATTAGTGCAAAGGTCGGACTGTAGAGTCCCGTAATCACTGGAATTGTTTTTCGTGATAAAATTACGTTATTATGACGACTTTATGGGATAAATCATATTCTGCTGCGGTAATAATATCCATGCATTTCGCTATGTTGATTTTTAAAAAGAAATTTTGTCACAAAATAAATGCTAATTTCCGCGTTGTGAAATTAAAACAAACGCTATGTAACAGATCCTTGTTCATCCAATGCATGATTGGACAACCTAACACATGACGTTTCTATAAATGTGCAGTATAATAAAATGAATGAAATGTATGAGCACTCCATTCTGCAACCATAATGAGTGCATTTCACCACACCACAGCGTAATAGCATATAATGCATAAACATTCTGGAAACCTTTTGATAGCCTTTTAACATATTCAGATAATGTTGATTTTGGAAAAGTTCAGCCCGATTTTGAAGATAAAATATAAGATTTGTGGAGATTTTCTTACTTACCCGGAGCACCAATAATAGCCATAATGGGATAGCAAATGGCATAAAAGAGCCCTTTTGGTGCCCCATGCATTGTCAGTTGGAAGCTGGAGGAGTTCCCGACGATATAGAGCAACACTACCAAAAAGTACGATATTTGTTCGAACTGAGAGTCTCCAGAGGTACAAGTATTTTGCAACACTCATCTTAGTCACAGCTCTATGAACAAACAGTCACAGTTTCATGATTTCTTTATGTAATATTAGGAAAGCGAATAATATAATTGTACTTTCGAACCAATGGGGTCAGTTAACTCAGTTGGCTGGACGATTGGTTAGTGATGCAGAGTGACACCAATGCAATTGATCAAATTCCACATTGGCTGAGGTTACCATGAACGTACATGTTTCTCAATTTCTCCTATTGCCTGAGGGCTGGTGGCCCTTTGGTTAATCTCACCAGCAGTCATTTCTCTCTAACGAGTGGTGAGCACTATGATCGTCTTGGACTTTGCAAATCTACAATTAACTGTGAGAATTAAGTGACTGTATCAGTGCCAATTGTTGAAGTATGGCAGTTAAGTGTCATGTTTCCTGTTGTTCACAAATATGGAATAAAGGCTGCCGTAAGACCTGTTGCTCCCTGACCAAGAAAGAGGACGCTCAAGAAAGAGGAATTTTAGGTGGAAATGACACATACTCTGCACAACAGAAAATGATTTTTTTTGATATTTATATCGTGGTGTCAGATGTATTGACCCTTCAAAATTGAAATCTCAGATATGATGTAGGAGGTGATAATGCATGGCAGTGTGTTTGTATGGAGTGACTGAACTGCTGTGTCAGTGTGAGGTTCAACGCAGAGAGATAATCTTGGCGATATATAAAGTAACTGTTTCCTCGTTTTTACTCAAAATGGCAGCAACTTGTCATTGAAACCTGGAGACATTCTCCTTTTGTTCAAAACAAAGCAATCAAAAGCAAAGAAAAAGACAAGATATTCCTACTTTTGTAATGTACCCAACAGAACCACCTGCAAGTATATCAAGAAGGTAGCCTAGACAGTAAATAGGCCATACCACTCAGCATGTAGCAAAACATTTTTTCTTTTCCCCAGTTACATTCGAATCATAGAAACTATAGTGTGGAAACAGGCCCTTCGGCCCAACAAGCCCATACCAACACTCCGAGGAATAACTCGTTCTCACCGTACCATATTATCCGATATTTACCCCTGACTAATGCATTTAACCTACACATCCCTGAACACTATGGGTAATTTAGCATGACCAATTCACCCAAGCTGCATATCTTTGGATTGTGGGAGGAACCGAATCACTGGAACAGTACACACACAGACACGGGGAGAATGTGCAAACTCCAATTGCAGACAATCTCCTGAGGCTGGACTCCAACCCGGGACCCAAGCACTGTGAAGCAGCACTGTTAACCACTGTGCCACCGTACCAAATTGCAAACTGCAGAAAGAGGAATTGGTATAACTGTAACTGTATTAGAAAACTAAACCGACTAATACATTATCTAATGAATAAACGGCAAATATTCCAATACAGTAACATTCCATAAATACACACTTGGCAAATGCAAAGTCATTAGAATTCATTGCCTCACATGAGATTCCAGCACAGAAGGAGAACTCAAAACTTTTACGTGTACTAATGAGAGAGAGAGAGAGACAGAAAACTTTGCCACCAAATTCCAACCCTCAACAATTACAGAAAGGTGAAACTTAAACCCTGGCTTACTAGCTTTTACTTTATTGGCTTGAACTAGACAGCTCTATGCCTATGACTCAAAACTTATTTTTAAAAATCAAGGACAAAATACCCATCTCAAAACCATAGCATCATCATACTTACTTTTTTTTGTATTTTATTTCTTAACAGAGCGGCAAGGGATTGCACGCTTATCCAAATGGAAGTTTAAACAAAAGGAAGTAACGTTTTTGAAGATCACCAACATTTCTAAAGATTCTGGCTTGGGGCAAACCAACATATTGTAGAGTTTTTAACCTGTTTGCTTCATTGCGTTTGTCTTGCAGTATGATATGCGGGCACATCTTGGGCGGCAGTGTCTTTTATAGAAATGGTATTGGAGCTTCCTAGCAGGCACAAGGCCGGAGTGATTTCCTTCTGTGGTCAGAGTTCTTTTCTGTTTGGATTTGGTAAGTGGTTGGATTCATTGTCAGTGCTTGTAATGGGCTATATCGCCATTAATGAGTTGACATTTCAGTTCAGCCGCTCTTTCTGCAATAAGTCTGCATAAGGATTGTTCTTTGATACTCACACTGAATGACTGTTGAACAAAATTTTAAAAATCAGTCAATTGTTAGAAGACGCTAGAATGCCTAAAACAAGGCACCTGATTAGCGAAAAGAAAAACCATCAGAAAACGAATAAGTACAGGTCTCCAATTAGAAATGGGTCTCTGCTGTGATTTCTGTTCATGATGATAAAATTGAGCAAAGGGCAGGTCAATGCAGATCTGCTTCCAGACTAACATTGCTGCTGAGTTTAAGACACTCAGTGGTTAAGAGAAGGAGGAAAGGGGAAAATATTGCATTTTCCTTGTTGAGTGAGAGACTGATGAGTGATATTGTCACCAGTTACTTACGAAATATTCTTAGGAGACGTTATTTGATTACCAATCGAAGATTGGCTGTCTCAAGGCAAAGAGCTCTTCAATTATCTCAGGGAAGGAATTTACCTCCATTTCCCCATCATTCTCTCTGTCTCTTCTTATGTAGTGATTAATTAAATGCTTCAGAGAGATTCGATTCAGAAATACTTCTAACTAAATAAAAACTCATGATTTATATTGGAATTTGTCAAGCAATGAATTGACGCTATCATTAAACTGAGAAGGGAGTCTTATCTGAGAATTTATATTGAAATCTCTTTTCAGTTGTTTGATGCTGCCAAATCAGCGTTTGGAAATTAGATTTGTCAGCTCCATTTGGGAAATCACTGAGGTCTCAAACTACTGGGGTATCTCTTGTCTCTTAATTATCAAGGTCCTGCACATTAATTTGACTAACTGTGTCCAGTGATTTCATGCCCTCTTCATTTTGTAAACAGCTCCTTCGGTTTTACTTATTATGAATCATGATGATATTATAGACACTTACCATGAATATATATCCTGTTTCTAGTCCAAAGCTTCAGCGATCAGGGACATTCGAGTTTAGACCTTCGGGTGATTGCCTTCCAAGGCGAACTTCGGGACAGGCAACAATGAAAAGTGACCGAGCAGAGGCTGATAGCCAAGTTCGGTATCAATGGGAATGGCCTCAACCAGGACCTTGAGTTCATGTCATACATACACACAGACAGACACATACACACAGACAGGCACACACACAGACACTTCTACTCACACAGACACTCCTACACACAGAGACACACACACATACATACATCATACACACTCCTACGCACACACTTGCCTACAGATGCGCACATGCAGACCCTCTTTCATATGCTCACACATGCACTCGCAAACACACCCTCTCACAGACTTATACCCCTTTACACTCACACTCACACACATACACAGACACTCATAAACCACACCGCCACACACATACCCACATGCACACATACACATATAAGTTTGTGGGGTGAGTTTGTATTTGCAGAATTGCATTTTACTTTGCTCAAAAACTGCATGAATCCATGCAAGATTCTGTAAATCTGTTTTTTTAAAGATCAGAATCAGTCTGACCATTGTGGCACAGACAGCCTCACACAGAGAAGCTCACACATTCAATACATTATCTGGGCTGACATGACACCAATTGTTAAAGTTCACTTGAGAATGTAACTTTTTTAAAACAGTTTTGCGATTTGCATATGAAAGAACTGAAACCAACATGGTCATTCTAACAGATGAGAGACTTAACAAACAATCCAGATCTTTTTCAATATATAATTTCAGTTACATCACACTGTAAACTTTTGCTATAAATTCTGTGTCTTACAATTTTATTCTCCAGAACCATCTGATGAAGGAGCAGCACTCTGAAAGCTAGTGCTTCCAAATAAAACTGTTGGACTATAACATGATGTTGTGTGATTTTTAACTTTGTACACCCCAGTCTGACACCGGCGTCTCCAAATCATATCCCATTTAAACAACTCAACAATACTCAGTTTAAGCATTTATCACATAATGTTGCTGATCTACAGAACAAAGAAGGCAGAGAAATGCAATAAATGCAATTCCAACTTCCAAGTGTCTTCAACCAAGCTAATACTTTGTAAATAAGTATGTTCACCATTAAATCACATGTCAATATTGTATTGACAGTTAGCACAGTTAGCTGTGATCCAACAATCGCAAGAAAGTTCGCACAAGGTGGATAATCCACTGGCATTCAAAGATAGCAGGCACCAAGATTTCCAAGTGTACTAACTGGGACAGGTAACTAAGAACCATGACGTACATTTATCGCACCATATGGTCTTGGAAACGTTACAGATTGACAAATCATTTACAAACAAATCTATTTTTGTATGGAAAGAAACACGTATTTAACTCTGGAGTCTGTTGCATTTCAAAGAAACACATGATTCAAACTTTTTTCATTCCTGTAAAATTGCTCCCACTAATTCAGCACATTGTCCCAAGCGCCCTCTGCTGCCCTGAATACCGTGAATATTCATAAGCTTCAGGTCCACGGATACCAACTATTCCGGAAGCCAAGGCTGAATCTGGTTGTGCTAAATCTTGCCAAACTCATCCTGTTGATTATTTACTTTTATTTTGTAGGAACGATTGCTTTCAGGCTTTTGAATATTACTCACAAAACGTTAAAGCAAACTGAAAAAAAAAGACTGGATTATAAAGATAAACGAAAAAAAAACAGATTTTTTTTGGATAAATGCACCCCATCTATCAGCTTATGTGAAGAGAAAGCATAGTTAACGTTTCGAATCCAGTACCCCTTTAATTGAACAGTTGTAATGGAGGTGATGTTCCTTATTCAGCTGCTGTAATCTATTTAAGTATTTGAAAGGTTATTCAGTTCCTTGATTTAGAAAGTAATGAAACAAGCATGATCCAAAATCGAGCGAATGCTATAACAAACACCTTCTGTTTTGGTATGAGTATTAACGTCCTTAAGGAAGTATATGTGCCATCCTCATCAAGTGTGGTTTACATGTGACAATAGGAACACAGGAGGCACCTTCCGAAATGCGTGGGCAACGAGGGCTGTCATTACCAGCGATGCTGACATTCCATCGATGAACTAAGTAACTCTCAGAAAATAAGGGTCAGATCTTTTGTTGCTTATTAATTAATATTAATCAAAGCAGACCCTGTTTTTTTTTAAATCTTACCAACTAGCTCCTGCAACAAAAGCACGAAACTTTGGAACATTCGTCAGCATGTATAATAACTAATTATTACAAATTAATCACTAAATCATAATCTCACTGCAATGCAAGCAACAATTCCGTCACTGTCCCTCGGTCAATCTTCTTGAATCTTCTTTCCCAGCCGAATTATGAATGTGCTTTCACTGGAGGTCTGCACCAACTGAATTCGATTGCTCACCACCACCTTCTCAATGGCAATTCGTGACAGGCCATAGGCACTGGCCTAGGTAATGCCTCCCTCATCCCATGAGTGATTAATAACAAAACATGTTTGTTCTTTGGAATTGAATGGGATGCTGGAGTGTACTATGATCAGCCATAATTACAGTCAAATCAGAACAGTTTTAACGTGGAATGTCCCTCCATGATTCTATTTCTTATGATCGCCTCTGCAAACTCTGACTTCCCTGTCTGACCGATGAAGAAATCAGCAACAATCCAGGTGTTCTGAAGAGTTCGAACAGACTCGTCCACTTTCGACTAGAAAATATGGAAACATCTTACTTTATGCATGGTTTCAAAAAGATGAATGTGGATTTTTTTTATTTTCTAGATCACTGAAAAACAAAGAGCTATCAATGCACAAGTTCAGTAATACAATAGATGGACAAAGTAAGGAAATTTTTATTTTACTAAAAGATGAGTCAGAATATAGATAAGTGAAGTGCTTGAAGTTGTTCGAGGTGATGCCATTATCAGAGCCGGGAAAATTGCAATAGGAAGAAAGGAATCGAAAAGCACCATACTTTGGGTGAAAATGGCTTATTATTGTGAGAATGGAGAAAAGATTCCTGCGGTGTGACAATTGCTAGCATTGTCCAATGAGCCCATCCCTGTCCTGAACACTGAAGATAATGTAAAACTCAGTGACTCAGGGAACATGGAGGAGACACAGGAAATGAGTTATCGGGAATTGAATTTGTCAGGGATGCAGAAGAATCTGTGCCTTGTGAATAATAGTAAAATCACAGCGTAACCTTCAGAAACTGAAACTGACTGACAGTTTACAATCTGTGGCCCATGTTCTCATGATGGTAAAACACGTCAAACCAATCAAGGTAGGTGTATAAGTAAAATAAAATGACCATGCACATTTAAATTTGCCAAGTGGCAAACTGGAAAGAAAAACAAAGACACCCGTGATGGAGGAATACAGACTTATGGATAGAAAGATAAGCAGCAACTCCCATGACGTGTTAACTTCAGAAGTAAAAATGCTGAGGTTTTGACCAGTAACAATTACTTTAACTGAATATGTCCTTTTTAAAAATCTTCTTGTAGTCAATAAGAAATCCAGATTAGAGACACTCACTTGAAAGCGTTTTGGACAAGATTTATCACACTGCAATTAGGATGGTATTATCTTTCCCCAAGAAAATAAAAATGGAATTTTAAAATGAAATATTTGTGTATTAGCTACTTCGTGCATATCCCTCATCTCTGAAGCTCTCATGTAATATATCTTTGCCTAGAACTCCACACATTTAATGTGTCCGTAACCTGTTCAATTAAAGTTCAGCAAATCTACCTTTAAAAAAAAACCAACGACATGGAAACAGGCCATTCAGCCCATTGCGTTAACACTGACCATCCTAAGAGCATCCCACCCAAAACCACACCCTACCAAATGACCTTGCATTTTCCATGGTTATTGCACATGCACATCCCCAGATACCATGAACAATTTAGTATAGCTATTTCACTTACACTGCACATCTTTCGACTGTGGGAGGAAAGCGGAGTGCCGAAAGGAATTCCGTGCAGACACGCAGAGAATGTGAAGGTTCACACAGACAATCGCCTTCGGCTAGAATCGATTGCTGGTGCTGTGAGACAGCCGCGAAAACCAAGGAGACACCATGGTTTCTTGACCCACGCCCACCCAAATTCGAAACGCTGACTTGCCTTCCCTCCATGGCTGCTGCCAGACCCGCTGTAAAATTCAGCATTTTTTGTTTTCAGTTCAGATTCCAGCATCTGTATTAATTTGCTACTTCCATCAATGGTAGAAGTTTCACTTTCTCTGCTGTATTCAGACCCTTCGTGATTTTGAGTACCTCTATTACGTTTATTTTTACTCCAAACTTCTCTAAGGCAAATAGTTAATTATCTGCCTTCGTCTCTGAATTCTCTGAACCTTGAAATCATTCTTGTTGATCTTTCTGCATCTTCTGTCATGCCTTCACAACCGTCTAAAAGGATATTATCCAGAACTTGACGTAATATTCCAGTTCAGATGAACGTATGTTATTTCTTTGTTTTTGTACTCAATGCCATTCTTAATAAATCTCAGGGTTGTGTATGCTTTATTTTGCAACTTCTCGTGACACTTTTACCTTTTTCTGCACTGATTTCAGCTTTCTGCTTCATTTTATGACCACATTGGAGCTCCATTCGACCTTTGTATCTATTTGACTTTTCGATCATCAGACAGCCAAACTACCTCCATTCCACTTTCCTGAGAATTACTTCAAGTTACTTCTTTTCAAAATCTGTATAGCTCACTTCTTGGTATTAATTTGTTAGTTTCCATCATTAAAGTTGAACAATTGTCTATGAATTGGCGATTGGATTCCAGTTGTACAACTTCCACTGTGGCTTAACTGTCGCTGTGATGTCGATTTTCATCAGTCCTGGTCGTTCCATCACAGACAGAGAAACCAATGTCTCCACGTCCATTCCATTCGGCAATTAACCGACTGTCAAGTATTTCTATGGAATCTCTTCGAAATGTCAGATTTTTGAGGGAAAGCGGCTCAGGCTGTTCAAAAGTTTCAAATAATGTGCTGTTTTGTTCATCCCTTTTCTGAGTTGTGCAGGAAATCAACGCTGATGCAAAGTCATATCAGGTCGGAACAGGAGCGGGCATACCTTTGATATCACTGTAAAATTTCAGAAACTTGGGGCGACTCAGGCATCTTTAAATTATACCCCGCCCTCTTTCCAAATCTACTTTAATTGACTACTTTAATATCCGAATATCTATCAAAGCTTCTGCATTGTTTATCGGATCCCTTAAGAGTTTGGAGACATTTTAATTCTACTTATCCTCAGTTATGGCTAATATAATATAATGACATGGGCATCTCACAGAGACTTTTAAAATTCTAACAGGTCTAAAGAGAGCAGATGCAGGGAGGATGTTCCCGATGGTGAGTGTGGCCAGAACCCGGTGTCACTGTCTGAGGATTCAGGGGAGAACATTTAGGTCTGAGATGAGGATATATTTCTTCAGCCAAAAAATGATGAGTTTGTGCAACTCATAACCACAGGAACTGGTTGATGTCAAGACATTGAACGTATTCAAGAGGCAGCGAGAGGCACTTGGTGCAAATGGGATCAAAGGTTCTTAGTAGAAAGAAGAATTAGGCAATTGAAGTGGACGATCAGCCATGATCGTGATGAATGACCGCCTTCTGCAACAATCTACTATGTTTCAGTGTAATCTTGTTGGTAACGGTGACCCTACCGCTAACAGTTGAATTCCACAAGCGTGATGGGAAATCATGCTCAATTTACCGAATCACCAGATCAGCTTGTGAAAGGAAGAAATGAAATCAGACTGCTGACCTTATCAAATGAATGATAAGACCTCGAGCTTTGCAACAAAATGGATTAAATAAGTCTGATTTGATGAATGATGGATACATATTGCGATGATGCTGCGCCTTCAACAAGGTTAGGTTGCCCTCGGTTTTTTTTTTCAGACGAATCGCAAAATCACAGGTTCCGAAATACCTGGGTTTATCTATTTAAAGAAGTTTTCAAGCTCTTTAAAAAATAACACTCGTACAGTGAAACTGGACAAGCCAGTTCCCCCAGTTCAGCTTTACTCTGGTTTGGTTGGATTTGATTTGAGCAAGCACTCCGTTTTCTGAGGCTACTGGGCAAAGGAACAGTTACATGGAAGAAGTTGTTCCAAGCTGAATCTCTCTCTCATCTCTCTCTCTCTCTCTTTCTCTCTCCTGTAAAACCTTGTGTTTGGTTTTGCCTTTTTTTCCCACGCCTTACTTATGGAGATGTTGCGAGTATTTGGGACAGCATCATTAAGCTGGGATAATCTGTTGGATTTTCGGAAGTTATTCTATACTGTAATCGCTTTTGTTTGTGTTTCATTCGGTAATCTTACAAATCAATTGTTTTGTCTAAAACTAAGTGGTTGATCCAGCTGCATTTCATGGGGAATATCCACTCTATCTGCTTAAAATTACCAGAAAATTTAGGGTCCGGGTCATTTTCTTGAAATGTTTTGCTCGTATCTCGACTGGTCCATGGCAGATTGGGTCTTTTTGTGGAGTTTGCCTATAGTTCCAAACTGGAATTAGAGTTGCTGGACTCAAAGGCAGCAAGCAGTAGGCAGTGGTGTCTTTTGTTCTAGGTTTTGCATTCGGTTGGTTTAAACAGTGTTTGGTTAGCAATGACTCTTTCAGTCACGAAGAGTTTTCTGGGGTGGAAGAAGTGACTTTGGAACAAGGAAATGCTGCTAGAATTGTCAGTCAAGTTGGAGTTGGAGTTGGAGTTGGAGGTACCTTCACCGGTAAGAAAAAGAGATATATAAATATGCTGGAAACACCGTCAATGTGTTTAGGGGTGGCTAAAATCCAGCCTGTTGAAAATGTAGCAACTTGAATAAGAAATGGGAAAGAAAAGGAAACGAGGCTGAATCATGATTAAGAGCAGAGAAAAGATAAAAAGAACAAATCGTTTTAGTACAACAATAAGAAAATGAACGACAGGAAAGGGAGAATGGGAGAAAGTTTAAACTTCACAAATTTGCACTTAGGAAAGTCAGCTTAAAAGGCTGGAGATGAAGGCTGAAGCTAAGCTTAGTGAGGAAGAGAGAGATCAGCAATCCCATTGTAGCGAAAGACCTGGTGAGAATCTGTTTAAATATATTAAGCATTGTCAAAATTTGATGAAAACGATGTGGAATCATTTTCCGTCTCATTTGAAAAGACAATTAAACACATGCGGTGACCGACATAAAGCTTGTGTGCAGAGCCGGTGAAGTATTTGCGCCACTATCAGAGGAGGTGTCTGGGGCGTATCATTGAATCCTTATAGTATGGAAACAGGCCATTCAGCTCAACAAGTCCACACCAATCCTCCGAAGAGTAACCCATCCAGACCTATTCCCTCTACCCTATTATTCTACATTTACCCCTGACTAATGCATCTAGCCTTCACGTCCCTGAACACAATGGGTAGTTTAGCATGGCGAATTCACCTAACCTGCACATCTTTGGATTGTGGCAGGAAACTGGAGCACACAGAGGAAACCCACGCAGACATGGGGAGAATGTGCAAATCGCCACACAGTCTCCTGCAGTTGAAAGCTGTGCGGCAGCAATGCTAACCACTGAGCCAGTCATTTTCAGTGCATATAAGTTTATGCCAGAAGCCTCCAGACAACGTTTCAGGAATCCAAAGAGGGACACTGGTCAAACCTGCATCGAGTTTGAAAGAAACAAAGTAGTTTTGAGAGGTGGATAACGGCACTAAAAATAGAGCACATTTATGGTGCTCTTAGAGAAGCGATCATTTTGGAGGTGTTCAGAAATTCACATCCTGAGGGAGTGAGAATTCATTTAGAGGAGCATGGAGTTCAAACGTAAAATTAGCAGCTAAAATGGCTGATGATTTTGATTTGGATCATAAATATAAGTTTGGCTTTCAACATCAGTTTCTATCCACGAGGGATAGAAATTGAGGAAAAGGGAAAGGAAATACAGAAACCTTTGTAAGGGAAAAAGAAGTTAAAAAGCTCTAGTGTTTCCACTGCAACAAAGTAGACCACGTGAAATCAAAGTGTTGTGGGTTGGGAAAAGCACTGGGAAGCCAGATTTAGGGGAGTAGGATGTTATGGGCACGGCGAACCCTGGAAAACATTTTTTAGCAGGTAGTCCAGACTGTAACTTTGCTGTTTGTTTCAGCTTGGTGCATAGTGGATGTCCCACGAGTGAGTTAGTTTGTCCGACTGTCAAGTTTTAATCAGACAGAATTTATTTACAAAATTACGGAACGAAGCATAAAGAACCTAAAATAGAATAACAGATAACTTATCCTATGCAAACCCGACTTAATGATGCTGTTCCGAATATACTTGCAACAGTCCAACACAAAGAGTAAAAATGACACAAACAGCTTACAAGTTGCGAGGTCAGTAAGGTAGAACGAAATAGAGACAACTTCCAGTTTCACTTGTGACTTGACTCAACTAATCCCGGAACTGAACAGAACTGGACAGTGAGAGATGGCTACGCCCTCTTGATTATAAAGACTTGGAAACTTTTAGCCTGAAGCACTATCTGTTAGGTATAAACAAAAAAAAAACAATGAACCATTCAAACTTCAGACATGATGAAAGCTTGGGTCTCACCTCCTCGAAAAAAAAACTCAAGGACACAGGAACTGTGCAAAAAGACCAACATTCTGACACCTCGCCCCTTAAAAAAGTGAACCATCAATATTCAAAGATGGCTTCACTTTTCAAGCCTTCCCTCCACCAATCAATTAGTAATTTAAACACACGCATATTCACTGACTATAAGCATGCAAACATGCACGACAACATTCGGATTCAGTCTGTGGTTCTCCCACCACAGAAAACCTCTGTTTCTCATTCGACTCTCGACAATGCATTGACAATCACGTTTTTTTTTTCGACTTGCTACATGCAGAGTTGTCAAATTGAATAGTAGTAATAACAAACTCCATCTAAACAGTCTGGCATTTTTGTCCTTAAATTTCTCTTTAAATTTCAATGGGTTATGCTCAGTGTATATGATAGTCTGAGATGCGTTGCTTGGTAGGATAAACACTGAAATGTCGTAGTTCCAACACCAAGTTTAAAGTCTCTTTCTCAACTGGCGAATGTTCCTGCTGATGAACGTTCAAATTCCTGGAGAAATACCCAATAAGTCTTATTGTTGTCTCGTCATCTTCCTGCAGGAACATGTCGCCGACACCCACATCACTCGCATTGGTAGCCACCTTGAAAGGCTTTGTGTAACCTGGTGTGTCGAATACCGGGGCAGTAATTAACACAGTTTTCAGGCTGTCAAATGCCTTCTAACAGTCTGCTGTCCACTGAAATATTTGCCTTATTTGATTCGCAGTTCATTAAGTGGAGGAGCCACACTGCTAAAATTCGGCACAAACTTTTGCTAAAATCCACTCAATCCCAGGATGTGTGGTCTCTAAATTCTGAGTTACCAACTTCTCCTTCATCAATTTTAATGGTCCTCTCACGATATGCCCAAAAGCTAAGTCAAATGGACTGAATTTGGTCGATTCATTTGGTGCATCTCTGATTGCAAAAAGAACAAACGGAGTTCCCTTATCTCAATCATTTGGATTGTTTTGAGTGTTAACCCTCAACAAGGGTTACACGGTGGCTCAGCGGTTAGCACTGTGGCCTCACAGCAGCAGGGACTCAGGCTCGATTCCAGACTTTGTGTGGAGTTTGCACGTTGTCTGCAGGGGGTTCGTCCAGGTGTTCCCGTTTACTCTCACAATCCAAAGATGTTCAGGTCGGTTGGCTAAATTGCCCAAAGTGTTAGGTGCATTAGTCAGAGGGAGGTGAATCTGGGTAGATTGTTCTTCAGAGGATCGATGTGGACTTGTTGGGCTGAAGGGCCTGTTTCCACTCTATAGGGAATCTATAAAAAAGCATGACATTGTTTGATGCACTTCCTGCGATTCTGAATGGGACACAATAGATTTGAAGTGTTTTATGCCTAAACTGCCCATAACTTCCTTGAATAATTTGGATTTGAAGTCTGAGCTTGATAAATCCATTATTGATAACAAATACTGATTCCCACTGTTTGAGGTAGATGACCTATGCAATTAATTAAGACTCTTGTAAAAGGTTCTTCAAATGCTGGAAGAGGTATCAAAATCCAGGTTTCATTACTGCCTGTGATTTTTCAATTACCTGGCATGTATGACACGTCTGACAAAATTCAATTATAGCCTTGTGCAGTCCAGGCCGGTAAAAATGCGTTTGTATTTTCACCTGCGTTTTTATCCCTCCTAAATGATCTCTAAGTGGCTCCTCTTACGCCACTTCCAACCCGTCCTTTCTATCCCCCACTGGCAACACGATTTGATGAATTTCTGACCTTTTCTTATCTGCTTGAATATGTGATGGTCTCTATTTACTTATTTTAATAAAATAATTTTTCACTAATTACACACAGGGATACATTCAGAGCTCTTTTCTACATATGCCTTTTGATACAACTGGTTTAAATTTTCATTTTCTTTGCTGCAGCTCAATGCGTCTTTCAGAGGCATCATACTTGCATGATTATTTATTTGCTCCTGTTTTGTCTCAACTATCTGATCCAACACAATCTCTGCTAATGCCACTTCAGCTTCCTTATCAATACCATTTGATGTCCCCTGTTTCAACCGGTGAATCTGTGACCTCGTTACAACACAATCAGGGATAAGCGTCCTGCATTGCCTCAGTTGCCTGTCTCTCCACTGGCTTTTCAACTACAGTAGGCAGCACGCCTACTGGTGAATTAGCGATATAATTTGCAAGGACAAATTGCATTCCTGCAGCTGAGAGTTTGTCCAGTAATCCTACCACAAATTGCTCCGCAAAGCTTGAATTCCTCAGCATCAAATGCAGCCCCTTCTATCTACCACAGGAATTTACCATTGCTATACTAACTGCCACAAGCAATGTTTGAGGAAGCTCTGGACATGCTGTATTCCACCACTAACACCTTGGAGACTGAACACCCCGAGGCTCTGTTTATTGCAACTGGCGACTTCAACCAAGCCAATCTAAGGAAGGTGTTGGCCAAATGCCACCAGAACATTACCTGCTCGACTGGGGGCCTCAACATTTTAGACCACTGCAACACCATTGTGAAAGATGCTTACTGCACCATCACCTACCCTCATTTCGGGAACTCAGGCCACAATGCCGAGTTTCTTCTCCCGGCTTACAGGCAGAAGCTGAAGCAGGAGATCCCCACACCTTCATCCCCCCCCCCCCCCCCCACCCCGTCCCCCCGCGGATACAGGTCCAGTGCTGGTCGGAGAAAGCAGAGGATCAACTCTAGTGCTGTCTGGAATCGGCTGATTGGGCCATGTTCAAACAGTCTGCAGGTACCTTGGACGATGAAGCCACCAACATCATAGACTTTATCAGCAAGTGTATGGAGGATTACGTACTGAGCAAGTCAATCCGGGTGTTCCCCAACATAAACTCTGATTGAATCAGGATACACAGATCTGCTTGAGGCCTTCAGATCAGGAGACCCACTCAAATATTAAGAACCCAAGAATGACCTTGCAGTGCCTTTAAAACAGCCAAGGATCATTACTGATCCAAAGAGACCCAGACAGACACCCAGCGAATATAGCAAGAACAGAATGACATCACAGGTTCTCAAAAGAGACAGTGCAAGATAGCAGATGATGACACATCCCTTCCAGATCGTCTTAACGCCTTCTATGCTCGTTTTGAGCAGAATTTTAGTGGAGAGGTAACACCTATTCTGACAAATCCTGATGAACCTATCCCAACAATCACTGTGTCAGAGATCAGATCAGTTTCCCTTCGTGTGAATCCGAGGAAATGATGGGACCAGACGGAGTACCAGGCTGTGCACTCAAAGCATGCACAGATCAATTGGCAGAGGTCTTAGCAGACATCTTCAAACTGTCCCTGCAGCAGGCCACTGTCACTGCATGTTTCAAATGGGGCAACATCATCCCTGAGCCTAAGAAGTCTCATGCGGCATGTCTCAATGACTACCGCCCAGTGGCCCTAACTTTGGTGGTCGTGAAGTGCTCTGAAAGGCTAGTCATGGTATTAATCAACTCCAACCTCCCTACTACTCTTGACCCACTCCAATTTGCCTATCGGACCAACAGATCCATGTGAGATGCCGTATCACTTGCCCTTCACTCCTCCCTTGAACATCTTGACACCAAGAACAGCTATGTAAGAATCCTACCCATTGACTACAGTTCAGCCTTCAACACTATTATCCCCTTGAGACTGATTACTAAACTTAGTGATCCCAGACTAAGCCCTACACTCTGCAACTGGATCCTCAGTTTCCTAACCCACAGGCCACAATCAGTGAAGATTGGTGGCAATATTTCATTCTCACAAACACTCAACACTGGAGCCCACCAGGGGTGCGTACTCTGCCCCTTACTGTACTCACTGTATACCCATGACTGCATACCAGACTAATGCCATTTACAAGTTCGCTGATGACACGCCCATAGACGGTCAATGCTCAGATGGCGATGAAACAGACTACAGACGGGAGGTGGGAGACCTGGAAAAATGGTGCACTGAGAACAACCTACTTTTCAATGCCAGCAAAACCAAGGAACTCATTATTGACTTTTGGTGGATGTTGCTCATCCCCCCGGCACATTAACAGCACAGAGGTAGAATTAGTGGAGAATGTCAAGCTCATGTGTGGTCATCAACAACAAGTTTTCTTGGACTCTTCATGTGGACGCACTGGTTACAAAGACCCAACAACTCTCTTCTTCCTCAGGCAGCTGAGTTAATTTGACATGACGGCGAATACCCTTGTCAACCTTTATGGGTGCACCATCGAGAGCATTTTGTCTGGATGTATCACTACCTGGTATGGCAATGGTACCATTCAAGATTGGAGACGGTTACAGAGAGTGGTGAATGCAGCCTGGACAATTACAAATGCCAACCTCCCATCTATAGAATCCATCTACCAGGCCCACTGTCAAAGAAAGATCGCCAGCATTCTCAAAGATCCATTCCACCCGGCAATATTTTTCTACAATCTCCACCATGTTGCAAAGGTACAGAAGCCTGAACACACGCACTAGCCGTTTCGAAACAGTTTCTACCCTACTGGTGTTACAATACTGGTTTGTGAACAGGTTCACAAACACTTAACATTCACCTGTACCTGTGTTTTTGTTTTTGCTGCTGTTTTTTGTATTATTTACTTATGTATGCTACTTAACTCTGTGAAGTGCCTGTATTGCTCACAAGACAAAGCTTTTCACTGTTCCTCGGTACACGTGACAATAAATTCAATCCAGTTCAATATAATTCAAATTCTCCGCTTTTTTTCTGGACACTTCAGCCTCACTTTACATAATTGAGCGCATTTTTGTCTCACCGTGAATTCCCATTACCAGTACCTTTTCTGGCAATTGTCCATCAGGAGCACATATCACAACATCCTTCAGCAGACAGACTGAGAGAATCATGCGTCCCTTAATATTGTAACCTCGTTACCTGCTACTCCTGGCCTATATGAATAAACTTTACCTTTGCAGGAATACTGTTCAGTTGATTTGACACTTCCTCCGCAACCAACCTCCGATTAGCTTGTCTACTCTGAAGCAGCTTTTTAAGTTCCACTATGATTTCTGTTACCATGCCAAAAAAAACCTCCAGACTTGTCATATTTTCATCTGGAGTTTTCGTAGCCCACCAACATTGTGATTTCATGTGGCCCATTTTGTTGCAAGGAAAACACCGGAACCTTTTACCTTCTTTGTCCCCTTCAGGGGCTTCCTTTTTACCCTGTAGTAGGTTTGCCTTATGATCTTCCCATGGAAGGATTTCTCTTTTCCACAACATCTATCCCTCATGGATTGAAATTGATTTGGGAAGTCAAACCGCGTTTTATGGAACAACTCATAATCATCAGCCACTTCAGCTGCTAACCTTGCCATTTTAACTCTCTGCTCTTCTCCATGCACTGCGTCAGGCAGTGAATCTTTGAACTCCGCCAAAATAATTCTCTGCCTAAGAACATCATAAGATTGCTGTATATTAAAATCTCTTATCCACCGATCAAACTTTATTTGCTTGATGCTTTCAATCTCAATACAGGTTTGACCAGGATCCCTCCTTAGATTCCTGAAGCATTGTAGGCTTCTGGTAGAAGCTCATATACACTTAAGATAGCTTTCTTCACCTCCTTATAATCCCCAGATAGCTCCCCTGACAGTGATGCGAATACCTCACTAGCTCTACCTACAGGTTTGACCAGGTAAGAAAGCAAAAGGAGACTGTATTATTGGTTATGACACGAAGTGAAGAACCAAGTTCAGGGGATTCTGAATTGAACATGTTTCAAATTAAATTGGACAATGAGGACGTTGTAAAAAATTGAGATGAATTATTGAGGTACCTTCCAGAGGAATTCAAAATGACCTGGAAGAGTTAGTACTATAACATAGGGACATATGTGGAATTAAGCTGTGAAGTACTAATCTAAGTATGCATGACGTACATTGAAAAGATGCTGTTCTGATTAAGTAGCATCTTTATATGCAAAACTCTCTTATGTTGACACAGTTTCAAAGGCGATTGAGTGCAAGATCCGGGAATGGCATAATCGAAGTGAGCTGCAGTGAGTAGTGCTCATCATGGCAATGGAGCCAAACCAAATAGTACCCTACGTTTATTTATGGACTACCTCAACTTTGATGCAGTTGCAAAGTCTGATGCATATCCGATTCCACGTTTGGAAGACTGAAAAGGTTGCAGAAGCAACTTATATCTCTGCCCTGGTCGCTTTTTCCGAACAGCTAAGACAATTTCGGCTTTTGTAACGCCAGATGGGCTGCATCTATTTAAATTCATGCCGTCTGGTACGAAAAAGCTCCGGCTGGATTTCAACCAGTAACCATTAAAGTCATTTAACGATTACCCATTTGTGACATGCATAGAGATAACCTGTTTTTTTTAGTCACACATGGAAGGAATTCTTGCAACGTTAAGCAGAATTCCTGGACCGACTTTAGACGGCAGGCTTGGTGATAAAAGTGAATTTGCCAAAGCCCAAGTCATCTTCCTAGCACATGTTGCTGGACATGGTCAAATGGCTCCAAGGAATTCAAAACAAAGATAATTGAAGAGTTCCCCAAACCACCAATAATAAGGGCAGTCTTGCAATTTCTGGGATTGAATGAATTTTATCGGAAATTTATCCCAAATTTTACCAGTGTGGCTGCTCCACTCAGTGAACTGGTAACGGAAGGCAGCAAGTTTCAGCGGACAGCGGACTATCAGAAGATATTTAACAGCTTGAAAGCTGTTTCAACCCCTGGCCCAATGCTAGGCACATCTAATTATCAAAGCCATTCAATGTGTCCACCAATGCTAGTAATGTGGGTGCTGCTGCTGTGCTCCCACAGGAAGCTGACGAGAAGATAAAAAGTCCTATCGGATATTTCTCGAAGAAATTGACTATTGATCAGTAGAAATATTCAACGATTGAGAAGGAGAGTTTGAGCTTGGTGTTGGCGTTACAATATTTCAACGTTTATGTCACCAGTAACCAAGACAATCGTATATACCTATCATAATCCATTGTTTTTTTTAATTTAAAAAAAGGACGAAAGTTTTTGACTGTTGAGGTTTGTTACAACAATTCAATTTGAAAATTGTACATTAGCTGGATGAGAAAGCGAGATTGCCGATGGTTTGTCCAGCCTTGAATGAGAAACAGAGGCGTTCAGTAGGACGAGTAAACAGAATGAAACAGAGTGCAGTAGTGTATGTGTAGATGTTTATAGTCAATGTAATGTATATACGTGTTGTAATGTAATAACAATGTAAGATTATGGGACTTTAAAATGAAGCCATCTTTGAATATTGACGATTCAATATTTTTAAAGGGGAAAGATGTGACGACGCTGCTCCATTAACAAGGTTATGTTGTTTGTTTTTCAGAGGAGTGGTAAATACGCAGGTTCTGCAATATTTAGTTTACTTTGTACTTGAAGAAGCACTTGAAAACTAAAAGGGGACTGACCAGTTCTCCGAACTCAGCGTTCTTTTGGTTTGTTTGTAGAAAGCAATCGGTTTTTGGGGGCTGCTTGTCAAAGAAACAGTGACATGGAAGAAGGTGTTCCTTGCTGAATCTCTCTGCTATCTCTCTCCCTCCTGTAAGACCCTGTGCTTGATTTTACCTTTATTGCCAAGGAAGTTGTTATGGAACAGTATCATTAGGTTGGGATAACCTGTTGAGTTTTCAGATACATTAAGTTATTCTATATTCTGTTCTCTTTTGTTTATATTTCATTTGTCAACCTTGCAAAGAATTTCTGTTTTAGATTAGATTCCCTACAGTATGGAAACAGGCCCTTCGGCCCAACAAGTCCACACCGACCCTCCGAAGAGCAACCCACCCAGACCCCTTCACCCACATTTACCCCTGACTAACATACCTAAAACTATGGATTGTGGGAGGAAATCGACTCAGACACGGGGTGAATGTGCAAACTCCACGCAGACAGTCACCCAAGGTGGGAATTGACACTATGAGGCAGCAGTGCTAACCACTGAGCCACAGTGCTGCCCACTTTTTGCTAAAAAATAAGTGGCTTGTCAATTACATCACTCGTTGAACATCCACTCTATGCCTGCTTAAAACAAATAGAAAACTTACGGTCTAGGTTACTTTCTTGAAATATTTTGAGGGTGTCTGGCCTGGTCTATAACAACTTACACGACTGTAGATAAACAAACTCAGTGCTATGAGAGTTTTGTCCAAAGGCCGCATGATATCTAACTGCCTAGAAGACTGGAAGTTGGGGGTATGGGAAGACGCATAACAGACGGCACTTCCAAAGCATCAAAACTGACAAATCGAACAACATCTTGAAACTAATAATCGCAAAGAAGAAATCCTGAGTTCAGAATTCAGAGAAGAGGGAACCCGTTCAGTTAGTCATGCATGGGTATTATTTAGATTGCAGACAAACGATCTAGTATGTGTAGATTCTGTGCTTTCCAAAAACTGGAGTTAATAGTAGACACGATATTTGCATTAGACTCTCATTTCGCTGTAGGTACCTTAGCTGTCACGAACTCGGAAAGCCTAGTGAAAAATGGGTCAAAACCAGTTTCTCAAACATTGGCATTCACTTGGATAATTGTCCGAATTTTCACGGTTCCATCTGAGGGATTGAAAGAGGGAAAATTATTGTTTGTATTAAGGCAATTGAAAGCAAAGTCGAGAAGAATGAAGCTAAATCAATCACTGATTGCCCAATAATAAAACTCCCCCAGGAACTAAGCCAGATTCCTTGAACACTGCTCTGCCATTCTCCGCGATTTCTTCCACTTTGGATCTCGGACCAATCAATGAACATTTAGCTTCGCTCTCACAGTACCTGATACACAATGACTGGTTCAGTCAGAAACCCTTCGCGTAGAAGGGACCTCCCTGACCCCGTTGTTGTGTTGACAGAAGAATCCCAGTTAACACAGTTGTGACTCGGAGTGTTGATAATCCGAGCCCATTTAAGATAATCCAACTTGAATGAGAGTGAGAAAGTGGGATGCTTGTTGTACCATCCGATGTTCCCCTTTTAAAAAATGCTGATGCATAATTGAATCCCCGGAGCTGGTCAGATGCAGAGATTTTGATTAAACAGCGCTTGAGGTCCCAGCGAGAGAATTGGTTCCCATCTGATATCAGTCATGCCTGATAGGTATCAGTCATTCCACACATCGATCACAAACGACAATCCCAGAAAAAAAAATCACGATCACACACTGTCAGCGTTCATAAAACTCAAGCTGATAGCGGCAACTTCCCAGTAAGAGGTGGAAGTCTAGGCGTTCAGGGCAGCTTGATACTGGATGATCACTTGTTTTTGTGATAATCGGCAGAAAGAGTTTTTGTATCTCTAAAAGCTAAGGCCCATCCCTCTGTGTTGTACATGTACTCAGTTTTACAATGACAGTTGGCGCAGCCTTCACATTTTATGACCTGAATTTCCAGAGAAAAAATAGGTTTGATGTTGGATTCATCCTCACAACAAGCTTCCTTCCTGCAGAAATCCTCTCTGTTACGGTTTGAATTTGACTGAAGAAATCCCCCGCCGTAAAGGAACCGCTCAGAAGTCACAACAGAAAATGCAGTCGATGCTGAGAATCTGACTTATTCCTGGTCAGCGCTGGTGGGGTCTGTACCAGTGACTAGCAGAAAGGTCTTGAAAGGTAAGCAGGGAATTCGCAGTGGAACTAAACCAGAGACAGTTTTTACCCCTTTGAAGGGCTTTTGATAAATAAGCACAATGTCTGTTTGGTGGGAGTGACCCGGTAAAAAGACACATAGATTGAGAACAAGCAGCATTCACATTAATCTCTTGTCTGAGGTTAATATGGACGCGGTGTTAGAGGCCATTCTGCAAGACTGGACCTCACAGCTGGACAGAAATAAAACAGGGGTTCCTGATTTACAGAAGGCAGTGTCCTTGAGTTGGATATGGAATCCCTTCACAAATTAGTCTGATGCGCAGCAGCGGGAGACGGGTGGAACTAGAACCTGTTCTGTCAGTAGAAGTTGACGCTTTACATTAGCCGAGAGATTTGAGCTCACATTTCCTTCATGTTCTTTTATTAATTATGATCTTCGAGGGTAAAGTTCTGGCCAGGTCAAAGGTAAGATTCCACACCCTGCAAACACATACCCGTTCTTATTCGAGTAGTGCGAGGAAATCTGTGAACTGGTTAACATGATTTTGGTTCAACTTCAAATCGAGAGCAGAGAGCCTCAGAATCAGTCCAAACTCTGCTATTCAAATTCCACATAGCCAAGGCACACTATCCCCACCCTTGAATACTCTATCAACACAAGTTCAACTCTCCGTGTCATTTTAGCAAGTGCTTCCTGCGAACTTATAAGTTAGGACTGATGTCAACTTTACGTCTGCTTCGTCAGTAAAAAAGATCAAGATTAACCTAATGCCTTCGTAGTCCCAAGTGCTCACATCAATTGTGTACGGCCTTTTACGAAAAAAAGTCTCTCTACCTCTGGTTTAAAACTCTCCAAACCTCTGATTCTGGCACCTTATGAGGAAGTGAGTTCTAACGACTCACTACCCTTCGTGAGAAATGAAATTCCCCTCATCTTTGCTACAAATAACCCCTTTGGTTAGAGGAAGGACTATTCCTATCCCGTCAACACCCCTTACGGTCTTATTTGTGTCATTCAAGTGGCCTCTTGATTTTCTAATCTCTAAGCTCTTCAGCCTGTCTGCACAAGACAACCAGTATTTTCCTACATCAGTTGATTAAAGTACTCCGAACTGGTTCCAACGCATTGGGTTCACTGTGGAATGGAAAAACAAAAGTCACCCTACACTCTTTCCGCCTATCTACTTACAAATCTGTTGGAAATGCTGAGACATTTAAAGTTGCAGCATTATAGGAAGGAATGGCATAATGAGAAGCGTGGAAATGAAGTGATGAAGTTCTGCTCTAACTAGATCATTCAGAGTCATTGAGATTAATAATGTATTTTTATCTTCAAAAGCTATGCCTCACTACACAGTCTTCTAAAATGTATTGCAGGACATTGGTTATAATTATCTAAATGGTTTACTGAATCATTGACAAATATTATCCTGATGAGATATGCAGGACCTAGCTTGAATTATCATTGAGTCATAGAATCCTTACAGAGTGGAAACAGAACATTCGACCCATCCAGATCTCACCGAATCTCTGACGAGCATCCACTCTCTACCCTACCCCTATAGCCCTGTTTTGCCCATGGCTAACACATTTAACCTACACATCCAGAATAATACGCAGATACATAGTCTCTACTATCCTCACAGATAGTACAGATTCTTTGGAAATCTCTTCTTTGGAAGGTGAAGCAATGAAAAATATTTTCGTCTGTTAGCTCAGTTAGTTAAATAATTGGTATCCAATGTAGAGTGATGCTGCTGGTAATTAGGAAATTCAGCAGATATTTGGCACTTGTAGTAAGGAAAATTTAATATAAAAGTTCGGAGTTAATGCTTCAGTAATACAGTGCACTAATGGATTTACCTTTGGAGTAGTATTTGGTTAACTTCGCTTCAGTAAAAATGTAGGTATATTAAAAGCAAGTCAGCGAAGCTTTAGAAGAGTAGTTGGAATTGGCGTGTTGTCTTACGTGGAAAGATCATAAGAGATCTATTGTACGTGCCAGACGTTGAAAGTGTGAGAAGTGATGAAACCCTGAGACATATTGACGAGGGAACGGTAGAAAAACGGATTCCTCATCTGGAAGACTCTAGAACTGGGAATCACTGTTTTAAAACGAGGTTCCCTTATTTTAAAACGACATGACATAATTAACTCTCCCTCTAAGTGTCACAAGCTTTTCTCATTCTGTTCCTTTAAAAAATGGTGGAAGCAATCATTTTGAATAGTTTTAAGGCCGAGCTGAGTACATTGCTGACAATCAAGGAAGTTTGGCGGGAGATGGAAACCGGATCTACGGGTCAAAGGATGGGGTAGCTAGTGAACAGACAGATACAGCGTGGATTACCAGGATAATCTTTGCCAACGGTGCAGTAAACCATTTCGATAGTTACAAGTCAATTTCCTGCATTACATTTTAGATAGCTGTGCAGTGAGACATAACATTTGAAGATTTAAAAGGCATCAATAACTTCAGTGACTCTGAATAGTCCGGATAGAGAAGAACTATATCACTTTATTTCCATTTCTCTCAATATGTAGTTCCTTTCTATAATATGGCAACGTGCAGAGAGTCTCTGAGGAAGGGTAGACAGTTGTTAGGGCAAAGTTGCAGTCAGTGTGATGGGTTGAACTGTATCGATTTTAATGTAAAAATTGTCAGGAATAAGGGTCATGAACAATGACTATGAATCAATACTTGGAGTAACGACTTTGTGACCGTTGAGGAGACCTGGATACCAGAGGTGTGGAATGGTTTTTGGCTGTTCTGGGACTTAAGTGCTTCATTGTGAATAGGGAGGGAGGGAAAAGAGGGGGGGGGGGGGGGGAGGCATTGTTAATCAGAAATAGTATCACAAAGGCAGAACGGGCGGTTGTGGAGGAAGGTTTGTCTACTGAGTAAGTATGGCTGGATGTCTGAGACCGAAAACTTATTGGGAGTTTTCTATAGATCCTCAATAACAATAGAGATATAGAGGAGCAGAATGAGAGGTAGATTTTGGAAAGGTGCAGAGGTAATGGAGTTGTTATCATGGATGACTTTAAATTTCCTAATATTGATTGGAGCCGCCTTTGTGCAAATAGTTTTGGAGCAGATTTTGTCAGGTGTGTTCGGGAAGGATTCCAGACTCAATATGGGGATAGGCTGACTAGAGGAGAGGCCTTAATGAATTTGGCGCTTGGTAAAGAGCCATGTCAGGTGTCAGATCTCTCGGTGGGAGAACATTTCAGTGATAGAGATCACGAGTCCCTGATCGTTACTATTGTCATGGAGAGTGATAGGACAGACGGTATAGGAAAGAACAGTGGTGCCTCCGAATCCGTATCTAATTCGTTCCAGGAGGCGTTCGGATTCCCAAACTATTTTCCCCATAAGAAATAATGGAAAGTGACTTGATCCGTTTCTGGACCAAAAAAAAACATTCTCAAGACACTTTTAACTGCAAATACACATGGTTAATGTAAAATAAGATGAGTAAATAACCTATATATCAAGCAATAATAATAAGATCAAGAAATAAATGTACTAACATGAAAATAACTTAATTTACCTTAGTGACGAGTGCTAATGGTGAATGCACTTATTTGCTTCACTGCTCTTCTTGGGTGCCATAGCGAATGCACAAGGATGACAAGTTTAAAAACCAGCACAAATCAAGGTGAAAGCAGGAGGTAAACTAGTGATGGACACACGAGAGATGCTTTCACGACTGCCTCCCGGGATGAACTGAAAAAACAATGTGCGACCTGAACAGCACGTGGTGTTCGGATTCTGAAAATGTGTTTGGATTTTAGGGCAAACTTTTCTCGAAATAATTGTTCAGATTCCAGGTTGTTCGAACAATAGGGCGTTCGGATTCCGGGGTCATCACTGTATTTAATTAGGAGAGTGGGAATTACAATTCTATTAGGCAGGAACTGTGGAACATAAACTGGGGAGAGCTATTCTGAGGGAAACGCACAACAGAAATGTGGAGTATGTGTAGGGAGCACTTGCTGTGAGTGTTGGATGGCTTTGTCCCACTGAGGCACGGAAGGGGTGGTAAGATGAAGAAACCTTGGATGACAAGAGGTGTGGAACATCTCGTCATTAGGAAGAAAGAAGCTTAATTAAAATTGAGGAAGCAAGGATCAGACAGAGCTCTAAAGGGTTACAAGGTAGGCAGAAAAGACCTGAAGAATGGGCGTTGGAGAGCTGAAAGGGGGCGTGAGAAAGCCTTGGAGGGTAGGATTAATGAAGATGCCAAAGCGTTCTACATTTATGTGAGGAACAAAAGGTTCCTATCAGGGCCTATCAGGGGTAGTGGAGGGTAGTTCTGCCTGAAATCAGAGGATGTAGTGGAGGTCCTCAATAAATACTTTGCTACAGCATTCACTCGTGAGAGGGACCTCGTCGTTTGTGAGAACAGTGTGAAACAGGCTGATATGCTCGAATAGTTTGATGTTAAGAAGGAGGATGTGCTGGAAATTTTGAAAAACATGAGGATCGATAAGTCACCTGGGCCAGACATGATGTACTTAAAGTTATTATGGGAAGCAAGCAAAGAGATTGCTGCATCTTGATGATGATGTCTGCATCATCACTGTCCACTGGAGCAGTATCAGATGCTTGGAGGGTTGGCTATCTTATTCCCTTGTTCATGAAGGGGAATAGAGATAGTGCTGTGAATTAAAGAACATTGAGCCTTCAGTTGGTGATGGACAAATTCATGGAGATGATTGTAAGTGACAGGATTTGTGATTATATTGAAAAGCATAATTTAATTATAGATACTCTGCATGGCTTTGTGAGGATTAGGTCAGACCAAACAAGCCTGATTGAATTCTTTGAGGATGTGACAATGCACATTGATGAAGGTTGTGCAGTGGATATTGGTATATAGATTTTAGCAAGATGTTGATAAGGTTCCCCATGGTAGGCTAACTCAGAAAACAAGGAAGCATTAGACGCAGGGAAATTTCACTGTCTGGATACAGAAAAAGCTGGCCTGTAGAAGTCAGAGAATGGTACTAGATGGAAAATACTCACCCTGGAGCTGGGTGATCAGTGATGTTCCACGGAATTTGTTCTGGGACCTCTGCTGTTTGTGATTGGTATAAATGACTTGGATGAGGAAGTAAAAGGGTGGGTTAATATGTTTGTCAATGACACGAAGGTTAGTGGAGTTGTGTATAGTGTGAAAGGCAGTTGTAGGTTGCAACGGGACATTGACAGGTTGTAGAGCTGGGTGGATAAGTGGCTGATGGAGTTCAAAGTAGAAAAGTGTGAAGTTATTCATTTTGGAAGATCGAATTTGAATGCAGGGAGTAGGTTTAAAGGCACGATTCTTGGCACTGTGGTAGAACAGAGGGATCTTAGGGTCCACGTGCATAGATCCCACGAAATTGCCACCCAAGTTGATAGGGTCATTAAGAAGGCATACGGTGTGTTGGGTTTTATTAGCTGAGGGAACTGAGTTGAAGGACTGCGAGGTTATGCTGCAGCTCTATAAAGAGAGCTTGTTAGAACAGACTTGGATATTGTGTTCTGTTCTGGTCACCTCGCTATAGGAAGGATTGGAAAGCTTCTGGGAAAGTGCAGGGGAGGTTTACTAGGATGCTGCTTGGACTGGAGAAATTGTCTTTAGAATAAAGCTGGAAAACGCTGGAGGTTCTCTCGTTGTAACGAAGAAGGATGAAAGATGACTTGATAGAGGTGTACAAGGCGATGAAAGGCATAGGTAGAGCGGACAACCAAAGACCTTTTACAAGGGTGGAAATCGTTATCTTGAGGGGGCATAGTTTTAAGGTGATTGGAAGAAGATTTTGAGTGGAGATTTCAGAGGTAGGTTCTTTACATATAGAGTGGTGAGTCCATGGAATGCACTGCCTGCAGTGGGAGTAAAGTTAGATACATTAGGTACATCTAAGTAACTCTGAGATAGGCACATGGGTGATAGTAAAATGAAGGGTATGTTGCATAGTTAGAACCTAGAGTAGTATAAAAATCGGCACAACATCGAGAGCAGAAGGGACTTTAGCGTGGTGTACTGTTCTATTATCTATGTTCTATGAAAGATTGCCAATGGTAGTAGGAAGAGTCAATTTGAGGTTATGTCTAGATTATCCATAAAGTAATTGAATGGTGCAATAGGCTGATAGAGCCAAATGGCATACTTACATTCCTAATCAGTGCAGTCACATATTCTTATGCATCTGTGTGTCATAGAATCCCTACAGTGTGGGAACAGGCTGTTCAGCCCAATAAGTCCACACCAACCCTCCAAAGAGTAACCGCCACCAGACCCATTCCCCTACCCTATTATCCGATATTTATCCCTAACTAAGACACCTAACCTGCACATCCCTGAACATTATGGGCAATTTAGCATGACCAATTCACCTAATCTGCACATCTTTGGATTGTAGAAGGAAACCGGAGCTCCCAGAGGAAACCCACGCAGACATGGGGAGAATATAATCATCTCGTGGATGTTGCAAGTTGTCGGCATAATAATGTGAGACAATCTGTTTCCTCATCAAACTCCAGCTGAAGTGCAAGTCAAAATTTAATTATGCCTCAGGAGACTCTCACTCTAAATAAATCAAGGCTGTTTCAATGTGTTTCTGAACTAAGTTCTTTTGTTACTGAAGGGCAATGCACGATCCAGCAAATGGACCTATTTTTGCAATTTGTTATCCAGTTATCGCTATTATTGGTGCCCCTGGTAAGTAGTGGATAGAAAATGAGAAATGTGTTTGAAATATAACTCTTTCCATTCAGGATTGGGCCAAGTTTTACTCACATTCATTACAATCTACGTGTATGAGATTTCAGCCAGGTTCCAGCAGATTTCAGTGAATTGAATGATAGAACGTTGTGTTCTGATGAACGACAGTGCATAATCTGTTTATTAAGAGACATTGTGAAAAATGTTATGCTATATGAAAGGATGTCCTTTTCTTTGATTGCTGGAGTATTAACTGCCAGCAATTAACAAAAGCTTGAGAGCAGTTAGTCTCTGGATGTGGAAAATGGGCGGATCTAGAGTAACAGGACTAAATGACAACGAAGTTGAATTGAAAACAGCCCTTTAGTAAGAACTCATCTCTCCTGATCTCTTACAGCCAATTTGATGGCGATTGTAATCTTACGCCAAGGACGATGTGGACTCTCACCATGCATGACTTGTTATTTGGTGGCAACAGCCGTAGCTGATTTCTTTGCCATCGTCTTTGGCTGCATCCTCAACCGTATCAGTGGCATTTATTTTCGGTACAGCATCTTGTCCACCACACCGTTATGCTCGCTCAGCCTTGTACTGATCCGGTGCACACGAGATGTCTCAGTCTGGCTAACAGTGGCCTTCACCTTTGACCGTTTCATAGCCATCTGCTGCCAGAGCCGAAAGGCCAATTACTGCACTGAGAGAAATGCATCGCTGGTCACAGGAATAGTTTGTGCGCTGAGCTGTATCAAAGATATCCCTTTCTACTTCATTTTTAAGCCCTTGTACATCCTGGAAGGGGTTGCCTGGTTCTGTGACATTAAGATGCCTTTTTATACCTTGCCAGTTTGGCAGGTGTACCACTGGATGGATCGCATCTTAACCCCATTTCTTCCGTTCTTCCTTATTCTGTTGCTCAATGTCTTGACGGTCAGGCACATCTTAATGGCCAGCAAAGCCCGTCAGAGGCTTCTGGGTGCCAAGAATTGTGGAGACGCGGAAATGGAAAACCGCAAGAGGTCCATTGTCCTGCTCTTTGCCATCTCGTTCAGCTTCCTCCTCCTGTGGGCCACTTATGTCGGACATTTCCTCTATGTGCAAGTCACAGGTGAGGGTTACTACAGCGGCCAGGATTCCACTGACCTACGTTTCATCCTTCAAGAGTCAGCAAACATGTTCCAGTTACTCAATTCCTGCAACAACGTTTTCATCTATGTAATATCTCAGAACAAATTCCGAGAAGAGCTGAAGAAGTTGCTGTTGTGTCCCTTCATGTCCTGCACTAGATGCTTTAAACGGTGAAAAGGAGAGAAAAAATACATTCTGGATTTTGTTACTTTTCCTTCCGGATGGCTCAGTTTGTAGAATTCTCTCACACACACACATTTAAATCAAAAAGCTGTGCATTGTCGTTCTTGCACTCAAAAGACATTGGGTCAATTCTCCAGCTTCGTCAACTTGAAAATAATGCAGAACTATTGGAAGTACTGCATGTCTGGATGAGTTTCTATACCACATTTCATGTTTCTGGTCATCATTTCAACGTCCCAGTCTTCTCGAACAATATATATTGATTCTTGCAGGTTTTTTTCCCCTTCCTTCTCTCACTTCCTTTTCTTCACTCAGACGTTCCCTTCAGACCCTCCTACATCCATCGGTTTCTTCCGGCTACTGTACCACCCATTTATCCTTCTTCCTCTATTCACTTCGTGAGGTAGGACTATCGTCATTACCTGTACCAATCTCTCCTTTGTGTGCCTTATTTTTTATCCCGAACATGAATGTGTGCTCACAAATTTGGTCTATATCCTTAAACTGTCCATAACATTAATATGGGCAGTTTTACTGTTGTCTCTCTGTGTGCTAAGGCTTGTCCTCCAGAAGATAAAACACTGATTTATTAAAATTTTGACGTATCAACAGATTATTTCTCATAAATCGCATCTGAACACAGATCTATTGATCATCCTTCCTTTCATTCATTCATTTTCATGATATTTCACATTTTGCTTCTTTTTTTTCCATGTTGGAAACCAAAACGAAATTTCCGTCATATACCTGATTTTTAATTCATTTGTACAATTGTGAGGTGATTGTCACCCGAGTGGGGTAAATGCACCCCAAACTCAATTCAGCTATTTTAGCAACTTCCTTTTAAATTGTTTGGGATGAAATATGCATCTTAAACCAATGCAAGAAGAAATTCTGTTTCTATATGTTTCAATGGTGACTATTCAGTGATGGGTGGTCCGTTATTGCAAAAGCAGAAGATTCTTGTAATTTTCACTGAAGAGCATTGAAATGGAAAGACACTGAGTTATCGATTACTTAAGGAAATTGACACATCGATTGAATAAGTTCACTTGCTCGATGGCGCCATGACTTATTTAAAATTCCTGCATTGTACACAGAGATTTTGGCTATTTTAATCCCAGCAGTGCATCCATTCCACTTCAGTTATTCCTTGGTCAAATTTTCCTACAATTATATGGTGTTCATCCAACGTGAAATCTGGTGGTGTATCTGTTAGTCTGGAATCTGTTAGTCGATGTCTGAGGAATCAGTAGCCATATTATGGTCGAATCCAACATTCAATGTGATAGTGAAAAATTTGGCTTGGAATTAAGTATGCCAAACTTAAACACTATCATCAGAAAGGATTAAGTACACGTTGACTACAATGAATGAGAACGTACATTAACTACAGGGGGAAAAAAAACTTGTTGCATAATGGCTGTTGCAGACATGTGTTCATGGGCTCACAAAAAATAAACCAAAGCGACGAGAATAGATTCTAGTAATAGATTAAAGAAACAATAGTTTTGCAAGGAAGTCAAGCACAAAATCAATTTGTAAAAAAACAAAACGGATATGAGGAAATTGCACAAGTACCGGGTATAATCCTATTTACGAAGAGTGTCCTTAAGTTCCCTGACGGTATATAGTTTAGGAGTATGCACTTTTACTGCAGCAACACTGGCTCGATTTGCATCTTGAGATGGAGACGTTTACTCTCGATGCATTCCTAAATTCCAGGAACAGAACATGCTACATAGACCCGTCAGGATTCTTGTTGTACCTCACATTATTCAAGTAAACCATACAGCTCCCGAATAAAACGCTGGGATGATTGAATGGCGGAGTGGACTCGATGGGCCGAATGGCCTTACTTCCACTCCTATGCCTTATGGTCTTATAAAGTGTCAGGATTAAAATGCTACAAGACATTGTCGGTTTCAGTAAGTTCTTTTTAGTTCAGACTGTTTAGCTCTTCTGTGATCGTTTGTTACAAAGTGGAGGATGATTGAATTATTCACTAACACCGATTCGCTGTGTAGCCCATTCGTTATAACAATAGCGATAACGTCTTCAATTCCATGGTCTTTCGTTCAAAATGTTCTGAATGAGTTTCATACGGTGCTGCAAATGTTAACTCTTAATTTGCTTCCACAGAGACGACCAGAACTGTTAAGCTTTTTTACTTTGCATTACCGTGTCCATCTGCAGTTTTTATTTCAGTTCTATCTTCAACTATTGCGGTACATGCAGTGCTGAAACTTCCCAGGAAGGGATTCAAACGACCCTCCATCTTAGTGGTAGCAGCGTGTTTCGAAGTCACTGCAGAGTGTGTATTTTGTTGTCAATTCAGGGTTGATAGTCTGGCAATATTAGGGTTGTTCATGCTGATTTCAACAATCTCATAAGAGGTCGAAATTGAATATTCTGGATATCTAGCTGGTTCAGTGTTCCCATGGTACTTTTAGAAAAGGTGGCTGCGATTTTCCTCTTTGTTCAAGAACTCATGACAGGGACTCAATGACAAGATAATTGCTGAAAATTATCAGGATGTTTGGCTGCATCTGTGGAGAGAAATCCAACTTAATATTTAGGCTCCAGTGGCCTTTTCTCAGAACTGATGACAACTAGAATTTTTTTTTGATTCAGAGGATAGGGTACGCGAGAGGGTAAGGAATAAATGATAGATGGAGATAGAGCCCAAAGCGAGATACAACAGCTGGTCAGACAAATGAGTGATAACGATCTGGCTAGGAGACTGAATAGCTACTAATGGGAACTGTTACTGTCAACAGTGGGTTGTGTGCAATAGCAGACCATGTGTTAATAAGGCCTGGTGTGTGGGCCTTGAAGTAAGCGGAGAAATTCAAACCCTAAAGTGTTTGAAGTCGACAGAGTCCAGAAGGCTGTAGAGTTCCCAAGCACGAAATGGAATGCTGTTCTTCCAGTATGCAGTGAGCGTCTATGGAACACTGTAGCAAGCCTGAGGCAGAGATGTTGGCCAGGGAACAAGGTGCTGTGTTGATCTGGCAGGCAACTAGAAGCTCAGAGGTTTTTTTTCGCGGAGAGAATGTAAATATTCCACAAAGTGGTCGTGCACTCGTTGCTTCGTTTCTCCAATATAGAGGAGATCACAACGTGACGAGCGAATACAGAAGCATAGATTGCGTGAAGTGCAGGTGAAACGCTGCGTCAACTGGAAGGTGTGTTTGAGCCTTGGTTAAATGAACTGGTGTAGCCACCTTATGTGATTGCAGGGGAAGGTGCCATATGGCTGCGGGGCGCGGGGGAAAGTGATGTGTGCCAGGGTGTCCTAGAAGGAACTGTATCAGCGGAAGGCTGACAAGGGAGGGAGGGGAATGCGTCTGGTTCTGTTCTTGTTGGAGGTGCCCGGACTGGCGGCTAATTTTCCTAAAGATTTTTATGTATGCATGTGCTAATTTAAACCTTTGTGTGTACCTTCCTTCTGTGTGTATCTGCATCGCTAAATGCAATGGAAGATGTTTTATTTGTGCGTTGAATGAATTAAAGAAAATGTCAAAATCACTCTCCCATTGTGTGGGGGAAACGACCTAAAAGGGAAATGTCAGAGTAGCCAGGTTTCTGGCATTGAGCCTGGCTCTGCGGCTTATAGGGGAAGGGGCGAGCATAGGGGAGAGAAAGAGATCATGATAGGAGATTTAAAGTTTAGAGGAACAAGAAGGAGATTATGTGGTAGCAAGCAAGACTCCAGGATGGTACGTTGTCTCCCCGTGCCAGGGTGAGGGAAAACCCAGATCGAGGCTGCATGATTCATAAGTGGAAGGGAGAGCAAGAAGAACTTATGGTACACATCGATAACAATGACATAGGTAGGGTAAGAGAGGAGGACCTGAATAGAGAATATACGGAGATGGTAGGAAGCCAGAAGACAGAACGAGCAGAGTAATAATCTCAAAGTTGCTACTGGTGTCACATGCTCATGAGGCTAGGAATGGAGAGCGAGTGCAGATGAACATGTAGCTGCACGGTTGGTGAAGGAGGGAGTGCTTCAGATATGTGAATCATTGGCATACCTTCTGATGAAGGAAGGAACTGAACAAGAAGGATAGATTGTACCTGAACTCCAGAGACACCAGTATCCTGTACGGTGGATTTGCTACAACTTTCTGGGTGGTTAAATCTAGATTGGCAGGGGTGTGGGAACTTGAGCTACCGATCACATGACAGAGTAGGTAGTGTAAAGCCAATTGCAGCTTGCGGAGAGTCTGTGAAGTGAGATAGGCACTTAATAGGACTCCGGTGCAGTCAGTGTGATTTCTTGAAGTATTTTAATGCAAGAAGTGTCAGGAATTAGAGTGACAAACTCAGAGCATGGATCCGTACTTGGAATAATGATGTTGTGGCCATTACGCAGACTTGGATGTCACAGGAGCAGAATTGGTTGTTAGATGTTCCAGACTTTAGATGTTTAAAAGAAACGGGGGGAGGGAAAAGAGGTGGAAGAGTCGCATTTCTAATTAGGGATAGCATCACAGCTGCAAAGATGGAGGTTGGCGAAGAGAGTTAGCACAGAGTCAGTATGGGTCCAATTCAGGAACAGGAAAGAAGCAGTTTCTTTTTTGGGATTTTCTCCAGGTCCCCTAATAGAATGGAGACACGGAGGAGAAGATTGGCAGGCTGATTTTGGAAAGGTTCAAAGGTAACAAGGTCATTGTCATGGGTGACTTTAACTTCCCTGACATTGATTGGAATCTACTTAGTTCAAATAGTTTAAATGCATCAGTTTTTGTCGTGAGTGTCCAGGAAGGGTTCCTGACGCAATGTGTAGATGAGCTGACTATAGAGGAACTGAAAATGTGTTGCTGGTTAATGCACAGCAGGTCAGGCAGCATCCAAGGAACAGGAAATTCGACGTTTCGAGCCAGAGCCCTTCATCAGGAATGTTCCTGTTCCTTGGATGCTGCCTGACCTGCTGAGCTTTAACCAGCAACACATTTTCAGCTCTGATCTCCAGCATCTGCAGACCTCACTTTTTACTTGACTATAGAGGAGGCCATATTAGATTTAGTGCTTGGCAACGACCATGCCAGGTGTCAGATCTGTTGGTGGGAGAGCATTTATCTGGTAATGACCACAACTCCCTTTTCTTTACTATACTCATGGAGTGGGATAGGAGCGGATGGTATGGGAAAACATTTAATTGGGGAAGGGGGAATTATAATGCTATTAGGTAACAACAGATCTTCTCAGGGAAAAGCACGAGAGAAAGGTAGTGGCTGTTAAGGAAGCACTTGCTAACAGTACTGGACAAGTTTGTGCCACTGAGGCAAGGAAGGATTGTCAGGTTGAAAAAACCTTGGGTGACAAGGGGTGTGGAACGTCTAGTCAAGAGGAAGAGAAAGCTTGCTTACAGTTGAGGAGGCAAGGATCAGACAGGGCTTTAAAGGGTTACATGTTAGTCAGGAAGGAACTGAAGAATGGACTTAGGAGAGGTAGGCAGGTCATGAAGAAGCTTTATTGGGTATGATTAAGGGAATCCTAAGGCGTTCTACACTTTTGTGAGGAACAAGAGGATGGCCAGAGTGAGGATAGGGCCGATCAGGGAGAGTGGGGGAACTTGTGCCTGGAATCGAAGGAAGATGGGGAGGTCCTTAATGAATACTTTGCTTCCGTATTCACTACTGAGAGGAACGTTGACGTTTGTGAGGACAGCATGAAGCAGACTGATATGCTAGAGCAGGTTGATGTTAGGAAGGAGGATGCGCTGAAAAGTTTGAAAAATAAATATAGATAAATCCCCTGGGAAAGACTGGGTATACACTAGGTGCGTTGGCTTTCATTTGCAGCCAGATTGAGTTTAAGAGCCGCTAGGTCATGCTGCACATCTATAGAGCCCCAGTTAGACCACACTTGGCATATTGTGATCAGTTCAGGGCGCTTCATTATAAAAGTATTGTGGAAGTTTCAGAGACGGTGCTGAGGAGATTTACCAGAATGCTGCCTGATCAGGAAAGAATGTCTTATGAAGAAAGCTTGAGGGAGCTAGGGATTTTCTCATTGTGGCGAAGAAGGATTAGAAGTGACTTGATAGTGGTTTACAAGATCTTGGTAGGCAAAGATAGAGGGGATAGCCAAAGATTTTTTCCCATGGCGAAAATGCCTACCATGAGCAGGCACAATTGTAAGATAATTGGAGAATGGCTTAGGGGAGATGTCAGAGGCAGGATCTTTGCTCCGAGAGTGGGGATGCGTGGAAAGCATTGCCTGCAATGGTAGTAGAGCCAAATACATTAGAGTTGAAAATGTGTTGCTGGTTAAAGCACAGCAGGTTAGGCAGCATCCAAGGAACAGGAAATTCGACGTTTCGGGCATAAGCCCTTCATTAGAGACATTTAAGTGACTCTTGGATAGGCACAGGGAAGAATGTGTAATGAAGGGTATGTAGGTTAGTCTGATCTTAGAGTAGAATAAATGGCACAACACCAAGGGCTGAAGGGCCTTTGCTGTACTATACTATTCTCTGTTCTATTATATATGCCTGCAATTCTTGGCACCCCGGGCCCTTTGACGGGTTTTGTTGGCTGCTAAGGCATCTGGACGTTGAAAAGCAGAATATGGAAGAAAGGCAGAAATGGGATTAAGTTGCCAACCAGCCAGTCGTATCCATGCCAGACAGACCACTTGTATAACGTGATACTAATGCCACTAAATCAGAGCACTTCCTCCAGGATGTACAAGGGCTTAAAATGACTTTGAAAGGGCTATGTTTGACACAGTTCAGTGTACAAACTATTCTTGGGACTAGCGATGCAGTTCTCTTTGAGCAGTATCTGGCATTTAGGCTCTAGCAGCAGATAGCCATGCATCAGATATGCATGAGGCTGAGAGTATATAACGGAATGATAGACAAGGCACTGCACCAAAAAGAGAGATAGTTATAGTAGATGACGGTTGTAGTTTTGTTCATAATTTCTACCAGCACATAGAAGATATTCATGTTTTTTTTGAAATGCTGATTACTATTAAGTACAAAAACCCGGTTCATGTTTTCTGTTAACTCAGGATTAACAGGTGAAGAGGATATTCTGCGAACATTGACATAATCTTCAACCTTTGGAATAACTCCAGTTAGAGTGGAGTGTGGCGCTAGACAGACATTCCACTCATACAGTTATGTTCACAAATGCAAATATGTAATTGTGCTCTGTCTTCAGAGGAATAACTGTGCCTCTATCTCTATATTTTGATCACACATTGAAACTTGATTTCACATTTCCAAAGTAACATGCAGTACAATGGGACCTTCATCAGATAGGCCAATGGGCCAAGGAATGGCAGACAGAATTAAATTCAGATAAATGTGTAATGTTGCATTTTCGTAAGGCAAATAAGGACATTTATATTCAATATTAGGGCCCTGGGGAGTGCTGCTGAGCAAAACGTCCTTTCAATGCAGGTTCATAGTTCTTGAAGGTGGATTCACAGATAGACAGAGTAGTATTATTCATTCACAGGATGAGGGCGTCGCTGGCCAGGCAGTATCAATTGCCCAGAGTGCAGTTAAGAGTCAACCAAGTTGCTTTGGGTCTGGAGTCACTTAGGCCAGACTAGATAAGGATGTCAGTGACCTTCCCTAAAGAGCAATAGTGAACCAGATGGGTTTTTCCAACAGCATTCAGTCATCATTAGATTCTTAATTCCAAATATTTATTGAATTCAAATTCCACACAGGATTCGAACCTGGATTTCCTGAACATTATCTGGGTCACTGGTTAAAAAGGCTATTGCCTCCCTATAATTAGGTATTAGTGAAGGCATTCGTGCACGTAGCTTTATTGGTCAGTGCATTGAATGTAGGAGTTGGAATGCCATGTTAACTCGGCTGTGTTCACTTTGTTGAGGTCACTTTTGGAAAAAAAATGAATTCAATTCTGGTCTTCCTGTGATCTAAAACTTGTTGCTAAATTTGAAAGAGTGCAAAAATATTTACAAGGATGTTACCAGGGTTAGACATTTTGAGCTAGAGGGAGAGGCTGAAATAGCTGTGACTAATTTTCCTGGAACATCTGATGCCAAAAGTTGCATGAATTCATGAGGAGCTTGAATCAGGTCTTTATTCCCCCCAGTACAGATGAGCCCAGAATTAGATAGCACAGATTTAAGGTGAGCAGGGAAAGATTTAAAAGTGAGCTAAGGAACAACGTTTACCTTCAGAGGACTGTTTGTGTATGGAATGAGCTGCCAAATGAAGTGACAAATGCTGGTACAATAAGATGGTATCAGGATGCGTACATTAATGGAAAGAGTTTACAGGATTATGGGCTAAATGCTTGTAAATGAGACTCGGTTGATTTAGAATTTCTGGTCGATATGGGCAGTTGGACCAAAGGGTCTATTTCTGTGCTGTTCAACTCTACGATTAACTCTATGACGACATTTTTAAAATGCTGAATACCTGGAGAGCACTCTTGGTTTTTGAGAATTAGGAAGAGTATATTACAGATCTCCATACATCACCTAGTCGGAGGGCACCCGGTATTAGCAGGTGTCTTGGCTCAACTAAGGATCATTACCTCTTGAGGAAAGTGAATGCAATACACAGTCTATGTTCAAATTATACAGTGAATGTGGAACCCATTCCAAGTTTAAATTAAACAAGTAAATATGTGTCTTATCAGTTGTTAAAGTTCCTTTGTTGTCCCGAAGTCGAGATAAAGTTTGAATTTCTGATGGCAGAAGCAAGAATTGTTTCAACGTTTCAGTTCAGTTAATGTCTTCAAGAACATCCGAGTCAATGTCACAGCTTCTTAAAATAGATGAAGGAGCCTGGACCATCTCTGTTCTGTCGATCAGTTCAACTTTCATTCTTCTCTGATTCCAGTGCCCAAATTGTTTCTAAACACTCACAAGGTTGGGGGCAATGTTTTCTGATCCCTTTTCTTTCGACTCACAGGAGATGCAGTGATTCCGTTGGTCGGTTTCAGAAATTGGAATTGCACATTAGCCCGATTTAGGGCCACTTCAGCTTAGAGCCCATGTCATGCCCTAACTCATTGTAATGGTCCTGGAGAAGAAGCTTGTATTTTACCGAAAGATGTGTTTTATGGGGTGTACTTTTGCCTGGGAATGGGGTGGAGGGAGCTGACGTGAATCAGATGGAGCATGTATAATCCTTGCTGTATACATCGCTGTCTGCTTTCCTGGTGGTCTAATGGCGCGGACTCAGCGCTTTAAGTGCCGGGGCCGAGTCAAGGAAAAAGCGTTGATGGCCTATATGAATGATTTTCATTCATCATAATGAACAACGAAATCTTGATTGACCTTTTGAAGCATAATTATGTCTTGGACCGTCGGGAACATCAGTTGCAAGTGCCTGACGTGTACTGGATTTAAAATATGATCAGAGGGCAGTCTGGATAAATCAAGGGCTATGATGGTTTATGGGAGGTTAACGCCTGTATAGTAGAGTAAGGTCAACGTGATTGCTGAAGATCGATTTTCAGTGTTTTCTCTGGCACACAGAGGAGCCCACATCAATCACCCTGAATGACTCTATCTTGTGTGTTTCCCTCCGCATGCTTCACCGTGGCGCAATTCCCTCAGAGACTGAGCGCTTCAGTCAGGTGAGCTGTGCGGCTTCATATTAAGACCATGGATGTAGATTCAGACGTAGTCCATTCAGCACATCATCGCTCCTTCACCATCCAATGAGTTCATGGATAATGTAATAATCGTTAAATTCACTTTGCCGCTCCACCCGCCTCCATAAACCTTGATTTCAGACTGATTAAAAAGCAGTCCACCTCAGCCTTGAAACTGACACATCAACGATAGTCGTCTATAGTAAAGAATTCCACAGATTTAGTATCCTCTGACAAAAGAAATGCTTCCTCATCTTTGTTTTAAATGTGAGACTGCTTATTCTGAGATTATGCCCGCGTCAGGTCGCCGAAGAATCTTGTTTGTATGTAATATTTTGGTGGAGCGGTCTAAAGAAGGTGATTGCCTCTGCCAGAATGCTGTCCTTTCTGATAGAAAGCCATTACTGATCGTGGCAGAATTGCTCTGTTTTCACTGTTTTCATTGTCATTGTACCAGTTTGTAAAAATTATCCATATGTCCTAAGAGCATGAGAGCACCACATTAGATTCAGCAGGGAAGGCATTGCCAATGTCTGTTCTTTATTCTCTCAGTGACACTGATTTTTGCGTTTTTCGAATTCAGATTACTTCCATCAGTGGTGCGTTCAGCACAAGAAAGAATATCATACAAGTTCTCAAGTCGATCTTCATTTTATTTCAGCCTAAGGGAAGATTTAATCAGAACGTTCCCTTTTGGTAATGTTGAAGGGAAGAGGGATTTAACAGCCCATTAGAGGTCCTGGTACCTTTATGACATAAACCAAGGCAGCCTAATGTATGACAACGGAGACAGGGCTGAGTGGAGTATATGCAAAAGGCTGGGAGATTTTGTTTTTATTCATTCATGTGACGAGGGCATCGCTGGAATGGTCAGAATTTGTGGCCCACCTCACACTACCGAGAGGGCAGTTAAGAATGAAGCGCATTATTGCCTCAGTCACACTGAGGCCAGACCAGGTAAAGATAGCAGATTGCTTCACTAAAGGGGATTAGGAAATGCAATGCCGAGTCAGTCACGGTCCAGGGAAACATAAATGGAGCCCTCGCCAATTGTGAGTGTGACCTTACTATGAGTCCAGAAAGTATATTTTGTCCTGTGCTTTTTTTTTTACATAGTAAGGTTGATACCGAGTTTGTTTTTAATTATTCATTCACAGGATGTGGGCGCCTCTGGCTAAGTCAGTATCTATTGCCCATCCCTAATGCACATTATTATGGACCAGGAGTGGTGTGTCGGCCAGACCACGTAAGAAGGACGGATTTCCTTCATTAAAGGGCATTCCTGAACCAGATGGGTTTGTCCAACAATCGACAATGGATTCGTGATTATTATTAGATCCAATTCAGGATAAATTTCAAATTCCACTATCTGCCATGGTGGAATTTGTACCTGGGTTCTCAGAACATTAGCTGAGCCTCTAGAATAATAATCTAGCGGTAATGCCATTAGGCCATCACCTTTCCAAAGCCCCAAAGCCAATACAATAAACAGTTTGTGTGGCCACGTTCTTTTTTTTTTAAAGTCGGAAGAATAGAAGCAACCTGAATGATGAGGGTCAAGCTCCCACAGAACCAAGAGTTTGTTTTAATTTTACTATTATGTAACAGTTTCTGTGTCCTTGAAGCTGGATGTTGGAAGACTTTATTCTTCTCTGGGCTAATGCTGGGGTTTTCATCCTGCTGCTGGAATTGCATGGGAGGCAATTTCAGTTTTCAGAATTTGTCTGTATTGGACGTATTTATGAGATGCTCTGGTTAATTAGCAATAATTAATATGACATTTTATTTTGTTAAACATTTCGATGAAGTTGCAATTAAGCCAGTTATTCCCCCTTTTCTATCGGTATTTTAACTGTAATGTAACAATGAAGTGTGTTTCGCTTATATTCAATAGTTTGGCCAATTGAATTCCAACTGGATGTAATACCTTACACTTACTTTTAAAATAAGAAAGGCAGATGTTCTGAACTATCTTCTAAATATACTTTGTGGAGGTCTAGTTCGTCCCATAACATGGGTTAATTTCATACGACCCAGTCTTAAAACCTGAAACCTAAACATTTTTTTAAGATAGGCCCAGACATTTCGACTATTTTAAGGGCTTACAGTAAAGACTATCCACATAACTGGGATAAAGGAATTCCTTTTGTAGTTTTTTTTATGATTAGAGACACACCAAATGAATTGATCAAATTCAATTCATTTGAATTAGTTTTTGGGTATGAAGTAAGAAGACCACTGAAATTGTTTAAGGAGAAATCAATGAGTCAGAAGTCAAAGGCCACATGCTTGTGTCAAACTTTCCGAACGATTAAGTAGAGCAGGGGAGTTGGTTTGACAGCATTTAAAAGAGTCGGAGCATGCAATGAAATAGGAAACGAGCAAGAGAAAAAAAACTTGCAATTTCACTATAGGGATAAGAAGTTCTGTTACTTCCAGAGATAGGTGAACCTTAAAAGACAAAGTTTAGTGGACTGTATCAAGTCGAAAGTAAATTGAATGAGGTGAACAATGTGATAGGAACTCCAGATAGAAAGAAATCTCACAGAGTCTGTCATGTGATTATGCTCAAAAGGTATTTTGATTGGGAAGGAAAACAAAATGAGAATATTTTGCTGGTTATAACACACAGTGAAGAACCAAATTGAGAGAATTCTGAACTGGACATTCCTCAAATTAAATTTGACAATGAGGAAGATTTCAAAAACTTCCCAAGGAAAATCGAAGTGCCCTGAAAGAGTTATTACTATCGTATGAAGAGATATATGGGAATAAGCTGAGAAGTATTAACCTAATTATGCATGATATCGAAACAGGAACTGCTGTTCCAAAAAAAGCAACATATTTGTAGACTTAACTCCCCAGAGTTAACAAAAGTTCAGAAAGAAATCAAACATATGTTCCAAGACAACATATTCGGCCTGATTTCAATGAGTAGAGCTCACCCGTGGTAATAGTGCCAAAACCATTTGGTATCTAATGGTTATATGTCATCAATGCAGTTACAAAGTCTGAATCAGATCTGATTCCATATTTGGAAGATTGTTTTGAAAAGGTGGGGCAAATAATTTATATTTCTGAGTTGGCCATACTCAGAAGATACTGGCAGGACCCTTTATCTGAAAGAACAAAGGTGGTTGTAACACTGAATGTACTGTATCAATTTAAATTCTTGCTATTTGTTATGAAAATTGCACCAGACACATTTCAAAGAAGAGCCAGTAAAGTAATATCTGGCTTACAATTTTGTGTGGTATACATTGACGACCTAGTGATTTTTATTCACACATGGAAGGAACATTTGCAGCATTTATTGGAATTATTCAGTCGACTTTAACATGCAGGATTGGTGATAAACCGTCTGAGAGTGAATTCACCAAAGCCCAAGTCACGTTATCGGACATTCACAGATGATTTCACGAAATGAGAAATCAAAAGTTATTAGCGAATTCCCCAGACATGGACGAAGAGAGCAGTATGATTCCTGGGACTGAGTAGGTTTCACTCGAAATACATGCGAATCTTTTACAATGTGGCTGCTTCCGTGACTGACTTATTGAAGAAGTGCCGAAAAGTTCAGTGAATAGAAGAATGTCAGAAGGCATTCGACAGCTTGAATGCAATGTTATTCACTGCCCCAGTATTAGCCACACTCAATTACGCAAAGTCATTGAAGGTGGCTATTGATGCGAGTGATTTGGGTTGGTGCTGTACTTTTACTTTGATGACAGTGATCACAATTTGGTTAAGTTTACTTTGCGATGCAAAGGGATAGGAGTATACAGCAGGGCAAAAGTTATATCTAGGGGCAAGACAACTATGATGTGATTAGGCAAGATTTAGGATGCGTAGGATGGGGAAGAAAACTGAAGGGGATGTGCACAATTGAAAGAATGTACCCATCAGGCATGGAGGAAGTGGTCCAACGAGGGAGCCATGGCTCACTAAAGAGGTTGAATCTCTTGTCAAGAGGAAGAAGAAGGGTTATGTAAAGATGAGACGTGAAGGCTCAGTAAGGGCGCTTGAGAGTTATAAGTTCGCCAAGAAGGACCTAAAGAGAGAGGTAAGAAGACTAGAAGGGGATATCAGATGAGATGGCAGGTAGAATCAAGGAAAATCCAAAAGCTTTCTGCAGGTATGTCAGGAGTAAAAGAATGACTAGAGGAAGATTAGGGCCAGTCATGGGCAGTAGTGGAAAGCTGTGTGTGGAATCCGAGGAGATGGGAGAAGCGCTAAATGAATATTTTTCATCAGTATTCTCATGGAACATGATAACATTGTCGAGGAGATACTGAGATACAGGCTATTACATTAGATGGGAATGAGGTTTATAAGGTCGAGGCGTTAGCAATTCTGGAAAGCATGACAAAAGGTAAGGCCTCTGTGCTGGATGGGTTTTATCCTAGGATTCTCAAGGAAGCTAAGGAGGAGACGGCAGAACCGTTGGCTGGGATATGTATGTCGTCGTTGTCTACAGGAATAGTGCCAGAAGACTGGAAGATGGAAAATGTTGTCCCCTTGTTCAAGAATAGGAGTAGGGACAATCCTGGTCATTATAGACAAGTGAGCCGTACTTCAGTTGTGAGTAAAGTGTTGGAAAGGATTATAACAGAAAGGATTTATAGTCATCTAAAAAGGAGTAATTTGATTAGGGATTGTCAACACTGTTTTATGAAGGGTAGATCATGCCTCACAAACCTTACTGAATTCTTTGAGATGGCCACCAAACAGGTGGATGAGGATAAAGCTGTTGATGTGGTGTGTATGGATTTCAGAAAAGCGAATGATAAGGTGCTGCACGGTAGACTATTGTATAAAATGCAGAGGCATGGGATTGAAGGTAATTTAGCGATTTAGATCAGAAATTGGCTGGCTGAAAGAAGTCAAAGGGTGGTGATTGATGGGAAATTTTCATCCTGGAGTTTAATTAATAGTGGTGTACCGGAAGGATTTGTTTTGGGGCCAATGTTGTTTGTTATTTTTATAAATGACCTGGATGACGGCACGGTTTAGTAAATTTGTGAATGACACTAAGGTCTGTGGCTTGTGGACAGTGCTGACGGATTACAGTTACAACGGGATATAGATAAGCTGCAGAGCTGAACTGAGCGGTGGCAAATGGAGTCTCATACAGAAAAGTGGGAAGTGATTCACCTTGTGAGAAGTAACACGAATACAGAGTACTGGGCTAATAGTAAGATTCTTGGTCGTGTGGGTAAGCAGAGAGATCTCTGTGTCCATGTAGACAGAAGCCTGAAAGTTGCTATCCAAGTTGATAGGGGTGTTAAGAAGGCATACGGTGTGTCAGCTTTTCCTGTTAGAGGGTTTAGGTTTCAGAGCCATGAGGTCATGTTGCAGCTGTACCTAACTCTAGTGCAGCCGCAGTTGGATATTGCGTACAGTTCTGGTCGCTGCATTATGGGAAAGACATGGATGCATTGGAAAGGGTGCAGAGAAGATTTGCCAGGATGTTGCCTGGTATGGAGGGAAGGTCTTATGAAGATAGGTTGATTGACTTGAGGCTGTTTTCATTTGAGAGAAGATGTTTGGGAGGTGACTTAATGGAGGCATACAGAATCACCAGAAGATTAGATAGAGTGGACAGTGAGTGCCCTTTTCCTTGGATGGCTTGCACGAAGGAACATAGCTTTAAATTGAAGGGTGCTAGATATAGGACAGATGCCAGAGGTACGTTCTTTACTCAGAGAGTAACAGTAATAGTCTCACCAACTTTAAGGGTATTTAAATGATCATTAAATAAACATATATATCATAATGGAATAGTGTAGGTTAGATGGGCTTCAGATTTGTTTCATGGGAAATCAAGGGCCGAAGGGCCTGTACTGTCCTGTAATCTTTCATGTTCTGCACTCTAATGTTCTATGATGTTACAAGAAGAGAGCGAGAAGAACGAAAGACCATTTTTTGTCGAGGAGATTGGACATTCACCAACAGAAATTTTCCACAATTGAGAAGGAGACTTTGAGCTTGGTCTTGGCATTTCAAAATTTGATGTACCATCGACACTTATATAAACTGATCACAGCCCATTCAAGTTTTTTTGGAAAAAAAAGACAACAAAAATTCCAGACTGTTTAGATGGAACTCATTACTGTAGCCATTCGATTTGAAAATTTTACGCGTGGCAGGATGAGAAAACGTAATCTCTTATGTACAGTCGAATCTTGAAATAAAAGAAAGAGGAAGCATTTGGTGGCAGGAGTAAATGGATTGAAATAGAATGCCGGGGTGCATTATTTGCATGCTTAGAGTCAATGTAAAATTCTGTGCTTGAATTTCCTTTTTCTTTCCAAGGGGTGTACTTAAGGTATGCTAATGTATTGGAACAGTTAACTTGTAATTGTTACTGTATTATGATTTGGAGGAGCCAGTGTTGAATTGGGGTGGGTAAAGGTAAAAATCACACAACACCAGGATTAGTCCAACAGGTTTATTTGGAAGCAGTAGCGTTTGAAACGCACTTCTTCATCAGGTGGTTGTGAAGCAGGACCATAAGACACAGAATTTATAGCAAAAGATTACTGTGCCATGATTTTTTTTATGGACCAGGCCCGACCCTTCAAAAAATTTTTAAGCAGGCAGTCCAGACTATAACTTTACTATTCGTTTTAAATAAGTGCACAGTCGATGTTCCCTGATTGAATTAGCCGGTACAACTGCCAAGTTTAAAACAAACTGAATTTATTTCCGAAATTACAGAATGAAACACAAAGAACAAAAAATAGAAGACCAGATAACTTATTCTGTCCAACCGCCTGACAGACTATCCCGACTTAATGATGCTGTTCACAAATACCCGCAACAATCCTCATAAACAAACCCCTTCGCACAAAAACCAAAATTGAAACAAAGCACTTAGAGGTTACGAAGTCAGAAGAAAGAGTTCAGCAGCCTTTTCACACATCCACTGCTGCAACTAAACGATGATTAGCTACACACCGAGCTGGACGCTCCCCTTCGATTATATTAATTTTTTTAGGACATGGAATTCTTAGGTTGGAGGCATTATCTGTTAGGGTTAAGCAAAAGGACCCAATAAAACCATTCAAAGACAGTCTAGTTGCAGCCTGGCCAATTACCCCCTCTCTGAAAAAAAACCTCAAGGGCATAGTAACCTTGTAAAAGACCAGCATTGTGACAAGCTAAAATGTTATATTGCCAGGTCTTTCATCTTTTAGAATGGGTTTGCTGATTTCGGTTCTTTAATGTATAAATCCAAGAACTTATTTTATGTCACATTCTCAAGATAACTTAAGGTTTTATAAAAAAAAAGGTTGCTATCTCAGCTCAGACAATGTATTAAAGTTGTGAGGTTAGAGTCTATCGGCATCTTCATCTTTCGTCACTCTTGTCCTACTTCCAAAGTAGAACGTACAAAATATTACTTGGATTGACTGCCTGCATGTTGTGCATTTCTGTGAAAAAAATAGAATGCATCTGCAAATATAATTCTGCAAATACAAATTCAAACCATAAACATGTATGTGTGTGCACATGCAGGAAAGAGAGAGAGACAAAGTGAGTATGTACGTGTGAGTGTGAGTGCACGTGAGAGAGTATGTTTGCAAGCTTGGTAAAGTCTGTGTTTAAATGTCCCAAAATCTATTACTGAGGCATACAGGGTTTAATTACAATAGATGTTGTTTATCTAATCACTATTAAGCTACTTTCACTTTAGTATTTTAAAATGAAAGTCACATCTGTCTCATTCCCAGAGCTTTAACCGTGGGTTCTGGATGATTAAATCAGTTAAGTTATCACAACAGTACTGCCTCCCGACATTGATTGTAAGATCATGCTTGGAGACCATGTAATTTTGGTCATGCGCATCTTGATGATTGAACTTAGGTTTGTTTCAAGCGTAGTACAGGACTTCTGGAAAATTTCTGAAATAGAAAATCAAGTAAATAGATCTTATTTGTTAACTGTATTTCGGAGGTGAATTTGAATACGCAAATATGCTCAGTAAAACATGTAATTAAATTCTACATAGCTGCAGATCCATCCATGGCAGATGGTGAAATTTGAACTCAATTTTTTAAAGTCTAGAATTTAAATTCTAACAATCATCACGAATTCATTGTTGTTTATTGGAAACACCAATCTGATGCCTTGATGTCCTTGAAGGAAGGAAAATGCCATGCTTATCTGCTCTGGCCGACATGTGACTCCCGATCCACAGCAATATGGTTGACTCTGAGCTGCCCTCTGGGTAATTTAGAATAGGCAATACTTGTTGGCTTAGCCAACGATGCCCTCATCCTCTGAATGAATGAATTTTTAAAGAAGAAAACGTTGTTGGCCAATGGGCAATTTTAATCAGTTGCAACAGTCATTTCCCGGTACTTACGTGGTAAGCATATTATTTTCACTTATCAGGCCAGACATCAAAGTTTTCCACGTCTACCTGTATGCAAACATAAGTGCTTCAGTCAGTGACGAGCTGATAATGATGCTATGCATTGTGTAGACATTAAGAAGCATCAATGCTTCTAATTTGAAGCTGGTGAATATGTTGAGAAATAGAAAATTATTCTGATGAAATTCTGCTATGGTTTTTCTGCAACTTAAATGAGTGGCTTTGGAAATACACTGTTAAAAATCACTCAACACCAGGTTATAGTCCAACAGGTTTATTTGGAAGCACCTGCTTTCAGAGAGCTGCTCCTTTATCAGGTGGTTTGCTATAAATTATGTGTCTTACGATCTTATACTTCACAACCACCTGATGAAGGAGCAGTGCTCCAAAAGCTAGTGCATCCAAATAAACCTGTTGGACTGTAACCTGGTGTTGTGTGATTTTTACCTTTATACACTACAGTGCAACACTGGCATCTCCAAATTTTGGAAATCCACAATCATCTTTCTTTGGGCTAACTACCATGGCTACTACCAGAGTTCAGCTAGGTTTTGTTAAACAGTCAACTGCCACTTGGATGCCAAAGAGTCATAGAGTCTTATAGCACAGAGACAGCCCTTTGGTCCAATCTGGTCCATGCCGAACAAAATGTCCATCCACGCTAACCCCATTTTCCTGAACTTGACCTGAATCCTTCTAGTCCTTTCCAATCCATGTACTTGTCCAAATGCCTTTTAAGTAATGTTAATGTATTTATCACAACCACTTCTGCTGGGAGCTCATTTATTATGCAAACACCTTCTGTGCAATAACGTTGTCCCTTAGGTTCCTCTTTATTCTTTTTCCTCTAATCTTAAACCTCGATTCTAGTGCATTCACCTTATCCATGCATCTCAGAGCCCTCATATCTATCCAACCCAAATTTTGGGTCCACTACGTGGATTACATCTGTGTCATCAAAAATTGGAACAAATTAGGGGAAACATACAACACCATCAACGATATCCTGACTGGCATAAAATTCAGCTGAAAATGTGTTGCTGGTTAAAGCACAGCAGGTTAGGCAGCATCCAAGGAATCGGAAATTCGATGTTCCGGGCACAAGCCCTTCATCAGGAATGATGAAGGGCTTGTGCCCGAAACGTCGAATTTCCTATTCCTTGGATGCTGCCTAACCTGCTGTGCTTTAACCAGCAACACATTTTCAGCTGTGATCTCCAGCATCTGCAGACCTCATTTTTTTACCCGAAGGCATAAAATTCACAAAAGACGAGGGGAATGACAACATTCCTCGACGTGACAGTTGGACAGAGTTAATGGAGAACTTCAAACAACAGTCTACAGAAAAACAAACAGGAACACAGACAAAATACTTAACTTCAGAAGCAATCATCCCAACATCCTCAAACGGAATTTCATCAAGACATTATTTCAAGGAGCTACATCACACTGCAGCACCCAAGGACTACAAAAAGTAGAAAAATAATACAACGTTTTTAAGGTAAATGGGTACCCGATAAATACAATTCGCCGATTCCTCAGAAGCAAACTCAAACATGTATATACAAAATCTATAGCCACATGACCTTACATCAAAGACATACCCGAAATAACTTTCAGACTATTCAAACCATTTGGCATCATGGTAGCCCACAAACCTACCAAGCATTTAAACAGCGACTAATGAACCAAAAGGGTCCATTAGATACTACCAGTAAAACTAACAGAATTTACAAAATACCATGCATGAACTGTAAAAAGCACTGCATCGGACAAATAAGCAGGACACTTGTCACCATGATACATGAACACCAAAAAACATCATCCACTATCACTAGTTTCCATTTATCCAGACAAAGAAAGACACCACGTTGACTGGGACCATACACAAATTCTGAGACAAGCCAAGCAAGACGCGCACGAGAATTCTTAGACATCTGGCATTCCAACCGGAACTCCATCAATAAACATATCTATTTACAACCCAGCTACCTTAAAGAACCGGAAGTGACATCACCCACCTTAAGAAACCAAGACCAAAAAAAAAGAGGCCGGACATACCACCAGCGCTTCATTGGGCTCTCATTGATGATGTTAGCTAGTCATGGTGACGAAATGTCTAAAAACAAACTTTTCAGCTCAGCGAGCTAACTTACATCCATATCTTATACACCTTTATAATGTCTGTCCATCAGTCTCCTACAGTCTAAAGAAAAAGGTCCTAGATGTCCAACCTCTCCATATAACGCACACCATTGAGTCCAGACAACATCCTTGTAAATTTCTTCTGCACTCTTTCCAGTTTAATAACATCATTCACCAAAACTGCACACAATACTCCAAATGTGGCCTCAACAACACTGTGTATAACTGCTACATAACTTCCCAACTTCTATAATCAATGCCTTGATTAATGAAAGCCAGTGTTCCAAAGTGTTGCCTACCTGTGACTGCACTTTCATAGAACTGTGAACCTGAAATACCAAGACCATTCTGTTCCATTGCACTCCTTGAGGCCTTACCATTCACCATTAAACTCTTACTTTGATTTGACTTTGAAAACGCAAGACTTCACACTTATCTATATTAAACTCCATTTGCCATTTCTGGGCCCATTTCCCCAGCTGATCAAGGCCCCGCTGCAATTTCTGATAACCTTCCTTCCTGTCCACAATGCCACCTATTTTAGTATCATCAGCAAACGTACTAATCAAACCTTCCACATTCGCATCCAAATTGTTGATATAGGTACAAACAGGAAAGGTTCAGCACTGACCCCTGAGGCACTCCAATAGTCACAGGCCTCCAGTCTTACAAGCAACTTTCAACTATTAGCCTCTGCCTCCTACCATCAAACCAATTTTGTATCCAACTTCCTAGCTCGCTCTGCATACCATACGATCTAACATCCCTGAGCAGCCGATAATGTGAAATTTATCAACCGTCTTATTGAAATCCATATACACCAGGTCCGAAAAATATTTTAGTAATTATTCCACTCTTTACTGAGCGAATTACTTTGCCGAATTTGTTAACTGGAAGTAACCCTGTTGTGTGTGCATGTTTTTGTTTATTCTTGGAACGTGGAAGTCACTTTCTGAGCCAGAGTTCATTGTCTATCCATAGTTGCCAATCTGAAGGTGGTGACGAACTACCTTCCTTAACTGCTGCACTCCATTGGGTACAAATACACTCACAGTGCCGTTAAAGAGCGATTTTGTAGATTTTAAGATATCTTTCCAAGTCGAATGGTAATTGGATGTTTAAAAATCTGCAGGTGGAGGTTTTCCCGTGCATTTTTGTTATATGATTGACTGCAGAAAGATTCCATAGAATCCAATGAAGTTTACACTATCATCAATTTAATAATCATCGACTAAAATCACAGAATGATTACGCAATAGGAGATCATTTGACCCGTTGTTAACGTGCTGACTTTCTTAAGGAGCAGCCCAACGAGCGACACTGACAATTTGAAACGATATTCCAGGAACATTATAATTCAATTCAATTTTGAATGCTCCAGTTAAACATAACCCCTTTCCAGTAGTGAATTTCACATTACTCCCACTCTTGCTTCTACTCTAAAGAAAAAGACACAACATAAATTAACTTCTCTTCAAAGTTAAAAGCTGATGAATCCCTCTTTATGCCCTGAAGTGAAATCACACCTTGTCTCTGATGTGGCTATGACAAGTGCACACAATTATCCAGCTGTGGCTTAAACAATGTTGTACATTGGCAAACATAGAACACAGAACATAGAAAAATTAAGCGCAGCACAGGCCCTTCGACCCTCGATGGTGCGCCAACCGAAGCCTACCTAACCTACACTAGCCCAATAACCTCCATATGCTTATCCAATGCCCGCTTAAATGACCATAAAGAGGGAGAGTCCAACACTGCTACTGGCAGAGCATTCCATGAACTCACAACCCGCTGAGTAAAGAATCTACCCCTAACATCTGTCCTATACCTACCACCCCTTAATTTAAAGCTGTGTCCCCTAGTAACAGCTGACTCCATTAGCGGAAAAAGGTTCTCTCTGTCAACCCTATCTAAACCCCTAATCATCTTGTACACCTCTCTCAAATCTCCCCTAAACCTTCTTTTCTCCAATGAGAACAGCCCCAAGTGCCTCAGCCTTTCCTCATACGATCTTCCTGCCATGCCAGGCAACATCCTGGTAAACCTCCTCTGCACCAGTTCCAATGCCTCCACATCCTTCCTATAGTATGGCGACCAAAACTGCACACAATACTCCAGATGAGGCCGCACCAGAGTCTTATACAACTGCAACATGACCTTAGGACTCCGGAACTCAATTCCTCTACCAATAAAGCCCAGTACACCATATGCCTTCTTCACAGCACTATTTACCTGGGTGGCAACTTTTAGAGATCTATGTACATGGACACCAAGATCCCTCTGCTCATCCACACTACCAAGTAGCCTACCATTAGCCCAGTAATCCATCTTCTTGTTACTACTACCAAAGTGAATGACTTCACACTTAGCTACTTTGAACTCCATTTGCCACCTTTCTGCCCAGCTCTGCAACTATTCTATATCCCGCTGTAACCTGCCACATCCTTCTTCGCTGTCCACAACTCCACTGACTTTCGTGTCATCCGTAAACTTGCTCACCCAGCCTTCAAGCCCCTCCTCTAGGTCATTTATAAAAATGACAAACAGCAATGGTCCCAAAGCAGATCCTTGTGGAACACCGCTAGTAACTGCACTCCAAGATGAACCTATTCCATCAATTACTACCCTCTGTCTCCTTCCAGCCAGCCAATTCCTAATCCAAACCTCTAATGTACCCTCAATGCCATACCTCCGTAGTTTTTGCATTAGCCTGCCATGGGGTACCTTATCGAACGCCTTGCTAAAATCCATATACACCACATCTACTGCTTTACCCTCGTCCACTTCCTTGGTCACCTTCTCAAAGAACTCAACAAGGTTTGTGAGGCACGACCTGCCCTTCACAAAACCACGCTGACTATCCTTGATCACATTATTCCTATCCAGATGTTCATTAATCCTATCCCTTACAATTCTCTCTAAGACTTTGCCCACAACAGAAGTGAGACTCACTAGCCTATAGTTACTAGGGCTATCCCTACTCCCCTTCTTGAACAAGGGGACCATATTCGCTATCCTCCAGTCTTCTGGCACTATTCCCGTAGAAAATGACGATATAAAAATCAAGGCCAATGGCTCCGCTATCTCCTCCCTAGCTTCCCAGAGGATCCTAGGATAAATGCCATCAGGCCCAGGGTACTTATCTATTTTCATCCTTTCCAGCATTCCCCAGACCTCTTCCCTATATACCTCAAGGCCATCCATTCTAATCACTTGTGACTCAATATTCACATCAGCAACAGTGTCCTGTTCCTGAGTGAATACTGACGAAAAGTATTGATTTAGTGTCTCTCCAATCTCCTCCGCCTCCACGCACAACTTCCCACTACTATCCTTGACAGGGCCGATACCTACCCTAGTCATCCTTTTATTCCTGAAGTTATACTCTCCTGTCTTGTTAATCCACCAAAGTGCACAGAGAACTGGCGAAACTGGAGAATGAGCTTTTCATATCTATAGTGGACCAAATTGAATGAAAACCCTGATGCAGGTTTGTCAAAATGTGTTATCAGCTGAAACACTGCTGATAGCAGAAAAAGGAAAATATGAGACGACAGCTTGGTCTTTTTACCATTTTATACAAATTCTGAAGGTGGTGAATGGAAAGATCAGCACGTTCTTCAGCTCTTGGCGGAACTGTTTTTGGGCTACAGTGTAGATCAAGATATTATTGCAGGAACTGAGGAATTGGAGCATGATAGCCGTCTCTTGAAGGATATATTGCGGGTCATTGAATTCCAAGCCACCAAAGTAGCCATCACCTGAAATCTGCACGTACAAGAAACGTCCAACATACGTGGCCCACAGGAAAAGGAAGCTGAGAGAGACCGCAACGAGTAGTACTATAGACTTCTTGCGATTGGACACTTCCTGGTCTGCACGATTCTCGGCGCCCCGGATCCTCTCGCGTGCTCTGTTGGCTGCTAATATGCTACTTATAGTCAGCACATTGAGCAGCAGAATGAGAAGGAAAGGGAAAAACGGTACTAAGATGTGGTGCAGCCAGTCGTAGGCTTGCCAGAAGGGCGAATTATAATAGATTGATTTAATAATGCAAAACCAGGGCACGCCGTTCAGGTTGTACAATGGCCTAAAAATGAAGTAAAAAGGGGTGTTCTTGATGCAGCTCAGGGTACACACGATTCCGATCACTACTGAGGCGGTTTTCTGAGTACAATATCTGTTCTTCATGCTCTGGTGGCAGATGGCCACGAAACGGTCGAAGGTAAAGGCCACCGTCAACCAAACTGAGCCATCTCGGACTGCAAAAATCAGAAAACTGCTGAGTCTGCATGCAAACGTGGTGCCAAGGGCAGTGTCTCGAAAGTAGATCCCGCCGATCCGGTTCAGGATGCACCCATTGACGATGACAAGGAAATCACTCACCGCTATTGCCACCAAGTAGTAGGTGACGCAACAGGAGAGTCCACACCGACCTCGTTTTAGAACGACAATCGCCAACAAATTTGCTGTGAGAGATGAGAAAGGAATTGTTTGCTACAAGTGTATTTTTTCGGTGAAACTTTAGTATTAATCTTCGACCAAATTTTAACTATAACCTTCTACGTTTCTCAACTCTAGACATCATCAGTTCCAAAGCTATTGATAATTATCTGACATATAATGCTGGATCAATTACTTCCCATGGTAAGAGACGTTGCAATCAATCCGCAGCATACATCCCGTTCTCCGCTCACTGTCTTAATTACTGTGGCTAGTTACCAAACTTAAATCATCTCAGCCATTTACTGCCCGTGATCTTATGCATGAACACCTCATGTATTCGTCAAACATATGTTCACTGATGTGCAGTAACTTTCCAAATTGTCTTCGATAATGTCTTTATTTCAACAGACTCCTTACCCAATCGTGAGTGCAGGAATGTTCAATTTAATTTTTTGTAAGATTTAAGTACTGTACTGACACATTAGCACATTCTTTGGTTCCTCAAGGATTTTGTTTTTTCCAAGTTATTCTGGGGAGAAATATTGCCGAGTTTACTTTCCACTTTGGACCAGGTACGACAGCACACACTGAGTATGTGAATATTAAATCCCACAAATTCATTATTTTAATGTTTATCAGAATAAAGACAAAGAAGGGACTTTAAAAAGGCAATTGTCCAGCCTCTTCATACATCAACTCACAATTTCTGGCTGACAATACATATATCTTGCATCCTGTCATTTTGACAGAAATTCTTCTGTCTATTCTTTTTATTGGGTGCCTGGATTCTATATATCAATGCTGAGCCATTACTTTGGTTTTCAAGCCATTCGAAACATATAATCATTCTCATCCCTGACCACCTAATGTTTTGATAATGCAGAAAAAAAGTGATTGCTCTCAGATCTTCGAGGTACATGAACGTTCAAGTTTCCCAAGTTAGCTCATTGTCCTCTTATCTTCTGATTTGTCTCTGAAGATCTCAATCATTTATAGGAACATCCTTCTCAACTAAGTTATTCATTTTGTTTACCAAATTTACAACTCTGGACGTATCGACAGAGTTGCAGCATCCCAACTTATGAGGAAGGTAAGACTGGGGTTTAAATCACAACTGGAGTTTAAATCACAACTACTCTAGCACTGTGCAACAAGATCTCTGAAAGTGTTGATTAAAAAAACTACTCCTCTCACTCCACATTCCTCTCCTTCCCAGAAGAGACGTCTTGATTTTTGGCATCAGCTGTACGAAACAGATTTCAAGTCTTTCAGTCTTTGGGGTGGTAAACCCTTTCTATCTCCCTCCCTATTTGCTCTCTCCCCTTAACACTATGACATTCTCTTCGTGCTTCATTTGAATGGCGCTCCTGACCATGATTCCTAATGTGTTTCATTTGTCCTCCCGGAATCTGTAGTCTCATTCATACTGAGAGCAAATTCCTCTACCTACAAGATAAATGTACAGCTGATGCTCCAGCAAAGCTAAATTCTGCATCCTCTCGTGGCTCCCTCATTCGCAGTCACACCCTCCTGTCTCTGAGTGTGATTGACTGCATAAGCTGTATCCAAGCATATCCATCCAACACTGATGTGTTGCAGTGCCTGCAGCTCAGACTCCAGATCATCAACTCTCATCTAACTGTCGTTGCATGGTGTCATAGAACATGGAAAATTACAGCGCAGCACAGGCCCTTTGGCCCTTGATATTGCGCCGACCCAAGCCACCTAACCTACACCAGCCCACTATCCTCCATATGCCTATCCAATGCCCGTTTAAATGCCCATAAAGAGGGAGAATCCACCACTGCTACTGGCAGGGCATTCCTGTCCAGCAGTTCTCATATCCTGCACCTTCAACACATCACCTGCTCAGGTATTTCTAATTACTTTATTAAATGGAATTGAAATAATTTAAGGTTGAATGTCTTAACTGTATTCTTCAGTTAAATTAAAGTCTCTGATTTAAACTAATTAGCCAATTGCAAGTTTGGTGTGATGTCACATATTAGCTCTTTCAGAAAGAAACAAGCTGGAAAGTCTTTCTGCCAATGATTGTTTCTTTTTTCTCTCCCAGTTACACGCAAGTTACACAACATCTTTCCGATAGGAAGGAGACCAGAATTCCACGCAATATTCCAACAGTGGCCTAAACAATGTCCTGTACAGCCGCAACATGACCTTCCAACTCCTATACTCAATACTCTGACCAATAAGGAAAGCATACCAAATGCCTTCTTCGCTATCCTGTCTGCGTGCGACTCCACTTTCAAGGAGCTATGAACCTGCACTCCAAGGTCTCTTTGTTCAGCAACACTCCTTAGAACCTTACCATTATGTGTATAAGTCCTGCTAAGATTTTAGCTATCTAATAAACAGCATTCCCGTTAAGTTGCACCATTATCAATCAAGCAGTACCTTGTGGTTTCCCATAAGATAATTTAAAGTAACATGCCATATTTGTTCATGGCATAGTATAGTTTCATCCAACACACTTGTTTACCGTAATAATTATTCGAATTTTCTTACGTCCAGGCAGTGATGAATATCAGAACAAAATCCTGTTCCGGACAGGGAAGATACAAAATATCCGATATTTATAACATACGAACATTTTAAAGAATCCGTTTCTTACCAGGGGCACCAATAGCAGCGAGAATAGGATAGCAAATGGCAAAGATACGTCCATTCGCTGGCACGTGCATCCTGCTTTCAGAAAGAATAAGTTTTCCTAAAGCAATTGATCTTTGCATTATGTCGTATTGAAATCATCCAACATATATTCCAAGAGAGAGTCTCCAGAGACTGGATTAATTTGCAATATCTACCTCATTCCAAGTGAGTGAACAAACAGATTAATATATTCCCCGTTAAATCTTTGACAGAGCAATTGCATTTATAGAAGAACAGATGTTTGCAGATTCTGTGTTTGTCCCCATGCCAGCAACCATATTTTACATTGACATCACTGGAATCGTTGATGGGAGATTCTGGCTTGAAATCTCACCTCAGACTTCAACCTGACTCTTCTTTCTCTGCCACCTTTACCAATGTTTTTTTTGTTTGAAGTTGTCAGATCATTTTATTTATTGTTTTCATTACCCGATGATTTCACATTACCTATGTCGTAAATAGTTTCAGTCTGAAACATTTGAAACCACAATTATTCAAATTGGAGGGAAAATCAGATGCCGAGCATCCATTACATGGAAATAGTGGATCACATTTACAGTGCATAATTTGTTCTGCTCAGCTAAAAATGCTGAAGAAACCTCAAATTCTCATGTCTAGATTCTGAGTTTTTATTTCAAAGTAGCCACTGGCAAATATCCTGATGTAACAAAACAAACAGATCACCCAGTGAACTAACAGTGTTTCGATTATTAGCAATAAGACCACTGCCATCAACGATAGTGTTCTTGCAATGTGGAAAGGCAAATGTTCCTACTGAGACTGAGCCATGCATGAAGACTGGTAGGTGTAGAGAATGCCTGATGTTGAAAGAAATTGAGAGTCTACTCAAGGAAAAGAAGGAGGCAGATATCAGATGTAGACAGCTGGGATGGAGTGAATACCAAGAAAGTTGTAAGGGCAGCAGGAATATACCAAAAAAGGAAATCAGTACAGTAAAAAAGGACATAAAATAGTTTTGGTAATTAGAGTAATGAAGAATCCAAAGAGATTAAATAATTATATTAAGCATAAAAGAGTAACTAGGGAGAGCATACAGCCCCTTAATGATCATTGTGGCCGTCTATGAGTGGAATCACAGGAGATGAGTGAGACACTAAACTAATATTTTGCATCAGTATTTACTGTACACAGGCACACGGAGGCTAAGGATCTTGGGAAATAAATAGTAATGTCTTGAAAAGAAGTACTCTCACAGAGAGGAGGTGTCAGAAGTCTTAAAGTGGAAAAATGGAGATAAATCCCTAAGACCTGATCAGGCGTTTCTCGGACCTTCGTGACAAACTGGAAAAGGTTTTTTTGGGCGCCTTGCTGAGACATTTGTATCATTGACAATCATGGTTGAAGTGCCGGAAGACCAGAGACTATCTGATGTGGTGCCATTATTTAAGAGGTCTTTAAAGAAATGCCAAGAAACTATAGATGGGGGAGCTTCCGCCACCACCTCCCCCCACCCCCACAGATACTGCTAAACCTGCTGAGCTTTTCCAGCAGTTTCACTTTGGTATCTGATACACAACATCTGCAATTCTGTTGGTTTTTATTTAGTCGTCCTGAGTACTACCTTTTGGATTGGAGGATTGTTAGAACAGAACAATATAAGAGCAGGAGAAATACGAGCAGGAGTAGGCCATTTGACCCCACAAGCCTCCTTCACCATTCAATAAGATCATTTTTATGGACGAAGTTCCACTTACTCGCCCACTCACCATAACCCTTAATTCCTTTACTGTTCAAAAATCTCTCAAACGCTGTTTTAAAAAAATTAAACAAGGTAGCCGCAACGACTTCACTGGGCAGAGGTTTCCACAGATTCACAACCCTTTGGGTGAATTAGGTCTTCCTGAATTCAGCCCTAAATCTGCTCCCCCTTATTATGGGGCTACGCCTCTTAGTTCTAATTTCACCCGCCATTGGAAACAATCTCGTTGCTTCTGTCTCATCCCTTCATAATTGTATATGTTTCTACAAGATCCCACCACCCCCTTATTCTTCTAAATTCCAATGAATACAGATTCAGTCTACTCAATCTCTCCTCATAAGTCAACCCTCTCATTTCCCGAATCAACGTAGTCAACCTCCTCTGAACCACCTCCAGCGCCAGGAAATCCTTTTTCATGCAAGGAGGAGAAAACTGTACACAATGAGATGTTGCCTCATCAGCATCATATGCAGCTGCAACATAACGTTCCTATTTTAAATTCCATCCTTCTAACAATGAAGGGCAATATTACGTTTGCCTTCTTAATTAACTGCTGTACCTGCAAACCAACTTTTCTGTGCTTCATACACAATGGCACCCATGTCCCTCTTTAACCACTTAATAATAGTCCATTTTGTTGTTATTCCTACCAAACTTGATGACCTCACGTTCATCAACGTTGTGCTGTATCTGCCAGACCCTTGCCCACTCACTTAACCTATGTCTATCCCTCTGCATACTTCCACTGTCCTCTCACACTTTGCTCTACCACTCATTTTAGTATCATCTGTGAATTTTGACAAACTCCACTTTGTCCTTATCTCTAAGTCATTTATGTAATTGTAAACAATTGCAGTTCCAAGATTAATGTCTCAGACATACTACTAGCCATTGGTTGCCAACCAGTAAACGCCCATTTATTCCAACTGTTCACTTTCTATTAGTTAATCAATCTTTTATCTATGTTAATACAGTGCCCATAACATCGTGCACTTTATTCTATGCAGGAGCCTTCTATTCAGCACCTTGTTGAATGCCTTCTCTAAGTCCAGATATGTTACATCCCCCACATTCGTAGTGATCTGAACGAATTCCAATAAATTAGTTAAATTGGACCTGCCTTTCATGAATCCATGCTTCACCTACCCGCTGGGATAACTTCTATCAGACACCTCCCTATTTCTTCTTTGAAGATGGATTCAATCGTTTTCTCCCCTAGATAGGTGAAGCTAACGAGCCTAACATTGTTATTTTCCATTCTCTGAAACAGCCACAAAATCAACTGAATTTTGTTTAATTACCACAAGGGCATTTGCCATTTCCTCTGCCATCTCTATTAGTACCCCAGGTGCTCATCAGGCATCGGTTCTAGGTCTGCTTTTGTTCATCATTTATGTGAATGATTTAGATGAGAAAGTGAAATGCATGGTGAGTAAGTTTGCGGACACCAAAAGTAGTCGTTTAACAGAGAGATTATCAAAGAACATTGAGTATAGGAATTGGGACGGCATGTTAATGTTGTACAGGGCACTGGTGAGATCAATTTTAGAACAGTCTGTACAATGTTGGCTGGCCTGCCATAGGAAACATAAAATTAAATTGGCGAAAAAGCTTTACCAGTATGATTCCAGGTTTGCACGTTTTCTGTTATAAGGCTAGGCTGGTTTAATATAGATGTGTGAGGTCTTGCGTTTTCAAAGTCAAATCAAAGTAAGAGTTTAATGGTGAATGGTAGGGCCTTAAGGAGTGTAGTGGAACAGAATAGTCTTGGATTTCAGGTTCACAGTTCTATGAAAGTGGAGTCACAGGTAGGCAACGCTTTGAAACACTGGCTTTCATTAATCAAGGCATTGATTATAGAAGTTGGGAAGTTATGCAACAGTTATACACAGCGTTGGTGAGGCCACATTTGGAGTATTGTGTGCAGTTTTGGTGAATGATTTTATTAAATTGGAAAGAGTGCGGAAGAAATTTATAAGGATGTTGTCTGGACTCAATGGTCTGGACGCATTTAGACCGTAGGAGACTGATGGACGGACATTATAAAGGTGTATAAGATATGGATGTAAGTTAGCTCGCTGAGCTGAAAGGTTTGTTTTTAGACATTTCGTCACCATGACTAGCTAACATCATCAATGAGAGCCTCCAGTGAAGCGCTGGTGGTATGTCCGACCTCTTCTTTTTTTGGTCTTGGTTTCTTAAGGTGGGTGATGTCACTTCCGGTTCTTTAAGGTAGCTGGGTTCTAAATAGATATGTTTATTGATGGAGTTCCGGTTGGAATGCCAGATGTCTAAGAATTCTCGTGCGCGTCTTGCTTGGCTTGTCTCAGAATTTGTGTATTGTCCCAGTCAACGTGGTGTCTTTCTTTGTCTGGATAAATGGAAACTAGTGATAGTGGATGATGTTTTTTGGTGTTCATGTATCATGGTGACAAATGTCCTGCTTATGTGTCCGATGCAGTGCTTTTTACAGTTCTTGCATAGTATCTTGTAAATTCTGTTAGTTCTGCTGGTAGTATCTAATGGACCCTTTTGGTTCATTAGTCGCTGTTTAAATGCTTGGTAGGTTTGTGGGCTACCATGATGCAAATGGTCTGAATAGTCTGAAAGTTATTTCGGGTATGTCTTTGATGTAAGGTAATTTGGCTATAGATTTTGTATATACCTGTTTGAGTTTGTTTCTGAGGAATTGACGGATTGTATTTATTGGGTACCCATTTACCTTGAAAACGTTGTTTTATTCTTCTACTGTTTGCAGTCCTTGGGTGCTGCAGTGTGATGTAGCTCCTTCAAATAATGTCTTGATGAAATTCCGTGTGAGGATGTTGGGATGATTGCTTCTGAAGTTAAGTATTTGGTCTGCGTTCCTGTTTGTTTTTCTGTAGACGTTGTTTGAAGTTCTCCATTAACTGTATGTCCAACTGTCACGTTGAGGAATGGGAGTCTGTTGTCGTTCTTCTCCTCTTTTGTGAATTTTATGCCTGTCAGGATATCGTTGATGGTGTTGTATGTTTCCCCTAATTTGTTCCAATTTTTGATGACAAAGGTGTTATCCACGTAGTGGACCCAAAATTTTGTTTGGATAGATTGGAGGGCTCTGAGAGGCATGGATAAGGTGAATGTACTAGAATCGAGGACTAGAGGTTTAAGAGTAGAGGGAAAAGAATAAAGAGGAACCTAAGGGACAACGTTTTTGCACAGAGGGTGTTTGCATATAGAATGAGATCCCAGCGAAGTGGTTGTGATCAATACATTAACATTATTTAAAAGGCATTTGGACAAGTACATGGATTGGAAAGGACTAGAAGGATTCAGATCAAGTGCCAGGAAATGGGGTTAGCGTGGATAGACATTTTGTTCGGCATGGACCAGTGAAACTAAGATGTTCTTCCTCTCTATTAACCACACTGCCTCTTCAGTAACCCAAAAAAAAATTACATTCGCCCCAACCATTCATCTGTACAGTTTAAATGTATGTCATGAACAATAAGGGACCCACCATTGAAGTTTATGGTACACCACTGCACACCAAGTTTCAGTCACACAAACACACTTCCCCAGTCTCCTACCACTAACCCAATTTTGAATCCAAATTGCCACAGTATCATGGATGCCATTTTTATTAACATTCTCTATAAGTCTCCTGTGTGGGCTTTTCAGAAGATCATACAAATTCCAACAACGTATCTCACAAGTAGCCTTGCCACACAAGCGATCACCACCTCAATAAATTCCATTAATTTGTTCGACATGTCCTCCATCACTGCTGGTGATGTCCAATCGACCCTTGCTTCTTCAAGTGGAGATTAATTCTCTAATTCCCTTCCACTGATGTGAAAGCTTCTGTGCTATGATTTCCTGGTTTATGCACACCATGCTTTCTGAAAAGTGAAACCACATTTGCTGTTGTCCAGTCTTCTGACACCCGCCAGTTCCCAGAGAGAAATTGATAACTTTACACAGGTCACTGTGATTACCTCTGTCATTCCCTCCACCAGGTAAAATCAATGACTGCAGATGCTGGAAACCAGATTCTGGAGTAGAGTGGTGCTGGAAAGGTACAGCAGTTCAGGCATCATCCGCGGAGCAGGAAAATAGACGTTTCGGGCAAAAGCCATTCAACAGGAACACAGGCAGAGTACCTGAAGGGTGGAGAGATAAATGAGAGGAGGATGGGGGTGGGAAGAGAGTAGCATAGAGTACGATGGGTGAGTCAGGGTGGGGATGAAGGTGATAGGTCAGAGAGGAGGGTGGAGTGGATAGGTGGAAAAGAAAATAGGCCGGTAGGACAGGTCATGGGGATAGTGCTGAGCTGGAAGTTTGGAACTGGAGTGAGGTGGGGGAAGGGGAAATGAGGAAACTGGTGAAGTCCACATTGATGCCCTGGGGTTGAAGTGTCTTGGAGGCGGAACATGTCCGAGGCCATTCAGGCACTTTGCCTGTATTCCTGATGAAGGTCTTTTGCCCGAAACGTCGATTTTCCTGCTCCTCGGATGCTGCCTGAACTGCTGTGCTTTTCCAGCACCACTCTACTCCATTTCTTCCACCAGCCTGGGTCATAATTCGTCTGGACCTCAAAATTCTCACCTAACCTCCCACAACAAGACTTATGTGCTCCAGATTACAAAAAAACAGAATGCTGGTGAGCATTGCCTGAGGCAGTCAGTAACACAGTGAATCAATGACCTGGGATGACAGTCACTATGGTCCCGGGTCCATCCACAGTAAAATGCTTCTGGCATCGGGGCACAGCTTATCGTCACCGTCATACAAAAACTAACAATACATTTTCTGATGGCCGCATGTACGAGATACTGGCCCCCGAGGATTTACATCAATTAACAATATTCAATATTAATAAACCTCTTTAGTTTAAACTGTTATTTGTGAGACTCAGAGGTCTTAACACGTAATCCAGGAATGTGGATTGGGCATGAACACTTCATGGAAATGGAGACCATTGTCACAAGGAGATGTCAGAAAATTGTCCACGGATTTCGGAAATTAATAAATATATTTCACAGTCCGGAATGGCAAGCAATATATTTAAATTTAATGTGACATTTGGTTAGGTCTCATCCTGCCCAAAATTGAGCAGTCTTTCCAATCATGAATAAAACCCAAGGCATTGGTGAGATGTGGAAATAATGATTAAACTGCAAAGGTTGTGTCTCCATGTTCTGGATCACAATTCATGTTCTGGATCACAATGCATGTTCGGGACTCGGGACTGGATTCAACATTCCCGACATTTCAGCGCAGACTCAAATTGCAAGATTAAAAAAAAGAATGTGCACGCAGGCTTAACATTTTGAAAATTCGATATGTTAACACCAAGATCATTAAAGTAGAAATTAGACTGCAATGCAAACGGAATGAGCTATGACGACATGTTTGTTTAGTTTTTAAACTAAGATTAATTGTCTCTTTTCATTTGCTGCTATGAAAATCTGGAGAGAAGCTTGGAACGTATGATGCATTGGGCCAACGCTGACTTTGCAGCAGTAATGAACCCTCATACTTATACGGCGGTGCTTCAATTCTCACATCTCGAATACACAGCGAGTATGTCTTTTTTTTTACTCAACTGTATTCAGCTGGAGATCAGCTCCTCTTCTGTATCTGTCTGGATTTTCCTGAGGAAATATCTGTTTTGGAAAGGACAGTATCAGTTGTGACTGTTGTAAACGGCTGGTGATCACGGGACTCTGACATTCCTTTCAGTCCATTGTTCCTGGGGTTTGTGTCACTTAGTGACTGAAAGACCGCGGAAAATAAACAGTGAGGTTATTGGGTGGAATCAATAATAGAACCCGTTTAGAGTGTAAGCTTGGTTTAGGAGACCAGGAGGTTCCACTTCCCGTCTTCTTCCCCCAGTTCTAGGAACTCTAGCATCTTCCGGAATACGCTGGCTGGATGTTGGCTCAATGCCTAATCGGAGAAAGGCGGCTCGGCTCAGTGGTACGTCCAGCTCCAGGCAGAAAGAAGCAACACACACAAACAATAAACAAAAAAACAGAAACTGTTCGAAAAGATCAGCAGGTCTGGCAGAATATGTGGAGAAAAATCAGAGTTCTGAGGAAGAGTCAATAGACCCGAAACATTAACACTGATTTCTCTACACAGAGGCTGCCAGGCCTGCTGAGTCTTTCCTGCATTATTTGTTTTTGTTTCTGATTTACAGCATCCGCAGTGCTTTCGGATCTAACACAAAAAAATAATTTTCTCATGAAAAGTTCCTGAATCACTTCCCAACGCAGATGGCATCGAAAACCTGGTTTCTGTTGAGAAATTATTGATTCCGCCTCCATATGAAGCACCTCTCACAGTCACAGTGATCGAAAATGAAGTGGGGCACCGATAGTCCATGGGTATTTGGGTAACACATATCCTTTTAATTCATTCTTTGGACGTGGATATCACTGGCTTCATGCCCAGTTGCATTTGAGAGGATGTTAGTGAACTGCATTAGTAATCGCTGCAGATTGTTCAGTTTGAGTGCTGTGGAAGTTTTAGTAATTTCGATGTAGCACGGCCTCATTGTGTAGTTTTTTTTCCTGACACAATACCATATTTAAATACGCCATATGGACGTGTCGCTATCAAATCCTTCTGTATGCCGTTAGGTGAGGTGGACAAATAACTGTTTAATACAGACACCTAATAGGCAGGAAATAACAGTTTCCTTGCAATTAATGTCTCGTAAACCCTGACTAACATTGTTTTTATCCTGTCGCTTTCTTTTTCGTTATACAGAGTTGTTTATTTAATGATTAGCCAGACCCTGGTTATTACTGCATTAGTCTCTGGAAAATCAGACGTTCTGTGTTTTTGTTAAGCCAATTCATTATTATTGTATTTATCCCTGGCACCAAGTTTGAGTCTAGACTTGTTATGGACTGTGTGAACTGGACCCGTTTCCATTTATGTCATACTTCACACTTTCGAGGTTTGTATTCAGCAAACCCGTGTCTTTATTTCAATTAAACTGCATTATTTATCAAATGATAGAACATCAGTTCATGCCGAGGACCTTTGGTGTTCTTTCTGTTACCTTTGTTTCTATTGCTGTAAACAACATCTTTTTTAAAAATCGGAATAGGCCACTTCATTTCTCTGCAAATTTTGCCGTTAATTTTGTTTCTGTTTCCATTGCTTCATAGTTCTTGATATTACCCAGGCTTTGTCTCAGCGGTATGTGTTACAGAGAACGTATTGAATTGACTTCTCTCTCTGTTATAGCTGAACGTGTCGCCATGCCTCGTGTGATTACTTGACATGGCTATATTTCAGTTTACATGATACCATAGGACTTGCCTCTGTGACGTTTTATGGAATCATGTCTTTGTTCCTATTCAGCTCGTGTGTGGATGAGCTACTATCACAGTCAGCCTGGACCTAACTGCTACTATGCTGGAAGACCATATTATCTTTATATTACATTATTTACGAAAGCTGTTTGATTACAATCAGCTCCGTTGCAGTTATTACTACACTAGGTCAGGCATCAATTTATGTAATATTGATCATGTGTCTATTTCCTTCACACTTGGTGCTATAATTTCTAAGGCGTGTTTTAGTAGTAACTCTCTACGTCTTTATCTATTTTTAATTCACACTGTCCTGGGGTCAATTGTTCACTGCCTAATAGAGATGAAGAACAATGTGGAGAAAAGTGAGGTTTGGCCCGAAGAAACGCATGCATAGTTACGTCTTAAATGGCGTGAGCTTGGATAGTGATAATGTCCTTGCCTATGAGTCACTGAAGGTGAAAATGCAGCTGCAATAAGATCTTTATAGGATAACAGAATGTTAGTCTTATAACCTTAGAGTTTGAGGATAAGAGTGGTGAATTCCAGTTCATGTGTATTTGGACATGTACCTGAAGGGGAAAACGCAGGCAAATGGAATTAGTTTAGTTAGGGAAAACTAGTCGGCATGAACTAGTACTGAAGGGTCTGTTTCCATGCTGGATGACTCGATTACTCTATGACCTTGGATAGATAATACGTGGAGTACTGACTGCATTTTTTCTGCTGCCTAATCTCATGAACTTGGTGTTCATGTTGCACACAGATGACCCCACTACACTATGCAGTCTCTCTCACACACACACACATACACATACGCGCACGCGCGCACACACACACATACACAATCATTCGCGTAGACTCAGGCTCATATATAGAAAAACCTACACTCACACCTATATGCACACCCTCTCATAGGTTTATACTCGGTCACGCGAACACACTCCAGCAAGCACACACATGCACGCAAACACTCACACTCATACTCTCTCCCTCTCTTCTCTCCCTCTGTCTCTCCTTCGCGTGTATGCACGCACACATGTAAGTCTATGTGATGAATCTGCATTTGCAGGATTATATTTGCAGATGCATTCCATTTTGCTCAAAAACACACAATTAGCAGGTAGTCAATGCAGGCAGTAAATCCATGTGACATTTTATAAATACCTACTTTGGAAATAGAACCGTTCTGACTCAAGGTTGGAACACGATGGACTCTAACCTTACACTTCAAATGTATTGTCTGAACTGAGATGTCACTTTAAACAAAAACTTAAGTTATCAGTGGAAGAAGTTCTGGGAATTACATCGTAATGAATCGAAACCTGCAACCCACCCTAAAAGATGAGAGACTTAAATGCAATCTAGACTTTTAAAATTTCACGTGCTTTCAATTGCGTGTCTTATGATCCTGCCCGACTAGGTACCTGAGGAAGGAAATTTGCCCAGAAAGCTAGCACTTCCAAACAAACCTATTGGAGTATAAAATGGTGTTATGAGATTTTTAAATTTAACTTCATGCAAGATGTTATTGTCATAGAGGAGTGCAACAAAGGCACCCCAGATTGGTTCCCAGGACGATGAGATTGTCTTCTGAACACAGACAAACTGGGTGCATGTTCTCTAGAGTTTAACAGAATGAAAAGTGATCACGTTGATATGTACAATGTACTTAAACAGCTACATCAGAAAGTTGCAGAGGTGGGGTTCCCATAGATGGAAATCTGGAATCACATCGCAATTTAAAATTGAGGTGTCTGCCACTAACGTCCAAGATGGGAGAATTAATTTTAATTTCCTTGGTTGTGAAATTTTGGAGTTTTCTCCTGTAGAGAGCTGTGATGCTCAGTCTTTGCGAATGTTTAAGGTATAGCTTAATATATTTGCGATCATTAATAGTGTACAGGGCCATTTGGTTGGGGTGGTCAAATGCATTACAGTAACAATGCATATGGTGGGTACCATGGTCATACTATCCCATATATTCACACAGATGGAGAAGCCACAATTCAACCAGGAATTATTGAATTGGTAAGTCCGTTCTAACGTCTTTTACAACTAAAATATGGATTTATTGTAAGGAAATCATCAATATATTGCTGTCATTGTGTCAAGGAAATGTGTTTATTTTTAAAATTGAGTTAGAATGCAGAAAATGAGGAATAAACTCCTGAAGCTTGAAGAATTCAACAACGGTTTGCAAATCGACAGGAAATAGGATGTTGAACATGGAGCAACATCAATAATGCTGTTTACAGTATTATTGAAGACAATAATATCATTGAAGATAGTTCTTACCAAAAAGGCATTGAGCAGCATAATTAGGAGAAATTGGAGAAAGGGTCATAAGGTGTGACCCATCTAGCCATAGTTTTAGCAGTTAGGAGAAACACAATCGATAGACTTGACAATGCAGAACGAGGGCACGCCATTCCAGCACTTGAATGAATATCACAATATTTTCATTTGGGTCCTATCAAAGTGAGTGAAAGTGCAGAAGGGAGATTGGACCAGATTATGGTATTGAGACAACAAAAAAGGGGAGCGAAAAAGAAGAGGCGTAAGGAAGGAAAAATGGGAAATAAATGCAGAAAAGATTGAACATTAGTCTATAGCAATGGGGTCTTGGAATACAGACTGATGACAGAGAGCATGGCACAGCATCATTCTTTTAAAAATACAGCAGTTCCAGAAGTTACACAATCCTTTAGTGTTGGCAACATAACAGAGAACTGGTGAAACTGGAGAATTAGCTTTTCATAATTATAGTGGACCAAATTGAATGAAAGCCCTGTTGCAGGTTTGTCAAAATGTATTATCAGCTGAGACACTGCTGACAGCAGAAAAAGGAAAATATGAAACTACTGCTTGGTCTTTTCACCATTTTATACAAATTCTGAAGGTGGTGAATGGAAAGATTAGCATGTTCTTCAGCTCTTGGCGGAATTGTTTTTGGGCTACAGTGTAGATCAAGATATTATTGCAGGAACTGAGGAATTGGAGCATGATAGCCGTCTCTTGAAGGATATATTGCGGGTCATTGAATTCCAGGCCACCAAAGTAGCCATCACCTGAAATCTGCACGTACAAGAAACGTCCAACATAGGTTGCCCACAGGAAAAGGAAGCTGAGAGAGACCGCAACGAGTAGTACAATAGACTTCTTGCGATTGGACACTTCCTGGTCTGCACGATTCTCGGCGCCCCGGATCCTCTTGCGCGCTCTGTTGGCTGCTAATATGCTACTTATAGTCAGCACATTGAGCAGCAGAATGAGAAGGAAAGGGAAAAACGGTACTAAGATGTGGTGCAGCCAGTCGTAGACTTGCCAGAAGGGCGAATTATAATAGATTGATTTAATAATGCAAAACCAGGGCACGCCGTTCAGGTTGTACAATGGCCTAAAAATGAAGTAAAGAGGGGTGCTCTTGATGCAGCTCAGGGTACACACGATTCCGATCACTACTGAGGCGGTTTTCTGAGTACAATATCTGTTCTTCATGCTCTGGTGGCAGATGGCCACGAAACGGTCGAAGGTAAAGGCCACCGTCAACCAAACTGAGCCATCTCGGACTGCAAAAATCAGAAAACTGCTGAGTCTGCATGCAAACGTGGTGCCAAGGGCAGTGTCTCGAAAGTAGATCCCGCCGATCCGGTTCAGGATGCACCCATTGACGATGACAAGGAAATCACTCACCGCTATTGCCACCAAGTAGTAGGTGACGCAACAGGAGAGTCCACACCGACCTCGTTTTAGAACGACAATCGCCAACAAATTTGCTGTGAGAGATGAGAAAGGAATTGTTTGCTACAAGTGTATTTTTTCGGTGAAACTTTAGTATTAATCTTCGACCAAATTTTAACTATAACCTTCTACGTTTCTCAACTCTAGACATCATCAGTTCCAAAGCTATTGATAATTATCTGACATGTAATGCTGGATCAATTACTTCCCATGGTAAGAGACGTTGCACAGTCCTCAGCATACACTCCGTTCTCCACTCACTGTATTAATTACTGTGGCTAGTTACCAAACTTAAATCATCTCAGCCATTTACTGCCCGGGATCTTATGCATGAACACCTCATGTATTCGTCAAACATATGTTCACTGATGTGCAGTAACTTTCCAAATTGTCTTCGATAATGTCTTTATTTCAACAGACTCCTTACCCAATCGTGAGTGCAGGAATGTTCAATTTAATTTTTTGTAAGACTTAAGTACTGTACTGACACATTAGCACATTCTTTGGTTCCTCAAGGATTTTGTTTTTTCCAAGCTATTCTGGGGAGAAACATTGCCGAGTTTACTTTCCACTTTGGACCAGGTACGACAGCACACACTGAGTATGTGAATATTAAACGTCACAAATTCATTATTTTAATGTTTATCAGAATAAAGACAAAGAAAGGACTTTAAAAAGGCAATTGTCCAGCCTCTTCATACATCAACTCACAATTTCTGGCTGACAATGCATATGTCTTGCATCCTGTCATTTTGACAGAAATTCTTCTGTCTATTCTTTTTATTGGGAGCCTGGATTCTATGTATCTTTGCTAAGTCATTACTTTGGTTTTCAAGCCATTCAAAACATTCTCATCCCTGACCACCTAATGTTTTGATAATGCAGAAAAAAAGTGATTGCTCTCAGATCTTCGAGGCACATGAACGTTCAAGTTTCCCAAGTTAGCTCATTGTCCTCTTATCTTCTGATTTGTCTCTGAAGATCTCAATCATTTATAGGAACATCCTTCTCAACTAAGTTATTCATTTTGTTTACCAAGTTTACAGCTCTGGACATACCGACAGAGTTGCAGCATCCCAACTTATGAGGAAGGTAAGACTGGGGTTTAAATCACAACTACTCTTGCACTGTGCAACAAGATCTCTGAAAGTGTTGATTAAAAAATCTACTCCTCTCACTCCACATTCCTCTCCTTTCCAGACGAGATGTCTTGATTTTTGGCATCAGCTGTACGAAACAGATTTCAAGTCTTTCAGTCTTTGGGGTGGTAAGCCCTTTCTATCGCCCATCCTATTTGCTCTCTCCCCTTATCACTATGACTTTCTCTTCGTGCTTCATTTGAATGGCTCTCTTGACCATGATTCCTAATGTGTTTCATTTATCCTCCCGGAATCTGTAGTCTCATTCATACTGAGAGCAAATTCCTCTACCTACAAGATAAAGGTACAGCTGATGCTCCAGTAAAGCTAAATTCTGCATCCTCTCGTGGCTCCCTCATTCGCAGTCACACCCTCCTGTCTCTGAGTGTGATTGACTGCACAAGCTGTATCCAAGCATATCCATCCAACACTGATGTGTTGCAGTGCCTGCAGCTCAGACTCCAGATCATCAACTCTCATCTAACTGTCGCTGCACTGGTGTCACAGAACATAGAAAACTACAGCGCAGCACAGGCCCTTTGGCCCTCGATGTTGCGCTGACCCAAGCCCACCTAACCTACACCAGCCCACTATCCTTCATATACCTATCCAATGCCCGTTTAAATGCCCATAAAGAGGGAGAATCCACCACTGCTACTGGCAGGGCATTCCTGTCCAGCAGTTCTCATATCCTGCACCTTCAACACATCATCTGCTCAGGTATTTCTAATTACTTTATTAAATGGAACTGAAATAATTTAAGGTTGAATGTCTTAACTGTATTCTTCAGCTAAATTAAAGTCTCTAACTTAAACTAATTAGCCAATTGCAAGTTTGGTGTGATGTCACATATTAGCTTTTGCAGAAAGAAACAAGCTGGAAAGTATTTCTGCCAATGACTGTTTTTTTCTCTCTCTCCCAGCATCACTGTTCTTTTTACGCAAGTTACACAACATCTTTCCGATAGGAAGGAGACCAGAATTCCACGCAATATTCCAACACAGGACTAAACAATGTCCCGTACAGCCGCAACATGACCTCCCAACTCCTGTACTCAATACTCTGAGCAATAAGGAAAGCATACCAAACGCCTTCTTCACTATCCTATCTACGTGCGACTCCACTTTCAAGGAGCTACGAACCTGCACTCCAAGGTCTCTTTATTCAGCAACACTCTTTAGGACCTTACCATTATGTGTATAAGTCCTGCTAAGATTTTAGCTATCTAATAAACAGCATTCCCGTTAAGTTGCACCATTATCAATCAAGCAGTACCTTGTGGTTTCCCATAAGGTAATTCAAAGTAACATGCCATATTTGTTCATGGCATAGTATAGTATCATCCAACACACTTGTTTGCAGTAATAATCATTCGAATTTTCTTACGTCCAGGCAGTGATGAATATCAGAACAAAATCCTGATCCGGACAGGGAAGATACAAAATATCCGATATGTATAACATACGAACATTTTAAAGAATCCGTTTCTTACCAGGGGCACCAATAGCAGCGAGAATAGGATAGCAAATGGCAAAGATACGTCCATTCGCTGGCACGTGCATCCTGCTTTCAGAAAGAATAAGTTTTCCTAAAGCAGTTAATCTTTGCATTATGTCGTATTGAAATCATCCAACATATATTCCAAGAGAGAGTCTCTAGAGACTGGATTAATTTGCAATATCTACCTCATTCCAATGAGTGAACAAACAGATTAATTTATTTCCCGTTAAAACGTTGACAGAGCAATTGTATTTATAGAAGAACAGATGTTTGCAGATTCTGTGTTTGTCCCCATGCCAGCAACCATATTTTACATTGACATCACTGGAATCGTTGATGGGAGATTCTGGCTTGAAATCTCACCTCAGACTTCAACCTGACTCTTCTTTCTCTGCCACCTTTACCAATGTTTTTTTTGTTTGAAGTTGTCAGATAATTTTATGTATAGTTTTCATTACCCGATGATTTCACGTTCAAAGATCTCAGGTTACCTATGTCGTAAATGGTTTTAGTCTGAAATATTTGAAGCTACAATTAGTCAAATTGAAGGGAAAATTAGGTGCAGAACATCCATTACATGGAAATAGTGGATCACATTTACAGTGCATAATTTGTTCTGCTAAGCTAAAAATGCTGAAGAAACCTCAAATTCTCATGTCTAGATTCTGAGTTTTTATTTCAAAATAGCCATTGGCAAATATCCTGATGTAACAACACAGAGATCGCCCAGTGAAGTAACTGCGGAAACATGGTTTCGATTATTAGCATTAAGACCACTGCCATCAATGATAGTGTTATTGCAATGTGGAAAGGCAAATGTTCCTACTGAGACTGAGCCATGCATAAAGACTGGTAGGTGTAGAGAATGCCTGATGTCGAAAGAAATTGAGACTCTACTCAAGGAAAGGAAGGAGGCACATATCAGATGTAGACAGCTGGGCTGGAGTGAATACCAAGAAAAGTATAAGCGCAGCAGGAATATTCTGAAGAAGGAAATCAGGACAGTAAAAAAGGGCATAAAATAGTTTTGACAATTAGAGTAATGAAGAATCCAAAGAGATTAAATAATTACATTAAGCATAAAAGAGTAACTAGGGAGAGCATACAGCCCCTTAATGATCATTGTGGCCGTCTATGAGTGGAATCACAGGAGATGAGTGAGACACTAAACTAATATTTTGCATCAGTATTTACTGTACAAAGGCACACGGAGGCTAAGGATCTTGGGAAATAAATAGTAATGTCTTGAAAAGAAGTACTCTCACAGAGAGGATGTGTCAGAAGTCTTAAAGTGGAAAAATGGAGATAACTCCCTTAGACCTGATCAGGTGTTTCTCGGAACTTGGTGAGAAATTGGAAAAGGTTTTTTTGGGCGCCTTGCTGAGACATTTGTATCATTGACAATCATGGTTGAAGTGCCGGAAGACCAGAGACTATCTGATGTGGTGCCATTATTTCAGAGGTCTTTAAAGAAATGCCAAGAAACTATAGATGGGGGAGCTTTTCCCCCCACAGATACTGCCAAACCTGCAGAGCTTTTCCAGCAGTTTCTGCTTTGCTTTCTGATACACAACATCTGCAATTCTGTTGGTTTTTATTTAGTCGTCCTGAGTACTGCCTTTTGGATTGGAGGACTGTTAGAACAGAACAATATAAGAGCAGGAGAAATACGAGCAGGAGTAGGCCATTTGACCCCACCAAATGGCTTACTCCTTCACCATTCAATAAGATCATGAATGGTCTTTCTGTGGACGAGGTTCCACTTACTCGCCCACTCACCATAACCCTTAAATCCTTTACTGTTCAAAAATCTAATAATCGCTGTTTTAAAAACATGAAACAAGGTAGCCGCAACGACTTCACTGGGCAGAGGTTTCCACAGATTCACAACCCTTTGGGTGAATAAGGTCTTCCTGAATTCAGTCCTAGATCTGCCCCCCACCCCTTATTATGGGGCTACGCCTCTTAGTTCTAATTTCACCCACTATTGGAAACAATCTCGTTGCTTCTGTCTCATCCCTTCATAATTGTATATGTTTCTACAAGATCCCACCACCCCCTTAATCTTCTAAATTCCAATGAATACAGATTCAGTCTACTCAATCCCTCCTCATAAGTCAACCCTCTCATTTCCCGAATCAACATAGTCAACCTCCTCTGAACCACCTCCAGTGCCAGGAAATCCTTTTTTATGTAAGGAGGAGAAAACTGTACACAATGAGATTTTGCCTCATCAGCATCATATGCAGTTGCAACATAACGTTCCTAGTTTAAATTCCATCCTTCTAACAATGAAGGGCAATATTACATTTGCCTTCTTAATTAACTGCTGTACCTGCAAACCAATTTTTCTGTGCTTCATACACAATGGCACCCATGTCCCTCTTTAACCACTTAATAATAGTCCATTTTGTTGTTATTCCTACCAAACTTGATGACCTCACGTTTATCAACGTTGTGCTGTATCTGCCAGACTCACTTAACCTATCTCTATCCCTCTGCATACTTCCACTGTCCTCTCACACTTTGCTCTTCCTCTCATTTTAGTATCATCTGTGAATTTTGACAAACTGCACTTTGTCCCTAACTCTAAGTCGTTTATGTAATTGTAAACAATTGCAGTTCCAACATTAATGCCTCAGACACACTACTAGCCATTGGTTGCCAACCAGTAAACGCCCATTTATTCCCACTGTTCACTTTCTATTAGTTAATCAATCTTCGATCCATGTTAATACAGTGCCCATAACATCGTGCACTTTATTCTATGCAGGATCCTTCTATTCAGCACCTTGTTGAATGCCTTCACCAAATCCAGATATGTCACATCCACCACATTCGTAGTGATCTGAACGAATTCCAATAAATTAGTTAAATTGGACCTGCCTTTCATGAATCCATGCTTCATCTGCCCGCTGGGATAATTTCTATCAGACACCTCGCTATTTCTTCTTTGAAGATAGATTCAAGCATTTTCTCCCCTACATAGGTTAAGCTAACGAGCCTAACATTGTTGTTTTCCATTCTCTGAAACAGCCGCAAAATCAACTGAATTTTGTTTAATTACCACGAGCGCATTTGCCATTTCCTCTGCCATCTCTATTCGTACCCTAGGTGCTCATCAGGCATCGGTTCTTGGTCTGCTTTTGTTCATCATTTATGTGAATGATTTAGATGAGAAAATGAAATGCATAGTGAGTAAGTTTGCGGACACCAAAAGTAGTGGTTTAACAGAGAGATTATCAAAGACCATTGAGTTTAGGAATTGGGACGGCATGTTAATGTTGTACAGGGCACTGATGAGATCAATTTTGGAACACTCTGTACAATGTTGGCTGGCCTACCATAAGAAGCATATAACTAAATTGGCGAGGACTCAAAAAAGCTTTACCAGTATGTTTCCAGGCTTGCAAGGTTTCTGTTATAAGGCTAGGCTGGACAGGCTGGGACTTTTTTTTACTGGAACACAGGAAATTGAAGGGTGATCTTATAGAGCTTTATAAAATCAGTAGAAATAAGGTGAAGAATAAAGGTCTTTCCCACAGGACGGGTAAGTTCAAAATTAGGGGGCATATTTTTTCACGTGAGAGGAGAGAAATTTAATAGGCAGTGGAGGGATAATCTTTCCACACAGATGTGTTCATATGTGGAATGAATTGCCAGAAGTTACAGGTGTCGGTACAGTTAAAACATTTAAAAGGTATTTGTGCAGCTAAATGAATATGGAAGGTAATGTGGCAAAGTGGGATTAGGTTAGTTTCGAAAACTTGGTCTGTTTCTGTGCTATGACTGGATGTAATACAATATGGGAATACATTTTCTTACGTTAAAATTCTAGTCTTTCAGTTGTTGTTGCAGTTACTGCTGCAGTTCAATAAGGTATCATGGGTGGAGTGAATGAGGCTGCATCAATTTAACTCAGAGACACCTCTTGGTAGAATGGCCCTTGAAAAAAGGAAACTCTAAGCTCACCACTCGACTTACTCTTCTCCACAATTAGCAATAAGTGATACTTTCTAAACATTCAAAATTACGAATCGTCATATTGAAGATGACCTGCTGTTGAGGTTTGCATTATTTGGTGAATTTGAGTGAAACAATCGGATTGGCCGACGGCCGGAGTCGCCACTTGAAGGACAGAAGAGTGAGAATTTGGAGAGGAGAAAAAAATTATTAGGAGCCCAGCCCAGTATTATAAACAATGAGCAGGGAGGAGAAGGAGCGTTATTTGGGATCGGGATTTATAGATTTATGGAGATGAATGGAGAAAGTGTATTCCATAGAAACACTTCTGATTTTTCTGATATGTTCTGATTTTTAATGCTATGCTAACAGTGATTTCTCTTTTTCAGATGGTGCTAAGGTCGAGCTGTGAGCTTTCTAACAACTGACATGGTTTTTCTAAAAGCTGCCATTGTTGGCACTTTATTGATGAGAAACAGAGGAGGCCAAGGCTGGATGCTCCTTGTTGACATCTCGTGATGGTGGTTAACTTCATGTTAGGATATTAACAGAATAGTGACTGGTGAGGTATTTCATGCGCTGGTTTTTAGTTTCCAAAATTCACGAGTGTCAAAAAATATCCCAGTGGGTTACAAAATTGTGGATTAAAACCCTTTATTACAAAGAAATAGAAAACTACAAAGAAATAGTTAACTTAGCATCTGGCATAAGGAACTATTATTATGGACTGTCAAAGTAATCAGGTGCAATCAATATTACTTTGTAATGGGAAAATAATGCCTACAGTTCATTGCAGGTTTTTGACAAATTGCAACATGTGTAGTTCATAAAGGAGGTACAAATCATGCATTGCAGTTAGATACAGGAATCATAGAAACATATGAAAATAGAAACTAGGCTATACACATCACGAACTTCTCCTGTGATTCAATACAATCATGGCTGATGGAAGCCTGGTGAACTTTCATACCATTCCCTCTATGGTAATAATATCTTACCTTAGATAAGGCGACCTTATCATGCATCAGCTGTGGACTAACCAAAGTCCGAAGCAATTCAAGTTCACTTTCATTGCTCCTGTATTCAAACTGTCTTGCAATAATAGCTAATATTCAATTAGCTTTCCGAATGTACATGGAATGAAATGTCACTTTTATTTTGCTTCAGAACACAGCAGCTTGTAGTGAAGCGATTATATTTTGGATTTGAAAGAATATTGGCAAGCTTACCTGGCCCAAAGAGCAATTTAGTAGTATTCTGATTGCAAAGATCAATGGGTCGAGTGGCACGTGATCTGTATTGTGAAATCAACGTTTTACAGTTTCTTTAAATAACTTGGTGAAAGTGGGGAGAATAATGGTTAATAATTGGCTGACTACACATTGATACGAAGGAATGGTACTTGTGAAAAGTGCATAAGGAAACTAAAACTAGATAGATATTGGGTAAATGAATGGGAAAACATTCTAACAAATGGGGCATCATGGCGAAAATCTGAATGTGTCTATTTTTCGAGAAGAGTAAAGTGGAAGTCAATGATGCAGAGGCATCAGGATGTTTTTGTGCATCAATTGCTAAAGGTGAGAATGCAGGAACTGTAATTCCGTAATAAAACTGTTACATCCACCTAACTTCCTGTCTATTTAGCAGAAACAGTGGTGTTATAAAAAATATGCACTTTACGGAAATTCAATATCTTGTGTTAAAATATTCATTAATGTTGAATTACCCATTTGGGTCACCATAGGTTTGGCTCTCTCTTGTTAAATTGGATCTTATGCTTAAGAGTATTAAGTTCGGGTTTCTTGCACTTATATGTGTTTATTTACATTAATAGCCAAACATACAACCAGTACACTCGTTGTCTACTTCTGTCTACCTATTGTTTACTGCAGTTAACTGAGGCAACTATTGGGTGAAAGTGAGACGGAAAGATAAGTTGTGATAGTTGGTCAAATACCGTTATGTCCATGCACGAACGAGTCATGCTGAACACAGCAAAGCCTTAGATGAAGTAAAATTCAATATTAAGAGAGACATTCTGTAGCGTACCAGCAGCTCAGAAATTGTCACTTCTCCAACTATTAGTGGGATAGCCTCCTGTATCCAGAAGAAATTCAATTGCAGTTTTAAAAATTACTTAATGGGATGTAGATGTCGCTGACATGGCTTGCATTTGTAAAACATCCCGAACTCTCTTCAAGTTGAGTGGCTACTTGCGTCATTCCAGTATGCAGTTGAGAGTCAATAACTTTATAGACGTTTGCTGAGAATATTCTCTGGACCCCAAACAGACAGGAAAAGATAGAAAGGCGGATAGATGGCATATTTCAGGCAAGTACACAAACCAAAGGTTAATAATAGCAATTGATTTCAATTTTAGCAGAATGAAATGGGATAATCACAATTTGACGTGCCCAGAAGTGGCTGAATTCTTAAAATTGCCCAGGAAAGTTTTGAAAACTCTGCAAAGTCCTGCAATATTGGGCCTATTTTTAGGTAAATAGGTAAGTAAAAGAAGTATTAATTGGAGAGAATTTTGGTAATAGTGACTGAGATCCTGTAAGATATTATATCTCCATGGAAAATGACAAAAATCAATGACAAATAAACTTTTTGAATTGGTGCAAGGCCGACATTATTCTGACAAGACTGGTTCTAGTCAAAGTGGTTTGGGAGCAACTATTTGTAAGAAACGTACATCGGAGTACTGGGAATTTTTCCCATGGGAAATAATGAATTTGTAGGGGCATAATTTTCCTCAACGGTGAAGACTGGCAGCAAAAATTCTGAAGATTGTGATATATGAAGGAGTGCCAAAGTCAAAACCTTACCTTGTGAATAGGCATAGCACACGCTGAGCAGGAGTGGACATGGGACTGCTGAGTAAGTGAAGTAATGTATTTGGGTGGTTGTGTTACTCAAAGCACTACTTTTAAGTAGTGTCACCACCCCCCCATCCTCCGCCTCTAACCAAAAAGAATGTTTCTGTGCATCGGATTGGTAAGGTAGCTAGTTTTTAAAAATTCTTTATTTTTCAATAGTGTCTTTGAAAGTTTAGAATAATGGGAATGGCAGTTAGGGCAGTTGCATGTTACTCCCGTAAAATGTGGGAGGTAAGGTTCACCACTAGTGTTCCTACTGACTGAATCTGTGGGAAGTGCACCCAACTCCATCTCCTCAAAAACCACATTAGGAAATTGGTACTGGAGCTGGATGAACTTCGGATCATTCGGGAGGCAGAGGGGATTATTGCAAGCAGACACAGGGAGGTTGTCACACCTCAGGTGCAAGAAAAAGGCAGATGGGTTACAGTCAGGGGACAGAAAGGGAACTGGCAGGCAGTGCAGGGAACCCCTGTGGCTGTTCCCCTCAATAACAAGTATTCCATTTTGGATACTGTTGGGTGGGACGACTTACTGGGGTAAACCATGGGGTACAGGTCTCTGGCACAGCATCTGTCCCAATTACTCAGAAGGGAAGTTTGGAGATGAGCAAAGCATGAGTCCTTGGGGACTCCATAGTTAGGGGGACAGACAGGAGTTTCGGTGGGAATGAGAGAGACTCATGGTTGGTGTGTTGCCTCCCAGGTGCCAGGTCTGAGATTATGTTTTCAGGATCCTTAAGAGGGAGGGGGAGGGGGAGCAGAACTAAGTCGTGGTCCACTATCAGCGCTAACAATATAGATAGGAAAAAGAATGAGGATTTAAGGCAGGCATTTAGGGAGCTAGGTTAGAACAGAGTTGTTATCTCTGACTTGTTACCCATGTCACATGCTAGCTAGATGAGGAATAGGGAGAGAGAGGAGTTGAGCAAGTGGCTACATGGATGGTGAAGGAGGGAGGGTTTCGGATACCTGGATAATTAGGTCTCGTTCTGGGGTAGGTGGGATCTCTACAAACAGGATGGTCTACTCCTGAGCCAGAGGGATGCCAATATCCTGGGGGGATATTTGCTAATGCCCTTCAGGGGGGTCTAAGCTAATTCAGCAGCGGGGTCAGAACCTAAATCCTGGTTCCAGTGTCCAGGATCTTGAAATAAGTGAGGACAGAAATGAGTTTCAAGGTCACAAAAGTTCACTGGCAAGCAGAAAGGTGGTTTGAAGTATGCCTACTTCAATGCCAGGAGCATCCAGAATAAGGTGGGTGAACCTGCAGCATGGGTTGGTACCTGGGACTTCGATGTTGTGGCCATTTTGGAGAAATGGATAGAGCAGGGACAGGAATGGTTGTTGCGGATTCTGGGATTTAGATGTTTCAGTAAGAACAGAGAAGATCATAAAAGGGGGGAGGTGTGGTATTGTTATTCAAGGACAGTATGACAGTTGCAGAAAGGAAGTTTGAGGACTCATCTACAGAGGTAGTATGGGCTGAGGTTAGAAACAGGAAAGGAGAGGTTACCCTGATGGGAGTTTTCTATGGGCCTCTGAATAGTCTAGAGATGTAAAGGACAGGATAGCAAAGATAATTCTGGAAGGGTGCAAGAATAACAGGGTAGTTGTTATGCGGAACTTTAACTTTCCAAATGTTGATGTAAGTATGATAGTTCAAGTATTTTAGATAGGTCAGTTTTTGTCCAATGTGTGCAGGATGGTTTCCTGACACAGTATGCAGACAAGTCAACAAGGGGTAAGACCATTTTGGATTTGGTACTGGGTAATGAACCTGGCCAATGTTAGATTTGAAGGTAGGTGAGCACTTTGGTGATAGTGACCACTATTCATTTATCTTAACTTTAGCAATAGAAAGGGATGGGTATATACTGCAGGTTAAGAGTTATTGCTGGATGAAAGGTAATTACTGAGATTAGGTAAGATTTGGGATGCATAGGATGGGGATGGGCACAATTGGAATGTTGGTCTTATTTAAGGAACAGCTACTGCGGGTCCTTAATACCATGTACTATCAGTCTGGGAGGAAGTGGTCATGTGGAGGAGCCTAGTTTACTAAAGAAGTTGAATCTCAAGAGGAAGAAGAAGCCTTATGTTAGGATGAGACATGGAAGCTCAGTTAGGGCACTTGAGAATTACAGGCTAGCCAAGAAAGACCTAAAGAGAGAGCTAACAAGAGCCAGAAGGTGACATGAGAAGTCGTTGGCAGGTAGGATCAAGGAAAACCCAAAAGCTTCCTCTGGGTATATCAGGAATAAAAGAATGACTAGAAAAAGATTAAGGCCAATCAAGGATAGTAGTGGGAAGTTGTACATGGAATCTGAGGAGGGAGAGGAAGCATTGAAAAAATATTTTTTATTATTATTCACAACAGGAAAAAGACAATGTTGTCAAGGACAATACTGAGATACAGGCTGCTAGACTTGATGGGATTGAAGTTCATAAAGAGAAGATTAAATTATATTTGATTCTCTATAGTGTGGAAACAGGCCCTGCAGCCCAACAAGTCCACACTAACCCTTCGAAGAGCAACCTACCCAGACCCATTCCCCCCAACTAATGCATCCAACACTACAGGTAATTTAGCATGGCCAATTCACCTAACCTGCACTTCTTTGACTGTGGGAGAAAGCCAGAGCACCTGGAGGAAATCCATGCAGACATGGGAAATCCATGCAGACAGTTACCTGAGGCAGGAATTGAACCCAGGTCCCTGGGGCTTTAAGGCAGCAGTGCTAACTACTGAACCACCATGCCGCCCTAGCAATTCTGGAATGTGTTAAAATGGATAAGACCCCTGAGCCAGATGGAATCTATCCTGGGATTCTCTGGGAAGTCAGGTAGAGATTACAGAGCCTTTGGCTTTGATCTTTATGTTGTCATTGTCTACAGAAATAGTGCCAGAATACTTGAGGATAACAAATGTTGTCCCCTTGTTCAAAAAGGAGAAGACAACCATGGTAATTCCAGACCAGTGAGCCTTACCTCAGCTGTGGGTAAAGTGTTGGAAAATGTTATAATCATCTGTAGAGAAATAAGTTGATTCGGGATAGTCAAGACAGTTTTGTGAAGGGAAGGTCATGCCTCACAAAGTTCTTTGAGATGGTGGTCAAACGGACTGATGAGGGTGAAGTGGTTGATGTGGCATATGTGGATTTCAGTAAGGCGTCTGATAAGGTGACGCATGGTAGTGTATTTCACAAAATGCAGAGGCATACAATTGAGGGTGATTTAATGGTTTGGATCAGAAATTGACCAGCTGAAAGATGACAGTGTGGTGGTTAATGAGAAATGTTTATCCTGAAGTTCAGTTACTCGTGGTGTACTGCAAGGATCTGTTTTGGGGCCACTGCTGTTTGCTATTTTTATAAATGGTAGAGATGAAATGAGGATCGGTTAGTAAACTTGTTGATGACACTAATGTCGTAGAGTTGTGGATCGTGATATTGTAAGTTACAGAGGGACATTGATAAGCTGCAGAGCTGGGCTGCAAGGTGGCAAATAGAGTTAATGTGGAAAAGTGAGCATTCGTTCACTTTGGATGGAGCAACATGAATAAAGAGTATTGGGCTAATTTTAAGATTCTTGGTAGTGTAGATGAGCAGGGAGATCTTGCTGTCTATGTACGTAGATACGTGAAAGTTGCCGCCCAGCTTGATAGGGTTGTTGAGACAGCATATGGTGTATTAGCTTTAATTCATGGAAGGATTGAGTTTCAGAGCAATAAGGTCATCCTGCCCGATGTACAAAACTCTGGTGCAGCTGCACTTGGAGTATTGCCTACAAATCTGGCCACAACATTATAGGAAGGATGTGGAAGATTTGGAAAGGGTGCAGAGGAGATTTACTAGGATGTTGCCTTGTATGGAGAGAAGGTCTTATTAGGAAAGAATGAGGGAGTTGAGGTAGTTTTTGTTAGAGAGAGGTTGAGAGGTGACTTCATTGAGATGTATAAGATAATCAGAAAGTTAGATGGGGTGGGCACTGAGAGCATTTTTTCCTCGGATGGTGATGGCTAGCATGAGGGGACATATCTTTAAATTGAGGTGAGATGGATATAGGACAGATGTCAAAGGTAGTTTCTTTACTCAGAGAGTAGTGGGGGTGTGGAATGCACTGCCTGAAACAATTGTAGACTCGCCAAATTTAAGGACATTTAAATGGTCATTGAATGAACATATGGATGAAAATGGAACAGTGTAGGACAGATAGGCTTCAGATTGGTTCCACAGGTTGGCACAACATCAAGGGCTGAAGGGCCTATACTGTGCTGCCATGTTCTATGTTCTTTGTTCCATAAAGTGAGGTTGAGTTAGCTGGGGCTTTTTACTCTGGAGAGAAGAAGGAAGAGAGGTGACTTGATAGAGGTGTACAAGGTAATGAGAGGCATAGATAGAATAGATAGCCAGAGATTTTTCTGCAGGACAGAATTTCATGAGGGGTCATAATTTTAAGGTGATTGGACAAAATTATAGGGGAGATGTCAGAGGTAAATTCTTTACGCAAAAAGTGCACTGCCAGCAGTTGTACTAGAGTCAGAGACATTAGGGAAATTTAAGCGACTGCTAAACAAGCAGATGATGGCAGCAAATTGAGGGTTGTGTAGGTTAGGTTCATCATAGAATAAGATAAAGGCTCAGTACAACATCGTGGGCTGAAGGGCCTGTACTATGCTGCATTGTTTTATGTCCTATGTTCTATGTTTGTGCAAAATTAGTGAATGATTATAGCAGAGAAAGACAGTTACCAGCTCGTCTTGTCTGTGTCATTCTGGATACAGAATTGGCTGGCACATAGAAGACAGAGGGTGGTAGTAAATGGAATATATTCAGCCTGGAGCTTGCTGACCAGTGTTTTTCCATAAGAATCTCTGCTATCTGTGATTTTTATAAATGACTTGGATGACGAAGTGGAAGGGTGGGTTAGTAAGTTTGCTGATGTCGCAAAGGTTGGTGGAGTTCTGAATAGTATGGAGGGCTGTTGCAGACTGCAATGGGACATTGTTAGGATGCAGAGCTGGGCTGTTAAGTGGCAGATGGAGTTCAACCAAGAAAAGTGAGAAGTGATTCATTTTGAATTTGAATGCAGATTACAAAGTTAAAGACAGAATTCTTGGCAGTGTGGAGGAACAGAAGGATCATGGGATTCATGTCTGTAGGTCCCTCAAAGTTGCCACCCAAGTTGTTGGGTTTTTAAGAAGGCATGTAGTGTATTGGTTTTCATTAGTGGAGGGTTGAGTTTAAGAGCCTTGAGATTATGTTTCAACTTTATAAAGTCCTGATTAGACCACACTTGGAATATTGTATTCAGTTGTGGTTGCCCCATTATGGGAAGGAAGTGGAAGCTTTAGATATGGTGCCGAGGAGAATTACCAGGTACTGCCTGATCTGGAGGACATGTCTTATTAAGAAAGGTTGAGGGAGCCAGGGCTTTTCTCATTAGAACGAAGAAGAATGAGAGGTGGTTTGATAGATATGTACGGGATGATGAGAGGCATAGACTGAATGGATAGCCAGAGACTTTATTTTCCCAGAGCAGAAATGGCTGTTATGAGGGTGCATACTTTAAAGGTGATTGGAGAAAGGTTTATGGGAGATTTAAGAGGTAGGATCTTTTCGCAGAAAATGGTGAGTGCATGGAATGCACTGGCAGTAGTGGTAGTTGAGTTAGGTACACTCGGGAAATTTAAGCAACGCTTGGAAAAGCACATGGATGATACTGAAATAAGGAATATGTAGGTTTGTTTGATCTTACAACAAGATTAGTGGTCAGCTCAACATCGATGGCCAAAGGGCCTGTAAAGTGCTGTACTCTTCTATGTTCTATTACCACCCTATTCCCTAGACATTCTGTAGTTTATCCTGCCTCTCCTTGTAATTCCCACAAAACGGGGATTAAAGGAACAAAACTAAAAGTGGAGAAGAAGTGTTTGTCAGAAAGGGGAAATAAACTTCAGAATCAATTCGTTGTTACAGTTCAGCATTTTCATATGGGGCCATAGTGGAAGCTCCAAATAATATCATGGTCAGTTCAAGTGTAAGAAGTCTGTTCAGTCAATAGCTGCCTCAGGTTAGCTCAACAGCATAGCTTTTGAGAGAAATTTAAATGAAGACTCTTTAATGAACGATGAAGGGTCTGCTGGGAACTCAATCTTAGGACCTCCTGGTTTAATAATCAACTGCTTTTACCATCTAAATCATGTCACATTCAGTGCTGAGCTGCAGCTACGGGGCAGCATCAGTAAAAGTGTCATTCAACACACCTGATTCCAGACTGTTGGCTAGAAATGACCAGGAGTTTCTCACTGAATTTGTTCAGAGTCTTGACTCGAAGAGACTATCACTCAAAGTATGAAAGTACATTTCACTAAAGTGAATCATAAAATAATACAGCGGCTATGAATGAAATGATGGAAAGTTCCAGAAAAGAAGGAGGTCACCCTGCAACAGGCAACTGAGGACATGTGTGTCCTTTGCCAATGAAAGTCACTGCTTTGCAGAGTGGGGACTATTGAAGTGAAGCAGTGACAGCGATTATCTTTGCTGCTTGTTCATCTTGTGAATGTGACCATTCTCACTTATGTCCCTGTTAATACCACAGTTCTGCAGCATGTAGGTCTTAGGCTGCATGGGGCCAGTGGTGCAATGGATAACACGCCTGACTCGGGAACAGAAGATTGTAGCTTCCACCACTGGCTTGCAAGACCAATGTTCTATCCAATGAGCTATGGAGTCAACATTGGAAGTGTGCACTTTTAAATGGACAAAGATTGAGTATAGTATGATTATAATTGGGTGCGGGAGAAGCATAATGCAATCTGAGACAAATCCAAAACTCTGTCCACTGAGTGATGGTCTTGTGCATTAGAAATTGCAATGTAACAGATGACTGGGTAGCCTGTGTATGAAAAACCAAGAAATGCAACAAAACAGAGACAGGGTAGAGTGGGTTACATCCATGGTGTTAGAAACAGAGTTCCTCTCCGATGGTCCCATGGTCAGGATTCAGTGCTTTCACTGCCATGATCTGTTAATGATGAACATTTATCGTAATAAGTAGAAAATATTGACTGATCATTAGATGCAGAATTATGGTGTGGACCAATCAGAATCCCTTCACTGCATGTTACAGTTCCACATTAACAATGTCAGCTGCAGATGGCTGACATGCAATTGGCTGAAAACAAGAATAGTCTTGAAAAGTGAACTGCAATATTGGTTTCAAAGAGGTGACTGCAGGCCTAGTGAAGCCAGGATCAATATGGGTACAGAAGACTGGTTTTTACTGTTTACCCTTGCGTACAGATCACTCTGAATCAATCATCCACAATTACTCTCCCTTGTTGTTATGCCCTCTGCATATCTCACAACAGTTCCATGTCCCGAAGGGATCCATTCATTTTTAATTTGGTAAACCTTATGAAAGGTTTGGCAGCCTCACATTAAGACTATAAATTTTAGGAGCAGAAAGGTCATTCAACCAGCTTATGTCTGATCTGTTAAGACTCAACTGCATTTTCTTACCTTTCTGGAGAACCCTTGGAACTCTTACTAATGAAAACCTGTCCATCTTAGTCTTGAATATACTTAATGACCCAGTCTTGATACCTTCTGCCGTGAAGAATTCCACAGATTCACAACCTCTGAAAGAATAAATTCCACCTCACCTCTGTCTTAAATGTGAAACTTTGTGAGATTATATCCTGTCAACTTAAACTTTCTTGGATCAGGAACCCACTTTTCCACATCCAACTTATCAAATTTGCAAAAACCTACATGCTTCAACGGAATAGACTTTTGTTTCTGTTGTGCTATGGCTGGCTGTCAAAGACGATGGCTTTCGGGGCTGCCTTCCATTTGTTTTCATCTCTGACAATGAGCTCTCACGCATTCTGAGAGATCTTCTCTCTTTGCTGGTATTAAAGTAAGGAATTCCTGTTCATTTTAAGAGTTTGTACCAAAACAATTCCTCCTCATTCCCTGATCAGGAATCATACCCACGAAACAGCAGGGAGTGCATCAAATCATAACCACCAGAACACCAAGGATGTTGCAGCGGGATGCTCGCAACATTTCTTAATGACACAGTTCTTGGCATTTTTTTTTCATTTAAGTTGTGAAATGATTGCGAATCACTGAATTTTAAACAGCATGGAAAGAGATCTTTTAAACCTTCATATCAATGCTGGTCATCAAGTTACCATTGCTTCTAAACCCTGGATCTCGCACTTGGCTTGTAGCCTTGTCTGCTCTGACGTTTGAAGAGTCATAGAGTCCGACAGCATGGAGACAGCCCCTCTGGCCCGAGCTGATCCATATCAACCAAACTGTCCATCCACTCTAATCCAAGTTCCCTGCCCTTGGCCTAGATCCTTCTTAACTTTTCCTATCTGTGTATTTGTCCAAATGCCTTTTAAATGCTGTTAATGTACCCTCCTCAATCACTTCCATTGACAGCTCATTCCATGTGCGTACCACCCTCTGTGTTAAAAACATTGCCTCTCAGGTTCCCTTTTATTCTTTCTCTCTAAATGATGCCTTCTAGTCCTCGATTGCCCAACCCTGGGAAAAAGAGAGTTACTTCACCCTGTCCATGCCTCTCATGATTTTGCACACTTCTGTATTCCTCTCTCTGTCTACTATGTTCGAAAGAAAAAGGTCCTCGCTTGTCCAACCTCTCCCTATTACTCAAACCATTGAATCCTGGCAACATCCTTATAAATTTCTTCTGCACTCTTTCCAGTTTAATAATATTCTTTTTAAGAGCAAAGTGATCAAAACTGAGCACAATACTCCAAATGCACACTCCTGCATAACTGCAATATAACTTCCCAAACTCTATACTCAATGCCCTGGCTGATGAAGACCAGTGTGCCAAAAGCATTCTTCACTGTCCTGTCTACCTGTGACTCCACTTTCAGAGAACAGTACACCTGAACTCCAAGGTCCCAGTACACTCCTTAAGTTACTACCATTCACCATGAGTTGACTTTTCAAAATGGAAGACCTCACATTTATCTGTATTAAACTCTATTTTCCATTTCTCAGCACACTTCCCAGCTGATCAAGGTCCTGCTGCAATTTCTGACAACTTGCCTCACTGTCCATGATACCACTTATTTCAGTGTCATCTGCAAACTTACCAACCATGCCTTGTATATTCTCAACCAAATCATTGATATACATAACTACCAGCAATGGGCCCAACACTGACCCCCGAGTCACTCCACTACTCCTAGGCCTCTGGTCTGACAAGCATCCTTCCACTATTACCCTCTTCTTCCTACCATCAAGCCAATTGTGTATGCAATTTGCTAGCTCCCCATGGATTCCAAGCGATCTAACCTCCCAGGGCAATCTTCCATGTAGAACCTTATCAAAGGCCTGACTGAAATCTACATAGACTATGTCTACTGCCCTGCTGTCACCAACCTTCCTGGTCACTCCATCAAAGAACTTTAACAAATTTTGTGAGGCACAATCTCCCATGCACAAAGCCTTGCTGACTCCTCATCAAACCGTCTTTCCAAATGTATAAATATCTTACCTCAGAATTTTCTCAAGTAACTTGCTCATCTAAATAGTTTGTCAATATCTTGAGGTTTTTAGTAGAACACCAACAGTTCTTTCAGCCCATGACAGTAAACATTGCCATTTGGTGGGACGTGGAACCCACATTTTCTTTCTTAAAGACAGTTCTGAAAGCCAGGAATCTTTCTTTGAGCTGTTTCGTACATTTTCTGATGATGCCAACAGTGTCGCTTGAATTCCCTAACTGGTTGAGTTACCATGAGTTACTCTCCTTCGCAGGGTCTCTGCTCATCAAATGTGTGATATCCCACAGGCTAAACCACCATGAACCATTTCTGTCTAATGAGAGTCCAGTATGAATTTGGAGACTTCATCTTTTAATAAGTGGCTCAATGTCAGACGTTGTTACATAACATCCCTGGGGAGTGAAAGGGACTTTTAATTCTTCATTCAATGGTATTCTTATACCACTTGTCTTTGTAGGAGATAATAGAAAGATTGCTGTTACATACTGAAAGAAATAAATTCAAAACAACAATGGCCAATTTGCCCAGTATTCCCAATACTGGTCAATGCCCATCTGCAGCAGTGATGATCTCTGGGCATGCGCAGTGTTTTGCCCACCTTCAGATCACTTGGCTCATACGCTGTGGGAGAAATCCAAGTGGCCTTTTTTGCCTCTTCTCCACAAAAGGTCTCTTTTGAGAAGGAGGAGTGGTGAGGCAATGGACAGGGTGGTTGAATGCAGAAGCTTTTTATAAACACTTCGTGGGTGGGGCAGACCCCGAATAAATAAACTATTTGTTCCTGTTTCACAAAATGGGACAACAGTAAGCCTCCTCTTGGCATAAAACGGCTGCCATCTTTGTAAGTCGACAAGCAGAACGCTGGAAGAACACAGCAAGCCAGGCATCAGCAGGTGGAGAAGTCGACATTTCAGGTGTAACCCTTCTTCAGGTCTGGGGGTAGTTGTAACAGAAGCTGTAGATAAAGGGGGTGGGGGGCTTTTGTGGTGAGGTGGGGTTAGGTGAAGACAGGTAGAGGGTATGACCTGGTTGGTCAATGGGAGGAGTGAAGTGGATTGGTGGCTTAGAGGAATGGGAAGGAGGGGGAAGGACTGGGAAGGGAGATTACTTGAAATTGGAGAGTTGAGTCCTCAGGGCTGTACGCTGCCCAGGCAGAAGATGAGGTGCTGTTCCTCCAATTTGCAGTAGGATTCATTGTGGAAATGGGAAGGAGAATTAAAATGGGTGGTGACTGGGATGTCCGGGCGGTCCCTGTGGGCCCGGCTGAGATGCTCAGGAAAACATTCCTTTAGTTTGCATTTGGTCTCTCCGATGTAGTGAAGACCACATCGGGAGCACCAGATAAGGAAATCTAAGTTGGAGGAGAGGCAGGTGAACCTCTGTGTCACCTGGAAGGACTGTTTGGGGCCATGAATGGAGGTGAGGGGGATGGTGTACTGGCAGGTTTTGCATCTTTTCCAATTGCAGGGGAAGGTACTTGGAGGTTTTGGGTGCAGTTGGTGGGGACACTGGCACAAACCAAGGATTGGCGAAGCTCCTTGCGGAAAGTAGGGAGGGGTGGAGAGGGGAAGAGGTCCTTGGTGATATGATCCAAACTGTTCATACAAAGGGTACACATGATATTCGTATCCTGAAGGCATTCAGAATAAGACAGACTTGATGCAACACAGTTTTAATGAAAAGCTGATTTGTATTATTCTTATCCCAAATAAGAATAATACAAACATCATCAAAAACAGGTCCAGAAAACATAGATTGAAAATAAACAACAGCATCAAAATCCAACACTGAAAGTTCTTACAAAGCCCTTTGCTGTTTAAGCAGTCCTGATGAACCACAAAAATACTTGACAAACAATATGCAGGTAGACAGTCTATACCCAGTGTAAACATATTGATGTACAGAAACATTGATCACTTTCAAAACTTACCATAAAAGATACACAACTGTATCAACATTTCATTGACAATATCAACACCTTAAAGAAAACAGGGTTTAATAATATCAATACAAACAGCCCGATGACTGAGGTTCATTCCTTTGTGTAAGTAAAAGCAAAACCCTACACCTGTGATTCTTTGTGAACTCGCGGGTGTGTTTGCAAACTGCATATCTTTTTACACAAACAGAGCAAGTTCAATTCTAGTCTCCTTGATTTCGAAAAGATGTTAACAGAGTAGGTTTTAAACACTTAATCGAAAGTTCCTGGGAAGTGATGCTGAACAAAGAGACCCTGGAGTGCAGGTTCATAGTTCCTCGAAAGTGGAGTCGCAGGTAGACAGAATAGTGAAGAAGGCATCTGATACGTGAGCTGTTATTGGTCAGCGCATTTATTAAAGGAGCTGGATGCACATGTTGCAGCTGTAAATGACATTGATTAAGCCACTTTTGGTGTACTGCATTCAATTCTGGTCTCCCTGCTAGAGGAAGGCTGTTAGAAAACTTGAAACAGTTCAGAAAAGATCTACAAGGATGTTGTCAGGGTTGGAGGGTTTGAACTACCGTTGAGGCTGAATAATAGGCTGGGGCTATTTTCCCGAGAACATTGGAGGAGGAGAGAGGCCTTACGTAATAAGTCTTTAAAATCATGAGGAGCACGGATAGTGTGAATAGTCAAGGTATTTTTTCCAGGCTAGGGGAGTACAAAACTAGAGGGGATCAGTTTAACGTGATAAGGAAAGTTTTAAAAGTGCATGTGTAGAATGAGCTGGTCAGCATGGACGGGTTGAACTAAAAGGTCCGTTTCTCTCTTGACTCTATGTTGTTAAACTTGAAAGATTTCATGAAAACATAGAAAATAGGTGCAAGAGTAAGCTATTCCACCCTTCGATCCTGCACCACCATTCAATCCAAAACATGGACGATCATGCATTCTCAGTATCTCTTTCCTGCCCTCTCCCCAAACCTCTTGATCTCTTTAGCTGCAAGGGCCATGTTTAGTTCCCTTTTGAATATATCCAATTAATTGGCCTCAACAGCTTCCTGTGGGAGAGAATTACACAGGTTCACAACTCTGAAAAAACTCTTCCTCATCTCAGTCCTCACAGGCTTACCCCTTGGTCTTAGACTGTGACCCCTTGTTCTGGGCTTGCTAACATCGGGAACATTCTTCCTGCATCGAGCTAATTCAGACTTATCATGATTTTATATATTTCCATGAGATAGTCCCTCATTCGTCTACATTCCAGCGAATACAAGCCCAGTCAATCCAGTCTTTCCTCATGTCAGTCTTGCAATCCCAGAAATCAGTCTGGTGAACTTTCGCTGGATTCCGTCAATAGCAAAAATGTCTTTCCTCAGACTAATAGATTAAAACTGCACATAATACCCAAGGTGTGGCCTCACCAAGGACCTGCATAACTGCAACAAGACATCCGTCCTCCAATACTCAAATTGTCCTTCTGAAGGAGCATGAATATAGTGAATAGCCAAGGTCTTTCTCCCCGCAGGGCAAGGGAGTTCAAAACTAGAGGGGAGAGACTTAGTGTGAGAGGGGAAAAGATTTAAAAGGAATGGGAGAGGTAATCTCTTCACTCAGAGGTCGGTGTGTGTGTGAAACTAGCTGCCAGAGTTGCTGGTGAATGTAGCACAATTACAACATTTAACTGGCATCTGGAAGGGTCCATGAATAGGAAATGTTGAGAGTGATATGGGCCAAATGCTCACAAATGGGTCTAGATCAGTTTAGGGTATCTCGTCAATATGGATGAGTTGGTGCTGTATAACTCTATGACGTTTAAGCAAAATGGTGGAAATCTGAAATAATCTGAAGCAATTAATAAGTTTATAAAATAATGAGGTATAAATAGAGTTGATGGCAGTTGTCTTTTCCCTAAGATGTAAATTTCAACACCGAGGGAGGATATTTTTAAGGTGAGAGGAGAGAGACTTTAAGAAGTCTTAAGAGGCAATATTTTTGCACAGAGGGTGGTTTGTGTGTGGAATGAACTTCCTGAGGAAGTGGTGAGTGCTGATACAATTGCAACATTTAAAAGACACATGGATGGATACATGATTAGGAAAGGTTTGGAGGGATATGGATCAGGAGCAGGCAGGTGGGACTAGTTTAGTTTTGAATTATTTTGGCATGGACTTGTTGAACCAAAGGGTCTGTTTGCGTGCACTATGACTCAATGACTAAAATCAAAAAGAGTTGGAGATACTCAGCAGGTCTGCTAACATCTGGAAGGGTGACACACGCAGGAAACATTGGAACCTTGAAGTGTTTAGATGATTATACAAGGCACTACAGTTTAGATTACTTGCCAAGTACTGGAACATGAGATTCAAGTTAGTAGGTGCTTGATGACCAGCATGGATATGATGGGGATATTATGTTCAACAATTTTCTATCAGACTCTGACCCCATTTGGCTCAGTGTTTCTCTGGGGCTCTCTCTTTTAAGAAGCAGACAGGAGGAGCAAGCAGCGAAGAATACAAGTGACATGCTGGTCGTCACAGTGAAAGGATCTAATAACAGGAGCAGGAACATCTTTCTGCAATGGCTTTGGTGAGATCATAGTTGGAATAGTGTGAACCTTTGTTCTCCTTTTCCAAGGAGGGATGCCCTGGCTATTGAGAGAATGTAAAGAAGGTTCACCAGATTGATTCATGGGATGTCAGGACTAATGTATGAAGAGAGACTTGATCCTCATTTAATTCTCCTTTCTTCTGTCTTTCTGAGCAGCTACTGCACCACTAATATTCTGTCTCCCATTTTCTGATCTGAATCTGACCCATCTAAGCCTACACTTTGGTCTCCATCTCCTACTAGTTTGAAACCTCACTGTCACAAAGCTAGTCCCTTTTTTTCCCTAAAAGTTGTTCCTTGGCTCAAGGGCACTCTGATCTTCTTCAGAGGGTTATAAACTGGGCTGGGGTCTGATCAGTGGTTTGGTACGGAGATGAAAAGGATTTTGAGAGGCCTTTTGTTTAAATGTAAACAGATGAGACTTCAGGCCAAAGTGATCATGTTTTGGAAGTGATCTATATAATTAAATTGGAGTGGTTAGCTCTCTAGCTGAAATATGCAGTTCTAGTTCAATTTTTGACCTGGTGAGAAGTTCAACAGGGAGCTGTGTGGAAACTCTCTCACTCTCTCTTTCTGCCTCTCAACTTCAACCTGTAAGCATGTGTTCCAATTATACTGGTTTTTAAAGGAAATGTGCTTATTGGGGCTGTTGTCAATATTCAGAACAGCGTAATTAAGTCTTGTTGGATAGGCTGAGTTCTGCAGGGGGTCCTTATTCTGTTCTTTGTATTTCATTGTGTAATTTAGTGAATACATTTTTGTGTGTTTTAAAATCTAGTAGTCAACCTAGCTAACTTATTCCGGGTAATTTTCACTGTACGCTTACTGAAACAAATTGCAAAATTATGGTCTGAGCTGCCTGCTTAAGAATGTTCTGAGTGGTCTGGCTTAGTCCATAACACTCATCAACTGATCAAGCAAAAGCCCCTAAGTGGAGATTTGTCCCAGCTCTGCCCGAGGGCAACTGGTCAGGCTTGTACAGGTCCCAACTAACCCAGAAATGGTTCCAATGCCTGATGAGTCTAAATCCTTCCCTGGTACACCAATTCTCCAACCATATATTCAGCTGATCTCTCGTCTTATTCCTGCTCATGCTAGGATGTGGCATTGGGAGCAGGTCTGATGTTATTACATTTGAGGACTTACATTTTCATGGGTTGTCTATTCTCCTATATTCAGCTTTCAGGTCCTCATCTCTTTGTTTAGCTTTGCCATTGATACCTGCCTGTTTGGCCTCCAGCTCCAGAAGATCCTGCAGCTGCTCCATGATATTGTGGATCCTGACACTAGGAAGGTAACACACCATCTTAGATTCATGCCTGCGGCCACATACGTGCCTGTTTGTACCTCTGTCTATTTAATTCCCTGTCATTGCTGCCCTGCCAGTCTCATTCCTCCCCTTCTGTGTAGAAGAGCTATCTGTGGTGTCATGAACCTAACCATTGCTGATTTCCCTGAGAGGCCACTCCACTCGCACTCGCACCCCCTCTCCTCCCCACCCCCCCGACAATCCCAAAAGAGTCCAAAGTGGTATATCTGTTTGAGAAGGGGATGACGACTAGGGATTCCTGCACTCCCTCCTCAGCTTTTTACTTCACTTTATCCTTTCTGCCTGAGTAGTCCTCACGTGCGGTGAGACCAACTCACTAAATGTGCTGTCCACAATTATCTCAGGTTCACAGATGCTCCACGGCGAGTTTGCCCACAGCTCCAAAAAGCAGTTACTCAGTAGCTGCAGATGGATACACTGCTGGCACACATAGCCATCAGGGACACTGGAAGCAGCCCTTATTTCCCAAATCGTCTGAGATCTCCTGTCACGACCTCTCTCTAGATTCAGCTAGTTACTTCTGTTAAGAGAATTTGAATGAGCTAGTGATCTTCCTTAATTTCAAACACTTCCAGCATAATCAAAAGCCCCTCCCTTTCAGTTGATAAATTACACTTTCAAAACTGTAGGAAAATACTCTGCTGGCATCACTTACAAATTAGCAGCTCCAATTGTGACCATGTGAGTTTCTGAACTGCCTGAACAGAGATTGAACACTATGCTCAATCTTTCAGCTTCACCATCTTCCTGTCTCATTTGTCTATTTTCACCCAACCACAAAGCACTCTATTGAGTCAAGCAGAAACTGAAGTGCAGCCTTGTCATTTAATTGTCTGCTCATACCTACACTGATCTCAGCTGCCTGCACTGTTCCATGAGCGCTCAGGGAGCAGCATCTCATCTTTCAATTCAGCTCTTTATAACCTCCACATTCAACATGGACTTGAGCAGTTTCTGGACCAACAGACAGTTGTCAGGATCTGGAATGTTCCACCTGAAAAGAGAACATAGAACATAGGTGGTGGAATTCAAGTCCGTAGAAATTTTAAAAGGAAATTTTCAGGTAGTTCAGAACGAGAAGCTTAATAGGCTAAATCAGGAAGTGGGTGATTGGGACTAAACATGACTCTGCTTTCAAAGAGATGAGGTGTAAGTTGGATAACTCCGTGCTCCCTCTCAGGACATCTTTCTCAGCAAACTGAGCACATACCCCAAGGGTGATCTAATCACCAATATGAAGATCTTGCTGCTTTCCGATTTACAAACATATCAGAGATATTTTCCCGCAGTCACAACAGACAAATCTTTTTTTCCCATCCAGAGTTAAATGCCAATTATGTTCAGATCCGTATTCAGATCTGATAGCTATGCTGACTATTAGAACTTGCTTGGAGAATGTGGTCTCAATTATTCTCAAGCAATACCCTGTAAAACGATTTCACTAAAGAAAAATCACTGTCTGTCCAGTATAGAAATCTGGAAAAGATAAAACACTTCTTTTGGCTTCAGTTTGCTGTGTACAGTAAATACTCCTTTTCAAATCGCCCGCCTCCACCAAGGAAGAGCATGCGCGTTCCTCTCCACTGTCCTCAACAAAGATGGCGGCGGCAACCTGGTTTCTCTACACGCCTGGGGCCCGCAGCTGTTTTCACGTTTATTGCGGGACAGAGAGTTTCTAATTCGGGATCAGCGGCCCTCACCAAATCATCAGAAAACCTCGCAGTCCAGAATGACTCCATTTGTCTCCCGACTTCTACGGTTTCGCTCTACCTTTCCCGTATCCTCTTCTTGCACTCACCCCGTCACCACTCACGCAGCACAACGCCAGCGGAATTGATTGTCACGTGTCGTCACGCTCGCCCCCGCCCCTCATTCACTCCCATTGGTTGAAGGACCAGCCGCAGCCGCCAGGCCCGCCCACTCTGCCGTCAATCAGCGGGGCCCCATTGTGAGGTGTGAATAAACTCATCTCTGGGTTGAAGTACATCTTTCACTGTGACGCGGACAGTATCACAGAGCACAGGGGCTGGTGGCTATTGGGGCTGCACATTCTCCCTCCGGCGATGCTGCAAATCTGTCCCAACTCCCCAGCCATTTGTCAAAACTATTCCAAATCTTTCTTTCAAAGGTTAAATTCCAAAGTTCTTTTGAAACAAAAAACCGTCGAATCTGCATCCAATTGCCGTTCAGACTGTTTCAGATGCTCAGATGTTGCTGAATGAAATAATCTTCACCTTGCATTATTTGCCATTTACTTAAAAGTGGTGACCAATAATTGCGACATTTTGTCATTGTGAAAATTAAGTATCCTCGAAACATATCTGCATCTCAAGTAAATCTTAGATTCACCTTCTCAATGCGAATTAAGCTGCTACCTCTCCACAAAACAAAAACCCATCTTAATTTTAATTCAATTGACGGAATGTGGATTTTGCTGTCCAGACCAGTATTTATTGGCTATCTATTTATTGGTGGTGAAATGCCTTCTTCAACTAATGTAGTCCATGTAGTGTTGATGCATCAATGCTGTTTGGAAGATAATCTGCAGTCTCACAAACTTCTCTTACGTGGTTTGTGGAAAGAACCTTGATCTGGATCCACTGCACACATATCTTCTCATTCGGCTTTGTTCTAATGAATTTTTTTCTTCACCTTCCTCATGGATAAGTGAAGTTGGAGCCGAGTTAGAATCTCAAACTGCAGCTTCAGAGCAGACAGGACATTCTGAGAAACATTTCATTCTACAATGAGTTGTTATAATCTGGAATGCAGTGCCTGAAGCTTTGGTGCAGTAACAGGAACTTCCGAGATAAAATTGGTGTATGAAGGAAAACACTTTCGGACTGATGTGGAAATCGCAGTGGAGTGGGCAGAGTTAGAAACACACACAAGTCACATCACTGTACATATGAAGTTGCCATGACAACACTGTCCAATCACTCATTGGAAATTAAGGTAAAATCTAAGGTAATTGGAAAGTGAAGGAATGGAGGCATGAGGAGAAAGTGAATGTTAAGTTCTTGAATATGCTGCCTGAGAGGATGGTGGAGGCAGATTCAATCGAGATATTCAAGAGGAATTTGGCTTATTATCTGTAAAGGAAGAAGTTGGGGGAATGTCACTCAGTGAATTTCTCAGGCAGCTACCCAGTGTTACAGGGAGAAGCTGAGGGATTAAGGCTTGGTGAAATGGTGATTCAAATATCAGCACCATTTCCCACCTCACCCACTCATTCTCTAGGCATATTGCTATCACCGTAAGGACATGGTAAAATGGAGGTTGGTGCTTGTTCAGCACTTCCCTGCAGCTGCCACTGTGCAGTTTCTGTTCTGCAGCCTCTGAGCTGAATGGCCTGAAATGGTGCCTGTCCTTACTTGGCCTGTTTGGGGCCACCACATTCTGGAAAGTTCCTGGATGGGGTCTGGTGAAAACCACTGCTCACCTGAATTGAGGTTTGTGTCTCTTATCTTGTTACCTGGACCAGTCGAATCCGATTGCTAGGCTTCAAGTCTGAGCCCTTCACCCGCTGCTCTCTGCTGCTACTGATCCTGTCCTCAAGCATTTTCTTGTTTCTAATCACCATTTCCCTGGTGTAGTCACCAACTGCCTCTGGGTATGAGTATCACTACCAGCTTCTGACTGCTTGGGACAGACTAGATCGGCCACAATACCATTTAAAAACTAGTACCATTGTTCACTATAAACCAAAAGCATCTGGATGGTCCGATCCTGTATTGTTATGACCATTTTTTTGTTTAAATGTTTATTTATTTATTCTATTTTCTCCACAATAAAATAGGGCATACTTAGAAAGATGATAGAGGACATTCTTTATATGGAAATTGAGAGTGTACCTGAGATTATAAGGCTCCTGTGGACTCCTCCATCAGTTATTTTAATGTAGACTTTAAACAGTTTCTTTCAAAAAAGGTCTATTTTTAGAGTTCGCACCAGCCTTAAAGTGGCGCTTACTCTGTAATGGCTCCAGTCAATTTCAAACTGAAAGTTTAAACCAATTATTTTACTTTCAGTTAGGAACAGATCACAGTTTGACACCAGTCTCTGATTTGACAGCACATTTCCAGCATTCACTGATGTTCCCCCTGACTCTGAACATAATTATAAAGGAGCTTCTGTTCAGTGTCTAGGGGTTAGAACCATTGAAAAGTGCAGCTGGGAAACATTTCTTAGCACACGTCAAGAGAAGAGAAATGAGAAGGATCAAAGTGCTATTCATTCCTTTCAGTGTGACCCTGAGGACTGTATCCAGGCTGAAGTTCTGTTCCTGCGAAAGATCCATTCCCAGATTATCCTTTTTGAGCTCCAGCGAGTGATGTTAAACATGGATGGAAAAGAAAAATGCACAACACTGTCATAGAGATCTGATACATGGAAGTAGACCCTTCGGTCCAACTCATCCATGCTGACCAAATATCCTAAATTAATCTAGTCCAATTTGCCAGCATTTAGCCCATATCCCTCTAACCGCTTCCTAAACACTCCTGCATCTGCAGTCTTCACCTTCTCCTAGCTACAAATGCATGGTAACAATGGTATCACCAAATTCACCTCAACGTCCCACCTTTTTGATATTATATTCTGAATGAACAGAAATTGCCTCCATTTAACTTCTGAACATTGAGATGCCTGAAGTTAGTGTCTTTAGTCCAGCTACAAACTCCACTCTGATGCCACTGGTTTCATCTCTCTTCCTGATCATCATCTGAGGCTGAGTACTCTGCAAAATCATACAAATGTAGGGCAACGTGGTGGCTCAGTGGTTAGCATAACAGCCTCACATTGCTAGGGACTTGGGTTCAATTCCAGCCTTGGGTGACTGTCTGTATGGAGTTTGCATGTTCTCCCCATGTCTGCTGGGTTTCCTCCCACAATCCAAAGATGTGCAGGTCAGGTGGATTGGCCATGGAAAATTGCACATGGTGTTAAGTGCATTAGTCAGAGAGAATGGGTCTGGGTGGGTTACTGTTTGGAAGGTTGGTATGGACTTGTTGGGCCAAATGGCCTGTTTGGGTATAATCTAATCATGTACCCATCAGATGCCCTTTAAATGTTGTATTTGTACCAGCTTCCACCATTTCCTCTGCCAGCTTATTCCATACTCTCCAAGAAAAAGTTGCCCTGAGGTGTCTCAAATCTTTCCCCTCGATCCTAAACCTATGCTGTCCCCCTCAATCCCACTGAAATGACCTTGGCTACTCAGACTATCCATGTCCCTCATGATGCTATAAGGTCACCCCTTAGCCGCCAATGCTCCAGGGAAAATAGCCCCAGCTTATTCAGCCTCTCCCTGTAGCTTAAACTCTCCAATCCTGGCAATACCCTTGAAAATCTTATCTGAACCCTTTCAAAGTTTCACAACATCCTTCCTATAGGGGGGAAATCACAATTAAATTCAGATTTCCAAAAGTGGCCTAACCAATATCCTGTCCTGCTGTGACAGAGCCTCCCAACTCTTATACTTAATGCACAAACCAATAAAGGCAAGCATATCAAACACCTTCACTATCCTATCTACCTGTGACTCCACCTTCAAGGAACTCTGAAATTGTACTCCAATGTTTCTTTGTTCAGGAACACTCCTCGGAAACTTACCATTACATGTATAAGTCCTGCTCTGATTTGCCTTTCTAAAATGCAGCACCTCACAGTTATCTAAATTAAACTCCATCTGCCATTTCTCAACTCATTGGCCCATCTGATGCAAGTCCCATTGTACTCTGAATTAACCTTCTTCACTGTCCACTCCACTTCCAAATTTGGTGTCATCTCTGTTCAGGTAAAGCGGAATTATTAACTATGTATTCAAAATATCAGCTTCCAGCCTAGACACAAGGATTGTCGACATCAATAGAAGCAAAGCATCACTATCAAAACGTCATTCAGTCTTGCAGAATCCAACCTCTGCAGTCACTGTTGAACTCACAAGTGTCTCAAACAGTGAGATGACTGAGTGACTATGGTCCAACACACGAAACAGGTGAACAGCTTCTCATCAGTGTCAATGGGTTTGTAGGACAGCAACTGCAGAAAACGTGTTGCTGGAAAAGTGCAGCAGGTCAGGCAGCATCCAAGAAGCAGGAGTCGACGTTTCGAGCATGAGCCCTTCTTCAGGAATCCTGAAGAATCCTTGGATGCTGCCTGACCTGCTGCGCTTTTCCAGCAACACATTTTCAGCTCTGATCTCCAGCATCCGCAGTCCTCACTTTCTCCTTGGAGGATAGCAAGTCCATTTTACTTTTAAACCTATGATCACAGAATATTGAAAATTTTTCTTATCAAAATGAGCAAGTTATTGTGTAATTAGATGGATGACTGATTTGAACCTTTTGTTCTCTCCCTGGTGTTAATTTGCTGGTGGACTGTGAGTTCACATGATCCTCTAAGGCCAGTCCCACAGTGAGAGCACTTGATTGGTCTCGTCAGTGTTAACATTCAGCTCCAGAACTGTCACACCACATCCTGCAATCAGACATTTAACGGCTAATCTGTCAATGAGCAAAGGTAATGTGTCCACAGATTCCTGATCAATATGTGAATCAGGGGTCCTGGGGATAAGACAGAAAGTGGTGTTAACCATTATCCAAATCAGCCACGATGTCTTTTGATGGTGGGCTGAATGGCCTACTCTTGCTCCCATGCCTGATATCCTTTAGGCATCATCACAGTCCAAGCCTTGTCATGACATAGACTGCTTTCAGCAGCAATCCATTTTCACTTCCTAAAAGTCTCCATGATCAGCATTTCTTTCTCCCTGTCGTACTACCATAAAGGCATAGAGATGTACAGCATGGAAATAAACCCTTTGATCCAACTCATCCATGCCAACCAAATACCTCAACCCAATCTAGTTGGTATCCCAAACTCGGCCCATATCCCTCCAAACCCTTCCCATTCATATACATTTTAAATGTTGCAATCATACTAGCCTCCACCACTTGCTCTGCCAGTTCATTCCATACACATGCCACCCTCTGCATGAAAATATTGCCTCTTAGATCTCTTTTATATCTTTCCCCTCTCACCTGAAACCTATGCCCTCTAGTTCTGGACTCCCCCATCCCAGGGAGGAGACTTTGTCTGTTTATCCTATCCATGCCCTTCATGATTTTATAAACTTCTATAAAGGTCACCACCTCAGCCTCCAACGCTCCAGGGAAAACAGCCCCAGCCTATTCAACCTCTCCCTATAGCTCAAATCCTCTAACTCCAGGGCAGTGGGGTTGGAGGGTGCGGGTGTCCCAGAGAACATCTGCCTCATGGTTGAACACTTCAACTCCCCCTCTCACTCCAAGGACATGCAGGTCCTGTGCCTCCTCCACCACCAAACCATTACCACCCAACACCTGAAGGAAGAACACCTCATATTTTGCCTTGGGACCCTGCAATAACAGGGGATAAATGTGGATTTCACTAGCTTCCTCACTTCTCCTTGCCCCACATTATCCCGGTCCCAAGCCTCCAACTTGGTACCACCCTTTCAACCTGTTCATCACTCCCCTCTCTGACATATCACCATCTCCCTCACCTTCATCCACCTGATCTTTGAGGAGCCCTATTCTCTCCCTAGTTACCCTTTTGTCCTTAATGTATTTGTAAGCACCCTCTGGATTCTCCTCAATTCTTTTTGCCAAAGGTTTCTCATGTCCTCTTTTTGTTGTCCTGATTTCTCTCTTAAGTACACTCCTACTGCCTTTATACCGTTCTAAGGAGTCACTCTATCTGTCTTGCCTATACCCGACATAGGCTTCCTTCTTTTTCTTAACGAAACACTCAATCTCTTTAGTCATCCAGCATTCCCTACACCTACCAGCCTTTCCTTTCACCCTAACAGGAATATACTGTCTCTGGACTCTTGTTATCTAATTTCTGAAGGCTTCCCTTTTTCCAGCCGTCCCTTTACCTGAGAACATCTGCTCCAATTGGCTTTTGAAAGTTCTTGCCTAATATGTCAAAATTAGCCTTCCTCCAATTTAGAACTTCAACTTTAAGATCTGGTCTATCATTTTCCATCACTATTTTAAAACTAATAGAATTATGGTTGCTGGCCCCCAAAGTGCTCCCCCACTGATACTTCAGTCACCTTCTCTGCTTTATTTCCCATGAGTAGGTCATGTTTTGCACCTTCTCTAGTCGGTACATCCACATATCAAATCAAAATTTTCTTGTGCACACTTAAATTCCTCTCCACCTAAACCCTTAACACTATGGCAGTCCCAGTCTTTGTTTGGAAAGTTAAAATCCACTTCCATAACCACTATTATTCTTACAGATAACTGAGATCTCCTTACAAATCTGTTTCTCAATTTCCCTCTGACTATTAGGAGATCTGTAATACAATCCCAATAAGGTGATCATACTTTTCTTATTTCTCAGTTCAACCCAAATAACTTCCCTGGATATTTTTCTGGGAATATCCTCCCTCAGTACAGCTGTAAAGCTATCCCTTATCAAAAATGTCATTCCCCCTCCTCTCTTGCCTCCCTTTATGTCCTTCCTGGAATATTTGTATGCTGGAACATTAAGCATCCAGTGCTGTCCATCCCGGAGCCACGTTTCTGTAACTGCTATGATATTTCAGTCTTATGTTTTTAACCATGCCCTGAGTTCATCTGCCTTCTCTGTTCAGCCTCTTGCATTGTATTAAATGCAGTTTAATTTATATTAATCGGTCCTACCTTGTTCTCTGCTTTGTCCCTGCCTGCCCTGACTGTTTGACTGGCTTCTTTTCTCAACTGTACCAGTCTCAGCTTGATTACTTTCCTCACTATCTCTCACCCCCCACACCCCCTCACCTTAATCGTTTAAATCCTCCTGAGCAGCTCTAGCAAATCTCCCTACCAGTATGTTAGTCCCCTTCCAATTCAGGTGCAATCCGTCCTTCTGGACAGTTCACTTCTACCCCAGAAGAGATTCCAATGATCTCTGTCCCTTTTTTTCCCCTTAGATTTGTTCTCGCTGCCTATCACTCACTTTTTCTCTGCTTATTGTTCGAAACATGTCCTGTAATGGTGAACTCCTCATCCCAACAAGTCCTTATTTCCCTGTTGGATTTACGAAGAACTACCTTGTGATCATAGCTCTTCATTTAAGATCTTACCCTCAAGTAGAAACATTACCTCCAGGTCTACAATGTCCTAAATGGTAAACTGGGCATAAAAATGAACCTCAAGATCCAAGCACAAGTCTCAACTTACATCAGAAATTGACTAGATGGCAGGAACCGATGACTGATGATCACTGGGTGTTTGTTTCTGTGACATAATGTGGACTCTTGTGAGGTTTCCACTGGGCTCAATCCTGGGTTCTTCATTCCTGAAGTATATCTTTGATGCAGATGAGAAGTAGTGACATAAATAAGAAATTTTCAGATGATGCAAAAGATGGGCAAGTGCTTGATATTATGAATGAAAGCTGACATCACATGACATTAACAATGGGCTAGTGAGGACATGAGAAACAGTAGCAGGATTAGGCCATTTGGCCCATTGATCTTGCTCCACCATCCAATAAAATTATGATTGTTCCTCAGCCTTGAATATTTTCCATAACCCAGCCTACATGGCTGTCACCATCACACACAACCATATAGAATAAATTTCTCTTTGTGTCTATCTTAAATCAAAAACTCTACATGAAAACGGTTTTCCTGATCTAAATTTCGCAACCCCCCAACAAGAGCAAACTTCCTCTCAGCAGCTAACCTGTCAAGTCCCATCAGTATTTTATGTTTTTATGAGATCGCCACTGATCTAAACTCCAATGAAGCCACACCCAAATCTTCCCTCATGATAATCCTTTCATCCCAGGCCTTCTGAAGCTTCTTTGAATTGTTCCCAATGCAAGTACAGCCCTCCTTAAGGAAGAAGATTGTTGTCTGAATTGGTGGTAATCAATTTCAGAATACATTTTGGGGGATGCAAAACATAGGGGTGGGACACCAAGATGTAGGAGTTTGTAAAATTCAAACATAAGTGGGGTGGGGGGAAACCAGTGTTAAGGGGTGTGCAAAAAGTTGATGGGGACAAGATTTGGAGAGGGTGCAACGTTGTGGCACTGCAAAAATTGGTGGAGACAAAACCTGGAGGTAGGGAATGGGCGGGGGGGGGGGGGGAGCAGTAGAAAGACTGTATTATTTTGGAGGTGTATAACTTAGAGGGCTGCAAAACAAGATGGAGGGCATGTGGCCAAGTGGGAGAATACAAAACATGAAAAATAAAAGTGGGAAAGAATAGAGACAAGGACAGAAAAAGGTACAGTCAAATACAAAAAAAAGTACGAGGGGGGCAATAAGAGGCAAGAAGCACAGAGGGGGAGAGAGAGAGGAGGAGAGAGACAGAAAGAAAGACAGACCTGGGTGGGGGGGAGGCAAGAGGGAAAAAGTCAGAAAAATGAACAGGAGTGAAGGAAAATCATGAAGACACCAAGGGGATACTCACCATTCCAGCAGTGCCCAGCTTTCTCAATGGTTTCTCACACACCCTCTCTGCCATGAGGGACAGATCCTGCTCCTGGTGTTTCTTCAGCCTAAACGATTAGGGGAGGGTGGAGGTGGTTACAGGATCAAAACTGGCATTGGGATTCCAACAGTACCCACGCTCCTCCTCACACAACCAGACAGAAACCCTCTGATATTTACCTCCTGTTCTGTCCACATGGCAAAAGAAACTATGGCTGCTAGGGCCTACTTTAAATGCTTTAAAGTCTATCACTCAAAGCCCCCTTACTGCCCAAATCCCAGCTCATCCAGTCAGCTCCCTCTACCTGGAGGACACCAAGGGACATCTCAGAGATTAGAGGGGAGAGCAGGGAGCGGAGGGAAAAAGCAGCAACTCGACTGTTTCGGGACAAATTACTACAGATGCTGGAAATTACAGCGGGTCAGGCAGCATCATGGAAAGACAGCAAGCTAACATTTCGAGTTTAGATGGCTCTGAAGAGTCACCTAGACTCAAAATGTTAACTTGCTCTCTCCATGGATGCTGTCTGACCAACCGTTTGTTGTTTTTTGCTCAATAGTTTAGTCCAGACCGTCTCCATCTGTGCTTTCCCTACAACCCTGCCCCTCCTGGTCCCCTCTTACTTCAAACACTCTGGCCCCAGACTTAAAATTCCACAGAGACAAAGCTGCAGTTTCAAACTAACAGCAGCCATAACAGGTTCAATTCGACAACAGGACGCAGGCTTCTGCAACCAATGAACACATTTATTCTATAAGGAACAATGATTACACAGATTTATTGCACAAATCAGAATTTACTGTACAAGTGAACTTGGGTTTACTAAACAGATTGACCCTGACAATATACTGAGGGACACTATCTCTATCTGTATGTGTTTGACTGTGCCTGCCTGCCTGTGTGTTTGTGTCTTTGCCTGTGTTTCCATGTATGTGTGTTTATGAATGTTTTTTTCTGTGTATCAGTATGTGGGGGCCCAGCTCTGCCTGCAATGTGACACACCTCAAATGTATAAAATAAAAATGTGACAAATCAAAGACAGTTTCTCTGTCCCTCTGGTGTTTAAAGTGATACAATGCCACCCGCTGCTGGCCTGCCCATGATACATCACAACACCGCATATTTCTCTATTCCACTGCATTTTTTTCCTGGTCCTCAGGGGATGGAGAATCCTCCATCACATCAAATCATTCCTCCCTGCAGCTGGATCAAAGTTTTTAACAACAGCAGCAACAGATGCCTGCCCTGCAGTCACTTGTGAACTCGCTGGTGTCTTAGAAGGTGGGATGACTGAGTAAATGCTTTCCCACAGACAGAACAGGCATACAGCTTCTCACCAGTGTGTATTCGCTGGTGTTTCAGAAGGCTGTTTGAATGGACAAATCGTTTACCACATTCAGAGCAGAGAAATGGCCTCTCCCCAGTGTGAATGCGTTGATGTGTCAGCACGTCACATCTGTGTTTAAAGCTCTTCTCACAGTGCGAACACTTGAAAGGTCTCTCATCAGTGTGAACCAATTGATGCGCTCTGAGGTTGGATAACTGAGAGAATGCCTTGCCACACTCTGAGCAGGGGAATGGCCTCTCCCCAGTGTGAACTCGCTGGTGTTTCATTAGGCAGGACGAGTCACTGAATCCCTTCCCACATTCTGGGCAGATGAACGGCCTCTCCCCAGTGTGAACTTGCTGGTGTCGGAGTAGGTTGGCTGATTGAGTGAATCCCTTCCCACACACAGAGCAGGGGAATGGTTTTTCTCCAGCATGAACTCGTTGGTGTCTCCACAGGTTGGATGAGTCACTGAATCCCTTCCCACACTTGGGGCAAATGAACGGCCTCTCCCCAGTGTGAGTGCGTCGATGAGTTTCCAGCAGGGATGGGCGTTTGAATCCTTTCCCACAGTCCACACATTTCCATGGTTTCTTTGTAGTGCAGATGTCTTCACATCTCTCCATATCAGATTATCAGCTGACTCCTTGCCTATACACAGGACAGGGATACAGTTTCTCCCCAGTGAGTGGCGCAATGTTCATCAGTCTGTGTAACTGGTTCAAGACCTGTCCAGTCAGTTCACAGGAACACTTTCACTCAGGCTGTGTAACTGGCAAAAGCTCTCTCCACAGTCAGTTCACTTGTACAGTCACCTGCATGGATGTGTCTTGCTGCATTTCCACTCACACTGACTCTTTAAATCTTTTCCCACAGACAGTAGACAAATGTTGCAAATCCAATTGTTTTCAAGTCCTGATGAATTGATTCACTCTCTAAACTGGACAGGCTTTGGAATTCTTGCTAATAAATGCACCTCTGGGATTCTCTGTAAAACAAGTTTAAGAATCAGGAAAAGGAGAGTATGAGAGATAGAATTGTTTAAGACAGTACAAGAGATTGTGAAGTGGAATTCATTGAATCTGGTAATTTGTGAAAAACACTCAAATAGTGACCATGAAAAGTTCTTGGATTGTCATAAAAATTCAAATAGTTCATCAGTGCCCTTCAGGGAAGGGGACCCACTGCCTGTCCTTGAGCCTCTATAGTACTCAGCCCTCAATGGGAGGAGATTCTTAAGGACACAATTTCCTCCCTCTACATCACAGGTATAACTGATTGATCATCTCTCCAAGAAGGTAAACACCAGCATATATGGTGAACTCCGCTCCCAGACACACAACACCCTTTGTTGCTGTTTCTTTATGACTGTTACCTGACAATCCTGTCACTCCTCACTGACAGCACCGTGGGAGAGCTGTCACAGCAGGATCGCAGTGAATGCTGGCCTCTTTAGCATTACTCAAATCCCAGTAATAACGTTGGAGGTAAATTATATTAGAACTACTCTTGAGAAACATCACATCTTAAAAGAAATCCCTGAACTTGAACAGACACCTTCAGTTTAGTGACTGAATTTGGGAATACTTCTTGTGACAGCCTCTCATTAGAAGTTACTGGAGTCATTTAAACCCAGCAGCCTCTCGCTACAACAGGCACAGGAATGTGCAGCAGGGGGTAGTCTGCAGGAAAACAAAATTACTGCAACTCAGGCAGTATCTCCAGAGAGAGAAAATATTAATTGAACTTACTGACCTTCTGTCTTCAATAATCAGCCTCTCCTCAGTCTAGAAGAAACAGACGTTCCTTTTGATTTGAGCTTGCTGGTAGTAAATCCCTTCACTCTAACTCTGTGCAAAAGGAGCTTCCGAGGGCTCGGTACTAAACCGGGCACAGACAACTTCCACCAGATTGTTCCTGAACCCACCCAATCCCTCCCAGCTTCCCGTCCGTCTCCTACTCTCAACCCACGGCCTCCAGTACCTACAATGCGCATGCTCTTTAGACAATCCGGCCCTGCCCTTCATTCACTCTGATTGGCTCGGAGACCGGCCAATCCCAAAAGCCATCTTGCGCTTCCTGCCTTTCTACTGGTCAAGACGTGCCGTCAATCATCCCAGGGGTTGAAGCATGGGCAGACTGGACATGATGTTTAGTTGCGTTCCCAGTTGTACAAATTTGTTGAAAGAAGCGGAATTATTCCAGAACTCAGTTGTATTTCAGTTCCGGAAGGAAGTAAAAACTCTTTTTTCAATAGTATGTAGTCATCCCTGAGCAGGCCTGTATTTATTTTCTGGTTATTTTTTTAACCCCACACTACCGCCTCACTGCGGTCGAATCATAGAGTCATAGAGATGTAAGCACAGAAACAGACCCTTTGGTTCAACCCGTCCATGCCGACCAGATAGCCCAACCCAAGCCAGTCCCACTGCCAGCACTTGGCCCTTATCCTTCTAAACCCTTCCTATGCATATACCCATCCAAATGCCTTTTAAATGTTGCAATTGTACCAGCCTCCACCACATCCTCTGGCAGCTCATTCCATGCACATACCATCCTCTGCGTGAAAAAGTTATATTCCCCAGCACCCACGTTGTGTGTGTGCAGGTGTGAGACACAGTGAAAGACAGTAGGTGTACAAATCTCTATTCAATTTCCACCACTTGGAAGAAAGGAAACACCAGGGTGGCCAGTGACAAGCAGTGCCCTTCTCAGAGAGCATGGCTGCTTGATCAAATAGTGAAGGGGAGGGCAGGGACTAAATCAAAATAGAGTTGGAGGGGGAAATAATACACTCCATTCCCTGCCATGCCCGCCTTTCAGACCTGTATTTATTGTGCACCCCTCCTTGTCCAAATGGCAGTGGAGAGTCGATCACATTGTTGAAGGTCTGGAGTCAATGTAGGCCAGACCAGAGAAGGGTAGCTAATTTCCCTATCTCTATAGGACAGCGTGAGCGAAGTAGAATTTGAACACATCTCCCCAGAAGAATAGGCTGTGGTAATGGACGACTAAACCAGTTACATTGAGATAAAGTCATCACCTCCGGGGATAGGAGTTTCCAGCTTTGGTGAACTAGATTCTCAACCTCTTTTTGGCCACGGCCCCCTAGGACCTCTTCACAGTTTTCAGGGGCCCCCCTTTCAAACAGGATACAACACAAACAGATAGACAGAAAATTATTTCACAGTTTTCAGTCTGTGGCCCCCTTCAGGTGTGCCAGGGCCCCTAAGGGGGGGGGGGGGGGGCATATAGCCGCTGTTGAGAATGACTGGGGACGCAATGATCCAGAGAAACTGGTGTTTCCTGTTCAGAGTTTCCATCCTGAACCGACAGGAATGACTTCTGTAAACCGGATGTTAGGGAGCAGTTTTACATGTGAAAAGAAATATAACCATCCACAAGTTCATATATGGATGATACTTGCACTGATCATTAATCCTGGAAAAACACAAGGACACTTTCACCATGAAGAAATCATGGAAATGTGGAAACTGTGGGAAGAGATTTAATTTCCCATCCCAGCTGGAAATTCATTAATACAGTCACACTGGAGAGAGGCTGTTTACCTGCTGTACACGTGGGAATAGACTTAGTGTTTTCCAGCCTCCGGAACCACCTGCTTGTTCATACTGAGGAAAAGCCATTAAGCTACAGTTCCTGAGGAAATAGTTTCAGGCAATCAGTGAATATCACTGTACAACAACGAGTTCTCAATGGGAAGAAGCTTTATCTGTCCTGTGTGTAGGAAAGGATCTGGTTGGATTTCAAACTTGCTGGAAATTGTTTATCTGCTCTGTGTGTGGTAAGGGATTCGCATAGTCCCAAAACTGTTGATATAGCAACACATTCAAACTAGTGATAGTGTGGAAAAGGATTCACTCAGTTTATTCACCTGCTTTCACATAGTGAAGGTACACTAGGAAGAGACTATTCACCTGCTCCAAACGTGGTAATTAATGCACTCAATTTTCCCAACTGCTCAGCTCTTCCAGTACAGTAGCAATACCAGCATCTATCCAATAATCTGGAAAATTGCCAGGGTATGTCCTGTACAGAAATAACAGGACAAATCAAACTCACCCATTAATCGCCTTATCAATATACTCTCGATCATAAGAAAAGCGATGGAAGGTGTCATCAACAGTGCTATTGAATAGCACCTGTAACCTGCTCAGTGATGCCCAGTTTGACCTTATTCCAGTCTTGGTTCAAACATGGACAAGAGCTGAATTCCGAATGTGATTTGAGAGTGACAGCCCTTGACATCAAGATGATATTCAAGTGTGGCTTCAAAGAGCTTTAACTAGATTCCTGTCTGTAACTCACTTCCAGGTATCTGTTACTATGTAAATAAACTACACTGAAACCATCAATTAGATTCCAGTCTGTAACTCACTCCCGGTTATGTATTACTCAAGATATATAAATCTCTCTGATACCCTCGATTAGATTCCAGTTGGATTTCTGGTATCTGTTAATCTATATATAAAAAACCCCTGAAACCCTCAATTGTATTACAGTCTGGAACTCCCTCCCTCCTGTTACTCTGTATATAACCCCCCCCCCCAAACTCCTTGATTAGATAGTAGTCTCTAACTGACTTGTAGGTATGTGTCAATCCCTACATAAACCACCCTGACCATCCTGATTCTTATATGACAAGCTTTTCATCCTTGCGATCAATCTTGTAAACTGGACCCTGTCCAAATTCAGCACATCTTTCCTTCGATATGGGGTCTGAACTGGTCACAGTACTCCAAATGTAGTCTGACCAGAGCCTTTTATAGCCTCAACAGTACATCTCTGCTCTTGTTTAAGAGCTCTCTTGATATGAATGCTTACATTTGCTTTACTCAACCTGCATGTTAACCTTAAGAGAATCCTGAATTAGAACCCCCAAGTCCCTTTGCAGTTCAGATTCTGAAGCCTTTCCCGATACAGAAAATACACTATGCCTTTACTCTTCCGATCAAAATGCATGACCTCACACTTTTGAACACTGTATTCTACATGTCACTTCTTTGACCACTCTTTCAGCCTGCCCAAATAATTATGCTGCGTTCCCAATTTCTCTGAAGACTTGTCTCTCCATCTATCATTCTGTCATCTCCAACCATGCCCTCAATTCCTTTGTCCAGATTATTAATATAGAACATGCCTTTTTGCGCTCCACTAGTCACTGGTTGTCTTCTGAAAAAAATACCCTTTATCCCAACTCTCTGCTTTCTGTCAGTCAGGCTAACACGATTGACTCTTACCTTATTTCACAGCTTCGCATATAACACCTTGTCAAATGCCTTCTGGAAATCCAAACAGATAACATCCACTCAGTTTTATCTAACTTGCTCGTTACCTCCTCAAAGAATTTGTCAGACATGATTTCCTCTTGATGAAGCCATGCTGACTCTTTCAAGTACTCCATGATCACTCTTTACAATGTGTTTAACTCAATTCTGATTTTTTGACTGTTATCCAAAATATTAAAACTTTGCTTTCAGACCTGAAGATGATGAACAGCATAGTCCAATTGCTGTTGATATCTGTGAACTCTGTGCTGTCTCAGCAGGATCGATGAGTGAATTCCTTCCCCCACACGGAGCAGGTGAATGGTCTGTCCCCCAGTGTGATCTCTCTGCTGACTCAGCAGGGTTGGTAAGTGAGCTAACTGTTTTTCTCACATGGAGCAGGGGAACGTTTTCTCCCGAGTGTGAACTTGCTGGTGAGTTGAGATGATCACCTGAATCCATCCCCAAATAAAAGCACCTGAAAGGTCTCTCATCATGTGAACATGTTGACAGAACATCAGTTCCACAGAACTTCAATTGTACTTTCCACACACCAGACATTTGAAAGTTCTCTCCTCAATGTGAATATGTTGATGATAAAACTGTCGAGGAGAAAGTGAGGACTGCAGAGATCAGAGCTGAAAATGTGTTGCTGGAAAAGCGCAGCAGGTCAGGCAGCATCCAAGGAACAGGAGATTCGACGTTTCGGGCATAAGCCCTTCTTCAGGAATGGCTTATGCCCGAAACTGTCCCCAGGTACTTGTATAGTGATTCCTAGTCTGAGCATTTAAAAAGTCTCTCCTCAGTGTGACCACGTTCATGGTGACTTCAGTTCCACAGAATTCCTGAAACACTTCCCACAATGTGAACATTTGAAAGGTCTCTCCTCACTATGAACATGTTGATGACAAGTCAGTCCCCAGGAGTTTGTATAGTACTCCTCCCAGTCTGGGCATTTAAAAGATCTCTCTGCAGTGTGAACTTACTGGTGTCTCAGCAGTTTGGATGAATGAGTGAACATTTTCCCACACTCAGAGCTGCTGAACAGTCCCTTCCCAGTACAAATCTGCTGGTGCTTCATGATGTCAGATGATTGCCTGAACCCAGTCCCACAGAGAGAGCACCTGATGTCCCACCAACTTGCTCACATTAATGAGAGACCTTTGAAATGCTTAGCCTGTAGGAAATGCTACAAAACCTCCAGGTACCTGTCTTCAGAGTGAACACATTGGCTGAGCATTTCAAAGGTCTGTCATTAATGTGAGCAAGTTGGTGGGACATCAGGTCTCTGGGAGTTTTATAACCCATCCCACTGTTTGGGCACTTCAAAGGTCTCTCCTCCGTGTAAGCAGGTTGATGGGACATCGGGTCCCCAGATATTTTATAGTATTTTCCACAGTTTAGATATTTAAAAGATATCTCATTAGTATGAACATCAAGTTCCCAGAGGTTTTATAAGATTCTCTATAGTCTCGACATTTAAACAGTCTCTCCTTAACTTAAACGAGCTAATGTTGCAGTAGATGACTGAGTCATCAGTAGATGACTGAGTGAACTCCTTCTCATACACTGAACAGGTGAATGGCCTGTTACCAGTGTGACAGCATCGATGAGTTTCCAGCTCAGAAGGGGAAATGAATTCCTTCCCACAATCCCCACATTTCCACAGTTTCTCCCCAGTGTGACAGCATTTGTGGTTTGTGAGCTCTGATGATTGTCTGAATACGTGTGTGGTTTCTCTCCACTGTGAATGCGGCTTGTTCATTCCATGTTCAATATTAGATCATGTTCCATTTGTGTTCAAATGGGCAAATCCATCAGATCACGGTGTGATGGTTGGTTTGGAAATCTTCCCCTTCTTTTTTCTGTGAAACTGATGTCAAACAAAAGAAAGAGTGAAAGAGAATCTCTCCCAAGGCTCTGGCTTCTTTGTGAAGATAATGACTGAAGGATTGGGTTTTAGACACCTACAACGTGATCATAACTTTGACAGAATCTTCCAAACACTCAGCCTCCACTACTGAGAAGGAGCAGGGTAACAGGTGGATGTGAACATCATCATCTCCCAGTTCCCTCCAGGTCACACACTGTCTTGACTTGTCTGACATCCAATCTTGGTGGAGCAGAAACTTCCTCCAGATAAATCCTGGCAAAACTGAGGCCTTTGTCTTCATTCCCCAACACAGACTCCACTGCCTTGCCACTGACTCCATCCCTCTCCCTGGCAATTGTCTGAGTCTGAACCAAAACTATGGTGAAGTATTTCACCCCACAATGAATTTTCAAACACATATCCCCATCACTTCCAGCTCAATAACATCACCTGACTCCTCCTAGTCTCTGCTCATCTGCTGCTGAAACTCTCATCCTTGTTACTCCTGGACTTAACTATCGAATGCATTCCCAACCAACCTCTCACATTCCCCTCTCTGCGCTTGCCTGACTTCCTCTGCCTCTGTTAATGGATGTACTTGAACTCTGTTTAGTGTTTTATAGTTCCTTCCATTGCCTGTTTCTGAATGAAGTTGTTACCACTGCCCATTCTAACCATGTGCTGCTGCCTTGGCAGCTTTCTCTTCCCACCCAAGCTCCCACAGTGCTGTAAGGGAGCGAGTTACAGGTTGTTCACCCAGTGATGTAATCCTGAGGTCATTCAAAACCTGTGCCAGTATTCGGTCCAAGTCTGGTTCACCCATCACCCTGTGCTCAAACAGATAAATTTTCAACTTTATGTCGTTCTATTCAAATCTCTTGGGAGCCTTCTCTCTACCTAGATCTGTAATGTTCTCCAGCTTCCAGCCCTCTCAAGGGCAATTAGGGCTGGTCAATAAATACTAATCCAACCTGCGATACCCACATCCCAAGAAATAATTGTTACAAATTCCTTTGAGATATCTGCATTACCTCTAATTCCAACCTCCTGAACTTTCTCAATTTTAACTGGCCCACATTCAACCTTCAGCGGCCAAGGCCATAAACTGTAACCCCTCTTCACTAAACCTCTCCTTCTCTGAACCTCAGTTATGGGCTTTAAAATACACGTTGAAAACTATTTAACCATAAACCATTTTGTAACTTCTCTAATATCTAGTTGCTTGACTGGGGTCAGAAGTTGGTGTATAACACTACATTGATCTAAACTAATGGTCATTGATTTGAACACAGATCACTGTCCCTTCATCATTACTTGGTGAATAATTCCTTACCTAATGGCATTGTGGGAGCTACAAAGGGAAGATAATTGCCAGCAGAAAATGGTAAGGGGATGATCAGCTGTAAAACCTCATTTAGAGAGTCAATGGAAGTAACAATAAAATATCTAAGACAGTTACATCCATTCTTGGAGTGAGAGCAAGTTAGACCATGACAGGGAGTTGATCAAGGACAGTACAGGTGAAACAGAGAAATGGATGGAATTTCAGATTTGGATCCAAATAAAGGGGATCACCCTAGCCAAACAACCATGTAAAGTTTGACAGATAACAGAAGACAGTACTAGAAGCTGAATTGTGTAGGTTAATAGTTAAAAGTATTGAAATAATTTCATTCTTTTCAACTTTATAATCAAACGCTGGAGTCTGCAGCTTGAAAGAAGTCAGAAGCACTGTGGTCCTAGGCACCAATGATATAGGTAAGAACTGTTATGATCCTACAAGCAGAATTTATAGAGTTATGAACCAAGTTAAAAAGTAGGACCTCAAAGGTAGTAATCTCAGGATTGTGACCAGTGCCACATGCTAGTCAGAGTAGGAATGATAGAGTAAGGAGGATGAATGTGTGGCTTGAGAGATGGTGCAGGAGGGAGGGGTTCAGATTTTTGGGACATTGTGACCAGTTCTGGGGGAGGTGGGACTGTTACAAATTGGATGGTCTACACCTGGACTGGACTGGAACCAGTGTCCTTGGGGGTGCTTTTACTAATGCTGTTGGGGTGGGTTTAAACTTATGTGGTGGGGGATGGTAACCAAATGAGGAGGTTAGTGGACAGTAAGGAGTTAGTGACTAAAGCCTGTAAGGAACTAGGTAATGAAGTCAGCGTGACTAAGGGGAAGAGGAGGCAGGGAGCAGATGATGAACGCAAAGGGACTGGTGGTCTGAGGTACATTTGTTTTACTGCAAGAAATATAGTAGGTAAGGCAGATGAACTTAGTGCCTGGATTAGTACCTGCGAATATGATCTTCTTGCTATTACTGAGACTTGGTTGAGGGAAGGGCATGATTGGCAGCTCAACATCCCAGGATATAGATACTTCAGGCGGGATAGAGAGGGAAGTAAAAGGTGTGGAAGAACTGTATTACTGGTCAAAGAAGATATCAGTGTACTGAAGGAGGGCACTATGAAAGACTCGAACAGTGAGGCAATAAGGGCAGAGCTTAGAAACAGGAAGGCTGTGGTAACAATGTTGGGGCTGTAATACAGGCCTCCCAATAGCGAACGTGAGATAGAGGTACAAATTTGTAAAGAGATCATAGAAAGATATGGAAGCAACAGGGTGGTGGTGATAGGAGATTTTAATTTTACCAACATTGACAGGGATTCACTTATGTGTTAGAAGTCTAGATGGAGCAGAATTTGTAAGGAACATCTGGGAGGGTTTTCTAGAGCAGTATGTAAATAGTCCAACTTGCGCAGGGGCCATACTACACATCCCCGGACACTGGGCAATTTAGCATGACCAATCCACCTAACACGCACATTTTTGGTCTGTGGGAGGAAACCAGAGCGTCCAGAGGAAATCCACATAGACATGGGGAGAATGTGCTGACAGTTGCATGAGGCTGGAATTGAACCTGGGTCATGATGTTGTGAGACAGCAGTGCTCACCACTGACACAAAAACAGAAGTTGCTGTTAAAAACATAATAACAAATACATCGAAAATCTACAATGGCAGCCACATAACCCAGCACGGTGACTCAGTAATTAGCACTAAATAAAAACCAAAAGAATTGCTGACGCTGTAAATCAGAAACAAAACTAGAGGTTACTGGGAAGACTCAGCAGGTCTGGGAGTATGTCTGAAGAGAAATCAGGGTTAATGTTTCAGTTCCACGGAACTGAGGAAGGGTCACCATATCTGAGACATTAACTCTGATTTCTCTTCAGAGATGCTGCCAGACCTGCTGAGTCTTTCCAGTAACTTCTAGTTTTGTTTCTGATTTACAGCGTCTGCTGTTCTTTTGGTTTTTATTTATTGCTAATCACTGAGCCACCGTGCTGGGTTATGTGGCTGCCATTGTAGATTTTCAATTTATTTGTTATTATGTGCATAGTCTTTATATTTATCTCCTAAATGCATAACGAACATGTATATTGCATGTAAGAGAATAAAGCATCCCTTGTGTTCCCCAAGGATATAATATCACAAACGATTCCTGATGAAGGGCTTATGCCCGAAACACTGAATCTCCTGCTCCTCAGATGCTGCCTGACTTGTTGTGCCACACTGTTTGACTCTGATCTCCAGCATCTGCAGTGCTCACTTGCTCCTGTAGTATCACAAAGTCTGACACTGAGCCACACATTAAATGATAAAGTCGCCATACTCATTCTGGACCTTTATTAGAAAATGACAACTGGTAGTGGTTTACCCTGAGGGACACCACACCACAGATAAGCAGAAGGGTTAAAAAGGGATTCCCTTTACTCCATTAGTAGTAGCCTCATGGATTTAATCCCACACTGTTGGCATCATGAGGAAAACTGGCAAATGGCACCAAGAAAGAATTTGGCTTTTAGAAGTGTCTTCAAGGAGGGAGATGTAGATTTCCTTTTCCAGCAAAAAGCAATTCTTCATATCATTGGTTGAAAGAGCTGTTTTTGTTCCATTAAGCTCTCAAGGAGTGGGATAACTATTTAGATGAGCACGCTAATCACAACACCAAGTGCTGGAAACAGGATTTAGAAGCGAGGTGTTTGATGACTGGCGTTGACGGGGTCTGTCCTGTTGCTGTTAAAAACAGCAACTCTATCATTTTGCAACTGAACAAAAAGTCATAAATCCCTACTGTGGAAACAGGCCCTTTGGCCCAACAAGTCCACACTGACTTTACATTTACCGCGGACTAACCTGGACACCTCTGAACACTATGGGTAATTTGGCATGGATTGGAGTGGTGTTGGAAAAGCGCAGCAGTTCAGGCAGCATCCGAGGAGCAGGAAGATTGACATTTCGGGCAAAAGCCCTTCATCAGGAATAGAGGCAGAGTGCCTGCAGGGTGGAGACATAAATGAGAGGAGGGTGGGGGTGGGGAGAAAGTAGCAAAGAGTACAATAGTTGAATAGGGGTGGGGATGGAGGTGATAGGTCAGAGAGGGTCCACCCTCCTCTTTGACCTATCACCTTCATCTCCACCCCCATTCACCCATTGTACTCTTTGCTACCCTCCCCCACCCTCCTCTCATTTATCTCTCCGCCCTTGAGGCCGTGAGGCAGCAGTGCTAACCACTGAACCACCATGCCGCCCCAGAAGCAGCCTCAAGAAGAAAAGTTGCAAACGTTGCGTGCGTCTTCCTTGGTGCTCCAGTATTTGGGATTCAGCACTCTGCTGTTTCCTGGTTCGATTCTCAGTCAGGGAATGAAGATTTATTGTTCCTGTACAAACTCTGAAAAATGAACGTGAACTCCTGACATTGAAAACAGCAAAGAGAGCAACTCTATCAGAATCAGTGAGAGTTTCACATCAGAGATGAAAGTGAAATGGAGGAAGCACTGAAATCCATTGCCTTGGCCTGCTCAGAAACAGTACAACATATAAAATTGAAACGCACAGGCTATTTGGAGATTTAACTCGTTGCATGCAGAAAGGTTGGTTCCAGTCTGGAACAGTTTAGTATCAGAGTGCCCAATATCACATGTACATTCCCCCCCACCCTACCCCCCACCCCCCCGCCATTATAAGACAGAGATGAAAAAGAATTTAGGAGCAAATTACTGCAGGTACTGGAATCTGCACTGAAAACAAAAAATGCTGGAGATCACAGTGGATTAGGCAGCATCCATCGAGAGAAAGCAAGCTAATGCTTTCAATCTGGATGACCTTTCCTCAGAGCTGATGTGAAGCGTGGAGGGTACAGTATTTACACAATAGTGGGGATTGGGGGTGTAGGATCATTCAGATCAAGTGATTGAAATGTGAAAATGGTAGAACAATGGTGTGATTGTGAATCTGCTCCCATTCCTTCCCTTTCTTTTAGCTTTACCTGTCACAGTCTCTGTCAAAATGCCCTTCCCACCCCCCCCACCCCTCAGTGGGACTGTCTGTTTTTTCCAAACTGGCAGTAAGACACACCATTGTTCTGCCATTCTCACATTCCAGTGGAATTCTTTCCAGGTTGGATTTGGGTTATTAAGTATATTCAAGTCTGAGAGCGAAAAACTTTTAATCAGTAAAGGTATGAAGGTTTATGAAGAAAGGCAAGAAAGTGCAGTTTAGTATAATCAGATTATTGTGGTTCTGTTCGTCGAGCTGGGGGTTTTTGTTGCAAACATTTCGTCCCCTTTCTAGGTGACATCCTCAGTGCTTGGGAGCCTCCTGTGAAGCGCTTCTGTGCTGATTCCTCCGGCATTTATAGTGGTTTGAATCTGCCGCTTCCGGTTGTCAGTTGCTGTCCGCTGCAGTGGCTGGTATATAGGGTCTAGGTCGATATGTCTGTTGATAGAATTTGTGGATGAGTGCCATGCCTCTAGGAATTCCCTGGCTGTTCTCTGTTTGGCTTGCCCTATAATAACGGTGTTGTCCCAATCGAATTCATGTTGTTTGTTATCTGAGTGCATGGCTACTAAGGATAGCTGGTCGTGTCATTTCATGGCTAGTTGGTGTTCATGGATGCGGGTTGTTAGCTGTCTTCCTGTTTGTCCTATGTAATGTTTTGTGCAGTCTTTGCATGGGATTTTGTACACTATGTTGGTTTTGCTCATGCTGGGTATCGGGTCCTTTGTCCTGGTGAGTTGTTGTCTGAGCGTGGCTGTTGGTTTGTGTGCTGTTATGAGTTCTAGTGGTCGCAGCAGTCTAACTGTCAGTTCAGAAATGCTCCTGATGTATGGTAGTGTGGCCAGTCCTTTGGGTTGTGGCATGTCCTCATTTCGTTGTCTTTCCCTTAGGCATCTGTTGATAAAATTGCGCGGGTATCCGTTTTTGGTGAATAGGTATAGGTGTTCTTCTTCCTCTTTTTGTAGTTATGGTGTGCTGCAGTGTGTTGTGGCCCTTTTGAATAAAGTCCTGATGCAACTTCGTTAGTGTGTGTTGGGGTGGTTGCTTTCATAGTTCAGGACTTGGTCTGTGTGTGTGGCTTTTCTGTATACCTTCGTGGTGAATTCTCCGTTCGGTGTTCTCTGTACTATCACATCTAGGAATGGGAGCTGGTTGTCCTTTTCTTCCTCTCGTGTGAATCGGATTCCTGTGAGTGTGGCGTTGATTATCCGGTGTGTGTTCTCTTTTTCTGTGTTTTTAATGATTACAAAGGTGTCGTCCACGTATCTGACCCAGAGTTTGGGTTGTATTTGCATTAAAACTGTTTTTTCTAACCTTTGCATTACTGCTTCTGCTATTTGTCCGGAGATCGGTGAGCCCATGGGTGTTCCGTTGATTTGTTCATATATCTGGTTGTTGAATGTGAAGTGTGTTGTGAGGCACAAGTCCAGTAGTTTAAGAATGCCGTCTTTGTTGATAGGTTCAACGTCCTGTTGTCTGTTATATATGTACAGCAGGTTGGATATTGTTTCTCTGGCTAGGGTTTTGTCAAGAGAGGTAAACAGTGCCATTACATCGAATGAGACCATGTTTTTTTCCTTCTCTATGTGTATATTTCTGATGATGTCCAAGAATTCTTGTGTTGACTGTATAGAGTGTCTGGATCCGCTGATCAAGTGTTTCAGTTTCTGTTGTAGCTCTTTAGCCAGTTTGTGTGATGGTGTTCCTGGTAGTGATACTATGGGTCTGAGTGGGATGTCTGGTTTGTGTACTTTAGGTAGTCCATAGAATCTGGAGGTGTTGTTGCTTTCCGGTTTCATTCTTTGTAGGTCAGACCTGGTTATCTGTCCATTTTTTTGTAGATTCCTCAGTGTGTTGTTTATCCTATTGGTGAGCTGTGGAGTGTGTGAGCTGTGGAGACGACGGCACCATGGTGCAGAAGGCCATGGTGCAGAGGGGGGAGCAAAAAGACAAGTAATTGTTATAAGGAATTCTATAATTAGGGGGACAGATAGTATCCTACGCAAGCCGGATCAGGAGTCTTGCATGGTGTGTTGCCTGCCGGGTGCCAGGATGCGGGACATCTCCGATCGGCTTGAAAGGATATTGGAGTGGGAGGGGGAGGATCCAGTTGCTGTAGTCCACGTTGGGACTAACAACATAGGCAAAGCTAGGGTGGAGGACCTGTTTGGGGATTATCAAGCACTAGGAAGGAAATTGAAGTACAGGTCCTCAAGGGTCATAATCTCCGGATTACTGCCCGAGCCACATGCCAATTGGCATAGGGATAAGAAAATTAGGGAAGTAAACATGTGGCTAAGGGATTGGTGTGGGAAGGAGGGATTCCATTTCATGGGGCATTGGCATCAGTTTGGAACCGGGGGGATCTGTATCGTTGGGAAGTCCTCCACCTGAACAGATCTGGTACCAATGTTCTAGCGAAGAGGATAAATAGGGTGGTCAATAGGACTTTAAACTTCTGAGCTGGGGGGAAGGGAAAGTGAAAGCAACAGGGAGTATGGAGTTAAATTGAAAGGTAAGCAGGAGCATAGCATGTATGCAGGTGGATTTAACCTTGAGGCAGATTTGGAATGCAACAAAAAGGAAGGGTAACTTAGGACATCTTATGATTTCCAATATCTCTAATGATAAGAATGTTAGCATTAAGGCACTTTATCTGAATGTGTTAGATTAGATTACTTACAGTGTGGAAACAGGCCCTTCGGGTCCACACCGACCCGCCACCCACCCATACATTTACCCCATACAACACTACGGGCAATTTAACATGGCCAATTCATCTTTGGGCTGTGGGAGGAAACCGGAGCACCCGGAGGAAACCCACGCAGACACGGGGAGAACGTGCAAACTCCACACAGTCAGTCGCCTGAGTTGGGAATTGAACCCAGGTCTCAGGCGCTGTGAGACAGCAGTGCTAACCACTGTGCCACCGTGCCGCCCAGCATTTGTTATGCTCGTAGCATTCATAGCAAAGTAGATGAACTTACGGCACAGATCATCGTGAATGATTATGTTGTGGTAGGCATCACAGAGACATGTTTGCAGGTGGTTTAGGACTGGCAGTTAAACATCCAAGGATTTACAACTTATCGAAAAGACAATGAGGTGGGTGGGGGTGGGGGGGTTGGCTTTCTTAGTGAAGAACAAAATTTAATCTATAGCACTGAATGACATAGGGTCGGATGATGTGGAGTCTGTGTGGGTGGAATTGAGGAACCACAAAGGCAAAAAAACCATAATGGGAGTTAGGTACAGACCTCCTAACAGTGGTCAGGACCAGAGGCGCAACATGTACCAGGAAATAGAGAAGGCATGTCAGAAAGGCAAGGTCACGGTGATCATGGGAGACTTCAATATGCAGGTGGACTGGGTAAATAATGTTGCCAGTGGATCCAAAGAAGGGGAATTCATGGAATGCTTTCAGGATGGCTTTTTGGAACAGCTTGTCATGGAGCCCATAAGGGAGCAGGGACCTAGTGCTATGTAATGAACCAGACTTTATAAAAGATCTTAAAGTAAGGGAACACTTAGGAAGCAGCGATCATAATGTGGTAGAGTTCAGTCTGCAGTTTGACAGAGAGAAGGCAAAATTGGATGTAATGGTGTTACAGTTAAACAAAGGTAATTATGAGGGCATGAGAGAGGAACTGACGAAAATCGACTGGAAGCAGAGCCTAGCAGGGAAGACGCTAGAGCAAAAATGTTGGGTATAATTGAGGACACAGTACAGAGGTTCATCCCCAAGAAAAGAAAGATTATCTGGGGAGGGAGTAGACAGCCATGGCTGACAAAGGAAGTCAGGAAATGTATCAAAGAAAAAGAGAGATCATATAAAATGGCCAAGAGCACTGGGAAATCAGAAGATTGGGAAGGTTACAAATAGAGGATAACAAAGAGAGAAATAAGGAAGGAGAGGATCAAATATTAAGGTAGGTTAGCCAGTAATATTAGAAATGATAGGAAAGGTTTCTTTCAATACATAAGAAACAAACGAAAGGCAAAAGTAGACATTGGGCCACTTCAAACTGATGCTGGAAGGCTAGTGATGTGAGATAAGGAAATAGCTGGAGAACTTAATAAGTACTTTGCGTCAGTCTTCACAGTGGAAGACATGAGTAACATCTCAACAATTAAAGGGAGTCAGAGGGCTGAGTTGGGTATGGTTGCCATTACAAAACAGACAGTGCCAGAAAAGCTAAAAGGTCTTAAAATTTACAAATCTCCTGGCCCTGATGGGCTACATCCTAGAGTTCTGAGAGAGGTGGCTGAGGAAATAATGGAGGGGTTGGCTGAGATCTTTCAAAAGTCACTGGAGTCAGGGAAAGTCCCGGATGATTGGAAGACTGCTGTTGTAACCCCATTGTTCAAGACAAAAGATGGAAAATTATAGGCCAATTAGCCTAACCTCGGTTGTTGGTAAAATTGTAGAATCCATCGTTAAGGATGAGGTTTCTAAATTCTTCAAAGAGCAGGGTTGGATTAGAACAAGTCAACATGGATTTAGTAACGGGAGGTCATGCCTGACAAACCTGTTAGAATTCTTTGAAGAGGTGACAAATAGGTTAGACCAGGGAAACCCAGTGGATGTGGTCCATCTAGTCTTCCAAAAGGCCTTTGATAAGGTGTCACACGGGAGGCTGCTGAGTAAGGTGATGGCCCATGGTGTTCAAGGTGAGCTACTGGCATGGATTGAGGATTGGCTGTCTGACAAAAGGCAGAGAGTTGGGATAAGAGGTTCTTTTTTGGAATGGCAGCTGGTGACAAGCGGTGTCCCACAGGGTTCAGTGTTGGGACTGCAGCTGTTCACATTATATATTAATGATCTGGATGAAGGGACTGGGGGCATTATAGTGAAGTTTGCCGATGATACGAAGTTAGGTGGACAGGCAGGTAGTACTGAAGAAGTGGGGAGGCTGCAGAAGGATTTAGATAGTTTGGGAGAGTGGTCCATGAAATGGCTGATGAAGTTCAATGTGAGCAAATGCGAGGTCTTGCACTTTGCAAAAAAGAATTCAAGCATGGACTACTTTCTAAACGGTGAGAAAATTCATAAAGCCAAAGTACAAAGGGATCTGGGAGTACTAGTCGAGGATTCTCTGAAGGTAAACATGCAGGTTGAATCCGTGATTAAGAAAGCGAATGCAATGTTGTCATTTATCTCAAGAGGGTTGGAATATAAAAGCAGCAATGTGCTACTGAGACTTTATAAAGCTCTGGTTAGGCCCCATTTGGAGTACTGTGTCCAGTTTTGGGCCCCACACCTCAGGACAGACATACTGGCACTGGAACGTGTCCAGCGGAGATTCACACGGATGATCCCTGGAATGGTAGGTCTAACATACGAGGAATGGCTGAGGATCCTGGGACTGTACTCATTGGAGTTTAGAAGGTTAAGGGGAGATCTAATAGAAACTTACAAGGTAATACATGGCTTGGAAAGGGTGGACGCTAAGAACTTGTTTCCATTAGGCGGGGAGACTAGGACCCGTGGGCACAGCCTTAAAATTAGAGGGGGTCAATTCAGAACAGAAGTGCGGAGACATTTCTTCAGCCAGCGTGGTGGGCCTGTGGAATTCATTGCCGCAGAGTGCAGTGGAGGCCGAGATGCTAAATGTCTTCAAGGCAGAGATTGATAAATTCTTGATGTCACGAGGAATTAAGGGCTATGGAGAGAATGCGGGTAAATGGAGTTGAAATGCCCATCAGCCATGATTAATGGCGGAGTGGACTCGATGGGCCGAATGGCCTTACTTCCACTCCTATGTCTTATAATGTGTCTGTGTACAGATCAGGTATTTGTAGGTTTTGCTCCCACTTGCCTTGAGTGCAGGTCATAGCTTCTTTATACTTCCAAACTCACCTTTCTAATTGTCCTGAAGCCGAGATGAAGTTTGAATTCCTGATCAGCAGGAACAAAAATCCTTTCATTGTCTCACATCAGTAAATGTCCCCGAGAGCATCATAGTCAATTTCATAGCACTATCAGAGGAGGGGAAGCTGAAATGGTCCTACAGAGTCCTGCTCATGGGCACCGTTCAAATTCCCAAACCCACTGACCCAATCACTGCAGCTCCTGGGAATGGAAATAAAACAAACAACAAAACCCAGTCTCAGCTTTGTGAATCTTTAGAAAATCCTTGGGAATCAGAATCAGAAGAGAATGAATGTTGAACTGCCTAACTGAGGAGAGACAGTCAAAGCAGTTTTCCCTTCTTTCAGAGGGAACTCTAAGTTCTTCGGTAATATAGTGGTTAGTGTCCCTGCCTGTCACACAGGAGATGGGAGTTCAATTCCCCGCTGGGGAGAACAGCTGTATTTTTGTGGGTGGCACAGTGGTTAGCACTGCTGCCTCACAGTGCCAGAGACCTGGGTGTAGTTCCCGCCTCAGGCAACTTTCTGTGTGGAGTTTGCACATTCTCCCTGTGTTTGCGTGGGTTTCCTCCGGGTGCGCCAATTTCCTCTCACAGTCCAAAAATGTGTAGGTTAGGTGAATTGGCCATGCTAAAGTGCCCCTGGTGTTAGGTAAAAGGATAAATGTAGGGGAATGGGTCTGGATGGATTGCTTTTTGGAGGGTCGGTGTGGACTTGTGGGGCTGAAGGGCCTGTTTCCACACTATAAGTAATCTAATCTAATCTAAAACTCTGATGTTCTCAGGGACATTAACTAATCTGCTTTGCTTTTTGCTGTTGTCACTGCCAGGAACAATAAATTAAAATTCCCTCATTGGGAATCAAACCCAGGCCATGGGGATGAAAGCTTATGTTGGAAACGTTGATTCTCCCGCTCCTCGGATGCTGCCTGACTGGCTGTACTTTTCCAGCACCACACTCTTCGACTCTGATCTCCAGCATGTGCACTCTTCTCTTTCCCCCATGAAATCACCCTGACCTAACCACGAGACCACCAGGGATGGAGATGAGCATGAATGCATAATTTCTTAATGACACAGCTTTTGCCTAATTTTTTTAATATTGGAGATTAATTTCTCCTCCCAAATGATCAAGTCATTGATTTTTCTACCGCACGGAAAATTTCCTGCTGTCACTGTGGCCTTCTGTGTTCTGACATTTCAAATGTTCATCTCAATAATATTTTCCCTGCAATGTTTTAATCTCAAAAGACACAACAAATAAGATTGAAGATATTTTAAAACTTATTCACTTTGTGGAGTGTTGACGTTACTGGCTGGCCTGTATTTATTGCTCGTCCCTAGTTGTCCCTAGAAGATGGTGGTCAGCTACCTTCTTGAACTGTTGCAATCCACCTGGTGTAGGTTGACTCACATTGCCATTAGGGAGAGAATTCCAGGATTTTGACCCAGCAACGCTGAAGGAATGGCGATATATTTCCAAGTCAAAGATACTCAACAATTTCACACACTCCACAGGAAGATTCTCCTGTCTGTAATGGGACCAGCTGTACTGTTTTAAATAACACCACCAAAAGAACTTGCTTAATTGGTTACTTGCTTCACTGCTATCGATAACATTTTAGCTCATAGGGATAATTGAATCCTTTCCCACAGTGCTCACATTTACATATTTTCTCCCCAGTGTGACTCCACTTGTGTTTTGACAATCCAGGTGTTCAACTGTCACCTCGTCCACACACAGAACATTAGATTAGATTACTTACAGTGTGGAAACAGGCCCTTCGGCCCAACAAGTCCACACCGACCCGCCGAAGCGCAACCCACCCATACCCCTACATTTACCCCTTACCTAACACTACGGGCAATTTAGCATGGCCAATTCACCTGACCCGCACATCTTTGGACTGTGGGAGGAAACCGGAGCACCCGGAGGAAACCCACGCAGACACGGGGAGAACGTGCAAACTCCACACAGTCAGTCGCCTGAGTTGGGAAATGAACCCGGATCTCAGGCGCTGTGAGGCAGCAGTGCTAACCACTGTGCCACCATGCCGCCCATAAACATACATACGTTCCTTCCCATTGTGAATGGTGCTTTCTGTTTCCATGATCAAAAGCTGTTGATATTCAAATCTTGAGGAATCGAGCATCACTGTTGGATCTTGCAGTGATTTTTGAGTGTTCCATTTGTACATCCTCTCCTTCTAATATCTGGTGATATGAACCTCAAAAAACAAAAGCAGATTTTGAAATTGAACTGAACAAATCTTGTATTTTATGAGGTCAGTATTCAAAAAAAAAGACAATGAAAGCTGCCAGATTGTAATGCCAGTGTCTATTAGGAAATAGAACCTGCCACCAGGATTGGGCCTAGACAAGAGAAGTTGGGAAATTAGCAAAGAAGGATTCCTACATTTGCACTTCAAAGTGATGTTTGAGAGAACATGTCACCTCCACAACCTAGCAGTTCCTGCATGCTGCAACTGCAACAACAGCTGAAATATCACTGCTCTCTACATTTTAAGAATCCCGAACTCTTTACACTCAGTGCCTCAGAACAACGATCACAGAAACAGAGTGGTTTTTGGAGCACAGGACATCGTGGTTATGGAATCTACATCAGTAATAAGTGGTTTTGTAAACTAAAGACCTTAAACTTGTTTTTGTTTACCCTTTGTTTCCACAATGCTGCATTATCTGTTGAGAAGTTTTTTTCCATTTCACAATTCCAGAAATCATCCTGTTTTGCTTCTGTTTAATACAAACCAAGTAGAAAAGACAGAAATGAAAACAAATGATAGGCCAACTGGATAAAAAGGATGATTTATTAGCAAGGAATGTAGATAATCAAAAGCAATGTTGAGATTTAATTTAAATGCAATAAAAAATCTGTGGATGCTGGAAATCTAAATACAAATTATTGGAGAATCTCAACAGATCCCACAGCATCTGTGGAGAGAACTATTAACTCCCTCTGCTTTCTCTCCACAGATACTGTCAGACCTGCCAGGTTTCCCCAGCAATTTCTGTTGTGATGATGGTGATCCATTGTTAGAATTAGTGGCATGATGTATTCATTCTGAAGTTAGACAGATTACAGCAAAATTCTAGCATTTAAATGGGAATCCTACATTTTCTGATAAATCAGCAGAAGCAACGTAGTTCAAAAATTTCCTGAACTTTCATCTGTTTTAATTTCCATCCAGTCTCTCACAATGATGCTTGACTATCTTCTCACTTCACTGAAACTACATTTCAGCAGCTTGATAGGATACTTGGCCCAGGGTCTAGATTAGAGTGGTGCTGGAAAAGCACAGCAGTTCAGGCAGCATCCGAAGAGCAGTAAAATCAATGTTTCGGGCAAAAATTCCTGATGAAGGGCTTTTGCCCGCAACGTTGATTTTACTGCTCCTTGGATACTGCCTGAACTGTTGTGCTTTTCCAGCACTACTCTAATCTAGACTCTGATTTCCAGCATCTGCAGTCATTGTTTTTACCTAGGATATTAGCCCCCTCAAACCTGCTTTGATTCCATCAACTACAATTTTTTTTTGTCTCTTCATCAATAAGGTTTTGTCTAATCTGATTGTGGTCTCAGCTTCTGGGCTACTCCCGATATTTTTTGACTCTCTTGTCAGTGAAGAGATTAACTACCTCTGCATTGAATATTTTTAATGACTGCCACTATTACTGTATGGGAGAATGAGTTCCATGGGCGTATCCTTTGAGCAAAAAACAATTCACAGCTCAGAGGAAACAGAGTAATGATCAATGGATATTCTTCAAGCTAGAGGAAGGTTTGGAGTGGAGTACCTCAACATCGGTTTTGGGACCCTTGCTTTTTCAGATATGTATTAATAATCTAGATCATGGTGTGCAGGGATAATATCAAACTCTAAATGTTGAGGAATTGTAAGCTGTGAAGGCCAGAGGTATTCTGGGTGACACTTTGCAGAACATCTCCAGTCCATGTGCAAGCATGATCCCGGCCTTCCAGTAGCCGGTCATTTTTACACAGCATCCTGCTGACATGCCCACTTGTCTGTCCTCGGCATGTTGCAATGGGAAACTGATGGGAAACCACGACTATCAGCCCCCTTATTATAGTACACACTGCAGGCCACCAGTGGAAGGCATAACTAAAGTTAGAAGCCATCACAAAACATCCGCAGAAGGTAACTACAAAGCAGATTAATTAGCCAGAAGAGGTGCTCATGTAACAGAATTCTGGCAGCCACCCATAGGTGAACAGGCAGATGTAGTCACTGTCAGTCAGACAAACGTAGAGGGCCTTATGTAAGCACAGTACCTTAATGATTCCTGAAAACAGATTTGCAGGAGTTTATCCAGATACCTACACTGAATGGCAAAATTTCCAATATGTATGGAATGGTTTAGTTTTAAAAGCAGGAGTCTATATGGTCCCGACTCAAGACAGTAATCAAATCATGCATCAATACCTTGATGGGCATGGGCACCAGGGAATAGAGACCACTACCAAATAATTAAAAGAACTGTATTGGTGGCCCAAGTTACAAGGATGTAGAACTTAACATAGACAACTGTCTGGTGTACGCCTGAAACAATCCAGATAGGCACACCCATCCAGTGCAAGGGCCCTGGACAAATCTATAAAAAGATTACATAGGTCCCCTTCCACCATGTAGGAATGGATTTACTTACATCCTGGTCATGGTAGACACTTTCACAAAAAGGGTCAAAGCTTTTCTTTTTAGGACAGATATCACGAAAATGACGGCACAAATCCTATTGCAACAAGTATTTACAAGATGGGGTCTAGCCCACAGTATCGAGTTAGATCAGGGAACCCATTTCACCAGCCGAGTCACTCAGAATGTGACGACTATGCTTGGTATCAAGGAAAAATTCCACATTGCATACCACGCCCAATCCGCAGAATTGTGGAAAGGATGAACTGCACCCTAAAAAGGATGATGCGAAAGATGGTACAGCAGAATAATTAAACCTGGGACACAGTACTTCCATTTGTCCTCATGAACTCCATCTCCTGATTCCAGGATATACTCCCCATTGCCTGATGACATGCCAACCCATGAAAGGAGTCAACTATCTGTTCTGCCTCAACCTCAGAGAACCTGCCCTCACTGCCCTGACACACAAAAAAAGTAGTCCAGAAGCTCACTGAGAATATCGAGGCCACTCAGCAGCAGCTGTCAGGTTAGGGACTAAAAGGAAAGTAAGTAAGGTTTACTTTGACAGTAAAGTCAATCCTGTAAGTTACACAATAGGACAGCAGATAATATTACAGATATACATCCCCAGCTCCTTTCTTTCCCTTAAATATTCAGGTCCACACACTCTGGTGGATAAGGTAAGCCCCTCAGTATACAAAGTTTTACTAGCCACAGGAAAAATTGGCTGGTACCCTGTAAAACAGTTAAAAGCCGATGGCACACAACACAGCCACTCTCACCACGTTGGTATATGTATGTTAGATGAGACTGCCCTAGAGTAAATGAGAAGACAAGACCCTGACACATATCCTCAATCAGACTGCATCCTGGACAAAATCTATACCTTTTCATCACCGCCACTGACCATAGCTTCAACGTCGAAGGGGCCCCAGACAATTTAATCAACTCGATGGAGGACTCTCTAGCTGGTTGGAAAGACTCGTCAGTCACAACATGGACATGTTACACTCTCCCAACAGAATAGATATGACATGGCTCCCCAATGATCCAGAGATAGGGAAATCGAACATCCCCAACTCGCTATAACTCAGACCTCTACCGACATGTCTGCATGTGACAATACGAGGAGGCGAGTACTGACTACAAAAACACGATTGACTCAGACTACAAATGGTAATTCCGGGTGTCACCTCTGAAGGGAATGACAGGACATGAACATGGGAATTGGGGCGGACTGCAATATTGCCAAGCCATTAAAGACTGAGGATTCACAGCGCACTGATGAATTTCAGTTGGGTGCCCACTTGACAAATGCACTCATTCAGTAATCCAGGTGATGAAACTGCTCCTGACAGCCACCCGAGGTGAGGTGCAACTGTTTCTGATGGTCCAAACTCACAGGCATTTTACATCTTCCAATCCTTATAATCTCCAAATCAGATTCTGCCCATGGTCACAACGTTCATCTCATCCTCGTCTTCACATTTCCTTCATATTCATCTTCAAATTGACATTTAACTCATTGGTCATGATGACCATCTCATTTCAGTTTTTTCTGACCACCCTATGGTCAGGTTATTTAAAACCACTGTCACTCCTACCACCAGAAACTAGTCCTCTAAACCCAACTTAACCTTCCAAATGGGATTCACCTTATTATTCTCTTTTGTTTTTTAAACAAGAAAGCAGGGGAGGGTTAGGGTATATACATTACAACTGTTTGAAACGATTCAGATATTAGTCAAGGATAACAGAAACAACCCTGATCTCTTCCCAGGATAACCATGAACATGTGGAACACAACCAAGATATACCTCACCAGGATCGTCATCATCATGGGGAACAACACACATGAAACACCGAACAGATTAGTACCCAGGATACTTATGATTTGGCCCACCAATTGCAGGCAAATGTGAGGGTTGTGTGTTATGGGTCCACACCAGTAAAAAAAATGCAACAACCAGCGGGCAATATATATGAAAATAAATGTGAGCTCAGATGATTGCTACCTGAGCATAGAAATCACAGGTGATTGTAGGGGATTTGTAAACAAAGGATGCCCCGAGATAGGATGCTTAGCAAACAGCCCAGAAAAGGGATTGGAACTTGGGCAGCGATACCCTGGGAAACTCAGAGTGGACATTTGCTCTGTATGAAATTAGGAATGGCTTAAAACCAGCTGCAGAGGCACCTAACTCATTTGCCCTGAAGCCATCTCTGGTCCACAAAACAAACTAGTTTTCAAACTACTGGCAAAGATTTATGTTAACATCAACCACGAATTGGTACCTTTGATGGTGAATTTAGCAGGAACCCAACTGTCAGAATAGTGCTCTCCCCAACTGAAAAGACTATACTATTGGAATGAGAGATATGGACAGACAACGGGAAGACCAAACCTGGAATGGAGAAACACCATAAAAGGGAAATACTTAATGATTTAGCGACAACGTATGGGGCAGAGGCAATCATTAATGCCTTTGATTTGGCTGATGTGGACAATAAATTCAGAGTCTTGACCTGACAACTAAAACAGACTTTGGACACAATGAGAATAGTCCGCAGGATGTCGAAGGGGAAGTAGTTGGAAATAAAGCTGGTAGCCTTATGGTAGCTGTGCTAGAAGGACATGCAAAAACAACAAACCAGATGATAAAAAAGAAATTGGAAGACAACAGCAGACAAGAGAATCAGATCCTATGCACCATATATAGACATAGAACATTACAATGCAGTACAGGCCCTCGATGTTGCACCAACCTTTGGAACCAATCTGAAGCCGATCTATCCCACACTATTCCATTTTCATCCATATGTTTATTCAATGACCATTTAAATGCCCTTAACGTTGGTGAGTCTATTACTGTTGCAGGCAGTGTGTTCCATGTCCCTACATGGAACGACAGTGGATGATAGAACAGTTAAAGAAAATCTTGATCAGATTTGACACACACAGGTTCCATCCTGGATCAGCAACGAACAGATACAGCATTTTATTCAGGGGAAAGAAACACCCCAAATTATCAGACTGCTGACTGAGGCAAGTGACCAAAGTCTGGTTTAACGAGGACTGTAAATGAACTCTTGGGAAAGCTTTAGGGATGATATTAGGAGTCCCAATAATCACCGATGACAGAATTGGACGAGGGGTGTTCAAAGTAGAAAACATAGGCACTATTCAGGAGGGCATATGGATAGGACTTTTTGGCACCTTACCATACACAATAACTGGCCCATATCCAATTTATTTGAATGTCCCATAGAAACCCACAATCTGGGCATTGACATAACTCAGGGTAGCCTACAGAGGAAAATATTGCCTCACAACCCCATTTAACACGTCAACATATCCGAATGGGATAGCCCAATGTCACCAACACCACCTATTGTATTGGGCCACACATACTTGCCAGGATGGGCTTAACCCAGCTGATAAATACACACAAAGGGAGGGAGGGGAATTTAATGCAAGTGAGAAACTTTGGCAAACTCTGGGGGAATATCTGGAGAAGTGTGACACTGAGCCCAAACCCTGCTGGCAATGTTACACCTAATTCAGACCCAGTTGGCCACAGCATGTAGGACCCGTAGAACCTTCACCAATGCCAAAATGTCCCATTATACTGTGAGACTACATGCCGTCACTTTTGCGTTCAGAATCTCTCTTCCCCTGACTTCTCCCCTGCTTTCCTCTTCCCTCATTCCTTTTTGTTTCTCCATCAATCTATCTTTATTTAGGAGCCCACAGTAGTCCAAGCAGTGATCTCAGTCATAACAACCAGGAATCAAATCAACTTGTTTGGAGGTAAAGACCTTAGTGTTGCATTGTCAGGTACCCAATGTGGAACCATGAGTCTGGGATTTACCAAATAAGCCCAATGTGTGATCTATAGATTATTTAAATCGAAATATAACAATGCAGCACACTATACTATATATATATTAGCAAACGGAGCTCAGTTCAATTATTGACACTTGGGGGTGCCACAATGGCTCAGTGGTTAGCACTGCTGCCTCACAATGGTAGGGACCTGAGTTCAATTCCAACCGTGGGTGAATGTCTGTGTGGAGTTTGCACATTCTCCCTGTGAGTGTGTAGGTTTCCTCTGGGTGCTCTGGTTTCCTCCCACAGTCCAAAAGATGTGCAGGCCAGATGGGATTAGCCTTGGGAAATGCAGGGTTACAGAGATGGGGTGGTTCTGGGTCAGAGGGCCAGTGTGAACCTGATGGGCCAAAACGCCTGCTTCCGTACTGTAGCAACTCTATGATTAAAGGTATGACAGCAGATAAATGATGTCAAAGAGCGAATAAAGGAAATTAAATTAAAAACTTGGTGGGAGGATTTCTGGAGGATTTCTCCAACCTACAAATCCATCCCTTGGTCTGTATTGTGTCACATCTGTCTGTGTTGTTAATTCTGGTTACCCTGGTATACCTCATCATCCTCACTGTCAATATGAATCTGGAGAGCTCACTCAACTTCCGGTCTCCCCAAGCTTTATTGAACATTATGGCTGAAAATGTGTTGCTGAAAAAGCGCAGCAGGTCAGGCAGCATCCAGGGAACAGGAGATTCGACGTTTCGGGCATAAGCCCTTCTTCAGCTTCTTGAACATTATATCAACATTGTAAATGTTTTGCTAAGCCTAGCAGATATTAGTTATCATCTTGTTTGTGTGAAATATCCTATCCCATTGCTTATGTAAAATATTCTTCAGTTTAATTATGTTCATTTGATTTTTGTAATGAATTTCTTTTTGTATTTGCCCAATTCGCCAATGTCTTATTTATTTTAATTTACTACTTTTGATTGATCAGCCATTGGGTATGAATTTTTGATGTTCCATTTAAATATAGTTTGGCGATGTTTGCTTGATCTTAGGCATTCAGGATCAAGAGGAGGGTCTGTGGGCGGACAAGCTACTCAAAATAATTAAATTATTATGGATTTATAAAGATTTCGACAATAACTAAGGCATACTGCGAAAACTGAGGCAAGCCTTGCCCAGAGTGACTGTGCTAATAAACATTCGGCAAAATGCAGACACGCTGCAGCTACCAATAGGTAGTATGTAACTGACCTGGTAGCTGCAGACGACACAATACATATCCAAATTTGGGTTCGAACAGTTGACCAGAATGCGATCAAAATTGCTATTAGGTCTGAGAACTGGGATTTACATATTAATAAACCAAAGCCTGCAACCCATTCTAAAAGATGAAAGACTTAACAGCAATCTAGGTTTGTTCAATATTTTGTGTCAGTTGTATGCATGACATTGTGACCTTTTGCTATAAATTCTGTAGCTTATAATCCTGCTCCACAGCTACCTGATGAAGGAACAGCACTCCGAAAGCTAGTACTTACAAATAATTCTGTTGGAATATAACCTGGTGTTGTGTGATTTTTAAACTTTGTCCACCCCAGTCCAACATTGGCACGTCCACATCAATCTATTGGAGGACATTAAAGACCCTCCCAATAGGGCTGAAACAATTACCAAGTGCGAGAATTGCCATAACATCACCCTCGGGCGCGGTAACGTGAAATCAACCACCAAGTTGCGAAGACACCCCTGAGACTATCTGGAGAAGACCAGATGACTATCACCACGTGGATCAAGGCCAAGATCTTGTGTGGTGGTATATGATCATCCAGAGTTAAGTTAAAGCACAAGATAGATTTGTAGTGTCAATCATTAGTTTATAGTGTATTTTGTTGTGATACAATTAATTGTGTCAAATAAAATGAATATTACTGTTCGTTATTGTTGAGTCGACTCGCAATTCTTTTGCTGGATATAAGAGTTAAAACTTACTGTGTGGCAGGCACCACAGAAGGATGGACAATGCTCCTGGAGTCTGCTTCAGGGAGGGGAGTTTAAAGGATCATAACTGGCATTGAGACTCCAATAGTACCCACACTCATTCTCTCTCACACAGGTAGAAACAGTCTAATACTCAACTCCTGCTCCATCCACTTGGCAAAGGAACTATGGCTGCCAGGAGCTAGTTTAAATACCCTCAGGTCTGACCCATCATTCAGCTCATCCTATCAGCTCCTTCTACTTGGAGTACAACTCCCCATGTCTTCATCACTGAAAGAGGCATTTTTGTGGTATGAGAGAGGACATGTGAGAGAAAGCAGCTCAGTGATTTAGTCCAGACTGCCTCTGTCTATCCCTCTCCTCCCCCACTTCCTAACTTCACACAAACTGGTCCCAAATTTAAAATCCATAAAGAGACAAAGCTGCAGTATCAAAACAGCAGCAACTACAATGCAGGTTAATAAAGACAATAGGATACAGGCTTCTCCAACCAATGGATACAGATTTATTTCACAAGGGAACACAGGATTTTCACACAGATCAATACAAGGTATGAGTGAGACTGAAAAGAACAAGCTTCCAAGTTTACTTTTAAGTAGTTTGTGAATTCTACAAATCAATCAACTCATTTTCCAAATAAGTAGTGATTACACAGATGTGCTCTCACCCTCCAACCACCACCCACACAGTGATTCCTTCAACTGAGCTGGAGTTCATTACTTTCAGCAGAAACAGACCCCAGTGGATATGGTTCAATAAACAATTAAAAAATAAGAAAATAATCAAACCGCTCTGGCACAACTTCACAGCAGGTATGGGACTTGAAACCACAGCTTCTGGTTTCAAGGTGAGGGACACTAAAAGGGTGACAAGTCACATCAAAAGAGCAGTGAGTAAAACACATGGAACCTTGAACTTCATAAACTAAATATATCGAGCAGAAAAAATAAGGAAAAGATGCTGACCTTTTGACAAACTGCCTCTAGGACTCAATTAAAGTCCAATTCTGGCCACTATGTTTTGTGTTTTTGATAGGTTTAGCTGAAGGAAAGAAATAAGAAAAGGTGGCCCAAAGTTGATGGAAGCTAGAGTTTAAGGTTTTAGGAAAGAGATGCAGAGGTGATGTGAGAAAAAGTTTTATTAAGGACAACAACAGTAACAGATGCAGTCACTTCGGAACTCGCTGGTGTTTCACCAGGTCAGATGACTGAGGAAGTCCTTTCCTACAGAGGGTGCAGGTAACAACTTGTCACCAGTATGTAATCGCTGGTGTTTCAGAAGGTTTTTTGAATGGACAAATCGTTTTCCACATTCGGAGCAGTGGAATGGTCTCTCCCCAGTATGAATGCGTTGGTGTATTAGCGCTGCATATCTGCTTTTAAAGCTCTTCACACAGTGCAAACATTTGAAAGGTTTGTCATCACTGTGAACCAGTTGGTGTGCCTTGAGTTTGGATAAATGAGAGAATGCCTTCCCACACTCAGAGCAGGGGAATGGTTTCTCCCCTGTGTGAATGCGCTCATGTGTCAGCAGGTTGGATGAATCACTGAATCCCTTCCCACATTCAGAGCAGATGACTGGCTTCTCCCCTGAATGAAATCGCAGATGTCTGGACAAATTGGATGACTGACTGAATCCCTTCCCACACTTGGGGCAGATAAATGGCCTCTCGCCAGTGTGAGTGCATTCATGTTTCTGAAGGTCAGATGACTGAGTAAATCCCTTCCCACAAACAGAGCAGGCGTATGGCCTCTCCCCCGTGTGAGTGCGTTCATGTTTATGAAGATCAGAGGACTGAATAAATCCCTTCCCACAAACAGAGCAAGTGTATGGCCTCTCTCCAGTGTGAGTGTATTCATGTCGTAGAAGTTCAGATGACTGGGTGAATCGCTTCCCACACACAGAACAAATAAATAGCCTCTCCCCGGTGTGAACTCGCTGGTGTGTCTGCAGGTTGGATGACTCACTGAATCCCTTCCCACATTCAGGGCAGATGAATGGCCTTGCCCCCGTGTGAATGCGTTCGTGTCTTAGACGATCTGATGACTGAGCAAATGCCTTCCCACAAACAGAACAGCTGTACGGCCTTTCCCCTGTGTGACTGCGTCGATGAGCTTCCAGCAAGCATGGATATCTGAATCCTTTCCCACAGTCTGCACATTTCCATGGTTTCTCCATAGGGCAGGTGTCTGCCATATCTCTCTATATGTGAAGATCAGCTGACTTCTCGCCCATACACAGGACAGGGCTACAGTTTCTCCCCACTGACAATCGTGTGATGTTATTCAGTCTGTGTAACTGTTCAAGACCTGTCCACAGTTAGTTCACTGGAAGACTCACTTGGGTGGATGTGTCTTGGTGCATTTCCAGTCACACCGATGTTTGAAATCTTTTCTCACAAACAGAAAAGATAAACGTTGAAAATCTAATGGATTGCAAGTCTTGATGAATTGACTCACTCTCTGATCCTGATGGAATGTTTGTTTTGAATTCTTACTGATAAACGTGCCTCTGTGACTCTCTGTAAAACAAATTTAAATCAGAAAAAGGTGAGTCTGAGAAAGAGAACAGTTTAAAAGACGAAAGGAGGTTGTGAAAGGGAGTATATTGAATCTGGTAATTTGTGTGCAAGACACTCAGAATCGGTGACCATGAAAAGTTACTGGATTGTCATAAAAACTCAACTAGTACACAAATGTCCTTCAGGGAAGGGATCCACTGCCTATCCTGGACCTTCATAGATTCAGCCCTCAATGGGAGGTGAGACAGTGAGAGCAATGGGATACTTAATGGCACTGCTTTCTCCCTCTATATGTCAGGAATAACTTTGAAAGACTCGCCCTTGAGGAAGGTCAACAGTAATGGTGTATGGAGAACCATAACCTATAAATTGCCCTTCCAGGAATGCACTGTCCTCTTGTGGATACAGGGCAATGTTTCTTTATAGTAGCTGCCTGAGAATCCTGTAACTCCTCATTGAATAGTGGGAGAACCCCTCAATGTGGGAGAACTGTCACAGCAGCACAGCAGTGAATGCTCATGTCCTAGTCATAAAATTAGATATAAATTGAATTCAAACTGTTGTTGAGAATTCTTCTGGCAAAAAGATACTTTATACATAAAAACGCAAGTCTTTATATACTGTTGTGAAGTTTAAGCCGTGTACTGTACCTTTAAGAGAGAATGAATGCAGGCACCTGTCACATAACTGACTAGCACTCTCAGAGTGGACAGGAAACTTGAAAATACAAAACATTTGCCTGCTTTCACAACAGTTTAAATTTAATCAATTTAAGTTATGCCCCAAGATACTAAAACCCAACTGAATTTGAATGTTACTGTTTTGACAACATCGAATCAATGAGACAATCCGATGTTTGGGGTACAAAAAAAACGGACACTTTGAAAGCCAGAGACAATGATCAACTGCTATTGTCAGACTGACTGCCCAAAAAACACTCTTTAATAAAAGTACATTTTTCATATGAAATATCTTTGCAGCAGAAGACTGAAGACGACCCAGGGAGATCTTCAAACAGAGGAAGACCGACACTGGAGAGGATAGCCACTATCTGGTTTTGAAAATTAAGTTGCTGTAAATTTAATAGAGGTTCTCATTGGATCAGCATTTTGTTACAGAGTGGGAGGTAGATAACAAACCTTTAAGAGAAAGGAGACTTAGAGTTGTACATTGTTGTTGTAAATATTCACTTTCAGAGTTAAAGAATACATTGATATCTTTTCCTTTAAATAGTGGAATTTGGGTAATTGTCTGTCACTCATACTTTAGCAGTTTACGAGGGGAGGTGAACTTTTCTGTGTGTTTAGTTTAATTATCAGAAGTGTCCACCGCCGTGTCAAACAATACCTGCACAGTATTAAAGCAGTTCAGATCTATACAGTTTTTGCATACACAGAAGAAAACAAACATTGGGGTTTGACGTCTTGTTAGTTACAACTAATCCAAATGCATTTCTGAATTATGCTGGGTAAATAGAACATAGAACATAGAAAAATACAGCGCAGTACAGGCCCTTCGGCCCTCGATGTTGCGCCGAACAAAGCCTACCTAACCTACACTAGCCCAATAACCTCCATATGCTTATCCAATGCCCGCTTAAATGACCATAAAGAGGGAGAGTCCACCACTGCTACTGGCAGGGCACTCCATGAACTCACAACCCGCTGAGTAAAGAATCTACCCCTAACATCTGTCCTATACCTACCACCCCTTAATTTAAAGCTGTGTCCCCTAGTAACAGCTGACTCCATTAGCGGAAAAAGGTTCTCACTGTCAACCCTATCTAAACCCCTAATCTTCTTGTACACCTCTATTAAATCTCCTCTAAACCTTCTTTTCTCCAATGAGAACAGCCCCAAGTGCCTCAGCCTTTCCTCATACGATCTTCCTACCATGCCAGGCAACATCCTGGTACACCTCCTCTGCACTCGTTCCAATGCCTCCACATCCTTCCTATAGTATGGCGACCAAAACTGCACACAATACTCCAGATAAGGCCGCACCAGAGTCTTAGACAACTGCAACATGACCTCAGGACTCCGGAACTCAATTCCTCTACCAATAAAGCCCAGTACACCATACGCCTTCTTCACAGCACTATTTACCTGGGTGGCAACTTTCAGAGATCTGTGTACATGGACACCAAGATCCCTCTGCTCATCCACACTACCAAGTAGCCTACCATTAGCCCAGTAATCCATCTTCTTGTTACTCCTACCAAAGTGAATGACTTCACACTTAGCTACATTGAACTCCATTTGCCACCTTTCTGCCCAGCTCTGCAACTTATCTATATCCCGCTGTAACCTGCCACATCCTTCTTCGCTGTCCACAACTCCACCGACTTTCATGTCATCCGCAAACTTGCTCACCCAGCCTTCAAGCCCCTCCTCTACGTCATTTATAAAAATGACAAACAGCAATGGTCCCAAAACTGATCCTTGTGGAACACCGCTAGTAACTGCACTCCAAGATGAACCTATACCATCAACTACTACCCTCTGTCTCCTTCCAGCCAGCCAATTCCTAATCCAAACCTCTAATGCACCCTCAATGCCACACCTCCGTAGTTTTTGCATTAGCCTGCCATGGGATACCTTATCGAACGTCTTGCTAAAATCCATATACACCACATCTACAGCTTTACCCTCGTCCACTTCCTTGGTTACCTTCTCAAAGAACTCAATAAGGTTGTGAGGCACGACCTGCCCTTCAAACCATGTTGACTATCCTTGATCACATTATTCCTGTCCAGATGTTCATAAATCCTATCCCTTACAATTCTCTCTAAGACTTTGCCCACAACAGAAGTGAGACTCACTGGCCTATAGTTACTAGGGCTATCCCTACTCCCCTTCTTGAACAAGCGGACCACATTCGCTATCCTCCAGTCTTCTGGCACTATTCCCAGACGATCCTAGGATTAATGCCATCAGGCCCAGGGGACTTATCTATTTTAATCCTTTCCAGTATTCCCCAGACCTCTTCCCTACATACCTCAAGGCCATCCATTCTAATCACTTGTGACTCAATATTCACATCAGCAACAGTGTCCTGTTCCTGAGTGAATACTGATGAAAAGTATTGATTTAGTGTCCCTCCAATCTCCTCCGCCTCCAAGCACAACTTCCCACTACTATCCTTGACTGGACCGATACCTACCCTAGTCATCCTTTTATTCCTGACATACCTATAGAAAGCCTTTGGGTTTTCCCTAATCCTACCAACTAAGGACTTTTCATGTCCCCTTCTCGCTGCTCTTAGCTCTCTCTTTAGATCCTTCCTGGCTACCTTATAACTCAATCGCCCCAACTTAACCTTCACGCCTCATCTTTACATAGGCCGCTCTCTTCCCTTTCACAAGGGATTCCAATTCCTTATTAAACCACGGCTCCCTCACAAGACCCTTTACTCCCTGCCTGACTGGTACATACTTATCAAGGACACCCATTAGCTGTTCCTTGAACAATCTCCACATATCATTTGTGTTCTTCCCTTGAAGCCTATTTTTCCAATCCACGCATCCTAAGTCATGCCTCACCGCATCATAATTTCCCTGCCCCCAGCTATAACTCTTGCCCTGCAGTGCACACTTATCCCTCTCCATCACTAGAGTAAAAGTCACCGAGTTGTGGTCACTGTCCCCGAAGTGCTCACCTACGTCCAAGTCTAACACCTGGCCTGGTTCATTACCTAGAACCTACAAATCCAGTATAGCCTCACCGCTTGTTGGCCTGTCTACATATTGTGTCAGGAAACCCTCCTGCACACATTGGACAAACTAAAATACCATACTTTATTTACCAAAATACAACAGCCAAAATACCAAAATTAAAAACATGAAAACAATCCTAAAATCTCAAATATTAAAACCTTAAACATCAAGTATAAAACCAAACTTCAAATCTAAGACCCATCTAAAACTATTTACCAAGAGCAATTAGAAAGCTGTTTAAAATTCTTACAAATCTGTAAATATTAGAAGCCGTCCTCAAGTCAATGACATTGTCAAGGTAGAGGTTTCCTGGTCAAATACTTTAAATCCCAAATCAGTTTATTATTCGTATCAGTCCATTTCCCCTTGTTCCCAGAAAAAAACTAAGAAAGGAAAATCGCTCACTCTTAGTTAATTCTTTAACCTGGTCCTGAAGATGTTTATATTTGCTTGATTTTTCATCCCAAATTTTCTCCAAAGAATCATTTTCAAAACGTACAAGGACACCTACTACTATGATTTCTTGTTCTTTTTGAAAGATCAGATCCGGTATGATTAGATTCAATTAGATTAGATTTGCTACAGTATGGAAACAGGCCCTTCGGCTCAACCAGTCCACACCGACCTTCTGAAAAGTAACCTACCCAGACCCATTTCCCTTTGACTATTGCACCTAACACTACTGGCAATTTAGCATGGCCAATTCACCTGACCTGCACATCTTTGGACTGTGGGAGGAAACTGGAGCACTCGGAGGAAACCCACGCAGACAGGGGGAGAATGTGCAAACTCCACACTGTCAGTCATCTGAGGCAGGAATTGAACCCGGGTCTCTGGTGCTGTGAGGCAACAGTGCTAACCACTGTGCCACCGTGTCGCCCACTATTTGTATCATTTCTGAGATGTATTAGCTGACCATGGATCCGGTAAAACCCATACGTCTGACCAGAAAAGCTAAAAACCAAATATCATTAAACCAGTTAAAACAAGAAATCATTAAACAGTATAAAACACGAGTTAAAACCAGAATCTAAAATTAGTTCAAAGCGAGCAATCCGGCCAGACAAAACTGGGCTTCCTTGTCCAAGACTGTTACCAGAGGGAACCTTGTGGAGGTTCAACCTTACTTTGTGGACGACAAGCTATGTACCATTGCCTACAAAGGTAACTACACAAGCAGGCTCGCTGGAAGACCCACCAAAGAAACGAGCTGTAGTTACATCTCCTCCATCTCTCCCACCAAAGGATTGTACTGGTAATGTCCTTCTCACCACCAGCCAAGTGACATCTTGGTGATTGTTCAAGAGTTCTGATGATGAGGCATTCTGCCAATTGACATTGACAGTCGGTTCAGGGAACCACGCGCAGGATCCACCTTTCCTTTCAGGGTCTCGAGGACGCTATGTGCTGACTACTTCCTGATGGTCAAAGATGCTTTTCTTTAGCAAGTTTTGAGAAGATTCGTAGTTCAGGTTGAAGTTCTGGATGTAAGCGCTCTGGATTTTCAGATGTTTCATCGCCATACTAGGTAACATCATTAGTAAGCCTCTGGTGAAGCACTGGCGTTATGTCCCACTTTCAATTTTTGTGTTTAGGTTTCCTTGGGTTGGTGATGTCATTTCTGGTTCTTTTTCTCAGAGGGTGATAGATGGGTCCAAATCTCAGAGACATGCACAAGAATTCGAGAAGCATGGCCCTCCAACTGGAACTCTACCAACAAACACATCGATTTGGATCCCAAAGAACGGAAATAAAACCAGCACGTCACTGGAGGCTCACTGAGGTTGTTTTCTAGTATGGTGACAAAACATCTGAAAACGAACCTTTCAGCTCAGCGAGCAAGCTTACATTCAGTGCTTTTCTTTGCAAATTTGTCTTCAAAGGACAGGTGATAAGGAACAGTCCACCTACTTGGAACATTCCACAGCAGAGAGGCCAGTCCTAGGGCACATTCACAGCTTGATGCAGCTGCACACAAAGGTGGCCATCTGGATGACAACAACATTGGGTATATTCTCCACCCTGCAGACCCAATCGATCTTAGACTGCTCCTCCTAAAACAAATTCCTGAACTTTGAGTAGACACCTCCAATAACTAACCCCTGGAATACTTCCCGTGACAGCCTATTGGATCCGGTGAGTGTCAGCAGAGCTGGGGGGTTAAACTCAGCAGCTTTTACTGGCTACCACAATCCCTCCAATGACACAAGAATGTGCAGCAGCTGGAAATCTGGAAGAAAGTGGAAGTGTTGCAAATTTTCAGCAGCTCAGGCAGTACTTCTGGACAGACACAGGCAGACAAAGAAAGCGAGCAAGAAAATTCCAGTTGACTGGACTTTGGTCTCCAATAATTGATACCCCTTACCCCCAGAGCTGTAGTCGCTTGTCCTCTGGTGCAGAGGGCTCTGAGAGCCGCCAAGACTCAGTGTCACTGAGACTGATGAAGGAGCAGCACTCCGAAAGCTACTGCTTCCAATAAACCTGTTGGACGATAACCTGCTATTGTGTGATTTTTAACTTTGTCCACCCCAGTCCAACACCAGCTCCTCCACATCAAATAAATGGCTGGAGATCAGAGCGGGTCAGGCAGCATCCACAGAGAGTCAAAATGTGTCGCGCTGGAAAAGCACATCAGGTCAGACAATTTTCAGCGCCACAGTTTTAGACTCTGACCTCCAGTTCTCACTTTCTCCCAGCATCCACAGACGACCGAGCAAGCTGCTCTGAGGTGTGGAGGGCCCAGCATTCACGCAATAGTGGGTGTAATGCTCCAGCGAATCACAGCACAATCCATAGGAACAACATCTCATCTTTAGACAAGGCATCTTACGACCATCTAGATTTAAGATTGAGTTCAACACTTTCAAATTGTGAACTCACACCTAATCTTTTCCTTTCTTTTAACTTTACTTGTTACATTCTCTGTCACCATGCCCTCTCTCCCCTCCCCCTACTCCAGTGGGCCTGTCTGCTTTTCTGCCATTCTCACATTCAATCTGAATTATCAACACCCTTTTTCCCGAGCACTCTATCCCCACACTAGTGTAAATGCTGCCCCATTCACACTTCATGTTAGCTCTGAAGAGTCACCTAGACTCAAATAGTTAGCTTGCTCTCTCTCCATGGATGCTGCCTGACCTACTGTGATTTCCAGCACTTTTTGTTTTCAGAACAGATAATCACGAGTGTATTAATACATAGAATCTCATCGTGGGGGTTTGGGGTTGTTTATGGCTGGAATCACAGATACCCGGGAGTGAGTTAAAGACTAGAATCTAATCGAGGGGATCAGAGGTACTTTTTATGTCGAAAAATAGATACCCCAGAGTGAGTTAGAGACTATAATCTGAGGCAATACCAGGTACACAGGAGTGAAATACAGACTGGAATCTAATTGAGGAGTTCTGGGTGGTTTAATGGACTGAGGAGAACCAGGAGGGGGCATGAAAAAGGCTTGGGAAAATAGGATTAGGGAGAACCCAAAGGCATTTTACTCATACGTGAGAAATAAGTGATTGATCAGGGAGAAGGTAGGGCTGATCAGGGATAGCGTAGGGAACTCGTGCGCGGAGTCTGAGCAGATAGGGGGAAGCTGTAAATGAGTATTTTGCTTCAGTTTTCTTGAAGGAAAGGGACCTTTTCGTGAATGACAACTTTGAGGAGCTGGGATACAGGCTTGACCAGATTGAGATTGAAGACGTCAATGTGCTGGCAATTTTGGGAAACCTGAAGTCTCCAGGGCCAGACCAGATTTATCCAAAGCTGCTCCAGGAAGCGAGAAAGGAGGTTGCTCAGCCGCTGGCGAAGATCTTTGCCTCCTCACTCTCCACGGGAATCGTACCGGAGGATTGGAAGGAGGTGAATGTTGTTCCTCTTTTCAAGAAGGGTAATGGGGAAATCCCTGGCAATTACAGACCAGTCAGTCTTACGTCTATGGTCAGCAAAGTTTTGGAAAGAATTCTGAAGAATAGGATCAATGACTATTTGGCAAAGCATAGTGTGATTAAAGGCAGTCAGCATGGCTTTGTGAGGGGCAGGTCATGCCTCACAAATTTTATTGAGTTCTTTGAGGAGGTGACAAGACAGGTTGACGAAGGTCAAGCAGTGGATGTGGTGTATATGGACTTCAGCAAGGCATTTGATAGGGTTCCCCATGGTAGGCTCATTCATAAAGTCAGGAAGTATGGGATACAAGGAGATTTGGCTATCTGGATTCAGAATTGGTTGGCTGACAGAAGGCAGAGAGTGATTGTAGATGGAAAGTATTCTGCCTGGAGGTCAGTGTTGAGTGGGGTCCCACAGGGGTCTGTTCTTGGGCCTCTGCTCTTTGTAGTTTTTATAAATGAGTTGGACGAGGAGATTAAGGGGTGGGTTAGTAAATTTGCAGATGGCACAAAGGTTGGAGGTGTCATTGATAGTATCGAGGGTTATTGCAGGCTGCAGTGCGGCAGAGACAGGATGCAGAGCTGGGCATCGTACCTTTGGGGTCCTGAAGGGAGAGGGTGAGCAGCCTCAAGTCGTTGTCCATGTAGATACCAACAACATAGGTAGAAAGAGGGATAGGGATGTAAGGCAGGATTTCAGGGAGCCAGGGTGGAAGTTGAGAGCTAGAACAAACAGAGTTGTTATCTCTGGTTTGTTACCCGTGCCACATGATAGCGAGGCAAGAATAGGGAGAGAGATCAGCTGAACACATGGCTGCAAGGATGGTGCAGGAGGGAGGGTTTCAGGTTCTTGGATTATTGGGGCTTATTCTGGGGAAGGTGGGACTTGTACAAATGAGACGGTCTTCACTTGAACCAGAAGGGTACTAATATCCTGAGTGGGAAATTTGCTGGTGCTATTCGGGTGGGTTTAAACTAGCTCAGCAGGAGGATGGGAACCGGAGGTGTAGTTGCAGTGCACAGGAGAACCAGAGTAGGAGGGACAAGGACAGGATTTCAGGGTCACAGGAATGTGCTGGCAGACAGCAAACTAGTTTGAAGTGTGTCTACTTCAACGCCAGAAGTATTTGAAATAGGGTAGGTGAGCTTGCAGCATGGATAGATACCTGAGACTTCGATATTGTGGCCATTTCAGAAACATGGATAGAGCAGGGTGAGGAATGGATGTTGCAGGTTCCAGGGTTTAGATATTTCATTAAGAACGGGCAAGGCAATAAAAGAGAGGGAGGCGTGGCCTTGTTAGTCAAAGATGGAATTTTTGATGAGGACTCGTCTACTGAGGTAGTGTGGGCTGAGGTTAGAAACAGGACAGGAGAGAAAAACTGCTTCAAGTTTTTTTATAGGCCTCCGCAGAGTTCCAGGGAGATAGAAGAGAGGATTAGCAAAATTATTCTGGGTAGGAGCGAAAAGAACAGGGTGGTCATTATGGGAGACTTTAACTTCCCCAACATTGACTGGAAATGCTGTAACTCTAGTATGTCGGATGGATCCAATGTGTACAGGAGGGTTTCCTAACACAGTATGTCGAAGGGCTGACAAGAGGGGAGGCCACACTGGATCTGGTGCTTGGTTATGAACCAGGCCAGGTGTTTGATTTAGTTTTAGGTGAGCACTTTGGAGAGAGTGACCATAATTCAGTTACGTTTAGTTTAGTGATGGAAAGGGATTGATACATGCCACAGATCACGAGTTATTGATGGGGCAAAGGCAATTGTAATGCGATTAGGCAAGAATTAGGATACATAGAATGGGGTTGCAAAATGCAGGGAATGCAGACAATCGAAACGTGGAGGTGGTTTAAGGAACAGATACTGCGTGTCCTTGATAGGTATGTCCCTGTCAGACAGGGAGGAAGTGATAAGGATGAGGAACCGTGGTTTACCACAGAAATTGCATCTCTTGCTAAGAAGAAGGAAGGAGGCTTATGTGTTGACGAGGCATGATGGTACAGATGAGGCAGTGGAGAGTTACTGATCAGCTCAGAAGGATTTAAAGAGTTAAGAAGAGCAAAGAGTGGACACGAGCAGTCTTTAGCAAATAGAATAAAGGAGAACCCTAAAGCTTTCCATAGTGATGTGAGGAATAAAAGAATGATTAGGGTAGGAATCGGGCCAGTCAAAGACAGAAATGGGAAATTGAGTGTGGACTCTGTAGAGATTGGAGGGGTGCTAAATGAACATTTCTCATCAGTGTTCACTCAGGAAAAGGAGAACATTGCAGAGGAGAGGAATGAGGTATGAGATATTAGACTGGAAAGGATCAAGGTTAGTTATGAACAGGTGTTATCAATTCTAGAAGGAGTGAAAGTAGACAAGTCCCCTGGGTCGGATGGGATTTATCCGAGGATTCTCTGGGAAGCTAGGGAGGAGATAGCAGAGCCCTTGGCTTTGATATTGGAGTCATCATTGTCTACAGGTTTAGTACCAGAAGTCTGGAGGATTGCAAATGTTGTGACCTTGTTCAAGAAGGGCAGCAGAGATGACCCAGGTAATTATAGACCAGTGAGCCTTACTTCTGTTGTAGGTAAGGCTTTGGAAAGGATTATAAGAGATAAGATTTATAACCACCCAGCAAGCAACAATTTGATTTCAGATAACCAACATGGTTTTGTCAAGGGCAGGTCGTGTCTCACAAACCTCATTGAGTTTTTTGAGAAGGTGACCAAGCATGTAGATGAGGGTACGGCAGTTGACGTGGTATACATGGACTTCTGTAAAGCATTTGATAAGGTTCCACATGGTAGGCTGTTGGAGAAAATGCAGAGGCATGGAATTGAGGGTGATTTAGCAGTTTGGATTAGAAACTAGCTTTCTGAAAAAAGGCAGCGAGTGGTGGTTGATGGAAAATATTCAGTCTGGAGTCCAGTTACTAGTGGTGCGCCACAAGGATCTGTTTTGGGACCACTGCTGTTTGTTATTTTTATAAATGACTTAGACGCAGGCATAGGTGAATGGATTAGTAAATTTGCTGACGACACTAAAGTCGGTGGAGTAGTGGACAGTTTCGAGGAATGTTACAGGTTGCAGGGGGACGTGGATAAACTGCAGAATTCGGCTGAGAAGTGTCAAATGGAGTTCAATGCAGCTAAATGTGAGGTGATGCACTTTGGGAAGAATAACAGGAAGACACAGTACTGAGTCAATGGAAAGTGGTAGTGTGGATGTGCAGAAGGATCTAGGAGGCCATGTACATAGATCCCTGAAAGTTGCCACCCAGGTGGATAGGACTGTTAAGAAGGCATACAGTGTGTTAGGTTTCAATGGTAAAGGGATTGGATTCCAGAGCTACAATATCATGACGCAACTATAAAAAAACGCTGATATGGCCACACTTGGAATATTGTACACAGTTTTGGTCCCCATATTTTGGGAAGGATGTGGAAGCATTGGAAAAGGTGCAGAGGAGATTTACCAGGATGTTGCCTGATCTGGAGGCAAGGTCTTATTAGGAAAGGCTGAGAGACTTGGTTCTTTTCTTATTGGAAAGAAGAAGGCTAAGAGGGGATTTGATAGAGACATACAAGATGATCAGAGGAGTAGATAGGGTAGACAGTGAAAGTCTTTTTCCCAGGATGATGACGTCAGCTTGTGCGAGAGGGCATAACTACAAATTGAGGGGTGATAGATTTAGGACAGATGTCAGAGGCAGGTTCTTTACGCAGAGAGTGGTAAGGGTGTGGAACACCCTACCTGCTAATTTAGTCAACTCAGCCACATTAGGGAGATTTAAACGCGCATAGATGGTTTTGGGATAGTGTAGGGAGACGAGCTGAGAATAGTTCACAGGTCGTCGCAACATCAAGGGCCGAAGGGCCTGTTCGCCGCTGTATTGTTCTATATTCTACGAACATAAGAGGTATACTTAGTACATTTGCAGATGACACCAAAATTGGAGGTGTAGTGGACAGCTAAGAAGGTTACTTCAGTTTACAAAAGGATTTTGATCAGATGGGCCAATGGGCTGAGGAGTGGCAGATGAAGTTTAATTTAGATAAATGCAAGGTGCTGCATTCTGGGAAAGCAAATCTTAGCAGGACTTATACACTTAATGTTAAGGTCCTAGGGAGTGTTGCTGAACAAAGAGACCTTGGAGGGCAGGTTCATAGCTCCTTGAAAGTGGAGTTACAGGTAGATACAATAGTGAAGAAGGCATTTGGTATGCTTTCCTTTATTGGTCAAAGTACTGAGTACAGGAGTTGAGAGGTCATGTTGCGGCTGTACAGGACATTGGTTAGGCCCCTTTTGGAATATTGCGTGCAATTCTGGTCTCCTTTCTATCAGAAGGATTTATGAAACTTGAAAGAGTTCAAAAAAGATTAATAAGGATGTTACCAGGTTTGGACGTTTTGAGCTATTGGGAGAGATTGAATTGGCTGGGCTGTTTTCCCTGGTGGATTGGAGGCTGAGGAGTAACCTTATAGAGATTTATAAAATCATGAGGGGCATGGAAAGGATAAACAGACAAAGTCTTTTCCCTCGGGTGGGGAATCCAGAACTGGAGGGCATAGGTTTAGGGTGAGAGGGGAAAGATATAAAAGAGACCTAAGGGGCAACTTTTCCATGCAGAGGGTGATACGTGTATGAAATGAGCTGCCAGAGGACGTGGTGAAGGCTAGTGCAATGGTATCATTTAAAAGGTATCTGGATGGGTATATGAATAGGAAGGGTTTGGAGAGATATGAGCTGGGTGCTGGCAAGTCAGACTAGATTAGGTTAGGATATCTAGTCAGCGTGGATGAGATGGACCGATGGATGTGCTGTACATCTCTATGACTCAGTAACTCTGATATAATGGGCTCACATATCCAGTAAATGTACAAACTGGTCTCAAGAGGAAAAGAATCCCTCTGGACAGAAAAGTGATTCTGAAGTGATCCAGACTGGCTCTAGCTCAAGCCCCACCCTCTGGCTCACACAAGGAAACTGTTCACCGGAGATGCTGTCACCAGCTACAGAGACCAGCAGTTCCTCCACATGATCAGTTTGTCCTCTGGGATTAATAAATTGCTCTTGCCTGACATGGGACATATGCCTGTTGTATCTAGTTAGCTCATACCTCAGTTTTAAACTTACTTTGCAATAAGCTACTTTAAAATCACTTGAGCTCAAACCCACTTTCAGGTAATCTGTGACTCCCAGACTTAAACCTTGCAATTGGTGTTTGGACTGAGATCACAGTGGTTGAAGTCATAGTCTTGAAAAACAACACATTTTTTAAAATACTAATGAAAATGTTCTGAAACAAAGTCTGGCGTATACAATAGTATTAGAATGTTACAGGCAGATACATTAACAACACTTAAAAGGCAATTAGACAAAATATATGGATAGGAAAGATTTAGAAGGATGTGGACGAAGTGCAGGGAAATGGAGTTCACATGGATGGACATTTTGGTTGCATGGACCAGTTTGGGCTGTAGGACTCTCTAAACTGATAGTCTAACAGAGAAAACAGAGACAAAAAAACCCCTGCAGATGCTGGAATCCAAAGTAGACAAGCATGAGACAGGAAGAACACAACAAGCTAGGCAGCATTAAGAGGTGGAGAAGTCAACGTTTTCGGTACAACCCTTCTTCAGGAATGGAAATGGGGGCGGGAGAGAGATAGAGGGGGGAGGAGAAGGGTAATGGGTGGGGAGGAGTGGAATGGTGAGGTAGTGATAGGTGAACACATGTGGTGAGTACGTCCTGATTGTCGATGGGAGCAATGAATCCCGTTGGAAGGAAGGATCGGTCAGAGGGATGGAAGGGAGGAGGCAGGCTGGAACAGGAGTCAGAGGGTGCATGGGAAGGTTATTTGAAATTGGAGAACTCAATGTTGAGTTCCAGGCTGTGTGCTATCCTGGTGGAATATGAGGTGTTGCTGCTCCAATTTACGGCCTGATTCACTTTGGCAGAGGAGGAGGCTGAGGACAGGCATGTCTGAGAGGGAGTGGGAAGGGGAATTGAAATGGGCAGTGACCAGGTCAGGCTGGTCCTTACAGGCCCGGCTGAGCTCCTCGCAAAACATTCCCTTAGTTTACGTTTGGGTTCATCTATGGAGAGAAGATCACATTGGGAGCACCAGATGCAGAAAAGTAGGTCGGAGGAGGGGGAGACACACTCTGGATGGATGGATGGAGGTGAGGGGGCTGGTGTGCTGGCAGGTGTTGCATCTTTTATGGTTGCAGGGGAAGGTAAGAGGGCAGAGGTTTGGTGTGGACAGTGGTGTGAACCAAGGAGTGGGAAAGGGAATGTTGCTTGCAGAAGGCTGAGAGGGATGAGGAGGGGAAGATATTCCTGGTGGTGGGGTCTTGTTGGAGTTGGCGAAGATATTTGAGGATGATATGTTGGATGTGGAGACTACTGGGGTGAAAATAGAGGACAAGGGGACCCTACCTTTATTATATTTGGAGGGGACTGTTTATAGCAGTGGAGCGGCGAATGGAGGTGGTGTGGTAGAGGACTGTCTGGATGACAGAGCAGGGAAAGCGTGATGTTTAAAATAGGTGGACATCAGGGATGCTTGGGAGTGGAACGTCTACTTGTCAGAGCAGATGTGACGGAGACAGAGGAATTGGGAAAACAGGATGCAGTTGTTGCAAGATATGGGGTGGAAGTAGGTGTAGCGCAGGTAGTTGCAGGTTTTTAGTAAATGTCAGTCTTTAAACTGTCACTGCAGAATGAAATGGAGAGGTCAAGAAAGGGGAGAGCAGTATCCAAGATAGACCAAGGGAACTTAAGGGCAGGTTGGAATTTGTTGGTGAAGTTGATGAACTACTCCAGTTCAGCATTGGTGCAAGAAGCAGTACTGATGTTATGATGGACGAATTGAAGGGCAACACGATGGCTCAGTGTTTAGCACTGCTGCCTCACAGCGCTAGGGACCCAGGTTCAATTCCCAGGCAACTGTCTATGTGGAGTTTGCACATTCTCCCCATGTCCGCGTGGATTTCCTCTGGGTTCTCCAGTTTCCTCTCTCAATCCACAGATGTGCAGGTCAGGTGAATTGGCTATGCTAAATTGCCCATAGAGTTCAGGAATGTGTAGGTTAGGTGCATTAGTTGGCGGTAAATGTAGAGTAGTAGGGGAATGGGTCAGGGTAGAATATTCTTCGAATGGTTGTGTGGGCTTGCTGGGCCGAAGGGCCTGTTTCCACACTGTAAGGATTCTAGGATTCTTCTATGATTTTGATTTCCTGTGTAAGTGTTGAAGAGGGACTGTTCAACTTCGCCGACAGAGGCAGGTGTAGCTATGGCTCATAGGAGTGCCCATGGCCATTCCCTGGATTTGAAGGAAATGGGAAGAGTTGAAGGAAAAGTTATTGAGGGTGAGGACTAGTTCAGCAAGGTGGAGGCGGATAGTAGTGGACGGGGACTGGATGGGTCTGTTGGAGAGGAAGAAACTAATGGCCTGCAGGCCGTTCTTGTGGGTTATGGACATGTATACATTCTGCACATTCATAGTGAAGATGAAGCACTGGGGCCAGGTTACTGGAAGTTTCCAAGGAGGTGGAGGGAGTGATTTGTGTCCCGGATGTCGATGGGAAGTACTGGACCAAGAGGGGAGAGAATGGAGTCAAGGCAGAAAGAAATGAGTTCGATAGAGCAGGAGCATGTGGAGACAATAGGCTAGCCTGAATAGTTGGGCTTGTGGTTCTTGAGGAGGAGGTTGAATTGGGCATGAGGGAAGGGAGAGTATGAGGTTGGAGGAGGTGGAGAGGAGATCACAGAGGCGACGAGGTCACAGACAGTGCGGGTGATAGTGGCCTGATAGGCCACGGCGAGGTCATGGTCAAGGGGAGGTAGGACGTGGCTTCAGAGAGCTGGTGCTTGGCCTCTGCGACATAGCAGTCCGTCCTCCAAACTACTACTGCCCGCCTTTGTCAGCAGTTTTGATGGTGAATCAGGGATTGGTATGGAGGGAATGGAACGCTGCACATTCTGAGGGTGTGAGGCTAGAGTGGGTGAGGGGATGGAGAAATCGAGGCAGCTAATGTTGTGTCGGCAGTAAAGAGGTCCAGAGCGGGAATGAGGCTGGGAGGGTGTGTCTAAGTAGAACAGGAAGGTTGGAGTGGGGATAAGGGGTCCTCGTTAGGGGGAGGGGGGTGGTCGTGCAGTTGGGAGTCTTTGTCAAAGAAAGTGGCACAGAGGCGGAGGTGGTGAAGGAGGGCTCCACCATCTGTCACAGCAGAACAAGAATCCTGATCCCCCGACTATTATTTGGGTCTCTCGATTAACAGTCTAGCAATAATACCACAACGCCACTGCCCCCTCTACTGCATTCACAATATATATTGATGATTTAGATGAAGAAACTTAAATGAAATATCTCTCAGAATGTAGATGACATGCAACGAAGAGGCAGAGCAGTGGTCCTGGTGCATAAGGACTTCAGTAAAGTATTTGACAAGTTTCCACATGGCAGACTGGTCAACAAAGTTACAGAACATGGAATATAGGGAGATGTAACCATTTGGATACAGACTGGCTCAAAGGTAGGAGACAGAGAGTGGTGGAGGAGGGTTGCTTTTCAGAATGGAGAGCATCGATTTGCCACAAGGATCTGTGCTGGGTCCACTGCTTTTTGTCATTTACGTAAATGATCTGGATATGAATCGAGCAGGTATGATTCATAAGTTTGTAGATGACACCAAAAGTGGTGGTGTAGTGGATAGCGAAGAAGGTTGTTTCAGAGTACAATAGGACCTTGATCAAATGAGCTGAGGAGTAGCAGATGGAGTTTAATTTAGATAAATATGAGGTGCTACATTTTGGTTAGACAAATCAGGGCACAACTTGTACACTTCACAGTAAGGTCCTGGGGAGTGCTGCTGAACAAAGACAAAGGAGCACAGGTTAACACTTCCTTGAAAGTGGAGTCGCAGCTGGAAAGGATAGTGAAAACAGGTACTAAAGTAGGTCTTTTGTAAAAGTGAAGTGGCATAAAGAGAACTTTCGAAAAGTGGGGGATACTTGTAGCAGGGCAGGATCAAATGCAATAATGGCCTACTCCTGTTCCTACATTTCTCATCTGTTGAACGTGGGTTATAAAAACAAAATGATTGTAATGGACACAGATATCAGCACTATCTTATCCTCACTGGATGAAAATCCTGTAACTCCTTGCCGAACAACAATCTGGGAGAAGCTTCACCACATGGACTGCAGCAGTTCAAGAAGGTCAAGGACATGCAGAGTGATTTTGAAAGCTCTAGACTGGCTGTTCTGTCTCTATCTCATTTTCTATTCAGGTCTCAAATCGTTGAATGCTCTGGGAAAAGCAAATAGCATGTAGGAAATAAGCAAATATCTATGGATGTTTGCTGAAACTGTTTACATTCACTGCTGATTCATAAATTAAACTTTTTATTAATCTGTCTGTGAACCATATGACAGAGGAGGAAGTGCTGAGTGTCTTGAAACTTATAAAAGTGGATAAATCCCCAGGACCTGATCAGGTCATAGAGTCAGATATGTACAGCATGGAAACAGACCCTTCGGTCCAACCTGTCCATGCCGACCAGATATTCCAACCCAATCTTGTACCCTAGAACTCTGTGGGAAGCTAGGGAAGTGATTGCTGGACCTCTTCCTGAGATATCTGTATCATCGATAGTCACAGATGAGCTGCCTGAAGACTGGAGGTTGCTAGTGTGGTGCCACTGTTTAAGAAGGACGGTAAGGACAAGCCAGGGAACTACAGACCAGTGAGCCTGATGTCGGTGGTGGGCAAGTTGTTAGAGGGAATTGTGAGGGAATGGATGTATGTGTATTTGGAAAGGAAGGGACTGATTAGGGATAGGCAACATGGCTTTGTGTGTGGGAAATCATGTCTCACAAACTTGATTTAGTTTTTTGAAGAAATAACGAAGAGGATTGATGAGGGCAGAACAGTAGTTGTGACCTATATGGACTTCAGTAAGACGTTCGACAAGGTTCCCCATGGTTAGCAAAGTTAGATCTCATGGAATATAGGGAGAACTAGCCATTTGGATACAGAACTGGCTCAAAAGTAGAAGACAGAGGGTGATGGTAGAGGGTTGTTTTTCAGACTGGCTGCCTGTGACCAGTGGAGTGCCACAAGGATCAGGCTGGTTCCACTACTTTTCATTATTTTATATAAATAATTTGGATGTGAGCATAAGTAACTTTGCAGATGACATCAAAATTGGAAGTGTAGTGGACAGCGAAGAAGGTTGCCTCAGATTACAAAAGGATCTGGACCAGATGGGCCAATAGGCTGAGAAGCGGCAGATGGAGATTAATTTAGATAAATGTGAGGTGCTGCATTTTGGGAAAGCAAATCTTAGCAGGTCTTACACGTAATGGTAATATGCTAGGGAGTGTTGTTGAACAGAGACCTTAGAGTGCAGTTTCATAGCTCCTTGAAAGTGGAATTGCAGGTAGATAGGTTAGTGAAGAGGGCGTTTGGTATGCTTTCCTTCATTGGTTAGAGTATTGAGTACAGGGGTTGGGAGGTCATGTTGCAGCTGTACAGGACATTGCCACTGTTGGAATATTGCATTCAATTCTGGTCTCCTTCCTATTGGAAAGATGTTGTGAAATTTGAAAGGGTTCAGAAAAGATTGAAACTATTTAACTAAACTAATAATTTACATTTTTCCCCTGTTTAATACATTCCTAAGCTGTGTCTATCAATCTGTGAGGACTTTCAGATCAGCCATAATCCTATTGAATATTGGTACAGATTCAAGGGGGCAATTGGCTTACTCCTGTTGCTATTACTGTCTATTTTCTAATAGACAGTAGATAGAGCTGTAACCAGTTACACAGCCTGAGTGTGTTTTAGTGGCTATGGAAAAAGCTTTAAGTTAGACTGAAATAAAATTGCAGTTGAGAGAAACTATATGAAGAGTTTATGCTCAAAATGTTAACTCTTCTACTTCTCAGATGCTGCCTGACCGGCTGTGCTTTTCCAGCATCACACTACTTGACTACGATCTCCAGCATCTGCGGTCCTCACTTCCTCCTATATGCATGTTCTGCCAAGTGCAATAGAATTTATCTGGTCATCCAGCCAAGCGAGATGAAAGATCCTAGACAATGGAGATACTGTCAAAATATCAGAATAAAATCAGTGATATAGTTTCCCACCTGAACTGGCCATCCAATAGTGGTCACACAGAAAAGAGACCATTCCCTTGCTCCATGTGCAGGAAGGATTCAGTCCAGCTTCTGAGACACCTGCAAGTTTACAGGGAGTTACAGGAATTCGATTCTGGAGGGATTGCTGCTTTTTAATTTCATCTCGACTTCATACTACACTTTTACTGCACTAACCGCTCCCCACCGGGAATAATCAAACAAAACAGCAGATCCCCAGGTGGAGACAATAGGCCAGATTGGGGACGGAGGAGAGAAGAATGGGGGAGGGAAGGAGAAGCTTGCGAACAGGGGGCGGGAGAAACCACACCTCCCACTGTGGCATCACCACACAAATGGGTCCTGCGCACTCTTCCCCCCTCCCCCCGCCACCCCCGTTGAACCAAGATGGCGACCATTGACCAGAGCCTGCTTCTGGAAAGAAGCCTGCGGCTCCCTACGGCTCAAATCACAGCATCGGACAACTCATGTTTGGGGCGAGAAACCTAAACTGCGCAATCATGAAACCTTCTTGTTGGAAATATTGTAGCTAATGATTCCCTTGACTAACCGTTTGTGGATGTGACAGATAAACAGTTACGTGGTTAAAGATGCCCTCTAACGCATCTCGTCCACACCTCACCCCTCCAACCGTAACAAGGACAAAACGCCCCTGCCGCTCACCTTCCACCCTACCAACCTTCACATAAACCAAATCATCTGCCGACATTTCTGCCACCTCCAAAAAGACCCCACCACCAGGGATATATTTCCCTCCCCACCTCTTTCTCCCTTCCGCAAAGACCGTCCCCTCCGTGACTACCTGGTCAGGTTCACGCCCCCCTACAACCCACCCTCCCATTCTGGCACCTTCCTCTGCCACGGCAGGAATTGCAAAACCTGCGCCTGCACCTCCTCCCTCACCTCCACCCAAGGCCCTAAAGGGGCCTTCCACATCCATCAAAGGTTTACCTGCACATCCACCAATATCATTTATTGTATCCGTTGCTCCTCTACATTGGGGAGACTGAACGCCTCCTAGCAGAGCGCTTTAGGGAACATCTCCGGGACACCCGCACCAATCAACCAAACCGCCCTGTGGCCCAACATTTCAACTCCCCCTCCCACTCTGTCGAGGACATGGAGGTTCTGGGCCTCCTTCACTACCGCTCCCTCACCGCCAGACGCCTGGAGGAAGAACGCCTCATCTTCCGCCTCGGAACACTTCAACCCCAGGGCATCAATGTGGACTTCAACAGTTTCCTCATTTCCCCTTCCCCCACCTCACCCTAGTTCCAAACTTCCAGATCAGCACTGTCCCCATGACTTGCCCTACCAGCCCATCTTCTTTTCTACCTATCCACTCTGACCTATCACCTTCATCCCTCCCCAACTCACCTACTGTACTCTTGGTTTGGAGTTGACGGTGTTGGACTGGGGTGTACAAAGTTAAAAATCACACAACACCAGGTTATATCCCAACAGGTTTAATTGGAAGCACACTAGCTTTCGGAGGGTTGCTCCAAAAGCTAGTGTGCTTCCAATTGAACTTGTTGGACTATAACCTGGTGTTGTGTGATTTTTAACTACTGTACTCTATGTTACTTTCTCCCCACCCCCACCCCCACCCCCACCCCCACCCTCCTCTTGCTTATCTATCCACGCTTCAGGCTCTCTGCCTTTAGTCCTGATGAAATGTCGATTTTACTGCTGCTCGGATACTGCCTGAACTGCTGTGCTCTTGCAGCACCATTAATCCAGAATCTGGTTTCCAGCATCTGCAGTCACTGTTTTTACCTTGATAAACACTTACGTCCAAACCCGACTCATAGCACGCATGCCCACAATTCCAATTCAGTATGCGCATGCCCGCCTGCTTGATGACATCACATAACCAAACGTAATCAAGGGGCGGATCTGGAGGACAGAGCTGGTGCTGCTGGTCCTCCAAGTAACCAGGGCGACCAAGGGGCGGAGCTGATATTGCAACCAATGAGTGAAAGAGAAAGGGGGTCTGCAACTGTGACGCCAACATACGGTGTGGGCGACAGGAGGCTGAATATTGTGTTCTTTACAATGGGGAGAACTGCTTTTTGTCTACTTTTTTTTTACAGCAGGCTCACTAGGATTTGTTTCCAGACAGTAATTTTCAACCAGATGTTATAGCAAGATCTACAAAGTCACTCCATTCACCAGCACCTCACTATCATCGACCTCTCACAGTGCAAAATAAAAACTTTTTCAATTATGCTGAAAGATTTCTGAGATCAGGGCTAAGGAACAGTTAAGGAAAGAGAGATTGGACCTTCTTGGGGGAGCAGTGCAGATTTACCCCAATTATTCCTGGACTCAAGGGTTTTATTATGAGCAGAGGTTGCAGAAATCAGTCTTAGATTCATCATGACACAGAAATAAGTAATTTAGCCCATTTCATGGTAGTGAAAAGAACATTATTTCCCCAGTATCTGTTGTTGCTGAAATTGCCCAGGGAGTGAAAATGTGAAGGTTCAATCCCAGATTTCATCATCAATTTTAGACAGTACAGCAGCTCAGCGGTTTGTGCTGCTGCCTTGCAGCCTGGAATCTGAATTTGTTTCCAGTCTCAATCTACTATGTAAAGGTTGCATATTCTTCCTCTGTCAGTGTGGATTTTCTGCATGTGCTTGGATTTCCTCCCAAAATGGGCAGGTAGCTGGATTGGCCATGATAAAAATTGTCCCATAGTGTCCAGGGATGTGCAGAATAGGTTGGTTAGCCATGGCAAATACCCATGATGAGTAACTGGGTTGGGGTAAGGAAAGTCTGGCATAGTGGTGCCAACTCAATGGGCTGAATGGCTTCTTACATCACTGTAGGGATTATGTGGTTCTATCTTGTTAATTTTAAAGATGCTTGGCCTAATACACTATCCAACCTTTTACAACCTACGTAAACCATTTAGATGAGGGGTTTGAAGGCAAGGTAGTTAAAGATGGATAGAAAAATATGCTGTGATGAAGACATGAGGTTGCAGGCAGATATTGGTAGTTTTAGTGTATGGGCAAGATATCTTGCAGATGGAGTATAATATAGGAAAATGTGAAGTCATTCATTTCAGCAGGAAGAATAAATAAGAGCAGAATATTCCTTAAATAGAGCATGACTAGAATTCTGAGGTGCAGAGGTGTTATAAAGTATGAGTCATAAAGTTAGTATGTTGATTTGGCATGTAATCCAGAAAGCTAATTGGCTATATTGTATATTATGACAGGATTTGCTTCATTTGTACAGGGAATTAGTGAGAACACATCTCAATTGCTGTGTGCATGTTTTGGTCTTCTTCTGCAAATTTATTGGAGGTGGATCAGAGGAGGTTTATGAAGTTGATGTCTGGAATCAGCATGATTGTCTAACAAGAAGAGGTTGGGCAGGCAAAAAGGGAAAGGGAGTGGGCTAGAACTGCTGATTAAAACAGGAAAGAATTGGCATTGTGAGCAAGCATGTCAGGTCTGGTGAAGTAGAATCTCTAGTAGTTGAGCTTAGAAACATCAATGAGCAGAAAATGATAAGGCTATAGACCCCAAGCTGCAGTACCAGAAAGGCATTAGAATGTAATTTAGAGATGCAAGTAATTACGGGTGACTTTAATCTTCATATAAATTTGGCAAATCAAAACAATAGCAGTAAGATAGAGGATGAATTCTTCGCGTGTATATGGAACAATTTTGTTCTTCTACTGTGAGGTGCTGCATTTTGGGTAAGCAAATCTTAGTAGGACTTATACACTTAATGGTAAGGTCCTAGAGAGTATTGCTGAACAAAGAGACCTTGGATTGCAGGTTCATAGCTCCTTGAAAGTGGAGTCACAGGTACATAGAATAGTGAAGAAGGCGTTTAGTATGCTTTCTTTTCTTGGTCAGAGTATTGAGTACAGGAGTTGGGACATCATGTTGCGGCCGTACAGGGCATTGTTTGGGCCACAATTGGAATATTGCATGCAATTCTGGTCTCCTTCCTATTGGAAAGCTGTTGTGAAACTTGAAAGCATTCAGAAAAGATTTACAAGGATGTTGCCAGGGTTGGAGGATTTGAGCTATAGGAAGAGGCTGAACAGGCTGGGGTTGTTTTCCCTGTAGCGTCAGGGGCTGAGAGGTGACCTTTTGGAGGTTCACAAAATTATGAGTGTAAATATAGGATAATAGGGTAGGGGAATGGGTCTGGATAGGTTACCCTTTGATAAATAGACAAAGTCTTTTCCCTGGGGTGAGGGAGTCCAGAACTAGAGGGCAGAGGTTTACAATGAGACGGAAAGATATAAAAGGGACTGAAGGGGCAAACTTTTCATGCAGAGGGTGGTACGTGTATGGAATGAGCTGCCAGAGGAAGTGGTGCAGGCTGGTACAAGTGCAATATTTAAAAGGCATTTGGATGGCTATATAAATAGGAAGGGTTTGGAGGAATATGGGACGGGTGCTGGCAGGTGGGACTAGATTGGGTTGGGATATCAGGTCAGCATGGACAGGTTGGACCGAAGGGTCTGTTTCCATGCTGTTCATCTCTATGACTCTATGTTGCTGAAGAAACAACTGGGTATTGGGTAATGAGAAAGGAATAGGGACACAGGTTCGATTCCAGCCTGTGTGGAGTTTGCACATTCTCCCCATGTCTGTGTGGATTTCCTCTAGGTGCTCCGGTTTCCTCCCACAATTCAAAGATGTGTAGGTTAGTGAATTGGCCATGCTTAATTGCCCATAGGTTCTGGATTAGAGGTGCTGGAAAAGCACAGCAGTTCAGTCAGCATCTGAGGAGCAGTAAAATCGGCGTTTTGGGCAAAAGCCCTTCATCAGGAAACTTTTGCCCGAAACTTTTTACTGCTCCTCGGATGCTGCTTGAACTGTTGTGCTTTTCCAGCACCTCTAATCCAGAATCTGGTTTCCAGCATCTGCAGTCATTGTTTTTACATAAGTTGCCCATAGTGTTCAGGAGGTGTATAGGTTACGTGCATTAGTCAAGTGTAAATATAGGATAATAGGGTAGGGGAATGGGTCTGGATAGGTTACCCTTTGGAGGGTTGGAGTGGACGTATTGGGCCAAAGGATCTGTTTCCACAGTGTAGGGATTCTATGAATAATTGACAATCAAGTTGATTGTAGACCCTTAAGGAGGAGTGACCACAATAGAAGAAAATTCTCTCCAACTCTATTTTGATTTAGTCCCTGCCCTCCCCTTCACTGTTTGATCACACGGCATTGCCCTTTGATGTGAAGGGCACTGCTTGTCACAGGCCACTCGCGTGTTTTCCTATCTTCCTGGTGGTGGAAATTGAATAAAGATTCATGCACTTTGTGTCTCACACCTGAACACACCATGGGTGCTGGGGAAAAAAGTAAGCACTACCGCAGTTAGGCGGTAGTGTGGGGGTTAATAGAAAAGAAAAAAAGAAAAAAAGAAGAGAATTCTTTATTAAGATGGAGAGTGAGGTTCTGGAATTAAATAAATTATATTGGTATGAGGCATGAGCTGCTTGTGATTAATTGTGAATCAGTTTTTAAATGGTTTCTGGGAGATAGTAATGGCAAACATTTAAACAGGGCACGGACTCCCAAGGTTATTCATCCCATTCTGGCACATGGGAAACATAAAGAACAAAGAAAATTCACAGCCCAGGAACAGGCCTGTCAGCCCTCCAAGCTTGAGCCAATCCAAATGTACTGTCTAAACCTGTCAGTCAATTCCTAAGCATTTGTATCCCTCTGCTCCTCACCTATTCATGCATCTGTCTAGATGCATCTTAAATGAATCTACCATGCCTGCTTCTACCATCTCTGCTGGCAACGCATTCCAGATGCCTACCAACCTCTGTGTGAAGTACTTGCCACGTGTACCCACCCTTAAAATTTCCACCTCTCACATTGAAAACATGACCTCTCGTTATGGAATCCTTCGCCTGGGAAAAAGCTTGTCTCTATCCACCCTGTCTATACCCTTCATGATTTTGTAAACCTCAGTCAGGTCCCCCCTCAATCTCCTTTTTGCTAATGAAGATAAACCTAACCTACTCAACCTCTCTTCATAGCTAGCACCTTCCATACCAGACAACATCCTTGTAAATCTTCTCTGCAGCCTCTCCAAAGCATCCACATTCTTTTGGTAATGTGGCGCCCAGAACTGTACACAGTATTCCAAATGTGGCCGACCCAAAGTCCTGTACAATTTTAACATGACTTGCCAGTTCTTATGCTCAACACCCCATCCAATGAAGGCAAGCATACTATATGCCTTCTTGACCACTCTATCCACCTGTGCAGCAACCTTCAGGGTACAATGGACCTGCACTCCCACATCTCTCTGCCCATCAACTTTTCACAAGGTTCTTCTGTTCATTGTATAACTCGTTCTCGAATTAGTCTTGCCTAAATACATCACCTCACATTTGTCTGGATTGAAATCTATCTGCCACTTTTCCGCCCAATTCTCCAGTCTATCCATTTCCTCCTGTATTCTTTGACAGTCCCTTATGCTTTCTGCCACTCCACCAATCTTCGTGTCATCTGCAAACTTGCTGATCATACCAACAGTGCCCTATTCCAGATTATTTATGTATATTACAAACAACAGTGACCTCAACACTGACCCCTGTAGAACACCACTGGTCATCTATCTCCACTTCGAGAAATTCCCTTCAACTACTATTCTCGGTCTCCTGTTGCTCGACCAGTTCTTTATCCACCTAGGTAGAACACCCTGCACACCATGTGACTTCACTTTCTCCATTAGTCTGCCATGGGGAACCTTATCAAACACCTGACTAAAGTCCATGTATATGACATCAACAGCCCTTCCATCATCTATCAACTTAGTGACTTCCTCGAAGAACTCTATTAAGTAAGGCATGATCTCCCTTGCACAAAACCATGTTGCCTATCACTGATAAGCCCATTCTTTTCTAAATATGGATAGATCCTATTCCTCAGTACCCTCTCCAGCAACTTTCCCACCACCGTCAGGCTCAATGTTCTGTAGTTACCCGGAATATCCCTACTACCCTTCTTGTACAGGCGGACAACATGAGCAACCTTCCAGTCCTCCGGCACCTCACCTGTATTTAAGGATGCCACAAAGATATCTGTCAAGGCCCCAGTTATTTCTTCTCTTGCCTCCCTCAGCAACCTGGGATAAATCCCATCCAGTCCTGGGGATTTGTCCACCTTAATAACCTCTAGCCTACCCAACACATCTTCCCCACTTATGCCAACGTGATCCAGACTAATCAAACTTCTATCTCTAATCTCAAAGTTCATGTTCCTCTCCTCAGTGAACACTGATGCAAAGTGATCATTCAGAATCTCACCCATTCTCTCAGTTTGACACACAGCCTTCCTTCGTTATCCTTTAGTTGGCCAATCCTTTCTCTAGTTACCCGCTTGCTTCTTATATAAGAATAAAATGCTTTGGGATTCTCCTTAATTCTGCTTGCTCAAGCTATTTCATGACCCTTTTTAGCCCGTTTGATTTCTCATTTAAGACTTGTCCTACTCTTCCAATATTCCTCCAGGGCCTGTTCTGTTCTTAGCTGCATAGACCTTATGTATGCTTCCCTTTTCCTCTTGGTTAGTCGCACAATTTCTCCTGTCATCCATGGTTCACGAATCTTGCCTGTCTTATCCTTTGCCTTCAAGGGGACATGCCTATCCTGCACTATCTTCAAACTATCGTTGAAAGTCTCCCACATCTCAAATGTGGACCTCCCTTCAAATAGCTGTGTCTAATCCACATTTCCAAGCTCCTGCCTAATTTTGATATAATTGGCCTTGGCCCAGTTTAGTACTCTTCCCTTAGGACCACTCTCATCTTTATCTACGAGTATTCTAAAACTTACAGAATTGTGGTCACTGTTCCCAAAGAAATCCCCTTCTACCACCTGTCCTGGCTCATTCCCCAGCACCAGGTCCAATATGGCCCCTTCCCTTGTTGGACTATTGACATGCTCCTCTAGAAAACTCTCCTGGACGCTTCTTACAAATTCTACCCCATCCAGATCTCTGACACTAAGCGTATCCTAGTCAATGTTGGGAAAATTTAAATCTCCCATCACCACTAACCTATTGCCTCTACATCTTTCCATGATCTGTTTACCTATTTGTTCTACTACCTCATGCTCACTGTTGGGAGGCCTGTAATACAGCCCTAACAATGTAACTGCACCCTTCTTATTTCTCAGCTCCACCCATAATGCTTCACTACACACTACCTCCATAGTGTCCTCCTTTAGCACAGCTGTGATATCGTCCTTGACCAGCAATGCAACTCCACCCCCCACTCCCCTGCTTTTACTTCCCTCCCTGTCCTGTCTAAAGCATCTATATCCTGAAACATTTAATTGCCAATCGTCCTGCCCTTCCTTCAACCAAGTCTCTGTGATTGCAATAACGTCATACTCCCAGGCACCAATCCAAGCCCTAAATTCATCTGCCTTACAAATTACACTCCTTACATTAAAGTAGATGCATTTCAGGCCACTAGTTATTTTGCGCTCACCTGCTCTCTGCCTAGTCTTCCCTTTAATAATGCTATCTTAATAATTCTTACAGTCTCCACCTTGCTGCCTACTTATTTTCTCTTCTGGTTCCCATTCCCCTGCCACATTAGTGTAAAACCTCCCCAACAGCAGCAGCAAAAACTCCCCCAAGGACATTGGTTCTGGTCTGGTTCAAGTGTAGACCGTCTATTTTGTAATAGTCCCACCTTCCCCAGAACCAGTCCCAATGTCCAACAAATCTGAACCCCATCCTCCTACACCATCTCTCAAGCCACATGTTCATCCTGCCTATTTTTTCATTGTTATCTGGCTAGTACGTGGCACTGGTAGTAATCCCAAGATCACTACCTTTGAGGTCCTCCTAGTTTTTTTCTCTCCTAGCTCCCTGAATTCTTCTTTCAGGACCTCATCTCGTTTTCTACTTAGATCGTTGGTGCCTATATGCACCAAGACAACTGGCTGTTCATCCTCCCCTTTTAGAATGCTCTGCAGCCAATCGGTGACATCCCTGACCTGAGCACCTGGGAGGCAACATACCATCTGGGAAATCTGCTTTCGGCCACAGAACCTCCTATCTACTACCCTCACAATAGAATCCCCTATGACTATGGCCCCACGAGTCTTTTTCTCGCCCTTCTGAACAGCAGTGCCCGCCAACGGTGCCATGATCACAACAACTGCTGCCCTCTCCTGGTGAGTCATCTCCCCAACAGTATCCAAAACGGTATACCTGTTTTGGAGGGAGATGACTGCAGGGACATGTACACTGCTTTCCTATTCTTTTTCTGCCTCCCTCATCAATTCTAACCTGTTGTGTGACCAGTTCACTAAACATGCTATCCATGACGTCCTCAGCATCGTGCATTCTCCACAGCGAGTCCATCCACAGCTCCAGAGCTGTCATGCGGTCAAACAAGAGCTGCAGCCGGACACACTTCTTGCAAGTGTAAGAGTCAGGAACGTCAGACACGTTCCTAAGCTCCCAAATCAAGCAAGAGGTACATGCCACCGGTCTGAGGTCCCTGCCATTGTAAGCTCAGCTTTATATGAACTAACTAAAATCAAACAATGCACTTAAATATATTAAAACAAATGATAAGAAATAAATAAAAGCCTAACCTTACAGAGTCTTTTTCTTCTGGTTCGAGGAGGGGGTGGGAGGGAAATTCTACATGTGTAGTACCTCGAGTTTAGCCACCAAATATAAATTAAACTCTTACCTTCCCAGCAGCCAGCACTTCACCTCACCTTCTCTCTTCGCCGCTCTGTCAAAATGGAGGCCTGATTCCCGAGGTAAGTCCCTTTAAAAGCAGGAAAACTTACCCTTTCTGGCTGCCCTTGCTTCACCTCACCTTCTCTCCTTGCCACTCTGTCAAAATGATCGAACCATGGCAAAAAAAAAGGGAAATGACGGTTAGTACTAAATTTGTGGAAAGTGCATACAAAAAGGCCTAATAAAACAACAAACCTGAGGATTGAGGCCTGTCTAAAATTTCAGCAAAGGGAGACAAAGGGACTGAGTAAGAGGGGAAAATAGAGTATGAGAGTACACTTGCAGGGACTGTACAAATCAATAATATTTTTTAAAATCATTCACAGTATGTGGGCATTACTGGCTAGACAAGAATTTATTGCCATCACTAATTGTCCAGAGGGCTATTAAGAGTCAACTGAATTGCTGTGGGGCTGGAGTCACATTCAGGCTGGCCCAGGTAAGGATGATAGTTTATTTTCCGTAAAGGAATAGATGTTTAATGTTCACTTCAGAGATAAGAAAATAAATGGATGTTTTTTTTCTTTCAATAGTGGAATTTGGGAGTTTTCTGTCACTCATATTTTAAACAGGTTAAGAGGTGAGGCGAGCTTTTCTGGGTGTTTGGTTTAATTAACAGAGGGGTTCACTTCTGTGTCGTAACATGTTCCTGTTCCACATGTTCCCTGTTCCTTCTGCAAAGATGCATCATCTCACCATGAATGTTTCATTCCCTAGAATTTAGTACATGATTTGACTAAAATGTAAGATGTTAATTGAAACTGGTCGGGTATATATTTCCGCTGGGTGGGCAAAGTGGGAACTCAGAAACCCTCCTTACCTGCAGTAATTGGACAAGACTCCAGTTTCTTTGCTCACCAGTTTATTTGAACATCTGAATGAAGCCCTTGGAGAATGCTTTGCCACTCAATAATATTGTGGCCACAAATCTTCGTGCCTGCATGTCCCTGATTATCTTTCACCATCTTAGACATCAAGAATCTATCCTTCTCTGTCTTAAAAATATTTAATGATTTTGCATCCAATACCTTTTGAGGAAGTGAATTCCAAAGACATTGAACACTCTGAGAAAAAACAAGTGTTTTCTCATTTCTGTTTGAAATGATCTCCCCTTTATTTTTCAGCTGTGACCCTAAGTTCTAGGTTCTCCCAAAAGCGGAAACATCTTTTCAATATCTACTTGGTCAGAATCTTTTATGTTTTAATTAAGTCTCCTCTTTCTCCTTCAAGCTTGTCTAGCCTTTCCTCGTAAGGCAATCCATCTATTCTCTGAATTCCTTCCTCTGTATTAACAACCTCCCATAAGCATGGCGACCAGTACTGAACACAATTCTCCAGGTGCAACTGCATCAGTACATAAGTAGGATTGCACATATCCAAAGGTGGTATGTGAATTCCCATTTGCTTACAGTCACTTTTTCTGCAAGCCTAGGTCATTTACATTGATCAATTAGACTGACATGTTCTGGTCAGCCAGTTATACAGTTCATATTCTTACACAGATAGCATTGTTGTGGTATCACTTGAACCTTCCACTTCACTGGCTCTGACTGGCTGTAGTCTGTTCCCACAGCCTGAATTCTCCGTTAGTTTTCAACTTCTGCCCTTTCGTTAGTGATACAAGTGGGTTTCTAATGACAATCCACCAGCTTTCATTCCACTTTTTTATGATTTAAGTTTATTTTACAGGCACTTTCAGACAGGAATCTCATGGCACACAATAGGCTGCCAACAACACTCGATTTAAAGGAGCTAAATATCATTGGCCTCTTGAAGATGGAAGGAACAAGTATCATTGACAGTGAAGAGAAACCAGAAATGTGTAGTGAGTAAATGCAGCCTTCTCAGTCATCTGGCCTGAGACATAAATGTAATCACAACAGGGAAACAACAAGGGCATCAAGCAGCATCTATCTTGCAATATCATGCTCATGGAATTCTTTGAGTTAAACAAGAGTTACTCACTTCCAGATCTAATTACAGTCTTGGTACAAACATGGGCCAAACAGCTGAATTCCAGAGATAAGAGTTACTATTATCAACATTAAAACTCCCTAATCTCACCATCAGGACCTTCAAACCAGTCGATCTATTTAGATGCCGCGATTGTGAAATCAATCTTCATGTAACAGCTTTTACTGACATTGTCCAGGGATGATTGGAGCATCAGGCTCAAGAAAGGACACGGGACAGGATTGAACAAAAGAGACTTTGTTGGAAAATACCACAGTTTCTGTGGCTTTCTGCGTCCTTTATTTCATTTGTTCATTCGGCTCTAGATAGAACACGGTGTGCAGTTCTGCAATTTGCATTACAGCAGGCGTGTGATGGCAATGGAAACAGTGCAGAAGAGATATTGTCTGGGCTGAGGAGTTTCAGTTATGAACAGAGATTGGACAGACTGGGGGTTGCTTTTCTTTTAGTGCAGAAGAGATTCTGAGGAGACAAGATTGAGATATACAAAATAGTGAGGGGAATGCATCGGGTAGACTGAAAGAAATGTTTCCCTTTGATTGAGAGATCAATTACCAGAGTGCCATAGATTTAAGGTAAGCGAGAGAAAGGTTTGAATAGATTTGTGGAAAACGTTTCCAGCCAGCACATGTTGGAGGGGCAGAAACCCTGTCAACGAGAAGAAGTATTCAGATATGAATTTGTGATGCCAAGGCATACAAGGCTATGGGCCAAGTGATTGTGGCTACAACAAGCGAAAGGGCCTCCTTCAGCACCTTAGTCCTCGATAGCGTCGTGTTAGTATCCCTGCTTATTACATAGGAGACTGGGGTTCAATTCAAGAATGCCATAGTTTTGAAATTGAACTACTGCATGTTATTATTAATATCTGTCCTTCTATTCCCGATGTGACATGTCACAGGAAGGACGGTGCTGTCTGAATCAGCCTGGGGAAGTACTGCAGAGTGTCAGTGAAACACATTACTGTTGCAAGCTGTCCCTTATGTCCGTGTTGGAATGAAAACCGTTTGATAAGATTTGTTCCAAATTGAAGTATTTACTGGAAGCAGGAAGCTGACAAAGATGCAGGGCAAATCGATTCAGATGTGAGTGCAGAAACATTACTCACAGCGCTAATAAGGTTGTAAAACAGTGTAGCGTTTTGATGCATTGCATTTGGTGTGATGGGCCTAGCTTGCTTCCACTGGACTGAGTTACAAGGCCAAAAAGCCATCAAAAAAGACAAAAGAGGTGCTCACTGGAATGGTACCATAAGACATAGGAGTGGACGTAAGGTCATTCGGTCCATCGAGTCCACTCCATCATGGCTGATGGGCATTTCCACTTACCCGCATTCTCCCCGTAGCCCTTAATTCCTCGGTACGGTGTATCAATGATTAGTGCTGCTGTTAGATCTTCAGGTTAGGTGGATTGGCCATGCTAAATTGCCCTCTAGTATGCACAGATGTGTAAATTAAATGGTTTAACGCAGGGTTAAGGTCAAAAGTCACACAACACCAGGTGATAGTCCAGAAGATTTATTTGAAATCACAAGCTTTCTGAGCACAGCCCCTTCATCTGATGAGGTCTGCAGGGATATGGAGGGGAGCTAGGTTTGGGTTGGGATGCTGTAGACTCGATTGGCCAAGTTGTTCTTTCACCGCGTAGGGATTCAAAGATTCTATAGGAGAGGACAATGACGGAGTTTACTGGCGTATAAAGAGACTAGAGGACGATGACAGGCTTTACTGCGATGGTATTTTATTCACTTAGGGATGTTGTGGTTCTATTCGCCGAGCTGGGAATTTGTGTTGCAGACGTTTCATCCCTGTCTAGGTGACATCCTCAGTGCTTGGGAGCCTCCTGTGAAGCGCTTCTGTGATCTTTCCTCCAGCATCTGTAGTGGTTTGAATCGGCCGCTTCCGGTTGTCAGTTCCAGCTGTCCACTGCAGTGGCTGGTATATATTTTTTTCTTTCTTTTTTATTCTTTTTAGTGCCCTTACACTCCTGTTTATTATTTTATTAACCCCCACACTACCGCCTAACTGCGGTAGTGCATATTTTCCCCCCAGCATCCATACTGTGTGTGCAAGTGCGAGACACAGTGAGAGACACAAAGTGCACAAATCTTTATTTAAATTCCACCACCAGGAAGAAAGGAAACACCCGAGTGGCCTGTGACACCCAGGCTCTAACATAACTGCGGAAGAGGGGCAGGCAGTCGGCCCTCACGACCCCCTTCACGGCCCGCTGCCTGGACCTGTTTATGGCCAGTTTGGCCAGACCCAGGAGCAGACCAAGAGGAGGTCTTCAGAGCTGCCCTCCCTCCTCTGTACCGGGTGCCCGAAGATCAGGAGCGTGGGACTGAGGTGCAACCAAAAGCAGAGGAGGAGGTTTTTGAGAAAATCAAAAACGGAGTGCAAACGCCCACACCCAATATACACGTGGTCCACAGACTCCACAGCGCCACAGAACAAGCAGTTAGGCTAGGAGTCCGTGAATACTAGGATTTTTTAAAAAATTTTTTATAATCTCCTATTAATTTTTTTTCTTTTTTTTAAAATCAAACAGTGAAAAACTTCTTTTTTTTTATTTCCCCCACACTACTGCCTAACTGCGGTAGTGCTTATTTTTTTTCCCCAGCACCCACAGTGTGTGTGAGACACAGTGAGAGACACAAAGTGCACAAATCTTTATTCAATTTCCACCACCAGGAAAAATAGGAAAACACCCGAGTGGCCAGTGACAAACAGTGCCCTTCACATCAAAGGGCAATGCTGTGTGATCAAACAGTGAAGGGGATGGCAGGGACTAAATCAAAATAGAGTTGGAGGGAGAAATACTGGGATTATATCCCAGGGAATCTGTGATCTGATTGGCTGCTGGGAAATCTGCAGTAGGTGTGCAAAAGAGCTATCAATTCACTCATGAATTTATATAAATTAATAAAGTTATTAATAAAGTCGAGATGGGTGGCCATGTGATGTGCCGTAGCTGTATGATGTGGGAGCTGGCTGATCCCATCGTGAACTGCAGTGAGCACGTCTGCAGCAAGTGTTGGTTGCTGGAGGATCTTTGGCTCAGAGTTGATGATCCGGAATCTGAGCTTCAAACACTGCGGGGACATCCGGGAGGGGGAGAAGTACCTGGATGCTTTGTTTCAGGAGGCAATCACACCTGGTAGATTAAGCAATTCAAATTCAGTTAGTGATCAGGGACAACAGGGTGTGATTACAAGTGAGGCAGGTAAAGGGATTCTGAGCTTAGGAATGCCACAGCTCTTGACCTTATCCAACAGGTATGAGATGCTTGCTCCCTTTGAGGAAGAGGGCTGCGTGGAGGGTGAGCCAGCTTAACCACGCACCATAGTGCAGGTGGCCATTCAAGAGGGGGGAGCTAAAAGACAAGTGGTAGTTACAGGGGATCCTATAATTAGGGGGTTAGTTAGTATCCTTTGCAATAGGTTGGGAGTCCCACATGGTGTGTTGGCTGACCGGTGCAAGAGTGTCGGACATCTTTGACTGCCTTAAAAGGACATTGGGGCAGGAGATAGAGGATCCAATTGTTGTGGTCCATGTTGGGACATACCACAAAGGCAAGGATCCACAGGAGGATCTGTTTGGTGATAATCAAACATTGGGAACAAACTTAAGGAATAGGTCCTCAAGGATTGTAATTTCCAGATTATTGCCTGAGCCACGTGTAAATTGGAATAGGGATAAAAAAGGGAAGTAAACAAGTGGCCAAGGGAGTGGTGTGGGAAAAAGGGGTTCCATTTCATGGGGCATTGTCATAGATTTTGGAACAGGAGGGACCTTTACCAATGGGACAGTCTCCACCTGAACGGATCTGGAACCACTGTTCCAGCGAGAAGGATAATTATTTTGGTCACTTGAATTTTAAATTAGTGACTCCGTTGGGGGGGGGGGGGGTGGGGTGAGGGGAAGGGAAGAGGAAATCGACAGGCATTATGATGGTAAATTGAAAGGTAAGCAGCAGGTTAGCTCATAAACATGAGGTTTTAAGAACAAGGCAGACTATGAAAGAAGTAAAAAGGAAGGATGACTCAGGAGATATTATTAGAGATGTTAGGAATCATGATGGTATGTAAACTAGCATGTGGGCACTTTACCTGAATGCTCGTAGCATTTGTAACAGGATCGATGAGTTAACAGCATAAATCATTGCAAATAAATATTATTTAGTAGCCACAACGAAGACATGGTTACAGATGGTCATAACTGGGAGTTAAATATCTTGGGATATCAGGCTGTTCAGAAAGATGGACAGGAAAGTGAAGTAGGTGGTGTAGCTCTGATATTCATGGACGATATCAGGGCGGTGTTGAGAGATAATATAGGCTCTATGGAGAATAAGGTTGAATCTATTTCGGTGGAAATTAGAAATTGTTAGAATAAGTCGTTGCTGATCAGCACCAAATGATAACATCACATTGAGATGGGCAGTAAACAAATAAATAACTAATACTTGTAAAATGGCATTAAGTGGTATTATTACCAGACTGTTAATCCAGACATCCAGGTAGGTTCTACGGACACAACTTCGAATCCCACCATGGCAAAAGATGAAATTTGAATTCAATAAATATCTGAAATTAAGAATCTAATGACTACTATGAATCCATTACTAATTGTCAGAAAAAAAACCTTCAAGTTCACTAACGTTCTTTAGAGAAAGAAACTGCCATCCTTATCTGGTCTGGTCTACATGTAACTCCGGGCGCACAAGTGGTTGACTCTCAATTGCCCTCTGGGGTGGGCAGTAAATGTTGCCTAATCAGTGATGTCCTCATCCTGTTAAAGAATAATATTTAAAAAGGGGGATTTTAATCTACATGTTGATTGGTCAATCCAGCTCAGTTAGGGTAGCCTTGAGGATGACTTTGTTGGTGTATCCGCGATAGTATTTGGGTAGTGAGGAATGAGATTGCTGTGCCTGTGGCAATGATCTTTGCATCCATACTCTCCAGGGGAGCAGTAGTGGATGATTCGAGGGAGGTGGATGTTGATCCTTTGTTCAAGAAAGGGAATAGGGAAACTCCTGGGAAATACAGACCAGTCAGTCTTAGGTCTGTGGTAAGCAAGGTACTGGATGGGATTCTGAGAGGGAGGATTTGTGACTGTTTGGAAAAGCATAGTTTGATTAAAGATAGTCAGTATGGCTTTGAGATACAGGTCATGCCTCACAAGCCTTATTGAGTTCTTTGAGGATGTGATAAGACAAGTTGATGAAAGTTGAGCAGTGGATTCGTGTATATGGATTTCAGTGAGGCATTTGATAAGATTCCCCATGGTAGGTTCATTCAGAAAGTTAGGAAGTATGGCATACAGGGAAATTTGGCTGCTTGGATATCAAATTGGCTGGCCTAAAGAATACAGTGAATGGTAGTGGATGGAAAGAATTCTACCTAGAGTTCAGTGACCATTGGTGTCCCACAGGAATCTGTTATTGGGCCTCTGGTCTTCATAGTTTTGAAAACAACTTGGATAAAGAAGTGCAAGTGTGGGTTTGTAGTTTGCAGGTGACACAAAGGTTGGTTGGTGGTGTTCTAAATAGTGCCAAGGGCTGTTGCAGGTGACAATAAGATATTGACAGGATGCAAAGCTGAGTTGAGAAGTGGCAGATGAAGTTCAGCTTGGATAAATGCGAAGTGATTCACTTCAGAAGGTGGAGTTTGAATGCTGTATATAGGGTTAAAGATGGGATTCTTGGCAATGTGGAGGAACAGCAGGATTTGGGATCCACGTACATAGATCTCTGAAAGTTGCCACCCACAACTTGATACACTTGTTAAGGTGTGTGGTGTTTTGGCTTCCATTAACAGGGGTATTGAGTTTAAGAGCTGTGAGCTTTTTCTGCAGCTCTACAAAAACCTGGTGAGACCACAGTTGGAATACTGTGAGCAGTTCTGATCACCTTATTATAGGAACGCTGTAGATGCTTTAGAGAGAGTCCAGAGAAGGTTACCAGGATACTGCCTGGATTGGAGGCTTGTCTTATGAAGACAAGTTGATTGAGCTCCTGCGTTTCACACTGGAGAGAAGATGGAAGAGAGGTGACTTGATAGAGGTGTATGGTGTTGGGGTGGCACAGTAATTAGCACTGCTGCCTCACCATGCCAGGGATCTATAGGGGTCCAATTCCCACCTCGGGCAACTATCTGTGTGGAGTTTGCACATTCTCCCCATGTCTGCTTGGGTTTCCTCCGGGTGCTCCAGTTTCCTCCCACAGTCCAAAGATGTGCAGGTTAGGTGAATTGGCCATGCTAAATTGCCTGTAGTGTTACTTGCAGGGGTAAATGCAGGGGAATGGGTCTGAGTGGGTTACTCTTCGAAGGGTCAGTGTGGACTTGTTGGGCCGAAGGGCCTGTTTCCACACTGTAGTGAATCTAATCTAAAAAAAAAATCAAGGTAATGAGAGGCATAAATGGAGAAGATAGCCAGAGACTTTTCCACAGGGCAGATTTGGCTATCATGAGGGGTCATAATTTTAAGGTGATTGGAGGAAGGTATGGGAGATATCAGAGGTAGTTTCTTTAAGCAGAGAGTGGTAAATGCATAGAATGCACTGCTAGTGGTGGAGTAGAGTCAGAGACATTAGGGACATTTAAGCAACTGCTTAAGGGGTGTGTAGGTTAGGTTGACCTTGGATTAAGATAAGTGCTCGGCATGGGCATGGGCTGAAGGGTCTGTATTGTGCTTTACTGTTGTATGTTGTAAGAAAAGTAAGATAGTTTTTCCTCATGTTCTATCACAGAATATAAACACATAGCAAAACTTACTATAAATATATACTCAGAGTAGTAAGGGTATGGAATGCTTTGCCTGCATTAGTAGTAGATTCGCCAAGTTTAAGTGCATTTAAGTCATCATTGGACAGGCAAATGGACGTACATGGAATAATGTAGATGGGATGGGCTTCAGATTAGTATGACAGGGTGGCGCAACATCAAGGGCCAAAGGGCCTGTACTGCGCTGTAATGTTCTATGTTCTAAAATGAAAAAGAGTGGCTAAAGTAAACATTGGTCCTTTAGAGGGTGCAAAGAGGTATTTAGTTATGGGATATGATGAAATAGCTGAGGCATTGAAAAGGTATTTTGGTTGATCTTCACTGTGGAAGATACTCATAACATAACAGTAATTGACAAAGAGACAATAGTATGTGAGGATGTGGAAACAGTCATTATTTCAGAAGAGGTAGTGTTTGGCAAACTGATGGACCTAAGGATAGACAATCTTCCTGGCCCTGATGGAATGCATCCCAGAGTACTAAAAGAGATGGCGGGAGAAATAGCAAGTGCACTTCTGGTATTTATCCAAAATTGACTGGCCACTCAGTTCCAGAAGATTGGAAAACAGAAAATGTGACCCTGTTTAAAAAAGGAGTTAGCTAAAACATGGAAAATTATAGACTAGTTAGCTTAACATCTGAAGTAGGGAAGATGCCTGAGTCTATTATCAAGGAAGAGATAGCAAGACATTTAGATGGAAATTGTCCCATTGGACAGATGCAGCATGGGTTCATGAAGGGCAGGTCATGCTTGACAAATCAATTTGAATTCTATGAAGACATCAAGTCGGGTGGACAATGTGGACCCAGTAGACGTGGTGTACTTTTCCAAAAGGCCTTCTATAACATGCTGCACAGGAGGCTGCTGCATCAGATAAAGATGTATGGCATTACGGTTAAAGTATTTTCATGGATAGAGGATTGATTGACTAACAGGAAGCAAAGAGTGGGGATAAATGAATGCTGTTCTGGCTGGGACCTGGTCTAATGTTAATTAGTGGTGTGCCTCAGGGATCAGTACTGGGACTGCAATTATTCACAATTTATATAGATGATTTGGAGTTGGGAATCACATGTCGTGTGTCAAAGTTTGCAGGTGAGATTAAGATGAATGATAAAGCAAAGTGTGCACTCACTTTAATTGAGTGGGAAAAGGTCTGGCAGATAGAATGCAATGTTGGTCGATGTGAAGTCATCCATTTTGGTAGGAGTAACAGTAAAAGAAATTATTACTTGAATGGTAAAATGTTGCAGCATGCTGCTATACAGAGGGGCTGGGTGTTCTTGTGCATGAATCACAGAAGGTTGGGTCTTCAGGTACAACAAGTAATTAGGATGCCAAATGGGATTTTGTCCTTCATTGCTGATGGGGTTGGGTTTTAAAGCAGGAAGGTTATGTTGCAGCTGTATAGGATGCTGGTGAGGCCACACTTGGAGTACTGCATGCAATGCTGGTCTCCTGATTTGAGAAAGGAACGTACTGGCATAGAAGGAGTACAGAGGAAGTTCACGAGTTTGATTCCAGAGTGGAAGGGGTTGGCTTATGAGGAGAGACTGAGTAGACTGGGACTATATTCATTGAAATTTGGAAGAATGAGTGGGGATCTTCTAGAAACATAAATATATGAAGGGAATAGATGAGATAGAGGTAGATGTTTCACTGGCCGGTGCAACTAGGAAAAGAGGGCATTGCCTCAAAATAGGAGGTAACAGATTTAGGATTGAATTGAGCAGGAATTTCTTCACCCAGATGCTTGTAAATCTATGGAATTCCCTGCCCAGTGAAATAGTTGATGTTACTTCAGTAGATGCTTTTAAAACTAAGATGTACTTTTGAATAATAAAGGAATTAAGGGATGTGGTGAGAGGGTGGGTAAGTAGACCTAAGTCCACTAAAAGATCAGCAATGATTTCATGGAATGGCAGAGCAGGCTCAAAGGGCCAGATGGCTCAGCCCTGCTCCTAGTTCTGGTGTTTTAACAAATAAAGGCATTGGTTTTCCTGATAAGCAACATCTTTTCTAAGAAGCGGTTAGTCGGTATGAGTTATACGATGTAATTTTAAAAATATGGTTATTTTTCAACATTATCTTGTTTTTGTACTGACTGCAATTTTCATATGCTAAACAAGATATTGGATAGAACGTGATTTTTGAAATTATGACTAGGTGGCGATTAAAAATATGATTAGTTTGTCATGTTGCGAACAATACACCAGTCTTTGGGTACAATGTCAATAAGGTACCCGGAGAAATTCAGTGGCGCAGCCGTGAAGATACAACCGATAACAGGGAGGCAGGTGGGAATAAGCGGGCGGAGCTACTCTGTGGCTCCGGTGACAATCGGTCAGTGCGCGGTATAGAGGTGCATGAGATGCCGAGGCTGAGAGCTCCAACTTCACCTGGAGCAACTTCTATTGCCATTGACCAGCAGGGGAAGGATAAAGTGCGTTTTTGAGCAAAATAGTCTTTCTTGGGAAAGACCAGTTTCTGGGGATTGAGAAACGTCTGCTCCTGGCGAAATGTTTCAAATTTCGACAAAAATCCTGCAACTATTCAACACATGAAGCAGCACCTATGGAGAAAGAAGTGAAGGTGATGGTTTAACGTAATGGCCTTTCTCATATGGCGGAACCTGAACTGGGTTAAATTCCAGGAAAAGCTGTTTTGTTGATTGACTTTAATTTTGCAGCAACCTCACACCGTTGCAATTATTGGAAGTGAATTAGATTTATTTAATTGGAATATTTAATCTTGTATCCAACTTTGCTTCGGTTATTTCAGATTAAAGAAAATACTAAGAAGAACAGAGGGTTAAGCTGCAAAAACAATCAGCCTTGTTGCTCGGTTTCTTTGGCAAATCAAAGCGTGTACAAAATGGAGCCAACATCACGGTAAATGTGGTCACATCTTTAAAGCACATGATTAAAGCAGTAAATCGATCTGAGTGACACTTCATTTCCTATTCATCTTTCCTTTATAATTTAGAAGAAACAGTCCATTCAGTTCCATTTATAATACTTCACGTGAAATAATACGACAAATCTTTCAAAACCCTGAGCTTTTTGAATTCAATCTTATTCAGCTGCACACGTTCACAAAATTTCTTTCTTTCTAAAGTTCCATCCAATTAGAGATTGTTTCCCATGACCTTCCCCACCGCCCCGACCACACTCCACCCTTTACCAGACCACAGAATGTCTCTCTCCTTGCGAAATTCACTTCTTGTGTGTTTCATGTGCCCTTCAAAATATTTTAGAAACAGCTTCTCGGAGTGACAGAAATTCTACTCCCACCCACACTTTATCCTTCATCGATAGTTTTGAAGCCTGACGTCTACTTATTGACTCGCATGAAAGAGAGAACTTTCCTCCTATTCACTCTCTTCAAACCTTACATCATTGGAAAACTTCGATTAAGACATCCATGGTTCAGAGGTAACAGTTCCAACATGCCCAAGTGAATAAAATCCCGTCCCTGTAAACCCTGCAACACCGCACATTTATCCAGATTGAACTCCATCTGCCATTTTTCAGCCCATTGACTCATTCGATTGAGATCCTTTTTGGAATCTTTGAGAACTTTCTTTACTGATAACAGTTTTGGTGATGTCTGCAAACTTACTAACCATGCCGTCTATAAGTCCCATTGCTTTCTGATATAGATCAATGATTTATACTTGGTCGTAGTAGCCATGATTTAGAATTTTGAAGATGATACAACAATTGGTCATGTAGTTAACCATGAGCAAGAACACTGTGGACTGCATGAGATAGCAAACAATTGGGAAGGAAAATTGTGAAATGAATTCAACCCAGAGAATTGGGTGATAATGAATTTGGAGAGGATAAATAATAATTGAGAGAATACTGAGTAGTTTAGAGTGAATCAGAGTTTAGAGTGGACATTGACAAATCTTTAAAGGTGATTGGATAGGGAGATCAAGTATCCAGATTAGTGGTGCTGGAAAAGCACAGCAGGTCAGGCAGCAACCGAGGAGCAGGAAAATCGACCTTTCGGGCAAAAGCTCTTCATCAGGAATGGAGGCAGGGAGCCTTCAGGGTGGAGAGGTAAATGGGCCCATTTTGCCCGAAAAGTCGATTTTCCTGCTCTTCAGATGCTGCCTGACCTGTGGTGTTTTTCCAGCACCACTCTAATCTGGTTTCCAGCATCTGCAGTCCTTACTTTTGCCCAGAGGGATCAAGTGGTCCAGAGGGTTTGTCGATACTTTGTTCTTGATCACAGGCTGGAATATAAGAGCAGGGAGACGATGCTAGAATTTTAGCAACTGCCGGTTTAGAGAACAGTTAGGACTGTTTAACAGTTATAGGAATATTTAAGCGACATTTAAAAAGAATGATAAGATAGAAGATGGAGGGCAGAACTAGGCCATTTGGCCCAAGAAGTCTGTTTCACCACTCAAGCAAGCGAGTTTCCCCATTTTCCCACCCCCCCCCATCCCAGATTCAACCTTCCAACTTGGCACTGTCCTACGTGTCCATCTTCCTTCCCACTTATCCACTCCACACTACTGTCTGACCTATCACCTTCACCCCAACCTTGATATATCTATCGCACTCGTAGCTACTTTCCCCTCCAGCCCCCTCCCATTTACCTGTCAGCTCCTTTGAGCCACCTCCTCATTGCTGATGAAGAGCTTATGCTGGAAACCACGATTCTCCTGCTCCTCCGATGCTGCCTGACCGGCTGTGCTTTACTGCTCCTCGGATGCTGCCTGAACTGCTGTGCTTTTCCAGCACCACTAATCCAGAAAGTGCTGTTATAGTACCACACTCTTCAACTCTGATCTTCAGCATCTGCACTTCCCTCCTTCTCCTGAAAGAAATGTTCGTCTACCACACCCAAAGGCGGTGTGTGAAGGTGAAACGAGAGGGCAGCGTGTCACTGTAATCTTTTCCGATAAATTCTGTGTCTTATGACCCTGCTCCACGTCTACCTGATGAAGGAGCAGCGCTCCGAAAACTACAGCTTTCAAATAAACTTGTTGGACTACAGACTATAACACGGTGTTGTGATTTTTAACTTTGCCCACCATCTAAACTGATGTTCTGGCTCCAGCGAGCCCTCTGTTCGCCCGGCCCATCACTTTCCCCCTCAGTGGGTGGAGCTGGAACCCGCCCCCATTTTCCGATTGGCCAGGGCGTCCGGCTCGCGCTCCTCACTCTGTCATGAATTGGAGATGCCGGTGTTGGACTGGGGTGTACAAAGTTAAAAATCACACACGACCAGGTTATAGTCCAACAGGTTTAATTGGAAGCACACTAGCTTTCGGAGTGACGCTCCTTCAGGCGATAGTGAAGGGCTCGATCGTAACACAGAATTTATAGCAAAAATTTGCAGTGTGATGTAACTGAAATTATACATTGAAAAATTGATTCTGTTAAGCCTTTCATCTGTTAGAATAACGTGGTAGTTTCACTTCTTTCATGTGTAAATCACAAAACCCTTCTTTTTAAAGTTGCATTCTCGGGTTAGCTGCTAACAATGGTGATAGCTCGACAATCTGTTGAAGGTGTTAGCCCCCTGGGTTCTCTGTCTATGACCTGATGTTTAGATTGATTCTAATCTAATAAGTGAGATGTGTTTTACATAAATTCCTGCAGTTTTTGAGCTCAGAGTTCTACATGAATGTATGCAGTTTTTGAGCAAAGTGCAATGTAACCCTGCAATACAAATTCACTTTGCCACAGCAAGGAACCGTAATGACCCTCAGGAGACAGACATGTGCTGCAACTGACAGGGTACCCTTCGTTGTTCAGTACTTCCTAGGGGCTGAAAAATTACGCCATGTTCTTCGTGACCTGCAACACATCATCAATGAGGATGAGCACCTCACCAAGACCTTCCCCACACCTCCACTACTTGCCTTTAAATAACCACCAAACCACAAACAGATCATTGTTCATAGCAAACTGCCTGGCTCTCAGGACAACTCCATACAACCCTGTCACGGTGGACGCTGCAAGATGTGTCAGATTGCGGATTATTATGCGTGGGAACACCTCCCACCTTGTACATGGCAGGTACTCATGTGACTCAGCCAATGCTGTCTATCTTATACGTTGGAGGCATGGTACATTGGGGAAACCGAGCAAAGGCTACGACAACGGATGAATGGGCACAGCACAACAATCAATAGACAGGAGGGTTCCCTCCCAGTTGGGGAACACTTCAGTGGTCCAGGACATTCAGCCTCGTACCTTCGGGTGACCATCTTCCAAGGTGGACTTCGGGACATGCAGTAGAGGAAAGTGGCCGAGCAGAGGCTGATAGCTAAGTTTGGTACCCATAGAGAGGGCCTCAACCGGGACCCTGGGTTCATGTCACATTACAGGTGATCACCATTGCACTACACACACACATACACGGATACAGGTGTACATAGACGCACACACAGACACCCACACACCCTTATAGACACATACACTCCCACGCTCACACATGCACCCCCTCACAGACTTAAGACACTCTGCACACACTTTCTCACACTCACAACCCCCACCCCAGACAGACACACACACACAGACAAAGACCCACATGCACACATATATTTAGTGTGGTGAATTTGTATTGCAGAGTTACATTGCACTTTGCGCAAAAACTGCTGGAATTTACGTAAAACACTTATCTCACTTATTAGATTAGAATCAATCTAAACATCAGGTCATAGACAGAGAACCCAGGGGCTAACACCTTCAACATATTGTCGAGCTATCACCATTGTTCGCAGCTAACCCGAGAATGCAACTTTAACAAAAAGGGTTTTGTGATTTACGCATGAAAGAAGTGAAACTATCACTGTATTCTAACAGATGAAAGGCTTAACAGACAATCAATGTTTCAATGTATAATTTCAGTTACATCACACTGCAAATGTTTGCTATAAATTCTGTGTTACGATCGAGCCCTCCACCTGATGAAGGAGCGTAACTCCGAGAGCTAGTGCTTCCAATTAAACCTGTTGGACTATAACCTGTGATTTTTAACTCTCCTCAGTCTCTGTGAATGCTTGGAGGACCAGCAGCTCCAGCTCGATCCTCCAGCCCCGCCCTGTATGATGTCATCAATGGGGCTGGCCCTGTATGATGTCATCAATGGGGCTGGCCCTGTATGATGTCATCAATGGGGCTGGCACGGTATCGGAGCATGCGCATAGTTAGTTGTGATTGTGAGCATGCGTGTCGCGAGTGAGGGGCCCGAAGGAAATATCCGTTTGTTCCATCCAAAAGGCGGTGAGTGAAGGTTAAAAGGGAGGGAGGCGTATAGCGTATTCCGATGAGAAGGTTTCATGATTGATCGGTTTACGTTTGTAGCTCCAAACATGTGCTTTCCCGGGCCGTGATTTCAGCTGCAGAGAGCCTCCGGTTTCTTCCCAGAAACAGGCCTCATTCAATGGCCACTATTATTGGTTCAGTTTTGTTTTAGAACATAATACAGCACAGGCTCTTCGGCCCTTGGTGTAATGCCACTTCTCTGATCCCAGATCAGAGAAACCTAATTACACATGTGCCCATCCAGGAGTCACTTAAATGTCTGTAATGTATCTGACCACTGCTGGCAGTACATTCCTTCCACCTATCCCACCTCCATCGCCCCTCCCCCTAGTCCCTCCTCCCTACCTTTTATCTTAGCCTGCTTGGCTCTCTCTCTTATTCCTGATGAAGGGCTTATGCTCAAAACGTCGAATTCTCTATTCCTGAGATGCTGCCTGGCCTGCTGTGCTTTGATCAGCAACACATTTGCAGCTGTGATCTCCAGCATCTGCAGACCTCATTTTTTACTAGTACATTCCACGCACCCACCACTCGTTGTGAAAAGAATCCCTGGCATCTCCCCTTTCCTCTTTAAAATGATGCCCCCATCATGATAGACATGTCTGCTACAGGGAAAAGACTCTTTGTCAATGCCTCTCATCATCTTGTATACCTCTTTCTAGTCACCTCTCATTCTTTTTTTGAAACTGTGTTGCTGGAAAAGCGCAGCAAGTCAGGCAGCATCCAAGGAGCAGGAGAATCGGCGTTTTGGGCATGAGCCCTTCTTCAGGAATTTTTTCTTTTCATTGAGGAGAGTGTGCCAAGCAGGCTAAGATAAAAGGTTTACATTAATTACAGTGTGGAAACAGGCCCTTCGGCCCAACAAGTCCACACCGATCTGCCGAAGAGCAGCCCACCCAGACCCATTCATCCCTACACCTAACTCTACGGGCAATTTAGCATGTTTTGGACTGTGGGAGGAAACCAGAGCACCCGAGGAAACCCAAGCAGACACGGGGAGAGTGTGCAAACTCCACACAGTCACTCACCTGAGATGGGAATTGAACCCGGGTCTCTGGTGCTGTGAGCCAGCAGTGCTGACCACTGTGCCACCGTGCCGCCCTAAGGTAGGAGGATAGACTTGGGGGAGTGGCGTTGGAAATGCAATAGGTGGAAGGAGGTTAAGGTGAGGGTGATGGGCCGGAGTGGGGTGGGGGCGGAGAGGTCAGGAAGAAGATTCTTTTTAAAATGAGAAAAAAATCCTAGCTTCCTCAACCTTTCTTCTTAAGACAGGCCCTCCAGTCCAGGCAGCATCCTGATAAATTTTCTCTGCAACCTCTCTGGAGCTTTTGCGTCTTTCATATAATGAGGTGACCGGAATTGAACACAATATTACTAGTGTAGCCTCACCAGGATTCTGTAGAGCTGTGGAATATCCATATGGCTCTTAAACTCGATCCCTCCGCTAATGAAAGCCAACACCCCAAATGTCTTAACAACCCTATCAACTTGGGTGGCAACTTTGTGTTCAAGTCTCATCTGCAGGAATGCATCGTAAGATCTTTGAACATGCTGATTAAAAATTTTTACCCAGAGGAGCTCCTGCAGAAATGGCCTAGAGCTGAGATGACTGATCTCCAACAGCCATAACTGTCTTCTGAAGTGCATCATTCTCCATACCCAGAGGTTTGTAAGAGTGAGAACAGATCTGATTAAAATATATCAATTCTCAAAGAGTTTCACATGATGAAAAAGGGCACACTGAATGCCACCTTCTTGAAGAGTTATTATTAACCAAAACACTGTGTTTCTTTGTCTTGTTTGTTAATTTATTGTTTCACTGTTTATCTGTCTTTGATATAAATGGGCTAAATCATTGCTGTGTTCAGTAAGGAGTATGGGCAGTGTGCTGTTGGGAGATGCTTGTGTATGTGTTAGTGACCAAAATTGATGAATAAGTGTCCCTGTGCACATCTTTGTCACTGCCACTGTGAAAGAGGCTGAGAGAAAGGAGCATTGTGTGGAGGGAGAGACCTGAGCAGGATGGGTGTGTTTGGAAATTGTGGTCATTCGTTGCCCACCACACCTCACAAAACTTGGCACATTGTTTCTCTCACTGCTCCTCAGTATCAGCAAACTTCCAAGGATGTTTTCTTATTTTCTGTGTACTATGTTGCTTTTCTCAGAATATTCAACAATTGAGAATTGAATCAAAGGCGAGACAGAGCCTCCAGTGCAGAAGCTTCCAAAATCACACTGCATCTTCTCGAACTGCTGCGGGCAGTGTGGTGAAGCTGCTCTGAGATTGCTGTTTGGTAAGGAGTTACACAATTTTAATTCAATAGTGATAAGATAGTGCTAATATCTGTGTTAGTTACAAAAATTTTGTTTTTATATCCCACCTTTAACAAAATAAGAGAGAAAATAAGTATAGGAGTAGATTGTTGTGATGTTCGATCCTGCTCCACTATTCAGGATGATCATGACGATCTTGCCACTCAGTAGCCTGCTACCACTTCAGAGCCAAACCTTTTTATCCATTTAGACCTTAGAACTATATCTGTCTTGTGGGAAACGTTCCACATTCTGGCCTTAATTGCTTTCTGTGACAGCAAATTCTGCACGGTCACGAGTCTGCATAAAGAAACACTTTCTTCATGTCAGTCCTAAAAGGCCTACCTGATAACTTTAAACTGTGGACGACGGACCCCTCGTTTTACACACACACACACACACACACACACACCGCTCTCACTAACACACACAAACACACACCGCTCTCACTAACACACACACACTGACAAACACACACACACACAAACACACACCGCCCTCACAAACACACAAACACACACCGCCCTCTCACACACACAAACACAAACACACACACACCGCCCTCACTAACGCACACGCACACATACACCCCGCCCTCACTAACACACACACACACTCCGCCCTCACCAACACATACATACACACACACAAACACACACCGCCCTCACAAACACACACACACACACACACACACACACACACACACACAAACACACACCGCCCTCACAAACACACTCACACACACACACACACACACACAAATACACACCGCCCTCACAAACACACTCACAAACACACACACACACCGCCCTCACAAACACACACACACACACACACACACATACACACAAACACACACCGCCCTCACAAACACAAACACACACCGCCCTCACAAACACACACAGACACACACAGACACACACACACACCGCCCTCACAAACACACACACACACACCGCCCTCACAAACACAAACACACACCGCCCTCACAAACACACACAGACGCACACACACACACACACACACACACACACACACACACACCGCCCTCACAAACACATACACACACTGCCCTCACAAACACACACACACACCGCCCTCACAAACACACACACACACACACAAACACACACCGCCCTCACACACACACACACACACAAACACACACCGCCCTCACAAACACACACACACACACATACACACAAACACACACCGCCCTCACAAACACAAACACACACCGCCCTCACAAACACACACAGACACACACACACACACACACCGCCCTCACAAACACACACACACACACACACACACACCGCCCTCACAAACACAAACACACACCGCCCTCACAAACACACACAGACGCACACACACACACACACACACACACACACACACACCGCCCTCACAAACACATACACACACTGCCCTCACAAACACACACACACACCGCCCTCACAAACACACACACACACACACTGCCCTCACAAACACACACACACACCGCCTCACAAACACACACACACACACACACACACCGCCCTCACAAACACACACACACACACACACACACCGCTCTCACACACACGCACACACCGCTCTCACACACACGCACACACCGCCCTCACTAACACACGCGCACGCACACACACACACACAGCCCTCACCCACACACGCACACAGCCCCCACCAACGCGCGCGCGTACACACCCCTCGCCCACTCGCGCGCGCGCACACACATACACCCCTCACCTGAACACACACACACACAGCCCTCTCTCTCACACGCGCGCACACACACACACACACACACACACCGCCCTCACAAACACAAACACACACTGCCCCCACACACACACACACACCGCCCACACAAACACACACACACACACCGCCCACACAAACACAAACACACACTGCCCTCACAAACACACACACACACCGCTCTCTCACACACGCACACGCACACACCGCCCTCACTAACACACGTGCGCGCACAGACACACACACACACACACACACACACACGCACACACACCCCTCACCCACACACACAGCCCCCACCAACGCGCGCGCACACACACCCCTCGCCCACTCGCGCGCGTGCGCACACACACACACACCCCTCACCTGAACACACACACACAGCCCACACACACACACGCACACACACACGCACACACACACACACCACACACACACACACACAGCCCTCTCTCTCTCACACACACGCACACAGCCCTCACACACGCGCACACACACACAGTCCGCGCACACACACACACACACACACACACACACACAGCCCTCACACAAGCGCGCACACACACAGTCCTCACCCTCACACACACACACACACACAGCCCTCACGCACACGCTGCACACACACACCCCACACCCACACACAGCCCTCACCCACGCACGCACACACCCCCCCTCACCTACACAAAAACAGCCCTCACACACAAACAAAGCTCTCTCTCTCTCTCTCACACACACAGCCCTCACCTACACACACAGTCCTCACCCCCCCACTCACACTCACACACACACATATCCCCCACACACACACATCCCCCACACACATATCCCCCACACGCACTCCCCACACCCCCCCCACACACACCCCCCACACACACCCCCCACACAACCCGCCCAAAACACACACCCCCTCACACATCCCCCCCCTCACACATCCCCCCTCACACATGCCCCCCCACACACATCCCCCCTCACACTTCCCCCCTCACACTTCCCCCCCCTCACACTTCCCCCCCCTCACACTTCCCCCCCCTCACACTTCCCCCCCCTCACACTTCCCCCCCCTCACACTTCCCCCCCTCACACTTCCCCCCTCACACATCCCCCCCCTCACACATCCCCCCCCTCACACATCCCCCCCCTCACACATCCCCCCCCCTCACACATCCCCCCCCTCACACATCCCCCCCCTCACACATCCCCCCCCTCACACATCCCCCCCTCACACATCCCCCCCCTCACACATCCCCCCCTCACACATCCCCCCCCTCACACATCCCCCCCCTCACACATCCCCCCCCTCACACATCCCCCCCCTCACACATCCCCCCCCTCACACATCCCCCCCCTCACACATCCCCCCCCTCACACATCCCCCCCTCACACATCCCCCCCTCACACATCCCCCCCCTCACACATCCCCCCCCTCACACATCCCCCCCCTCACACATCCCCCCCCTCACACATCCCCCCCCTCACACATCCCCCCCCTCACACATCCCCCCCCTCACACATCCCCCCCCTCACACATCCCCCCCCTCACACATCCCCCCCCTCACACATCCCCCCCCTCACACATCCCCCCCCTCACACATCCCCCCCCTCACACATCCCCCCCCTCACACATCCCCCCCCTCACACATCCCCCCCCTCACACATCCCCCCCCTCACACATCCCCCCCCTCACACATCCCCCCCCTCACACATCCCCCCCCTCACACATCCCCCCCCTCACACATCCCCCCCCTCACACATCCCCCCCCCTCACACATCCCCCCCCTCACACATCCCCCCCCTCACACATCCCCCCCTCACACATCCCCCCCCTCACACACCCCCATGCCCCCCCACACGCCCCCCACACACGCCCCACCCACACCACACCACACACACAGCCCTCACCCCCACACACACCACACCCACGCGCGCAGCCCTCACACGCACACACCCCCTCACCTACACGCACACCCCCCTCACCCACGCGCACGCACACACAAACACAGCCCTCTCTCACTCACGCACACACACAGCCCTCACCTACACACACACAGCCCTCACCCCCCCCACTCTCACTCTCACACACACATTCCCCCCCCACACATCCCCCCAACACGCACCCCCACACCCCCTCCACCCACACCCCCCCCACCCACACACTCCCCCCCATACCCCCACACCCCCCCCACACACTCCCCCACACACCCCTCACACACACAGCTCTCACCCACACACACACACCACCCTTACCAACACACACACTTACCGCCCTCCCCAACACATACTCACTTACCGCCCACCCCAACACACACACACACACACACACACACACACACACACACACACACACACACACAAACACCGCCCTCACCAACACACAGCCCCCACCCACACACACACACAGCCCTCACACACACATAACTCTCACCCCCATCCCCCACACATCCCCCCCCACACATCCCCCCCCACACATCCCCCCCCCCACACATCACCCCCCTCCACACCCCCCCACACACCCCCCACACACACAACCACACATACAGCTCTCACCCACACAGACACCCACCACCCTTACCAACACACACACACTTACCGCCCACCCCAACACACACACACACACTGCCCTCACCAACACACAGCCCTCACCCACACACACAACTCTCACCCCCACACAACCCCCCCACACACACAGTCCTCACACACACAGCTCTCACCCACACACACACCCACCACCCTCACCAACACACACACACACTTACCGCCCTCACCAACACACACACACCACCCTCACCAACACACACGCCACACCGCCCTCACCAACATACACACACACACCCCTCACCTACACACACGCGCACACACACCCCTCACCTGCACACAAACAGCCCTCAGCCACCCACACACACACACACACACACACACACACACACACACCCACCCCTCACCCACACACACAACCCTCACACACACACACCCCCCACACACACCACTCACCCAGACACACACACACACACACACACCCCTCACCCACACACACACACAGCCCTCACCCACGCACACAGCCCTCACACGCACACACACAGCCCTCACCCACACACACAACCCTCACACACACACACCCCCCACACACACCACTCACCCAGACACACACACACACACACACACCCCTCACCCACACACACACACAGCCCTCACCCACGCACACAGCCCTCACACGCACACACACAGCCCTCACCCACAAACACAAACCGCCCTCACCAAGACACACACAAACCGCCCTCACCAACACACACACACACTTACCGCCCTCACCAACACGCACACACTTCCCTCACCCACACACAGCCCTCACCCACGCGCACAGCCCACACACGCACAGCCCCCCCCACACGCACAGCCCCCCCCACACGCACAGCCCCCCCACACGCACAGCCCCCCCCACACACACAGCCCCCCCCCACACACACAGCCCCCCCCACACACACAGCCCCCCCCCACACACACAGCCCCCCCCACACACACACAACCCTCACCAACACACATGCACACACGCACACACCCCTCACCCACCCACACGCACACACCGCCCTCACCAACCCACACACACACACCGCCCTCACCAACCCACACGCACACACCGCCCTCACCAACCCACACGCACACACCGCCCTCACCAACCCACACGCACACACCGCCCTCACCAACCCACACGCACACACCGCCCTCACCAACCCACACGCACACACCGCCCTCACCCCCACACGCACACACCGCCCTCACCCACCCACACACACACACCGCCCTCACCCACCCACACACACACACCGCCCTCACCCACCCACACACACACACCGCCCTCACCAACCCACACACACACACCGCCCTCACCAACCCACACACACACACCGCCCTCACCAACCCACACACGCGCACACACACACAAACCGCCCTCACCAACACCCCCCCTCACTGCGTTGATAGCATCCTTCCTGCATTTACCGTGTTCGTGCGTTAGAATTTTATTAGTTTCTGTGACATCCTACGCCATCCTTCTCAACTCCAGTGCATTTCATTCTATGTTCGGTTCTCATATGTCCATCCTGCCATCACAGGAATCAGTTTAGTAAATCTTTGTCGTGCAGCTACATAACCAGAACATCTTTCGTCAGATAAATATTCTGAACCTGCGCACAATACCCCAGGTGTGGTCTCAGCAAGACCCTGTACAATTTCAGCAAGACATGCTTGCTCGTGTACCCAAATCCTCCACCTATGAAGGCCAACATATCATTGGCTCTCTTCACCTTCTGCTGCACCTGCATGCTTTCTTTCAGCAACTTGGTCTCGTTTCTAATTCCCTTTCATAAATCCATGCTGATTGACTATCCAATCCTGTCACTGTTTTCCAATGTTAGGCTAACTGGTCTATCATTCCCTATTTTGTCTTACCTCCTTTTTTAATTGGTTGGGTCGCATTAGCTCCCTTCCAATCCAAAGAAATTGTTCCAGAGTTTATAAGTCTTGAAAGATGACACTCCATTTACTCTATTTAGATTCTAGTTTCAGAATGCATTCACAATATCTAGGATGACTTTCAGAACTCTGGGGGTAAGAGTAACAGATGCTGGGATTTGTTGGTTTTTAATCCCATCAATTTCCCCAACACCGTTTCCCTGCTAATACTGATTTCCTTTGGTTCATCCCACTCATGTTCCCCAACATTTCAGGGATATTATTTCTGTCATCCTTTGAGATGATAAGAGCCAAAATATATAGTTAATTGGTGTACCATATCTTTATTTCACATTATAACTTCCCCTGTTTGATTGTAAGGGATTTGTTTTTGAAGAAATAACAAAGAGGATTGATGAGGGCAGAGCAGTAGATGTGATCTATGTGGACTTCAGTAAGGTGTTCAACAGGGTTCCCCATGGGAGGCTGATTAGCAAGGTTAGGTCTCATGGAATACAGGGAGAATTAGCCATTTGGATACAGAACTGACTCAAAGATAGAAAACAGAGGGTGGTGGTGGAGGGTTGTTTTTCAGACTGGAAGTCTGTGACCAGTGAGTGCTGCAAGGATCGATGCTGGATTTTCTACTTTTTGTCATTTACATAAATGATTTGGATGGTGAGCATAAGAGGTACAGTTAGTAAGTTTGCAGATGATACCAAAATTGGAGGTGTAGTGGACAGCGAAGAGGGTTACCTCAGATTCCAACAGGATCTGGACCTGGTTGGCCATTGGGCTGAGAAGTGGCAGATGGAGTTCAATTCAGATAAATGTGAGGTGCTGAATTTTGGGAAAGCAAATCTTAGCAGGACTTATACACTTAATGGTAAGGTCCTAGGGAGTGTTGCTGAAAAAAAGAGACCTTGGAGTGCAGGTTCATAGCTCCTTGAAAGTGGAGTTGCAGGTAGATAGGATAATGAAGAAGACGTTTGGTATGCTTTCCTTTATTGGTCAGAGTATTGAGTACAGGAATAGGGAGGTCATGTTGCGGCTGTACAGGACATTGGTTAGGCCACTGTTGGAATATTGCGTGCAATTCTGGTCTCCTTCCTATCGTGAAACTTGAAAGGGTTCAGAAAAGATTTACAAGGATGTTGCCAGGGTTGGAGGATTTGAGCTGTAGGGAGAGTCTGAAACAGGCTGGGGCTGTTTTCCCTGGATCGTCAGAGGCTGAGGGGTGACCTTATAGAGGTTTACAAAATCATGAGGGGCATGGATAGGATAAATAGGCAAAGTCTTTTCCCTGGGGCGGGGGAGTCCAGACTAGAGGGCATAGCTTTAGGGTGAGAGGGGAAAGATACAAAAGAGACCTAAGGGGCAACATTTTCACAGTGGTACGTGCATGGAATGAACTGCCAGAGGACGTGGTGGAGGCTGGTACAATTGCAACACTGAAAAGGCATTTGGATGGGTATATGAATAGGAAGGGTTTGGAGGGGTATGGGCCGGGTGCTGGCAGGTGGGACGAGATTGGGTTGGGATATCTGGTCAAACATGGACAGTTGGACCGAAGGGTCTGTTTCCATGCTGTACATCTCTGACTCTCTTAATTGTCTTTTGCTTCATATACCTTTCGGAGCTCGAACATTTACTTTGCATATTCCACTCAGGGTTGCTCTTCAACTTTATTTTTCTCTCTGAATTAGTCACGCACTTAGCGTGGCGCTCCCTCAGTACTGACCACCTCACTGCGCGGAGATCCCTCAGTGCTAACCCCCTCAGTGTGGTGCTCCCTCAGTTGTTACCCTTTCACAGTGCAGCGCTCCCTCAGTCGTAACCCTCTCACATTGCGGCACTCTGACAGCATGTCGATCCATTAGTACTGACCCTCAGAGAGTGCGCACTTTATCATTACTAACCCTCTCACTGCACAGCACTCCCTCCGTCCTGACCCTCTGACAATGCAGTACTCCCTCCATCCTGACCCTCTGACAATGCTGCACTCCCTCCGTCCTGACCCTCTGACAATGCTGCACTCCCTCCGTCCTGACCCTCTGACAATGCTGCATTCCTCTGTGCTGACCCACTGACAATGCTGCACTCCCTCCATCCTGACCCTCTGACAATGCTGCACTCCCTCCGTCCTGACCCTCTGACAATGCTGCACTCCCTCCGTCCTGACCCTCTGACAATGCTGCACTCCCTCCATCCTGACCCTCTGACAATGCTGCACTCCCTCCATATTGATCCTCTGACAATGCTGCACTCCCTCCATCCTGACCCTCTGACAATGCTGCACTCCCTCCGTCCTGACCCTCTGACAATGCTGTACTCCCTCTGTCCTGACCCTCTGACAATGCTGCACTCCCTCCATCCTGACCCTCTGACAATGCTGCACTCCCTCCATATTGATCCTCTGATAGTGATGCAATGAACTGCCAGAGGAAGTGGTGGAGGCTTGTACAATTGTAACATTTAAGAGGCATTTGTATGGATATATGAATAGGAAGGGTTTGGAGGGTTATGGACTGGGTGCTGGCAGGTGGGACTAGATTGGTTTGGGATATCTGGACAGTTTGGACCGAAGGGTCTACTTCCATGCTGTACATCTCTATGACTCTAGTCCCTCAGTCCTGTTTTGCTGAAATCTGGATTGCTCCCTATCTTCAGGTCTGCTGCTCTTTTAAACCAATTTGTACCCCCCTTCCTTGGATCCAGTACTATCCCTAGTATTCCTTGTTAGCCATGGCAGGGCCTCCTTTTCCATTTTATTTTTGTGCAGTTCCTCCATTTGGTCTGTAAATGTTTGTCATCCTTTGAAGCTATATTCCCCAAGTTATTGTAGATTAGAGTGGTGCTGGAAAAGCACAGCAGGTCAGGCATCATCTGAGGTGCAGGAAAATCAATGTTTCAGGCAAAAGTCCATGTAACCTGTTTGTATCTCATACCGTCATAATTTTCTTTATTTACATTTTGACCCCCTAGTCTCAGAATCAACTCTGTCACTGTCCATCATTCAGAGTGCTTCACTCTTCCCCAAGGGGAATCACCCAGCTAGATTACCAGTTATTTCCTTCTCATTACACAATTGAAATTTGAAATTAAAGTTGCTGTCGTCCCAGAAGATCATAGGACTGCGCTCTCATTAGAGAGAGATGACGACTGTGCTTCAACCTGAGGGTTTTCATGTCTCAGATCAAGGGCAAGGTTAAGGATGACTAGGGTAGGTATCGGTCCAGTCAAGGATAGTAGTGGGAAGTTGTGTGTGGAGGCGGAGGAGATTGGAGAGACACTAAATCAATACTTTTCATTAGTATTCACTCAGGAACAGGACACTGTTGCTGATGTGAATATGGAGTCACAAATGATTAGAATGGATGGCCTGGAAATATGCAGGGAAGAGGTTCTGGGAATATTGGAGAGGATGAAAATAGATAAGTCTCCTGGGCCTGATGGCATTTATCCTAGGATCCTATGGGAAGCTAGGGAGGAGATAGCAGAGCCATTGGCCTGGATTTTTATGTCGTCATTGTCAACGGGAATAGTACCAGAGGACAGGAGGATAGCGAATGTGGTCCCCTTGTTCAAGAAAGGGAGTAGGGATAGCCCTAGTAACTATAGGCCAGTGAGTCTGACTTCAGTGGTGGGCAAAGTCTTAGAGAGAATGGTAAGGGATAAGATTTATGAACATCTGGATAGGAATAACGTGATCAAGGATAGCCAGCATGGTTTTGTGAAGGGCAGGTCGTGCCTCACAAACCTTATTGAGTTCTTTGAGAAGGTGACCAAGGAAGTGGACGAGGGTAAAGCAGTAGATGTTGTGTATATGGATTTTAGTAAGGCTTTCGATAAGGTTCCCCATGGTAGGCTAATGCTAAAACTACGGATGTATGGCATTGAGGATACATTAGAGGTTTGGATTAGGAATTGGCTGGCTGGAAGGAGACAGAGGATAGTAGTTGATGGACTATGTTCATCTTGGAGTGCAGTTACTAGCGGTGTACCACAAGGATCTGTTTTGGGACCATTGCTTTTTGTTATCTTTATAAATGATCTAGAGGAAAGGCTTGAAAGCTGGGTAAGCAAGTTTGCGGATGACACAAAAGTCGGTGGAGTTGTGGATAGTGAGGAAGGAAGTGGTAGGTTACAGCGGGATATAGATAAGTTGCAGAGCTGGGCAGAAAGGTGGCAAATGGAGTTCAATGTAGCTAAGTGTGAAGTCATTCACTTTGGTAGGAGTAACAAGAGGATGGATTACTGGGCTAATGGTAGGCTACTTGGTAGTGTGGATGAGCAGAGGGATCTTGGTGTCCATGTACACAGATCTCTGAAAGTTGCCACCCAGGTAAATAGTGCTGTGAGGAAGGCACATGGTGTACTGGGCTTTATTGGTAGAGGAATTGAGTTCCGGAGTCCTGAGGTCATGTTGCAACTGTATAAGACTCTGGTGCGGCCTCATCTGGAGTATTGTGTGCAGTTTTGGTCGCCATACTATAGGAAGGATGTGGAGGCATTGGAACGAGTGCAGAGGAGGTTTACCAGGATGTTGCCTGGAATGGTAGGAAAATCTTATGAGGAAAGGCTGAGGCACTTGGGGCTGTTCTCATTGGAGAAGAGAAGGTTTAGGGGAGATTTGATAGAGGTGTATAAGATGATTAGGGGTTTAGATAGGGTCGACACTGAGAACCTTTTACCGCTAATGGAGTCAGGTGTTACTAGGGGACACAGCTTTAAATTAAGGGGTGGTAGGTATAGGACAGATGTTAGGGGTAGATTCTTTACACAGCGGGTTGTGAGTTCATGGAATGCCCTGCCAGTAGCAGTGGTGAACTCTCCTTCTTTATGGTCATTTAAGCGGGCATTGGATAGGCATTTGGAAGTTATTGGGCTAGTGTAGGTTAGGTAGGATTCGGTCGGCGCAACATCGAGGGCCGAAGGGCCTGTACTGCGCTGTATCTTTCTATGTTCTATGTTAAGAATGTGGTGACCTCAACTGGTACAGGAATTGAACACGTGCTGTTAGTGACACTCTGCATCGCAAACCAATTGAATTAACCATCCCTTGACCGTTACACAGTATAAAGTGGAGTATGGCCTGTACCCTATTTGGATCCTTAATGTATTAGTCCCAAACCATCTCATTGACACTCCAAGAATGCCATCTCGATGACAGAACATGGAACATTACAGTGCAGTACAGGTCTTTCGCCCCTTGATGTTGCATCAACCTGTGGAACCAATCTGAATCCCATCTAACCCACACTGTTCCATTTTCATCCATATATTTATGCAATGACCATTTTAAATACCCTTAACGTTGGCGAATTTACTACTGTTACAGGCAGTGTGTTCCATGCTACGACTACTGTCTGAGTAAAGAAAGTACCTCTGACATCTGTCCTAAATCTATCGTCCCTCAGTTTAAAGCTATGCCCCCTTGTGCCAGCCGTCACCACCGAGGAAAAACGCTCTCACTGTCCACCCTCTGATTACCTTATGTCTCAATTAAGTTACCTCTTCGCCTTCTCTAACAAATACAGCCTCAAGTCTTTCAGCTTTTCCTCATAAGACCTTCCCTCCATACCAGGCAGCATCTGAGTAAATCTCCTCTGAACCCTTTCCAAAGCTTCCACATCCTTCCTATAATGTGGTGAGCTGAATTGTATGCAGTACTCCAGGCATGGACGCACCAGAGTTTTGTACAGCTGCAACATGACCTCATGACTCTGAAACTCAGTCCCTCGAACAGTAAACACTAATGTACCAGATGTCTTCTTAACAACCCTTTCAACCTGGGTGGCAACTTTGAGGGATCTGTGAACATGGACACAGAGATCTCTCTGCTCATCTACACGACCAAGAATCTTACCAAGAGTATTCTTTATTCCTGTTGCTCCTACCACAGCGAATCACTTCACACTTTTCCACATTAAACTCCATCTGTCACATCTCAGCCGGCTCTGCAGCTTATCTGTGTCCCTCTGGAACCTGCAACATCATTTGGCATTATCCACAACTCCACCGACCTTAGTGTCATCTACAAATTTACTAACCCATCCTTCTACATCCTGGTCTAGGTCATTTATAAAAATGAGAAACAGCAGTAGCCCCAAAACAGATCTTTGAGGTACACCGCTAGTAACTGCACTCCAAGATGAACATTTCCCATCAACCATCACCCTCTGTCTTCCTTCAACTAGCCAATTTCTGATTCAAACTGCTAAATCACCCTCAATCCCATGCCTCCATATTTTGTGCAATATCCTAGCATGGGGAACCTTATCAAACGCTTTATTGAAATCCAAATACACCACATCAACCACTTTACCCTCATCCACCTATTTGGTTACCATCTGAAGGAACTCTATCAGGTTTGTGAGGCATGATCAACGCTTCACAAAATAATGACTATCTATAACCAACTTATTCCTTTGTAGATGGTTATAAATCCTACCTCTTATAACTTTTTCCAACACTTTACCCACAACCGAAGTAAGGCTCACTGGCCTGTAATTAACAGGGTTGTCTCAACTGCCCTGCTTGAACATTAGAACAAGAATTGCTATCCTCCAGTCTCGACCACTTCCTCCCTGTCTGACAGATACATACTTATCAAGGACACGCAGAAAGTGTTTCTTGAGTAATCTACACATTTCAATTCTGCCTATCACCTGCAGTTTCCTTTCTCATCTTATGCATCCTAAATCTTGCCTAATCACATCATAATTGCCTTTTCTCCAGCTGTAACTCTTGTCCTGCATTATATACCGATCCCTTTCCATCACTAAAGTAAACATAACCAATTTATGGTCATGATCACCAAATTGCTCACCTACCTCCAAATCTAACACCTGGCTGGATTAATTACCAGTACCAAATCTAATGTGGCCTCACCCTTGTTGGCATGTCTACATACTGTCAGGAAAACATCCTGAACACATTGGACAAAAATTGACCCATCTAAAGTACTCAAACCATAGCATTGGTACTGATTTAATTTGCTCACTCTATATGCAGATGTAAGTGACTGATAATAACTATAAGATCATAAAACATCGGAGTAGAATTAGGCTATTTGGCCCATCTAGTCTGCTTCCCTATTGGGGCATTACAGGGAAGGCAGATGAATTCAGGACATGGTTAGGAACATGGGATTGGGATATCATAGCAATTACAGAAACATGGCTCAGGGATGGGCAGGACTGGCAGCTTAATGTTCCAGGATTCAAATGCTACAGGAAGGATAGAAAGGGAGGCAAGAGAGGAGGGGATGTGACATTTTTGATAAGGGATAGCATTACAGCTGTGCTGAGGGAGGATATTCCTGGAAATACATCCAGGGAAGTTATTTGGGTGGAACTGATAAACAAGAAAGGGATGATCACCTTATTGGGATTGTATTATAGACCCCCTAATAGTCAGAGGGAAATTGAGATGCAAACTTGTAAGGAGATCTGTTATCTGTAAGAATAATAAGGTAGTTATGGTAGGGGATTTTAACTTTCCAAACATCAACTGGGACTGCCAGAGTGTTAAAGGTTTAGGTGGAGAGGAATGTCTTAAGTGTGTACAAGATAATTTTCTGATTCAGTATGTGAATGTACATACTAGAGAAGGTGCATAACCTGAGCTACTCTTGGGAAATAAGGCAGGGCAGGTGACTGAGTTGTCAGTGGGGGAGCACTTTGGCGTCAGCAACCATAATTCTATTCGTTTTAAAATAATGATGGAAAAGGATAGACCAGATCTAAAAGTTGAAATTCTAAATTGGAAAAAGGCCAGTTTTGATGGTAATAGGCAAGAATTTTCAAAAGCTGATTGGAGGCAGATGTTCGCAGGTAAAGGGACAGCTGGAAAATGGGAAGCCTTCAGAAATGAGATAACAAGGATCCAGAGAAAATACATTCCTGTCACAGTGAAAGGGAGGGCTGGTAGGTATAGGGAATGCTGGATGACTAAAGAAATTGAGGGTTTGGTTAAGAAAACAAAGGAAGCATATGTCAGGTACAGACAGGATAGATCGAGTGAATCCTTAGAAGCGTATAAAGGAAGAAGGAGTATACTTAAGAGGGAAATCAGGAGGGCAAAACGGGGACATGAGATAGCTTTGGCAAATAGAATTAAGGAGAATCCAAAGGATTTTTACAAATATATATTCAGGTCAGAAGGGTAACTAGGGAGAGAATAGGGCCCCTCAAAGATCAGCAAGGTGGCCTTTGTGTGAAGCCACAGAAAATGGGGGAGATACTAAATGAATATTTCGCATCAGTATTTACTGTGGAAAAGGATATGGAAGATATAGACTGTAGGGAAATAGATGGTGACACCTTGCAAAATGCCCAGATTAGAGAGGAGGAAGTGCCGGATGTCTTGAAATAGTTAAAAGGTGGATAAATCCCCAGGACCTGATCAGGTGTACCCGAGAACTCTGTGGGAGGCTAGAGAAGTGATTGCTGGACCTCTTGCTGAGATATTTGTATCATCGATAGTCACAGGTGAGGTGCTGGAAGACTGGAGGTTGGCAAACGTGGTGCCACTGTTTAAGAAGGGCGGTAAAGACAATCCAGGGAACTATAGACCAGTGAGCCTGACCTCGGTGGTGGGCAAGTTGTTGCAGGGAATCCTGAGGGACAGGATGTACACGTACTTGGAAAGGCAAGGACTGATTCAGGATAGTCAACATGGCTTTGTGCGTGGAATTGAAGAAGTAACAAAGAAGATTGATGAGGGCAGAGCAATAGATGTGATTTATATGGACTTCAGTAAGGCGTTCGACAAGGTTTCCCATGGGAAACTGATTAGCAAGGTTAGGTCTCATGTAATACAGGGAGAATTAGCCATTTGGACACAGAACTGGCTCAAAGGTAGAAGACGGAGGGTGGTGGTGGTAGGTTTTTCAGACTGAGGCCTGTGACCAGTGGAGTGCCACAAGGATCGGTGCTGGGCCCTCTACTTTTTGTCATTTACACAAATGATTTGGATGTGAGCATATGAGGTACAGTTAGTAAGTTTGCAGATGACACCAAAATTGGAGGTGTAGTGGACAGTGAAGAGGGTTACCTCAGATTGCGACAGGATCTTGACCAGATCGGCCAATGGGCTGAGAAGCGGCAGATGAAGTTTAATTCAGATAAATACGTGGTGCTGCATTTTTGGGAAAGCAAATCTTAGCAGGATATGGTAAGGTCCTAGGGAGTGTTGCTGAACAAAGAGACCTTGGAGTGCAGGTTCATAGCTCCTTGAAAGTGGAGTCGCAGGTAGATAGGATAGTGAAGAAGGTGTTTGGTATGCTTTCCTTTACTGGTCAGAGTGTTGAGTACAGGAGTTGGGAGGTCATAGTGCAGCTGTGCAGGACATTGGTTAGGCCACTGTTGGAATATTGCATGCAATTCTGGTCTCCTTCCTATCGGAAAGATGTTGCGAAACTCGAAAGGATTCAGAAAAGATGTACAAGGATGTTGTCATGGTTGGAGGATTTGAGCTATAGGGAGAGTCTGAAACAGGCTGGGGCTGTTTTCCCTGGAGCGTCGGAGGCTGAGGGGTGACCTGAGGTTTACCAAATTGAGGGGCATGGATAGGGTAAATAGACAAAGTCTTTTCCCTGGCGTCCTGGAGTCCGGAAGTAGAGAGCATAGGTTTAGGGTGTGAGGGGATATATATGAAAGAGACCTAAGGGGCATCTTTTTCATGCAGAGGGCGGTACGTGTATGGAATGAGCTGCCAGAGGAGGTGGTGGAGTCTGGCACAATTGCAACATTTAAGAGGCATTTGGATGGGTATATGAATAGGAAGGAATTGGAGGGATATGGGCCTGGTGCTGGCAGGTGGGACTAGGTTGGGTTGGGATATCTGGACAGATTGGACCAAAGGGTCTGTTTCCATGCTGTACATCTCTATGATTCTATAATTGTGACTTATATGCTTCTCAACCCTGTTCCCCTGCCTTCTTCCATAACCTCTCAGCTCCTCACTAATCAAGAACCTCTCTATCTCTGTCATAAATGCATTCACAGACTTGGCGTCCATAACCCTCTACGGCAACGAATTCCACAGAATCACCATGCTCTGGCTGAAGATGTTCCTCCTCATCTCAGTTCAAAAGGGTCATCCTTCACTCTGAGGCTGTGCCATCAAGTTCTAGTATCGTATACTAGTTAAAACATCTTCCCCACAGTGACTGTATCCAGGCCTCTCAGTATTCTGTAAATTTCAATCACACCGAGTCATCGAGTCAGACAACACAGAAACCGATTGCTTGTTCCAACCATGTTCTATACCTCAAGTACTTCCACCTGCATGCATTTGGCTCATATCTCTCTAAACTTTTCGTATTCATGTACTTATCCAGATGTCTTTTAAACATTGTAACTGTATCCACATTTACTGCTTTGGAATGAAATTCCGGACAATCCGTGTGAAGAAAAGAAAGTTGCCCTTCATGCCTTTTTTAAAATTTTCCTTGTCTCATCTGTTACAACACGGGATAAACTCTCCTCCTTAATTTTAAAAACACCAACACAGAAAAGATTTATCTCGTGCAGTAATCTGTGAAAATTCAAGAGGCCAAGAATTATTTGAAGTAAAAATTAGCAACTTTATTTTTTCAAGTATAACAGAGAATAATTAACTAAACTATTTACAACTCCATCCTCTAATCGTTTACTTTCCCTTCCACAATACTAGTCCGATAAGTCCAACACTAGTCCAATTAAGATTTACGAAAACAAAACTACTTATCTCAAAACGGGGCAGCTTTTGGTTCTTTTATTTGGACCTTTCTGTGTCTTTTCTTCTTGGGGATTCTGCTTCACAGCTTACTGATCGATAATGATGCTTTTAAGAGAGGTATTTTCAGGCAGTTTTTTTACATGCTGGTAGCTTAGCAGTTCTCTTAACTGTTCAATTTTCCCTAGTCTTATACTCCCAAAGCATCAGATTGTGTTATTGGCTTTTAAGATTGTCAATATACTCAATTAAATCTTGATTGGAGTTTGGTATAATAATTTAAATTGATTTGGCGTAATTCGAATTTCTTTTATCATTTCCAGGCAACCAGCTAATTTAGCTTTAGACCAAGTGTTACATTATAATCTTATTGAGAACACGTGGTGCTGTCAGGTAGCTCTACCAACTTTTAACTCTCTTAAAAGTACAGTACACCCACATCTTCATAACACCCCCCCCCCCCCCCCCCCCCCCCCCCACCCTAAGAAAATAATGAAAATATGGCTTCGTTTTTGTTTCTCTCTGCTTTTAAGTACATTACCCTAAAATACAGATCACTTTAATATAAGTTCACCTTAACTACTTCCCATATATGTGTGTCGATGTGTATACATTAGATGAGATTTGTCTTTTATTTAAACTCTTTCAGTTAAATTTGCGATAACGTGTCTGTGATTACATTCTTCTGACCGCAACATGTATGACTTAAACTTAAAGTCTGTACCATAAGACTCCAACGAAATAGTCTCATATTCTTGTCTTTAAAGCATCAAAAAATGCAAACAGATTGTGATCTGTGCATACAACCATCTCTGACACATTTTTAGTGACAAACACATTAAAATGTTATAAGGCCAGTACCAAACTCAGTAGTTCCTTTTTGGTTGTTGAGTATTTCCCTGGTGGATGTTGATCTTCTTTGAAAAGTAACCAACTGGCAGTTCAATCCCATCTTCATCTTCCTGTAGGATTACAGCTGCAACTCATATGTCACGAGCATCAATGGTGACTCTAAAAGGTTTTGAAAAGTTTGATGTAGCTGAAACTGGTTTGATGGTTAATATGGCTTTCAAAAGGTTGAATGCCTCCTGGCATTGTTCTGTCCACCGAAACTTTGTGTTCTTCTTCAGCAAATCAGTTTGTGCTGCCACTACACTGCTGAAGTTTGGAACAAACACCTGATAGAATCCACAGAGTTCTAAAAATCAAAGCACCTCTTTTTCCGTGATGGGTTATGGAAATTCCTCAATGGCCTTTGTCTTTGCATTCCATGGGTCATCCCCATGACTGATGTTGTGTCCCAAGTACATCACCTCCACTTTTGCGAGTTCTATTTTATTTAAGTTTATCACCAATTTTGCTTGTAGTTGTTCAAAGAGCTCTGCCAACAGTACCACGTGATCTTTCCAGGACTTACTAAAGATCGCTACATTGTTCAAATAGACCGCACAGTTTGTGAACCCAGCCACAACTCTGTTCATGAATCTTTGGAATGTGGCAGGTGTGTTCTTCGTTCCAAAGGGCATCACTGATCTAGCCCATTTGGGGTTACAAACGCAGAAATGTCTTTCGACATCTCTGATAAAGATAGCTGCCAGTACCCTGCATTAAGTCCAAGTTCGTGATGTAACTGGCTTGTCTGACTTTCTCGATGCAGTCCTTCAATCTAGCAATTGGTTATGAGTCCAATTTTGTAACGGCGTTGATAATTCACGCAGAATTGTTGAGTCCCATCTGGTTTGGGAGCTAAGACGATCAGTGAACTCCGCTCGCTCTACCTTGGTTCGATGAGCATGGAGGCCATTGAGCATGGCCTCCAACCCCATCTGGACCTATCTGGATTTGAAAGGATTAAGCCAATAGCGATGTTGTTTTATCAGAGCAGTATTATGTACAATAGCATTAGTCCTCCCCATCTGATTTTTACATATGTCCTTATACTGCAGTAACAAATCTTTCAACTGCATTCCAAGACAGACAGCCTACTAACCCCTCCCACTCCTCAGGGACGATTTCATTTTTAAATCTGTTTTGAGGCGTATCAAAATCCACATCATCTGGATTTGATTCCTTATTTTGTGGGGCAGTAACTAACTTGTTCCTCCAGTTCTTTCTCTCTAGTGCAATACGGTTTCAATAAGTTCATATGACATACTCATTACCTTTTTTTTCTGTCTGGCATCTTTACTAGATAGTTCACCTGACTCAACTTTTTCTCAATTTGATAGGAACCACTAAACCTGGCTTTGAAGGGATCTCCTATCATCTCCTTGGGAAGAAGTCTGAGTCTCAGAGCTTTCATCTGCCACCTGCTTTATTCTACACTGTGCCCTCTTTAGGTGCTGTTTAGCTAACTAACCTACTCGATTTGGTCTCTCCCTCACCTCCAATACATAATGTAAATGTGAGATCTCTGACTTTGGTCCAGTCAATTTTTCTTTAATTAATTTCAAGGGGCCTCTCGCTTCGTGACCAAGTATAACTCAAAGGGAGTGAACTGAGTAGATTAGTTTGGGTCATCTCTAATGGCAAACAGTATGAATGGGATATCTTGATCCCAATCATTCAGGTAACCCTGACAGTATACTCTCAACATGGTCTTCAAGGTGTGATGCCACCTATCTAAAGCTCCCTGGGATTCAGGATGATATGCACTGGATTTAAAGCGCTGTATTCCAAAACTATCTATACCTCAAACAGCTTAGCAGTAAAATTTGACCCTTGGTCTGATTGAATCTCTCTCTGTAGCCCATACCATGTGAAGAAAACTACTAACTCCTCTTCTTGTCCTTCTTCTCCTGTTCTTTCTGAGTAAACTTTACCCACAGTGACGAATTCTTTGTCGAGATCAGGTACTAACTCCATACCCAGCCCCTGACTAGGCTGTGCACTGTCCTGCAGCTCCTCAGTTCTTCTTAGGGTCTTCTTTACTATCTTCACTAATGCCACTGGCTTAGCTTCTTTTACCACATCTTTCCCCACAGCTCCTTTCTTTAACAACCAACACTGTGACTTTATGTGCCCTACTTTACCACAGTGGAAATACCTGAGGCCTTTCACCACCTTTCCACCCTCTTGGACTTTTTTATCCTGTGGTAAATTCTTACCAGTGTTCTCTACTCTTGGTTTAATAGTGTAGAATCTTCCCTTCTCCCAACTTCTATCCCTAACAGGATGAAATTCTGGCTGGAAGCTTGTATTAGGCACCAACAAGTACTCATCTGCTAATTCTGCTTCCCTTCTCAATTCCTGCATCTTCGGTTCCTCTACATGAATTCTTACCATCTCTGGAAGTGAGCTTTTAAACTCCTCCAGCAGAATAATCTCTCGTCGATCCTCAAAGGTCTTATCTATTTTCAAAGCACGATCAAAATGATTGTTTAGTTCTTTCGAACTCAACATAAATCTGACCTGGTTCCTTCTTTGTGTTTCTGAATCGCTGTCTGTATGCTTCTGGTACCAATTCATAAGCACTTAAAATAGCCTGTTCACCTCTTTATAATCTCGACTCCTCATCTGACAGTGCGGCAAATACCTCAGTAGCTCTGCCGATCAATTTAGCCTGAACTAGCATTACCCATAAATCCTCGGACCACTCCATCTGCCAAGCCAAATTTTCAATGAAATAAAGAAGGCTTCAACACCTTTCTCTCAAAATGTGCCAGAGTTTTGACATATTTGTAGTTGTAGCTACCTTCTTTTAAAATCTCCATCCTGTTAACTTGACTTTGCTGATTAAATTGCAACTTCTTAAGGTCAAATCCGCTCCCCCCCCCCCCCCCCCCCCCCCCCCCCACTCTGCCCCCTCACCCCTCCCCTCTTTGCTCAGCTAAGAAACTTCTCTCTTTCTCTCTGTCTTAGTTATCTTCTAACTCCATTTTCCTCAATTGTAATTTAAGCTTTTCTGCCTCTGCTGCACTTGTCTGTGTTTCTGATAGACCTGAGTATTTGAGTAATTCCCTTCCAATTTCAGCTTTCCTTTTGTGCTTTGTTAAACCCAAATCTAATTTCTTTGCTAATTCTAAAAGTATGGCCTTTTTCTTTCTTTCAAAACTTTTCTTGGCAAATTTGAGGAACAAATTCAAATCCCAGAACCTCTTTAGCCATTTTAAGAGCCAGATCTGTCACTTTTAATGTAATCAAGCACTCATCACTGAAATTAAACAAATTGTCTCGTCTATGTTTTATTTAAAGGTCTAGGACATTAACTTGCAAGTGTTTAAATCTGCTGGGATTTTTTTGTACCCCCAGATCCATTCAAATCTGTCTAAACCAGTTCAGCTCACGGACCCGGGCACCCAAAATGTTAGGACGTGGGGTAAACTCTCCCTAATTTAAAACCAGCAAATAGAAAAGATTTATCCTGTGCAGTAATCTGTGAAAATTCAAGAGGCCAAGAATAATTTGAAGTAAACATTAACAACTTATTTTCTGTTATACTGTAAGAAATAAATTAATTAATAATTATTTACAACTCCGTCCTCCAACCTATCATTTACTTTCCCCATCCCCAATACTAGTCCAATAAAACACCCAATTTACAAAAACAACTTCTTATGTCAAAATCAGGCAGCTTTCAATTGTTCTATTTGGATCTTCCTGCGTCATCTTTTCTTCTTAGGGATTCGGCTTCACAGGCTACTGATCGATAACTGTACTTTTTAAGATAACTATTTTTTAGGAAGCCTTTTTACATGCTGGTAGCTTGACAGTTCTCCTCTCTACTGTTCAATTTCCCCCGGTCTTATGCTCTCAAAGCATTGGATTGTGCCATTTGCTTTTAAAATTGTCAATTTACCCCATTCAAACCTGATTAGAATTTGGAATTTTTTGGTGTATAATTTAAATTGATTGGCCGAATTCAAATCTGTTTTGTTATTTCCAGGCAACCAGCTAATTTACATTGTTATCTTACTGAGAACACTTGGTGCTGTCAGGCACCTCTGCCCGCTTTTAATTCTCTTAAAGGTACAATACACCCATATCTTCATAATACACCTTTAAAAATATGCCCCCGACTCTTGAAATTCCTCACCCTAGGGAAAGTTCGCTTGCAATTGACCTTATCCATACCCTTCAGGATTTTATAAAGATCTATATGGTCACCCCTCATTCTCCTATGCTCCTATGGAAGATTTCCGAACTTATCCAGCCTCTTCTTATAACTCAGTCCCTTCATTCCAAGCAATATCCTGATAAATCCTCTGCTGATGTAATCAGTGCATAAGTGCTCATTCCCGGGATGTAACAAGATGTATACAAAAAGCAACCATTTAAAGGCCCACTACAGGTGCCACACAGGGGAGAAACCTTAGTCATGCACTTGGCCTGATTGTGGATGGCGATTTTCTCATTCAGATGAGTTATCCAGACAGAAACGATCCCATTCTGGAGTGAAGCCATACCACATCTGTGAGAAGAAATTTGCCCGCAGCGATCACTTATCCAAACATGTGAAAGTACATCGGGGACTAAGAAATGGCAGAATAACTAGAACAGCCAGTTAACATTTGACTTTTCATCTCCTTTTATTGGAAAGTACACCCGACCATTGAACTGTAAATGGAATGTACAGAAAATATCACAGTTATTAATAGGTGTCTGTAGTCTTTGAATGTGGGTGGGAATGGGTTTTAACACTCTTAATTTGAAAAGTTTTTTCTCGAAGTAACAAATGAATTGCATTTCTAATGTAAATTTTACTCATCCTCACTTCATGATTTCAGAAAGGTTGGTTGGTTCATATTTAACGTTGTAGTATAGACTCTTTGGGCTGATGAGATATCAGTGTAGAGGAATTAGTGTCAAGGACTTCATAGGTAAATATAACATTGAATTGATGAGATATAGGTGGGAGACTTAAGAATTTCTTTACACAATAAATTGTTTATAATTTGGAATTCCTGAAAAGATGTAGGTTCACAAGTAGATTTTGGAAAAAGAAAGGGTTGAATGAGTATCTGAAGAAGTATATAAAATTCTTTTTACAAGAAAAGGTAAAAGGGGTGGCACGATAGCTCTATGGTTAGCACTGCTGCCTCACAGCACCAGGGACCCGGGTTTGATTCCAGCCTCAGGTGACTGACTGTATGGAGTTTGCACATTCTCCCCATGTCTGCGTGGGTTTCCTCTGGGTGCTCAGGATTCCTCCCACAGTCCAAAGATGTGCAGGTCAGGTGAATTGGCCATGCTAAATTGCCCCTAGTGTTAGGTGCATTAGTCAGAGGGAAATGGGTCTGGGTGGGATTACTCTTCGGAGGGTCGGTGTGGGCTTGTTGGTTCGAAAGGCCTGTTTCCACACTGTAGGGAATCGAATCTAAAAAATCTAAATCTCTTCTGAACTCTCTCCAGCTTAATAATATCCTTCCTATAACAGGGTGATGAGAACTGGATGCAGTACTCCAGATAAGGCCTCACCAACATCCTTGTCAACCTCAACATAACAACCCAGTTCCGATACTGGTGGTGGGGTCCAGTTGGAGTTGGCGGAAGTCTTTAAGGATGATGTGTTGTATGCACCACCTCCCACCCAGTATCCTGCAAGAACTCCATCCCATTCTCTGAATTCCTCCGCCCAATGCTTCTGTTCGGATGAGAAGGCATTCCACTTGTGAGCATCCCAGATGCCCATTTATTTTGAACAAGATGCTTTTCCTCCCTCTGTTATCCAGTCAGCCCTCCACTGGAGCATCTCCATTCCCCATTCCACTGCTCTAAACACTCCCCAAGGCAATAAAGACAGGGTTCCCCTTGTCCTCGTCTACCACTCCCTTTCTCCGCATCCAATTCATCATCCTTAAAGACTTCCACCCACTCTAACTAGACCCCCACCACCAAGAGCATCTTCCTGTCCCCATCCCTCTCTGCCTTCCGCAAGGACCGTTCCTCTTTACAGTCCTTGGTTTGCGCAACCGGAAAAGATGCAACGTCTGGATAAGTGCGAGGTGATGCATTTTGGAAGGTCGAATTTGAAAGCTGAGTACAGGACTGGTAAGCTAGAAGAGATACTTGTTAGGAAGGAAGATGTGTTGGACATTTTGAACAACTTGAGGATAGACAAGTCCCCCGGGCCTGACGGGGTATATCCTAGGATTATGTGGGAAGCAAGAGAAGAAATTGCAGTACCGTTGGCAATGATCTTTTCGTCTTCACTGTCAGCAGGGGTGGTACCAGGGGATTGGAGAGTAGCGAATGTTGTGCCCCTGTTCAAAAAAGGGAATAGGGATAACCCCGGGAATTACAGGCCAGTTAGTCTTACTTCGGTGGTGGGCAAAGTAATGGAAAGGGTACTGAGGGATAGGATTTATGAGTATCTGGAAAGACACTGCTTGATTAGGGACAGCCAGCACGGATTTGTGAAGGGTAGGTCTTGCCTTACAAGTCTTATTGAATTCTTTGAGGAGGTGACCAAGCATGTGGATGAGGGTAGAGCAGTGGATGTAGTGTACATGGATTTTAGTAAGGCATTTGATAAGGTTCCCCATGGTAGGCTTATGCGAAAAGTCAGGAGGCATGGGATAGAGGGAAATTTGGCCAATTGGATAGAAAACTGGCTAACCGGTCGAAGTCAGAGAGTGGTGGTAGATGGTAAATATTCAGCCTGGAGCCCAGTTACAAGTGGAGTTCCGCAGGGATCAGTTCTGGGCCCTCTGCTGTTTGTAATTTTTATTAATGACTTGGATGAGGGAGTCGAAGGGTGGGTCAGTAAATTTGCAGATGATCCGAAGATTGGTGGAGTTGTGGACAGTGAGGAGGGCTGTTGGCAGCTGCAAAGGGACTTAGATATGATGCAGAGCTGGGCTGAGGGTTGGCAGATGGAGTTCAACCCTGCCAAGTGTGAGGTTGTCCATTTTGGAAGAACAAATAAGAATGCGGAATACAGGGTTAACGGTAGGGTTCTTAGTCAGGTGGAGGAACAGAGGGATCTTGGGGTCTATGTACATAGATCTTTGAAAGTTGCCACTCAGATGGATAGAGCTTGTAAGAAGGCCTATGGTGTATTAGTGTTCATTAGCAGAGGGATTGAATTCAAGAGTCGTGAAGTGATGTTGCAGCTGTACAAGACTTTGGTTAGGCCACATTTGGAGTACTGTGTGCAGTTCTGGTCGCCTCACTTTAGGAAAGATGTGGAAGCTTTGGAGAGGGTGCAGAGAAGATTTACCAGGATGTTGCCTGGAATGGAGAATAGGTCGAACGAGGATAGGTTGAGAGTTCTCGGCCTTTTCTCGTTGGAACGGCGAAGGATGAGGGGTGACTTGATAGAGGTTTATAAGATGATCAGAGGAATAGATAGAGTAGACAGTCAGAAACTTTTTCCCTGGGTACAACAGAGTGTTACAAGGGGACATAAATTTAAGGTGAAGGGTGGAAGGTTTAGGGGAGATGTCAGGGGTGGGTTCTTTACCCAGAGAGCGGTGGGGGCATGGAATGCGCTGCCCGTGGGAGTGGTAGAGTCAGAATCATTGGCGACCTTTAAGCGGCAAGTGGATAGGTACATGGATGGGTGCTTAATCTAGGATAGATGTTCGGCACAACATCGTGGGCCGAAGGGCCTGTTCTGTGCTGTATTGTTCTATGTAATCTATGTATTCTATGACTAAGGATAGGATTTTGGCAGTGTGGAGGAACAGCTGTTGGTACATAGTGCAGGTACATAGATCCCTTAAAATGGCCACCCAAGTGGACAAGGTTGTTAAGAAAGCATATGATGTTTTGGCTTTCATTAACAGAAGAATTGAGTTTAAGAGTCGTGAGATCTTGTTGCAGCTCTATAAAACTTTGGTTAGACCGCACTTGGAATACTGCGACCAGCCCCACGTTGGGCGATATGCTGCTTTTTTGGGCGGCACGGTGGCACAGTGGTTAGCACTGCTGCCTCACAGCGCCTGAGACCCGGGTTCAATTCCCGACTCAGGCGACAGACTGTGTTGAGTTTGCACGTTCTCCCCGTGTCTGCGTGGGTTTCCTCCGGGTGCTCCGGTTTCCTCCCACAGTCCAAAGATGTGCGGGTCAGGTGAATTGGCCATGCTAAATTGCCCATAGTGTTAGGTAATGGGGTAAATGTAGGGGTATGGGTGGGTTGCGCTTCGGCGGGTCGGTGTGGACTTGTAGACTTTCCACACTGTAAGTCTAATCTAATCTAATCTATTATAGGAAAGATGTGGATGCTTTGGAGAGGGTTCAGAGGAGGTTTACCAGGATATTGCCTGGACTGGAGGGCTTATCTTATGAGGAGAGGTTGACTGATCTTGGACTTTTTTCATTGGAGAAAAAGAGGGGGAGAGGGGACCTAATTGAGGTATGCAAGATAATGAGAGGCATAGATAGAGTCGAAAGCCAGAGACTATTTCCCAGGGCAGAAATGGCTAACATGAGGGGTCATAGTTTTAAGCTGGTTGGAGGAAAGTATACAGGGGATGTCAGAGGCAGGTTCTTTACACAGAGAGTTGTGAGAGCATGGAATGCGTTGCCAGCAGCAGTTGTGGAAGCAAGGTCATTATTGGGGACATTTAAGAGACTCCTGGACATGCATATGGTCTCAGAAATTTGAGGGTGCATACATGAGGATCAGTGGTCGGCACAACATCGTGGGCTGAAGGGCCTATTCTGTGCTATACTGTTCTATGTTCTATGTTTGCTGGTACACCACTTCTCTTACCTCCATCCAGTGCCTCTATTCCTGGTGAACAGCTTTTGCCTAAAACATCGATTTTCCTGCTCCTCGGATGCTGCCTGACCTGCTGTCCCTTAGTGGGCTCTACCACAATCTGCTCCGAAAACATTCTTGCAGACATTCCACAAAATCTTTTCTCTAGATCTGCTGCAAACCTAAATTTCCCAGTCCGCCTGCGTTTTGAAGTCCCCCATGATTATTGCAATAGTGCCTTACGTGTCTTTTCTGTCTCCTGATTTATTTTCTTCCCCACACCCTGATGACTGCTAAGAGGGTTGTACGCAAGTTCCTTCAAGGTCTTTTTACCTTTGTGGTTCCTTAACTCTACCCACATGGATTCTCCCCCTTCTGATTCTATTTCACTTTTTTTTATTCATTTGTGGGACTTGGACATTGCTGGCTGGCCAGCATTGATAGCCCATCCCTATTTGCCCTTGAGAAGGTGGTGGTGAGCTACCTTCTTGACTCGCTGCAGACCACTTGCTTTGGGTTGACCCACAATGTCAATAGGAAGGTAAATCCAAGATTTTGACCCAATAACTATGAAGGAAGGGTGGTATGTTCCAAGTCAGGGTGGTGAGTGGCTTGGAGGGGAACTTCAGGTGGTGATGATCCCAAGCACTTGCTGCCCTCGTCGTTCCAGGTAGAAGTGGTCTTGGGTTTTTTGCTGTCAAGTTTGTAGATGACACAAAATGGATAGGAAAGCAGTAGTTAGGGTGACACAATGAAACAGCAGAGATAGGGACAAGTTAAGCAAGTGGGCAAAACTTATTAGATGGAAAATACAACGTGGGGAAAAACAAAATTAAGGTTTAGGCATTTTGGCAGGAAGACAAAAAGCTGCAAGTGGAGAGAATTGTGGGTCTTGTGTTTGAAAGACAAAGAGATGGCATCCAGCAGGTAATCAGAAAGGTAAGTGGTCTGTTGGCCTTTATTTTAAAGAGGATAGGGGATAAAAATAAGGATGTCTGCTGAAACTGGACCAAACACTAGTCACATCACACCCGGAATACTGTGAACAGTTTTAGTCTCCTTATTTTAAGGTAGGCAGACCAAAGCGTGTTCAGGAGTTTGATCCCGATCATGGGAGGATTTTCTCAGGAGATTGAGCAGACTGTACTCTTTGAGGTTTAGAAGAATGAGAGAAGACCTCTGAGAAAATGATTCTCAGAGTGGTTTGACGGCGTAGATTCAGAGAGATTATTCCTTCTTTGACGCTCAAGGACCCAAGGACACAATCTCAGAGTAAGGAGTCACATATTTAAGACCAAGGTATGGACCAAGGGGGTACTGAATTGCAGGCCTGGAGAAGCTGGGCTGCTCAGTGTATCCAACTCTGAGATAAACAGGATTTTAATCAGTAAGGGATTTGAGTTTTATGGGAGAAGACAGGAAAGTCAAGCTGAGGGTTACCAGATCAGTCTTAATCTCATTGAATAGTGACAACAGACTCGCTGGGTTGAATTGTTTACTTCTACTCCTATGTCTTATGGCCTTATCAATTTTTTTTTTCTTTTTCTGGGTTCTCACTTGCTTCCCTTTTTTTAATGTTTTCAACTAATTTCGCAGGGTGTTAGGAAGATCTGCAGTGAGGAGAGTTAAAACCGAGCATCACTTCAGGATCTGACAGAGTCGCCCAGTTTGTTGCAGCCTAAATATCATTGGATTTTGAACATGGAAGAAAAGAGCACTGTTCACAGTGGGGAGAAACCGTACACGTGTTGTACGTGTGGACAAGGCTTCAGCAGGTCATCTGCCCTATCACAACATAAATACAGTCACACTGGGGAGAGGCCATTCATCTGTTCCGAGTGTGGGAAAGGATTCACTCGATCGTCCACCCTGTTGAAACACCATCAAGTTCACACAGAGGACAGACCTTTTAAATGCCCTGAATGTGGAAAGTGCTATAAAAGATCTGAGGCCCTGAAGTTGCACCAACGTGTTCACACTGATGAGAGACCTTTCACTTGCTCTCACTGTGGAGCTGGGTTCAAGCAGGCATGTGACCTCATTAATCACCAGCGGATTCACACTGGGGAGAGACCATTCATCTGCTCAGAATGCGGGAAAACATTTGCACGGAAATCCATCCTGTTGAGTCACCAGCATGTCCACACAGAAGAGAGACCTTATAAATGCCCAGACTGTGGAAAGTGTTACAAAAGGTCTGGGGACCTGATGTTGCATCAACGTATTCACACTGATGAAAGACCGTTCAGGTGCTCTCACTGTGGGACTGGGTTTAGGCGATCATTCCAACTTGCTGTACACCAGCGATCTCACACTGGGGAGACACCATTCACCTGCACTGAGTGTGGGAAGGGATTCGCTGTAATATCCAGCCTGCAGAAACACCAGCAACTTCACACAGAGGAGAGACCTTTTAAATGCCCAGATTGCGGGAAGTGCTTTAAAAGATCTGGGAACTTGGTGTCCCATCAACGTGTTCATACTGACGAGAGACCATTCAGGTGCTCTCACTGTGGGTCTAGGTTCAAGTGGTCAACGCAACTCACTGTACACCAGCGATCGCACACAGGGGAGAGGCCATACACCTGCTCTGACTGTGGGAAGGGATTTGGTATGAAATCTGAGCTGCAGCATCACCAGCGATCTCACACTGGGGAGATACCATTCATGTGCACATGGGATTCACTGTGAAATCTAAACTGCTGTGTCATCAGTGAGTTTGTGAGCAAGGGACTGACTGGTTTTTACTCTGAATGTATCCCTGCTTCATCATGTCCTTCCTTCACTGCTGGAAGACCTAATGAACAATACTCTTGACCGTCTCTGAGAAACAACAGTGTATTTTTAGATAGCCATGCAGCAGAGAAGCTTGTAGCTCTATAAAATTCAGTTAATTTATGAAGTACTTCAACGATTAACAAGCTTTTAACTGCTAGAGATATCTCAATCAATATTTTTCACCACTCTGGGTTCTGCAACTCACCCCAAACATTATTACCCATCAGAGTTCACAACTTGCTAGGTTGGAACTCTTCTTTAACCCTTCCCAATGCCTCCTGACATGGGGTACCTCTGGCAAAGATATTCTTCAAAGTTCTGTTGAAAATCAAGGATTTTCCTGGCCTGCTTTATGCACTGGTCTCTGTGTCAAACAGTGTGGTGCTGGAAAAGCACAGCAGTCAGGCAGCATCAGAGGGGCAGGAGAATTGACGTTTCGAGCGAACGTCCTTGATCAGAAATCTTCATCAGGACTTATGCTCGAAACATCGATTCTCCAGCTCCTCAAATGTTGCCTGACCGGCTGTGCTTTTCCAGCAACACGCTCTTTGACTCTGATCTCCAGCATCTGCAGTCCTTACATTCTATTGGTCTCTGTGCCAATTGTATGCCTTTTTTGTAATTATCCATGCATGTGAGCAATCCTGAATGTTTTGTCCCTATTTGATACAGTTGGCAGTTACTGATTTTCTGCAATCTTAGCTCTTAGCAGAGCTGAATCACTCGGTGTAATTCTACTCACAGCCCATTGTATCAGTTCCTGTTATCTTCAGCTTTATCCAATATCTTCCTCCCTTTTAATTCAAAGGTTTATCTGAGGATCATCCCTACTGGGTTTTTGTCGTTCAGGGTACCTGCAGACAGTGGTGAGCATTACCTTCTTGCAGTGATGTATTCTCAGCATAACGTTACTTTATTTCAGTTATTTGAAATCCATTTAGATCATTGCATTTACTAAAACTACAGTCATAAGTGTAAGCAGTTACAAATCAGTTTACAATATCTTACTCACTTCCCTTTTTTGCACAAAATATGTTATTATAAGCTTTCAACATCTTGCATATCAGTACAAATGAACAAATAGTGAGGAATGCCACTAACTAGCCACATCTATATTATTCCTACCCGATAGTCAGCAATCATGAGTTATCTTTTAGTGTCTGAGATCAATCCCTGTTGTCAATCCCTTCCATTTCTTAATTTTCAGTTTTTTTTTGTATAGAATCCCTACAGTCAGGAAACAGGTTCTTCAGCCCAACAAGTCCACACCGACCCTCCAAATAGTAACCCACCCAGACTTATTCCCCTACCCTATATTTATCCCTGATGCACGCACCTAACCTTAGCATCCCTGAACACTATGGGCAATTTAGCATAACCAATCCACCTAACCTGCACGCGATTGACTATGGGAGGAAACTGGAGCACCCGGTGGAAATCTATGCAGACACTAGGAGAATGTGCAAACTCCACACAGCCAGTCGCCCAAGGCGGGAATCGAAGCCTGCTCCCTGCCGCTGTGAGGCAGCAGTGCTAACCACTGAGCCACTATGCTGCCCCAACGTTTTGTTTGTTAAAACAATTGCAACAATAGGTATTGTATAACAATTACGGGAGAAAAATCACATGAAATGCAATTCTGATCCACGGATAGACTTGAATATTCAGTTCCTCATTCCAGGTTTTCCACGAGAAACATGGAGCCTGCAAGTCAGTGCCTACGCCTTCTGTGTCAGCTTTAATCTTCTTTCGTGCATTGCCCATTAATGGATAACTTCTTTGTCTCGAAAATTGTCTTCAATCTGCAGTGAAGTGTGGAATAATGGAAGTCCAGGGGGTACAAACTGCCATAAATTTTCAGCTACATCACTTGGGTGGACAGATAGAGCTATATACAGTTTCTCATCGGGTTCTGGCTTAAACAGAATTTTGTGGCTACCAGTTAAGTCAGACTGTTGGATAAGTATTGTGGATCGCCACGTTTTGTTCATCTCGGATGCACCACGTCCTTCCTTTTTATTATCCTTAGGCTATCTTGGTGACATAGTAGGTTTCTCCCAGGAAGGTATACTTAAAAGTTTGGTTCTTCACTAGCAGGATAGACAATGATCAATTTTTGTAACAGAAAAATCCACACTGAGATAGCCCTTTTATCATTTCTTTCAGACATGCCCAGTGGTTCCCTTGGATTGAAGCCAATCCATCCCTTTTTGGAATCCCTTTAGAACTGTAGCATGAGTTGCTGGGTTACTTTGTGATCCAGTTTCTTCGTGGTATTTACCCACATTATGAACTCGCATTATGGGTGTGTCAGATTTTCCCCATGTTGAGGTATATGAAGAACCACACTAATATAAAGCTGACCTTTATTATTGTCACACGTGCTTAAGACCTGGTTGGTGAAATTGAAGCTTCTGAGCTGACAGGGGCATCTTTGTCCCCACCCAGGTCCTCAGTTGCTCATTTGACACCCAGTTCAGTACTCTACGAGCATCTAATTGCAGCATATTTGTGCTAACCATAGACAAGGAGCCAGCTAATATGTTGAACAAAATACTGTTGTATTATTGCAGGTTGCCTCATGAGCTACAATGTCATTGGTAATATTCTGAAGTGTCTCAGCATTTTGGTGCTTAGGGCTATCTGTGCTGCTTGCTGGCATACCCTATACACTTTTCCTTGATCCTGGTGTTCCTGGCTGACTATTATCCTTTTTTTCCTCCAAGGAACTTAACTGATCCTCGAAGTCTGCTGTTTTAAGGGTGCTCACAGTGGCCAGTCCTGATGCATCGCCTGCTCATGCGAATTGTACCAACCCTCTCTTCCTCCTCCTCAAAATATATATGTTAGAAATTATAAGTGAGAAAGGAAAGATCACTTTTGATGGGGTTGTACTTGGCCCCCTGATAGTAAGATAGAAAACGAGAAACAAATATATAGGGAGATCTCAATTTTATGTAAACATAATAAGTTGAAATAATGGGGGATTTTTAATATTCCAGGCATTGACTAGGACAGCCATAGTGTTAAAGTAACTAAGAATGTGACAAGTGTGTAAATGAAATTTTCTTTATCAATATTTGGATGCTGCTAGTAGAGAAGGAACAAAATTTAGACCTTTTGGGCAGTAACGCAAGGCAAATGACTATAGTAAAAATGAACACTTTGGGTCTAGCAAACATAATTCTATTAATTTCAAAATGGTTATGGAAGAGGATAAACCTTGCATAAAATTAAAAGTTTTTAATTGGAATAAAGCATGTTTTAATGATTTGAGACAAGAACGTTCTCAAAAGTTGATTGGAGTAGATTGTTCGCAGAGAATAGGATGTCTGACAAGTAGGAGGTGTGAGTTCAGCATGTTAGAGAGAAGGATAAGGCTGGTAAGATTAAGGAACAATGAATGAGCAAAGATATTGAGATTCTAGTTGAGAATAAAAGAGAATCTTATTTCAAGTGTAGCAAACTTGGCTCAATTGAATCTGTTAATATGAGGAGTGCAGGGGCATTCTTAAGAGAGAAATCAGGAAGGCAAAGAGGGAATATGAGATAACTTAATCTACCAATGCTAAGGATAATCCAAAGAGATTGTACAACTACAGTAAGAACAAGAGGGTAACTAGAAAGAGAGTAGGGCCTCTTAAAGATCAAGGAGATTGTCTTTGTGTTGAACTCCAGGAGATTGGAGACATACTAAATGAATATTTTGCATTGTTTTTGCTGTGGAGAAAGAAATAGACAGTGCAGAGAAATAAACATTGAATTTTGAAGAATAGCTTGCATTACAGAAGAGAACATTGGGGAGATCTTAGGGAATATGAAAGTGGATAAATCTCCAGGACCTGATTGCATGTATCCCAGAACTTTAAGGAAGAAAATTATGCCTTGCAGAGATATTTGTATCATCTATAACTACGGTTCAGGTCGAGAGTTTGGTGTTGGAAAAGTGCAGCGGGTCAGGCAGCATCCACGGAGCAGGAAAATCAATGTTCCGGGCAAAAGTGGTGAGGTGCCTGATGACTGGAGAGTGGCTAATGTTGTTCATTTGTTTAAGAAAGGCTTTAAGGTGAAACTGGAGAACTATAGACCTGAGAGTCTGACTTCATTTGTGGGTAAATCTTTGGAGGTGATTACAAAAGGTAGGATTTATGGATATTTAAAGATGCACAAATTGATTAGGGATAGTGAGCATGGTTTTATGTGGGGAAAATAGTTTCTCACAAACTTGAGGTTTTTGAGGTTGATAATGGCAGAGCAGTAGACATTTATTTGGATTTTTGTAAAACCTTTTGCAAGGTTCTGCACGGTAGACTAATTAGTAAAGTTACATCACATGGGATTGAAGGTAAGCTTGCCAATCAGATGCACAATGGCTTGTTACAAAGTTGAGAGAGTGTATGGTCACTTGAAGAGAAGTGCTTTTTCTGAGCTGAGAGATTGTGACAGCATATGTCTGTCATTAGCCAACAAGTGCTGAGAATTGATACGTAACCATCAGTTTGGGTTGTGTTTTGGTGTTGAGGCAACTGGATTTGAATTTAACTAATTGATTTAAATTTTCCCAGGATACCACAAGCCATTTGAATTTGATTGTATTGAAAACGTCGGATTAATGCGAAGGTATGAATCTTGGGGACATAAAACGTCAGGGTATTTTAAAATTTAGTCTGAGCTAACTGCCTCCGCAGAAATAAACATCATAATACTGTAAAAGAAATCTCTCAAAGGCATTGTCCATTAAAGGTACCAAGAAATTTTATACAAAGATGCAGTAATAAAGAAAGATCATAGTAGATGACCCTGGGAGAAGACAGGGAATTGGAAAGACAGGAGAAAACGGCAGAATTGGAAGGATGAAAGAAAGTAGTGGATTTGGAACACCAGGAGGAAGACTGCATAACAGACTGTATGGACTCTGAGAGCTTAAGGTAATTTGATGTTTAATAATTGTTATTGGATCAGCATTTTAATAGAGTTGGGGTCAGATAGTGATTTAGTTAAGAAAAAAGGGAGGTTTGGGTTTGTTAATAGTTTTTGTTTAGTGTTCACTGTTAGAATTAAGAAAATAAACTTACTATTTTTCTATAAGCAGTGGAAATCGGGTTTTCTTTTGTTCACTCTCACTTTTTAGCAGATTGCGAGATGAGCTGATCAGGGTGTTGTAGTTTAAAGTAGCAGAGGGGTTCGACCTCTGCATCATAACAGGCTAATGGCAGGAGGCAGAGAGTAATGGTGGAGAGTTACTTTTCAGACTGGAGGCCTGTGACTAGTGGTGTTCCACAGTGATCGGTTCTGGGTCCTCTGGTTGTCGTTTTATATAAATAACTTGGATAAGAATAGAGAAGGCATGGTCAGTAAGTTTGTGGATGATAATTTGTGGCACAGTGGACAGTGTAGATTACAAAGGGATCTTGATCAAATGGGTCAACAGGTTAAAAAATGGCAGATGGAGTTCAGTCTGAATAAAGGTGAGGTGTTGCATTCTGGTGCAACAACCATGGGTAGAACATATGCAATTAGTGTTTTGGGTAGTGTTGTTGAACACACGGACCTACAGTAACAGGTACATAACTTTTTGAAGTTTGCGTCACATATCAACAGGATGGTTTAAACAGTGTTTGACACGCTTGCCTTGTTTGTTCCGTCCTTTGCATGTAGAAATTATGTTTAGATTGTACAAGACATTGATGAGGACTATTCTGGAATGCTGTGTCCAGTTCTGGTCGCCCAGTTATAGGAAAGAAATTATCAAGCTGGAGACAGGCAGCTTGCTATGCTGTTGCTTGCTATGATTAGATTACTTAGTGTGGCCCAACAAGTCCACACCGACCCGCCGAAGTGCAACCCGCCCATACCCCTAATCTAACACTACGGGCAATTTAGCATGGCCAATTCACCTGACCCGCACATCTTTGGACTGTGGGAGACACAGGGAGAACGTGCAAACTCCACACAGTCAGTCGCCTGAGGTGGCAATTGAACCTGGGTCTCTGGCGCTGTGAGGCAGCAGTGCTAACCACTGTGCCGCCCACACGCCTATGGAAGGTTTGAGTTGTAAAGAAAGGCTGGATTGGCTGCGACTTCTTTTCACTGGAGTGCAGGAGGTTGAGAGGTGATCTGATTGAAGTTTATGAAGTAATGAAAGATATGGATAGAGTTAGTGGCAGTTTTCCCTGAGATGGGGAATTTCAAGAGTCGGGGACATATTTTTAAGGTGAGAGGACAGTTTTTAAAAATACATTGAGGCAATTTTTTTTAACACAGAGGGTGGGTTACGTTTGGAATGAATTTTTAAAAAAAAATTACCTTCCCTACAGTATGGAAGCAGGCCCTTTGGCCCAACAAGTCCACACCGACTCGCCGAACCTAGACCCATTCCCCTACCCTATATTTATCCCTGACTAATGCACCTAGCACTATGGGCAATTGAGCATGGCCAATTCACCTGACCTGCACACCTTTGGGTTGTGAAGAAATCAGCGCACTCAGAAGAAACCCATGTAGACACTAGGAGAATGTGAAAACTCCACTCAGACAGTTGCCCGCGGTGAGAATTGAATCAGAGTCCCTGGTACTGAGAGACTGCAGTGCTAACCACTGAGCCATCGTGCTGCCCATGCAGAAGTGATGGATGCAGGTACAATTAGAGTTTAAAAGACATTTGGATGGGTACATGAATAGGAAAGGTTTTGAGAGATATGGTCCGGGAGCTTACAGGTGGGACACGCTTAGTTAGAATTATGTTCAGCATAGACTGGTTGGACTGAAGGGTGTGCTGCTATATGACTATATGTAAATTCACCACTACTGACTTGTTTCCAGTCAAAGAGCTGCCGGGTATTGCTATTGCAGCAGGATGGTACTAATATGTACATCAGATTTAACGCATCCTGGTCCTCGAGTATTTCTTCCATGTCTTCCAAAGCTATTCTTTCGCCCCCTGTATCTGTGTGAGATTTGTTACACCATGGCTCTCAGTTAGTTCCAGGAGTCATGACGATGGTAATTGGTTGGCTTACACTCTAATCCATGAGGGGCATAGATAGAGTCTTTTACCTGGGCTGGTGGAGTCCAGAACTAGAGGGCATAGGTTTAAGGTTAGATGGGAACATTTTAAAAGGGACCGAAGGGCCAATGTTTTCATGTAGAGCATGGTGCATGTATGGAATAAGCTGCCAGAGAAAGTAGTGGAGGCTGGTACATTACAACATTAAAAAGGTATCTAGATGAGTATTTGACTAGGGAGGATTTGGGGGCTAGATTAATTTAGCATATCTGGTTGGCCTGGATGAGTTGGACCAAAAGGACTGTTTTCATGCTGCACATCTCTATGACTCTGTAATTGAGTTCGAACAAGCGAGGACTGCAGATGCTGGAGATCAGAGTCTGGCAGCATCAGAGGAGCAGGAGAATTGATGTGGGCAAAAGCCCTTCATCAGGAATGAGGCTTGTGAGCCAATGGGGTGGAGAGATAAACGGGAGGGGGGTGTGATAGGTAAATACAGATTGGGGTAATGGTGGTTGGTCGGAGAGGAGGGTGGAGCAGGTGGGTGGGAAGGAAGATAGACAAGTGATGAGGGCGATACAGAGTTGGAAGGTTGGATCTGGGATAACGTGAGGGGAGGGAAAATGAGGACACTGGTGAAATCCATGTTGATGGTGTGTGGTTGGAGGGTCCCAAGGTGGAAATTGAGGCGTTCTTCCTCCAGGCATCGGATGTGTGGTGATGGAGGAGGCCCAGGACCTGCATGTCCTTGACAGAGTAGGAGAGGGTGTTGAAGTGTTCGGCCACAGGCAGTGGGATTGAGTGATGTGGGTGTCCCGGAGAGGTCCTCTGAAGCATTCTGCAAGTAGGCGTCCTGTCTCCACAATGTAGAGGCGATCGCAACGGGAGCAACAGATACCGTAAATGACGTGTGGAAGTGCAGGTAAAACTCTGATAGATGTGGAAGGCTCCTTTGGTATCTTGGACGGAGATGAGGGAAGGTGTGGGTGCATTTTCTGCAATTCCTATGAATGGCAGGGGAAGGTTCCTGGAGGGGAGGGTGGGTTGATTGGGGGTGTGGACCTGGTAAGGGCATCGAGGAGGGAATGATCTTTATAGAAAATGGGTAGAAGTGGGGAGGGAAATATATCTCTGATGGTGGAATCCATTTGTAGGTGGTGGGAATGGCGGAGGATGATGCGATTTATATGGAGGTTGGTGTGATGAAGGTGAGGACCGGAGTGATTTGGTTCTCGTTCTGGTTGGAGGGGTGGGGTTTCAGGGCAGAGGTGCGGGAAGTGGATGAGATGTGCTGGAAGGCATCATCAACTATGTCGGAGGAGAAATTGCCATCTTTGAAGAAGTCCATCTGGCGTGTTCTATGGTGGTACTGGTCCTCCTGGGAGCAGAGACTGAGGAATTGGGAATCCGGGATAGTGTTTTTACAGGAGGCAGGATGGGAGAAGGTGTAGTCCAGGTAGATTTTGGGAGTCAGTGGGTTTGTAGAAGATGTCTGTGTTGAATCAGTCACCTTTGATGGAGTTGGAGAGATCCAGGGAGGGGAGGGAGGTGTCTGAGATAGTCCAGGTGAACTTGAGGTCGAGGTGCAATGTATTGGCAAAGTAGATGAACTGTTCAATCTCCTCGTGGGAGCACAAGATCATGCCAGTACTGTCAGTCAGTCATCGCTGTAGTGGAGGATAAAGTGAGGGAATGGTGCCAGTCTAGATTAGATTCCCTACAGTGTGGAAACAGGCCCTTCAGTCCAACAAGTCCACTCCAAAGAGCAACCTACCCAGACCTATTTCCCTCTGACTAGTGCACCTAACACTATGGGCAATTTAACATGGACAATTCACCTGACCTGCACATCTTGGAATGTGGGAAGAAACTGGAGCACCCGGAGGAAACCCACGCAGACACTGGAAGAATGTGCAAACTCCACACAGACACTCGCCTGAGGCTGGTGCTGTGAGGCAGAAGTGCTCGCCACCGTACCACCTTAAGTTGTGGAATTGCGGAAGATGGGCTGTTCCACAACCGACAAAGAGACTGCTAACAGATGTTCTCGGTGCTCATGCTCAGGTTTACAATGACCAATATTTTATGAAATGAACGAATTGCACAATTGGCACCTTTACAAAATTGATGCCTGACTTTTCTGGAGGAGTCACTGGGAAATTTACAAATGACGCTCAGACATTTAGTAATCAAGACCTAATCTCCCTTCATTTTCCGGAGCCTGTGCTTGGTGCATTGGTAGGGTATGGCCCGGGTTGAAGTATCTCGAGTCTCAAGGACGTACAGTAATTGACTGATTGAAGCTGCAGTTTTTATTCAGAATGGATTAGAGAGTGTGGGACTGGAATGTTCTGTTCTCCGCAGTTCACTGTGTTGCTCCATATGAAAATGAGGAAAGCCAATCATGATCAGGTTTGTGTAAATGAATAATGCACAGATTTATGTCAGAATATGGTCAGTTAATTGTTTTGTTCCTGTGTTTGTAAGAATATTGCTATCAGATGCTTGGACATAAATGTCCCAAATGTTCACAGAATAGTTAATAACTCAATAATATTTTCTTGCTCTTAATGTTGCTATTAATAGGTGGAAATGTGTGACAAGAAAACAGTAAGTTATAGGAACACAGAAACAGGAAGAGTATATTCAGGCTATTGAGTCCACTTTAACATTCAATGAAATCAAGGCTGATCTGTGGTCTAACTCCATTTTCCTGCCTTTGACACATATCTCTAATACCTCTGTATCATCTTAGAATTAAAATTAACATGCATCAATTGCTAATTGTGTAAGAGAGTTAAAACACATGCACCGTTTTGTGTGGAGGAGTGCTTCCTGACATCTCTCCTGAATAAATTCAGAATTCACACGACACTAGGTTATCGTCAAACAGATTTATTTGAAATCACAATGTTTTAGAGAGCTGCTCCATCATCAGCTAAAGTGGAGGGAAGCGCACAGGCTCAAAATATATATAATGTGTGGAGAGATAATGGCAATATAATCAGGTATCGGCAGATAATTACGGATAGTGTGAGTGGAGTGTCGGCAGGCTGAATAACAAGTCTTTCCAGGTGATCAAAAGCGGCAAGTGGTGTGAGTAAACAACTGAATAGCAAGTGAAGGGATGATCCATGAGCCAATTCATTAAGGTAAAGAGGTAATTACGAAAGATAAAATGGTGTTCAAGAAAAACCAAATGGCTGGAATAATCTGCTAGATATCAGAGTCACATGACTGGCCTCTAACCAAAGTAACAAGTAATCCAAACCTGTATAATCTATTTAAAGTAGAAAGATAATAAATTGTTCAATTTTGACAGCCTCACCTTGATAATCAGGAATATTTTACAAGCAGAACAGTGTGGTGGGGTTATGTGTAGTATCAAGATCACAGTTGAGGCCATCCTAATGGGTATGGAACATAGCTATCAGTTTCTTTCGGCAATTCTGTTTTGTTGTGTATCTTGAAGGCTGCTTTGGAGCATGCTTACCTGAAGATCAGAGGCTGAATGTCCTTAATCGCTGGCTGGGTGGGAACATTCCTGTCTGGCAATTGTACATGGTGTCTGTTCATCCATTGCTTTAGCATCTGCATGGTCTCACCAATATACCATGCAGTGGGGCTTCCTTTCTTGCAGCATATACGTAGACAACATTTGTTGTGTCACATGAGTTTATACCATCCACGTGGTGGGTGCTGTTCCCACATGAAATGGTGATATCTATGTTGATGGTCTGACATGTCTTACAGAGGTTGCTGTGGCGGGCTTGTGTGGCATTGTGGTCACTGTTCTCCTGAAGTCTGGGTAGTTTGTTGCAAACGATGGTCTGTTTGAGGTTAGGTGGCTATTTGAAGGGAGAACTGGAGGCCATTTACACTATTTCTACTTATCTGTAGACTTGTTTAATTCCCTAGAATTCTCTTGCTATAATGTGCTTGCCTGGGTCTTTTGTGTCTGTGCACTTCCCTCCTTTTCACCTGATGATGGACCAAAAGCTCATTTTTCTTTAAACAACACCTGTTGAACTACAACCTGATGTCGTATGCCTTCTGAATTTGTTCACCCAGTCCAACACTGACACATCCACATCATCTCTCCTGAACTTATGGCTGTAATTCTCAGATGATGCGCCGTTTCAACTCAGAGTCTGAGTTTTAAAAATCTAATGGGTTCGACTGTTGATTACTCCCTTCTCACTGTTTCAGATCTTACAAACCTGTAAGATCACCATACCCGGGTGTCAGCAAGTGCAAACGTTAGAATGGCAGTTACTGAAATTCAAAATGAACTCTGTCAGTGTTATTGTTTCAAAATAAAGGCTGAAACTTTAATTGTGGAGACATGGAAACAATATGATCCCAACCTCTGCAAACACATGTCACTGGGAACCAGGCACATGTGTGGGTAAACTAAAAGTGATTTGGCAGCCTGTCTGCTATTTCCTCTATTTCACGTCCAGCATCACTAGTTTTCTCTTTTGAGGCATGAACAGGACAACCCAAATGGAGTCTTTGCTGTAATCCGACTGTAGTTTTGCTCTAAGTATCAGAAGGGTGGTCGAATGTTTTGGGCGCTGTTTTAAAAATCTAATGGGTTGGACCCTTGATTACTCCCTTCTCACTGTTTCAGACTTTAATGAGCTAACCATTTTCAAAATTGTAAGAAATGTTTCCAAACATACTTTAGAAAAGTACTCGATGGATTTTGAACTTAGTAAAAAGAAGTGAGGTTTGCCCATTCATTATTATCCATCAGGAGGAGAGGTGGTTCGAATGGTGATTCCTGGAAATGCCACTGTGCACTCCTCGAGTCACGGGTCTTTTCATTCCATTGACATCAATTCTTCATAGAATTCAATTAATCAAATCTTGTCACTGAGATTTTTTTTCATTTTTGTTTAGTTCATGCGAGCAGAGTATTGCAGTAAGAATGACCTAGATGTAGGACCATACTTTGGGAACTGTACCCTGCTGTTCATCATTTCACTAACACCTAGGTGAAATATCTGCTGCTCTGCACAATTTACTCAACTGCTTTGAGAACAAGAAAAATATGAGGTCTTGTCGAGATGACATGCCCTGCATGTTGCTCTTTTGGTGAGGTGGTTAAGACGTTAGACTGTTTGGATTGGTAAGGTCTTCTATACGCCTGGGATTGACATCCTCATTACTGTTTTCAAGGATACTCGATGTTGCCGTCTTCATTGCATCTTACCATCTTGAGATTATTTGGGACTGGAATTCAATTTACCTCACCAGAGATTTTGAACAGATTACACTACAGTAAATTAATTATCAAGAATTATAACCTGCCATCTAATCTCTATTCAAGTGGGATAATGCAAAGGAACAGAATTTTCTCTCCCACCATTCCTTCCAACTTGTCATATTATGGACCCCCATCAAATGAAACAGAAATAAGATAAATAAATAACAAGTGAGTGGCAGCGTAGGTTTTATCCAATGGAATTGTTGATGAGTATTTTAAGCTTACAGTCGACTCAAGATTCTGATCAATATTTCCGACAGTCCTTATTAACCTGGTGGCGAGACAGATACTTGAAAGGAAAGATGTGAACACAATGGGCTAAAGACAACTTTCTATTCTGGAATGTTCTATCCAGAGACCCAGAGTTAGGGTTCTGTGTCACAATAGGCAATGGGTTGGACTTCTAAGCAGTTGCACATTCTATGGTTGTAGGTTCAAGTCCACTTTCATTGTAGGTTTCAAATGAATCAATGATATTCTGTGGAAATTGCTTCATTGTCACTTCCTGTCATCTGGAATTCTAGTCCCTGCTGCTGATTAGAGGAAGTTCTTCATTCGCTCACGTAAGTTTTTAGAGAGTAGACCAGAAACAACTGGCAAACATGCATTGTGGATGGACAAATCCAAAATAACATCCCAGTCATACATTTAATTTGTCACCTTGAATATGTTTAAAGTAGAGATCTTTAAATTTCAAGTTCCCAATGGTATACTGATTTGGAAGAATGGGTGGGAGGAGGGAAACTCACTGAAGATTTTGATAAACCATAAAGTTATAGAATGGTGAGCCAAGTGAGATGGATTGAATGGCCTATTTCTGTTCCAATGTTCATATCATTCGGTGTTGCTTCAGGCAGGGAATTTTCAACAGTAACGTGGAACATAGAACAGTACAACAAAAGTCTGTGGCAACTGCCATTCTAAACTAATCCGATTTGCCTGCTCATGGATCCATATCCCCCTATTTCCTGCCTGTTTATGGGTCTGTCTAAATGCCTCTGAAATGTTGCTATCATGATGAAGACAGTGGTGAATCTGCACCATTGAATATCAAGTTCATCCTTCTTATTGCATTGCTGTCACAGCTGGAATAGACAGTTCCTGTTGATGCTTCAGATCAAACAGTGGAGGATTGTCACAGACGCTCTCTCAGCCTGTATGCTCCTTAATGCAGGTTTCCAAGTGGCCACAGAAGTGTCTGTGTGAATGCTAGGAATTCAGGTAGTAGATTTCTCACTTGCTGGTCTGTGCAGTGACTGCAGTGCTGAACATGATCTCCCGACATACCAAATCCAGTTCTGGCCTCCTACTAAATTACAATTTTAACTGTGAAATTTAACTTATCTTTGGATTATATTCTTGTACATTCAGTAGTCATGCAAGTTTTACGTGTCCTTGAATGAAATAATGGTGAAAGTTGACGATAGTGCGTGTAGTAAACATCCCATTGTCTGAAGGAACTTTGCAGAGGAAGTTGGTCAAGTGTCACTGAATTGAATTCTATGAAGAATTGAAGACAATGGAATTAAAAGCCCCGTAACAGTGGAGATGTAAAATAGACTACGAGGAATTGGTTTCCAGGCTCCAGGAGTGTGCACAGTACTCAGTGTCAGTGTTGGGATCAAATTAATCTACACTTGTCTAGCGAATGGACAATTTCAAAATCTAAATGAGACAAAATTCATAAGTAAACTAAACAATACAGAATGACACAGGAACTCCTCTTTATCAATGAAGTTTATTATACTTTATTCATTCATGGGATGAGGGCATCACTGCCTAGACTGTCCCTAATTGGTAGCTAATCCCAGAGTGTAACTAAGAATCAAATGCATTGCATAGCAGTTTCCTTCCCAAAAGGAAATTAATGAACCACACCAGCATTCAAATTCCAACATTTGCTGTGCCTGAATTCCATCCCAAGTCCCCAGACATGATCTAGGTCTCTAGATTAATTGTTCAGTGATGATCCAAATAGGCCATCATTACAGCTCAATGTTGCATTGTGTTCTTTTCCTGAGCATTGTGACATTGAGCCACAATACCATCATGGCAACACAGTGAGTAAGTACAAAAAGAGTAATGAGTATTTTTGCTTCAGATTTCCAGCATCTGCAGTTTTAGGGACTTTAAGTACTTGCATACAGTTCTTAGGGCTAAAAGGATAAAAGGCTATGGGGACAAAGCAGGTTCAGGGTACTGAGTTTGATGATTTGCTATGATCGTATTGATTGGTGGAGATTACTCAAAGGCTTTCAGATAACAACACCAAAATTGGTGGTATGGTGGACAGTCATGAAGGTTATCTAAGATTACAAAGACCTTTGAGTATAGGTGTTGAGATATTATGCTGAGGGTGTTGGTGAAGTTACTTCTAGAGTATTGTGTCCAGTTCTGGTTGCCCAGTTATAGGAAGGATATTAAGCTGGAAAGGCCTCAGAAAATATTTACTGGGATGTTGTCTGGCATGGAGGGTTTGAGTTATAAGGAGAACCTGGATAGGCTGGGACTTTTTGCATTGGAGCATTGGAGTTTGAGGGATGACCTTGTAGAAGTTTATAAAATCATGAGGTATACAAAAGGTGAACGACAAGTGCCTTTTCCCAAGGGTGGGGGATTTCAAGACTATGGGGCATATTTTTAAGGTGAGAAGGGAACAATTTTAAAAAAGACATGAGCGACTTTTTTTTTACAGAGTGGTTAATGTGTGGAAATGAACTGCCAGAGAAAGCGATGGATGCAGATGCAGTTACACCATTTAAAAGACAATTGGATAAAAACATGAATAAGAAATATTTAGAGGGATGTGATCAGGGAGGTAGGACTAGTTTAGTTTGGGATTATGATCTGCATGGACTGGGTTGGACCGAAGGGTTTGTGTCTGCGCTGACTCTGAAGGACCGTGACCTTCTCCCGCTCCTATTTTCTTTCTATGACGAGTCTCGCTCCTCATTTAGTCCAATTGGTTGGTAGACCAAACGTTCCCAGTCGGGTTTCCACCTTTCCCTCTTGTTATTGGCCCGAATTATCTGTCAATCATCTTTCCGCCAGGCGCATGCTCGGTGGTGTCTTTGAGTTTGGGCTCATGGGGCGTCATAGAAATGTTTGGACAGTTATAATGGAGAATGTACAAAGTTAAATATCGCACAACAACAGGTTAAATTGGAAGCACACTAGCTTTCGGAGCGTCGCTCCTTCATCAAGTGGTAGTGGAGGGCTCAATCCTAACAGAATTTAGTGCAAAAATGTACAGTGATGTAACTGAAATTAAACATTGAAATATTGATTGTCTGTTAAGCCTTTCATCTGTTAGAATACCGTGATAGTTTCACTTCTTTCATGTGTAAATCACAAAATCTTTTTTTTAAAAAGAAAATGCATTCTCGGGTTAGCTGTTAACAATGGCGATAGCTAGACAATATGTTGAAGGTGTTGGCCCCCCATCTGTCTATGCCATGATGTTTAGATTGATTCTAATCTAAAAGTGAGATAACGGAGTTTTACATGAATGCTTGCAGTTTTTGAGCAAAGTACAGTGTAACCCTGCAAGTACAAATTCACCCCACAAAATATATATGTGCATGTGAGTCTTTGTCTGGGTTGTTAGTGTGAGAAAGTGTATGTGTGTGTAGTGAGGCAGAGTGTCTTAAGTCTGTGAGAGGGTGCATGTGTGAGTGTGGGAGTATACGTGTCTGTAAGGGTGTGTGGAGGTGTCTGTGTGTATGTGTGTCCGTGTGTATGTGTGTATAGGAGTGCCACTGTGTGTGTGTGTGTGTAGGAGTATCTGTATGTGTGTATAGTGCAATGGTGATCACCTGTAATGTGACATGAACCCAAGGTCCCAGTTGAGGCCCTCCCTATGGGTACCGACCTTAGCTATCAGTCTCCGCTCGGCCACTTTTCTCTGCTGCCTGTCCCGAAGTCCGCCTTGGAGGATGGTCACCTGAAGGTCCGAGGCTGAATGTCCTGGACCACTGAAGTGTTCTCCAACTGGGAGGGAACACTCCTGTCTGTTGATTGTTGTGCAGTGCCCATTCATCCGTTGTTGTAGCCTTTGCTCGGTTTCCCCAATGTACCATGCCTGCAACATTTAAGATAGACAACATTGGCTTAGTCACGTGAGTACCTGCCATGTACAAGGTGGGAGGTGTCCCCACGCATAATGGTGGTATCTATGTCCACACTGACACGTCTTGCAGCGCCTACCGTGACCGGGTTCTATGGAGTTGTCCTGAGAGCCGGGCAGCTTGCTACGAACAACGATCTGTTTGAGGTTTGGCGGTTGTTTAAAGGCTAGTATTGGAGGTGTGGGGAAGGTCTTGGTGAGGTACTCATCCTCATTGATAATCAACAGATAGGAGTGTTCCCTCCCAGTTGGGGAACACTTCAGTGGTCCAGGGCATTCAGCCTCGGACCTTCAGGTGACCATCCTCCAAGGTGGACTTCGGGACAGGCAGCAGAGAAAAGTGGCCGAGCAGAGACTGATAGCTAAGTTCGGTACCCGTAGGGAGGGCCTTGGGTTCATGTCACATTGCAGGTGATCACCATTGCACTATACACACACACAGATATTCCTACACGCACTCACACACGCACAGGCACTCCTGTACACACATACACACGGACACACAGATGCGCACACAGACAGCCACACACACCCTTACAGACACACACACACACTCATACATGCACCCCCTCACAGACTTAACTACACACACACACATACACTTTCTCACACTCACAACCCCCAACCCAGACAGACACATGCACAGACAAAGACCCCCTGCATACATATATTTTGTGGGGTGAATTTGTACTTGCAGGGTTACACTGTACTATGCTCAAAAACTGCATGAATTCATGTAAAACTCTGTTATCGCACTTTTTTGATTAGAATCAATCTAAACATCATGGCATAGACAGAGAACACAGGGGGCCAACACCTTCAACATATTGTCTAGCTATCACTATTGTTAACCGCTAACCCGAGAATGCAACTTTTTTTAAAAAAGGTTTTTGTGATTTACACATGAAAGAAGTGAAACTCACACGGTATTCTAACAGATGAAATGCTTAACAATCAATTTTTCAATGTATAATTTCAGTTACATCATACTGTACATTTTTGCTATAAATTCTGTGTTAGGATTGAGCCCTACACTACCGCCTGATGAAGGAGCGTCGCTCCGAAAGCTAGTGCGCTTCCAATTAAACCTGTTGGACTATAACCTGGTGTTGTGTGATTTTTAACTTTGTACACCCCAGTCCAACACCCGGCATCTCCAAAGCATGATGGCGGATGGATTGGGGGAGAGGGATGGAATTCAGTAGGTAGGTTGGGAGGTTTCATATGAACATCAAGGCTTTAAACTCTGAATTGGAAGCGAGTGATTGGAGTTTTAATCCGGCGACAGACGCTTGGATAGTTTCCGTGATTTCGATGCCCCGTTAACGGCCACTGTTTTTATGAGCCGCACAGCTGGACACCTGTCCCGCCTACTGTGTATGTCCCGTTTGTCCTTGGTCCGTGTTCCCGTCAATCACTCCTTGACCAATGCTCAGAGATACAGATCGCGTGCCGGATGTTTGTAACTTCTGCCGTCGGTAGAGGGCGCGATGGAGTCGTGCTGGCTCGGGTGATGTGAGTAACACTTTGTACAGCTGCAGACTCTGGCCAACATTAGCAGCTGAAAATGTGTTGCTGGTTAAAGCACAGCAGGTCAGGCAGCATCCAAGGAACAGGAAATTCGTCGAATTTCCTGTTCCTTGGATGGTGCTTGACCTGCTGTGCTTTAACCAGTAACACATTTTCAGCTCTGATCTCCAGCATCTGCAGACCTCACTTTTTACTCCAACATTAGCAGCTCCCAGGTTTGTACTGCAGGTGGTGGGCCTCTCCTTCCCGAGAATAAGTCCAAAATTACGTCCTCCATCGTGGGGCAGCAAGTGAAGGGGACAGTGAAGAAAAAAATACTGTTGGGAGGAAATCAATGAGTCCTTTGATTTCTGGTGAGGAGGGATAACATGTACAGTGAGGATTCAGAAACATCCACTGCAGGTTGCAAACCTGGAGGAGGAATCTCTGAGGGTCCTGGGTTTGCGGCTTTTCCGGGGAACAGGTCACTTTCCGGAGCATGCCACCGTGTTGGTGAAGCAAGAGCATCAAGATCCCTGCATTTGGGAGAGAAAATGATGTTGTGGTTCTGCTCGCCGAGCTAGAAGTTTTTGCTGCAAACGTTTCGTCCCCTGGCTAGGGAACATCGTCAGTGCTGTTGGAGCCTCGTGTGAAGCGCTGCTTTGATGTTTCTTCCGGTATTTGTATTGGTTTGTTCTTGCCGCTTCCGGGTGTCAGTTTCAGTTGCAGTGATTTGTATGTATCAACAGACACATCGACCTGAACCCCACATACAAATCACTGCAGCTGAAACTGACACCCGGAAGCGGCAAGAACAAACCAATACAAATACCGGAAGAAACATCAAAGCAGCGCTTCACACGAGGCTCCAACAGCACTGACGATGTTCCCTAGCCAGGGGACGAAACGTTTGCAGCAAAAACTTCCAGCTCGGCGAGCAGAACCACAACAACGGATACCCGAGCTACAAATCTTCAATCAGATTTTAGAGAAAATGATTGCTTCTCATTCAGTCTAATCCCACTGTGCACACTGAGGCTTGAGAACTGAAACTAGCCAGAGTAAAAGTAAGAAGGAAATGGTGAACCAAGACATAAAGAGCTTTGTACTTTTCTTTTTCAGGCTGTAAGGCATGGAAGTTTTGCAGAAGGATAGCTTCAAACTTGATGTCCAGATCTGATAACGTTTCTTGATTCAAGACATTTCAAATGTCACTTTCACTGGAAAAGAAGTTGGATATTTACCAATGAATGAGAGTGTGCCAAAGCACTGAGACCTGAAAGAGCTAAAAACATTGCACATTTCAGAGCAGGAGCGTGTGTGGATGAGGGATAACCGATCATCCAATAAGAAAAACACCAATATACTGGCACCATGGAGAAACCATGGAAATGTGAGGACTGTGGTAAAGGATTCAGTTATCCATCCCTGTTGAGAAACCATCAAAGTATTCACACTGGTGAGAGGCCATGGAAAAGTGAGGACTGCGAAAAATTATTCAATTATTCATTCCTGCTGGAAATCCACCGGCACATTCACACCAAGAGAAGCCATTCATCTGTTCTGTGTGTGGGAAGAAATTTACACAGACAATCTCCCTGAAAATTCACACTAAAGAAAGGCCTTTCAGCTGCACTTACTGGAGGCAAACGTTCAATAGCCCATCTACACTAACGATCTACACTCTCACCAGCGAATTCACACTGGTGAGAAGTCATTCACCTGTGCTGTCTGTGGGCACTTGGTCACCTGGCCCATCAATGCATCAAAAATTCACACTGAGGAGAGGCCCTTCAACTGTGCTTCCTGCAGAAGATGGTTTAAACAGTCATCTGCCCTCACTGCACACCAGCACACTCACACAGGGGAGAAACCATTCACCTGCTCTGTTTGTAGGAAGGGATTTGCTGGATTATTTATCCTCCAGTTGCACCTCTGAATTCACATTGAAGAGAGGCCACTCAACTGCCCTTATTGTGAAAAGAGTTTCAGGCAGTCATCTGACCTTTCTGTATGCCAACACACTCACCCTGTGGAGAGGCCATTCAGCTGCTCTGTGTGTTGGAAAGCATTCACTTAGTCCTTCAACCTGTTAAACCATCAACAAGTTAATAGATTGTCCTGTCACTTCCACCATTGATGGTCTGACAGTATTGGGTTTGTTTCTGCTTGTTTTGACAACCTCTGTAAATGGCTGGAGTTTCATGTTTTGAGTGTGTAGCTAATTCTTTTAACGGCTGCAGTGTCCCATTTTAAAATCATCATATTTCCCCTTTAATCAAGAACTCTCAGTATTGGAAAGCCTTTTCAATAAAATTATGAACTTTTACTTCAATCTTAAATTGATCACAGGCATGTATGATCATTTGGCCCATATACCTGCACTGCCTTTTATCTAGTCTGCTCTACTATCTAGTACCAATCATCTACCTTTTCCCGTATTCGTGCACATAATTACTATCCAAAACAAATAGTGCCCCCTTGATTGTCTTAATTGGACATATCTCTACCACATTTCCAGACAGTGCATTCCATGCCCCAACAGCTTGCTTTGTGAAAACGTTTTCTTCTCACATCACCCTTGCTTAAATTTAAAGTCACTTTAAATCATTAATCTTTCAAATTCTAACTTCAATATCTGAAAAGGTTCCATTGATTAACATCTCTGATGAAAATGTGCAGAATAATTCTCTCTGACAATTCTTACTAATACATTGCAGTCATTGACACTTCGTTTTGAAATTAAATTATCAAGGAATCGTGAAACCAGATTGTGAAATATTTTACAGACTATCAATAAAAGCCTCATCAATCAACACTTGATACTGATGACATCTGGAAATCAGGAGGTTCAATTGTTTATGACCCAGCAGCAGCAACCTTTTGAAAAAGTGGATCCCAGGGCAAAGATTGTATTGAGACCTGATCAGCAGCAGATAAAAAAAAGCCCTTGTAGACAACATAAATCTAACAGTTAGAAACTGTATCAGTTAAAAGTTGCCAATTCAGAGAGATACATAGAGTCATAGAGATGTACAGCATGGAAACAGACCCTTCGGTCCAACCCGTCCATGCCAACCAGATATACAGTGCAAATAAACACTGTATCAATCATGGTCAGAACGCTGAGCTGCCTCTGACAGTGGAAGTCTACATGCTGTGTATGATGGGATTCTTGGTGCAACCATAACCCCTGAGATCAGTAGATGGGGAAGTGCTCATCGACCAAAGATGGTCTGCTCTGTTGAACATTACTATTAATATACTATTGAACATACTCCTATCAAACAGACATCTTCCTATTTCTATTTGACACACTCCTGCAGCTTCCTGTCATGGTTGAGTTGAGTGATGACGATCCTTCCCACTGCATCGCCTGAGGTGGTTGATTGCTGACCAAGTAGAAATCCCCTTCCATTAACTTCATAAAATCTTCAGAAATTTATTGAATATTGTAAGAAAAGCGCAGCTCCAACTTTGTCTAAGCACAAGATCACTTTGAATCTACCCCCAGAAAATAAAGAATAGACAGTTTACTTTTAGAGCTGTAAATCACTATAGATGATAATTCATTTTGTCCTCAACACAATAAGTCTCAGTGTCACCCACTTAGGCTCTACCATTGCCATGAAGTCTGGGTTGTGGCTTGAGACTGCTTGTTGTGAACTGTTCGTCAAATAGGCAACCAAGAGGGGAATGCAATACGTGGACCTGATTATCTTCATTTGGGTGCATATGGTCTGCCAGACGTATGTGGAACCAGAGATATGTGGAACTAAATCCACTTTCGAAGCAGGTAGAGTCATACAGCATGGAAACAGACCCTTCCATGCAACTAGTCCAAGACGATCAAATTTCCCAAACTAAGTATGCTGGGGAGTGATTATTTTTCTCTGTCTATGAGTTGCCAAAAATCGCTGTCCCCTTATTTGACTTTCAGTTCAGTATCATTTTGGCAAAACAATTATCTCTGTATCAACTCCACTGCTTTTTAAATCAAATGTCTGGTGGAATGTGGTGATCAAGCCACCAATGATGGCTTGAAGGAATGGATTAGCAATGGTCTTATTATTTCCATTATTTCTCCTTTATTCTTAAAGTCTTTGAATAAAAGGTCAGTGACACACAGTCATTGTTTTTTTTTAAGACTGCATCACCATTTGTGAATGATTTGTGTTTTGCTAGGAGATTCAACGCAGACTGCACGTTTTGCAGCTGGTTTCAATAAAAGAAAATCAACTGGTGAGCTTTCAAAATAGTCTGCACCTAGACAACATTCTTCATCTGAAGCATGCTTTATAAGGAAAATCCTTGAATTTACCGTACATCGTTTTGTGATAGTGTGCCAAATTCCCATTTTTACTTATTAATGTACGTTGGTGGAAATGTAAAGCAAAACCTCTTATCATTTAATGTTACAAGCCGAAATGTATTTTCTAAATCCATGAGGAAGTTGTCCATTTTGGGTTTCTTTTTAGATGGTCGAAGTTCATCACATCTTTTTTGCTCTCCATTGTAGTTCATGACGTCACTCTGCCTCTGGTCACGCGGCAGGTCGGCTTTAGGATCTGATCCTCAGGAACATCCACAGTGCTATGGGTTGCTTTCACACGTGGAGGCACAGGAGGTCACTACTGCGGTTGAGATTTGTTTTCACAGTCCCTAGTCAGCTCACATTTAGATTTAGATTTGGGGTACCTACAGTGTGGAAACAGGCGCTTTAGCCCAACAAGTCCACACCGATCCTCTGAAGAGAAACCTATATTTACCCCTGACTAATCCACCTAACACTACGGGCAATTCAGCATGGTCATATGTTGGGCATGGCAACGACCACATAATTTTTCTTCATCCTGCAAAGCTTCATATATCAGTTCCTTGCATATTTGTTACTAACTTGCCACCAGGAAACCTGCTTTATCGTGCAATTATAGTCTATCTCGACCAAACAGGGCAACACGGTAGCCTCACAGCACCAGGAACCAGAGTTCGATTCCAGCCTCGTGCAACAGTCCGTGTCATTCTCCTCATGTCTGCGTGCGTTCCCTCTGGGTGCTCCAGTGTCCTCCACAATCCAAAGATGTGCAGGTTAGGTGAATGGTGATGCTAAATTGCCCATAGTGTTCATGGATTTGTAGGTTAGGTGCATTAATTAGGAGTAAATGTAGAGTAATAGGATAGGGGAATGTGTCTGGATGGGTTACTCTTTGGAGGGTCGGTGTGGACTTGTTGGGCCAAATGGCCAGTTCCACACTGTAGGGATTCTATGAGTGCAGTGCCAGAGGGCATGCTGGGAGCTGAACTACATAAACAGAGAACAGACTTGAATAAACTGGTGAAGTTAAAGCATATTGCTTGCAGTTTTGTCCATACCCTGCAGTCATTCCCACGCTGGTTCAGACATGAATGAGACAGCATCAACACACAGACACAGTTCATCATTATTAGGACAGACATCGATTGTGAACAACCTCAGAGTGTAACAAGAGACATAAAGTCGTGGTACACCTGATAGGCTAAATGGCTTCTGTTTGTGTGGGACTGACGCCACACATTTATGCCATCCCTCTCCTTGTCCCTGGGACAGAGCAGCTGAGGGAGAAACAATGGCTCATGTTTAACCCTCCCTTCTGCGTTGGTACTCTCTGCAGCACAAGGCCGTGGGGATGAGTCTCAGTGAGTGAGCGTTTCACTCAGTTCTCTTAATCTGTGCATATAGGGGTCAGATGTTAACTGCTCCTCGGTCGCAGCAAAGAAACTGACACTCACTTTGCAAAAGACTTTCTGCAGGATTGCTGTGTGAAGACAAATTCTGGACATCAAGCTTGTAAGTAGAAAAAGAATGATTCAAGTGTCAGCCAGTGGAGAGAGCCTAATCTCTGGCGAAGGTACAGACAGCAGCTTTGCGGGACGAAGGAGACAGAATGATAAGCAGATGTTCTGGAAACTCTTTGCTGCTTGGAATTCCTACAGCAAAGTGGAGAGTCTCAGCTTGTTCAGCATTGGACAGCATGGGCTGGTTGTGGCTCTTTAGGTTAGGGGTATGACCTTTGCTTTGGGCGTTGTGTAGTGTTGCTGTGTGAGAGGTCCTGGAATCAAAGTTGGCTCAAGCGCTCATTTCTTGTCATCATTTTTGCAGTAATGCCTAATCAATTTTCTGAAGAAGCAGTTTCATTAAATAAGATCAGACTGCCTGAAGTAGGGATGAGACAAAGCTATCATTGCACGAACATAGCAAAGGAAAACACTTGTTCAAAGTGAAAACAAGTGTTTCAGGTTGCTTGCCCACATAATCCGACTCTGAATAAATCCTCCAACTGCATTAGTGCTCAGTTCTGAATGTGAAACTTTAGGAAGTGGGGTGGTGAAGTGTTTGGAGCTGAACAGGTCCAGATGAATGGTGCCATTTATAAGGAATGTCAGTGATGAATATAGATTGGAAAGTTGGGACAGATCTCGTTGGAGAACAGAAAGATGAAAGCTGATCTGATTGAAGCTTTCCAAGTCATGAGGGGTTTGAACAAAGGAAATAAGAGAGTGAAAATTCTCCCAGATCTGAAAGGATTGAAAACGTTTAGGCAGAAATTTAAAGTGTTTAGGAAAATAAATGAAATGAGGAAGAATGTTTTCACACAGGGAGTGATCAGGGCCTGTAAATCACAGTGACAAAGAGTAAGATACAATGAGCTTAAAAGAAAATGTTATGGTTGTGTTAAACGTAACAATGTACAGAGAAGACAAGATTTTGGAGAACCTCCCAGATAAGGTGGGCTTCATGGCCTTTGTCTGTGCTGTGGAAGTTTTCTGATTCAATATGAAGTCAAAGTTGGACCAACAAAATGTGGAAAGTTAAGCAAAATGAATATTCTACGCAACAGAATATTACACAACAACAATGAATGTCTTTTGATATCATGCTGATAGGTACATACCATATGCCGAATGGAAAACTTCCTTTTGAATCACTGAGCAAATTTTTTACAGCTGTGTAGCTCAGGTGAGTGGAGTGGTGCAGTGGGAGCATATTGGATGTGTAACCCTGCGATCAATGAATCAAAGCAATCCTCTCCCGTGTGACAGTTCCAGGAGCACTCCAATTTGCTGTGCTTCCATGAAGTAGATGCAAATGGAGATCTCATCTTGATACATGGACCAAGTTTACACAGCTGAGGCAACTCGAATGTTAACGTCTGAATGGTCCTCTCCTGTTCGCTGTTCTGTCTATCATGATCTAAATCATAAAAGCTCTACTCTGAAATGAGTGGTGAACCCCTCTGTCAATTAAACCAAACACCCAGAAAAACTCACTGCGCCTCATAATCTGTTAAAATATGAGTGACAGAGAACTCCCAAATAGAGTCATAGTCATAGAGTCATAGAGATGTACAGCATGGAAACAGACCATTCAGTCCAACATGTCCATGACGACCAGATATCCCAACCCAATCTAGTCCCACTTGCCAGCACCCAGCCCATATCCCTCCAAACCTTTCCTATTCATATACCCATCCAATTGCCTCTTAGATGTTGCAATTGTACCAGCCTCCACCACATCCTCTAGCAGCTCATTCCATACACGTACCATCCTCTGTGTGAAAATGTTGTCTCTTAGGTTTCTTTTATATCTCTCCCTCTCACCCTAAACCTATGCCCTCTAGTTCTGGACTCCCCGACCCCAGGGAAAAGACTTTGTCTATTTATCCTATCATGCCCCTCATAATTTTGAAAACCTCTATAAGGTCACCCCTCAGTCTCCGATGCTCCAGGGAAAACAGCCCTGGCCTGTTCAGCTTCTCCCTGTAGCTCAGATCTTCCAACTCTGGCAACATCAAGTTTCACAACATCAAGTTTCACAACATCTTTCTGATACGAAGGAGAACAGAATTGCATGCAATATTCCAACAGTAGCCTAACCAAAGTCCCGTACAGCCGCAACATGACCTCCCTACTCCTGTACTCAATATCTGACCAATAAAGGAAAGCATACCAAACGCCTTCTTCACTATCCTAACTACCTGCAACTCCACTTTCAAGGAGCAATGAACCTGCACTCCAAGGTCTCTTTGTTCAGCAACACTCCCTAGGACCTTACCGTTAAACTTAGATTAGATTAGATTAATTACAGTGTGGAAACAGGCCCTTCGGCCCAACAAGTCCACACCGACCCGCCGAAGCGCAACCCGCCCATACCCCTAACCTAACACTATGGGCAATTTAGCATGGCTAATTCACCTGACCCGCACATCTTTGGACTGTGGGAGGAAACCGGAGCACCCGGAGGAAACCCACGCAGACACAGGGAGAACGTGCAAACTCCACACAGTCAGTCGCCTGAGTCGGGAATTGAACCCGGGTCTCAGGCGCTGTGAGGCAGCAGTGCTAACCACTGTGCCACCGTGCCGCCCATGGATAAGTCCTGCTAAGATTTGCTTTCCCAAAATGCAGCACCTCGCATTTATCTGAATTAAACGCCATCTGCCACTTCTCAGTCCATTGGCCCACCAGGTCCAGATCCAGTTGTAATTTGAGATAACCCTCTTCGCTGTCAACTACACCTCCAATTTTGGTGTCATCTGCAAATTTACTAACTGTACCTCTTATGCTCGCATCCAAATTATTTATGTAAATGACAAAAAGTAGAGGACCCAGCACTGATCCTTATGGCACTCCACTGGTCACAGGACTCCAGTCTGAAAAACAACCCTCCACCACCACCCTCTGTCTTCTACCTTTGAGCCAGTTCTGTATCCAAATGGCGAGTTCTCCCTGTATTCCATGAGATCCAACCTTGCTAATCAATCTCCCATGGGGAACCTTGTCAAACACCTTACTGAAGTCCATATAGATCACATCTCCTGCTCTGCTCTCATCAATTTTCTTTGCTACTTCTTCAAAAAACTCAATCAAGTTTGTGAAACATGATTTCTCACGCACAAAGCCATGTTGACTATCCCAAATCAGTCCTTGCCTTTCCAAATACATGTACATCCTGTCCCTCAGGATTCCCTCCAACAACTTGTCCACCACCAAGGTCAGGCTCACCGGTCTATAGTTCCCTGGCTTGTCCTCACCACCTTTCTTAAACAGTGGCACCACGTTAGCAAACCTCCAATCTTACGGCACCTCACCTGTGGCTATCGATGATACAAGCATCTCAGCAAGTGGCCCAGAATCACTTCTCTAGCTTCCCACAGAGTTCTCGGGTACACCTGATCAGGTCCTGGGGATTTATCTATCTTTAACCGTTTCATGACATCCAGCACTTCCTCCTCCTGTAATCTGGACATTTTGCAAGATGTCACCATCTATTCCCTACAGTCTATATCTTCTATGTCCATTTCCACAGTAAATACTGATGCAAAATATTCATTTAGTATCTCCCCCATTTTCTGTGGCTCCACACAAAGGCTGCCTTGTTGATCTTTGAGGGGCCCTATTCTCTCTCTAGTTACGCTTTTGTCCTTAATATATTTGTAAAAACCCTTTGGATTCTCCTTAATTGTATTTGCCAAAGCTATCTCATGTCCCCGTTTTGCCCTCCTGATTTCCCTCTTAAGTATATTCCTACTTTCTTTATACTCTTCTAAGGATTCACTCGATCTATCCTGTCTATACCTGACATATGCTTCCTTCTTTTTCTTAACCAAACCCTCAATTTCTTTAGTCATCCAGCATTCCTGTACCTACCAGCCTTCACTTTCACCCTGACAGGAACATACTTTCTCTGGATTCTTGTTATCTCATTTCTGAAGGCTTCCCATTTTCCAGCTGTCCCTTTACCTGTGAACATCTGCCTCCAATCAGCTTTCGAAAGTTCTTGCCTAATACCATCAAAATTGGCCTTGCTCCAATTTAGAACTTCAACTTTTAGATCTGGTCTATCCTTTTCTATCACTATTATAGTCTCTGGCCCCAAAGTGCTCCCCACTAACAACTCAGTCACCTGCCCTGCCTTATTTCCCAAGAGTAGGTCAAGTTTTGCACATTCCCCAGTCGGTACATCCACATACTGAATCAGAAAATTGTCTTGTACACACTTAAGAAATTCCTCTCCATCTAAACCTTTATCACTATGGCAGTCCCAGTAGATGTTTGGAAAGTTAAAATCCCCTAACATAATCACCCTATTATTCTTACAGATAGCTGAGATCTCCTTACAAGTTTGCTTCTCAATTTCCCTCTGACTATTGGGGGGTCTATAATACAATCCCAATAAGGTGATCATCCCTTTCTTATTTCTCAGTTCCACCCAAATAACTTCCCTGGATGTATTTCCAGGAATATCCTCCCTCAGCACAGCTGTTATGCTATTCCTTATCAAAAATGCCATTCCCCCTCCTCTCTTACCTCCCTTTCTATCTTTCCACTAGCATTTGTATCTTGGAACATTAAGCTGCCAGTCCTGCCCATTCCTGAGCCATGGTTCTGTAATTGCTATGATATCCCAGTCCCATGTTCCTAACCATGTCCTGAGTTCATCTGCCTTCCCTGTTAGGCCCCTTGCATTGAAATAAATGCAGTTCAATTTATTAGTCCTACCTTGTCCCTGACTGTTTGACTCACTTCTGTCCTAAGCTGTACCAGTCTCAGATCGATCTCTTTCCTCATTATCTCCCCACATTACTGTTTAAATCCTCCCAAGCAGTTCTAGTAAATTTCCCTGCCAATATATTAGTCCTCTTCCAATTTAGGTGCAATCAGTCCTGCTCGTACAGGTCACTTCTACCCCAAAAGAGATTCCAATGATCCAAAAATGTGAATCCTTCTCCCATACTCCTCAGCCATGCATTCATCTGCTCTATCCTACTCCTGCCCTCACGAGCTCGTAGCACTGGGAATAATCCTTGAGGACCTCCTTTTTAAATTTCGGCCTAACTCTCTGTAATCTCCCTTCAGAGTCTCAACCTTTTCCCTTCCTATATCGTTGGTTCCAGTGTGGACTATGACCTCCTGCTGGCCCCTCTCCCCTGTGACAACATTCTGCACCCTCTCTGAGACATCCTTGACCCTGGCACCAGGGAAACAACACACCATTCTGCTTTTTCTCTGCTCGCCACAGAAACGTCTGTCTGTACCTCTGACTACAGAATCCCCGAACACAAATGATCTCTTGGAAGCCAACGTACCCCTCGTTGCATCAGAGCCAGTCTCAACACCAGAAACTTGGCTGTTCGTGCTACGTTCCCTGAGAATCCATCAACCCCTACATTTTCCAAAACAGCATACCTGTTTGAAATGGGTATATCCACAAAAGACTCCTGCACTAGCTGCCTCCCTCTCTTACTCTTCCTGGAGTTAACCCATCTATGTGACTTTGTCTGAGACTTCCCCCCATCCTATATCTGCCATCCATCACATACTGTTGCTGTTGCAAATTCCTCATCGCTTCTTTCTGTCTCTCCAACTGATCCAGTCGATCTGATAAGATTCACATCCAACAGCATTTATGGCAGATATAATCCGCAGTAACCCTTAAACTCTCTTTAAACTCCCACATCTGACAAGAAGTACATATCACTGCAAAGGCCATTTTTGCTCCTTCACAATCTCCAGACCCAGAAAATAACACCGTCTTATTCCTCTACAAACACTGCCCCAGGTTAAATTAATAGCTATGGCTTATATTTTAAGTTTAATCAAGAGACTTATCTCCAAAAATATATAATCAAGAAAGAATCCACTATTTATTCTTTAGCTCTAAAAGTGAATATTACACAACAACTATTTACAACTCTAAACCCCTTTTCTCTTAACTACTTATTATCCACCTTCTACTCTGTAATAATATACTGTTCCAATAAACACATTCAAATTACATCAACTTAATTTCAAAAGCACTCACCAACAGTCATCGTCGCTGTCTTGTCTCCCTCTGGCTGAAGACTTCCCTGGGACATCTTCTGTCTTCTACTGCAAACATGTTTCATATGAGAAAAGGAACCTTTGATAGAGAGTGATTTGAATGGCGGTGTATCTCTAGATGGTGGTTACTCTGTCTAAATTTCAACCTGCCTGCCAATCCTATTAACACCAACATCAGATTGTGACATTGGTTCAATGTTGGCAAAACAATAAATTCAAATGCAATTGGGTTTTAGCATCATGGCGCACAATTTAAACTGATTGGCTAAATTCGAATTGTTGTCAAGATAGCAACCAAAGCCCAGATGTCGTTTTCCCCAATAAATGTTGCATATTTTCAATTTTTCAGCACACTCTGAGACTGCTATTATGTCATATGACAGGTGCTTGTAAGCGGTCAGTGAAAAAACAGCATTCACTTTCTGTCAAAGGTATAGTACACGCCTTCAACCTCATAACAGATGGGATAAACTGGTCACGTCGTAACCAGTTGTGGCGTGTTCCATGCGCACTATATACTCCAATAATTCCCCACTCTGTTTCACACATCAGCATCCTCCCTGTCAATTAAGTTTGGCAGACAACGATTGAACCAAATAAATGTCCGCCATTGGATTTTACTGACTCAATCTATAAAGTTTAGGGTCACCTTTAATGTGTGGACGGGCCGTCAGACTGCCGTTACCGCTCCCGCTGTTGAGTAACTGTGTCGATTGAGAGAAAAGGAATTGTTGGTTGAAAACATTTGCTTCTGAACTCACATTCACTCTACCATAACAGGAGGAGCTAGAATCTCCTGATAAGTTGAACCAGTAAAGTTTGGTGCTTATAGATTTAGTAATAAAATAACAGTAAAATGATACTAACTCCACGCTGTCACAACTGAACAAAACGGCTGCCCAGAGGAAGGCAGATGTTTGTTTAAACCCCGTGACGATCCTTTTGCGTTTTACTTCTCACATTGGGGGAACTGAACTTTTACCTATCAATGGGCACACCACATGCATGAAACATTGTTTCCAAATAAAACTGACAGCAAACCTTTATGCGTGATCGAAAGTCGACAAAGAAAATTGTGATCAATAAATAAATGCAGAGAACAATCTCTGCCATAATGTAAAGCCCAGGTAGTTAGGCGTCCATTGCGTTGACATGATTTGAACACGCAATTTCCCAATTTGGAGTTAGACTCGCTACCGTTGCCCCACAAGCTTCTGGTATGCAGGGTGAAGGGAAGTGATTGTAGTGCAATGATTTAATACTACAACTGACAACGGAGATCAAAAGTTAATGCCTGTTCTGTCTCTCTCCCTTTGTCTCTGCAAATAGCTTACCCCTCCTCCCTCTGTCTGTGCCTGTTCCTCTGACGCCCTCATTCTGCCCTTCTCCCTTTCATTGTGTCACCTTCTCTCTCATCGGTCTTCCTCTTTCTTCTCCATACATTCGGCTCTTACCTTGTCTCTGTGGAGACTGATTCCAGTCTTTATGTCACAGAGCGGACTGGGGACGAACACATCGAAAGACAAAAGATCTGCAAGGGGGAACAAAAAGGTGCGGACTGGTTCCATTGCCATTTTCCATTTATTATCCAATAAAATCAGCCATCAAGATACAATATATTTCGAACCTCATCAAGAAAAGACATCATGAACATCAGAAATAATAATACAGGCCCAGAACAGTTGCTTAAATTGATGCCAGACACGGAAGTGCTTGTGAATGTAATGTGCAAATTTCAATCCCTGGAGATGTGATAACATTTTATTGTATAATTCAGTACCACGTAACCCATGACTAATTCATATTCATATTCTACGACCAGCATTATTATTGCGTCACAATAGTTGAAGCTCATCACATTGTGTGTCATATGACATCACTGTGTAGCTGGAAGCCCCTGGGAACAGTTTATGAAAGAAACCTCCCTAAAGATCAGGCAGTCCTGCATTGGGAAGCATTGGGATGGCTTTTTACATGTGGACAGATCTTCAAATTAAACAGCCTCGAGGCAAAAATCCCTTCCTTCTACTTAAATATCAAAACTTAGCAAACCAAAATTCCTTAGCTATGTTTACAAGCATTTCTTCCCGATGTTGGCAAATTATTTCTTTAGACGCCTGTTTAATGTTTGAATATGGTGAGACACAATGTCGGGAAGATTTGAACCCATTAGCTTGTAAACCTAATACCCAGACCAATATTTAAAACAATTATGGTGCCAAAAGACTCTGATTACATCAGAAAAAGACTTCGTTTGACTGCCTGTTTGTGCTTCGAAAGAGAAACAGCAGTTGAAACTGAAGAAATGGCTGATGGGCTACAGAATCACTTTGTGTGTATCCACACACAGGCTGATTCCTGATGACATGGATGTATTTGCGGTGGCTGGGATCAAGAGCACAACATTTGCAATCCTCCAGTTCTCTGGTACTAGACCTATAAACAAAGACGACTCAAAGATCAAGGCCAAAGGCTCTGCCATATCCTCCCTAGCATTCCAGAGAATTTTTGGATAAATCCCACCTCTGTCCAGGGGACTTAGCTACTTTCACGTCTTTTAGAGTTGATAACATCTCTTCCTTACTAACCTCCATCCTTTCTAGTCCAATAGCCATACCACCGTCTTCTCCTCTACAATATTCTCCTTTTCCTGAGTGAAAACAGATGAGAAATATTCGTTTAGCAACTCTGCGATCACCACAGGGTCCACACACAATTTCCTACTTCTGTTTTGACTGGCCCTATTCCTACCCAAGTCATCTGTTTATTCCTCACATACCCATAGAAAACTTTAAGGTTCTCATTTATTCTTCCTGCTAATGACTGCTCATGTCCCCTCGTTGCTCTTCTTAACTCTCTCTTGAAATTCTCGCTAGCTAATCTGTAACTCTCCATTGCCTCATCTGAACCATCTCATCTCAATGTCACATAAGCCTTCCTCTTCCGCTTAACAGGAATACAATTTCTTTAGTAAACCACCGTTCCCTTAACTTATCACTTCCTCCCTGCCTGACAGGGACATACCTATCAAGGACATGCAATATCTGTTCCTTCAACCAGCTCCACATTTCGATAGTTCCCATCCCCTGCATTTTGCTACCCCATTCTATATCTCCTGCGTCTTGCCTAATATTATAATTGCCCTTCCCTCAACTATAAGTCTTGCCCTGTGGCATGCACCTACCTCTTTCAATCGCTAAACTAAACAGAACCAAATTATGGTCACTCTCTCCAAAGTGCTCACCTCCCACTAAAGCAAATACATGGCCTGGTTCATTACCAAGCACCAGATCCAATGTGGCCTCCCCTACTGTTGGCCCTTTGACATACTGCGTCAAGAAACCCTCCTGTACACATTGGACAAAAATTGATCTATCCTACGCACTAGACTTGTAGCTTTTCCAGTCAATATTGGGAAGTTAAAGATCATCCTGTTCCTTTCACTCTTACCCAGAATCATTTTGCCAAACCCCTCCTCCACATTCCTGGAAATTTGTGGAGTCCTATAAAAAAAACTCCCAGCAGTGTGACCTCTCCTCTCCCGTTTCTAACCTCAGCCCATACCACTTCAGTAGACGAGCCCTTGTCAAAAGCTCTTTCAGCCACTGTTATACTATCCTTGACTAATAAAGCCACGCCTCCCCTTCTTTTACCACCTTCCCGATCTTAATGGAATGTCTAAACCCTGGAACCTGCAACATCCATTCCTGACCCTGCTGTATCCATGTCTTTGAATTGGCCACAGCATCAAAGTACCAGGTGCTTATCCATGCTGCAAGCTCACCTATCTTATTCCAAATACCTCTGGCTTTGAAGCAGACACACTTCAAACCACCTTGCTGTCTGCCAGCACATTCCTTGGCTGTGAAATCCTGCCCATGCCCTCCCTACTCAAAGTCTCCTGTGCACTGGAACTACACCACAGGTTCATATCCCCCTGCTGAGCGAGTTTAAACCCACCTGAATAGCTCTAGCAAATTTTCCACCCAGGATATTAGTACCCCTGTGGTTCAAGTGAAAACTATCCTGTTTGTAGAAGTCCCACCTTTCCCAGAATGAGCCCAAATTATGCATATACCTGAAATGCTACCTCCAGCATTATCCCTGCAGCCATGTGATAAGGTCATATCTCTGCCTGTTTCTCGCCTCACTATCACGTGACACAAGTAACAAACCAGAGATAACAACTTTGTGCTCTCAGTTTCCACCGTAGCTTCCCGAAATCCTGGCTTACATCCCTATCCCTCTTTCTACATATGTTGTGTGGACCATGACTTATGGCTGGTCACCCTCTCCCTTCAGGAACCCAAATACCCGATCTAAGGCAACATGGACCATGGCACCTGGGAGGCAAAACACCAATGGTGAGTCTCTTTCATTCCCAACAAACCTTCTGTCTGACCCTCTGTTTATTGAGTTCCCAATGACTAACCTCCTTTCCCCCCTTCCCTTCTGTAGAACAGGGACAAACTCTGCATCAGAGACCTGCACCCCAATGCTTGCCCCTGGGAAGTCATACCACCAACAGTATCCAAAATGGTATACTTCTTTTCCAGGTGAATGATCACAGGGGATCCCTGCACTGATTGTTTTATCTCCCTTCTAACAGTTACCCAGCTTTCTTCATTCATAGGAGTAACTTTTCCCTGTAACTCTTATCTATCACTGACTCTGCCTACCGAAAAATAAACAAGTTGATCCAGCTTTCGCTCCAGCTTCCTAATGCGGTCTTGGAGGAGCAAGAGTTAGGTGCACGTTCTGCAGATGTACTTGGATAGGACACTAATGGCATCCTACACCTCAAACATCATGCAGGAAGAATATTTCTCTCCCTGCACTGTCATCCTTTCTAGTCCCCTCAAGAGAAGCTTACCTGATGTGTCCCTGGTGTTTAAATTTAGAGGAGATGGATGAACGGGAGGCCTACAAGAGTAGGATATCATGTTTAGAAAGCTTTCACTTATTTAGCCGAGGGGAAGAAGTCCCTCCTTTCCCGGAAACCTCTGCTCTCCAATGTCAGATGCAAAGCTTTAAATTAGTGACTCACCTTTCCCGGCAGGCCCTGGTCCAAGCTCCGCTCTTACCGCTGCTGAAAACAGAATGGAGGGCTCCGACGCTCGAAAAAAGATTCTAAAGATGTAAATTAGCGACTCTCCTTTCCCGGATTTATCCTAGAATTCTCTGGGAAGCCAGACAGGAGATTGCAGAGCCTTTGACTTTGATCTTTATGTCGTCATTGTTATAGGAATAGTGCCAGAAGGCTGGAGGAGAGCAAATGTTGCCCAATTGTTCAAGAAGGGGAGTAGAGAAAAAAAACTCTGATAAGTATAGACCAGTGAGCCTTACGTCAGTTGTGGGTAAAGTGTTGGAAAGATTATAAGAGGTAGGATTTATAATAACCTAGAATGGAATAAGTTGGTTTGTGAATAATAAGACGTGTCTCATGAACCTTACTGAGTTCTTTGAGACTGTGACCAAACACGTGGATGAGGGTAAAGCAGTTGTGTATATGGATTTCAGTAAGGCGTTAGATAAGGTTCCCCACAGTAGACTAATGCACAAAATACGGAGGCATGGGATTGAGGATGATTTGGTGGTTTGGATCAGATATTGGCGAGCTGAAATAAGACAGAGTGGTGTTTGATGGAAGTTGTTCATTCTGGAATCCAGTTACTAGTGTTGTACTGCAAGGATGTGCTTTGGGGCCACTGCTGTTTTTCATTTTTATAAATGACCTGGATGAGGACGCGGAAGGATGGATTTGTAAATTTGCAGATGACACGAAGGTCGATGGAGTTCTGAATAATGCCGAAGTATGTTGCAGGTGACAGGCAGATATAAAAAGCTGTAGATCTGGGTTGAGAGGTAGCAAACGGAGTTTAATGCAGAGAAGTGTGACTTGATTCACTTTGGAAGGAGCAACAGGAATACTGAGTCCTGGGCTAATTTTAAAATTCTTAGATGAACAGAGAAATTTTGTTGTCCATGTGCATAGATCCCTGAATGTTGCCACCCAGGTTAATCGGTTTGTTAAGAAGACAAATGATGTATTGGCTTTTATGGGTAGAGGGATTGAGTTTTGGAGCCATGAGGTCATGTTACAGCTGTAAAAAAGTATGGCACAGCCGCACTTGGAGTTCTGTTCACCACATTATAGGAAGGATATGGAAGTTTTGGAAAATGTGCAGAGGAGATTTACCAGGATGTTGCTTGGTATGGAGGGAATGTCTTACGAGGAAAGGCTGAGGGTCATAAGGCAGTTTTCGTTAGAGAGAAGAAGGTTAAGGAGAAGAAGGTTAGATAGGGTGGACAGTGAGAGCTTTTTTCCTTGGATGGTGATGGCCAGCACAGAAAGCATAGCTTTAAATTGAGGGATGATCGGTATCAGACGGATGTCAGGGGTAGTTTCTTTACTCAGAAAGAACCAGGGGTGTGGAATGCTCTGCCCGCAACAGTAGTAGACTCGTTAACATTAAGAGCATTTAAATTGTCATTGGATAAACATATGAAGTAAACTGGAATAGTTTAGGTTGGAAAGGCATCCGATTGTTTTCTCAGGATGGCACAACATCGAGGGCCGAAGGGCCTGTAATGAGCTGTAATGTTTAACGTTCTATGACAGTATTGGTTTTTATCAGTTGTTATTTTGAAGAATAGTCAACGACTTGATGCATACATTATGTTGGATTGACAAGGTGGATGTGGAAAGCATGTGTGCAGTCATAGTTCAGAAATGTTTTATGGCCCGCTCAAAACAGAAATGACCCGTTTGTTTTTCACTACTATAGTCTCTAGTCTTCTTTTCTTTCAAGAACATGTGCTGGTTTCAGAGGAGTAGAATATTTCAGTAGATGTTAATAGATGCTTTATAAGTGAAAGAGCAAAATGCTTTTTTGGTTTAGAGTAAATGTCGATTAGGGGTTACATTTATGTCAGTATGATGTGTTAAAAGGTGGAGCCGGCATGGAGTCGAATTGGTACACTGCTGACTTTCACTTGCATATGTTCATACTGAATAAATTCATATTCATGCAATGCCATACATGAAGGTCAATATGTTAGGAATGCAATAACTTACATAATTTGTAAATGCAGAACAAAATGATTTGAATAGCGTCTTGCAACATTTCATAGTTAATTTTATCATAGTCAGGATACGCTGAACAATTGAAAAAAATAACAAATTAATCATGAAAAAGAATCGCAAAATGTCATGAGATGTGGCAAAGAGAAACGACTAAACTGTGACACTTTACTTACCAGGCGCCTCAGTACGAGTGAGAAGGGATCCAATTGGCAAGAAAGAGCCCATTCTCTGAACCAAGTACCATCTTTGAAACTATATGAATTTCAGAGCAGTTGAACATAACTTGTTTAAAGAGTCCCACATTTATTCATTGTTAGAGACAATTAAGAAAGTTATAACATTTGTGTTCAATTACAGTTCAATGAACTAACAGACGATCTAACTTTCCATGACTTCATGACTCATTTATTACTCGGATAAGTTGAGTAATTCATTTATACCTGTGGGTGAACTGCTGTTTGCAACTTGTGAGGTTACGTGAAGCAGAATCCACAGCTTTTTGTCTCTCACAAGTTGGGTTGCTGCTAATGGGCAGAGAGGTAACTTTATTTTGAAACATTATCTTGCAATTGCTATCCCAATTCTTTCATTCTTTCCCATATCATATTATATCCTTGTTTTTGACAAATAGAATTATGGAAATTCCCAAGGAGTTTTATAGATATATTAAGAACAAGAGAATTGGGAAAGGCTAGGTCCACTCAAGGGCAAAACATGAAGACGTGGAGAAATGAGAAGTGGGTGAAATCCTTTATGATTGCATTACATCAGAACACACAAAGCAGAATGAAACGGTGGATGGCAAGCCTCCAGAGGGTTTGCTGCTAACCAAAGTTATGTCATTGTAATAAAAGGAAGAGGTATTGCATAGAGGTAAGAAAAACAAATTTAGAATGACATCACGTTTCTGTGCATTCTTGGTTTCCAAATAATTTGTTACTGTGCTGGTATGCACGTTATCCTGTATGTAAGACCACACGTGCGATTTATTTGTGAATATTTTGGCAAGTTTCATTTGTGTTTCCTAAATGTTTTAATAGAATCACAGGTAAACTTTTAAAATCCCAGTTAGGTAACATTGGAGATTATCAGTGATGAAGGCCATCACATACAAATCCAGAGACCTGAGGTAACTGCAGAACTGCAAATGCAGGAAGCGCCAACAATATTCCAGAACGTGGTCAGATTTCCTGATGCAGCAAATGATGAGTACAATACAAACAGATGCATTCTTAAGAGAGCTAATAATTGCAATATATATGAGAATTATATCTTGAACTGCTTTAACAATGGCATCATGCACTGGTGCAGTCTTGATTTGCCGAATGATTTGTTCCTGTGCTGTCGTGTTCTTTCTCCTTTGGATAATCCAAGATGGAGGACAGGAAACAATTGTCACTCCAAGAGTTGCTCCTATTTTGAGTGTTGGAGATTTTTCTTTTGAATTATAAGAGCAGTAATTTCTCATTTACAAGCTGTGGCATTGTTTTGTACTTTGGGAAAAATATCAAAATAATAGCACTTTAAAAGGGAGGAAAGATAGAGGCAATGACCACATGGAGTGATTCAAACATAGGAAGAAACCCACACTGCTGTCTGACCCAATACCTAGCAGAGCTGTCGCTTTTGCTGAGCGATTGCCGTGGAAATCAAATCGACTCGACTCAAATGCTATCGAGAGCAAAGAAAAAGCTTTATTGTACCCTCTGCAGGGGACCCAATACACTAGGCAAAAACGTTTTATGTAAGGGCCCTTAACAACTTTCACATATTCTCTTTGTACTATATTTTGGTTTCCATACACTCAAGGGCAGGAGCTAGGAACATTCCAGCCCCTTTCCACATATGGAGTTGTTTTGCTGTTGATATAATGGCTTACTGCCTTTATGTTTCGCCTGACTCTGCTGAATTCAACTGCTTGCAAGGTCAGGTTGTCTGTTTGCAAAGTTCAGCAAAGTCAGGCTGTCTACCTGCAAGATTAAGCAAAGTATTAAATTTAGCAAAGCATTCTCTTTCAGATTTTGCAGCAGATGTTAATTTTGTTAATTTTCCATTACAGTGATTTCAAATTATCTATGAACATCAAAGTTCGTTCTAAGAAAACTAAAACAACAAAATTCAGAGTTGACCTTGGAGAAACCTGTGTGGAGTGAACACAGTAGAAGAGCAGGTATTTGGCTAATTTTAAAGTGTAACCTTAAGACCATACGATCAGAAAGTAGGCCATTCAGCTCGTTTAATCTGCTCCACCATTCAATCATGGCTGAGAAGGTTCTCACCCCCATTCTCCAACTTTCTCACCATAATCCTTGATTCCATTGGTTCTCAAGAACCTAGCTACATCAATCTTAAATACAGTCAGTAACCTGGTCTCCAGAGGCTTCTGTGGTAATGAATTCCACAGATTCACCATTCCCTGGCTGAAGAAGTTTCTCCTCATCTCCGTTTTAAAAGATCTTCCCTTTACTCTAAGGTTATGCCTTCAACTCCTAGTCTTTTATACCAATGGAAACATCTTCCAAAATCTACCATGTCCAGGTCATTCAATATTCTGTATCTTTCAATTAGTTCCCCTTCATTCTTCTGAACTCCATGAAGTATACACTCAGAGTCCTTAGACACACGTTAGATGTAGGGCACAAAACCTTACTGGTTTTCTTTTTGGGGGGTAAATCTACAAAGGTATGTCGAGTAGGTTCTTTTTAAAAATTTATATGCTTGTATTGAGATATATCTCGTGATTGAACTTTAATATGTGAGAACATAGGTACAAACCTAGCATGGAGCATTGTTTACGAGCAGACAGTCTGTGCCATTTTCTGGGTCTATGGATAGCTAAAGTGCAAAGATTGCCTTTAGTACTGATGTGATCTTCCAGTCAGATGTGGGAGATTAGGAAGAGTTTTTATGTTACTGATGGTTATGCCTGAAGGAAATGTGTTTGGATGCAAATCCTATTGATTCACATGGATCGGTTGGAGTGGCAATTAAAGGCAATGAGGAATTTATAGGTGTTATGAAATGGGGTAAACCTTTCTGCTAATTAAAACAAACATACAGAAAAGCTCACATTGCCTCCTAATCTGCTAAAGTATGAGTCACAAATAACTACCCAAATTTCACTATTAAAAAAAAATTATTTTTCAGCTCCAGAAGAGAAAATGATACAACTGTTTACACCTCTAAGCCTCCTTCCTCTGGAAGATTTGTTACCTACACCCCACTCTACATCAATATACTAATCCGATAAAACCCCTATTAAATTTGCAGCGAATTAATTTTCAAAATTAGATCACAGTTGTTGTCTTCAAGGGTCATACTTCCTCTGTTTGTAGATCTCCCTGGGTCTTCTGCTGCAAAGAGTTTTCATCTAAAAACGTACCTTTCAGAAAGAGGGTTTGTGGGCAGTCCATATGGCAATGGCAGGTGGTACTCTTTCTCTGGCTAACTGTCCAAAATGCCTGCTCTTTATTCCCCAAAACATCACATCGTCTCATTGGTTTGATATTGTCAAAACAGTTAAATTTAAACCCGATTAGATTTTAGTATCTTGGGGCATATTTTAAACTGATTGCCTATATTTCAACAGCTGTGAAAAGCAACTAAGTATCTAAGTTACAGCTCAAACGTTACATTTTCAAATTGTCACAGTTTATTTTACCAAATTTCACTCTCTCTTACAGGTACAGTACACACCTTCAACTTCATAACACATTGCCTCTGAAGAAAAATTAACTGTCATAGTGAGAGTTTTTTTTGTTTCTAATTCTTAACTCCATTACCGTGCAATATAAAGAACATTAATCTAAATTCATATTAACTTCTGCATATACATATACAAAGGAACCTCGATTATCCAAAAGTTCAGTACATCTTCCAGATAGTCTGTACTGTTTGTTAGTAAAGGAGTATGGTACAGGAAAAACAGGGTCCGAGCAGCAGGAGAGTTGACAATTTGAAAATAAGCTCTTCATCAGGAATGAGGCTTGTGGCCCATGGGGCCTGAGAGATAAATAGGAAGGAGTGGGGCTGGAGATAAGGCTGTTGAGAATATTGGACAGTTAGGACAGTTTTTTTAACACAGACCTAACTCTGTTCATGTGTTTTTGGAATGTTTTGGATGTGTTCTTCATTCCAAAGATCATCACTTTGAGTAGATATAGCTCATTTCGGGTGACAAATTCAGAAATTTATTTCACTTTTTCTGATACAGCGACCTGCCAATAACCACGCAGTAAGTAAACTTTGTGATGTAATTGGCTTCTCTATACAGTCCTGCAATCTCGGTATTCTGTAAGAATTTGTTTTTGTTACAGTGTTGACCTTCTAATAGTCTACACAAAATCATTAAGTACTGTCAGGTTTGGGAACAAACACGATTGGGGAACTCCACTCGCTCTGACTCGGTTCGATGATTTCTTCATTGAGCATCACCTCCACGTCCTTCTGGACTTTTCTAGCTTTGAACGTATTTAGCCTGTAAGGGTGTTGTCTTATCAGAACAACATTCCCTACGTCTACCTTATGTAAAATAGTCTTAGTCCTCCCCACATTATTCCTGCATATGTCCTCCTGTTGCTGCAATAAATCTTTCAACTGTGTTGTTGCTTCTGAGACAGGTAGTTTGCTAAGCTATCCCACTCCTCGAGGACTTCCTCATTGTCTAACGTATTTTGAAGCAAATCTAATTCCACAGCAGTTGAATTTGATTCCTCACTCTGTGGGGCAGTAACTAACTTCAGTTCCTTGTCTCTATTATAATAAGGTTTTAATGTATAAATGTGACATACCTGATGCAGTCTTTTCCTACCTGGTGTCTTTACCATATAGTTCACCTGACTCAACATTTTCTCAATGTGACGTATCCGATTTAATTTCTCCCTCACCTCCAATACATAATCCCTCTCTGATTTCCGTCCTGTAAATTTCTCTTTAATTAATTTCAAAGGCTATCCATTCATATCCGAATATTAACTCGAAGGAAATAAACTGAATAGATTCGTTTGGGCGAAACAACACAAATGGGATACCTTTATCATTTGGATAATCCTGACGGTACACTCTAAACATGGTCTTCAGGGTCTAAAGATCCCTGAGATTAGGATGATTTAAACTGCTTTATACATAAGTTATGCATGACTTCCATAAACAGCCCAGCAGTAAAATTGGACCCATCGTCTGACTGAATCTCTCTGGGTAGCCCATACCGTGTGATGAAAACTTAATATCATCCCTTCTGCCTTAATGCTCCGTCATGGTATTGTTGCTGGAAATCCATTATGGTTAGCAAGCACTGGTTCCCACTTTTAATTCTCACAAGTAGACCTACACAGTCAATCATAACCTATGTGAAAAGGTCTTCAAATGTGGGAATTGGCAACAAAGGTGCTGGTCTTGTTCCCTCCTATGGCTTACCTACTATTTGTTATGTTTGAAAAGTACAGCAAACGTTAACCACATCCTTGTGCATTCCAGGACAATAGAAATGTTTTTGTACCTTAGCCTGAGTTTTCCGTACACTTAGGTGACCTTCTACTGGTAGTTCATGTGCTACCAGTAACACTCCCTGTCTGTATGCTACCAGCAACACAATCTGGTGCAAAACTGCCCATTTCTCCCCTGCACTAACCTGTCGTGGTTTGTCTAAGGATTCCATCTTTGAAGTAATGTCACTCATGAGTATACTCTGCCTCGTTTTCTGTATATGCAACAACATACACATCTTTCAATGCCTCATCTTTCTGTTGCAAGTCAGTTTGCCTTTCTGGACTAAGCACTTCGGCCTGATCCTCTAGCTGTTCAAGTTTTCCTTGCACCATTACATCAAACAGTGGTGTCTGCTAAGCGAACCTCAACTCCTTCATCTTTCTCTTTAGATTTTACTTCATGGTGTGAGTTATAATAGTGAGATCTTTTTATTGCACAGTTTGGGAAAATATCAGGGCATTTTTCTTTTAACTCCTCAATTCCCTGGTCACGGCATGTGGGCGGCACGGTGGCACAGTGGTTAGCACTGTTGTCTCACAGCGCCTGAGACCCGGGTTCAGTTCCCGACTCAGGCGACTGACTGTGTGGAGTTTGCACGTTCTCCCCGTGTCTGCATGGCTTTCCTCTGGATGCTCCGGTTTCCTCCCACAGTCCAAAGATGTGCGGGTCAAGTGAATTGGCCATGCTAAATTGCCCGTAGTGTTAGGTAAGGGGTAAACGTAGGGGTATGGGTGGGTTGTGCTTCGGTGGGTCGGTGTGGACTTGGGCCGAAGGGCCTGTTTCCACACTGTAAGTCTAATCTAATCTAATCTTTGGTCTTCTCCAAAACAAGGGGTGTTACACTCACCTTGGACCCTACTAAATCATTCCCAAGAACAAACTGGATTCCAGGAACTGACACTCTGTTAATCACTCCCATTGGCACTCCAACCTGATCATACATCGGTGAAAGTGAAAATTCTGTCCATCTATCCCACAAATTGCCAGTCTCTCAGGTAAAGCTCAGATAGAGTGCAATTACGTTCATCTCTTACTATTGGAGCCTGGTTAGATCCTGTGTCTCCCAAAGTTGTCTTCTTGCTCTTCTCTCCCTGTTCTTTCTGAATAAACTTTATCCACAGAGGTGAATTTTTGAAATAAATCAGACACTAACTCGATTCACAGCCCCTGCGTAGGCTGTACATTCTCTTGCAGCTCCTCGAGTTTTCTTGGTGGTTCCTTTACTAGTTTCTCTAAAATCACTGGTTTAGCTTCTTTTAAAACATCGTTTCCACAGTGCCTTTCTTTAATGACCAGTGATCCCCACTTTCCAGCAGTGAAGCCATCTTTTCCCGGTAACATTTTCAAATCACCTGCACTGTAATTTTCCGTGTCCACATCCATTAAAGTCAAATATCCTGATGTCTTTCATCTCTTTTCATACCTCTTGGGCTTTGTTAACTGTGGTAAATAATTACCAGTGTTCTCTACTCTTTGTTTTGCAGCGTAGGATCTCCCTTTCTCCCAATTTCCATCTCTCACAGGATGAAATTCTTGTCGGGATCTAAACTTTGTCTTATGCACCAATGTATATCCACCTGCCATCTCTGCTGCTCTTCTCAGTTGCTGAACTTTCTGTTTATCCACATGAATTCTTATCATTTCTGGAAATGAGTTTTTAAACGCCTCCAGTGGTACAATGTCTCTTAAAGCCTCATAGGTCTTATCTTTATTTAAAGTTTACACCCATCTTTCAAAGTTACTATCTTTAATTCTTTCGAACTCAAAGAAAGTCTGACCTGGTTCTTTCTTTATGTTTTTGATCAGCTATATTTACACTTCGGGTACCAAATCATAAGCACTCAAAATAGCCTGTTGACACCTGTATCGTCTCTTGATCCCCTCAACTGACAATGCTGCAAATTCCTCACTAGCTCTGCCTTCCAGGTTAGTCTAAACTCGCATTATCCAGAAGTCCCCTGACAACGCCATCTGCCGAGCCAATTTTTCAAATTAAATAAAAAGGCTTCGAACTTTTCTCATAAAAATGTGGCAGTGTTTTAACATATTTTTATATATTACTATCTTCTCTCTTCATCTCTAACCTGTTAAGTTGAATTTCCCGACTAAGTTGCAGCTTCTGAAGTTCAAATTATCTCTCCATTTCTCTTTCTTTTCTCTCCTATTTTCTCTCCCTTTCTTCTCCCTCCCTGTGCGCAGCTAAGAACCTTCCCTCTCTTTGTCCTCTCTATCTCTTTCTTTTTCCTCTCTCACTATTCTCTCCCTTTCTCTTTCTCTCTCTATATCTACTTCCTCTCTCTCTTTTTCTTCTTTCTCTGTTTCTCTCTCTTTCTTATTTCGTCTCTTTCTCTTTGTTTATCTTCTAAATCAATTTTCCTCAATTGTAATTCAGGCTTTCCTACTGCACTTATCTGTTTCTCTGACACACCTGAGTGTTTGAATAAGTCCTTGACAACTTAAGCTTTACTCTTGTCCTTGGTTCAACCTAATTCTAACCTCTTTACTAATTCTAAAAGTATGGTCTTCTCCTTTCTTTCTAAACTTTCTTGGCAAATTTGGGAATCATCTTCAAACCCCAGAATCTCTTGAGCAATTTTAAGAACCATTTCTTTCAGTTTTAATTTAACTAACCATAAGTTATCAAAATTATTCAAATTGTCTCGCCTACACTTTATTTAAAGATCCAAGACACTAATCGGCAAGTGTTTAAATCTACTGGGATCTCTCGTACCACAAATCTGTTCAACTTTGTCCAAATCTCAGACCGGATCTGTCTAGACATCTGTCATGTTCAAATCATGGATCCGAGCCCACAAAGGGTTACGACATGGGACAAATCTTTCTGCTAATTAAACCAAACACACAGAAAAACTCACGTTGCCTCGTAATCTGTTAAAGTATGAGTGACAGAGAAATACCCAAATTCCACTATTTAAAGAAACATTTACAATTTTACCCTTTATCCAAACGAGAACATTAAGCAACAACTTTTTTACAACTCTAAGCCTCCTCTCTCTTCAAGATTTATTACCTACCCCCACACTCTATGTCGATCTACTGATCCAATAAAGCTCCTAATAAGCATACATCAAATTGATTTTCTAAACCAGACCATGGTTATTGTTTTTGGGGGTCGAACTTACTCCATTTGTGGATCTCCCTGGGTCGTCTTCAGTCTTCTGCTGCAATAATTTTCTCTTTCAGGGAGAAAAAGGTCTCTTTCAGGGAGAAAGTTTGTGGGCAGTCTGGATGTCAATGGCAGGTGGTGCGCTTTCTCTGGCTAACTGTCCAAAACATTTGCTTTTAATACACCAAAACTTTGGCTCACTCCATTGGGTCAGTGATGTAAAAACAGTAAAATGCAAATTTGATTGAGTTTTAGTATCTTGCAGGATAATTTAAACTGATTGACTAAATTCAAATTGCTGTGTCAACAACTCAGTGTCCAAGTCACAGCTGAAATGTGACATTTTCAAGTTGTCCAGTACACTCTGTGACATCACAGGTGTTTGCCAGCTGCCACTTTCTCCAAAAGACAGACTTCATAACACATGATCTGGGGGTGTGATTGATGGAAGTTGTAGGGAGGAATAAGCTGAAGATGCAGTCAGGTACGTTGTGATGTTCAGAAAGCTTGGGAGGCAGATAGTTAGTGCAGCAGTCTCCTGTGGCTATCTCTTTCTCAAACAAGTATGCTGTTTTCGAAATATTGGGAGTGACGGACTTTCAAGGGAATTTAACACTGACGGCCACGTTTCTAGCTGTAATGTAACAAAGGGTATGGCAGAATCCAAACAATCAATTCGTCTGGGGAATATCCAGTCAGAGGAACAGGCGAGACATTAGAATGGTGAGTTACCTCGTTAGTGCCAGGGTCAAAGATAACATGGAGAGGGAGCTGAATATTCTCAAATGGAAGAGTGACAAGCAGTAGGTCGTTGTAAACATTGCAACTAACGACATAGGAAGAGAAAAAGAAGAAATTATGAGCAGACAGTATACAAAGTAAGGCTGGAATTGAGAAAAAGGTAGGTTCTCAAGGGTAGCAATATCTGCATTTTTCCTGGTGCGACTAGTTCTTGAGGGTCGGATTAAGAGGATAGAGTAGATAATTACTTGGCGAAGGAGTGCAGCAAAGAAGGTATCGCATTTTTAGATCATTGTAATCTCTTCTGGGGTAGAAGTGATCTGTATAAGAAGGACAGATTTCAACTGAATTGGATGGGGTCTAATACACTAGTGTGGAGATTTGCTTGAGTGAGTCGGGAGGATCTTCGAGTAAAAAATGAGGTCTGCAGATGCTGGAGATCACAGCTGCAAATGTGTTGCTGGTCAAAGCACAGCAGGTTAGGCAGCATCTCAGGAATAGAGAATTCGACGTTTCGAGCATAAGCCCTTCATCAGGAATAAGAGAGAGAGAGCCAATAAGAGAGAGATGGTTGGCTCTCTCTCTCTTATTCCTGATGAAGGGCTTATGCTCGAAACGTCGAATTCTCTATTCCTGAGATGCTGCCTAACCTGCTGTGCTTTGACCAGCAACACATTTGCAGCTGAGTCGGGAGGATGTAAACTATAAGTGTTAAGGGTGAGACCCAAGGAGATATTGAGGAAGAAATCAGTCTGAGACTGTTGCAGTTGAGAAAAGGAGTAAGTGAAACTGTCAGGATAAGTAGGAACAAGGCAGAAAACGAGGAAGGACTGATTAATCATACTACATTTATTTCAATGAAAAAATGTACGGCAGATGAGCTGAGGGCACGGTTGGAAACATGGGACTGGGACTGGGATATCATAGCAATTATAGAGATGTGGTGCAGGGATGAATACAACATGTGGCTTAATATTCCGGGATATAGAAGCTACAGAAAGGATGGAAAGGGGGAAGGGAAATGGAGAGAGGCGTTTTTCATTAGTAATGATACTATGGCTGCCCCGAGGTAGGATATTTCTGGGAATATACCCAGGGAAGTTATTTGGGTGGAAATGAGAAATAAGAAAGCAATAACCATCTTATTGGGATTGTTTGAAAGATCGTACAATAGTCATCAGGAAAGTGAGAACAGATGTGTAAGAAGATCTCAGTTATCTGTAAGAATAATACGGTGTTAATGGTAGGGAATTTTGCCTTTCCAAACATAGACTAGGACTGTCATAAGTTTAGAGATGAGATGGAGAGGACTTCATTAAGTGTATGCAGGAAGATTTTCTGAATGAATATGTCAATATACCTACTCTTGGTGAAAGTGAGGACTGCAGATGTTGGGCGTCAGAATTGAACAGTGTGATGCTGGAAAAGCACAACAGATAAAGCAGTATCCGTGCAGCAGGAGAGTCGACGTTTCGAGCATAAGCCCTTCATCAGTTATTCCACACTCTTTGTCCTAATCTAAGACAAGACAGGTGACAGATGTGTCCGTGGGGGCTGGGGCTTGGGCACTTTGGGGCTAGTGACCATAATTCTATTATTTTTAAAGTAGTGATTAGAATTCGATTAAAGCCATTTTGATAATATTTGGCAAGATCTTTCAAAAGCTGATTGTGGGCAAATGTTCACAGGATGGCTGGAAAATGGCAAGCCTTCAAACATAAAATAACGTGAGTCCAGAGATTCTGTTTTTGTAGAGTGAAGAGCAAGCTGGTAAGTATAGAGAATGCTGGATGACTACAGAAATTGAAAGTTTGGTAAAGACTAAGAAGGAAATATATGTCAGGTATAGACGGAAGAGAACGAGTGAATCCATTGAAGAGTAGCAAGGCAATAGAAGTATACTTAAAGAGGAAAACCAAGAAACAAAAAGCGAACCGGAAACAGTTTTGGAAATTAGAGGTAAGGAGAATCCAAAACAATTCTACAAATACATTAAAGATAAAAAGCTAACTAAGGAGACAATCTGGCCCCTTAAAAATCAGCAAGGCATCTATGTGTGGAACCAAAGGAGATTGGGGAGATGCTATGCTGGGGAGTATTTTCCATCAGTGCTGACTGTGGGGAAGGATGTGGAAGATAGAGAACGAGGGCAAATAAATAGCAATATCTTGAAAACAATGTCCATAATACAGAGGAGGAGGTGTCCTACGTCTTAAAAGGTATAAAAGTGGGTAGGTCCCCAGTAAATAGTCAGATGTAATTTGGAACTCTGTAGGAAGCTATAGAAGTGTTTACGAGGCCCTTTGCTGAAAAATTTGTATCATCAAAAGCCTGTGATGAGGTATTAGAAGACTAGAGGTTGACTACCATGTTGCCATTATTTTGTTAAAAAATGGCGACAAGGATATGACAGGTAATTATGTCAGGTGATCCTGACATCAATGTTGGGCAAGTTATTGGAGGGAACCCTGAGGGATAGAATTTGCATAAATTAGGAAAAGCAAGGTCTAATTAAGGATAGTCAAGCAGGCTTTGTGCGGGCGAATTTGTGTCTCACTAACTTGATTATTAGTTTTGAAGAAGCAGCAAAGAAAATTGATGAGAGCAGAGCAGTGGACATGATCTATATGGGGTTCAGTAAGGTTTTTGTCAAGGTTACTCATGGTAGACTGGTTAGCAAGGTTAGACCACACAGAATAGAGTGACAACCAGCTTTATGGACACAGAACTGGCTCGAGGATAGAAGGCAGAGGGTGGTAGTGGAGAGTTGCTTTTCAGACTGGAGGCCTATGACCTGGGATGTGCCATAAGGATCAGCCCTGTACCCACTGCTTTTCATCATTGATGTAAATGATTTTGATGTCAACATAAGAAGTTTGGTTAGAATGTTTGCAGATGACACCACAATTGGAAGTGTAGTAGACAGCGAAGAAGATTACCTGAGAATGCAACAGAATCTTTATCAGATGGGGAAAGGCAGATGGAGATCTATGTAGATAAAAGTGTGGTACTGCATTTTGGAAAGGTCTTGAGGAGTGTTGCTGAGCAAAGGGAACTTGGAGTGAATGTTCATAGTTCCTTGAAAGTGGAGTCACAGGTCGATAAAAGAGTGAAGAAAGCGTTTGGTATGCTTGCCCTTATTGGGCAGTGCATTAGGTACTGAATCTGGGAGGTCATGGTGTGGCTGGGAGGACATTGATTAGACCACTATTGGAATAGTGTGTGGAATTATAGTCTTCCACCTACAGAAAGGATGTTGTCAAACTTGAAAGAATTCAGAAAATTTTTACAACCAGTTTGCTAGGAGAGTTTTACCAATAGGGAGAGGCCGAATAGGTTGGGGTTATTTTCCCTGGAGCGTTGGAGACTGAGGGGTGACCTTATAGACGGTTACATAATAATGAGCCACATGGATACTGTAAATATACAAGGCCCATTCCTGAGGTGGGAAAGTCTCAAACTTGAGGGCATAGGTTGACAATCACCGGGAAAAAAATGAACACATACCTCACATCCAATTGTTTCACGAATTGGGTGGTGCATGAATGGAATGAGCTGCCAGAAGAAGCGGTGCAGGCTGGTAGAGTTACAACATATAGTGGATGTGCATAAGAATAGGAAGAGTTTAGAGGCATATGGGCCTAGTGCTGGCAAATAGGACTTAACATTTTAGGATATTCTGTTCAGCATGATTGAGTTAATCCAAAATGCCTGTTTCTTAGGTATACATCCCTATGACTCTATAAGCAGAAGGGTATGCAATATTCCATGAAGCTGAGAACATTTCAAGAGGAAACTCAACTGGCACGTCACACTTTCCAATCATCTATGAAAGATTTGAAGTTGACAGCCAGTGTTGTGTATTACTGTGCACTGAGTCCTGAAATGAATGAGAGTCTCCCAGTCTGACATAAAATCCTACACAGTTCCAACGAGAAAGGTCGATACCAGGAAATCACGCGTGGATAAAAAGCACAGGGAATAATTTCGACAATTCAGCTTGACATGAGTGTATCTCTCCTATTGAGATGAACAATAATCAATTCTGTGGTATGTGTGATCTTTGGCGGTTAACAAAATCCATCGTCTATTTTAGACTCCAGCAAAAATGTTGTAAGATCATTCGAAATTCATTGGTAAACATATGGAATGCGGAACACTTTGACAAGTAAAATCTGAGAGAGAATCTAGAATGCTGCGGCATTGTTCAAATTACCAAAGTCACAATTCAGTGGAGATAACCTCTTTGTCTGTCAAAAGGTTTAAAGATCTCGGAAACCTTCCAAAAGAATAATGGGGTCTGAGCTATTACAAACATGTCACGTTCAGACTCTTATTCAATACCAGGTGAAACGACTTTGTGAGGTGTTGGCGAACAGGAATTTGATTTAAACACTAAGTAGGTAAGTCACAATCAAACCAAATAATTAAATAAATCTCGCAAATTCGAGCAGAACTGCCCGCTCCAACTCTAATCCTTACAATTTTATAATCATTTGTAGTTACCCAGGTTAAACTATTGAATTATAGTTCACTTAGGAAGGAGTGGATCTGTTGGCTGTTTGACCAACACTATCTTTCTAAAGTGATTCCTCTTTTCTCTGCCAGAAGAGCTTTCACTGTTTTTCCGTTGAGTTTTTAAGAGGCGAACACAAACTGATGGAAACATTACATTTATTGTTATGAGCTGCAATAGTACTGCAATCAGCTTCAGAGCTGAGTGTTTTCTAATAAAACCACAAGACCTGCTGAAATAAGAACGGAAGTAGGCAGTCCCGCCTATGGAGCAGGCTCCACAATTCGACATAGTCATGGCAGATCGTACAATTCCGCATGTCCGTTTTCTTGCATACTTCCTGTACCCTCAGATCCACTTTTGATCAAAAATACATTTTCCACCATTATAAATGCACACAAAGGTTCTACTCCCGTAGTTCTCTGTGGTAAATAGTTGCAAAGACTGACAATCAACTGAGAGAAGAAATTCCTGCTGATTTCTGTCTTAAATTGGCGCCATTTAACTCTGAGCTTACGCCATTTAGAACGTAGAACATAGAAAAGTACAGCACAGAACAGGCCCTTTGACCCACGATGTTGTGCCGAAGTTTAATCCTAATGTAAAATGTAGTAACTTAACCTACGCACCCCTCAACTCACCCAGCAGTCGCTTAAATGTCCCCATTAGATCATAGATTCTTAAACTTTCTGCAATTTCAGCAGTAATTCAGAATTTTATGCATTCATCGGATGCATTAAAGATCAATCAAGAAAGTAAGTATGAATCATTTCGCTTTTCATGTAATTAGACTGAAATATTTCCCGATTTTGGGCTACAGTATGGAATTCAAGCCGTTAAACCATGGAACACACTGAATTCCTGAAAATGTAAGACAGAGCACAGGTAGAGAAAACTTCAAAAATCAATGAGTGAAAGGATTGGAAAGAGTGATCAGACCTTAAATAATAATCAGGTGACGTCAGATTGGTGACCTCAGTCATTCTCCGCAAGATGAGTCGCCCATCCATTCCCCACGAAATAAAGCTTGTCTCTGAATTATGTTCATTCTTTCTAAAAGACGACAGTGTCAACATCTTTTTAAAATTTTGTCGTTTACAAAAGCACTAGAAACAATCGACTCCCTTGGTTCTTTACTGAAAGTAATGGTCGTGCTGCTCCGTCTGAATTAAATTAACCACCATATATTTCACTGGTTACATTTGGTCACATACAGTTGACGCACAATACCTTTTTCTCACAGAGATGAATGGTGAAGATTTAGTTTTATAGGAGCCGCCTGAAACACCAGTTCTAGAAAGGCACACAGTACTATTAAAGTCTAATTACTGCTTGTGAATAAACTCTTCTCCGGGAAATCCAGTGTCCTGTGTGGAAACTTCAATTTATGTCCAGAGGAAATCGGACAAGGAACCAGGGGGCAAGACTCCTCATCTGCCTGATTGGTTTTCTGCTGTTTTGGATCCAGACAAGAAAACTGTTACTCTGACGGTCGACCATGGTCTTATTTCTGATTTTGCCGTCTAGTACTGTACTTTGAGCTCCGCGTTAATACATAGTCAAAATCCGCCGATATAAATACTCAGAAGAAACGCAATGAGTCTGGTGTATGAACTACATTGTGCACTAATAAGACCACTGAAAATTTAGAGATTAGCAGCTGCAGTGGCAACTCGGTCATTACCTCCTACCCCGCTATTTGTTAAAAACTAATAGTCTTTATCAATGCCATATTCCTGACTTCAAACCTTTGCACCACGGTACTTTCAATACCTGAAAAATACTTTCTTAGACTTAGTGATGACTTGTCCTCCACCGTACAAAGTAGATTTCCAAACGTCTGACAGCCTGAATATGTTTCATTCCGTATTAAATATCTCGTTATATCTGCTGTGAATAGTCTAATGCTCAGTGAGCAGATATTTAAATGGAAGATGTTGGCACAGATGTTCTGATAAAATTCAGTATCTCTTCTGGTCCTGTTAAAGAGCCAGAACTGAATTTGTTATTTTGTATGAAGAGAAATCGGTTGTTCTGTTGCTGAGTTCATTTCACATCGGTAGGGATTAGTGTATCAAAAGTAAACGGAGATTCTTGAAGATAACGCAGGGTGTTAGATTTGAGGTGGATCAAGTTATCTCATTGAATGATGCAGCAGGTTTGAAGATTCAAATTGACTTCTCCAGTTCAAAATGGACTCATCCAGTTCCCAATCTGTAATCACATAGCTAGCTCTCTGGAATGGAGAACAAAGGATTTGTGAGCTGCTTGGGTGTCGTCAATTGAATGAACCAATCCACAGCAATAAGTTTCGAACTTAAGCAATGCAGCTTCAGCTCCCTCTGTTCAAATTCGGCGTCAGCTCTCAAAACGAATTGGCTCTTATCATTTACTCATTCCTCGTTGCTGCATTTTTTCTAACTGGTAAGTTCACCAAATTGTAAATTAATCACTTGTTGGTGATATTGATATCATATTTGGTTTCCTTTCTGTGTGCGTTCTCTATATTTCAGAAAAAGAAGATTGCTTCAGCGAAAGAGATAATGGCAATGAACGCATTAACGTTTCCCCTCTCTTAATGTTTGCGGGTGTTGAGCAGATTCTGTCTCTGCCAGGTGCAGTGAAATGCTTCGAAGCAAATTCATTGATGATAAATTGCATCTATGGAACTACAAATACTTCATATTACCTGTAACTATACTGTCAAGACAAGGATAACGGCTCTAAATTCTTAAACTATATCCATAGCTATCGAAATGTTTTCAGAGCAGAAAGTGGGTGTCTGGATTTTCTGCATCTAGTGACAGTTTAAAACGTGAGGGAAATTTCACCATCAGTGAGTTACAATTCTCTGACAGCACGATCCATTACTGCAGGCTGAAGGACACGGTGACAAGAACCAGAGAGACTCTCATACGAAAACGTAAACACAATGTGACAAGTTTTAAAAGGGGATCTTCTGTAAGTTTTGAGCGAAACATGAACTTTCTAAACTTCTTACCAGAAAGTCTATAAGGAAATAAATACAAGTAAATAATAAGAAGAGCAAATTGGTTCTGCACTGTTCATTTCATATTGAATGCATTCTGAACACCATGAGAAAAGGTGGCCTCAGCAAAGATGTACATTAGAGGTAAATGAAGAAGCCTATTAATGCCGGTTTAAAAAACGCTCTCAGACATTTTATTCACGTAGGACCTTATCCAATGAGCCGCATTTCTCATTAAGCTCCTATTATTCTATAATGTACATCCCACTTGAAAAAATACTTTTATACTCAATGGGACTTTAGGCCATCTGTTCCAAAAATGCCTGCCCTTCTGGATTTTATTCATTTTCCTTTTTGTTCGATTTTCATCATTTGTTCATCACATAATGAAAATAACTTTTTTTTACCTTATTTTAATATGCATCTAATCTGGATTTAACGTATATCTTCAACATAGATAGGCATTCAATCAAGTTGCTTGGGGATTTTCTCACCTGATGGGTTGCTGCTCACACTACATCCTGATATCTCCTGATATTCCTGGGTAGGTAGTGGCATTGCAGTACTATCAGTCGACTACTAATACAGAAGCCCAGAATAATGGCCTGGGGACCTGGGCTTGAATACCCCCACGGCAGATGATGGAATTTGAATTCAAAAATAAAATCTGGAATTAAGAGTCAATTGATGACCATTGCCAGTTGTCAGAAAAAAAAACCCTGGATCACTAATGTCCTTTCGGGAAAGAAATCTGCCATCCTTACCTGGTCTGGACTACATGTTACACGGAGCCACAGCAATGTGGTTGACACACAATTGCCCTCTGAAATGGCCTAGCAATTCACTCAGTTGTATCAATTGCTAGAAAGCCACAACAAACAAAGGACCTGGCATTGACCTTGGAATCAGAAAAAAGAAGACAAGCAGTTCTGTCAACCGGGCAAAGTCCTCCTTACTAACACCTGGAGGATAGTGCTGAAAGTATGAGAGCTGTCTCTTAGACTAGTCAAGCAACAGCCTGAAGTAATCATTCTTACAGAATCATACTTTACAAATAACACCTCACACACCACCATTAATATCCCTGGAATCATCCTGTCCCACCAGAAGGGCAGACTGAACAGAGGTGGCAGCACAGTGGTATACGGTCGGGAGGGAGTTGCCCTGGGAGTCCTTGATACCAACTGGGGGATCCCATGAAGTCTCATGGCTCAGATTAAACATGGGCAAGGAAACGTCTTACTGGTTATCACATATCGTCCTGCTTGTCTTATTCAGTACTCCTCCATGTTGCGCAACACTTGGAGGAAGCACTGAGGGTGTCTGCAGAGCAAAATGTACTCTGGGGGAGGCTTGATGACCCTGACAAAACCCAAACTGGTTGGCACTGAGCAGGTTGTTGCTGAGCAGATGCTGCTGGATAGCTCTGTTGATGACCCCTTCTATCACATTGCTGATGATGAAGAATAGACTGGGCAGTAATTGGCTGCTATGGATTTGTCCTGCTTTTTGTGTACAGAACACACCTGGACAGTTCTCCACGTTGTCAGGTGGGGGAACATCATATTCCGTAGCACACGTCTTCAGTAGTAGATATCCACTACAGTGTCCAAAAACAAGAGTGGCTGATCGAGCTGGTCTGCAACAAGTGGTCATCCTTATTAATATGCCCGTGGCAGTATAGGTAAAAGTGACCACCCCCGTCCTTGTGGAGACAAAGTCCCGCCTTCACATTTGAGAATAACCTCCATCGTGTTGTGTGACACTATCACTGTGCTAAATTGGGCAGACTTCGAACCAATCTAAAAGCTCAAAGCTGGGCATCCATGAGGCAGAGTGGGCCATCAACAGCAGCCAAACTCTACTCCAGCACGATCTGCAACGTCATGGCCTGGCATATGCCCTACTCAACGTTAGAGTGGTGCTGGAAAAGCACAGCAGGTCAGGCAGCATCCAATGAGCAGGAAAATCGATGGTTCGGACCTTCCTGATGAAGGAGCCCTTCTTCAGGAATGAGAGGCCTGCCCGAAAAGTTGATTTTCCTGCTCCTCGGATCCTGCCTGACCTGCTGTGCTTCTCCAGCACCACTCTAATCTTGACTCTGATCTCCAGCACCTGCAGTCCTCACTTTCACCTCTCTACCCTACTCAACCATTGCCATCAAGATGGGACTTACCCTGGTGCAACAGCGGCTGCAAGAGGACATGTCCTCACAGTATCAGACATACCTAAAAGTCAGGTGTCAACCTGGTGACAGGACTACTTGTATACCAAACGGCATAAACAGCAAGTGATAGGCAGAGCTAAGCGATCCCACAACCAAACGATCAGATCTTAGTCCTTCCAAATCCAGTCATGAATGGAGATGGAGAATTAAACAAATCATTGAAGGAGGAGGCTTTACAGATACCCCATCCTCAGTGATGGAGGAACCCAAAACATCAGTGCAACAGATAAGTTTGATGCGTTCGCAACAATCTTCAGTCAGAGGTGCCCAGTGAATTATCCATGTTAGGTTCCTCCAGTGGTCCCCAGCATCACAGATACCAAGCTCCTGTCAATTCTATGCATTTGACGTGATATCAAGAAACGGCTGGAGGTTCGGGATACTTCAAAGGCAATGGGTCCTGATAACATTCTGGTAATAGTACTGAAGATGTGTACTACAGAATATGCTGCTCCCTTAGCCCAGCGCTCTTCCAGTACAGTTACAACACTTGCATCTACCAGACAACGTGGAAAACTATCGAGGTATGTCCCGTACACAAAAAAAACAGGATAAATCCATGCTGGCCAATTCCCGTCCAATCTGTGTGCTTTTCATTATCAGTGATGCAATGGAAGCGGTCATCAACAGAGCTCTCAGTAACAACCTGCTCAGTGCCGACCAGTTTGGGTTTCGCCAGGGTCACTCAGCTCCTGATCTCATGGTTCAAACATGGCCAAAAGAGCTGAATTCCAGAGTTGAGGTGAAAGTGACAGCCCTTGGCATTAAGGCCACACTTGACTGAGTATGGCATCAAGGAGCACTGGCAAAACTGGAATCAATGGATATTAGAGCAAACACTCCGCTGCTTAGAGTCATACCTGACACAAAGGAAGATGGTTGTCGCTGTGGAGGGTCAGTCATCTCATCTCCAGGGCATCTCTGTAGGAATCCTTCAGTTCATCAAGCCCAACAATCTTCAGCTGCTTCATCAATGACCTTCCCTCTGTCTTAAGGTCAGAAGTGGGACGTTCACCAATGATTGCAGTGTCCGGCACCATTCCGGCTCCTCTGATACTAAAGTAGTCCGTGCTCAAATGCAACAAGATCTGGACAATATCCAGGCTCGGGCTGACAAGTGGTAGGTAACATTCACGCCACACAAATGCCAAACAATTACATAGAACATAGATCATAGAAAGATACAGCGCAGTACAGGCCCTTCGGCCCTCGATGTTGCACCGACCGAATCCTACCTAATCTACACTAGCCCAATAACTTCCAAATGCCTATCCAATGCCCGCTTAAATGACCATAAAGAAGGAGAGTTCACCACTGCTACTGGCAGGGCATTCCATGAACTCACAACCCGCTGTGTAAAGAATCTACCCCTAACATCTGTCCTATACCTACCACCCCTTAATTTAAAGCTGTCCCCCCTAGTAACACCTGACTCCATTAGCGGTAAAAGGTTCTCAGTGTCGACCCTATCTAAACCCCTAATCATCTTATACACCTCTATCAAATCTCCCCTAAACCTTCTCTTCTCCAATGAGAACAGCCCCAAGTGCCTCAGCCTTTCCTCATAAGATTTTCCTACCATTCCAGGCAACATCCTGGTAAACCTCCTCTGCACTTGTTCCAATGCCTCCACATCCTTCCTATAGTATGGCGACCAAAACTGCACACAATACTCCAGATGAGGCCGCACCAGAGTCTTATACAGTTGCAACATGACCTCAGGACTCCGGAACTCAATTCCTGTACCAATAAAGCCCAGTACACCATATGCCTTCCTCACAGCACTATTTACCTGGGTGGCAACTTTCAGAGATCTGTGTAAACTAATAAGTGACACTCGAACCAAAGCCCCTGATATTCAATGGTATTGCCATCACTGAATGTCCCACTGTCAACATCTTTGGGGTTACCATAAACACACTGTCAATAAGAGCAGTTCATAGACTAAGTGACTACTGCAGCGAGTAACTCATCCCTGACACCCAAAAGTCTGTCCACCATCTCCAAAACACAAGTGAGGAGTGTGATGGAATCCTCTCCACTTGCCTGGATGGTTGCAGCTCCAACAACACTCAAGGAGCTTGCTACCATCCAGGACAAAGCAACCCGCTTGATTGGCACTGCATCCCTGCACTGTGTAAAGAGGCACTTTGGCTCAACAACTGCATACCGACCCTCCAAAGAGTAATCCACCAGACCCATTCCCCGATCCTACATTTACTCCTGACCAATTCACCTGAACACTATGGCCAATTTAGCATTGGAAATCCACCTAAACTGCACATCTTTGGACTGTTGGAGGAAACCCACACAGACACGGGGAGAATGTGCAAACTTCACACAGACAGTCGCCTGAGGCTGGAATTCAACTTGGGTCCCTGGCGCTGTGAGGCAGCAGTGCTAACTACTGAGCCACCGTGCCGCTACTCTGGAAGTGGAGGGGGTCAACCTACAGGAAGTGGACGGCAGTGATTAAAAAAAGCAGCTCACCACCATCTTCTTAAGGGCAAATGGGGATGTGCTATTATTGCTGGCGAGCCAGCGACGCCCAACTCCTACACATATATAAGAAAATAAATCGAAAAATATTTGTTCACGTTTTCCCCCAGAATGGCAATTCATAGTTATGCATATTGCAGGGTTTATATTCTCAATGAAAGTAAATGGGAAGGTCACAGCGATTCCCAAATAGATAGAAGCCAATTCGGTCAGTGAAATAGAGTCAGTATTCACTGTGAACGATATTAAAAACTGTTTTTGTCTGTTGTCCTCTGGACTTATGAACAGTCCTCAACCGCCAATGAATGCGACTTAGAAAGCTTCAGCATGTTTGTGCAAGATTTATGATGCTGTGAATCTGATCGCACAGAATTACATCGCGGTTTCACGCAGCAGACATGTTTAACTTGGCTGAATGTAAAACTTTCAGGAAAGTGGTTCGAAGTGAAATCTGCCTTAATTTCGGCGAGCACTGCTATTCTGCCTCCAGACTGCGAATTTGGGCGGTCTGCATGGTACTGATGGTCCCAGAATAATGAATAAACATCGCAGGTACAGGTGAAGTTCAAATTAGCATCCTGTCCCTCTTGTCTGTGAGAGCGAGGCCTCGAACTGAGGGAGGATTTAAAACTAGTAATTTGGGGAGGGGAGGGGGGCGGTGGGAGCCAGGGAGACAGTGTGGAAAGAGATCAATCTGATACTGAGAAAAGAAGCGAGTCAAACAGTCAGGAGGGGCAGGGAAAAAGCAGAGAACAAAGAGTCATAATAAATAAAAGTGCATTTACTTCAATACTAGAGAGTGAACAATGAATGCAGATGAACTCATGGCCTGGTTAGGATCATGAAACTGGGATATCATAGCAAATACAGAAACCTGGCTCATGGATGGACAGGACTGGCAGGTCAATGTTTCAGGTTACAAATATTATAGGAAGGATAGAACGGAGGGCAAGAGAGGAGGGGAAGTAGTGTTTTTGATAAGGGTTAGCATTATAGCTGTACTTAGGGAGGATATTCCTGAGAATACATTCAGGGAAGTTATTTGGGTGGGACTGAGAAATAAGAAAGGGATGATCACCTTATTGGGATTGTATTATAGAACCCCTAATAGTCAGCAGGAAATTGAGAAGCAGATTTGTAAGGAGATTTCAGTTATCTGTTAGAATAATAGGGTGGTTATGGGAGGGGATTTTAACTTTCCAAACCTAGACTAGGTCTGCCATAGTGTAGATGGTTAAGATGGAGGAGAATTTAAGCTTGGGGGCAGCACGGTGGCACAGTGGTTAGCACTGCTGCCTCATAGCGCCAGAGACCCGGGTTCAATTCCTGCCTCAGGTGATTCTCTGTGTGGAGTTTGCACATTCTCCCCGCGTCTGTGTGGGTTCCCTCCAGATGCTGAGGTTTCCTCCCATAATCCAAAAATGTTCAGGTTAGGTGAATTGGCCAGGCTAAATTGACCGTAGTGTTCGGTGTAGGGGAATGGGGGTGGGTGGCCGGTCGGTGTGGACTTGTTGGGCCGAAGGGCCTGTTTCCCCACTGTAAGTAATCAAAACTGATTTTCAGATTCAGTATGCGGATAAAAACTTTTAAGGAAGGTACAAAATTTGACCTAATCTTGAGAAATGTGGCAGAGCGGGAGACTGAGGTGTTATTGGGGGACCACCTTTGGGCCAGCGACCAGAATTCTATTAGTTTTAAAATAATGGTGGAAAGGATAGACCGGATCTAAAAGTTCTAAATTGGAGGAAGGCTAATTTTGACGGTATTAGGCAAGAACTTTCAAAAGCTGTTTGGGGAAGATGTTTGCTGGAAAATGGGAAGCCTTCAGCAATGAGAAAACTAGTGTCCAGAGACAGTACATTCCTGCAGGGGAAAGGAAAGGGTTCTGGCACAGGGAATGCTGGATACCGAGAGAAATTGAGGTTTTAGTCAAAAAAAAGGAAGCATCTATCAGGTATAGACGGGAGAGATCGAGTGAACCCATAGAAAAGTATAACGGCAGTAAGAGTATACTTAAGAGGGAAATCAGGAGGGCAAAAAGGGGACATGAGATAGCGTTGTCAAATAAGGTTAAGGATAATCCTAAGGCTTTTATAAATACAATCAGGGCAAAATTATAACTAGGGAGAGAATGAGGCTTCTCAATGATCAGCAAGGCGGCCTATGTGTGGTGCCACAAGAGATGGAGGAGATTCTAAACGAGTATTTTGCATCAGTATTTACTGTGGAACAGAGGAAGAGGTGCTGGATGTCTTGACATGTATGAAAGTGGATAAATCCCCAGGGCCTGATCAAGTGTGCCTCCGAAATCCATGGGAAGCTAAGGAAGTGATTGTTGGGCCCTTGCTGATATATTTGTGTAATGAATTTTAACGAGTGAGTTGCAGGAAGACTGCACGTTGGCTAATGCAATACCAATACTTTCGAAAGGTGGCAATGAAAAGCCAGGGAACTATAGAATGGTGAGCCTGATATCGGTGGTGGGCAAGTTGTTGGACAGAATCCTGAGGGACAGGACTTACAAGTATTTGGAAAGGCAAGGACTGATCAAGGATAGTCAACATGGCTTCGTGCGTGGGAAATCATGTCTGACGAACTTGGTTGTGTTTTTTGAAGAAAGAACAAAGAGGAGTTATGAGAGCAGAGTGAAGGACAGGATCTAAATGGACTTCAGTAAGGCATTCAAAATGGTTCCCCATGGGACACGGCCTCACAAGGTTCGACCTCATAGAATACAGGGAGAACAGCAATTTGGATATAGAACTGGCTCGAAGATAGAAGACAGAGAGTGGTGGTGGAGGGTTGCACTTCAGACTGGAGGCCTATGAGCAGTGGAGTGTCATTAGCATCAGTGTTGGGTCCACTACTTTTAGTCATTTATATAAATGATTTTTATGTGAACATAAGAGGTATAGTTAGTAAGTCTGCAGATGACACCAAATTTGAAGGTTAGTGGAGAGCAAAGAAGGTTTCCTCAGATTACAACGGGACCTTGATCAGATGGGCCAATGATCTGACGAGTGGCAGTTGGAATCTAATTTGTATAAATGTGAGGTTCTGCATTTTGGAAAAGCAAATCAGATCAGGACTTGCACACTACATGTTAAGGTCCTAGGGTGTGTTGCTGAATGAATTGACAATAGTTCCTTGAAAGTAGAGTCGCAGGTAGATAGGATAGTGAAGAGTTTTGAGCAAAGCATTTGGGAGGTCATATTGCTGTTGTTCAGCCACTTTCGGAATATTGTCTGCAATCTGGTTATTTCCTATCAGAAGAAACATGAAGGGCTTCAGAAAAAAAAATTACAAGGGTGTTACCAGGGTTGGAGGGTTTGAGCTACAGGGAGTGACTGAATAGGCTTGGGCTGTTTGCCCTGGACCGTCAGAGGGTGAGGGGTGACCTTAGAGAGGCGTTTAAATTATGAGGGGCATGGATAGTATAAAGAGACACAGTCTTTTCCCTGGAGTTTGGGACAACAAAACAAGAAAGTATACATTGAGGGTAAGGGGGTAAAATATAAAAGGGATCTAAGGGGCAACTTTTTCATGCCAAGTATTGAGCGTGTATGGAATGAGCTGCCAGAGGAAGGGGTGAAGGCTGGTACAACTGCACCATTTAAAAGACATTTGGATGGGTATATGAATAGGAAAGGTTTAGAGGTATATGGGCCAAGTGCTAGCAAGTGGGACGAGATGATGTTAGGATATCTGGTCAGCATGAACCAGTTAGACCAATGGGTCTGTTTCTGTGCTGTATACCTCTACGACACTGTGACTCTAACTAACGAATAGGAAGTCCGTCACTCAGTTTGGGAAAACAAGTCTACAGAAAGTAGAAATCAGTGATTAAAGTTTAGAGTGAATCGAAGGGAATGCAGAAATCACGTTGTTACAAATAAAGAGACTGAATTGAGAGTAGAAAACGCTCATTCATCCGCCAGGGCATGTCTATGCCACATAATAATCATAAACATCCTGTCGACTTTTTTCTCTCATTCTATCAGCCGAATCCTTCATCCCTTTCTCCATCACCATTTCACTGAGTTAATTTTCACATGCATTTTTGCTTTTCCCCACGAACACCGCCATATTCTAGATACTCTCCAGCTAAACATTTTCAAATGACATCCCAACTGGATCGTTTAAAATTGTTTATTTAAATGTATAGTTCTGGAATCCTTCTGAAAAGAAATATTCCATTTTGTGCCTGGAATCCAAGATCTTTCACTATTGTAAAGGCATCTATGCAGTTAACTATTTTTCTTCTCATTTGTCGAGAAAGGACACCAAGTGCACACATTATTTTCTGACAGTTGTGTCAATGCTGGTCCTTTCACGTTTATTTTAAACAAGTACAATTAAAGGGGGATGACCAGTTTTTCCAGTTCAGCACTTCTCTGCTTTGGTTTTGTTTAGTTTTCACAATCAGTCTCCTTGTTCAGAGCGTCTGGTCACGTTAAGCTGGGGAATCCAAAGAAACAGCTCCAGGGAAGAAGGTGTTCTGTGCCGAATCTCTCTGACATCGTTCCTGTACGATTTTGTGTTTGATCTTACATTTTCTGGTCAGGGGATATTTATGGAAATGTTATTCGCATTTGGAACAGCGTCATTAAGTTGTGATAGAGTCGATTGGGTTTTTATATAGTTGTTATTCTATAGTCTGTCCTCTTTTGTTTGGGTTTCAATCGGTATTCTTGCAAATACATTCTATTTTGATTAAAAGAAGAATGTCTAGAATATTCACTTTATACCTGCTTAAAAAGAACTGGAAAATTTAGAGTCTGGGCAACTTTCTTGAAATATTTTAGGGTGTATGGCCTGCTGCATAATACAGTTATTACCACTCAATTCTGTTATCATTGCTGTGAATTGTTCTTCCGTTACTGTCTTGCGTGCCTGCATTCCTCATACAAGACTGAAACCAAAATATACCTGTGCTCGACTGCAGCTTCGACACTTGTTGAAAGTGAGCCCTCTGTTTCTCAAATGTCTTCCTCCAGGCATTATATTATTTGCTATTGTTTAACTTCCTATCATCAATGAAAGTCACCGAATCGCTGGTGCTGTGGGATTTGAGGGGTAGACCTGTGTCTTGAAATCTCGCAGAACATGAGACAAGGAAAAGTTGACAGTAGCCGATTTGATGTCACTTACTGCGGAACATTCAGTAGAACAAAAAACAAAGAAAATTTACAGCCCAGGAGTAGGATCTTCGGCCCTCCAAGCCCGTGCCGTTCCAAATCCACTGTATAAACCTAACGCCCAATTCCTAAATCTATTCAATCTCTCTTCATAGCTAGCACTCTCTAGAGCAGGCAGCATCCTCGTGACCCTCCTCTGAAAACTGCAACATGACCTATTGACTCTTGTATGCAATACCCCCGTTTGATGAAGGAAAGCATGTCGTATGCCTTCTTGACCACTCTACTGAACTGCGTTTCCATCTTCAGGGGACAATGGACTTGAACACCCAGATCTCTCTGGGCATCAATTTTCACTAGAACTTTTCCATTTACTGCACAGTTCGCTCTTGAATTGGATCTTCCAAAACACATCACCTCACATTTGCTCGGATTGAACTCCACCTGGCAGTTCTCTGCCCAACTCTCCAATCTATGTTTATTCTGCTACATTCTCTGACAGTCCCCTTCACTACCTGCTCCTCCACAAATCTTAGTGTCATCTACAAACTTGTCAATGAGGCAACCTCCACCTTCCTCCAAAACATTTATGTATATCACAAACGACAGTGGTCCCAGCACGGATCCCTGTGGAACACCAGTGCTCACAGGTCTCCTTTTTGAGAAACTCCCTTCCACTACTATTCCCTGTCGCTTGTTGCCCACTCCATTCTCTATCCATCTAGCTAGAATACCCTGGACCCCATGCGACTTTATCTTCGCCATTAGACTATCCTGGTGAACCTTATCAAGCATCTTACTAAAGTCCATGTGTATGACATCTCCATCCCTTCCGTCATCAATCAGCTTTGTCACCTCCTCAAATAATTCTATTAGGTTTGTAAGATATGGCTATCCTTGCACAAAACCAATATTCATCACTGATAAGATTATTTTCTTTCAAAAGTGAATATATCCTACCTCTCAGTATTTCTCCAGCGGCTTCCCAAATCCTGATGTCAGGCTCGGAGGAGTGGAATTACCTGGATTATCCTTGCTACCCTTCTTAAACAAAGGGACAACATTAGCAATTTTCCAGTTCTGCAAGCTCACTCGTTTTCAATGATGCTGCAAAGATATCTGCTAATGCCTCAGCTATTTCCTCTCTCACTTCGCTCAGTAACCTGGCTTAAATCACAAGCGGACCAGGGATCTATCCTTAATGTCTTTTAGAATACCCAACACTTCCTCCCTACTTATGCTGCTTTGAGCTAAAGTAATCAAATGTATATCCCTGACCTCAACATCCTCCATGTCCCTCTCCTCGGTGAACACCGATGAAAAGTATTCATTAAGAATCTCAACCATTTTATCTGACCTCATGCATATCTTTCCTCATTTGTCCATGACTGAGCCAACCCTTTCTCAAGTTACCCTCTTGGTCTTCATATATAAATAAAAGGCTTTGGGATTTTCCTTAACCCTGTTTGCTAAGGATATCTCATGACTCCTTGTAGGCCTCTTAATTTCTCGTTTCAGATTGGTCCTACATTCCTGATATTCTTCCAAAGGTTCGTCTGTCTTTACTTGCCTAGACCTTAGGTATGCACATTTTTCCATATAGCTAGTCTCACAATTCCACCTGTCTTCCATGGTTCTATAATCTTGCAATGTCTATTCCTCATTTTAATAGGAACATATCTCTCTGGAACACTAATCAACTTCTCTGTAAAAGCTTCCCACATATTGAATGTGGATTTATCTTCAAACCGTTGTTCCCAATCTACATTTCAAAGCACCTGCAGAATTTTGGTATAGTTGGCCTTTCCCCAATTTAGCACTCTTCCTTTAAGATCTCAATCATCTTCATCCATGAATATTCTAAAACGTATGGAATTGTAATCACTATTCCCAAATTAATTCCCTACAGAAACTTCAATCACTTGGCCATGCTCATTTCCAAACACAAGGTCCAGTGTGGCCCTTCTCGAGTTGGACTATTTACATACTGCTCTACAAAACCCTTCTGGATGGTCCTTACAAATTCTGCTCCATCCAGACTTCTAACACTAAGTGAATCCCAGTCAATTTTGGGAAAATTAAGATCTCCTATCACCACCACACTGTTGCTCCGATATCTTCCATGATCTGCTTACATAATTGTTCCACTATCTCACGTTCACTGTTGGGAGGCCTGTCATACAGCCCCAACATTGTTACTGCACCATCCATTTTGTAATAGTTCCCCAGAACCGGTCCCAATGTCCCAAAATTCGGAACCCCTCCTTCCTGCAACATCTCTCAAACAACGCATTCATCGAGCTTATTCTATCATTCCTACTTTGACTAGCACGTGGCTCTGGTAGCAATCCTAAGATTACTACCTCTGAGGTCCTACTTTTTAACTTGCTTCCGTGCCCAAATAAGAGAACACGTTTCCAGTCTTTCTAAAGACAAGTGTATATCTTGCCCTCAACACTGGAAATTACGGGTCCTAGCTGCAAATGTAACCAAGGCCAGCGTTTAACGGCCCTGAGCAAAATTCATAGCGTTCTTGATTGTACAAATTTGAAAACCACACATCAGGTTATAGACCAACAGGTTTAATTGGTAGCACTAGCTTTCGGAGCGACGCTCCTTCATCAAGTGGTTGCCCACGAAGGAACGGCGCCTCGAAAGCTAGTGCTTCCAATGGAACTTGTTGGACTACAACCCAGTGTTGTGTGATTTTTAACTTTCTACAGTACAGTCCAACACCGGCATCTCCAATTCTTGATTGTAGCTCTTATCCATTCTTTCTGCAGTCCACCTGATTCGAACATGGCGCTTCATGCATTTCGTGAGGCCCTGTGTTGGTTATCTATGACATTACACTTTGACACAGAAGGTGATGTTGGGTATTTTGAAACTCATAAAGGTAGACAAGTCCACAACTGATGTGACCTGTCCCAGAATTCTGTGGGAGCCAGTTTTGGAAATTGTTGGGGCCTTTTGGGAACAACTGCTGATTTGGGAGAGAGAATAATCTTTACTTACTTCAGCTACAAAACAGAAAATATCTGTTCATGAGGCGAGCACTTTGCTGAACAGTATAATCTCTCAAATTGAAAACCAAAATGTCTTTCGTTGCACTTTCCTACCTTTAACGTAGTGGCTCCTGAATATAACTGGACGATTCGCTTAATTCGGATTGAAGTGAATATTGCAAATGGAACTGAGTTTAATGTCAGGGTCCTTCACACAAATTATGGGAACGATGCATGTTGTTTACAATCTCGAAATGCCAGTCGACCTGCAGACAGATTCCTTATTTAACTTCTCTAAGAAAATAAAAAGCCTCAAATGCTGCAGTGTCTCCTGAAGTACTGGTGGCGAAGCGGGCCAGACAGCAATCATTACTTTTGATGACCTGAGGTCGCGTCCAGTTGCAGGCAGAGACGGTAAAAATCTCATCTTACTGTGACTGCTATGTGGTGTGGCAGCGGTTTAGGCGCTGACCTTTCTGTCCGTGGGATCAGAAAGGATGGACATATTTTGTATCTGATCGCTCAGATCATATCAGGTGTTTATTCATTGCAAGGCCAATAAAACAAGCGAAAGCTAATTTTGATCTTTGCAAAATATGACCTTGATATTAAAGGTGGTCTGTGCTTTGAGCCACTTGCTCGTGCTGAGCCTGAACATACACTGGTTGCATGGTATTCACTAAATGTACCTTCTTCATCAGGAACAAGGCTAAATTCTGCAATACAATTTCAAAAGAACGCGTGATGATTGATCTTCATTGATTAAGTGTCTCTCTCGATTTTATTCCGCATTGTTTCCTGTCTTGGGCAGTGTTCGATAGGAAAGTGAGGGGCAGATTTATAGATTAGATTAGATTACTTACAGTGTGGAAACAGGCCCTTCGGCCCAACAAGTCCACACCGACCCGCAACCCACCCAGACCCATTCCCCTACCTAACACTAAGGGTAATTTATCCTGGCCAATTCACCTAACCTGCACATCTTTGGACTGTGGGAGGAAACCGGAGCACCCGGAGGAAACCCACGCAGACGCGGGGAGAATGAGCAAACTCCACACAGACAGTCACCTGAGGCGGTTCTCTGGTGCTGTGAGGCAGCAGTGCTAACCACTGTGCCACCGTGCTGGAGTTGTTCACTCCCTCATCTGCACTGTAAAGGTTTGTTCTCGACTTTACGTAGACATAAGTAAACTCATTTCTTTTTTATTCGTGTTCTGCATCTGTCCTGATGGTGGTTGAACGAAAGTGTTCAAGGAGAGTTCTCAGTGTTCACCGTTCTCCTGATTAACATACTTATTTTATCATCAGTATTCAGAGTGATGCCTTTATGAAACGCACACAAAAGCTAGAAATTACTTCAGACAGAAACAGCAGAACAGCCGCTCATTCCACGAGCACTCTTGGTTGAAGGAGGTGTTCAATGTGGTTGGATGATTATGCCCCAAGGTTAGGGTGGTGGCCTGACTTCCACTCTGATAAATCTAACAATAGAACTTGATCAAAGCTGAAGTTATTAATGCCAATGCAATTGAACATGATCTGTGGTCATTATTTGGGCACGAGAAGCATCATCTCATAATTGATGTTCATTGTCAATAAAAGGAAATGTTAAGTAATAACTGTGCCACACAAGTGCAGGAATTGCCTGACTGTAATTAAGTTGAATGTACGGATAATACCCTGTCGTCCAATGGCATTATCATGAATGGATCACACTTTGACTTCATCTTTGACGGGAAGTCAAACTGGACAAGCAATCTAAACACTTCAGCTACAGGAGCAAGTGAGACATTTATCATTTTGCGGCGTGTATATATCTTGTCTGATCACATGCCTGTCAACCACACTTAAAAGCACGAAATAGGATTGTAATGGAATTTTCCCCGTGACTCTGGATGATTACAGATGTAATAAGACTCAACAGTTTGACATCATCCAAAACAGTATAGCTTTCTCAATTTGTACAATACGCTCAACCTTCAACATTTAGTCCCTTAATTACTGTCGCACAGTAGCAGCAGCATCTACCTTCTACCAGATGCACTTACGCGAGTTTCTATCAAAAGGCCTTTGCAAGCCGTGACATCTACCTTGCTGGAGGAGAAAGGAACCAAAACCAGGGAAACCTGTCAGCTTGAAGTTCTCCTCTGCACCATCGCGATTTGGAATTTTATCAGATGTTATGCAGTGGTGCTAGATTATCATTCATGGTACCTTTTCTCTTACAGCATTGTGGTTTACCTGCACTCTAAGGAATTAAGCAGTTCAAAGTAGGAATTTTACCAGCACCTGTTTCAGTGCTGTTGGGATGGGCAAGAGATTCTAATCCTGTTAGAGGTGCCCGTACCCCATGAATGAATTAAACAAAACTTATTTCATGAGCAAGGATGTAGTCAGAAAGAGACATGGTGTTAATCCAATTTGGTTACTCCGTGGTTAATAAAGAAAGGAAGATGGTAAGATGGAAGGAAAGAAGAAAGACAGAAAGGAAAGAAGGGAGGAACACATTAACGAAGGAAGGGCTAATTATGTACCATCCAGTTATATGACAGAAGAGTAGCAGCAAACGTGCAGTGTGAGACTTCACAAAAATGCCGTGCAAATAAATATCAAATTGGCTTTAATGATGTGAAATGAGGGATAAATATTGGCCCTGAGTGATGGTAAGAATTTTCTTTTTTGAATTTGTGGTTTGGATCAGACAGTGCTTCACACTATGCTCCATGGGAAATATTGGTAAGACAGTTTTCTGTTTTCCCTCTCGGCCATTTTGTGCGGGTGGTGAATATTTGAAAGGGCCACATAAGAATCTCCTTCAATCGCTTTCTGAACATTTTCTGTGATACCACATAGATGAAGATGTTGTTGCAGGAACTGAGTAGCATGAGCATGTTCGTCGTTTCTTGAAGGATGTACTGTGGGGATCTGAAGTTCAGGCTGCTGACATACTCGTCACGAGCAATCAATCTGTAAAGAAAACGTCCGATATAGGTGGCCCACAGGAGGAGGAAGCTGAACGTGATGGCAAAGAGCAGGACTATAGACCTCTTACGTTTGTCCATTTCTGAATCAATGCGGTTCTCAGCGCAACGGAGCCTCTTACGGGCTCTGCTCGCTGCAAGAATATGCCTCACTGTCAGGACGTTGAGAAACAGAATGAGGAAGAAAGGGAGTAAAGGAGTTAAGATGCGATCGAGCCAATGGTAAGCCTGCCATGCAGATGAAGTATGGAAGTTGGGCTTGATGTTACAGAACCAAGGCAACCCATTCAGACTGTATAAGGGCTGATAAATAAAGTAGTATGGGACGTTCTTGACGCAAATAAAGACGCAAATCATTCCTATGACCAGTGATGCAGTTTTGACAGCGCAGTAACTGTTCTTCAGGCTCTGGCAGCAGATAGACACAAAACGATCAATGGTGAAGGCTACTGTCAGCCAAACAGAAGCATCCCGAGCTGCATAGACAAGCACAGCATTGATGCTGCAGCCAGCGGTGGTTGACAGGACACTATAGCTAAAATAGATGCGGCCAATTCTGTTGAAGATGCATCCAGTAATAATGACAAATAAATCAGCTGCTGCTATTGCCTTCAGATAGTAGGTGATGCATCGAGAAAGTCCACATCGTCGTCCAGACAGGACTACAATTGCCAACAAGTTTGCTGTGAGGGATGAAGAGAGTGAAATATGACACTGAATGGGCTGCAATCGCCAGTTTCATTATTCTGGAACTGAAGCAGTATGCTCCATTGATTTTCCATGCTCAACATTTGCCTGTTTCAAAATCATTGTTGATGGTTCAACGTTGACGACTGGGTGGAACATTTGTTGATACGGGAGACACTGCAGTCTGCTCCCACCACATATGTTGCTCTCAGACTACTGAGATGACCTTTATAGCTGAGTATACATAGAGTCATAGGGATGCACAGCACAGAAACAGACCCTTCAGTCCAACCTGCCCATGCTGACCAGATATCCCAAACCAGTCTAGTCCCACCTGTCAGCACGCAGCCCATATGCCTCCAAACCCTTTCTATTCATATACCCATCCAGATGCCTCTTAAATGTTGCAATTGTATCAGCCTCTACCACTTTCTCCAGCAGCTCATTCCATACACGTACCAACCTCTGCATGAAAATGTTGTCCCTGAGGTCTCTTTTATATTTTTGCCCTCTCACCTATGCTCTCTAGTTCTGTACTCCCGACCCCAGGGAAAATACTTTGTCTATTTATCCTAACCATAACCCTTATAATTTTGTAAACCTCTATAACATCATCCCTCAGCCTCGACAGCCCCAGCCTGTCCAGCCTCTCTCTATAGCTTAAATCCTCCAATCCTAGCAACATCCTTGTAAATATTTTCTGAACACTTTCAAGTTTCACAACATCTTTCTGATAGGTAGGAGACCAGAATTGCACGCAATATTCCAACAGTGGTCTAACCAATGTCCTGTACAGCTGCAACATGACCTCCCAACTCCTGTACTCAATACTCTGACCAATAAAGGAAAGCATACCTTCTTCACTATCCTATCTGTCTGCGACTCCACTTTCAAGGAGCTATGAACCTGCACTCCACGTTCTCTTTGTTCAGCAACACTCCCCAGGACCTGATCATTAAGTGTTTAAGTTCTGCTAAGATTTGCTTTCCCAAAATGCAGCACCTCGCATTTAACTGAATTAAACTCCATCTGCCATTTCTCAGCCTATTGGCTCATCCGATCAAGATCCCGTTGTAATCTGAGGTAACCTTCGCTGTCCACTACACCTCCAATTTTGGTGTCATCTGCAAACTTGCTAACTATACCTCTTATGCTCACATCCAAATCATTTATAAAAATGATGAAAATAAGTGGACGCTGCACTGATCCTTGTGGCACTTGACTGGTCTCAGGCTTCCATATAACCAGTTTCTCATGGGAAACCTTGTCGAACGTCTTACTGATGTCCATATAGATCACATCTACCACTCTGCCCTCATCAATCCTCTGTTCCTTCTTCAAAAATCTCAACCAAGTTTGTCAGACATGATTTCCTATCCACAAAGCCATGTTGACTATCCCTAATCAGTCTTTGTTTTTCCAAATACATGTTAAGCTTATCCTGAGTATCTGCTATCGACAGTTTTAATCAGTCTAAATCCGATTTATCCAGACACACTTATTGATCTACATTGACTTTTTGTCTGTTAATGTCATAGTTTTAATAACTTCATCTCCGAATTTTCAAGTCCTGTCCACAATTTCTGCACTCTTGCGCCTGTGTAATCTTACCATCAGCTGAGATTATCAAGTGTCTCTTGATTCTCTCCAATGCTGGCCTTTTGTGTCACTCTGAAGTTAGTTAAAAGCACACAGTACCAGGTTATAGTCCAAAAGGTTTAGTTGGAAGCACCAGCTTGTGGAATGCCGTTCCATCGCTGGTTGCCCATTTAGTCATTGAAAATGACTCCCTCAGTCAGTCCGCATTTCCTCCCTTCTGAAGGTCCAATGCATTTCTTTCTCTGTGTCAAAATGTCTGCAAAAACTTCTGTGAAGCACCCTTACTGTACCAATTTCAGTGGCTTGCGTTACAATTGTAACACTACCATCTCAAGTGGAAATTACAGATGAACAATCATTAATCCCATTTGTCAGCGACTGTGACATCCACCGACTATGTCAAAACAGGATTACCATCATAGACGCCGAAGGTACAAACCTATCAGGAGAACTGAAAATTCGAATCAGCTATAAATTTTTCAACTACACTTGTTTCTTCCACCATCCTTCCACTCATTCTTGGGATTATATGAATGACGTTAAATGATCACGAAACTAAACAAAGCTATTGTTCCACATCACATTAAATACATTAGATTAAGTCTTACAATATTATGCCAGAAGTTCACTTTAAAAGCATAATTATCGAATGTCCAAGCATTTCAAAAAACTGACAAATATCAGCTTTATAAAAGTAATGTATTCATTTAAAAGCTCTGAAATACAAGTGCAAATAATGCGATTATTTACCATAACATAAACTAATAACTTATAATGCACACGAATTTCGGGATTCTCGGGTAACATTGGATATTAAAAATAGTATGAAACAGAAAAGCAAATGTTTATGTGCAATAAAAGAAAATTATTTAGTTTGTAATCCATTAATTACCAGGGGCACCAATAACAGCAAGAAAGGGATAGACAATAGCAAAGAAGAGCCCATTTGCTGGTCCATGCATCCTTGTTTTCAGAGATTGAAGGGATGTCAGAATCTGTAGACTTTAGGTCAGAGCCACGCTCGCTGTGTCGCTCATTTATTCCAACTGAAAGTTTTCACGGAACAATTAAATTACGTAATAAACATTAGTTATGGTTCGGTAAACAAATCCATGCCCTTGTGCCTTCCACTTGTAACATTATCAAGGGGAATTATTTTACAATGTAGACTGTATCCATGCACTGAGGACAGCTGGCTAAGACTTTTCCTTTTGAATTTTTATGTTCCCCACAAGCCAGGTTTTGTCTTTCCATCAAGCGTAGCCGCTGACAGTTGTTAACTTGTTGCCCTACATTTCACCTAAAAAAATGCTAATTATCTACGCCCGGTTCCATTTATTTCCCTCCTTTCCCCAAATCTGATTTTCTTATCAGATTTTACACGTATTTGATTTATTGGTAACAGTTTCAGTTCTTGTTTATTTGATTTAACAAGAATCACATGCAAAGTCGAAATTACAAAACATTCTAAGCTACAAATTCAGGAGAGGCCTCTAAATGCGGGAGTTTCTTTTCAGAGTTTACCATTTGTAAAGATCTTTACAAATATCAGAGACAATATCAGATGCAGGAAAACTGAAACATGTGTTAGATGTTTATCGTGACGAAGGGAGACACAAACAATATAATGCAGAATGAGATAACATCGAATGTAGCAATAACTAAGACAGAGATGAGTGCATTGTGAAAAACGGCAGCCATGAGAAATGTGGTCTCGTTAATTCATTCATAAGTTAGAGGCTACTGCATTGTGAACACAGACACGACTGAATATGGTAATTTATTTGTAGTCTGATAGGACTATAGAATTAGAAGAATGCAAAGACATTCACGAGAAACAAGTGTTTTACAAAATTTCACACAAACGTGCAGCATGATTTCGAACTATGCAACAGGAATAGCGGTGGAGTCAATGTCTTGTAGAATATTTCATTTAGAATGTAATAATTGAGACTAGGCCAATAGCAATACATGTGGACACATGACCTTTATTTAGATGAACAGAGAAGGATCCAGGGTAATGCTAATGGATACAGTTTAAGATATGTTTTCTTAGATAGGACCAGGGAGTGGTTATAAATTCATTTGAATTAACAATGGTATGGAAATGTAAACCAAACTGACATTATGTCTGGTCTACTGGGAACGTAAGCAAGGAATGGTTAAGTCCCAACGACAAAACGACCAACTATTGTATAGATAGGCAGAGGAGTTTGTGTGCTAATAGTTCTGATAGCGTGAAATTATATACAACAGGATGTTGTGCAATCATTATTTTAACAGATGTCCCTGCTGCATAAAGGATTACTAGACTGGTACAGTAGTAATCGTGCCCTGGCAACGCAACTGAGGAAGGAGACTAATGCAATACATGAAGAACTATAAAAGTAACTTAATATTGTAATAGTGTTATGAAGATGTGGCAAACAAACCTATAAGAGAGTAAAAGCTAGCAGTGACAGCACCAAGTGTTCTCAATAAGACACAATGTAACCTGTTCTCCAGCTACTGGAGTATCTGCTTGCCTGGAAACGACAAAACAGATTTGAATTAGGTCAATCAGTTTCAATTACTGTTGGTTATCAACACCAACAATGTGGATGAAAATCTACAAGGCATAAATTTGCTGAAATATAAATAGGTGGTATTGTGGACATTGAAGAAGATTATCAGAAATTGCAGCAGAAAAATACTGCATTCCAATCCAGTTTGAATCGATTATATTGACAATCTTAAAAGCCAATGACATAATCCGATGCATTGGGGTATGAGACTGGGGAAAATTGAACAGTTGGGAGGAGAACGGCCACCACACCAGAAGCCGTAGACTGCTAGTCAGAACTCTCTGAGAGGTACCTGGCTAGAGAAGGAGTTTGCAAAGAGTAAAACCTCAACCATCACCGGAAGAGCCAATCTACCAAAGAAGCTAAAGATTCGACCACTTTAAAATTTGAATTTTTCTGTAAATCTGATTTGGGAGCTTTATTGGACCAGTATTATAAAAGAGAAGGTAAAAGACAGGTTAGAGGAAGCGATTGTAAATAGTTGTTAGTTAATTGTTCTCTCTTAAATTTTAAGAAATAAAGTTGTTAATGTTTACTTTAAGTAGTCCGTGGCCACTCGATTTTTTACAGATTGCTGCACAGGATAAATCTTTTCTGTGTTGCTGGTTTTAAATTAAGCAGAAGGGTTTACCTCGTGTTGTAACAATCAATATTAACCCGTGTTATATTGTACGATATTAAAGAAAACACAGTTAAAAATCAAACAACACCAAGCTATAGTCTGACAGGTTTAATTGGAAGCACACTAGCTTTCGTAGCGATGCTCCTTCATTAGTGATAGTGGAGGGCTAAATCCTAACACGGAATTTATAGCAAAAATTTACAGTGTGGTGTAATTGAAATTATACGTTGAAAAATTGATTGTCTGTTAAGTCTTTCATCTGTTAGAATACAGTGATAGTTTCACTTCTTTCATGTGTAAATCACAAAACCTTTTTTTAAAAAAGTTGCATTCTTGGGTTAGCTGTTAACAATGGTGATAGCTAGACAGCACTATCACTGCATTCTAACAGATGAAAGGCTTAACAGACAATCAACTTTTCAATGTATAATTTCAGTTACATCACACTAAATTTTTGCTATAAATTTTGTGTGTTAGGATTGAGCCCTCCACTACCACCTGATGAAAAAGCGTCGCTCTGAAAGCTAGTGTGCTTCCAATTAAACCTGATGGACTATAACCTGGTGTTGTGTGATTTTCAACTTTGTACACCCCAGTCCAACACCGGCATCTCCAAATAAATAAAACACAGATTGCTAAAATAATAAACAGTATATTGTGAAATAACAGCAGATGCAGATACTATTTTCCAGATAAAATCGCCAAAGGTAATAACAAGAACATCAGAGATAACAACAGGCGTGGCCTTTTCAGCTCTCCGAGCCTACTCTATCTTTTTTTGACTGAGTTCAAATTATACCATCTGCCATTATGGGATTCAAATGCGAGTCCCCACAACATTCCTTGAGTCTCTGGATTAACACTGCTGAAAATGTGTTGCTGGTTAAAGCACAGCAGGTTAGGCAGCATCCATGGAGCAGGAGGTTCGACGTTTCGGGCCAGAGCCCTCCATGGATGCTGCCTAACTTGCTGTGCTTTAACCAGCAACACATTTTCAGCTCTGATCTCCAGCATCTGCAGACCTCACTTTTTACTCTCTGGATTAACAGTCAAACGACAACACCACCAGGCCATTTCCTTCCCTTGAGTGCAGCATCCTGTACGATTGCAACATAACTTCTCAATTTTTATATTTAGTGCCCTTACGGCTGAACGCCAGTATTCCAAAAGCGTTCTTCACTTCCCTGTCTACATGTGACTCCACTCTTCAGAGAACTGTGAAGCTAAACTCCAAGATTCCTCTGCTCCGTTATACTCCTTAAGCCCTAACCATTCACCATGAAACTACTATCTTGGTTTCACTTTCCAAAATGCAAGATCTCACAATTATCTATATGAATCTCCATTTGCCATTTTTTGCTGAATTCCCAAGCTGATTAATTTTTTGCTGCAATTTCTGATAACCTTTCCCAATATACACAATACCACCCATTTAATGTTTATTTATTTATCATGCCTAATAGATTGTCATCCAAATTGTTGACGTTGACAACAAACAGTAATGGACCCAGCATCGACCCTTGACACACTCCAGCATATACAGACCTCAAGTCCGACAAGCATCCTTCCACTATTACTCTCTGCTTCCTACCATCAAGCCAATTTTGTATTCAATTTGCCATCTCCCCCTGATTCCAAGCAAGTTGACCTCCCAGAGCAGCTTACCATGTGGAAACTTATCAAAGGCCTTGCTGAAATCCATATAAACCACATCTACCACTCTGCCCTCGTCAAAGGACTCTCATAAATTTGTGAAGTATGATTCCTATCCAAACCATGCCTTTCCAAATGCATGTTTGTCTTATCTCTCAGAATTTTCGCAAGGAACTTACCCACCACCAGTGTTAAGCTTCCTGATCTATAGTTCCCAAGCTTTTCGTTGCAGCCTTTTGAATAATGTCAAAATATTTGCTCCTCTCCAGTCTAGTGGGATCTCAACCATGGCTAACAATGATGCATAAATATCAGCCAGCGCCCCCACAATCTCTTGTCTAGCCTCTTGCTGTGTTGATCGATATAGCTGGTCAGGACCAGGAGATTTATCCACTTTCATGTATGATAATGCATCCAACGTCTTCTCTACTTTGATAAAGACTGTACTCAAGATATCAACGTTAATTTCCCCAAGTTCCCAAGTCTTCATGTCTTCATGGTAAACACAGAAGAGAAATTTTCTTTGAGAACATCGCCCATCTCCTGTGGTTCTACACATACATGTCCACTTTGCTCTTTGCGGGGCCCGATTCTCACTCTAGTTATTGTTGTTCCTGTAATGCACTGAAAGTACCTCTTTGGATTCACCCTGATCTTGTCACCTAAGGATATCTCGTGCCCTTTTCGTCCTCTTGATTTCCTTCTTCAGTGAACTGCTGCATTCACTGTCTACCTCCAGGGATTCCCTTGATCCCAGCTGCCTGTACTTGAGTGACGTCTCCATGCTTGTTTTGTGGTCTTCTCATCCATTGTTCATTATTCCCGTGAAGCTTGCCCTTCAACCTTGAACTCCTCTTGTCTCACTTTTGAAAACTTCCCACTTGCTGGTGGTCCCTTTCCATGCAAACAAACTAATCCAGTCAACCTGTGCAAGCTCCTGTTTAAATCCTTGCCCCAAGCTGGAACTTGAACCCGTGGGCCAGCTTTGTCCCTCCCCGTAATTAATATAAAATGAATAGACCAACGCCTGTGGCGATGCTGCTCCTTTAACAAGTTTATTTTGCACTTGGCTTTTTTTTCAGAGACTCCGAAAAGAATGGGTTTGAAGAGTGTTAGGACCAATTTGATAATCCGTAACAGATATTACTTCGGAAAAAAGTTAAAAAAAAACTTGAAAAATGAAAGGGGAGTGGCCACATCTCTCAGCTCAGTATGTCTCTAGTCTGGTATTGACTGAAAGCACTCAAGGCAGTTTGGAAGCTGCTGGACCTAAAGAAGCAGACCCATGCTGGTTTTCTCTCTCTCTGTCTCTGTCTCTCTCTCTCTCTCTCTTTCTATCTCTCCCCCTCTCTCTCCCTCTCTATAAATATCTTATTCTCTCTATCTTAATCTCTCTATCTGTCTCTCTATGTCTCCCTCTGTCTGTCTCTGTCCCTATCTCTCTTTCTCTCTCTCTGACATCTCTCTTGTAAGACCTTCGTTTGATTTTACCTGTTGTGTTAAGGGGAGTTTATGGGAATTGTTGCAAGTATTTGGAACAGCATCATTAAGTTGGGATTATCTGTTGCCTACTGTATTTGAAAAAGCCAGTGGAAACTCAGGCAACTGAATTGTTGCGGGACACATATCCTGTGATATTTCCTGACTGTGTGCAAAAGAGGTCACAGAGTGACCAGTCGAAACAGGACAGATGAAATAGCACTGACAAGCAATTTGAAGTGAAATTAGCAGAGACCCTGTTTGATGATATGGTTGAGACAAACCAAGGGCAGATAGATGACCGCTTTAGCTCAGAGAAATTAACTAAATTACAGCAGAAAGATAAGAATTTAAAGCAACTGTATCAAAAGACAAACAGGAAAAAAAAGCATCCGAAGGTATCCCTGATCTTATCTTAAAGGTGATGTCTTAATGAGGTAATGGAGACCACCAGACTCGGGCAGATGACAAATGGACTGACGTTTATTAAGTCTATTGCCAGTGAGTTACAGAAAGGAACTGTTGCGAGTAGCGCATGAGTCACCTCCAGGTGAGTCATCTGGTGGTGAGAAAAACTCATGCAAAATACAAAAAATCATTTTTACTGGCCTGGACTGAAAAAATATATAGTTGAATTTTGTCAGACACGCCGTACATGGCAGGTATGTGGAAAACCACTGGCAGTAATACAAGCCACGCTTTTAATACCTATTCCTGCATTTGATGAACTTTTCACAAGAGTCTTAATTGATTGTGTAGATCCCCTACCTGAAACAAAAAGTAGGAATCAGTATTTGTTACCAATAATGAGTGTGTCCACTAGATTTGCACAGGCTGTCCCATTAGGCAAAATCACAGTTAAAATGATTGCAGAAGAACTACTCTGATTTTTCACGAGATATGGACTACCCACAGAGATAATCAGATCAAGGGTCAAACTTTACATCACAATTTTTAAACGAAGTTGTGTACAGCTTAGGAATAAAACAGTTCAAATTTACTGCGTTCCAACCAGAATCGCAGGGAGGTCTGGAAAGATGACATCAGACATTAAAGACCATGTTGAGGGCTTCGCATAAGACTGTCCAAATGATTGGCGCAAGGGAATTTTCTTTGTACTTTTTGCGATCGGGCACACACCAAAAGAATTGAACAAATTCAATTCATTTGATTTAGTTTTTGGGCATGAAGTAAGGGGACCAGTAAAATTGATTACATCAGAATTCAGAGATCACATATTTGGACTATGTGCCGAATTTTAGGGAATGATTAAATAGAGCGGGAGAGTTGGCTAGGTGGTTCACTGAATCAAAACCTCGCAATTTAGCGATCAGAGATAAGGTGTTAGTGTTTCAGTAATAGGTGAACCTTTAAAAGCAAGATTTAGTGGTCCTTATCAAGTCGAAAGGAAATTGAGTGAAGAAAACTATTTGATAAGGACCCCAAACAGAAAGAGATCTCACAGACTGGATGTGAATATGCTCAAAAGGTGTTTTGACAGGGAAGGAAGGCAAGAGGATGATGTTGTTTCCAATACACAGCTATGAACCAAGTTCAGAGGATACTGAATTGGGCATTCCTGAAATTAATTTGGTTAGTGAGCTGTAAAAACTTGGAATATATTACTGAGTTACCATCCAGATGAAAATCGGAATGACCTGAAAAAGTTACTGCATGACAAGGGGGAGATTTGCATAAAAAGCTGGGAATTAATTATATAATTATGCGTATGTAAATATAGGAGATGCTGTTCCTAAGAAGCAACATAATTCTCGGCATAACCCTCTAATGTTGGCACAGATTCAAAGGAGGTTGAACGCATGTTCCAAGATGACATAATCAAAGTGACTGGAGGTCACTCAGAGTAATGATGCCAAAATCAGATGGTCCCCCATGAATTTGTATGGACTATCGCAAAGTCAATTGGGTTACAAAGACGGATGCAAATCTGATGCCGTATTTTGAAGACTGTTTTGAGAAGGTGTGACAAGCAACTTAAATTTCTAAGTGGACTTGCTGAGAGGATACCGACAGGTACCCTTGTCTGAAGGGACGGAGGAAACTTCGGTTTTTGTAACACCAAATGGACTGTATCAGTTTAAAGCCATGCCAACTGGTATGAAAAATGCGCAAGCCTCATTTCAGAGACGAACAAACCAGGTCATTGCCAGATTACCCAACTGTGTCCCGTATATATAGATAACCTGTTCATTTTTAGTCATAAATGGAAGCATTGCAACATTTATCTCATTTGTTTGATCGACTTCGGAAGGCAGGCCTGATGATAAACCTGGCTAAACACGAATTTGCCAAATCCCTAATCAACTTCCTGGGCCATATTAATGGACATAGACACATGGCCCCACCATACGCAAAAACATTTGTAATTGGGACGTTTCCCATGCTAAAACTAAAGGTAATTGGGGGGGGGGGGGGGGTTCCTGGGACTGAGTGGATTTAATCGAAAATTCATTCCAAACTTTAGCAGAAAGATGAAAGGTTTCAGTGAAGAACGGAATGTCAGAAGATATTTGACAGCCTGAAAGCTGTGTTAACTACTGCCCCAGTGTTAGCCACATCTAATTCTCAAGGCCATTCAAGGTGGCTATCGATGCAGATGATGCAGGTGTTAGTGTTGCGCTCTTGCAGCAAGACGATGAGAAGATAGAAAGGCCAATCACATATTTCTCCAGGAAGTTGAATACTCATCAGCATAAATAATCAGCAGTTGAGAAGGAGCATTTGAGCTTGGTGTTGGCGTTACAATGTTTTAACTTTTATGTAACCAGTAACGTATCTGGGACAATAATATGCACTGACTATAACTCATTGAAATTTGTGAAGAAAATTAAGGACAAAATTGCCAGACTGTTAAGATGGAGTTTGTTGTTGCAGTCATTCAATTTGAAAGTTGTGCATATGGCAGATGGGAAAATGTGATTGTCAATATAATGTCGAGATGCGAATGAGAAATGGCTGGATTGAAACAGGGTGAAACAGAATGTATTTATGCAGGTTTGCATGGTGATAGTCAATATTATGCATTTCTGTGGTGTGAGTACTAACCGTTTAAGATAAAGGTGTTTTAAAATGAAGCCATCTTTGGATGTTAATGGAGCAGATTTTTAAGAGGGGAGGTGTGAACGTTTCTCCTGCAGAATGTAGGAGGTAAGAGTGGCTACTGATGGCTCTGCTGACTTCATCTGCGGGAAGTGCACCCAACTCAAGTTCCTTGAAAACAGCATTAGAGGACTACAGTTAGAGCTGGATAAACTTCAGACCATTTGGAGGCTGAAGGGGTGATTGAGAGGCGTTACAAGGAGGTAGTCACACCTCCGACGCAGGAAAAAGGCAGATGGGTGACAGTCAGAGGACGGAAGGGGAAACTGCAGACAGTGCATGGATCCTCTGTGGCTGTTCCTCTCAAAAAAAGCAAGGGTACCGTTTTGGTTATCATTGGGGTGTACGACTTAAGAGGGATAAGCCATGGGGTACAGACCTCTAGCACAGAGTCCATCCTTGATGGTCAGAAGGGAAGTCAAGGTGGAGCAGAGCAGAGCATTGGTCACTGGGGACTTCATAGTTAGGGGGACAGATAGGACGCTCTGTGGAAAGGAGAGAGACTTGCGGTTGTTGTGTTGCCTCCCAGGTGCCAGGATTGGTGACCTCTTCGATCATGTTTTCGGGATCCTTGAGGGGGAGGGGGAATAGCCCCAAGTCATGGTTCACATAAGCACCAACAACATATGGAGGAAAAAGAATGGGGATTTAAGGCAGAAATTCAGGGAGCTCGGGTGGAAACTTAGAGCTAGAACAAAACAAGTTTGTTACTGGTGTGATGTGCTAGCGAGGTGAGGAATAGGGAGAGAGAGGAATTGAACGTGTTGTTACAGAAATGGTGCAGGAGGGAGGGATTCGAATACCTGGAAAATTTGGGCACATTCTGGGTTAGGTGGAACCTCTACAAACAGGATGGTCTATACCTGAACCAGAGGGGTACAGATATCTTGGAGGTGGAGGAGGGGGGATTTGCTAATGCTCTTCAGAATGGTTTAAATTAATTCAGTCGGGGGTGGGATATTAAATTGTGTCCAGGAGATTGAGAGTAATGAAGTCAGAAATGAGGTTTCAAGACAACAAGCGGGCACCGGCAAGCAGGAAGGAGGTTTTAATTGTGTCTACTTCAACGTCAGGACCATCCAGACTAAGGTGGGTGAACCTGCATCAAGGATTGCTACTTGGGAATTCAATGTTGTGGCCATTTCGGAGACAGGAATAGAGCAGGGACAAGAATGAATGTTGCAGGTTCCTGGGTTTTGATGTTTCAGTAAGAACAAGGAAGATGGTAAAAGAGAGGGAGGTGTGGCATTTTTAGTTAACGACTGTATTACGGGTGGCAGAAGGCTCGTCGACTGAGGTAGTATGGGCTGAGGTTAGAAACAAGAAAGGAGAGGTCACCCTGTTGAGAGTATTCTACAAGCCCCTAAATAGTTCCAGTGATGCACAGGAAATTTAGCAAAAATATTTTTGGATAGGAGTGAGAGTAACAGGGTAGTTGTCATGGAGGACTTTAAATTTACAAATATTGACTGGAAATTCCATAGTTCGAGTACTTTAGATCGGTTAGTTTTTGTCCAATGTGCGCAGGGTGGGGGGGGGGGGGGGGTTCATGACTTAGTATGTAGATGGACCAACAAAGAGTGAGGCCACGTTGGATGTTGTTCTGAGTATTGAACCGGGGCAGGTTATAGATTTGGAGTTAGGTGAGTACTCTGGTGATAGTGACGACAATTCAGTTATGTTGACTTTAGCAATAGAAAGAGATAGATATATACCACAGGCCAAGGGTTACATCTGGAGAAAGACAATCAGGATGCGATTAGGCAGGATTTACGATCCATAGGATAGGGAAGGAAACTGCTGTGGATGGGCACAACTGAACTGCGCTTCTTATTCTGGGATCAGCTAATGCATGTACTCGATTTGAATGCACCTGTCAGGCAGGGAGGAAGTGGTCGAGTGAAGGAGCGGACCTTTACTAAAGAAGTTGAATCTCTTGTCGAGAGGAAGAAGATGGTTTATGTAAGGATGAGACGAGAAGGCTCAGTTAAAGCGTTTGAGAATTACATGTTAGCCAGGAAGGGCATACAGAAAGAGTTAACAAGAGCCAGGAGGGGATATGAGAAGTCATTTGCATGTAGGATTAAGGAAAACCAAGATTTTTTCTATGGGTATGTCAGTAATAAAAGAATGACTAGGATAAGTTTAGGGCTAATCAAAGACAGTAGTGGGAAGTAGTGCGTGGAGTCCGAGGAGATAGGAGAAGCTCTAAATGATTTTTTCTGTCAGTATTGACACTGAAAAAAGACATGGTTGTCAGGGCGAATACTGAAATACAGGCTGCTAGACCAGACGGGTTTGAAGTCCACAAGGCAGAGGTGTTAACAACTCTGGAATGTGTGAAAATATATAAGAACCCTGGACCAGATGGGATTTATCCTACGATTCTCTGGGAATCCAGGGAGGAGATTTCAGAGCCTTTGGCTTGGATATTTTTGTTGTCATGGTCTACAAGTTTCGTGCCAGAACCCAGGCGATAGCAAATGTTGTCCTCTTGTTTAAGAGAGAGAGTAGAGACAACCATGGCAATTATAGACCAGTGGCCTTACTTCAGAGATGGGTAAAGTTTTGGAAAGGGTTGTAATCATCTAAAAAGGAATAAGTTGATTAGTGATAGTCAACTTGTGAAGGGTAGGTCATGTCTCAAAAACCTTATTGACTTCTTTGAGAAGGTGACCAAACAGGTGGATGATGGTAAAGCGTTTGATGTAGTGTATATGGACTTCAATAAGGCACTTCATAAAGTCTTCCACACGGTAGACTATTGCAGAAAGTACTAATGTATGGGATTAAGGGTGATTTAGCGGTTTGGATCAGAAATTGGCTCGCTGGTGGTTGTTGATCAGAGTTCAGTTATTAGTGGTTTACTGCAAGGATCTGTTTTGGGACCAGTGCTGTTTGTCATTTTTGTAATTGACCTGGATGAAGGCATAGAAGTATGGGTTAATAAATTTGCATATGACACTAAGATCTGTGGAGTTGTGGAAAGTGCCAAAAGATGTTTCATGTTGCGAAGGGACATAGGAAAGCTGCACAGCTGGTCTGACAGGTGACATATGGAGTTTAATGCGAAATGATATGAGGTGATTCACTTTGGAAGGAACAACAGGAATACAGAGTACAAGGCTAATGGTAAGATTCTTGGGAATGTAGATGATGGTGTACATAGATTCCAGCTTGATAAAGTTGTTAAGAAGGCATACGATGTGTTCAGGTTTATTGGTAGAGGGATTGAGTTTCAGAGCCATGAGATCATGCTGCAGCTGTACAAAACTCTGGCCAGGCCACACTTGGAGAATTGCGTTCAGTTCTAGTCAATGCATTGTCAGAAGTATGTGGAAGCTTCAGAAAGGGTACAGAGGAGATTTGCTAGGATGTTGTTTGGTATGAAGGGAAGGTCATCTGAGGAATTACTGAGGGGCTTGAGAATGTTTTCATTGGAGAGAAGATGGTTGAGAGGTGACCTAATTGAGTCATTTAAGATAATCAGAGGGTTAGATAGGGTGGACAATGAGAGCCTTTTTCCTTGGATAGTGACGGCCAGCCCGGGGGGGACAGAACATTTAACTGAGTGGTGATAGATACAGACAGATGTCAGAGGTAGTTTCTTTACTTATAGAGTAGTAGGGGCATAGAACGCCCTGCCTGCAACTGTAGTAGACTCGCCAATTTTAAGGGCATTTAAATTTTCATTGGATATACATATTTATGGAAATTGAATTGTGTGGGTTAGATGGTCTTCAGATTTGTTTCACAGGTCAACACAACATCGAGGGCTGAAGGGCCTGTAATGTGCTTTAATGTTCTATGTTCTATGGCCTATGATACTGTTCTTTTAACATGTTTTTTTTTCCTTGGCTTTGTTTCGGAGAGGTCGTTAAAGACACAGAACCCAAAAATTCTGGTTTTGAAGGTTATTAGGGCCAATTTGATTATTACTAACAGTCAAAGGCTTTTAAGTTGGTTAAAAAAAAACACTTGCTCAATTAAAGGAGTTTGGCCACCATTCTCAGCTTAATTTTTCTCTGGTCTGGCTATTCACCAAAAGTAGTCAGGTAGTTTGGCAACTGTTGGATCCAAAGAAGCAGGCCCATGCTGGTCCTCTCTCCCTGACAAATCTCCTGTAAACCTTTGTGTTTGATTTTACCTTTCATGAAAAGGACTGTTTATGCAGATTATTGGATCATTAATTTTGAAACAGCATCATTAAGTTGTGATAATCTGATTGATCTTCAGATTGGTTATATTATTCCGTATTCTGTTCTCCGTTGCTTGTGCTTTTCACTCGGTAATTATTTGGTTTTGCTTAAAACTGAGTACTTTAACCAACTGCATCACTCCTGGAATATCCCCGTTCCCCTTGCTTAAAACAACTAGCAAAGTTAGGTTCTGGGCTATCTTTTTGAAATATTTTGAGGGGTTTGGCCTTGTCCATAACATGTCCCTGGTCCTAAAGTGCTTCCCCACTGTCAACCTCGTCACCTGTCATGCCCTGTTTCCTGAGTCGTACACTGTTTGAGGAAACTTTCCTGAACACACTTAAAACATTTGAGTCCATATAAGCCCTTAACCCTCTGGCAATCCCGGTCTTTGTTAGGAAAATTAAAATCCCCTACTCTGCCAACCCTATTGTTCCCACAAGTCTCCCCAATCTCCTTGCATATTTGTTTCTCTAATTCCCATCGACTGAATTTGGGGGCGTGCAATAACCATATTCCTTAGCTCCATCCACAAAACCTCACTGGATGATCCTTCAGTTATTTCATCTCTCACTACTGCTGTGATACTCACCTTAATCAAAAATACAACATCCCCTCCACTCATTTCACCATCTCTGTGACACCTAAAGCAACTATACCCTGGCACATTAAGTTGCCAGTCCTGTCCCTTCATTAACGGTATTTCTGAAATGGCCATAATATTCTAATCCCACGTACTTATCCACGCACTAAGCTCTTCAACCTTACTTATCAGCCCTCTTCCATTGAAATCAATTCAATTTAATGCACCAAGCATTCTTTGCTAGCTCGTCAGAGGTGGGTAATGCAGAAAATCGAGATTAGAGTGAAGATTAGAGTGGTGCGGAAAAAGCACAGCAGGTCAGGCAGCATCCTGCTCCTTCGATGCTGCCTGACCTGCTGTGCTTTTCCAGCACCACTCTAATCTTGATTCCTTGCTCCCTGTCATGTTCCCACCTCCCCTACCTCTTCAATCCAGTATTTCTAATGATTGTATCTTATTTGAGCCTAGCACTTGTCTCCCTGCAGTTGACGATCCCACTCCCCTGCCAATTGCTTTAAATTCTCCCTTGCAGCTCGAGCAAACTTAATCACCAAGATATTGGTCACCCTCCAATTTAGAAGCAACCCATCCCTCATGAACAGGTATGTACGTGTTTTTCGAGGAGAATGCCCACAGGGAATTCCTGCACTCTCTGCCTACTTCCTTTGCCTTTCCTGTTGGTCACCCAGCTACTCTCTGCCTGCACCTTAGGTGTGACCACCTCAGTAACACTCTGATCTATGAAGCAAACAGCTTCTCAGATTATCCTGAATGCATCCAGCTCCAACTTGCTAACAAGAAGCTGTAGCTGGTCTTCTTCACAAAGGTGTAGTCATCCGGAACAATGGAAGTCTCCAACATCATGCAGGAGCAACATGGTACTGCCCTAACTGCCACTTTAATAGTTGTAAAACTAAAATGTAAAGTTGAAAGGACTTTACCTGAACCTACCTGCACTTTTTGTCGAGCCACTGCTCCCCGAGTCCTCTCGAGGCACATTCTTACTTCTTGCACTGCTGCCAACAAATTTTTCAATAGTACATGACTTCAGCCCTCCACTTTATTGTTTGATTAGATGAGGATGGAGAGAGGGAAACACTACAGTGATGTAGTGTTTGGGCCTTAACTAGTCCTTGACACCAGGCCAACCACCTGCTCTTCAGTGCAGGTGACTGCTTCTCGTCGTAGGGTGCCTTGCTGAGGCCCTTCTTCTGGTAGTGGTGACCATGGAGATACAGATCTTCACCACGACAACCTATCCGCATTGTCACAGTCCTCTGCTGGAGGACATGGAACATATTCAATATTTTACCTTCAAGCATTTTCTGTGGTGCAGAATGTCACAGGCTCAGCACTCTCCTTGAGAACAAATTTATTCCCATCTCAGTTGATGCTTAAAGTCTGAGCACATGTGAAAATTGACCATTGAAATAACAACAAAGGTAGAAATCAGTGCAATAATCAAGAATACTGGTAGATTACCATCGCGATTAGGGGACAATCAAACAGCGATGCTCGCTTGTATTTCACATCACACTGCTTCGCTCCTGAGCAGAGAGTATCTAAAACGGAATCATGTATTTGAGTAAAAGGTGCATATATGCTTCAAATCTGTGGTAAGTCAACTTTGAATGGGAGATAGAAAAACATGGGGCGGGTCTGCTGAGTTCATGACCGGAAAGATCTTCACCACGACAGTCAATCTGCATTGTCGCAGTCCTCTGCTTGAGGACTTGCAAAATATCCAATATTTTACATTCAAACGTTTTCTATGGCGCACAATGTCAACATCTCACCACTCTCTTTGACAACAAATTTATTCTCATCTCATGACTGCTGAAATGGCATGTTCTTACTTTATGTGTTCTTGTGAAACAACTTTTTTTTTAAAAAATGAATTGAATTTATTGTCACATGCACTGAGACACAGTGAAAAGTATTGTCTTGTGAGCAATACAAGCAGATAACATAGTTAAGTAGCATAGATAGTAAATAATAGGTAAACAGTGGCAAAAACAAAAATACAGGTACAAGTGAATGTTAAGAGTTTGTGAGTCCATTCAGTATTCTAACAACAGTAGGGTAGAAACTGTTGCAAAACCGGCTGGTGCATGTGTTCAGGCTTCTGTACCTTCTCCCTGATGGTAGAGGTTGTAGAAAAGCATTGCCAGGGTGAGAAGGATCTTTAAGAATGCTAGCGGCCTTTCCTTGACAGCAAGCCTGGTAGACGGATTCTATAGATGGGAGGTTGACCTTTGCGTTTGTCCAGGCCGAGTTTACCACTCTCTGTAACTGTCTCCGATCTTTAGTGGTACAGGTAGTGCCATACCAGGTAGAGATACACGCAGGCGGAATGCTTTCAATGGCGCACCAATAAAAGTAGGCAAGGCTATTCACCGTCATTCCAAATTTCCTCAGCTGCCTAAGGAAGAAAAGACGTTTTTGGGCCTTTGTTGCCAGTGGGTCCACATGAAGAGTCCAAGAAAGCTTGTTGTGAATGACCACTCCCAGGAGTTTGACATCTCCACTCGTTCCACCTCTGTGCTGTTAATGTGCAGAGGGGCATGAATAACATTCCGCTGAAAGTTAATAATGAGCTCCTTGGTTTTGCCAGCATTGAGAGCTAGGTTGTTCTCAGTGCACATTTTTCCAGGTCTTCCACATCCCATCTGCATTCTGTTTCATCGCCATCTGAGATTTGACCGACAATGATGGTGTCGTCAGTGATCTTGTAAATGGCATTATTCTGGATTAGTGGTGCTGGAAGAGCACAGCAGTTCAGGCAGCATCCAAGGAGCAGCGAAATCGGCGTTTCGGGCAAAAGCCCTTCTAAACCTGATAAAGGGCTTTTGTCCGAAACGTCGATTTCGCTGCTCCTTGGATGCTGCCTGAACTGTTGTGCTCTTCCAGCACCACTAATCCAGAATCTGGTTTCTAGATCTGCAGTCATTGTTTTTACCTTGTAAATGGCATTAGTCTGGTATTTGGCAATGTAGTCTTTGGTATACAGTGACCACAGTAGGGGATTGAGTACGCACCCCTGGAGTGTTGAGTATTAGTAAGGATGAAATATTATCCCCAGTCTTCACTGATTGTGGCCTGTGGGTCAGTAAACTGAGGATCCAGTTGCGGAGAATGGGGTTTAGTCCGAGATCACTATGTTTAGTAATCAGTCTCAAGGGGATAATAGCGTTGAAGACTGAATTGTAGTCAATGAGTAGGATTCTTAGATAGCTGTTCTTGGTGACAAGATGTTCTAGGGCAGAATGGAGGGCAAGTGAAAATCATAATAGATCAGGTGGAACATTTATTATTGATTGAATTCGATGTTCTTGGACCTTGGTTGTTGTGTTTATCTTATTATCTCTCCAATCTGAGTCAGAGAGAAACAGAATTTTTTTAACAGAATGTTAAGAAGTTCTTGGCTCCATTGTCTCCATGACAATCATCAGTCATCCATCTATTCTAGTCCTATTTGCCAGCACGTAGCTTATAACCTTGTGTGCCCTTGTGTTTGTAGGAGAAAGTGAGGACTGCAGATGCTAGAGTACCAAAGTCGTGCTGGAAAAACACATCAGGCCAGGCAGCATCCAAGGAGCAGGAGAATCGATGTTTCAGGCATAAGCCCTTGTATTTGTAGGGCCCATTTAAATTTTTCTTAAACGTTTTGATAGTTCCCGTTTCAAACCCAATCTCTCTCTGGCTTAAAGTTATTTTTACGGCAATGCTCTGATTCTGTTGACACATTTTTGTACTTTCATGCAGTGCCCACTTGTGGCCTGTATTTCTGTTTATTTGTCTCAGAGGTCAGATTACCCTACCCTACCTGCCTCATCTCTCTTGCTCCAAAAAGACATGCAAGGTTGTGCAAAATAGCTGTTGAACATTTCTACTTTGCGAAAGTTAATTGATAACTGAGAATCCACGAGATGAAGTGGAAGAAAGGTAAGGCAAAAAGGAAAAGTAAGAAAACAAAGTAAGAAAACAAGTGGTTAGCACTGCTGCCTCACAGCGCCAGAGACCCGGGTTCAATTCCCGTCTCAGGCGACTGACTGTGTGGAGTTTGCACGTTCTCCTCGTGTCTGCGTAGGTTTGCTCCGGTTTCCTCCCACAGTCCAAAGATGTGCGGGTCAGGTGAATTGGCCATGCTAACTTGCCCGTAGTGTTAGGTAAGGGGTAACTGTAGGGGTATGGGTGGGTTGCGCTTCGGCGGGTTGGTGTGGACTTGTAGGGCCGAACCTACCCACAGAGCTTTTAGCTCAGGGGTTGTAAGTGGCAAAGGGGGCTGATAAAAGAGTGGGAATATATTTACAAGTATGAATGCCAACAAAGGGAAAGTGAATATGATGCACTCTGTTGGAACTCTCTGCCTTTCGATATTATTTATATCATGAGTTTCGAAGGAACTAGTCAAAAAAGTTGCTTTACTGCTGCAGAGAAATGGGAGGGACCTGCTAATGATTCCCACGTTTGAGTCCTGATTGGTACGACGTTAAGACGATTAATTCGGGGCATAGGTTCTTTATGTATTTGCAGTGAATGGATGGGTTGCCAATAAAATAAATTCTTTCTGATTGGCACACCATTCAACACCTGTTATTCATGCCACTACTGACGCATATCGTCTGTCATCTGCAAGATACATTGCAACTCATTAACAAAGTTACTTCAACTTTCACATTCTATGCCTGCAATCTTTGTCATCCAGGAGGACGGAGGGGTTATTTACATGAGACTATTGCATTCTCCGAATTTTACCCCTTCTAGTCTTCCCAAAGCCACTTTACCACTCGTCGTATTTACAATTACAATGGAACGTTTTAGTCCCACAAACTCGGAAAAGCACACGAGTGCTCTCACCACATTAATCATTTGTAGATCGGAAAGACGACACCTTCCACCGTCACATGGATAATTAGAGACAGGCAAATTGCGGCTATTAAACTAAGTCTTCAGTGCTTGGTAAACTTTAAAAAGCGGAACTGTAGTGGTATCTGAACCAACATGTTTAGCATTTCTATTGGTAGGAGAGGCTATGACCCGAGGCCACAACCTTGGAATGAAGAGATCTTTTAGAACAGAGGTAAGGAGAAACATCGTAAGTGGGAGAGTGTTGAATCAATGCAATTCACTGAAATAGAAGGCTGTGGCGATCAAGGCCACAGATAGAGGTTCATAAGATGATCAGAGGAATAGATAGAGTAGACAGTCAGAAACTTTTTCCCCGGGTACAACAGAGTGTTACAAGGGGACATAAATTTAAGGTGAAGGGTGGAAGGTATAGGGGAGATGTCAGGGGTGGGTTCTTTACCCAGAGAGTGGTGGGGGCATGGAATGCACTGCCCGTGGGAGTGGTAGAGTCAGAATCATTGGCGACCTTTAAGCGGCAATTGGATAGGTACATGGATGGGTGCTTAATCTAGGATAGATGTTCGGCACAACATCGTGGGCCGAAGGGCCTGTTCTGTGCTGTATTGTTCTATGTTCTATGTTCTAAGGCATTGAGTATATTGTTGAGGTGAGTTCGTCTACTGAGTCAGTATGGATGGAAGTAATTAACAAGAAAGAAGAAGTAACTTTATTGTGTGTTTTCCAACGCCCCCCCAGCAGAAAGATGGAAGAACTGATCGGACAGCAGATCTTGGAAAGGTGTGGATATAACAGAGTTGTTGTTAATGGTGATCTCAACATCCCAATATTGATTGGGACCTCATTAGTGAAGATAGTTTGGATGGAACCGATTTTGTCAGGAGTGTCCAGGAAGGATTCCTGACTCAAAACGTAGATAGGTCGTCTAGAGCGGAGGACATATTGGATTTGGTGCTAGGCAACAAACTAGGCCAGGTGTCAGAACTCTAGTTGGGTGAAAGTTACCACAGCTGTCTCACCTTTACCATAGCCAAGGAGAGGGATAGGAAGATAGAGTATGGACAGGTATTTAATTGGGGGAAGGGAAGTTATACTGTTATTAGACAGGAGCTGTAGAGCATCAGTTGGGAACAATTGTCCTAAAGGAAATGCGCAACAGACATGTGGAGGCTGTTTCAGAAGCACTGATTGCGAGTTTTAGATAACTTTGCCCCACTGAGAGAGGCAACATAGAACGTAAAACATTACAGCACAATAAGGCCCTTCGGCCCTCGATGTTGTGCCAACCAGTGAAACCAATCCAAAGCCCATCTAACCTACGCTATTTGGTTTCAAGCATTTAGAATAAATGCTTAAAACTTTATCAAGAATTGTGCTCTCAATCGGAGTAAATGGCAACCTGGGGAATTTCAACACAGCAGACGGGGTCACAACAGTTGAGATTAGGAAACTTGCATGAACAGTGCAACTCATAAATGTACAAACGGACAGACGGTCCTGAAGCAGAGACTCAGGACATGCCTTTAAACGTGAGCTGTTGGACTTGATCTCTGATGAGGTGCAATAGCAACCTAGAGGAATTTCCTTTGAACCTGTTGGGATCAGTGATTTTGAGGATCACACTCATGCAGTTGTCCATGTGACGTCCTGCTCTCGAGTGGGGAAGAAGGAAGGTTCACTTGAAGGGCAGTTTTAAAATTCTGGAAAGGAATGCAAAAACGCAGATGCGGGAGAGTGAAGAGAAAAATAAGAATTGAAGAGTGTCAAAAACCGGCAGAAAATAAAAGTCGACGACTGCAGCAGAAAATAAATCCAGAGCGAGTAATAATGAGAAAGAAATCAGCATTCAAATTCTTATCTGAAAGCACACGGTATTTGAAACAAGACAGGAGAGGTGTCAGAACATGGGTAGATCCAGAGTGAAGCTTGCTCTACACTGTCCTCATCAAACAATCCCACGACAGAGAGAAAGCATGGAGTTAGACACACAGTAGACGTACCTCGACAATGTACTGCATCAAACACTCCCACACAAGGACAACACGTGATTAGAGACAGTAAAACTCTCTCTCCGCTCTACCCCATTAAATACTGTCAGAACAGGGATACTACACAGTTATATGCAAAGTAAAGCTGTCTCTACAATGTTCCCATCAAACGTTTCTGGACAGGAACAACACGGGGTTAGATACGGAGTAAAACTGTCTCTACACTCTACCCTGTTTAGTGCTCGCAGAACAGTGACAACCGGGATGAGTTACAGAGGAAAATACCCGTTACAACTTACCCTATCAAACAATACTACGACAGCACGAGGGTAGATTCAGGCTAAAGCTCACTCCACACTGCCCACATCATCACACCTAGGACAGGGTCAGCACAGGGTGGAGGCAAGAAGATTCAGAGTAAATTTACATTGTGATTTTTAAAATATTTTTGGTGGAGTATTCTAGGAGAGAGTAAATTGTCATGGAATAAAAGTGGGAGAAGTAGAGAGAGAGAGGAAAAGTAATAAAGGTTGGGTGTATCGGAAGGTGACAGAGAGAGACAAAGAAGTAGAGAAAGAGAGAAACAGAAGAGAAAGAAGAGAGAAAAAGCGGAAAGAAATGGTAACAGAGAGAAAAAGAGAAAAGTTGTCAGCGCTAGAGAGGAAAATGCAGAGGAGCATCCCTCAAACTGAGCTGAAGGACTGCCTGGAAGGATTTCTTCCATTGGGCTGTAGGTCTTTCTAGAAGGATCTCTCCCACTGACTGAAGAATTGTCTGGGAGGTCTCCCCCAGTTTAGTCTTGCTACTTCTCCCGGTCCCCACATACAACTGTTTTTTCCCCAAGTTTTCACAAAGGTCAAGTACTTAGAATCATTTCTCAAACGTTCCCCTGACTTCAGGACTCTAGTTGATATAAATCATTGACTGGGCTTCTGTACTGAACAAGAATCACTATTTATTCAAAGTAATAAGAATCAAAATAGGGGTTAGCAGTAATAAACTATCAGCATACAATAATATAAATTAAAACTCTAATGCCCTTGTGAATCCCCTCTTACATATGCATAGACAGGCAGTCAAAGAGATGGGGACAATATGTTATAGGTGAGAGAAATGGAGAGGCAGTTCCTATTCCTGTGCTTTTCAGAAAATGTCTCTGTTGCTCGTGCTGGTCAGAGCTTTCTTTTCAGTCGTCCTTCTCCAGATGATTCTACTGGTTTGCAAGTGGCACATGGCGGCTGTGTCACTTGTAAAATGCCATTGACATAGCAATTAGAACTCGCAGCTTAGAGAAAGTGATGAAGAAAAGATTAGTTCATTTTCTTCAGATTTTAAGTGAGGTTTTGACTATGGAGAACAGGGAGATGACTTCTGTTTCGTTCCATGAAACACTTCTCACTTTATTTTGTTCCCAGCCCCAAGCTGCTGAGTTACCCGAAAACCATCACATGACCGTTAGCAGGCAAATTGTCATTGTCATCGATGAATGGACACTAATCCATAGACCAATCTATTTGCTGGTAAACAGAGCTCATCTAGACTCAGTCTCCCTGGTTTTCAGTCTCTCCACAACCACTTTGATTTCTGCTTATTCAGACAGCTGTATACACAATACATCAGGAATTAAGCATCAGGAATTCTGCTTTCTAAAGTGGCCCCATATGGGTGACATTGACTTTTTTAAAAATTCCGTCTGGGACTTGGACATTATGTTTTGATTAAAGCTTAACAATAATAATCCCATACTCCCATCCTCTGACAGTTAGAAAAACATTTTTCCACAAAGGCGTAGACAGTAGCGGTTTAGCACGTTTTGAAATGAAACCTCTCGGTTCCCACAATGGCAGGAAGTCAGTAAGACAATTGCAGGCAGGCATACTATCAGAATGCATCTTCCTGTGTTGGTTAATTACCAGGGCGACTGACGAACTGGACCACAACTGTCAAGTCGGCTGGGTGGATACTCATCCCACTCGATAATTTAGTGCAAACTCAACAGGATAAATAAACAAAGCCTTTTCCCTGGAGTGGAGGAGTCCAGAATTAGAGGGCATAGGTTTAGGGTGAGCAGGAAATATATAAAAGGGACCTAAAGGGCAGCGTTTTCATGCAGAGCATGGTGCATGTATGGAATGAGCTTCCAGAGGAAGTGGTGGATGCTGGTACAATTGCAACATTTAAAAGGCATCTGGATGTGTATATGCATATGATTTAGAGGGATATGGGCCAAGAGCTGGGAAATGGGACTACATTAATTTAGGATATCTGGTCGACATGGACTAGTTGGACCGAAGGGTCTGTTTCCATGTTGTACATCTCTATGACTCTATAAGAGCTGTACCTTGGTCATCCTCTGCATATATTCATTTTGACTTTTTCATGCTATTCTCCGTCCATCAACAAAATATACAATCGCTGATTCGTGGCATCTCTCTGGTTAGGATGTCAGATCTACATCTAGATCTTACAGACTTAACGAGCCCTTTCTCATTTACTTTGGAACAAATGATCTCTTGGAATTAGATGTTGCCAAAATTTAATGTTCATCCAGTTCACCACTGCTTTCAACATCCTCTCATTTTGGTTCGTTTCGAATCCTATTTGCAAATGTCCAACGAAGCCACTCAAAGTAACTGTCCCTTTCTTTCACCGAGACATACGAATGCTTTTCTTTAAGTCATTCACGGGATGAGGGCATCACTCGCTCGGCCAACAATTATTGTCCATCCTCGGTTGCCCAGAGGGCTGTTAAGAGTCACCCACACTGCTATGGATCTGGATTTACATGTAGGCCAGACGATATAAGGATGGCAGCTTTCTTACCGAGAAGACATTAGTAAACTAGATGTTTCTTTTATTCTGACAATCGATACATAGTCATCAAAACAGATGTTTTTTTGGATTCAAATTTCAACATTTGCCATGATGGGATTCGAACCTAGGTCCCCAAAACATCCCGCCTCCGGCGACTGTCTGTGTGGTGTTTGCACATTCTCCCCGCATCTGCGTGGGTCTCCTCTGTGTGCTCTGGTTTCCTCCCATATTCCAAATGATGTGCAGGTCAGGTGTATTCGCCATGCTAAATTGCCCATAGTGTTAGGTGCATTAGTCAGGGGAAATCTAGGGAAAGTGAGTCTGGGTGGGTTAACTAGTCGGTGTGGACTTGTTGGGCTGAAGACCCTGTTTCCACACTGTATGGAATCGAATCCAATCTAACATATCTGGGTCTGTACATTAACAGGTCAGTGCTAATACCACTAGGTCATTCCCTCCCATGTCTACCTGCTGAGGGCAATGTGGGAACCCGTGTATCACTTAAGTATTCAATGGAGTGGCCTCGTCTCTTGGTTTCTACTGAACGTCTTCCCACACTTGCATTAAACACAGACACACACAGGCACAAGAGGCCTGGCACCATCATGCCCCCAGATTTGCATCTACTAACAGTGGATAAAAATAAACCATCTCTTCCACTTCCCTTACTGGACTCTGCCGCATTCTTCCCTCCAGTTGCAAAGCTCTGTATCCTAGCTGTCATTCTTGCCCTTGTTCTTGTGCTGGTTGTATTCCCCCTCCTTTTGTTTTTCCCTGTCAATACTGATCCTGATTGATGTGACCCTGTCGACCACAATTAAAACACAATACCGGAGGTCTAGTGTCCCCTTGCGCATCTGGTTGGCCTTGATAAGAAGTAACTTTATATTGCTCTGAATTCAAATTCACCAGCCTTTTATGATAGATCCACCTCTATCAGATATCAGAAATAAATCCAGTGTTTCCTGAATGTGAAAAACAAAGAGCAGAATTTGTAAAGAGAACCTGGTTATGTCTCGTATTCCTTAGAAGATATCTAATGATTTAAGAGTAAAGAATTGCAGATTGCCAAGGATGGGAAAACATTCTAGGATAGTATCCGTGAAAGTACCTGAACGAAAATTGCATGGATTTTTCAGAAAACATTTTGGATCAATTAGGCAGGCAAAATAAAACCTCTGTGACTGATCACTCAAAGTGCCAGGGGGAGATTGACAAATTATGATCTCGACTGTCAATACATAGAAAAATAGTATGCCCATTTGTCATAGCTGAGTCTGAGGGAATTGGTGATTACTGACTGTTTTGGGGATGGCTAGATCTGAATGGTCGGCACTGCGTTGCACATGATGAAGCATACCCCTCCTTAAAGCATTTCCATCCTTCCTATGATTAGGCGACCAGAACTCTGAGCAAAAACAAAAAGCACACACAAAGCAGGCGAATATCTTTTACCCCAATGTAAATCCGTCAATGTTTTACCAGACTGCATGAAGAAGTCAATCTCTTCACATGGAAAGAGTGGATCACTGGCCTGGCTCTAGTGTCAACCTGCTCGTGCTGGCTGGTATGAGATGGTTGTTTAATTTATTTTCATAATAAAAACAGCTAAACGGCCTCTCATCAGTGTCAGCAAGCTCGTCTTAGAATAGAACTGTTGACGTTTGCCATCAGTTCCCACAGCCAGAGGGTTTAAAAGGTCTCTCATCGGTGTAAACCACCGGCGTAACTAAAGGCTGGAAAACTTACTGAATCCACTGCCACACGTTCAGCAAGTGAATGATCAGTCAACAGTATGACTGCGTTTACAACCTACTAGCTAGGTTGGTCATTAGAACATAGGACCATAAGATGCAACAGCAGAAATGAGGCCATTCAGCCCACCGAGTCTGCTCTGCCATTCAATCATAGCTGATAAGTTCCCCAACCCTAGACGCCTGCTTTCTCCTCACCACTCTTGATTCCCTCAAACAAGGTCTTATGTACCTCCATCATAAGTATAGAAAATAGAACATAGAATAGTAAAGCACTGTATAGGCCCTTCGGCCCATGATCATGTGCCAAGCATTGATCTTAATCTAAGATCAAAGGAACCTATACGCCGCTCAATTTACTGTCGTCCATGCCTTTGTCCATCAGTCGCTTAACTGTCCCCAATGTCTCTGGCTTTATTACCATCACTGTAAGTATTCTACCTTAAATCACCTTTAAATTACGGCCCCTCCTGACAGCCATTTCTGCCTTGGGGAAAAGTCTCTGCCTATCTACTCTATCTATGGCTATCATTACCTTGTACAACTCTATCAAGTTGCCTCGCTTCTTTTTTCTCTCCAGTGTGAACACCCTAGCTCACTCAACCTCTCCTCAGAAGACAAGCCCTCAAATCCAGGCAGCATCCTGGTAAATCTCCACTGCACCCCACCGCCCCCCCCCAAAAAAAAAATTTACATCCTTGCTATAAATTAGGCGAAAATAACTGAACAAAATATTCCAATTGTGATCTAACCAGGGTTTTATTAATCTGCAGCAAAACCTCGTGGCTGTTAAACTCAATACCCCTGTTAATGAAAGCCAAAACACCATATGCCTTCTCAGCAACCTTACAAACCTGGGTGGCACTTTCAGGGATCTATGTTCGTGGACTCCAAGATCCTGCTGTTTCTCCACACTGCAAAGAATCCTGAAATTAACCCTGTATTCAGCATTCAAATTTGACCTTCCAAAGTGAATCTCATCATCTTTACCCAGGTTAAACTTCATCTACCACGTCTCAGCCCAGCTCTGCATCCTGTCAATGTCTTGTTATAGCCTGCAACACCCCTCGATACTATCGAGAAAACCACCGATCTTTGCGTCATCGGCAAAGTTATAAATCCACACTTCCACTTCTTTACCCAAGTCATTTATAAAAACTACAACAGCAAAGGCCCAAGAACAAATCTCTGCGTTAAACCACTGGTGACCGACCTCCAGGAGGATTACTTTCCATCCACTGCCACACACTGTCTTCCTTTGGCCAGCCAGTTCTGTATCCACACAGTCAAATTTCCCTCTATCCCATTACTCTTAATTTTGCCAGTGAACATACCACGTGGAACCTTATCAAATGACTTACTGAAAATCACATACACCATAACCACTGCTCGAGCTTCGTCAACTTGTCACATCCTCAAAGAACTCAATAAAGCTTGCAAGCATTACCTGCCCCGCACGATGATATTAAATCAATCAATCCATGTTTTTCCAAATAGTCATAAATTCTATCTCTCAGAATCCTTTCCATTACCTCGCTTACCACATACATAAAACTGACTGGTCTGCAATTCCCAGGGTTTTACGTGTTCCCTTTCTTGAATGCAGTAACAATATTCACCTCCCTCCAATCATGCAGTACAACGCCTGTGTAAAGTGAGGATGCAAAGATCATCACCAGAGGTGCAGCAATTTCATTTTCACTTTCCGTAGTAACCTTGGATATATCTGCTCCGGCCCTAGGGATTTATCTATCTTTGATGCTTCCCATAATTTCCATCACATTCACTTTATTAACATAAATGTGCTCGTCTACTAAACTGACCCATGGTGTTCTCACATCAACAAGGTCCCTCTCTCCCGTGAATACTGAAGCAAAAATCTCATTTAATGCCTCCCCATCTCTTAGACACCAGGCTGAAGTTCATTCCACTATTCTAATTAATCTACCATCTCTCTGATCATTCGCTGATTCCTCACGAAAGGGTAGAAAGCCTTTGGGCTTTCCCTGATCCTTCCTGCTATGGCTGTTTTGTGACCTTCCCCCCACCCCCTCCCCAGCTGTACTCAGTGCAATTTTGAGTCCCTTCCTAGCTACCCTGTAATCCTCTAAAGCTATGCCAGATCCTTGCTTCTATAATTATGCTTCCACCTTCCACTTGACAGAAAACTCTGGTGTGGCCACACCTGGAGAATTGCACACATCTCTGGGTAGCACATTATAGGAAGGATGTGGAAGCTTTGGAAAGTGGTCAGAGGAAAATACGAGGATGTTGCCTGAAATGGAGGAAAACACATACGAAAAAAAGGCTGAGAAACCTGAGACTGTTTTTGTTAAAGAGAAGAAGGTTGAGAGGTGACTTAATTGAAACTTATAAGATAATTAGATGGTTAGATAGGGTGGCAAGTGAAGCCCCTTTCCCTCGGATAGTGATTGCTAGCACAAAGGGACATTAACTTGAGGGATGATAGATAAAGGACAGATGTCAAAGTTAGTTGCTTTACTCAGAGTAGTAGGGACGCAGAACACTGCCTGCAACACTAGTAAACTCCCCAGATTTAAGGGTGCTTAAATTGACATTTTTTAAAGCGTTTTTTTCAAGCGTTTATTCTAAACGACTTTTTAACATCTCCCATATCAAGAAAAATGAAGCATAATTAATAAGTTTTTTTTAAAGAAATGAAACAATAAGTCATAACACCATTAACATGAGATATATAGGCCAGTATCCATAGGTCATACATTACAAAGTAATTTTGCATATATGTTGGTTACATTGGACAATACCAGTTGCACCTTATCTATACATTTTCCGTTAAACCTCGGATAACAAATCTCCGATAACGTTTTCAGGACCCACAATGGGACAACCTGGAATTTGAAAACCCATAACATACGACTGCAACGAAATAGTGTCATATATCTGATTTTAAATCTTTCCAAATAAGTGTGTTGTGGTCCATGTACAAAACTGTCTCTGATGCATTGTTCGTAACATAAACATTAAGGCATTGTAAGGCTAGTATTAAACTTCATAATTTTTTTTCTGGTGGATTGAAATTTTCTTTGGTGGATATTGAGTTACTTTAAAAAAAAACAAATTGTGCTTTTAATTTCACTATCATTCTCCTGCGTCTAAAGCTCTACGCCCTACATCGTTAGGGTCGATTGCAACTTTAAAAGTTTTGAAGACATTTGATGTGGCTCAAGCTGGTGTGGCGGTTAACATGACTTTTAGATTCTCAAATGTCTCCTGTCATTATTCTGGCCGTTGAAATTTCGTGCTCTTCTTTCGAAAATTCATCAAGGGTGCCACCATGCTACTAAAGCTTAGGACAAATTTCTGGTAGAATCCACTCAGTCCCAAAAAGTGAACAACCTCTTGTTTTGAGGATGCGCTTGGAAATTCCTCAATGGCCATCATCTTCATGTTCCTCAGGGTCATTTTCCTATGTCCAATGTTGTCATCCAACAATGTCACCTCTGCCTTTGTGAATTCCATTTATGCTCTAGATATAACCAGATTTGCCTTTCTGTGATCTTTCAAAGTGCTCCGCCAAATGCAGCATGTGATAATTCCATGAATGACTAAAGATCACAAAATATACGGCTCAAATAGTTAGTAAAATTGTCAAACAACTCTATTCATCTATGTTTGGAAAGTGGCAGGTTCGATCTTCATTCCACTTTAAATTTATATCGCCCATTTCGGGTTACAAATGCAGAATCTTCTTTCATGCTCTCCTGCCAGTAACCACGCAGTAAATCCAACATTGTGAAGTAAGTGGCATACCCTACATTTACTACACAGTCCTCCAGTTGTGAAATTGGCTATGAGTCTGATTTAGTTCTGGCATTGACCTTCCGATAATCCACACAGAATCTTTGAGTATCATCAGGCTTCAGAACTAACATGACCCGGGAATACCACTCATTTGGATTGGTTGGATGATGTCTTCTTGAAGTGTTGCTTCCAATTCTTTCTATACCTGTGCTGCATTGGAAAGTCTAACATTATATGTTTCAGATACATTAAAAACACACAATGATACCAGGTGTTGAGAGTCACACATACAACAGACAAAGTCACAAGAAATATTTCCAGACAGCTCAGTGTTAAACTGGATAATCGTTATCATTTGCCATCTCGCAGTTGGGTTATCTGTGCCAATTCGAAGGGCATCATTAGTCCAGGAAATAGCGAAGGTTGAAGAACACGTGTTGGTTGTAGTGGACGTTGATTTTCTTTGTCAATTCAAGCTTCTGTAATTTTATTTGAGTGGATGACACCTTTTGGAAGAGTATATCATCATTAGATACTTCTTCATGTTGACAGCTTTTGTGATGTAAAAGAAGCTTTGTTTGTAAAAGACGACATTGTAAGTTGAAGAAACATTATGATTAAGGGGGGAAACTTAGACACTTCCATAAGATCATGAGAGGTATGGATGGGCTGAATGCTCTCAGTATTTTCCCCAGATAGGAGAATCAAAGATTATAGGTCATCAGTTCAAAATTTAGAGGGGAAAGAATAAAATGAGGCCTAAGGGGCTACCTTTTTACACAGAAGGTAGTACATATATGAAGCAAGCTGTCAGCAGAAGTGGTTGAAGTAGTTATACTAACAACATTTAAAAGGCATTTGGACAAATACATGGATAGGAAAGGTTTAGAATGACAGGTCAACTTCATGGAAATGGAGTTAGTGTTGATGGACATTTAGTTCAGCACAGAATAGTTTGAGCCAAAGCATCCGTCTCCGTGCTGTAGGTCTAGGGTCCTTATGTCTCTATGAGAGGGTCCCTGTCTTACCAGTCTATATTTAGGTGTTTAATTATGTTAAGTGTAGTATTAGTTTCAAATTGTTGCATTAGTTAGAAAATCTCTCACAACCACTTTGTAAAAACACCAGATAATGTATTAGAAAAAAGTTGCAATGCATATCAATATAATCCACTTCAATGTCTTAATATGTCTCAAAAATTAAAAGGGAAAGGGACATTCCTACAGCCTAACACTTCTCAGACTACATTCACGCAGCCTGAGAGACTGTCGTCATAAAAACAAATTTAATTCCTGCATTGTCAAAAGAGATGATATTGATGAAGTAAAATTATACTGACATGTCTAGTATAAAAGCTAAGTACACCTGGCCACAGACCACTGATGTTATTTTAGCAATATTCCAATCATAAAATTAATTTCTTCGTTTCATGAAACAAACATTCATGTTTTCAACTCTACAAACACATCCACAGTCACCACACTAAATTAGAGGAGATACAGTTTTACTGTCAGCAATAATGACGAAGACTATCCAGCAAAATTGTGACTTGGAGGCATTGGTTTTGGATTTGGGTAGACAAAGTTAAGAATCACACAACACGAGGGTATATTCCAATGGGTTTATTTGGAAACACTAGCGTTTGGGGTGCTGTTTCTTCATCAACCACCTGATGAAGGAGCAATGCTCCAAAAGCTAGTGCTTTCAAATAAATTTGTTGGGCTAGAATCTGGTGTTGTGTGATTTTCAGCAAAATAATGCAATGCTTTACATGGAGGCGAGAGCCTATCCAGGGTAAAACAAGGCCAGCCCCAACTCGCCAAATGGCCCCTACTTACTCGGAGAGATATTTTTTGCAAGGGTCTCCCATTTTAAGAGAAGTAAGCTAGTGAAATGATCATAGTCTAGCTGACAATCAGCATCCCGCTAATTGGCTTACATTTTTCGGAGTTGTAGAGTTTCAAACTGAAATTAACACGGACACTGTGGAATATACAAAAGAGATTTCTCGGTCAGGATTTTCAACAGTCACGGTGCAAAAAGGCAACAACATTCAAATCAAGTGTAACAAGCCCAAAGGTCCTGAAGAAGGGCTTATGCCCGAAACATCGATTCTCCTGCTCCTTTGTTGCTGCCTGACCTGCTGCGCTTTTCCAGCAACACATTATTAAGCTAACAAACCAAAGTCTTGTGCTTCAGAAAGATGCCAGTAGCCCCGTTGGATAGCCTTCAGTAATCATGAATTGACTACTCCTGCATTCGTGCCTACAATGGTCCATTTATAACATGCCTTTGTGCCCATCCTGAATAAACTTCTGGAAATTAGTGGTGACTGATATGATTGATTCATTGAATTTCAACATTTTTCCTTGTTTCACTCATGGGATGAGGCATCGTTGGACAAGCCAACATTTGTTGCCCTCCCTAATTGTCCAGAGGGCAGTTAAGAATCAACCATATTGCTGTCTGTCTGGAATCACATGTAGGGTGGTAGATTCCTTCCCTGAAGAAGGTTAGTGAACTAGATGGGTTTTTTCTTTGACAATCAGCAATGGATTCACAGTAATCAGTAGGCTCTTACTTCCACATAGTGTAATTTTAACTCTATCTGCCGTAGCAGGATTCAAACCTGGTTTCCCAGGACATTACTTAGGTCTCTGGATTATCAGTCTAAGCAATAATACCGCTCGGCCATTATCTTCCCCACTTGTTGCAGATCCACAAACATATTCACAGGAAGGTCTCCACTTTCCAAAAGGATGGAATGCCAAGTTTGTTAAATAAACAAAATTAAATTCAAGTAGTTGTTGTGTGACTATCTGATTGCTGATTATACAATGCTCCACCCTATCTCCCAGCTCTCACTTCCCCATCACCCCCAAAACATCCAGCAAACACCATATTACAACATCTCCCAGGTGGCATCACTCCAATGTTAAGCATCAACATTTAGTTGCACACCTTCTAATCTGATTCAGTGTCAAGAGCTTACATACAGGCTGAACTGAAACACTAGTACATGGAACTCATGATGTCTTATTCTACACTATTGCTTTTGATCCTTACCTCTGTTTCTCTTGTGAACCTTGATGCCAAAACAGAAAGGAATATAACTGGTATCGGTGTGAGGATATGTTTCCTTTCCTGAGCACGTCCAAACAGGTTAATTTTGAATGTAATGTTTTAATTCATTTTTAGAATTCATTGAAATTCAGATTAAGAACTAAATCTAGCTGTGGATATTGTTCATGAGATACTTATTTGTTCAACAATGTACTTCAACAGACTGAACGGAATCTGTGCAGATATAGCTACTCAAAATATCAGGTAAAGCATCTTTTATAAAACATGTTGCACTGAATTTTTTTAAAAAGTCATTGGATTCACACAAGGTCTATATTTGTGCACTGTTCTAACTTTATTATGAACGTGTATGACTTTGAGTGGCTTTAAGAAACTGGAAATTGCACCACTGTAATAAAGCAAATAGAGAACTTAAGTTACTGTTTCCGTCATATGACGGCCCTTGAGCCCCGCCCGTCCAACCGCCACCAGGACAGAACCCCATTGGTTCTCACCTACCACCCCACCAACCTCCATATACAGCGTATCATCCGCTGTCATTTCCGCCACCTCCAAACGGACCCCACCACCAGGGATAGATTTCCCTCCCCTCCCCTATCAGCGTTCCTCAAAGACCACTCCCTTCGTGACTCCCTCGTCAGGTCCACACCCCCCACCAACCCAATCTCCACTCCTGGCACCTTCCCCTGCAACCGCAGGAAATGCAAAACTTGCGCCCACACCTCCTCCCTTACCTCTCTCCAAGGCCCCAAGGGATCCTTCCATATCTGCCACAAATTCACCTGCACCTCCACACACATCATCTATTGCATCCGCTGCACCCGATGTAGCCTCCTCTATATTGGGGAGACGGGCTGCCTACTTGCGGAACGCTTCAGGGAACACCTCTGGGTTGGTTGGTCCGGGCGTCCCAACCACCCTGTGGCTCAACACTTTAACTCTCCCTCCCACTCCACCAAGGACATGCAGGTCCTTGGACTCCTCCATCGCCAGAACATAACAGCATGACGGTTGGAGGAAGAGCGCCTCATCTTCCGCCTGGGAACCCTGCAACCACAAGGGATGAACTCATTTCTTCAGTTTCCTCATTTCCCTACCCCCCACCTTGTCTCAATCGATTCCCTCGAACTCAGCACCGCCCTCCTAACCTGCAATTTTCTTCCTGACCTCTCCGCCCCCACCCCACTCCGGCCTATCACCCTCACCTTGACCTCCTTCCACCTATCACATCTCCATCGCCCCTCCCCCAAGTCCCTCCTCCGTACCTGCTGGACACACTTTCCTCATTCCTGATGAAGGGCTTGTGCCCAAAACGTCGAATTTCCTGTTCCTTGGATGCTGCCTGACCTGCTGCGCTTTAACCAGCAACACATTTTCAGCTCTGATCTCCAGCATCTGCAGACCTCACTTTTTACTCGAAGAGAGTTGAGAGCCTTGCTGTCTCTGACGAAGACTTCATGCACACTGCTGGTATTATGAAATCCAAATAATTACCAGTATTACTAATTTAATAGACATTTGGAATTTAACATGAAAATAAACACTTGTGTTTTTGAGATAGATCTTTGGCTATTCTCCATCGTTCACTTTAATTGAATGATTAACAAAACTGTTATATCATCGTGTTCTTCAGCTGCTATCTAACCCTGGATTGGGTTACCACATAAATAAATGTGCTTGAGCAGCAACTTAAATTCACCAGCATATACCCAACTCGTTGAAATATATGTTCAGAAGCAGTGTGGTTCTCAATATTTTTACCTGTAACGTTATAATACATGAACTCCATAACAAAGAACAACCAGAGCAATATGAAACTGCCAGAAGTGTAAAACTATAGACTTTCATCTACTCTCCATCTCTGAGTTATTGCATTTCTCTTCTTTGTTCTGACACTTCAGTCCCTTATGGATGCAGCTAGCCACTAAAATGTTTTGGACTGTCATAACATTGAGCAATAAAACTAAAGTGAAAGGGAGCAACGGGCTTATAATCCTGTCAAACCAATCAAATTCCACCCATCCAGACTTCGTAAAATAGCTCGGCTTTGCTGTACTCAACCAAAGCTAAGAATTGGAACCAAGGAGAATTGGAGCCTGGGTGGGAAGGCCCGTATCTTGTTCTGCTAGCCACGTGCACAGTGGTCAGAATCAAAGAAAGACTCAAGTGACTGAACAGAACTCAATGCAAGAAAGCACTGTCTCAGAGGGAACCTGGCTCCTGGTGGGTCTTGTGAAGTTGGGTGGGCTCGTGCTTCAGGTCCTGAGGCAATGCCATTCAACAAGGGCTAAACGTCCTTGTTGTTTTGTATTTCTTATGGTCCTTGTCAGTTTTATTCAGCATGATTGTACGCACTTTGGCTCACAGCTGCTACCCTCCATCCCATTACCTGCACTGCAGGTTAAAATCCCTTTGGCAGTGAGACCCTTCCTTGGCGCTGAGTCCCTGATCCTGGACCTGATCATTGCTGACACTTCAGATTCTGACAACTATCTGGCCGACTCTGAGCCTCTTCCTCTGTAAAATCCCCCTGGCTCTGGACAGATTTGCCCTTTTGCTGAAGCTCCTGACCTCCTCCTGTGATTGTGAAAAAAAAGAGGGATTGTGGAAGCCACTTTCTTGGACATGGCTTCCCTCCTGATTAAGGATCACTGCCCATTCATGTAGTTGTGTAGATGCACCTTAAATGACACTAATCGTGCCCACCTCTACCACCTTAACTAGAAACGCATTGCAGGCACTCAACACCCCCTGCATAAAGAACTTTCTACGCATATCTCCCTTTACCTTTTCCCCTCTCATGGAATCGTGACCCCGAGTTATTGAGATGCCCATACTGGACAAAAGTTTCTTGCGATCCATCCTGTCTATGCCACTCAACCTCCGTCTTTCCAATGAAAATGATCCTGATCTACTCACCTCTATTCATGGTTAGTGTCCTCCATTACAGGCAACATTCTGGTGAACCACTGCTGCACCCTCTCCTAAGCATCCACATTCTTTTGGTAATGTGGTGATCAGAACTGTACACAGTATTCCAAATGTGGCCAAATCAAAGTCCTATACAACCACAACATGACCTGCCAACTCTTGAGCTCAATACCCCATCAGAAGAAGGAAAGCATGTCATACGCCTTCTTAACCATTCAAGAGACCAGCGTTGCCACCTCCAGGGTACAATGGACCTGAAAATCCAGATCCCTCTGTACATCAATTTTTCCCAGGGCTTTTCCATTTACTGTATCATTTGCTCTGCAATATAACTTCCCAACATATAGACTAAATTCCCCGACTGATGAAGGTCAATGTGCCAAAATACTTCTTCATTGCCCTGTCTACTTATGACTCCACTTTTAAAGAACCATGCACCTGAACTCCAAGGTCCCTGTATTCCACGACACTCCCTTAAGGCTCTACCATTCATCATGAAATTCCTTCCTTGATTTGACTTTCCAAAATGCAAGACCTCACATTTATCTGTATTAAACTCCATTTAGTCACAGAGTCATAGAGGTGTACAGCATGGAAACAGACCCTTTGGTCCAACCCGTCCATGCCGACCAGACATCCAAACCCAATCTAGTCCCACCTGACAGCATCTGGCCCATACCCTCCAAATCCTTCCTATTCATATACGCATCCAAATGCATATTAAATGTTGCAATTGTACCAGCCTCCACCACATCCTCTGGCAGCTCATTCCATACATGTACCATCTTCTGCGTGAAAAAGTTGCCTCTTAGTTTTTTTTATATCGTTCCCCTCTCACCCTAAACCTATGCCCTCTTGTTCTGGACTCGCCGACCCCAGGGAAAAGACTGCCTATTTATCCTATCCATTCCCCTCAATTTTGTAAACCTCTAAGGTCAGCCCTCAGCCTCTGACGTTCCAGGGAAAACAGTCCCAGCCTATTTAGCCTCGCCTGTAGCTCAAATCCTCCAACCCCGGCATCATCCTTGTGAAACTTGAAAGGGTTCGGAAATGATTTACAACATCTTTCCAATAGGAAGGAGACTAGAATTGCATGCAATATTCCAATAGTGGCCTATCCAATGCCCTGTACAGCTGCAACATGACCTCCCAACTCCTGTACTCAATACTCTGACCAATAAAGGAAATCATACCAAATGCCTTCTTCACTATCCTATCTACCTGCGACTCCACTTTCAAGGAGCTATGAACTTCACTCCAAGGGGTCTTTGCCCAGCAACACTCCCTACACCTTACCATTAAGTGTATAAGTCCTGCTAAGATTTGCTTTCCCAAAATGCAGCACCTCGCATTTATCTGAACTAAACTCCATCTGCCACTTTTCGGCCCATTGGCCCATCTGGTCCAGATCTGGTTGTATTCTGAGGTAACCCTCTTTGCTGTCCACTACACCTCCAATTTTGGTGTCATCTGCAAACTTACTAACTGTACCTCTTATGCTCACATCCAAATCATTTATGTAAATGACAAAAAGTAGAGGGCCCAGCACCGATCCTTGTGGCACTCCACTGGTCACAGGCCTCCAGTCTGAAAAACAACACTCCACAACCACTGCTGTCTTCTACCATTGAGCCAGTTCTGTGTCTAAATGGCTAGTTCTCCCTGTATTCCGTGAGATCTAACCTTGCTAATCAGTCTCCCATGGGGAACCTTGTCGAACGCCTTACTGAAGTCCATATAGATCACATCTACTGCTTTGCCGTCAATCTCCTTTGTTACTTCTTCAAAAACTTCAATCAAGTTTGTGAGACATGATTTCCCATGCATAAAGCCATGTTGACTATCCCTAATCAGTCCTTGCCTTTCCAAATACACATGCATCCTGTCCCTCAGGGTTCTCTCCAACAACTTGCCCACCACCTACGTCAGGCTCACCGGTCTATAGTTCCCTGGCTTGTCCTTACCACCCTTCTTAAACAGAGGCACAATAGTCGCCAACCTCCAGTCTTCCGGCACCTCACCTGTGACTATCGATGATACAAATATCTCAGCAAGAGGCCCAGCAATCACTTCTCTAGCTTCCCACAAAGTTTCGGGTACACCTGATCAGGTCCTGGGGATTTATCCACCTTTAACCATTTCAAGACATCCTGCACTTCCTCCTCTGTAATCTGGACATTTTGCAAGATGTCACCATCTATTTCCCTACAGTCTATAATCTTCCATATCCTTTTCCACAGTAAATACTGATGCAAAATATTCATTTAGTATCTCCCCCATTTTCTGTGGCTCCACACAAAGGCCAGCTTGCTGAATTGAGAGGTCCTATTCTCTCCCTAGTTACCCTTTTGTCCTCGATATATATTTATAAAAACACTTTGGATTCTCCTTAATTCTATTTGTCAAAGCTATCTCATATCCCCGTTTTGCCCTCTGTATTTCCCTCTTTAGTATACTCCTACTTCTTTATACTCGAAGGATCCACTCGATCTATCCTGTCTATACCTGACATATGCTTCCTTCTTTTTCTTAACCAAACTCTCAATTTCTTTAGTCATCTAGCATTTCCTATACCCACCAGCCTTTCCTTTCACCCCGACAGGAATATACTTTCTCTGGATTCTTGTTATATCATTTCTGAAGGCTTTCCATTTTCCAGCCATCCCTTTACCTGCCAACATCTGCCTCCAATCAGCTTTCAAAAGTTTTTGCCTAATACCGTCAAAATTGGCCTTTCTCCAATTTAGAACTTCAACTTTTAGATCTGGTTTATCCTTTTCCATCACGATTTTAAATTATGGTCGCTGGCCCCAAAGTGCTCCCCCACTGACACCTCAGTCACCTGCCCTGCCTTATTTCCCAAGAGTAGGTCAAGTTTTGCACCTTCTCCAGTAGGTACATCCACATACTGAATCAAAAAATTTTCTTGTACACACTTTACAAATTCCTCTCCATCTAAACCTTTAACACTATGGCAGCCCCAGTCGATGTTTGGAAAGTTAAAATCCCTTATAATAACTACCCTATTATTCCTACAGATAGCTGAGATCTCCTTACAAGTTTGTTTCTCAAGTTCCCTCTGACTATTGGGGGGTCTATAATACAATCCCAATAGGGTGATCACCCCTTTTTTATTTCTCAGTTCCACCCAAATAGCTTGCCTGGATGTATTTCCAGGAATATCCTCCCTCAGCACAACTGTAATGCTATCCCTTATCAAAAATGCTACTCCCCATCCTCTCTTGCCTCCCTTTCTATCCTTCCTGTAGCATTTCTATCCTGGAACATTTAAACTGCCAGTCCTGCCCATCCCTGAGCCATGTTTCCGTAATTGCGATGATATCCCAGTCCCATGTTCCAAACCATGCCTGGAGTTCATCTGCCTTCCCTGTTAAGCCCCTTGCATTGAAATAAATGCAGTTTCATTTATTAGCCCTATCTTGTCCCTGCCTGCCCTGACTGTTTGACTCACTTCTGTTCTCAGCTGTACCCGTCTCAGATCGATCTCTTTCCTCATTATCTCCCTGGGTCCCACCCCCCACCTTGCTAGTTTTAAATCGTCCCAAGCACTTCTCGCAAATTTCCCTGCCAGTATATTAGTGCCCTTCCAATTTAGTTGCAATCCATCCTTCTTGTACAGGTCACTTCTACACCAGAAGAGATTCCAATAATCCAAAAATGTGAATCCTTCTCGCATACACCAGTTCCTCAGCCATGCATTCATCTGCTCCAAATCTCCTATTCCTGCCCTCACTAGCTCGTAGCACTGGGAGTAATTCAGATATTACTACCTGAGAGGACCTCCTTTTTAAATTTCTGCCTAACTCTCTAATCTCCATTCAGAATCTCAACCTTTACCCTTCCAATGTCATTTGTTCCAATGTCACTGGCCCCTCTCCCCCATGAGAACATTCTGCACCCTCTCCAAGACATCCTTGATCCTGGCACCAGGGAAACAACACACCATTCTGATTTTTTTTCTGCTGGCCACAGAAACATCTGTCTGTACCTCTGACTACAGAATCCCCTAACACAACTGATCTCTTGGAAGCCGATGTACCCCTCGTTGCATTAGAGCCAGTCTCAATATCAGAAACTTGGCTGTTCATGTTATGTTCCCCTGAGAATCCATCATCTCCTACATTTTCCAAAACAGCATTCCTGCACTAGTTGTCTACCTCTCTTACCCTTCCTGGAGTTAACCCATCTATGTGACTGTATCTGAGACTTCCCCCTTCCTATAACTGCCATCCATCACATACTGTTGCTGTTACAAATTCCTCATTTCTTCTATCTGTCTCTCCAACCAATCCACTCGATCTGATAATATTCGCATCTAACAGCATTTATGGCAGATATAATCTGCAGTAACCCTAAATGCTCTTTAGACTCCCACATCTGACAAGTAGTACATATCAGTGCAACGGCCATCTTTGCTCCTTCACAATCTACAGACTCAGAAAATATCTCTCTCTCTCTCTCCACACTGTCCTCACCCATTTACCATTTCCCGGCCTACTTCCCCAGCTGATCAAGGTCCTGCTGCAATTTCTGGTAACCTTCATCTCTATCCACGATGCCATCTATTTTAATGCCATCAGCAAACTTACTAATCATGCTCTGTACATTCTTATCTAAATCAGTGATATATGTAACAAACACCAGTGAGCCCAGCACCAACTCCTTAGACATTCTACTCGTCACAGGCCTCCAGTTCGACAAGCATCCTTCCACTATTAGCCTCTGCATCCTATCACCAAGCCAGCTTTGTATCTAATTTGCCAGCTTGCCCTGAATTTCATGTGAGCTAACCTTCCAGAGCAGCCTTCCCATGTGGAACTTTATCAAAGGCCTTACTGAAATCCACATAAAATGTGTCTACCGCCATACACTCATCAACCTTCCTTGTCACTTCATCAAAGAACGCTGACAACTTGGTGAGGCATGATCTCCCATGCACAAAGCCATGCTGACTGCTCCTAATCAGACCCTGTCTTTCCAAATGCATGCACATAGAGTCAGAGAGATGTATAGCACAGAAACAGACCCTTCAGATCAACTTGTCCATGCCAACGAGAAATCCTAACCTCATCTAGTCCCATTTGCCAGCACTTGGCCCAGATTCCTCTCAACTCTTACTCTTCATATACCCATCCAGTTGCCTTTTAAAAGCTCTAGTTGTACCAGCCTCCACCACTTCCTCTGGCAATTCATTCCATACATGCACCACTCTCGGCTTGAAACATTTGCCCCTTAGGCCCCATTTACATCTTTACCCTCTCATCCTAAACTATGCTGTCTAGTTCCGGACTCAGTCGCCCCAGGGAAAAGACTTGTCTGCTTATCCTATCCATGCCCCTCAGGATTTCATAAACACGTATAAAAGGTCACTCCTCAGTCTCTGACACTCCAGGGAAAACAGCCCCAGCCTGTTTTGGCTCTCCAGAGAGTTCAAATCCTCCAAATCTGGCAACATCCTTGTATATCTTTTGTGAACCCTTTCAAGTTTCACAACATCCTTCCAATAAGAAGAAGGAGACTAGAATTGCACGCAATGTTTCAAAAGTGGCGAACCAATGGCCCATACAGCCACAACACATTTCAATGTCTATACTTAATGCTCTGACCAATAAAGGAAAGTATACCAAATGCCTTCTTCACTATCTTACCTAGCTGCAACTCTACTTTCAAGGAATTAGAAAACCTCCCTAGGGTCGGTGTGGACTTGTTGGGCCGAAGGGCCTGTTTCCACACTGTAAGTAATCTAATCTAATCTAATTACCATTAAGTGAATAAGTCATAGAGTCATAGACATGTACAGCATGGAAACACATCCTTTGGTCCAACCCGTCCATGTTGATCAGATATCCCAACCCAATCTTGTCCCACCTGACAGCACCTGGCCCATATCCCTCCAAACCCTTCCTATTCATGTATCCACCCAAATACCTCTTAAATGTTGCAATTGTACCAGCCTCCACCACTTCCTCTGGCATTTCATACACATACCACCCTCTGCATGAAAAAGTTGCCCCTTAGGTTTCTTTTATATCTTTCCCCTCTCACCCTAAACCTATGCTCTCTTGTTCTGGACTCCTCCACCCCAGGGAAAAGACTCTGCCTATTTATCCTATCCATGCCCCTTATAATTTTGTAAACCTCTATAAGATCATCCCTCAGCCTCTGACACTCCAGGGAAAACAGCCCGAGCCTGTTCAGCCTCTCCCTATGGCTCAAATCCTCCAACCCTGGCAACATCCTTGTAAATCTTTTCTGAACCCTTTCAAGTTTCACAACATCTTTCCGATAGGAAGGAGACCAGAATTGCACGCAATATTCCAACAATGGCCTAACAAATGCCCTGTAAAGCCACACCACGACCTCCCGACTCCTGTACTCAATACTCTGACCAATAAAGGAAAGCATACCAAACGCCTTCTTCCCTATCTTATCTACCTGCGACTCCACTTTCGAGGAGCTATGAACCTGCATGCCAAGGTCTCTTTGTCCAGCAACACACCCTATGACCTTACCAAAGTACTGAGCTGATTTGCTTTTCCAAAATGCAGCACCTGACATTTATCTTAATTAAACTTCATCTGCGACTTCACAGCCCATTGGCCCATTTGATCAAGATCTCATTGCAAAGTAAAGTAACCTTCTCCAGTGTCCACTACACCTCCAATTTTGGTGTCATCTGCAAACTTACTAACTATACCTCCTATGTTCACATCCAAATCATTTATACAAAATGATGAGAAGTAGTGGACACAGCACAGCACTGGTCACAGGTGTCTGAAAAGTAAATCTCGACCACTACCCTCTGTTTTCTGCATTCAAGACAGTTCTGTATCCAAATGGCTAGTTCTCCTTGGTATTCCATCTGATTTAATCTTGCTAACCAGTCTCTCATGAGGGATCATGCTGAACACCTTACTGAAGTCCATATAGATCACATCCACCACTCTGCTCACTTAGTTTTCTGAAGAAGTAACAATCAAGTTCATGATACATGATTTCCCACACACAAAGCCATGCTGACTATCCCTAATCAATCCTTACTAGACCTGCAAATTTTGCATTTGTGACAGTCCCCTTTGTCCTCACCTACCAACCCACTTGTCTTCACATTCAATACATCATCCTTAAACACTTCGCCAACTCCAACTAGACTAGACCACCAAGAACATCTCCCCCTCCCCTCCCCTCCCCTCCCCTCTCTGCCTTCCGCAAGGACCGTTCCCTTTGACAATCCTTGGTTTGCACCACTCTCTGCACTGGCCCCCGTGAACCCCCAGGTACCTTCCCTTGCAACCGGAAAAGATGCCAAACCTACTTGCATTCCACCTTACACAGTTCCATTCGAGGCCCCAAACAGTCCTTGCAGGTGAGACAGAGGTTCACCTGCCTCCCTTCCAACCTAGTTTACTGCATCTGGTGCTTCCGATCTAGTCTTCTCTACAACAGGAGACCAAACGTAAACTTAGAAAACAGTTCGCTGAGAATCCGGTGGGGGTGGGGGTGGGGGTGGGGAGAAGCTGGGGCTGGGGGTCTGCATGGCCACCCACTTCAATTACCCCAAGCACTCCCTTTCTGACATGATCATCCTTGGCATCCCCATTGCCAAAACAAACCACTACACAAATTGGAGGTGCAACACTTTATCTTCTCTCTGAGCAGCCTACAGTCCAAAGGACTCAACTTTGAGGTCTCCAATTTCTAATAACCTCCCATCCCATTCCCTGACTCCCTTCCCAGTCACTCCCTATCACTTCCACTATTCTCTACCTCCAATTGGATTCATTCCTCCCATTGTCCAACCAACTACGGCACTTCATCACTACCCTGCCCCAACCACCTCCTTTTTCTGCAGCTTCCCAACGTCTACTCCCAATCTTTAAGAAGGGTGACACCTGAGACATCGACTTCTCCACCTCCTGACGCTGCCTGGCTTGCTGTGTTCTTCTAGCCTCCTGCCTGTCAGGTTTGGAGAGGATGTTGATCGAAGGTGGTGCATATGACTGCCAACCCCACCCCTTTCCCCGCTTATTTACAGGGGCACTCCCCAAATGCCAGCCACATCACGTGACCTGCGCATGCTCGTTAGAACTACAACTCCCACCGGGCCCCGCCGACCGAGTATCCACCCGGCAAGTTCACCAACTCGTACTGCGCAGGCGCGACGCTCCCAGGCAGCATGGATAATGTGGTTCGCACAGGGTGTGCTGTAGGAAGCTGTGCGGAGAGAGAAACAGTTAATGTCCCGAATCTGATCTAACTCTTGTTCAGACCTGGAAATGCTAGGGTTTGTGTTGTAGACCGAGGAGAACAGATGGTAAGAGTGCCGAGAGTATGTCCCTTTTTGGTGAATATTGGCACTGTTCATTTACAGCCAGACATAATCCAGTTTCCCCTGTTTATCTCCACCAGTGCTCATTTTCATACTCAAATCATGGCACGCTGCTTCTTGATCTCGGTTATTGTTTATCCTTTATGGGGTTCACTTTAAAACTTCATCATCCCTTTGAATTCCATCTTATTCCTAATTTCCTGGAGGAACTCTTACTGTGACATTGCTCATTTACTTTGCTTTATTATGTAATACTCGATCTGAAACAGATCTATCTCCAGTTAGTGAACAAAGTTGTTGTTCCAAGAAACACTGACAAAACCATTCTACAAACTCCATTTTAATGCAGTGTCTAACGATGCAGTGCTGATATCCAAGTCAAAAGTGTTAACCCATTTTCAATTCTTGGCACATCATCCTTCCAAATTGCTTTCCTACTGACTGTATTTCATAATCTGGGGATAAATAATTTGTCAGTCTTGCTTTTGTTATCCCTAACTAAAAGGTTCCTCCCTCCTGCATTCCCATTCTGTCTGTCTCTCTGTAAAACTGAGTACTCTTGATTATTAATGTCCTAAATTTTGTTCACATTAACCAAGTCTCTCTGCTGATTAGATCAAAGTCATTCACTTCTGTGTTCACCTGTCCATCCATCTTATTGCAGATACTTTGCGCATTCAAATAGAGAAACAATAACTTACATCTTATTACCAGTTAAACTTGTCCCTTACTGTTCCTTTCTTCATCCACATTATCATGTTATTCCTATGTTTGAACCTTTCTCGTTGTTTTTGAAAATATCCACTCACCTGACCCCTGTTCCTGCCTCAGCTCTGTCAGTTAAACGGCTATTCATATGACTGGCCAGGATCCTGGTCCCAGCACTGATCTTGTGGAATCCAATAGTGTAGCTTGCTTTTCTTGAGTACTGGTGCCAATGCCCCATGAATCAAAACCACTTCTAACAATATTGTTTGATTCTGAAACTTCCTGCATGCTTAGTATCTCAAGTGGTATCCCTCACTGTGTGTGTGTGTGTGTGTGTGTGTGTGTGTGTGTGTCTGTCTGTCTGTCTGTCTAGCTGCTGCATCTATCTGCCACTTTCTGTTGCAGCTACTCTAAGATTCTGGGCCGACGGAATTCTCCACTGTACACAGGAGAGCCTGAAGATGGTGTAACGTTGACCAGGAATGGAGACTGGGATACTTTACATCTCCGTGAGACTCGGTATCATTCTATTTGAGTAATACTCATTACGTTAGCGTAATTTCTGAATCTTTCTGTTTCTGTGTCTCCTGTAGCTACTTGGAGTTCTTAACTCAGCAGGATTCCCACATTTTTCCTAATCCATCACCACATTGAAGACAATCAACCAGCCAGAAAGATGAAGGAGAATGAGATCTACAGCCTTCAAAAAGTCCTGCAGGTAAGATCACTTGTGTTGGATAAAGCAGAGGTGAATTAGAGGGCTCAAAGCTCTAGGCCCACAAACATGACACAGCTAGAGCAGTGAAGTGGGAGCACAGAAGCTCCATTGTTATCCTCTCATGAGGCCTGCTTTCACCATTCCTTTACTGAGCTTTGCAAAGATATCACAGGCTACAATTGATGACTGGGATCTTCACATGCTGTTTTCGTGAAGTTCAGTTCAACAGAGGTGTAAGCAGATCTGTTACGAGAGGCTGCTAATTAAGCCTGATATCTTTTTGTTCTATGCTGTTCTCTGTCTTCAACACAGTATTTATGTCATGTGTTATGTTGCTGTGTTTTATCTTTCTAACTTCTATTACTGTCCCTTATCTCTGTAATCTCCAGTCCTTACTACCCACCCTATCTCTGTAACTTGCTCCTCTCTCTGCAGAATGCCCTGTCTCAGCAATCTGCAGTCACTGCAATAGTCACTATCTTTCCCATCTCCTCCAGTCTCTGCCACCTCCTACAAACCTCCCCATCAGTGCACCACCCTCCAGTCCTTGCAACACTCCTTCCTCCCATGCTACAGCAGTTCACTATTTCTGTAATCTCCTACCGTTACTGCACATCTCCCCAACTGCTTAAGGTTCTCCAAACGCTATAGCTTTTCCTCCTTGTGTAATTTGCTTCAGTCTCTACTATACTCATTATTCAGGTGACCTTCCGAAGCCACTTTGACCCTCCCTGTGCCTGTCACCTCATTCAGTCTCTACAATATTCTCCATCTCTGACCTGCTTTTGTAACTAGAATGCTCCCTATCTCTACTTTCTCCAGTCACTATTAGCCTTCTTAAAGCTGTAATCTCCTGCAGCCACCTAAAACTATCCATGTGCCTGTAAATCCTCTTGAAAAGAGGGAGAGGTGTGGCATTGTTAGTCAAGGGCAGTATTAAGGTGGCAGTATTTGGTGAGAACTCATCTACTTAGGGATTGTAGCCTGAGATTAGAAACAGGAAAGGAGAGGTCACCCTGTTGGATGTTTTCTCCGAAGGCCTCCGAAAATTTCCAGAGATGTAGAGGAAAAGATTGCTAAGATTATTCTGGATAGGAGCAAAAGTAACTGAGTTGTTGTTATGGGGGCTTTAACTTTCCAAATATTGACAGGAAATGTGATAATTCGAGTAGGTTAGGTGGGTCAGTTTTTGCCCAATGTGAGCAAGAGGATTTCGTGACACAGTATGTGGATAGTTGGAGAGTGTGGTGCTGGAAAAGCACAGCTGGTCAGGTAACATCCGAGGAGCAGGAGAATCAAAGATTCGGCATAAATCCTTCATCAGGAATGCAACTTGGGGCCCAAGGGTGCTGAGAGATAAATAGAAGGGGTGTGGGGCTGTGTGGGGAGTGGGGAAGGAAGCTAGTAATGCGATATGTAGATGAAGTTGGGGATGAAGGTGACAGGTTGGAGAGGAGGGTGGAGTGGATAGGATGAAAGGAAGTTGGATCGGTAGGACAGGTCAAGGGGCGGAGATGAGTTGCAAGTTTGAATCTGGAATAAAATGGGGGGAGGGGAAATGAGGAAACTGATGAAATCCACATTGATCCCATCTGACTGGAGGGTCCCAAGGTGGACGATGAGGCGTTCTTCCTCTCGGCATCGAGTGGTTAGGGTTTGGTGATGGAGAAGGCCTTGAATGAGGAATGTAACCGAACACTTTAGCTCCTCCCTCATTCCTCCAAGTTTGAATCCAGTTTGCCAACTTGTTTTGGATCCCCTGGGGATCATGTAAACCACATCAACCACAGAGGCACACACTCTCCCTGTAGGCATCTGCAGTCTCTCAAACATTCTGTATCAGAATCACTTTTTCCAGTCCATACAATCCCCTATCTCTGTGAACTTCTCTTCCCAATACAACTCTCCCTATCTGTGTATTCCCCTACACTGCCACAATGTTTCTTGTCTGAAAAAATCTCCAGTACATTATGCTACCCCTATTTGTAGAGCATCTTCCAGACACAAAAAGCCTTTGCAACTTCCTCAATCCCTTGCAGCCCTCATTATCAATATAATTTTCCTCTGTCACAGCAAATCTCCATACCTTGGTGACCTCCTCCAGCTCCTGCAATCTTCCATAACCCCGTATGCCGTACAGCTGCAAGTATCCTTCCTATCAAATGTAATCTCTCCAAACCTCACAATCTCTTTAAAGTTCACCCATCTCCACAACATACACATTCTCCGTAAGCTATACTAGTCCCTCCTACTTATATCCATGTAAACACTTCAGTCAGTCACTTCAACCCTTTACTTCTGTAACCTCTTGCAGTTCATATATGGCTCCTTATCTCTATAACCCCCTCCAGACTTTACTTCACTATTTATTTTCAAAATCTCTACCACCTCTTACAATTCTCTCGATCACTTAATTAACTCTCATCTCTAATTACCTCTGTTTGTAAAGTTCTCTTAACCTTCCAACCGTTCCCTGATCTGTGCACTCCTCCAACCTCTCAAATCTTGCCTGTCTCAATTATTGTGCAGTCATAGAGTTGTCCAGCATTGAAACAGATCCTCCACGCCAAGTCGTTCGCGTCAACGAGATATCCTAAATTAATCTAGTCCTTCTAAACCCTTCCTATTCCTTTACCCATCCAGATGCCTTTTAAATGCTCTTCTGTATTTTCTATACCCTTCTCCAGTAAAAACTGAAGCAAAGCTGTTGTTTAGTATCTGCCCCATCTCCTGTAGCTCCACTCATAGGCAACCTTGTTAATCTTTAATAGGTCATATTCTCGCCCTAGTTACCTCTTTGTCCTTAATGTAGTTGTCAAATCCCTTTGGATTCTTCTGAACCGTACTTTCCAAAGATACCTCATGTCCCCTGTTTGCCCTCTTGATTTCCCTGTTAAGTATATTCCTACTGCCTTTATACTCTTCTAGGGTTACATTCAAATTCTGCTGTTTATAGCTGGAATATGCCTCCTGCTTACTTGTGACAAAAACCTCAATTTTTCTCGTCATCCTACATTCCCTACAGTTATCAGCCTTGCCCTTCATCCTGACAGGATCATACTGGTTCTGGACTCCTGTTACCTCACTTTTGAAGCCATCGCTTCACTTGCAAACATCTACAACCCCCCGCCCACCACCACCCAAACAATTTTTGAAAGATTTTGCCGAATACTGTCAAAATTGGCCTTCCTTCAATTTAGGACTTTAACTTCTAGATCCAATCTATCCTTTTACGTCACTGTTTTAAAGCCAGTAGTGTTTAACATGCAACTGGACAGAATCAAACTACTTTTGATGTATACACACATCAAAATGTATACAGACATAGTTTATGAAAAAAGTATTTAGACAATAGATAAGAGGTGCAGGAGTAGCCATTCTGCCTTTCGAGCCTGCAGCACCATTCAATATGATCATGGCTGATCATCCTTAATCAGTATCCTGTTCCTGACTTATCCCCATAACCCTTGATTCCACTATCCTTGAGAGCTCTATCCAACTCTTTCTTAAATGAACCCAGAGACTGGGCCTCCACTGCCCTCTGGGGCAGAGCATTCCACACAGCCACCACTCTCTGGGTGAAGAAGTGTCTCCTCATCTCTGTCCTAAACAGTCTACCCCGTATCTTTAAGCTGTGTTCTCTGGTTCGGCACTCACCCACATGTTTCCTGCCTCCAGAGTGTCCAATCCTTTAATAATCTTATTTGTCTCAATCAGATCCCCTCTCAGTCTTCTAATCTCAAGGGTATACAAGCCCATTCACTCCAGTCTTTCAGCGTAAGGTAGTCCTGCCATTCCAGGAATTGACCTTGTGAACCTACGCTGTACTCCCTCAATAGCCAGAATGTCTTTCCTCAAATTTGGAGACCAGAACTGCACACAATACCCCAGGTGTGGTCTCACCAGGGCCCTGTACAGCTGCAGAAGAACCTCTTTGCTTCTATACTCAATCCCTTTTGTTATTGAAGGCCAGCATGCTATTAGCTACCTTCACTACCTGCATGCTTACCTTCATTGACTGGTGTACAAGAACACTCAGATCTCTTTGTACTGCCCCTTTATCTAAATTGATTCGATTTAGGTAGTAATCTGCCTTCCTGTTCTTGCCACCAAAGTGGATAACCATACATTTATCTACATTAAACTGCATCTGCCATGCATCTGACCACTCATCTAACCTGTCCACGTCACCCTGTAATCTCCCAACATCCTCCTCACATTTCACCCTACCACCCAGCTTAGTATCATCAGCAAATTTTCTAATGTTATTACTAATACCATCTTCTATATCATTAATATATATTGTAAAAAGCTGCGGTCCCAGCACTGATCCCTGCGGTACCCCACTGGTCACTGCCTGCCATTCTGAAATGTAGCCATTTATCACTACTGTTTGTTTCCTGTCAGCAAACCAATTTTCAATCCAAGTTAGTACTTTGCCCCCAATACCATGCACCCTAATTTTGCTCACTAACCTCCTATGTGGAACTTTATCAAAAGCTTCCTGAAAGTCCAGGTACACTACATCTACTGGATCTCCCTAATTCATCTTCAGAGTTACATCCTCAAAAAATTCCAGAAGATTAGTCAAGCATGATTTCCCCTTCATAAATCCATGCTGACTCTGACCTATCCTGTTGCTACTAACCAGATGTGTCGTAATTTAATCCTTTATAATATACTCCAGCATCTTTTCCACCACTGAGGTCAGACTAACTGGTCTATAATTTCCTGCTTTCTCTCTTTCCATCTTTCTTAAAAAGTGGGACAACATTAGCCACCCTGCAATTTGCAGGAACTGATCCCGAATCTATCGAACTCTGGAAAATAATCACCAACGCATCCACGATTTCTTGAGCCACCTCCTTCAGTACCCTGGGATGTAGACCATCAGGCCCCGGGGACTTGTCAACCTTCAGACCTAACAGTCTCTCCAACACCAATTCCTGGCAAATATAAATTCCCTTCAGTTCAGGTCCTTCAGCCGCTGTTATCTCAGGGAGATTGCTTGTGTCTTCCCCAGTGAACACAGCTCTGAAGTACCAATTCAATCCTTCTGCCATTTCTTTGTTCCCCGTAATATATTCCCCTGTTTCTGTCTTCAAGGGCCCAATTTTAGTCTTAACCATTTTTTTTTGCCTTTCACATACCAAAAGGATGTGGACGCTTTGGAGAGGGTGCAGAGAAGGTTTATGAGGATGTTGCCTGGTATGGAAGGTGCTAGCTATGAAGAGAGGTTGAATAGGTTAGGTTTATTTTCATTAGAAAAAAGAGATTGAGGGGGGACCAGATTGAGGTTTACAAAATCATGAAGGGTATAGACAGGCTGGATAGAGACAAGCTTTTTCCCAGGGTGAGGGATTCAATAACAAGAGGTCACGCTTTCAAGATGAGAGGTGGAAAGTTTATGGGGGATACATGCGGTAGGTACTTCACACAGAGGGTGGTGGGCGTTTGGAACGCTTTGCCAGCAGAGGTGGTAGAGGCAAGCATGGTAGATTCATTTAAGATGCGTCTAGACAAATGCATGAATAGGTGGGGAACAGAGGGATAAAAAAGTTTAGGAATTGACCGACAGGATTAGGCAGTACATTTGAATAGACTCAGGCTTGGAGGACCGAAGGGCCTGTTCCTGGTCTGTAAATTTTCTTTATTCTTTGTTCATTCCAAAGGGCATCACTTTGAATTGATATAGCCCATTTCAGGTTACAAATGCAGAAATTTCTTTCACCGTCTCTGATAAAGTACCTGCCAGTAACCATACAGTAAGTCCACCTTGGTGATGTAACTGGGTTGTCCAGCTTTCTTGATACATTCCTCCAATCTCAGTATTGGATATAAGTCCAATTTTGAAATGGCATTGACCTACTATAATCCATACAAAATCGTTTAGTTTGGGAACTAAGACAATCAGCAAACTCCATGCACTCTGGCTCAGTTCGATGATATCCTCATTGAGCATGGCTTCTACCTCCTTCTATACCTGCCTGGCTTTGAAAGGATTAAGCCGATAGGAGACAGTGTTGTTTTATCAGAACAGCATTCTCTACGTCTACTTCATATACAATAGCATTAGTCCTCCCCATCTGATTTCTACATATGTCCTCATACTGTAATAACAAACCTCTCAACTGCGATCTTTGTTCCTGAGACAGATAGTTCACTCAAGGGCTTCTTCATTTTTTAACATATTTACAGATACATCAAAAGCCACTACAATTGGATTTGATTCCTCTGCGGGGCCGTAACTAACACCTGTTTCTCCAGGTTTTTCTCTCAAGTATAATACATTCTCAAGACGTACACATTACATATCCAATACCTTTTTTTCTATCTGGCATTTTTACTAGATAGTTCACCTGATTCAAATCTTTTCTCAATTTGATAGGGACCACTAAACCTGGCTTTGAAGGGATCTCCTATCACTAGTACAGTGCTAACACATCATCCCCATGGGATAACGTCAGAGTCTCAGATTTTTTAACTGCCACCTGCTTCATTCTATGCTGTGTCCTCTTTTGGTGCAGATTAGCTAACTCACCTATTCAATTTAATCTCTCCCTCACCTCCGATACATAATCTAACTGTGAGATCTCCAACTTTGGTCCTGTCAATTTTTCTTTAATTTGTTTCAAAGGGCTTCTCACTTCATGCCCTCCAGAAATCTCATAGACACATCCATTATCATCAAAAAGTTCTGGTTCCCACTTTTAGTCCTTCAGTGGGCACCTAAACAATCAATTATAACCTGCATGAAAGGTTCTTCAAATGCAGGAATTGACAACAAAGGTGCTGGTTTTGTTACTGCCTGTGGCGTACCTACCATTTGCCATGTATGACATGTATGCCAAAAGTTAATCGCATCTCTGTGGTTTCAGGCCAATAAAAATGTTTTTGTACCTTTAGTATGAGTCTTTCGTACCCCTAGGTGACCTCCTGCAGGTAGTTCATGTGCTACCCATGTGCTTCCTGTCAGTATGCTACCAGCAACACAATCTGGTGCACTTCAGCCCACTTCTTCTCTGGACTAACCCACCATGGTCTCCATTTCCGCCTCAGGATTCTATCTTTCAGATAATAACCCACAGGAATATTCTCTACCTCCTTTTCAGAGTACGCATCCACATATAAATCTTTTATCATTGTGTCTTTCTGTTGCAAGTCTCTTAGCCTTTCCAGACCAAACACTTCTGTCTGACCCTCTGCCAGTTCAGGTTTTTCCTTCACTATTACATCAACTCCTTCATCTTTCTCTTTAGTTTCTGCTTTGTGCTATGACTTATGATAGTGGGATCTGATTACTGTACAGTCTTGGAAAATTTTTCTGTTAACTCCGCAGTTTCTTGATCTTAGAACATAGAACAATACAGCGCAGAACAGGCCCTTCGGTCCTCGTCGTTGTGCCGACATGTGAACTAATCTAAGCCCATCCCTCTAACTATCCCATCAACATCGTATGCTTATCCAAGGACTGTTTAAATGCCCTAATGTGGCTGAGTTAACTACATTGACAAGCAGGGCATTTCATGCCCTTACCACTCTCTGAGTAAAGAACCTGCCTCTGACATCTGTCTTCAATCTATCACCCCTCAATTTGCAGCTATGACACCTCATACAATCTGACGTCGTCATCCTTGGAAAAAACTCTCATTGTCCACACTATCTAATCCTCTGATCATCTTGTATGTCTCTATTAAATCCTTTCTTAATCTTCTTCTCTCCAATGAGAACACACCCAAGACCTTTCCTCATAAGCTCCAGACCAGGCAATGTCCTGGCACCTTTTCCAATGCTTCCACATCCTTCCTGTAATGGGCGATCAGAAATGTAAACAATATTCCAAGTGAGGCTGTACCAGCATTTTGTACAGCTGCAGAATGACATCACAACTCTGGAACTCAATCCCTCTACCAATAAAACCTAACACACCGTATGCCTCTTTAACAGCACTGTCAACCTGGGTGGCAACTTTAAGGGATCTATGTACATGGACACCAAGTTCCCTCTGCTCACCCACATGACCACGAATCTTTGCATGACCCAGTATTCTACCTTCCTGCTTTTCTTCCCAAAGTGAATCAAGTCCCATTTAGCTGTATTGAAGCCACATCTCAGCCCAATTCTGCAGTTTATCCAAGGCCCCCTGCAACCTGCAACATTCATCCACACTGTCTGCTACTTCACGGACTTTAGTGTCATCTGCAAACTTACTGACCCATCCACCATTGCCTGCATCTAAGTCATTTATAAAAATGAAAAACAGCAGTGGTCCCAAAACAGATCCTTGTGGCACACCACTAGTAACTGGACTCCAGGCTGAATATTTTCCATCCAGCACCACTCGCTGCCTTCTTACAGAAAGCTAGTTTCTAATCCAATCAGCTAGATCACCCTCAATCTCATGCCTCCACATTTTCTCCAAACGCCTACCATGTGGACCCTTATCAAAGGCTTTACTGAAGTCCATGTACACCACGCCAACTGCCCTACCCTCATCCACATACTCGGTCACCTTCTGAACAAACTCAATAAGGTTTGTGAGACATGACCTACCCTTGACATAATCATATTCAAATGGTTGCTTGCTGTATGATTATAAATCCTATCTCTTATCATCCTTTCCAAAACTTTTCCTACAACAGATGTAAGGTTCACTGGTCTATAATTACCTGCGTCATCTCTACTGTCCTTCTTGAACAAGGGCCACAGCATTTGCAATCCTCCAGTGCACTGGTACTAAACCTGTAGACAATTATGATTCAAAAATAAAGCCAAAGGCTCCGCCATCTGCTCCTGAGCTTCCCAGAGAATCCTCGGATAAATCCCATCTGGCTCAGGGAACTTACCTACTTTCACACCTTCTAGAATTGATAACTCCTCCTTCTTACAAATCTTAATCCTTTCTAGTCTAATAGCCCATACCTCAGCCTTATCTCTACAATATTCTCCTTTTCCAGAGTGAAAACAGATGAGAAATATTCGTTTAGCACCACTCCGATCTCCACAGGGTGTGGACACAACGTCTCACTTCTGTTTGACTGGCCCTATTCCTCACATACAAAGCTTTAGAGTTTTCATTTATTTTGTCTGCTAAAGACTACTCATGTCCCTCTTTGTTCTTCTTAACTCTCTCTTTAAATCCTTCCTCGCTAATCTGTAACTCTCCATTGCCTCATCTGAACTATCTCGTCTCAACGTCACATAAACTTCCCTCTTCAGCTTAAGAAGAGATACAATTTCTTTAGTAGACCATGGTTTCCTTATCTTACCATTTGCTCCCTGCCTGAAAGAGACATACCTATTAAGGACATACAATAAGTGTTCGTTAAACCAGCTCCACATTTCGATTGTCACCATCCCCTGTATTTTGCTACTTCATTCTATGCCTTCAAAGTCTTGCCTAATCGCATTATAATTGCCCTTCCCACCATCTGTGTCCTCTTTTGGTGCTGATTAGCTAACTCACCTATTCAATTTAATCTCTCCCTCACCTCCGATACATAATCTAACTGTGAGATCTCCAACTTTGGTCCTGTCAATTTTTCTTTAATTTGTTTCAAAGGGCTTCTCACTTCATGCCCTCCAGAAAACTCATAGACACATCCATTATCATCAAAAAGTTCTGGTTCCCACTTTTAGTCCTTCAGTGGGCACCTAAACAATCAATTATAACCTGCATGAAAGGTTCTTCAACTGCAGGAATTGACAACAAAGGTGCTGGTTTTGTTACTGCCTGTGGCGTACCTACCATTTGACATGTATGGCAAAAGTTAATCGCATCTCTGTGGTTCCAGGCCAATAAAAATGTTTTTGTACCTTAGTATGAGTCTTTCGTACCCCTAGGTGACCTCCTGCAGGTAGTTCATGTGCTACCCATGTGCTTCCTGTCAGTATGCTACCAGCAACACAATCTGGTGCACTTCAGCCCACTTCTTCTCTGGACTAACCCGCCATGGTTTCCATTTCCGCCTCAGGATTCTATCTTTCAGATAATAACCCACAGGAATATTCTCTACCTCCTTTTCAGAGTACGCATCCACATATAAATCTTTTATCATTGTGTCTTTCTGTTGCAAGTCTCTTAGTCTTTCCAGACCAAACACTTCTGTCTGACCCTCTGCCAGTTCAGGTTTTTCCTTCACCATTACATCAAACAGGGTGTCTGCTGACCGAACATCAACTCCTTCATCTTTCTCTTTAGTTTCTGCTTTGTGCTATGACTTATGATAGTGGGATCTGATTACTGTACAGTCTTGGAAAATACCAGGATATTTTTCTGTTAACTCCGCAGTTTCTTGATCTTAGAACATTGAACAATACAGTGCAGAAAAGGCCCTTCAGTCTCGACGTTGTGCCGAAATGTGAACTAATCTAAGCCCATCCCTCTAACTATCCCATCAACATCCGTATGCTTATCCAAGGACTGTTTAAATGCCCTAATGTGGCGGAGTTAACTACATTGACAAGCAGGGCATTTCATGCCCTTACCACTCTCTGAGTAAAGAACCTGCCTCTGACATCTGTCTTCAATCTATCACCCCTCAATTTGCAGCCAGGACACCTCATACAATCTGACGTCGTCATCCTTGGAAAAAACTCTCATTGTCCACACTATCTAATCCTCTGATCATCTTGTATGTCTCTATTAAATCCTTTCTTAGTCTTCTTCTCTCCAATGAGAACACACCCAAGACCTTTCCTCATAAGCTCCAGACCAGGCAATGTCCTGGCACCTTTTCCAATGCTTCCACATCCTTCCTGTAATGGGCGATCAGAAATGTAAACAATATTCCAAGTGAGGCTGTACCAGCATTTTGTACAGCTGCAGCATGACATCACAACTCTGGAACTCAATCCCTCTACCAATAAAACCTAACACACCGTATACCTTCTTAACAACACTGTCAACTTGGGTGGCAACTTTAAGGGATCTATATACATGGACACCAAGATCCCTCTGCTCACCCACACGACCACGAATCTTTGCATGACCCAGTATTCTACCTTCCTGCTTTTCTTCCCAAAGTGAATCAAGTCCCATTTAGCTGTATTGAAGCCACATCTCAGCCCAATTCTGCAGTTTATCCAAGGCCCCCTGCAACCTGCAACATTCATCCACACTGTCCACTACTTCACGGACTTTAGTGTCATCTGCAAACTTACTGACCCATCCACCATTGCCTGCATCTAAGTCATTTATAAAAATGAAAAACAGCAGTGGTCCCAAAACAGATCCTTGTGGCACACCACTAGTAACTAGACTCCATGCTGAATGTTTTCCATCCAGCACCACTCGCTGCCTTCTTACAGAAAGCTAGTTTCTAATCCAATCAGCTAAATCACCCTCAATCTCATGCCTCCACATTTTCTCCAAACACCTACCATGTGGACCCTTATCAAAGGCTTTACTGAAGTCCTTGTACACCACACCAACTGCCCTACCCTCATCCACATGCTCGGTCACCTTCTCAACAAACTCAATAAGGTTTGTGAGACACGACCTACCCTTGACATAATCATGTTGACTATCTTCATTCAAATTGTTGCTTGCTATATGATTATAAATCCTATCTCTTATCATCCTTTCCAAAACTTTTCCTACAACAGATGTAAGGTTCACTGGTCTATAATTACCTGCGTCATCTCTACTGCCGTTCTTGAACAAGGGGCACAGCATTTGCAATCCTCCAGTGCACTAGTACTAAACCAGTAGAAAATGATGACTCAAAAATAAAGCCAAAGACTCCGCCATCTGCTCCTGAGCTTCCCAGAGAATCCTCGGATAAATCCCATCTGGCCCAGGGAACTTATCGACTTTCACACCTTCTAGAATTGATAACACCTCCTCCTTACAAATCTTAATCCTTTCTAGTCTAATAGCCCATATCTCAGCCTTATCTCTACAATATTCTCCTTTTCCAGAGTGGAAACAGATGAGAAATATTCGTTTAGCACCACTCTGATCTCCACAGGGTCCACACATAACGTCTCACTTCTGTTTGACTGGCCCTATTCCTCACATACAAAGCTTTAGAGTTTTCATTTATTTTATCTGCTAAAGACTACCCATGTCCATCTTTGTTCTTCTTAACTCTCTCTTTAAATCCTTCCTCGCTAATCTGTAACTCTCGCCTCATCTGAACTATCTCGTCTCATTGTCACATAAGCTTCCCTCTTTAGCTTAAGAAGAGATACAATTTCTTCAGTAGACCATGGTTCCCTTATCTTACCATTTGTTCCCCACCTGAAAGAGACATACCTATTAAGGACATGCAATATCTGTTTCTTAAACCAGCTCCACATTTCGATTGTCACCATCCCCTGCATTTTGCTACTTCATTCTATGCCTCCAAAGTCTTGCCTAATCACATTATAATTGCCCTTCCCACCATCTATAACTCTTGCCATGCGACATGTACCTATCCCTTTCCGTCGCTAAATTCAATGTAACCGATTAATGGTCACTCTCTCCAAAGTGTTCACTTAACACTAAATCAAAACCCTGGCCTAGTTTATTACCAAGTACCAGGTCCAGTGTGCTCTCTCCTCTCGTCGGCCCTTCGACATCCTGTGTCAGGAAACCCTCGAGCACACATTGAGCAAAAACTGATCCATCCGAAGTACTAGAGCTATAGCTATTCCAGTCAATGTTGGGAAGGTTAAAGCCCCCATAATGACCACCCTGTTCCTTTCACTCCTACCCAGAATCATTTTGCCAATCTTGTCCACATCCCTGGAACTTTTCAGAGGCCTCTAAAGTCTCCTAGTACTGCGACTCTCCTCTCTGGTTTCTAACCTCAGCCCATACCACCTCAGTAGACGAGTCCTTGTCAAAAGTTCTTTCAGCCACTGTTATACTGTCCTTGACTAACAAAGCCACACTTCCCCACCCCCCCACCCCCCCCACCTCACCTTTTACCACCTCCCCTGATCTTAATGTGAGACCTAAATTCTGGAACATGCAACATCCATTCCTGATCCTGCTCTATCCATGTATCTGAAATGGCCACAACACCGAAGTCCCATCTTCCATGGGCTTTTCCACAACAAGCGGTGGCAGTTTCACCTGCTAAATCATTCCCAACAACAAACTGGATTCGTGGAATTGACACTCTGTCAATTACTTCCCCAGTATTGAGTTGGTAGTCCAACCTGATGTTACATCGGGAAAAGTTAAATTTCTGTCCATCTATCCCACAAATTACCACACTCTTGGGTAACAGATCAGAAAGAGTGCAAACTCACAGATCTCTTACTATTAAAAGACTGACTAGATTTGTATCTCTCAAAATTATACCTTCTTGTCCTTCTTCCCCTGTTCTTTCTGAGTAAACTTTACCCACAGGTGCAAATTCTATCTAGGGGTCAGGCACTAACTGCATACCCATCCCCTGCATAGGCTGTGCACTCTCCTGCAGCCCCTTGGCTGTTCTTGGGGTTTCCTTTACTACCTTCACTAATGTCACTGGCTTAGCTTCTTTTCCCACACTTTTTCCCACAGTGCCTTTCTTTAATGACCAGCGCTGTGACTTTACGTGTCCCACTTTAACACAGTGGAAACACCCGAGGCCTTTCACCTCCTTTCCACCCTCTTGGGCTTCTTTAACCTGTGGTAAAATCTTACCAGTGTTCTGTATTCTTTATTTCACAGTGTAGTATCTCCCCTTCTCCCAACTCATAGGACAAAATTCTAGCTGGAAGCGTCTCTTGTGCACTAACATGTATTTATCCATTAATTCTGCTGCCCTTCTCAATTCCTGATTGTTCTGTTTCTCCATGTAAACTCTTATCATCTCTGGAAATGAGTTTTTAAACTCCCCCAGCAGAATAATCTCTCTCAAGAGCCTTATAGGTCTTCTCTATCTTTAGGGCCTGTACCTACCCATCAAAATGACTATGTTTAATTCTTTCAAATTCAGCATAAGTCTGACCTGGTTCCTTTCTCATGTTTCTGAACCGCTGTCTCTATGCTTCTGATACCAATTCATAACCACTTAAAATAGCCTGTTTGGCATCTTCACAATCTCTTGACAGCGTGGCGACTACCACACTCGCTCTGCTTGCCAGTTTCGTCTGAACTAGCATTACCCACAAGCCCTCTGACCACTCCATCTGCCTAGCCAATTTTCAAATGAAATAAAGAAGGCTTCAACATCTTCCTCATCAAAATGTGGCAGAGTTTTGACATATTTGTATATATCACTACCTTCTCTTTTCATCTCCATCCTGTGAATGTGATTTTGCTAAGACACAAGTTCTCAAGTTCAAATTCTCTCTTTTTGCTCAGATAACAACCTTCTCTCTTCTCTCTTTTTCCTCTCTCTCTCTCTCACTTCTCTCTCTCTCTCTCTCTTTGCTCAGCTAAGAACATTCTTTCTCTTTTTCCTCTCTCTCTTCCTCGCACTTTCTCCTTTCTCTCTCTCTCTCTTTGTTTATCTTCTAATTCCATTTTCCTCAATTGTAATTTAAGTTTTTCTAACTATACCGCACTTGTCTGTTTCTCTGACACACCTCGCTATTTGAGTAATTTCCTGACAATTTCAGCTTTACTTTTGTCCTTGGTTAAACCCAAATTTAATTTCCTTGTGATTTCTAAAAGTATGGATGTTTTCTTTCCTTTTAAACGTTCTTGTCAAATTTGAGAATTGTGTTCAAACCCCAGAACCTATTTAGCAATTTTAAAAGTCATTTTCCTCGCTCTTAATTTAACCAACCACAAGCAACCGAAATTCAATTTGTCTCACCTTAGTTTAATGTAATAATCTAGGACACTAACCAGCAAGTGTTTAAATCTACTGGGCTTTTTCATACCCCAAATCTATTAAAATCTCAGACTGGATCTGTCTAAATAGTTCAAATCACAGACAAAAGCCCACAAACTGTTACGACACAAGGTAAATAACTCTGTTAATTTAAACTCGACACACAGAGAAGCTCACCCTCTGCCGTAATTGGTTAAATTTCGAGAGGCAAAAAATTACACCAGAGGTCACTATTTAAAGTAAAAAAATAATAATTTTATTCTTTAATTCCAAAAGAGAACATTCAAAAATGATTTACAACTCCTTTCTCTTAAACCGATCTTTTACCTTCCATTCTACAACACTGGTCCGTTTAAAAAAAAGTTAAGGCTTACCTTTCAGAGAGCTATTCATCTAGCAGTCTATACTTTTTGGTGTTTGGTGGTTCTCCTCCTCACTGCTAAAAATGTCTGGTTTTATACCCCAAAACATCAGATTATTTCATTGGTTTGATGTCATCCCAAACAGTAAAATTTAAATTTGATTGGATTTTGGTATCTGGGGCACAATTTAAACTGATTGGCCAAACTTGAATTTGTCTTTGTTCCATGGCAGCACAACTCCAACTTTGGTTTTGACCAAGTGTTCCATTTTTACCTTGTTCAGGGCACTTTGTGTTTTCAGTCAGTCCTTGCTAGCTTTTCATCTCTCAAAGTTACAGTACACACCTTCAACTTCATAACATTACCGAGGCACGACCTCCCTCGCACAAAGTCATGCTGTCTATCGAGTTGTATTGGGCATTGAATGACTTGATTGGCCAGGACCTGCTAGAGGTGTATGACAGTTTGATTCTGGTAAGTACCATAAAGGAATCCATGAGGAAAGGTATCATCGCCCTCATCTGTAAGCAGAAGGAGGAGAGGGAGGAAATTCAAAATTGGTGACCAATATCATTGCTGAATGCAGACTACAAAATCCTGTCTAAGGTTACTGGCAACTGGGTCAGGTCTGTCCTAGGATCGGTGATTCACCCCAACCAAATCTATGCTGTACCAGGCAGGACCATCTCAGAGAGCATCACACTCCTCAGGGATACGATCACCTCCATACAGGACAGGGGAATGGACGCCTGCTTCATCGGCCTGAACCAAGAGAAGGCCTTTAACAGGATATCACAAACCTGCATGTGGGACGTGCTCTTCAAAATTGGCTTTGGGGAGGGAATCTGCAATTGGATCTGACTGCTCTCCAGCACCACCTTTGACAAGTCTCATTCAATGGATGGGAATCAGAAAGCTTTCAGATCAGATTCGGAGTCAGGCAGGGCTGCCCACTCTCTCCTGCCTTGTTGCCTATAGAGCCCTTTGCTGATTCCATCAGAAAGGATGTGACATTGAGAGGGGTGAATATTTCACGCAGAGGAGGCTGACAGGTGAAAGCCTCCCCGTAAATGCATGATGTCATTGTTTTCTGCTGGGATCCACTGTCAGTGCGCAGATTCATGAGCATCTGGGACCAGTTCCAACTGGCCTCAGCAGCCAAGGTAAATCCAGGTAAGAGCAAGGCCATGTTCTTTAGGAACTGGGCCAATTGATCCTTCATTCCCTTCACCATCAGGGCAGATTACCTGTAGGTGCTGGGGTATTGGTTCAAAGTCACCAGGGTGTGCATAAAATCCATGGAGGAGCACATCACAATAGTGAAGCAGACAGCAGACACTGGTCTTTTGAGAGCACCACCCCCTCTCCATTGTGGGTAAAAATATGATCATCAGGTGTGATGCACTGTCTCTGTTGTTGGACATGGCACAGGCCTGGGCTATCCCCCAAACTTGCCCTGTATCAGTCACCTAAGCCATCTTCCACTTCATCTGGAATATATACCATGTCTGCATGGAGTTCATGTACAAAATTCTGGGTAAGGAGAGGAAGGGGATTACCCAACATGGCCCTCACCCTGATGGGCACCTATGTGTGTGGTTGCATTAAGCTGTGTGTAAACACTCGGTACACAAAAACTCCAAGTGTCACTATGTACTGAGGTTCTACTGCTCCCCGGTGTTGGGAAGGATGGGACTGACCACGCTGTCATGCAATACTCCAATTACAGTCACAGAATCATAAAGCTGTTGAGTTCAGAAGCAGACCCTTCAGTCCAACTCGTCCATGCTGACCGGATATCCCAAATTAATCCAGTCCCATTTGCCAGCACAAGGCCCGTATCCCTCTAAACACTTCTTATTCATTACCCAGCCGGATGCCTTTCAAATGTTGTGAATGTACCAAACTCCACCATTTCCCCTGACTGGCGAAAGTGAGGACTGCAGATGCTGGAGATCAGAGTCTAGATTATAGTGGTGCTGGAACAGCACAGCAGGGCAGGTAGTATCCGAGGAGCAGGAAAATCAACTTTTTGGGCCAAAGCTCTCATTTTCTCTGATCGTTCATTCCATACACACACAACCATCTGAATGAAAACATTGTACCATAGGTCCCCTTCAAATTTTTTGCCTCTCACTTTAAACCTCTACCCTCTAGTTTGGACTCCACCACCTTGTTTCTTACCCTCTGCATGCTTCTCATGATCTTCTAAACATCTATACAGTCATCTGTCAGTCTCTGATGCTCCAGGGAAAATAGCCCCAGTCTATTCAGCCTCTCCCTAATATTCAAATCCTCCAATCTCGGCAACATTCTTGTAAATCTTTGCTCAGTCCTTTCAAGTTGCACAATATCCTTCCAAAAGCAGGGTGACCAGAACTGAGTGCAGTATTCCAAAAGTGGCCTAACCAATGTCCTTTATAGCTGCAACGTAACCTCCCATCTGCTATACTTATTGCACAGACTAATAAAGGCAAGCATACCAAATGCCTTCTTCACTATCCTTTCCACCTGCAATTGCACTTTCAAGGAATTATGAATCTGCACTCCAAGGTCTCTTTGTTCAACAACAATCCCCAGGACTTTACCATTAAATGTATAAGTCCTGCCTTGAAATGGCTTCCCAAAATGCAGCACCTCACATTAATCTAAATTAAACTCCATCTGACACTCATTGGCCCATTGGCTCAACTGATCAATATTCTGTTGTGCTCTGAGGTAATCTTCTTCAATATTCACTACACCTCCAGTTTTGGTGTCATCTGCAAACTTACTAACCAAACCTCAATTGTTCACATCCAAATCATTTATATAAATGATGAAAAGCAGTGGACCCAGCATCGACCCTTGTGGCACACCATTGGTCACGTGGTTCCAGTCTGAAACCCGCCATCCCACCGTCTTGTGCCAGTTCTATATCCAAATTGCTCCTTCTCCCTGTATTCGAAGTGAACTAACCTTGCTAACCAACCTACAAAGCGCAGCCTTGTCGAATGCCTGACTGAAGTCCATATAGATCATTTGCACTTCTCTGCCCTAATCAATCCTCTTTACGACAGAAAACTGAATAATTAGTGAGAGACAATTTCCCAAGCACAAAGTTATGTTGACTATCCCTGATCAGTCCTTGCCTTTCCAAATGCAGGTTACTCCTGTCCCTCAGGATTCCATCCAACAACTTGCCCACTATTGATTTCACACTCACTGGTCTATAGTGCCCTGGCTTTTCCTTCCCCCCCCCTTTCTTAAATAGTAGAACCATGATAGCCAACCTCATGTGTGGCTACTGATGATACAAATATCTCAGCAAATAACCCAGCAATCATTTCCCTAGCTTCCCATAGAATTCAAGGGTACATCTGATTAGGTGCTGGGGAATTTCCCACTTTTCTACGTTTTAAGATACCCAGCATTTCCTCTCCTGTAATATGGAAATTTTTAAGAATGTCCCTATTTATTTCTCCAAGTTCTCGAATTTCCATATCCTTCTCTACAGTTAACACTAATGCAAAATACTTGTTTAGTATCTATCCCATCTCCTGCAGTTCCACACATAGGCAGACTTGCTGATATTTATGGGATCCTATTCTCTCCTTACTTACTCTTTTGTATTTAATGTATTTGTTGAAAGCTTTCGGATTCTCTTTAACCCTATTTGCCAAAGCTACCTCATGACCCTTTTTGCCTTCCTGATTTCCCTCTAAAGTATACTTCGACTGCTTTATACTCTTCTAGATATTCACTTGACCCTTGTTATTTCTTCCTGATATATATTTCCTTCCTTTTCTTCACCAAAACCTCAATTTCTCTCATCTTCCAGCATTCCCTACACCTCCCAGCATTGCACTTCACCTTAACAGGAACACACTGTTTCTGGACTGGCTATCTCACTTCCCATTTTCCAGCTACCTGCCACCAATCAACTTTTGAAAGTTCTTGCCTAATAGCAACAAAATTTGTCCTTCTTCATTTTAATACCTCTTACTAAACGATCACTTGGCCAAACAAGCTTCTTCACTGCATCACATCCATCCATCTCTTATGCCAACAGAGATAGAATGCAAAATCCAAAAACAATTTGATTGCATTTGCATGCGCCTTTCCTTCGGGCCCATTTCGTATACTCTGGTGCTGGTTCCAGACTCTCCTAAACATGAGACCATTTATTCAGCATCCAACAATTCAATATGTATTTAATTAAATAAACTCATCCTTTTTTTAACAAAGTAAATAGTTTCATGTACAATGTTATCATCAGAAGCGATTATTTCAACTGAAGAAATGCTTTTATGTTGATCTCTTTCCCTCATAAGATCAGCAATAATGTGCACATTACCCAAAGGAACAAACCAGCTGAAATCTCGCAAGTGGACAACCTGACAGTGAAGCTGTCTCTCACACTCTCTCACACTCTCTCTCTCTCACACACACACACACACACACACACACACACACACACACACACACACACACACACACACACTCGCTCTGTCTCACACACACTCGCTCTCTCACTGACAGACAACCTTACCACTGCTCCTGATAACACGACAGTCTGAATATGCTGTAGTTTGGAAACTTGCATTTAAATCGAAGATTTTAACTATTTTATTAGTTGTATCGAATTTAAATTCCAATCATGAGCAAAAGCCCAACCAGACCTAATCATGGAATAGAGGGGAAGGTAAATATTGTTGCCAATCAAAAGTAGAGGTGTATAAAGCTGATGTTGGGGGTAGAGGCGTGTTAGATGGTAGTGGTAATGTCCTTACCCATGCTCCTGAGTTGTGTAGTAACATCTCTGAACAGGTTGGTTAGAAAAATAGGTTAATTTTTAAAAATATATATGCAACTCACATTAAACCCAAGCCCTGGCGATTTGGAATACTTTCCAATTCAGTAAAGTAGGACTAACAAAATAATGCATTAAGAGAGAACACAACCTGAAATTAAAATAGTGAGAGTCATAAACACGTGTTTGAAAAAGCTTTCTACAGATAAAGTAAAAGGTAATCAGAAAAGACAAATATGCACCGACAACTGGCAGAGGCAGGAAAATTTGCAATTGGGACGGTCTCAATACCAGAAATAAATATGATATTTTGGGTCTGTCTCCAGACAGGAATATGTACTAAGTTTCGTAATAATACAACAGGAGGAGTGCCCTAGTGAAAATGAAGAAATAGATGAATTGGTCTTTAGTGAACAGAAGTAGTACTGGAGAAAATATCACAAACCTAGACTCTGAACATCAACATCCAAGCGTGTTCAGAATATTGGTTGCAGTGATCTTGATCTTTTGCTACTAGTTGGCAGAGCATATTTGTCTTTTCTGATCACGTTTCATCTATAGCAAGCTTTTTAAAACATATGTTCATGTCTCTCCCAGTTTAATTTCATGTTGCTTTCTCTCTTAATGCATTGTTTTGTTGGTCCTGCTTTACAGAATTTGAAAGTGTTCTGAATCCCTAAGCCTGGGGATTAACATCAGCTTTATACGGTTTGTTTTAAAGTAAACAATGTTTCTAACTTAATCTGCTCATTGCCACTGCACAACAAGATGCCCCCCCGCCCCCCGGAAAACATCAGCATTACACAACTCTCCCTTTGATTCACAACAATCTTTACCTTCCCCTGTATTCCATGATTAGATTGTGTTGATCTTTTGCTCATGGTTGGAATTAAAATTTGTTACAAGTGGTGAAATAGTTAACATCTTTGATTTAAATGCAAGCTATCCAAATTACAGAGTATACAGACTGTCGCATTATCAGGAGCAGTGGTGAGGCAATGCTTCTCTGTCAAGAGTGTGGTGCTGGAAAAGCACAGCAGATCAGACAGCATCCGAGGAGCAGGAACATTGACATTTCGGGCATAAGCCCTTCACAGCGCATTCCTGATGAAGGGTTTATGCCCAAAACATTGATTCTCCTGCTGCTTGGAAGCTGCCTGACCTGCTGTGCTTTTCCAGCACCACACTCTCTACTCTCATCACCAGCTTCTGCAGTCCTCACTTTCTCCCAATGCTTCACTGTCAGGTTGAGCTATTTTTGTGTCTTTCAGTGAAGAAAAGGGCCCATTATTGCTGATCTTATGAAGGAAGGATATGCGTCTACTGGAGAGGTCAACATAAAAGTATTTCTTTGGAATTTGTGCTTCTGACAGAAGCACTGCGCATGAAACTATTTACCTCATTTAAAAAAGTACAGTTTATTTACTTGTACACACTTTGAATTTCTGCATACTGAATAAATGTCTTGCCTTGAGGAGAGACTGGCACCAGCCACCAAGGTGTAGTCATCAAATGGGTCAAAAGCAAAGGAAAATGCAAATGTAATCAAATTATTTTTGCATTTTGCATTCTATCCCTGTCGACCTAAGAGGTGGTTGGATGCGCTGTGGTTTGTTTGGCCAAGAGATTGTTTTTCAAGGTGTACCTGTCTGGCTGAATCAAAAGGAGGAGTGGCCCCACATGGAGAGACACAAATTGAGGCCTCAAGGGTAGAGTCGTTGATTAGTTCACAGAAGAGGTGGTTCAGGTTGGTCCATCTTTTGTGTGCCACTCTATCTGTTTCTCTCCGTTTAGTTTGATCTCTTGTCTCCCTCTTCCTTCCTCTCTCACTGTCCTCCACTCTTGCTCTTTCTCTGTCTCCTTGAGTCTCTCTCTGTTCCTTCTCTGTGACTCGCACTTTCTGTCTGTCACAGTATCTCTGTCTCTCTTCGCGCGCTCTCTCTCTCACACCACCTCCCCCTCTCTCACTTTCAATCTCTCTGTCCCTTTTTTGTCCTTTCCATATCTGTGTCTCTCTCATGGTCTCTCTCATCCATTCTTTATCTCTCTCTTTCAATGTCTCTCATGCTCTCACACTCTCTCTCTGTGCCTCTTTCTCACTCACTGACTCCCTCTTGCACACACAAATTGTCTCTGTCTCTCCCTCACTGCCTTGCTCCCCTCTCTTTCCTGTTGCTCTGTCTCTTTGTTGCCTTCTGTCACTGTCTCTGTCTCTGTCTCTCTCTCTCTCTCTCTGTTTCTTTCTCTGTCTCTCTTTCTGTCTCTGTATTTTCACTGTCTCTCTACCTTTCTCTCTCACACTATCTCTTTCTCACAGTCTTTTTCTCAGTGTCTCTTTATCTCACTGTCTTTCTCAGTCTATCTTTCTCACTGTCTTTTTGTCTTTCTGCCCTCCCCCATGTCTCTCCCAGTTTGTCTCTCACTCACTGTCTCCCTCTATCTCAAGCAGGTAGCTGAAACCACGGCACAGTGGCTAGCACTGCTGCCTCACAGCGCCAGAGACCCGGGTTCAATTCCCGTCTCAGGCAACTGACTGTGTGGAGTTTGCACGTTCTCCCCGTGTCTGTGTGGGTTTCCTCCGGGTGCTCCGGTTTCCTCCCACAGCCACAAAGATGTGCAGGTCAGGTGAATTGGCCATGCTAAATTGCCCGTAGTGTTAGGTACAGGGGTAAATGTAGGGGTATGGGTGGGTTGTGCTTCGGCGGGTCGGTGTGGACTTGTTGGGCCGAAGGGCCTGTTTCCACACTGTAAGTAATCTAATCTAATATTATATTTAGACAAGATAATGTAAGTGAAATGTGGAAAAGTTACTGTTTTATGCATTGAATTCTAATACTGAAAGCACAATACTATTTGAATGGATGGTAAATGTTAGTTTCCAGCTGTGCTATGGTACATGCCTGTGTGATCTATATCAACACCAGTCAGAGCAAATGCCTGCAGGTCAACCAACAGCAGCTCAGTGCTAATGTAAAGAAGTCTGAACCTCATGCATTCCAATGTCTCATCGAGGGGTGATTATCTAGACAGTGTGTTCCAGGAGCATAAGCACATTTTGCACTCTGTTCTGTCAGTGCTCAGAGATAGTATGGTGGCTAAACAAGAGTGTGATTTTTGAACTGATACTAACAGGGAATAAGTAGTATTGATACTGCAGATTGCGTTATGGGCGGTGTTTGGTGGGGGGAGGGGGGAGGGAGGAAGAGGTGAGCGAATAGGTGGAGATGGAGCCCAGAGAGACAGGAGAGAGAGATGTGTAACAATATATGCCTTTACAAGTTCACAGTCACACCAGATTATAGCCAACAGGTTTATTTGGGAATCACTAGCTTTCAAAGTGCTGCTGCTTCATGATTTGGAGGTGCTGGTGTTGGACTGGGGTAGCAGCACTGCTTCAAAAGCTAGTGATTACAAATAAATCTGTTGGACTATAACCTGTCATTGAGTGATTTTTAAACTTTGTCCACCCCAGTCCAACACTGTCACCTCCAAATCATGTCTTTAAGAGGAATTTGTTCTTTCCAGTTTCACTTCCAGAGGGGTTTTGTAAACCAGGTGCTGAGCTCTCTGCTCCATGGAAAGCAGAGTGAGTAGCTTTTGTTTAAAGTAAACAAAAGAAACATGACTTGTGTGGAGTTAGTCTCACATACAGACCCAGAGTTTTAGTTTTGCTTTCAGTTGTTGTAATTGGGGTTTTGGATTTGAAGCTGCAATCTCTCTGTCTCCTGCTAGATTCTTACTGTGAGTGTTCCTTCTCCTGGACTGGAGGATATAGCAAGTGAACAAATTCTGCTGAATTGCTGGATTTGCCTCTGCCATGGGTGTGTTCATGGGTTGCTGCTACATTGAAACAGTCAATGAATAGTAGTTAAATCATATATTACTTTATTAAGTATTTGGATAGCGTTGAAGTTATGCCAACACTTATTTTTGCTGGTATTATAACTGTGGTGTAAGAATAAATTGTGTTTTGCTTAAATTCTAGCAGGTTGACCAATCAAATCACATCTGGAATGCACCATCTTGGTCTACTCCATAACATAAAAGGGGTGGGTAAGCAAGGAGCTAACAGAGAGCAGGCCAGGACAGGACAGAAGAGAAGCTGAACATATGAGAGTAAAGTGAAGAATAGGAGAGAATTGGCAATGATAGAATAGGTGACAATCCCATCAGAGTTTTGACCAGAGTGGTGCTGGATCCGAGGAGCAGGAAAATTGACATTTCGGGCAAAAGCCCTTATTCAGGAATAGAGGCTTTTGCCCAAAACATTGATTTTCCTGTTCCTCGGATGCTGCCTGACCTGCCGTGCTTTTCTAGCACCACTCTGATCAAAACTCTAGTTTCCAGCATCTGCAGTCCTCACTTTTGCCTAGACAATCCCATCAGACTCGCTCCAACTTACAATATGATCCTGGCTGATCCTTTATCACAATGTCAGAGACCTGATTATTTCCCATTTTCGCTTCTGGAAATCCATCTATTTATTTCGTTACAAAACAAAGCAGTGACTTCACCTTTTATGGTAGAGATCAACCTTCTCTATTTCATATCCTCTCAGTTAGAAATAGTATCCTGTGTGCATTCTGAGACCTTGCCCCCTTTATCTGGATTCCCAGCCAGCAGAACCATGATCATTGCAACCTGAGCCCTGTGAGAATTCTTAGCACATCAGTGAGACACATTCATCGTCTGAATGCAGGCCCACTCAACCCTAAATTCTCCTCACAGGACGAACATTCACGATAGGCATCAATTTCCATCGGTACTTGGATCAAGAATGCAGAGAATACTCCAGCTATGGTCTCACCAATTGTTCAAGTTGTATTGAAATCTTTGGGCAATGAAGAACAAAATACCATTTGTCTTTCTAATGCCTTGCAGCCCTAGTACACCATCCTGCTATTGTTGGGCAAGGACATCCATAGAGTCATACAGCACAGGAAATGACCCTTTGGTCCAACTTGTCCATGCCCAGCAATTTTGCAAACTATAATATCCTCATTTGGTTATGTTTGGCACATACTCTTTCATTTTCTTGTACCTGTCCAAACATCTTTTAAATGTGGGAACAGTTACTGCATCTCTCTCTTCCTCTGGCAGTTAAATCCACATTAATTTTCACCCTCTGTGTGAAAATGTTGCCTGTCCGGTCCCCTAAAAATCTCACTTCTCACCCGAACAGTATGCTCTCTAGTTTTAAACTCCCCTGCCCACAGAAAAGACCATTGCTGTTCACCTCATCTATGCCCATCAGGATTTTACAACAACTATGAGGTCATCTCTTAACCTCTTATGCTGCAGTGAAAAAATGTCCCAACTGATCCCCCCTCTCCTTGTGGATGCAATTATTGCCGCCTTCTATCATAGAATAGAATCCCTACTGTGTGAAAACAGACTATTTGGCCCAACAAGTCCACACCGACACTACAAAGAGTATCCCACTCAGACCCATTCCCCTATTACTCTACATTTCCCCTGAGTAATGCACCTAACCTACACATCCCTGGACACTATGGGTAATTTAGCAAGGCCAATTCACATCTTTAGATTGTGGGAGGAAACCAGAGCACCCAGAGGAAACCCAGGGACATGGGGAGAATGGGCAAACTCCATACAGAGTCCCCCAAGGCTGGAATTGAACCTGAGTTCCTGGCACTGTAAGATAGCAGAGCTAACCACTGAGCCACTATGCGCCATCCCGCCCACCTTTTAAGTAATACTGTTCCATTCGGTTTCTTTTTTCCAAGAGATGTGGACAACTTCATATTTGCACTTTCCACATGTTTACTAATTTACTGAACTTCCAAAGCCTCCTTATCTCCTCTGCATGAGTTATAATGATGTGCCGTGATGAATTGTCTTCACACATGGATGTTTTATGCTTGACTTGCTCATTCAAATTATGGATGGATGTTTGGAATGACTGGACCCACACTAGGGTCAGTTTGCAATACAGGGAACCAATGAAACGTCCTATGGAACATATGAATCCTTTGAAGATACTATGCATATGCAAATTCTTGTGGACATTATAGATTTTCAGTTGCATTTGGAGAGCGAGTACTTATGTACTCCAACTACCTCCCAAGAGAACCGTGAGCCTCTTGCACCGATTCTGAAAGATTGCTATAATCTGTAACTCCTGGAAGAAAGTTCAGTCTTCATCTGCAAATCGTACCCATGGGACATAACCAGAGCCTCTGTTTAATAAATTGACATGGTACCAGCTACTATAATAGAGTCAAGTTCTGTTTGCCTAAATGTTTGCCCCTCTATGTTTTTCACTCCCTCACCAATGAGGTTATGAATTCAACAAGTTGTCTTTTTTCATTCTTTTCAGTTTTGTCTCCTCAAAGTACAATTGAAGGATGCTGACAAATCTCAAAATGCTGACACTCTGCCTGTTCCTGTATTGCTGCTCACTGTCTCCATGTCAGATGCGACTGAAATTCTGAACAATCTGTTCGCTCTTATTGTTTACAGGTAAGTGTCATTGGAAAAGATCTTACCTGAACCCACTCTGTAAGCTGGTGGTTGCACTCAATCTTAGGTCAAATCTGAGCCTCCTTGCCTGTTGCAGGCTGGAAATAAATGGAGAGGAGATGGCAATTATAGGGAGTGCACTGTAGCTGTGGGAAATAAGTCTCAACCCATTACTTAGAACTTCTATTATTCCCTGAGGAATGGACTTCCAATGAAACTGTTGTCAGGCTTCCTGGGATCACAGCACAAAGTCAGAAGTCACACAAAAGCAGACTATAGTCCAAGAAGTTTATTTGAAATCACAAGATTTCAGAGCACTGCTCCTTCATCAGGTGATGAAGTAGCGACACTCTGAAACCTTGTCTTTCCAAATAAACCTGTTGAACTATAACCCAGTGTCGTGTAACTTCTGACTTCGTCCACACCAGTCCAACACCGGCATCTCCACATCACAGCAGTAAGTGAAGTCTGCTGACTCTGAAATAAAGGACACTGTGAAAGACATCAGAGTGAGGTTTGAAGAAAATGCTCAGATCCCACATAGATTACTGTTCACGGAATCAGCCAGCTCATCTCTCAGTTTTCCTGTGTCTCCCTTTGCCTCCTTCGCTATTATTCATATTTCCTGTCTGTCTGCAAAATTGTTTCTGTCTATGACTTCTGTTCTCCTGCTTGATAGTTGCCCTACAACTTGGCTTTATAGCCAAACACTTTCTGTTTCACAATTATAGACTCAGTCATACAACACAGAATCAGACCCTTTGGTCCAACCAATTCATGCTGAATAAAGTCCCAAACTAAATTAATCCCATCTGCCTGCATCCGGCCCCTATCCCTCCAAATCATTCCTATTTACATATTTATCCAAATGTCTTTTGGACAATGTTAACGTATCTTCATCCAACACTTCCTTTGGAAGTTCATTCCACATCCGAACCACACTATGTTTAAAAAAAACGTTGCTCCTATTGTCCATTTTAAATTTTTCTCCTCTCACCTTAAAATAAGAAGCCCCCCAACCTTGAAATCTCCCATCCTAGGGAAATAACACCCACTATTAACCTTTATCATTTTACAAACATCTAATGTCGACCTGCAAGTTTTTACCCTCCAGCGGGAAAAGTCCCCAGTCAATCCATCTTTTTCTCATAGCTCAGACCTTCCATAGTCCTCCTGTATCTCTCCCTATTTCTTTCTTTCTTTTTGTCTATGTTTCTTTCTATTGATCTATCCATCTATCTATCACAATCATGTGTGGTATTGAGGAAAGTAGTTAATCTAAATAACTTAAAATGAAGCTACAACAAGTTGTCAAGAAGACTATTAGCATTATGAGATTCATTGTTATTCATCTGTGTACAAATCCTTCTACAATGTTCTGCTTCAGTCATGCAGAGCAATGGCGAAACAGTGTCTGGAATACTGTTTGTGGGTTTGGTCTCCTTGGTTAAGGCAGGATGCAGATGCTGGAGATGGTGTGGAAGATGCTTCCTAAATTAATACCTTGAATCGACAAGCTGACTCTTGAGATTGTACAGATTCTCCTCTTGTCCCCTGGGATTCACAGCAGTCAGCAATAACTGCATTAGAAGGTTCAAAAAGGTTTTGACTGGATGGATGAGGAAAGGAGGTTTCCTTTTGTGGGTTCATACAGAAATTGGGGCAATGTTTCAAAATTAGGTGCTTCCCTTTCCGCATAGAGATTAGGGCATATTGTTTCTCTCCCAGAGAGCTATGAGATATTGGAATTACTGCCTCACAATGCGGTAAAAGTAATTGCATTGAATGTTAAGGCAGAGATAGATCTTGTGAGAGAAGATAATTAGGGTAAGATAGGAAAGTGGAATTGGAAACCCTGAGAATGCATAATCCTAATAATTGCCAAATATAGTTTGACTGGTCCCAATTGTTTCATTGTTCTCCAAATTCTTATGCTCTCCAGTTCCCTCTGCGTCCCTTTTTGTCTGAATATGTGCTTCCAGCCCTCTCTTGTCACAAATACAGCATGTATAGCTTTCCATCTCGTTGTATGTCAAGTTAAGACTGAGGTGAGGAGGAACTTCTTCTCTCAGATGGTTCTGGGTTTTTGGATTTTGTTGCCACAGAGAACTGAGAGGGCAGGCTGCTTGTGTATGTTTCAGGGTGAGATAGACTCTTGATCCGTAGAAGAATCAAGGGAGACAGGGGAAGTGCAGGGAATTGAATATGAGGCATATCCAACCAGTTTACATTGTTATTTCTCACAGTGTCAACCACACACTCCATTGTTTCTTTCTCTCTGCCTTCATATCTTTTCCACTGTGGTTACTTCTACTTATCTCTGCACTTGTCTCTGTCACATTACCTGTCACCCTGCCTCTTTCTTTAAACCTCTCAGTCACAGTTTATGGTGCCAGAATTTACTCCAACACTGGGACAGGGAAAAAAAAGTACATCAACATTGACCTTCCCATGGGGAGTTTCAGGTTTTCTCTGATATGATAGACAATGTTCCAAGTAACTTACCTCAAACTCGGCCCATTGACACTGCAAAGTAAATGCCTCACCCAAACTACGTCCCGTGACTTACACTCTGACTTTATCCCTTTCAGTTTCTTCATTGGGGCCAAGTTCATGACCCATTACGAAAAATAACATTTTGCCTTCCTGGTGGCTTTACCCACTTCCCCGTGTGGAAAAACCTACAGTTATTTGAACTTGAACCCCAGAATATCACAAACTGGTTTTATTACCTATGATGTGAACTATTTCCGAAACTACCCAGGCGCAGATTACCTCGCTGTCTTCCCGAACAGCGGCAGTCGCTGTCCAGAAAGTAAATTGCTGTACCCCAACCAGAACAACAAGAACGGCAATGCGGCTCAGCTTTTCCAAAATCTGCTGAATAACAGAACCAGTGGGCTGTATCATTTTCTACACCACCTCCTGCCCATGTCGAGATCACTGTTTCAGTAACACGGGGAACTGTGTGATCATCACTGCCTTACAATATTCCCCATTTCGGGACATATGGACTGAACCAGACATTCGCAAGTACTTTGTCTTCAGTAAAATATATACACTTGAGGCAGGTCAGAGCCGACGTCAGGAAATCCGGGATAAGCTGGCTGCAGTAGAGAATACCGGGTTTCATGTCAGAAGGTGTGAGGCAAATGGCGAAATCAGGTTCAGAGTGCCCTGCACCAAAATACTGCAGCAACCAGGCACCAAGGATTCAACAAACATATTAAGGAAATTTCTGTATATGGGTGCCGTGCCGATTAGAATACATTTATCACATTTTAAATCAGTATAATACTATAAATTTGTCAATATAAATTGATATCTTTTCTGCTTATCATTCAATGAATCATACTAGATGTCATCAGAGAAAAACAAGTCAATTATCAACTCAATCAATTCAAGAAGCCCTCAGTCAAAATCAACTTCATTTTCCAACCTCTTCTTGCTATCGATCATCGCTTCTGCAAATGCAACCCAATACTGGTCCCACATCCTCCATATCATTCTTGTTCTAATCCTGCTGATCACTGCATACAGAAACATTTGACAACAATGGGAAGGATATACAATCGCATTCAAACCCAACACTAGAGATGGATGTGAAATAACTACACTGAGGCTGGTGTCCATTCCCAAGTCACCCTTTATTTACACATGAACAGTCCCTAACTTTAATACTGCCTCATTCGGATACAGCTACCAGAGTATCACAGCTTCTGTGACACTCCCCCTTCTTGTCGGTCAGCCAGGGCTCCCTGATTAGACCAGAGTAAATGCCCCAATCTGGGAATTCATATTCTATGAGATCCAGCTGGCTGACCGGATTGCAACCATTGCAGTATGTCCATCAGAAATCAAGCACACATTAAAAAGAAACAGCTACATACCCGTGGTAAAGGAATGCATGAGGTCACACTGGGGAGGGAAAGGGAGCTCCATGTTGGGGCCTTCAATAGCGATGGAGGGAGGTGTGGGTACAGATTTTACACCTGAAGGCAAGATGCTGAGAATGGAGTGTGTGTATCCGTGGGGAAAGGGGCATGGACCTAACAAGGGAGTTGCAGAGGGAATGGTCTCTGTGGAAAGCAGATGGCATGGGGAGGGAAATATATCTCTGGTAGTGGAGTCAGTTTGTAGGTAGTGGAAATGGTGGAGGATAATGCGTTGTGTCTTGCAGTTGGTGGGGTGAAAGGTGAGGACCGGGGGAGTTCTGTCCATGTTGCAATTGTAGGGGAGGGGTTCAAGGGTGTACGTGTGGGAAGTGGAGATGTGCTGGAAAGCATCATTGACCACGTGAGAGGCCATCTGGGTTGTTCTATGGTGGAATTGGCCCTCCTTGGGAGCAGATGCAGCAGAGCTGGAGGAATTGGGTGTGAGGTATGCTTTTTTACAGGAGTGGAGGTGGGCGTGTTTAAAGGGGATGCCATCCAGGTAGCTGTGGGAGTTAGTGGATTTGAAGTAGATATCTGTGTCGAGTTGGTCGCTGGAAGTGGAGATCGAGAGGTCCAGAAAGGGGAGGGAGGTGTCAGAGATGGGTCAGGTGAACTTGAGGTCAGGATGGATGGTGTTTGTCATGTATTGAACTGTTCTACCTCATCGTGGGAACATGACGTGGTGCTGAAACGGCCATCGATGTAGCAGAGGAAAAAGGTAGCAATAGTGCCAGTGTAACTGCAAAAGATGAATTGTCCTATGTACCCGACAAAGAGGAACCATAGCTGGGATCTGGGATCGGTGATCCACCCCGACCAAGGTGCTGCACTGGGCAGGACCACCTCGGTGAGAATGAAAGACCTCACTTTCTCCTTGAAGATTTTAACCTACTGCGAATCCTCTTGCAAGGATGCCTTCCTTGAAGAAGCTCTCTTCCTCCCTCTACAAGGATTTCAGTGAGTCCCTCTCTCACTGCACACCCCAGGTCATCTCCTCTGCACAGAAGCTCTTCAGCCACGTTCTCAAACAGACTCCCTACCACAGCCACATCTCCTTCCTCAGCACCTGCCTACGGAACCGACTGATCCCGCACAGACTCCGGACTATATTCCGACCAACAAAATTTGGACCCAACCAGGACAACCAGTAAATCTGAAGAAGAGCTTATGCCTGAAATGTCGAATCTCATGTTCCCTGGATGCTGCCTGACCTGCTGCACTTTTTCAGCAACACATTTTCAGCTCTATGTTGGGGGTGGCTCAGAGAATGGAGGAAAATCAAATGGGAAGGAGACCAGTAAAAATGAGGAAACCAGATGTAATTCTGAGAGAAGCATTCTATTTGCAAAATGGTTTAATAGTTTGGGTGCAGAGCATGTCTTCAGTTTCCCCTATCTTGATCTGTAATCCTCTTTAATTCATGGAAATCCTCCATTATTTCCAAATGTTCTCTTCCTAATGTTGAGCAGTTGGAATTCCCATTTCTTTGCACAGTTATATTCAGTGAAATGAATTGTATGCACAACTGCGTGATTTTTCCTGCTTCAGCTTTATATATGAAATAAAGATAATCCTACCATTGAACAACAATCTCATTTTAGATATATGATTTATCTCATTCAGCTACCACTTATTCCAGTCGACAAGGCGTGTTTCTGTTTTGTGAAGAAATATGAATGAGCTGGAGAAGTAATGGCAGTGCTTATGGTGGGAATTCTCTAACACTGCAACTGGAAGGTGGGGTTGGGGAAGTTGGGGGGGTGGGGGTGGTTCACAAGAAAAGTTAAGGATGGAAAGTGAGACATGTGGCAGCACCGAGGCAGTGAGGAGAATGAATTGCAGCCTGTAGAGGAATCGGGTTGCATTCCCGAGAACTAGAGTGAAATGGAAGAAGACACAAAGGATTCACTCACAGGAAGTAAGGATCAGTCTGGCCTGACTGTGAAATAGGCCACAGCCATTGGGAAGTGACTGGTATGAGTGTGAGTCAATCAAATTGATTGTGAGACTGTTTACCATCACTGTATAGTTACTGGGAGGTGTGTAGATGAGGCCAGGCTCATACACACAAACGCTGCCCTGAGGCTAATGAACGTGTATGCCCCCGGGGTCAAGAGTGAGCGGCTAGCCATCCTGCAGCAGCTCTCACCGCTGCTGGCATGATGAAGGGCAGTCATTTCGGGTGGAGATTTAGATTGCATCATCTATATGGATAAGCAATCTGGAGGGGTTGACAGCAAACGGGACTCCATGCCCAGATTCTTAATAGAAACTGTTAAGTCACCAAGGTACATGAAATTTTCCTGATGAAGGGCTTATGCTCGAAACGTCGAATTCTCTATTCCTGAGATGCTGCCTAACCTGCTGTGCTTTGACCAGCAACACATTTGCAGCTGTGATCTCCAGCATCTGCAGACCTCATTTTTTACATGAAATTTTCAGTATCCCTGCACACGGAGCCCAGCGTAGATACATCTGGTCATGGCCAAACGAGTCTATCTGCTCAAGGATAGATTTCCTGTTTGTGTCCTGCATGCCCCTGGTCAACTCCACCGATGTCAAGCTGATATCCCTCCAACCACTGTCTCCTGCTGGCCGACTGTCACCCACAGGGTGACAATGCTGGCATGGGAATGTGAAAGCTGAACGCGAAACTGTTGACCCTAGAAAACAGAGTAAATCAAAAGGGATTAAACAGGTTGGAGAACAGTGAAGCCCCTCTTTGACTCTCCAGTGGATGGTGGGAAACAGTCAAAGGTGACATCAAGAGGTGCTTTACCCTCAAATGGTGTTCAGCAGGTGTTAGAGGTGGACAAACTGTCCAAACTCCAGAAAACTATGTAGAACCTATTTCTGCTGTCCACAATGGTGTTCAAAAAGTGTGGTGTAGAAAAACACAGCCAGTCAGGCAGCATCCGAGGAGCAGGAGAGTCGACGTTTCGAGCATAAGCTCGTCATCAGGAATATGGTTGGGGGTGCCAAGGGGGCTGAGAGATAAATGGGAGGGGGTGGATCTGGGTAAAGGTAGCTGGGAATGCAATAGATAGATGAAGGTGGGGGGTGATAGCAATAGGTCAGAGCAGACAGTTGAGTGGACAAGTGGGAAGGAAGGTGGACAGCTTGAACAGTTCAAGAGGATGGTGCCGAGTTGGAGAATTGGATCTGGGATAAGGTGGGGTGGGGGGGAGAGAGAGAGAGAGAGGAGATGAGGACACTGGTGAAATCGATATCATCCCATGTGGTTGGAGGGTCCCAATGTGGATGATAAGGCGTTCTTCACCCAGGCATTGCGTGGCTAGAATTTGGTGGTGGAGGCGGCCCAGGACATGCATATTCTTGGTGGAGTGAGAGATGGAGTTGAAATGTTTGGCCACAGGTCGGTGAGGTTGTTTAGTGTGTGTGCTCCAGAGATGTTCTCTGAAATGTTGCACAAGTTGGCATTCTGCATCCATGTAGAGAGCAACAAACACAGTGGATGGCATGTGTGGAGTTGCAGGAAAAACTGTTGAATGTGGATTTTGGGGCCTTCGATGGAGATGGGGAGAGGTGTGGGTACAGAGTTTACACCTGAAGGCAAGATGCTGAGAATGGAGTGTGTGTGTGCGTGGGGAAAGGGCATGGACCTAACAAGGGAGTTGGGGAGGGAATGGTCTCTGTGGAAAGCAGATGGCATGGGGAGGGAAATATGTCTGGTAGTGGAGTCAGTTTGTAGGTAGTGGAAATGGTAGAGGATAATGTGTTGTGTCTTGCAGTTGGTGGGGTGAAAGGTGAGGACCAGGGGGAGTTCTGTCCATGTTGCAATTGTAGGGGAGGGGTTCAAGGGCGTAGTTGTGGGAAGTGGAGATGTGCTGGAAGGCATCATCGACCATGTGAGAGGCCATCTGGGTGGAATTGGCCCTCCTTGGGAGCAGATGCAGCAGAGCTAGCGGAATTGGGTGTGAGGTATGGCCTTTTTACAGGAGTGGGGGTGGGTGTGTTTAAAGGGGATGCCATCCAGGTAGCTGTGGAAGTTAGTGGATTTGAAGTAGATGTCTGTGTCGAGTTGGTCGCTGGAAGTGGAGATCGAGAGGTCCAGAAAGGGGAGGGAGGTGTCAGAGATGGGCCAGGTGAACTTGAGGTCAGGATGAATGGTGTTTGTCACGTATTGAACTGTTCTACCTCATCGTGGGAACATGACGTGGTGCTGAAACGGCCATCGATGTAGCAGAGGAAAAAGGTGGCAATGGTGTCAGTGTAACTGCAAAAGATGAATTGTCCTATGTACCCGACGAAGAGGAACCATAGCTGGGATCTGGGATCGGTGATCCACCCTGACCAAGGTGCTGCACTGGGGAGGACCACCTCGGAGAGCCTTCTGCTCCTCAGGGATACGATCGCCTCACATTGAGACTGGCTTTTTTTTCATTTTCAAAATTATACTTTATTCATAAGAAATCTTTTTGTACACACTATCACAGGAGCAGTTCGGTCCCATACAGTTGCATTTCAAACGTTATTATTTTTAAAATAGTGACGTAAAAGAATACACCAGATCTAAAAGTTAAAGTCTGAGAGTGGATAAAGTCCAATTTTGACAGAATAAGACAAGAACTTACAGAAGTTGATTGGGGGCGGATGTTTGCAGGTAAAGGGACAGCTGGAAAATGGGAAGCCTTCAAAAGTGAGATAACACAAGAACATAAGAATTAGGAGCAGGAGGAGGCCGTCTGGCCTTTCAACCATGCTCTGCCATTCAATAAGACCATGACTGATCTATTCGTTGACTCAGATCCACTGACCTGCAATCTCACTGTATCCCTTAATTCCTTTATTATTCAAAAATAAATCTACCTCAGCTTTAAAAATGTTTACTGAAGTACCGTCAACTACTTCAACGGGCAAGGATTTCCATAGATTTACAACCCTCTGGGTGAAGAAGTTCCTTCTTAATTCAGTCCTAAATCTGCTCCCTCTAATCTTGCTTCAATGCCCTCTTGTTCTAGCTACACCTACCAGTGGAAACATCCTATTTCTGTCTTATCTATTGCTCCATAAATTTTATATGTTTCTGAAAAATCCCCTTATTCTTCTGAATTCCAATGAATATAGTCCCACTGCTCAGTCTGTACTCATAAGCTAACCCTCTCAACTCTGGAATCAATTTAATGAACCTCTTCTGCACCCCAGCCAGTACATCCTTTCTCAAGTAAGGAGACCAAAACTGCATACAGTACTCCAGGTGTGGCCTCAACGGCACCTTGTACAGCTGCAATATAACCTCCATGCTTTTAAACTCAATCCCTTTAGCAATGAAGGACAAAATTCCATTTGCCTTCCTAATTACTTTTTGTATTGGCAGACAAACCTTCAGCTCCTTCTGCATAGTAGCATGCTGCAACTTTTTAACCATTCAAGCAATAATCCTTTTTACTGTGATTTCTACCAAAATGGATGGCTTCACGTTTACTAATACTGCGTTCCATCTACCAGACATTTGCTTACTCACTCAAAGCATCCTTGTTCCTCTGCAAAGTTTCACAGCCCTCTGCACACTTTGCTCTGCCACTCATCTTAGTGTCATCTGCAAATTTTGACATACTACACATGGTCCCCAACTCCAAATCATCTGTAAAATTGTAAATAATTGTGGTCCCAACACCGATCCTTGAGGCACACCATTAGTCACTGATTGCCAGTCAGAACAGCACCCATTTATCCCCACTCTTTGCTCCCTGTTAGTCAGCCAAACCTCTATCCATGCTAATACTTTACCCGTAACACCATGAATCCTTACCCTAAGCAGCAGCCTCTTGTGTGGCACCTTGTCAATGGCTTTTTGGAAATCCAGGTACATCACTGGGCCCTCATTGTCACCTTGTTTGTAAAGTCTTCATAGAATTCCAAAAGATTTGTTGTGCATGACCTGCACTTCATGAACCCTCCTTCATTCTATTGTAGTCTCCCTTGTTTAAGCACAGGACCCTGGTATTGGATCAATTTCTATTGAGATGCCTTGTTATTTCTTTTTTGATAACAGATTCGAGCACCTTTCCTAAGCTAACTGGTCTATAATTCTCATCTTTTGTCTACCTCCCTTTTTAAATAGTGACGTCACATTTGCTATTTTCTAATCTGTTGGGACTGCCCCAGAGTCCAGTGAATTTTGGAAAATTACCGCCAGTGCACTTGCTATTTCTCCAAACTCTTTTAGTACCCTGGGATGCATTTTTTTTTAGCGCCAGGAAACTTATCCATTCTTAGCTCTATTAGCTTGCCCAACACTAACTCTTCCACAATAATGATTGTTTCCAGGTCCTCACCTAACTTAGTCTCTTTTCAATTACTGGCACATTATTAGCGTCCTCCACTGTGAAGACAATACAAGATACCTGTTCAATTCCTCAGCCATTTCATCACATTCCATAACTAAATTCCCCTCCTCATTTTCTTAAGGACCAATGTTTTCTTTTGCCACCCTTTTGTTTTATATATTTATAGCAACTTTTGTTACCTGCCTTTATATTCTGTGCTAGTTTTCCCTCATGTTCTATCTTACTTTTCTTTATAGTTCTCTTTGTGGCTTTCAGTTTACCTTAATAGTTTTCCCAATCTTTTAGTTTCATGCTGTTTTTGGCCACTTTGCATGCCTTCTCTTTCAATTTGATAGCCTCCTTTATTTCCTTAGCCACCAATGACAGATTACCCAGTTTCTTACAGTCCTACCTTTTCACTGGAATATACTTTTGTTGAGCACTTTGAAAAATTGCTTTGAAAGTCCTCCACTGCTCGTCAACTGTCCCACAATAAAATCTTTGTTTCAGTCTACTTTAGCCAAGTCCTCCTTCATTCTATTGTAGTCTCCCTTGTTTAAGCACAGGACCCTGGTATTGGATTTTATTTTCACACACTCTATCTATATTCTAAATTCAACCATACGGTGATTGTTCCTTCAAAGAGGATCCCGAACTATGAGGTCATTAATTATGCCTGTCTCATTACACAGGATCACATCTAGGATTGCTTGCTCCCTCGTCAGTTCCACTACATAGTTGTTTTGAACAATGTCACTGATACACTCAATGAACTCCTCCTCGAGGCTACCCTGACCAAACTGGTTCGAACAATCAACATCTAGATTAAAATCCCCCATGATAATTTCCATACCATTTTTACAGGCATTAGTTATTTCTTCACTTAATGCCTGCCCCAATGTGATGTTAGTATTTGGTGGCCTATAGACCACACCTATCAGTGACGTTTTCTTAGAACGTTGAATTTCCACCCAAATGGATTCAATCTTATTCTCCATAACAAAAGTCCAGAGACAGTATGTTCCTGTTGGGGTGAAAAGCAAGGCTGCTAGGTGGGGGGAATGCTGGATGACTAGAAAATTGAGGCTTTTGTCAAAAACAAGGAAACATATAATCAGATAAAAACAACAGAGATTGAGTGAATCCCTAGAAAAATATAAAAGCAATACTAAGAGAGAAATCAGGAGGTCAAAAAGGGGACATGACTTAGCTTTGGCAAATAGGGTTAAGGAGAGCAAGTTTTAAGATTTGTTTTTCAGGTTGACTTTCTGGATATAGGTTTGCTTGCTGAGCTGGAAGGCACGTTTTCAGACGTTTTGTCACCATAACAAGTAATATCAGATGAAGCACTGGTGGTATGGCCTGCTTTCTGTTTGTTCCTTCAGTTGGTGATGTCATTTTCTATAGTGATGTCATTTCTGGTTCTTTCCCTCAGGAGGTGGTAAATGGGATCCAAGATGGGGGAGATACTAAACAAGTATATTGCATCACTGTTTTCTGTGGGGAAGGATATGGAAGATAAACAACATGGGGAAATAAATGGCGACATCTTGAAAAATGTCCATTACACGGATGAGAAGGATATCTTAAAACACAAAAAGTGGAAGAATTTCCAGGACGGGATCGTGTGTACCCTAGAGGTCTGTGGGAAGCTAGGGAAGTGATTGCTGGGCCCCTTACTGAGATATTGGTATCATCGATAGTCACAGGTGAGGTGCCAGAAGACTGGAGGTTGGCTAACATAGTGCTCCTATATATGAAAGGTGATAAGGAAAAGTCAGGGGACAATAGATTGGTGAGCATGACAATCGGTGATGGGCAAGTTGTTGGAGGGAATCCGGAGGGGCAGGATTTGCATATACTGGAAAGGCAAGGACTGATTACGGATACTCAACATGGCTTTGTGCATGGGAAAAGTGTCTTGTGAACGTGATTGACTTTTTTGAAGAACTAACGAATAGGATTGATGAGGGCAGAGCAGTACATGTGATCTATGTGGACTTCAGTAAGGCGTTCAACAAGGTTCTCATGGTAGACAAGTTGGCATGGTTAGACGACATGGAACACAGGGAGAACTAGCCATTAGCACACAGAATGGGCTCGAAGGTAGGATGGTGGTGGAGGGTTGCTTTCAAGACCAGAGGCCTGTGACCAGCAGTGTGCAACAAAGATCAGTGCAGGGTCCACTCCTATTTGTTATTATATATATGATTTGGATGTGAGCATAGGAGGTTTGGTAAATACGTTTGCAGATTATGTCAGAATTGGAGATGTAGTGGACAGCAAACAAGGTTATCTCAGAATACAACAGGATCTCGATTAGATGCACCAATGGGCGGGGAAGTGGCAGATGGAGTTCAATTTAGGTAAATGTGAGGTGCTGCATTTTGGAAAGGCAAATCAGGGCAGGAGTTAACACACTCCATGGTAAAGTCCTGGGGAGTGTTGCTGAACAAAGCAAACTTGAAGTGCAGATTCATAGATCCTTGACAATGGAGTTGCAGGTAGTTTGGACTGTGAAGGCGGCATTTGGTATGCTTTCCTTTATTGATCAGAGTACTGAGTATATGGGTGGCACAGTGGGTGGCACAGTGGTTAGCACTGCTGCCTCACAGCGCCAGAAACCTGGGTTCAATTCCTGCTTCAGGTGACTGACTGTGTGGAGTTTGCACATTCTCCCCGTGTCTGCGTGGGTTTCCTCCGGGTGCTCCGGTTTCCTCCCACAGTCCAAAAGATGTGCAGGTCAGGTGAATTGGCCATGTTAAATTGCCCGTAGTGTTAGATAAGGGGTAAATGTAGGGGTATGGGTGGGTTGCGCTTCGGCGGGTCGGTGTGGACTTGTTGGGCTGAAGGGCCTGTTTCCACACTAAGTAATCTAATCTAATCTATATGAGTTGAGAGGTCATGTTGCGGCTGTACAGGGCATTGGTTTGGACGCTTTTGGATACTGTGCTCAATTCTGGTCTCCCTGCTAAATGAAGGATGTTGTGAAACTTAAAAGGGTTCAGAAAAGACTTACAAAAATCTTGCTGGGGACTGGAGGGTTTGAACTATAGCAAGAGGCTAAATAGACTGGAACTATTTTCCCTGGAGCATCAGAGACTGAGCAGTGATCTTATGGAGGTTTATAAAATCATGAGTGTCACAAATAGGATAAATGGACAAGGTAACTTTCCCGGTTGGGGGAGGCGGGGGAAGTGTCCAAAACTAGATGGTATGGGTTTAAAATGTGAGGAAAAGATTATAAAAGGGACCTAATGGGCAACGTTTTCATACAGAGGGTGATTCATGTATGTAATGAGCTGCCAGAGGAAACAGTACAATGACAATATTTGAAAGGCATCTGGATGGCTTTATGCATTGAAGTGCTTGGAAGGATATGGCCAAATGGAACCATACTAATTTGAATATTTGCTTGGCATGGACGAGTTGAAGTGGAAGACCTGTTTTCGCGCTGTACAACTCTATGATTCTGCATGATAACTGAGATAGACAGGATTGAAGAGTGTGGAGGAGGGGACAGATAGAGGGAGGGTGGTAAGGATAGAAGGAGTTAACAGAGAGGTGGTTTGAATGATTGGGAGGGTTGTAGGGGGTGGTAGAGGTTATACAAATAAATTGTGGAGTCATTTCCAGAGGAGATTACAGAGATAAGGAGCCATGATTAAACTGCAGCAGGTTACTGGAGTAAAAGGTTGAAGGGATTGAAGAGTTTACATGGATATGGTAAGTATGAGGGACAAGCACAGTTTACAGAGAATGAGTATTTTGTAGAGATGGGTGGACTTTATAGAGATTGAGAGGATTGGAGCGACTACGTTTGATAGGAAGGGTGGTTGCAATGGTACGGTACAGAGAGTCATACAGCACAGAAACAGACCCTTCAGTCCAACTCGCTCATGCTGATCAGATATCCCAACCCAAAACAGCACCCGGCCCATATCCCTCCAAACCCTTCCTATTCATAAACCCATCCAGATGCCTTTTAAATTTTCCAATTGCACCAGCCTCCACCACTTCCTCTGGCAGCTCATTCCATACACGTTCTACACTCTGTGTGAAAAAAATTGTCCATTAGGTTGCTTTTGGATCTTTCCCTCTCACCCAAAACCTATGCCCTCTAGCTCTGGACTCCCCCACCCCAGGGAAGTGACTTTGTCTATTTACCATGCTCCTCATGATTTTATAAACCTCTAGAAAGTCACCCTTCAGCCTCCAACGCTCCAGGGAAAACAGCCCCAGCCTATTCAACCTCTCCCTATGGCTCAAATCTTCCAACCCTGGCAACATCCTTGTAAATCTTTTCTGAACCCTTTCAAGTTTCACAACATCCTTCCGATAGGAAGGAGACCAGAAATGTACACAATATTCCAACAGTGGTCTAACCAATGCCTAACCAACACCCATAACATGACCTCCCAACTCCTGTACTCAATACTCTGACAAATAAAGAAAAGCATATCAAACACATTCTTCACTATCCAATCTACTTGCGACTCCAGTTTCAAGGAGCTATGAACCTGAACTCCAAGGTCTCTTTGTTCAGCAACACTCCCTAGGACCTTACCATTAAGTGTATAAGTCCTGCTAAGATTCGCTTTCCCAAAATGTAACACCTCACATTTATCTAAATTAAACTCCATCTAGCACTTCTCAGCCCATTGGCCCAACTGATCAAGATCCCATTGTAGTTTGAGGTAACTTTCTTCACTGTCCACTACAGCTCCAATTTTGGTGTCATCTGCAAATTACTAACTATACCTCTTATGCTCACATCCAACTCATTTATATAAATGATGAAAAGTAGTGGACCCAGCACCGATTCTTGTGGCATCCGTCCTCTGTCTTCCACCTTTGAGCTAATTCTGTAGCCAAATGGCTAGTTCTTCCTGTATTCCATGACTAACTTTGCTAACTAGTCTCTAATGGGGAATCTTGTCAATGGAGATGTAGAAGATTGTAGGAGCTGGAGGAGGTCAGCAAGATATGGAGATTTGTCATAAGGAGGAAGATAGTATTGATATTGGGGATTGTAAAGGGTTGAGAGAATTGCAAAGATTTATCGGGTCTGGGTGAGATAGAGGTTATACAAAGAGGGGCATCTCAATGGACTGGAGAATTTTTTCCACAGTATGGAGGATTGTAGGGACTGAAGGAGAGTACATAGACAGGGAGGGCTGTGTCAGAAAGAGGAGTTTAGAGAAATGAATGATTGTATCAACTGGAGAAAGTTATTCTGATACAGAATGTTAGAGACTGAAGAAACATCCAGCAATAGGGTGTGTTGCATGGATGAGAGGAAGGTACAGACAGAGCAAAATTTGTAGAGTTGGGAAAAAGGTTGGAGATAATCATATTGGCATGGGAACAGTTTACAATGATCATGAAGGCTGTAGAGACATGATAACATTATTGAGATACAGAATTGTGTAGGGACCGAGGAGAGGTTTGCACTCAATGGGAGGTTTGCACAAGCAGGTGTACAGTGAATATTCCAGGAGTGATGCAGTTGGTCAGATCACTTAGTTTTAAACAAAACAGAGTTTATTTGCCAGATTATTGAATGAAATATAAACAACAGAACATAGAATAACCGAAACTATCTGAAAGCCCAACAGATTAGCACCTTAATGATCTTGTTCCCAATACTTGCAACGATCCCCACTAACACCCTTGGCACAAAAGGTAAAATCAAACACAGGGTCTTACATGAGCGAGGTCAGAGAGAGGGAAGATGAGCATGGACCTGCTTCTTTGGGTCCAGCAGATACAAAACTTCACTGCTAAAACTCAAACCAAACCTGAGCTGGAAGAACTGGTCACTCCCCTTTCATTTTACAAGTGTTTTTTTAAAACATACCTGAGGCAGTATCTGTAAGCTATAATCAAATTGGCCCTAAAACCTTTCAACTTAGATTCTGAAAAATCTGTCTTTTACGACCTCTCTGGAAAAAAAACCAAGGACAGCATAACCTTGTTAAAGGAGCAGCATCAGCACACTCCTTTGTTCACATCCAAATCATTTTTATAAATGACGATAAGCAGTGGACCCAGAAACACCACTGGTCACAGGCCTCCACTCTGAAAAGCAACCATCCACCACCACCCTCTGTATTGTGCGATGGGGAAGAAGTGTGTCATTCCTGATTCTCCCAATGTAGGGCTATTACAATAACACCTGACAGTTTATAGAACCTGGCACATTATCACTCTCCTCAAGTTCCTCACAGGTAATGAACATGTTGATTAAAGATATCGATTTTAATGATAGACATCTCTCTCATTCATGATAGTGTAAGGAGGAAATTCCAGAACTTGTATTGTAGGCAGCTCAAAACCTGGAGTGATGTAAGTGGGGTGAGTGAGAAAGGCTATTTGGAAAGGGGAATAAAAGCTAAGAACTGTGGATGCTGTAAATCAGAGACAAAAATAGAAGTATCTGCTGAGTTCAGAGGAAGGGTCACTCGACTTGACACGTTAACTCTGATTTCTCTCCACAAATGCTGCCAGACTTGCTGTGCTTTTCCAGCAATTTCTGTTTTTGTGTAGAAAGGCAAGAAGTGAGTCGGGTTTTAAAGTTGGCAAAGGTTCCAGATACTGTCTGTGATAGGCAGGAGGGTTGCCTCATGGAGCTTGACGTATGGCAGTGCAAGCCCTGACCACAGTGGGACAGAAGATTTCTGCTGCTTTATACAGAATGACAGATCTTGTATCCGTGGGCTTATAAAATGTCACTGATCACCAGCAAACTGCTCTGAGGTAGAGTTGGAGTATGATGCTGCTAAATGAAAAGGGACAGGGAACAGGGGGCTCCATACAAAGCTCTCCCCTCTTCTTATTATTTTCACCCCCAAAACTAAACGCGTAGCTGTCACACTGCTTCTATTTCAACCTCAATACCTTGTCCCACAGAAGATGTGCTGGGCCTTGCACAAGTAAAATGAAACAGTCATTGCTGGACTCTCTGGGGCTCAAACTCTCAGTGAACAGCAAAAGCAACGGAGTAGTGAAAGCAGAGATTTCAGAAGACTGTTTGCACCTAAGACCCGCAAAGTGCACCAGGAAAAAAAAACAAGAAGCATCTGGACTACAAAATGTAATCAATCATGTGTGTGCTCACTTCGGGGGAGGCAGATGGGCTGAGTTAACAAAATATTTAGTTTCCTTTGCTGGGTAATCCAAGATAGAGGATGGGAAAAATTGTAGCTGCTTTGTTTGATGTATTTTCGGTGTTGAAACTGATTTCCTTCAATTCTATGAACAGTAATTACTGTTTGATAAGCTGTTGCATTGTTTTGGAAGGAGGAAGATATACAAAGGTCAGTGATCTACTGAGGGGGAATACCAAAGCATTACACTGACTGGACCCAGTGTGTAGGTCCAGACTAGGTGGCAAGTTCCATTCGCTGATCGACACAGGTTTTATGACAACGCAGCAGCTTCTGTGGTCACTTTCTCATCATCCGCCATAAATCCTATGAATGACCACATTCATTACCAGCTGAATTTCACAACCAACCTGGTGTTTGTGGGGGGCTCGCTCTCACTCTAATTGTTCTGTTTTCAATCAATTACACAGGGAAACTGACATCAGTCATTATCCTCGGGTCTGATAGAGCCCCCCAATTTATTGTAAACTGATTTTCACCAGATTTTGAACATGGAAGGAGAAAGCACTGTTCAGTGTGGAGAAACCATGTTCTGTATGTGGACATGGTTTTAGACAACTATCTAGACTGACACAACACAAGCTTTCATTGCAGGAAGGGATTTATTTGGTTATAACCACAGTGCTGACGCACAAGCTGGTTCACACTGACCTTTTCAATGTCCAAACTGTGGGAAGTGCTTCAAATGTTCTTGGCAACTGATGTGATATCAATATGTTCACACTGCTGACAGACCATATGTGGGACTGGGTTCAGACCACTGGCTAATCTTAGCATATACTAGCACATTTACACTGGACAGAGACCATTCAGCTGCTCTGAGTGTGGGAAGGGGTTCAATCATTTATCTCACTTGCTGACAGACAAGTGAGTTCATAAGTAACTGCTGGATCTTTGGATTTTACTTGCAATAACAACCAGCATTGAACATTTTCAAATGGGGACTGTTTCTCCTGGTTTTAATAACTCCAGTTCTGGCCTTAAATTGTGCATAAAAATCAAATCAGACAGCTTTGTGTTCAACATGCAGTATGTTTAATCTTTATCATATCTCACATACAAGCCTGTTCCCCTCGAACATGTTTCCCTCCTACATGTATCCTCCATCCTCACCCAGAACAACAAATGGAGGGGAGGGGAGGTAGGTTGTGGTGGGTCATTGTCACCATGAGTGAGACAATCTGATCGGCTGCCCCTGCTGTTTCCCATGGGAATACTGTGTTCCCAAAGCTCACTTTTGTCTGAACCCAGAACCTGCATCTTTCTTTGGTTTCTCTCCTACATTCTGTTAAACCCAGTGTGTCATGAAATGGTTGCCAGTCTTTTCTCATTATTCCTCTTCACTTCTTGTTCGCTTTTTCACCTGCTTGCCCCAACTCTGAACCTTTTGTATTCCTTATGGTTCACAATTTGAACTTTCTCCTTCACAGCTCTTATCAATGCTTTTAAATCATCTTTATCTTAAATTCTATTTTCTTTGTTATCCAAACAGTCCTGAATGTGTTAGTTCTTCCTTTCCTATTCAAATGTACCTGAACCATCTCATCTTTGAAGTTGCCCATCATTTAGTTACACTTTCCCATTCCAGTCATTGCTCCCAGCTCAGTCCATGCTCTGTTGAAGACAATTTTCCATTGACTGAATGTTCTTACTGTGAATGAATTCTCGTCATTCTCTGACATTATTCTGCACCTTACTACACAATGACTATTGTCTCCCAAACAGTCTCCTACTAGCACTTGATCTATCAGGCTCCCATCATTTACAAGACAAATTTCCAATAGAAGGCTCTTTCTTGTTGAAGTGAACATAGTGTTTGAGAGAATGTCATGCACACAATACAGGAAATCTTTCCCTTATTCTACCAGTAGCTTCTGTAGTCACTTCTTCATTGTGTGTCATACATCCTACAAATTTCCACATTCACCATTTGGTGAATTTCACAGCCAGCCTGGTGTTTGTATGGAGCTGATTCTCACTCCCATTGTGCTGTTTTCAATTATTTCAGTCTATGTTTGGGGAACTGAAGTCTCAAAGAACACTACAAAACAAGAACAGGCCCTTCGGCCCACCAAGCCTGTACTAACACAATGATGCTTTTCTACAGAAGAAACCTCATGCAGTTCATCTTCCAAAATTCCCTGTGATTTCATGAATCGGTCAAGATGGTTTTTATGCATTGTGATTGGATCTGCTTCTCCCACTTCCTCTGGCAAGGCATTCTGGACACATACCACCCTCTGCGTAAAAATTGTGTCTCTCATACCTCCACAAAGCTTTTCCTCTTTTACCTTAAACCTATGTCCCTGAGTAATTATCACCTCTATCTTGAGGAAAGACTCCCAACTATCCATGTCTCTCTCTCAATTTTGTAAACTTCTATCAGGTTGCCTCACAGCCTCTGAAGGTCAAACGAAAACAAACCAAATTTGTCCAACCAAATTAACAAACAGTAAAATTCACAACTGATCTTGGAGGAACTGTTGGCGAAGTTCACAGCACAGAATCAGATAAGTTAATTGTTGTTTTAAGTGTGGCCTACAGAGAATCTGCAGTAGTGAGTAGAGTAGTTATTTCTTGATTATATGTTTTTGGAGATATGTCTCTTAATTAAACATAGAACATAGAAAAATACAGCGCAGAACGGGCCCTTTGGCCCTCGATGTTGCCCCGATCCAAGCCCGCCTAACCTACACTAGTCCACTATCCTCCATATGCCTATCCAATGCCCGTTTAAATGCCCATAAAGAGGGAGAGTCCACCACTGCTACTGGCAGGGCATTCCATGAACTCACGACTCGCTGAGTAAAGAATCTACCCCTAACATCTGTCCTACACCTTCCACTCCTTAATTTAAAGCTATGCCCCCTTGTAATAGCTGACTCTATACCTGGAAAAACGCTCTCATGGTCAACCCTATCTAAACACATAATCATCTTGTACACCTCTATCAAGTCACCCCTAAACCTTCTTTTCTCCAATGAAAACAGCCCCAAGTGCCTCAGCCTTTCCTCATATGATCTTCCTACCATACCAGGCAACATCCTGGTAAACCTCCTCTGCACCCATTCCAATGCCTCCACATCCTTCCTATAGTATGGCAACCAAAACTGCACACAATACTCCAGATGCGGCCGCACCAGAGTCTTATACAACTGCAACATGACCTCAGGACTCAATTCCTCTACCAATAAAAGCCAGTACGCCATATGCCTCCTTCACAGCACTATTTACCTGGGTGGCAACTTTCAGAGATCTGAGTACATGGACACCAAGATCCCTCTGCTCATCCAAACTACAATGTATCCGACCATTAGCCCAGTTCCCCATCTTCTTGTTACCTTTACAAAATGAATCACTTCACACTTACCAACATTGAACTCCATTTGCCACCTTTCTGCCCAGCTCTGCAGCTTATCTATATCCCGCTGTAACCTGCCACATCCTTCCTCACTGTCAACAACTCCACTGACTTTCGTATCATCAGCAAAACTTGCTCACCCAACCTTCTAGCCCCTCCTCCAGGTCATTTATAAAAATGACAAACAGCAGTGGTCCCAAAACAGATCCTTGTGGAACACCGCTAGTAACTGCACTCCAAGATGAACCTTTACCATCAATTACTACTCTCTGTCTTCTTCCAGCCAGCCAATTCCTAATCCAAACCTCCAACTCACCCTCAATGCCATACCTCCGTATTTTTTGCAGTAGCCTACCATGGGGAACCTTATCAAAAGCCTTACTAAAATCCATATACACCACATGTACCACTTTTTACCCTCGTCCACCTCCTTAGTCACCTTCTCAAAGAATTAAATAAGGTTTGTGAGGCATGACCTGCCCTTCACAACACCATGCTGACGATCCTTGATCACATTATTCCTATCCAGATGTTCATAAATCCTATCCCTTACAATTCTCTCTAAGACTTTGCCCACAACAGAAGTGAGACTCACCGGCCTATAGTTACTAGGGTTATCCCTACTCCCCTTCTTGAACAAGGGAACCACATTTACTATCCTCCAGTCTTCTGGCACTATACCTGTAGACAACGAGGACATAAAAATCAAGGCCAATGGCTCTGCAATCTCCTCCCTTGCTTCCCAGAGAATCCTAGGATAAATGCCACCAGGCCCAGGGGATTTATCTATTTTCACCCTTTTCAGAATTTCCAACACCTCTTCCCTACATACCTCAAAGCCATCCATTCTAATTAATTGTGACTCAATATTCACATTGGCAACAATGTCCTGTTCCTGAATGAATACTGACAAAATGTATTAATTCAGTGTCTCCCCAATCTCTTCAGCCTCCACACGCAACTTCCCACTACTATCCTTGACTGGACCTACTCCTACCTTAGTCATTCTTTTATTGCTGACATACCTATAGAAAGCCTTTGAGTTTTCCCTAATCCTACTAACTAAGGACGTTTCATGTCCCCTTCTCGCTGCTCTTAGCTCTCTCATTAGATCCTTCCTGGCCACCTTATAACTCTCAATTGCCCCAATTGAACCTTCACGCCTCATCTTTACATAGGCCGCCCTCTTCCCTTTAACAAGGGATTCCAATTCCTTATTAAACCACAGCTCCCTCACACGACCCTTTCCTCCCTGCCTGACAGGTACATACTTATCAAGGACACTCAATAGTTGCTCCTTGAACAAGCTCCACATATCGAATGCACCCTTCCCTTGAAGCCTACTTTTCTAAGCCACGCATCCTAAGTCATGCCTCACCGCATCATAATTTCCCTGCCCCCAGCTATAACTCTCGCCCTGCAGTGCACACTTATCCCTCTCCATCACTAGAGTAAAAGTCACCGAATTGTGGTTACTGTCCCCAAAGTGCTCACCTACCTCCAATTCTAACACCTGGCCTGGTTCATTACCCAGAACCAAATCTAGTATGGCCTCACCTCTTGTTGGCCTGTCTACATATTGTGGCAGGAAACCCTCCTGCACACATTGGACAAACACCGACCCATCTAACGTACTCGAGCTATAGCTTTCTCAGTCAATATCTGGAAAGTTAAAGTCCCCCATAACAACCACCCTATTACTTTCACTTCTCCTGAATCATCCTCTGAATCCTTTCTTCTACATCTCTAGGACTATTAGGATGCCTGGAGAAAACTCCTAACAGGGTGACCTCACCTTTCCTATTTCTAAGCTCAGCCCAAACTACCTCAGATGGCGAGTCTTCATCCATCGTCCTTTCCACCACTGTAATACTATCTTTGACAAGCAATGCCACACCTCCCCCTCTTTTACCCCCACCTCTGACCCTACTAAAACATTTAAACCCTGGAACCTGCAACAGCCAATCCTGTCCCTGTTCTACCCATGTCTCCATAATGGCCACAACATCGAAATCCCAGGTACCAATCCACACTGCAAGTTCACCTACCTTATTTCATATACTTCTTGCATTGAAGTATACACACTTCAAGCCACCTTCCTGTTTACAGGCACCCTCCTTCGAGATTGATTTTAAACTTAAAAAATAAGCCGAAACTAGTAATTTAATCTGGGGCAGTGTTTGTAGAGGAATAAGACAGTGTTATTTTCTGAGTCAGTAGATTGTGAAGGAGCAAAAATGGCCTTTAGTACAGTGATATGTACTTCTTGTCAGATGTGGAAGTTTAAAGAGAGTTTAAGGGTTACTGCAGATTATATCTGTCATAAATGCTGTAGGCTGCGAATCGTATCAGATCGTATGGATCGGTTGGAGAGAGTTAGAAGCAATGAGGAATTTGTGACAGCAACATTATTATGTGTTGGCAGTTATAGGAGGGGTGGGGAAAGAGTCTCAAAAACACTGCCATAGATGGGTTAATTCCAGGAAGGATAAGAGAGGTAGGCAGCTAGTGCAAGAGTCTTTTGTGGATATACCCATTTCAGACAAGTATGCTGTTTTAGAAAATGTAAGGGGTGATGGATTCTCAGGGAATATAGCACGAGCAGCCAAGTTTCTGGTATTGAGACTGGCTGTAATGCAATGAGGAGTATGTTGGGTTCCAAGAGATCAATTGTGTTAGGGGATTCCGTAGTCCAAGGTACAGACAGACATTTCTGTGGCCACAGAGAAAGAGCATAATGCTGTGTTACTTCCCTGGTGCAAGGATCAAGGATGTCTCAGAGAGGGTGCAGACTGTTCTCATGGGGGAGAGGGCCAGCAAGAGGTCATTGTCCATATTGGAACCAACGACATTGGAAGGGAAAAGGTTGAGATTCTAAAATGGAGATTAGAGAGTTAGGCAGAAATTTAAAAAGGAGGTCCTCCAGAGAAGTAATATCTGGATTACTCCCAGTGCTATCAGCTAGTGAGGGCAGGAATAGGAAGATAGAGTAGATGAATGCATGGCTGAGGAGCTGGTGTATGGGAGAAGGATTCACATTTTTGGATCACTGGAATCTCTTTTGGGGTAGAAGTGACCTGTACAAGAAGGACGGATTGCACCTAAATTGGAAGGGGACTAATATTACTGGCAGGAAACTTTGCTAGAACTGCTTGGGAGGATTTAAACTAGTAAGGTGGGGTGGGGTGGGGGGGGTGGGGGGGGAGTGGGACCCAGGGAGATCGTGAGGAAGAGGAAAGAGATCAATCTGAGACTGGTACAGCTGAGAACAAAAGTGAGTCAAACAGTCACGGCAGGCAGGGACAATGTAGGACACATAAATTAAACGGCATTTATTTCAATGCAAGGAGCCTAACAGGGAAGGCAGATGAATTCAAGGCATGGTTAGGAACATGGGACTGGGATATCACAGCAATTACAGAAACATGGCTCAGGGATGGACAGGACTGGCAGCTTAATGTTCCAGGATGCAAGTGCTACAGGAAGGATAGAAAGGGAGGCAAGAGAGGAGTGAGAGTGGTATTTTTGTTAAGGGATACCATTACAGCTGTGCTGAGGAAGGAGTATCCCAGAAATACATCCAGGCAAGTTATTTGAGTGGAACTGAGAAATAAGAAAGGGACGATCACCTCATTGGGATTGTATTATAGACGCCCAATAGTTAGGGGGAAATTGAGAAACAAACTTGTAAGATCTCAGCTATCTGTAAGAATAATAGGGTAGTTATGGTAGGGGATTTTAACTTTAACATAGACTGCCATAGTGTTAAAGGTTTAGATGGAGAGGAATTTGTGAAATGTGTACAAGACAATTTTCTGATTCAGTATGTGGGTGTGCCTACGAGAAAAAGTGCAAAACTTAACCTTCTACATAGAACATAGAACAATACAGCACAGAACAGGCCCTTCGGCCCACGATGTTGTGCCGAACATCTATCCTAGTTTAAGCACCCATCCACGTACCTATCCAATTGCCGCTTAAAGGTCGCCAATGATTCTGACTTTAACACTCCCACGGGCAGCGCATTCCATGCTCCCACCGCTCTCTGGGTAAAGAACCCACCCCTGACATCTCCCCTATACCTTCCACCCTTCACCTTAAATTTATGTCCCCTTGTAACACTCTGTTGTACCCGGGGAAAAAATTTCTGACCGTCTACTCTATCTATTCCTCTGATCATCTTATAAACCTCTATCAAGTCACCCCTCATCCTTCGCCGTTCCAACGAGAAAAGGCCGAGAACTCTCAACCTATCCTCGTACGACCTATTCTCCATTCCAGGCAACATGCTGGTAAATCTTCTCTGCACCCTCTCCAAAGCTTCCACATCTTTCCTAAAGTGAGGCGACCAGAACTGCACACAGTACTCCAAATGTGGCCTAACCAAAGTCCTGTACAGCTGCAACATCACTTCACGACTCTTGAATTCAATCCCTCTGCTAATGAACGCTAATACATCATAGGCCTTCTTACAAGCTCTATCCACCTGAGTGGCAACTTTCAAAGATCTATGTACATAGACCCCAAGATCCCTCTGTTCCTCCACCTGACTAACAACCCTACCGTTAATCCTGTATTCCGCATTCTTATTTGTTCTTCCAAAATGGACAACCTCACACTTGGCAGGGTTGAACTCCAACTGCCACTCCTCAGCCCAGCTCTGCATCATATCTAAGTCCCTTTGCAGCCGACAACAGCCCTCCTCACTGTCCACAACTCCACCAATTTTCGTATCATCTGCAAATTTATTGACCCACCCTTCGACTCCCTCATCCAAGTCATTAATAAAAATTACAAACAGCAGAGGCCCCAGAACTGATCCCTGCGGAACTCCACTTGTAACTGGGCTCCAGGCTGAATATTTACCATCTACCACCACTCTCTGACTTCGACCGGTTAGCCAGTTTTCTATCCAATTGGCCAAATTTCCCTCTATCCCATGCCTCCTGACTTTCCGCATAAGCCTACCATGGGGAACCTTATCAAATGCCTTACTAAAATCCATGTACACTACATCCACTGCTCTACCCTCATCCACATGCTTGGTCACCTCCTCAAAGAATTCAATAAGACTTGTAAGGCAAGACCTACCCTTCACAAATCCGTGCTGGCTGTCCCTAATCAAGCAGTGTCTTTCCAGATACTCATAAATCCTATCCCTCAGTACCCTTTCCATTACTTTGCCTACCACAGAAGTAAGACTAACTGGCCTGTAATTCCCGGGGTTATCCCTATTCCCTTTTTTGAACAGGGGCACAACATTCGCTACTCTCCAGTCCCCTGGTACCACCCCCGTTGACAGTGAAGACGAAAAGATCATTGCCAACGGTACTGCAATTTCCTCTCTTGCTTCCCACATAATCCTAGGATAGATCCCGTCAGGCCCGGGGGACTTGTCTATCCTCACGTTGCTCAAAATGTCCAACACATCTTCCTTCCTAACAAGTATCTCTTCTAGCTTACCAGTCCGTTTCACACTCTCCTCTTCAACAATACAGTCCCTCTCGTTCGTAAATACTGAAGAAAAGTACTCGTTCAAGACCTCTCCTGTCTCTTCCGACTCAATACACAATCTCCCACTACTGTCCTTGATCGGACCTACCCTCGTTCTCGTCATTCTCATGTTTCTCACATACGCATAAAATGCCTTGGGGTTATCCTTAATCCTATCCGCCAAGGATTTTTCATGCCCTCTCTTAGCTCTCCTAATCCCTTTCTTCAGGTCCCTTCTGGCTATTCTGTATCCCTCCACTGCCCTGTCTGAACCCGGTTTCCTCAACCTTATGTAAGCCTCCTTCTTCCTCTTTACTAGACATTCAACCTCCCTCGTCAACCAAGGCTCCCTCACATGACCATTTCTTTCCTGCCTGATAGGTACATACATATCAAGGACATGTCGTATCTGCTCCTTGAAAAAGTTCGACATTTCCACCACATCCTTCCCTGACAGCCTATGCTCCCAACTTATGCTCCTCAAATCCTGTCTTACAGCATCGTAATTTCCCTTCTCCCAATTGTAAAATCTACCCTGTTGTGCGCACCTATCTCTCTCCATAACCAAGGTGAAAGTCACAGAATTGTGGTCACCATCACCAAAATGTTCACCCACTAACAAGCCCATCACTTGTCCCGGTTCATTACCGAGTACCAAATCCAATATGGCCTTCCCTCTGGTTGGACAATCTACATACTGAGTTAGAAAAGCTTCCTGGACACACTGCACAAACACCGCCCCATCCAATCTACTTGATCTAAAGACCTTCCAATCAATATTTGGGAAGTTGAAGTCGCCCATGACTATGACCCTGTGGCTTCTGCACCTTTCCAAAATCTGTTTCCCAATCTGTTTCTCCACATCTCTGCTGCTATTGGGGGGCCTATAGTAAACACCCAACAAGGTGACTGCACCTTTCCTATTTCTGACTTCAGCCCATACTACCGCCAAAGGCAGATCTCCCTCAATCTTCCTTTCTGCAGCCATTATACCATTTCTAATTAGCAATGCCACCACCCCCTCCTTTTTTACCACCCTCCCTAATCTTACTGAAACATCTGTACCCAGGAACCTCCAACAACCATTCCTGTCCCTCTTCTATCCACGTTTCCGTGATGGCCACAACATCGTAGTCCCAGGTACCGATCCACGCCTTAAGTTCACCCACCTTATTTCTGATACTCCTTGCGTTGAAGTATATGCACTTGAGCCCATCTCTGTGTCCGCAAGTATTCCCTGTCAGTGCTACCTTCTCCACAGCCTCCCTACATTCTTGGACATCCTGACAAACAGCTAGCTTACTTGCTGGACTACAAGTCCGGATCCCATCCCCCTGCCAAATTAGTTTAAACGCCCCCGAAGAGTGCTAGCAAACCTACCCCCCAGGATATTGGTGCCCTTCTGGTTCAGGTGCAACCCGTCCTGTTTGTACAGGTCCCACCTTCCCCAGAATGCAGTCCAATTGTCCAAATACCTGAAGCCCTCCCTCCTTCACCATCCTTGCAGCCACGTGTTCAACTGCACTCTCTCCCTATTCCTTGCCTCACTGTCACGTGGCACCGGCAACAACCCAGAGATGACGACTCTGTCTGTCCTAGCTTTTAGCTTCCAGCCTAACTCCCTGAGCTCTTGAATGACCTCCCCACCCCTCTTCCTACCTATGTCGTTGGTGCCAATGTGTACCACGACTTCTGGCTGCACACCCTCCCCCTTAAGGATTCTGAAGACACGGTCCGAGACGTCTCGGACCCTGGCACCCGGGAGGCAACAAACCATCCGAGAGTCTTGCCCATGTCCACAGAACCGCCTGTCCGTCCCTCTAACTAGAGAGTCTCCTATAACTAGCGCTCTCCTCCTCTCCCCCTTTCCCTTCTTAGTCTCAGAGCCAGACCTCACGCCACAGACCCCGTCACTGCAGCTTACACCTGCAAGGCTGTCCCCCCAGCAGTTTCCAAAGCTGTATACTTATTGTTTAGGGGAACGACCATAGGGGAACCCTGCACTGCCTGCTTCTTCCCCTTCCAACCTCTAACTGTTACCCAGCTACCTCTGTTCTCCGGCGTAACTATGTCCCTGTAGCTTCTATCAATCACCCTCTCAGCCTCTCGCATAATCCTCAGTTCATCCAACTCCAGTTCCAGTTCCCTAACTCGTTCGGTGAGGAGCAGGATCTGACTGCATTTCCTGCAGACGAAGTCGGCAGGAGTATCGGTGGTCACCCCATCTCAAACATCCTGCAGGAGGAACATTCCACTGCCTGCGCTGCCATGACTGTACACTTTGTTCTCTTGGGTAATAAGGCAGGGCAGGTGACTGAGGTGTCAATGGGGGAGTACTTTGGGGCCAGCGACCATAATTCTATTACATTTAAAATAATGATGGAAAAGGATAGACCAGATCTAAAAGTTAAAGTTCTAAATTGGAGAAAGGTCAATTTTGATGGTATTAGGCAAGAACTTTCGAAAGCTGATTGGGGGCAGATATTGGCAGGTAAAGGGATGTCTGGAAAATAGAACGCCTTCAGCAATAAGATAATGAGAATCCAGAGAAAGTATATTCCTGTTCGGGTGAAAGGAAAGGCTGGTAGGTATAGCGAATGCTGGATGACTAAAGAGATTGAGGGTTTGGTGAAGAAAAAGAAGGAAGCATATGTCAGGTATAGACAGGATAGATCGAGTAAATCCTTAGAAGGGTATAAAGGAAATAGGAGTATACTTAAGAGGTAAATCAGGAGGGCACAAAGGGGACATGAGATAGCTTTGGCAAATAGAATTAAGGAGAATCCAAAGAGGTTTTACAAATACATTAAGGACAAAAGGGTAACTAGGGTAAAGGTGGATGAATCCCCAGGACCTGATCAGGTGTACCTGAGAACTCTGTGGGAAGCTAGAGAAGTGATTGCTGGGCCTCTTGCTGAGATATTTGCATCATGGATAGTCACAGATGAGGTGCCGGAAGACTGGAGGTTGGCTAACGTGGTGCCACTTTTTAAGAAGGGTGGTAAGGACAAGCCAGGGAACTATAGACTAGTCAGCCTGACGTCGGTGGTGGGCAAGTTGTTGGAGGGAATCCTGAAGGACAGGATGTACATGTATTTGGAAAGGCAAGGACTGATTAGGGATAGTCAACATGCCTTTGTGTGTGGGAAATCATGTCTCACAAACTTGTTGAGCTTTTTGAAGAAGTAACAAAGAGGATTGATGAGGGCAGAGCGGTAGAAGTGATCTATATGGACTTCAGTAGGGCATTCAACAATGTTCCCATGGGAGACTAAATAGCAGGGTTAGATCTCATGGAATACAGGGAGAACTAGCCATTTGGATACAGACCTGGCTCAAAGGTAGAAGACAGCGGGTGGTGGTGGAGGGTTGTTTTCAGACTGGAGGCCTGTGACCAGTGGAGTGCCACAAGGATCGGTGCTGGGTCCTCTATTTTTTTTGTCATTTACATAAATGATTTGGATGTGAGCAGAGGTACAGTTAGTAAGTTTGCAGATGACACCAAAATTGAAGGAGTAGTGGACAACGAAGAGGGTTACTTCAGATTATAGCAGGATCTTGACCAGATGGGCGAACTGAGAAGTGGCAGTTGGAGTTTAATTCAGATAAATTTGAGGTGCTGCATTTTGGCAAAGCAAACTTTAGCAGGACTTATATACTTTATGGTAAGGCCCTAGGGAGTGTTGCTGAACAGAGACCTTGGAGTGCATGTTCATAGCTCCTTGAAAGTGGAGTTGCAGGTAGATTGGGTTGTGAAGAAGGCATTTGATATGCTTTCCTTTTTTGATTAGAGTATTGAGTACAGGAGTTGGGAGGTCATGTTGCAGTTGTACAGGTCATTGGTTAGGCCAGTGTTGGAATATTACGTGCAATTGTGGTCTCCTTTTTATAGGGTTCAAAGAGATTTACAAGGATTTTGCCAGGTTTGGAGCATTTGAGCTCTTGGGAGAGGCTGAACAGGCTGGGGCTGTTTTCCCTGGAGTGTCAGAACCTGAGGGGTGACCTTATAGAGATTTACAACATTATGAGGGGCATGGATAGGGTAAATAGGCAAAGTCTTTTCCCTGGGGTCTGGGAGTCCAGAACCTAGAGGGCATAGGTTTAGGGTGAGAGGGGAAAAAGATATAAAGGAGACCTACGGGGCAATGTTTTCACACAGAGGGTGGTACGTGTGTGGAATGAGCTGCCAGAGGAAGTGGTGGAGGCTGGTACAATTGCAACATTTAAGAGGCATTTGGGTGGATACATGAATAGGAAGGGTTTGGAGGGATATGGGCCAGATGCTGGCAGGTGGGACTAGATTGGGTTGGGATATCTGGTCGGCATGGACAGATTGGATCGAAGGATCTGTTTCCTTGCTGTACATCTCTATGACTCTCCTCTCCTCATAGGTAATATCTTCCAAACCATGCGACATCGTGGGAAACTGTTTCTGTACCATCTCCAAAGCCTTACATCCTCATGGTGGCAAACAGAATTGTACACAATATTCCAAATGTAACCTTGCTAAAGTGCTATCAAGCTGCAACATGCCTTGTCAATGTTTGTACACTGTGACCAATGAAGGCGCGCCAATATCCAAACGAATTGCCATTTTCAGGAAACTGTAGACCTGAATGCCAAATCCCTCTCTATGATAATGCTTCCCAGGATTCTGCCATTTACTGTATACGTCTCTCCCTCATTAAAACTTTCAAAATGCATCACCTTGCACTTGTCTGAATTAAATTCCATCTGCCATTTCTCTGCCCAAGTTTCCTGTCAATCCTGCTATATCGTCTAGCATTTGTCCTCCATATTCACAGCTCTTTCCAATCTTTGTGTCATTCAAATACTTATTAATTGGGCCACCGACATTCTCCTCCAAATCATTTACACATAGATATGGAAACAACAGGGGTCTCAGCACTGATCCCGACCAGTGCTACTGCTCACAGATCTCCAGTCACAGAAATGTCCGTGCACCGCTACTCTCTGCCTTCTGTAACAAAGCCCGTTCTGTATCCATCTCACAGTGTATTCTAAGTGGCTTCAACTTCTGCATCTGCCTGCCATGAGGGACCTTGTCAAAGGCCTTGCTAAAGTCCATGTGGACAACATGCATTATGGTTCCCTGCAGAGGCTCACAAACCTGATTGAGTTTTCTTGAGGAAGTGACAAAGATGATCGATGAGAACAGGGCGGTGGATGCACTCCACTGAAGCATTTGACAAACTCCCTCATGATAGGCTGGTCCAGAAGATTAAGTGACGATCGATCCATGGTGAGTTGCTGAACGGAATACAAACCTGGATTGGATTATCGAGGACAAAGGGTAGTTGTTTTTCTTTTAAGATTAGATTCCCTACAGTATGGAAACAAGCCTTTCGGCCTAACTAGTCCACACCGACCCCTCCGTAGAGTAACCCACAGAGACCCATTTCCCTCTGACCAATGCACCTAACACTATGGGTAATTTAGCATGGCCAATTCACCTGACCTGCACATCTTTTGGACTGTGGGAGGAAACCGGAACACCCGGAAGAAACCCACGTAGACACGGGGAGAACGTGCAAACTGCACACAGACAGTCGCTCAAGGCTGGGATCAAACCTGGGACCCTAGTGCTGTGAGGCAGCAGTGCCGCCCCATGGTGGTGGGTGTTTTTCTGACTGGCAGTGTGACCAGGGATGTTCCACAAGGTTTGTTTTAAGTATAAAAGATTTGGATGAACATGTAAGTGGTCTGATTAATAAGTTTGCTAATGCCATGGAAATTAGTGGAGTTGAGGATAGTGAGGAAGGTTGTCAAACAATATATCAGGATATAGATCATACTCAAAATCATACCTTACAGATAATGTCCCACAACACCACTATCACTATCCCCGGACGGGCAGATCGGCAGACGTGGTGGAACAACGGGATGCAGCCGGGAGGGAGTTGCTCTGGGAGTTCTCAACATTGAATGTGAACCCCAGGATGTCTCATGGTTTCAGGTTAAACATGGGTATGAAACCTCCTGCAGATTACTCCATAGCGTCCTGCCTCAGCTGATGAATCGTCCTCCTTAAGTGTTGAATAAAACTTGGAGGAAGCACTCAGGATGGCAAGGGCACAGAACATCCACTGGGGATTTCAAAGTCCACCAACAAGACACTGACTGAGCTGTTCAGGACCTAAAGGACATAGCTGCCAGACTGGATCTGTGGCAGTAAAGGAACCAACAAGAACATACTTGACCTCATCCTCACAGGTTTCAGATATACCTGCCCATGACAGTCTCGGTAAGAGTGACCACCGCATAGTCCTTGTGGAGACTAAGTCCCACTTTCACATTGAGAATACCCTCCATCGTGTTATGTGGCACTATCATCTTGCTACATGGAACATGGTGACTCAAGACTGGGTATTCATGAGGTGCTATGGGCCAACACCTGCAGCAGAATTGTACTCCAGCCCAATCTGCAAACTCATGGCATGGCATATCCCCACTCAACCATTACCATCAATCCAGGGGAAGCAACCCACTCACTGGAGGAGGAGACTCCACAAATAGCCCCATTCTCATTGACGGAGGAGTCCATTATATCAGTTCAAAAGATAAGGCTGAAGCTTTTGCAGCAACCTTCAGCCAGTCATGCTAAGTGGCTGATCTATCTCAGCATCCTTCAATGTTTCAAGAATTACAGATACCAGTCTTCAGCCAGTTCGATTCACTCCATGTGCTATCAAGAAACAGTTGAAGGCAAAAGCTTCAGGTCCTGACAACATTCCAGTAAAACGACCGAAGGTGCGCTCCTGAACTTCCTCTTCACCGGCCACACTCCTCAAGTCTAATTACAACATTGGCATTTACCCAACGTGTAACACTGCCCAGGTATGTCCTGTACACAAAGCAGAACAAATCCAACCCAGCCGATTACCGCCCCCATCGGTCTGCTGTCGATCATCAGTAAAGTTATGGGAGGGGTCATCAACAGTGCTATCAAGCAACAGCTGCTCAGCAATAACCTACTCAGTGATGCCCAGTCTGGGTTACGCCAGGGTCACTCAGCTCCTGACCACATTACAACCTTGGTTCAAAAATGAACAAAAGAGCTGAATTCCAGGCGAGAGGGGAGAGTGACAGCCCTTTACATCAAGGCTGCATTCAACCAAGTGTGGCATCAAGGAGCCCTAACAAAACTGGAAACTGGGTATTCGGGACAACCACCCTGCTGGTTGGAGTCACACCCGGGACACAAGAAGATAGTGGTGACTGTTGGAAGGTCAGTCATCTCTGCTCCAGGACATCTCTGCAGGAGTCCCTCAGGGTAGAATCCTGGGCCCAACAATCTTCAGCTGCTTCAGCAATAACCTTCCGTCCATCATAAGGTCAGAAGTGGGGATGTTCTCCGACGATTGCACAAAATTCAGCACCATTCATGACTCCTTAGATACTGAAGCAGTCGATGTTCACATGCAGCAAGATCTCGATGATATCCAGGTTTGAGCTAACAAATGGTAAGTAACATTCGAGCTATACAAAGCCAGTCTATTGCTGTCACCAATAAGACAATCTAACCACTGTCCCTTGGCATTCAACTGTGCTCCTATCACAAAATCCCACACTACCAACATCTTGGGGGTTACCAGTGACTAAAACTGCAACTGGATTTGTCACATTGTGGGTCAATCCACAGCAAGGTGGATTGCAGCAGGTCAAAAACGCACCATGACTCAGTGGTAAGCATTACTGCCTCACATTGCCAGGGACCCAGGTTCGATTCCAGCCTCGGACAACTGACTGTGTGCACTTTGCACGTTCTCCCAGCGTCAGTGTAGGTTTCCTCTAAGTGTTCCAGTTTCCTCCCACAGGCCAAAGATGTGCAGATTAGGAGGACTGGACATCCTAATTACCCATAGTGTACAGGGATATGTTGATTAGGTGGATAGAAAATGCAGGGCATGAGGCTTAGGGTAGTGGGATCTGTCTACGTTTGAGTGGAATGCTGTTCAGAGGGTTGGTCTGGACATGTTGGGCCGAATAGCCAGTTTCCACACTCTTGGGACTCTCTATATAAGGCACCACACCATGACCTTCTCAAGTGTCACCCAGGACAGGAAATAAATGCAGGCCCAGCCAGCAACACTCGCATCCCACAGATGAACAAATATTTTTTTTTAAAAATCAACATTTTTTAAAATGACAACCCAATTTCACTACATCCTTCATCCTGGTCCTATACAGATTGTGATGCTGTCAATCCGTGCAGTAGAGGGCAAAGAAAGGAGCAATTGGCCCTGGAAGCTTTGTTAGACAGAGTTTTTGGTGTTTTCCCTTTGTCAGCTTTGTTTGTAAATTGACAATTTTGTGTTTTCCCATGTACAGGATATGTTCCTCTCTCCAAACACGGATCTCAAATCCAGGATCACTGTTGGTGCTTTTAAAAAGGGGCACTGCAGTCCCAAAAATCAGCAACATATCCAAATTACCAAACTCTAGCCAGTTATAGGAGTGTTAACATCAATTGAAACAAATCTAAATGTTGTCAGACTGTCAATCTTGGAAGTGATCAACAATAGCAATAACAGCAGAATCCAATTCTTTCACAAGATATGGAAATCACTGGCTGGGCCTGAAGATGATGGAGAGTTTCCTCCTTGAACTTCAACAGTATACAGATTATTGAGATTCACTTGTGAACTCGCTTATGTGTCACTAGGTTGAAGGACCGAGTGAATCCCTTCCCACACACAGAGCAGATGAATGGCCTCTCTCCAGTATGAACTCGCTGGTGTGCAAGGAGAGAGGATGAACACCTGAAACTCTTCCCACAGGAAGTGCAGTTGAATGGCTTCTCCTCTGTGTGAATTAGCTGGTGTGACTCGAGTGCGGAGGAAACTGTGAATCCCTTTCCACATGCAGAGCAAGTGAACGGTTTCTCCCCCGTGTGAATTCGCTGGTGTGCAGTCAGGGTGGATGACTGCCGGAAACCTTTCCCACAGGAAGTGCAGCTGAATGGCTTCTCTCCAGTGTGTACTCGTTGGTGTCTCAGCAAACTGGACGACTGAGTGAAGCCCTGCCCACACACAGAACAGGTGAATGGCTTTTCCCCAGAGTGAACTCGCTGGTGTTCAACCAGGGCAGACGAATGTCGGAAACTTTTTCCACATGTGGTGCAGCTGAATGGTTTCTGCTCAGTATGAACTCGCTGGTGTGATCGAAGGCCAGATGAATGAGGGAATCTCTTCCCACACACGGAACAGTTGAATGGTTTCTCCCCAGTGTGAACACGCTGGTGTATATTCAGATCAGACGAAGACATGAACCTCTTTGCACAGTAAGTGCAGCTGAAAGGTCTCTCCTCAGTGTGAATCCGCTGATGTAACATGAGGCAGGATGTCTGCGTAAATCCCTTCCCACACTCTGGACAGGTGAATGGTCTCTCCTCGGTGTGAATTCTCTGGTGAGACATGAGTTTGGTTGTCTGAGTAAATCCTTTCCCACACACAGAACAAGTGAATGGCTTCTCTCCAGTGTGAACTCGTCGGTGGATTTCCAGCTGGGATGGGTAATTGAACCCTTTACCACAGTCCTCACATTTCCATGGTTTCTCCATGGTGATGGTGTCTTTGTATCTCTTCAGAATGAGTGATCAATTAAAGCCTTGACCACACTCTGAGCACAGTATCTCCCCACTGCCAATGGGGTGAATGTTTTCTCAATCTTCTTGATAAGTTGAAGTTCTTTCCACAGCAAATTCACCAGAATGCTCTCATTGGAATGTGCGATTGTGTAATGCTTTTTCCCCAGTCTACTCACTGGAACACAATCACTCAGGGGGTTGTGTGTGTGTTTATCATTGGGTCCTCGTTGCTCACACAGATGTCTGAAATAATTTCCCACAGTCAGAACAAACATTTCCCTGTCCACACTCAGAGGCCGATGATACTCAGCTCCTGCTGAGTGGCATAAGTCAACCAGACCTTGACAGGAAATTTGGTTTGTGTTCAATATCTCCAAAGTCTTTGTTCAAATATCCTGCAAAAGGAGTTGACAAAAGTAATCATTATCAGTGCCAGGACAGAAATTCAGAAGGGAATTCCAGATTCAAAAGAACGTTATTTTCCTAATTTCTTCCTCAAGTCTGTAATTTCCTGATTCCACATCTCCTCCTTCTTTGGACTGAAATCCAGATTTAGATTACTTAGTGTGGAAACAGGCCTTTCGGCCCAACAAGTCCACACTGACCCGCCGAAGCACAACCCACCCATACCCCTACATTTACCCCTTATCTAACACTACGGGCAATTCAGCGTGGCCAATTCACCTGACCCGCACATCTTTGGACTGTGGGAGGAAACCGGAGCACCCGGAGGAAACCCATGCAGACACAGGGAGAACGTGCAAACTCCACACAGTCAGTCACCTGAGCTGAGGCGGGAATCTATCTGCCCATCTCTTTCTCCCATTCCAGTTTTCTATCCTGTCTCTGGATTCATATCTCTATCTCCTAGCTGCAGACTGAGAATCAAAGCAGTGATTCTGATTAGAGTTTGGGGCTTCCAGCCTATTTTGTTGGATCCTCTCCCCCACTGATCCACCTCCAATGTTTCCTTTCTGATCACACCCTCATGGATTCGACCGAAACTCAGACACGCCTCTCCCTCACCAACATGGCGGCACGTTACGCAAGGTCAATGCCCGTCTTCAGCGAGGTGGCGGCCAGGTAACACTGCATGCCCATACCAAGATGGCGGCCGGTTATCCGGTGACAACTGCCCTCACCAAGAGGGCGGTCGTTCTGTTCTCAATCCCGCCCACACCCACTGCGGCCTCAGGCCACCCCCATGGAGTTTATAGCCTCCTCATGTTCCCCCCCACCCCACTCCTTTTCCGGTTTACATCCCTACCTTCTCTCACATTCTCCTCCCGAGTGTAAGAGAGGAATACGATTGCTAGGGCATGCTCCCCTGGCCTGCCGCCGGCTCCGTCCCTCTACAACACGCACCGTCTCCGCCTCCGTCTCGCTTGACGTCACAGAGGATCCCGGCGTCATGACGTCAGCTTTAGTCCGAAGAAGTCGCGGGCCGCGGCTTAACGACGGGGCTGAACCGGACCCTCCTCCAACCAATCCGAGATAATGAGAGGCGGGGCGATGCTTTGGCCAACCCCCAAAGAGCCTGCCTTGTGGTTTGCCCCATAAGCCTGTTGGGAGATGTTGTTTCAAATATCTGGGGTAGCTGGCAGTAATACCTGGTCCAGGGTCAGGGATATCAAAGGTGCGCAACAACTCACCGGTGGGGAATTCAATCCCAGTCTCCTGTGTGACAACACGCGGGCTGAACAACACTGAAAATGACTCCAACGGCAAATGTGCAGCCTGTGTAGGTGTTAGTTGTGCTCCCCTTTGCCAGGATGCAGGCTCTGGTGAGAGCAAAGAGCTGTGCAGCCTGTGTGGACATCCTGTCTGGTGATGCAGCTGATTCGAGGGTAGTCAAGAGGGTGCAGATAGCATATCCTGCTAACGGGCGTTAGTCTGATGGCTGGAAGGAAGAGCCATCGGTGAAAAGTATCAAGTCGGGACGTGGGGTAACAACCTGCTGAATCACGTTTAAACAGCCATGGTCGTCTGCAGCATCGTGCTGGGTGGGCGGGAGTAGGGTGCAGCGCGCTGTAGGGAGAGCGACCTCATAGCCAGTTCTGAGTTGCAGTAAAATGTTGGGTTGCCGCTGAATTAAGCAGCAGGGAGACCAAATGTGGGACCAAAACAGTACATGGATGATCTAGCACAATGGGGTGGCCTTTACCATTGTTCCCAAGGCTGTTGCCACCGCACGCAAACATTCCGGCATTCCCCTCACAACAGGTTGTAAATGGACAGAATAAAAGGCAACAGGGCGATCGAGGTGCCCATGAAGCTGCGTTAAAATGCCGGATGCAAACCCTTCTGACTCAGTTACATAAACATAGAAGGGCTGTGAATAATTTGGAACTCCCAGAGCAGGAGCGGAGATTAGTTTTTTGCTTCGGTTCAGTGAATGCCCTTTGCATTTTGGGTGTTCACTTCGGCTGGCTGTCAGGGGAAGCTGTCTCCCACGGGGGTGCATCAATGGCATGGTGATCCAGTGCTGCAGCAGTTTACCATCCCCAAAGAAACTTGCAGCTGCATACTTGTGACAGATGGGGGAAGTTGGATGATGACAGCCACCCGCTCCTTGGACAATGCTTTGAGGCCATGTGAAAGGTCGTACCCCAGGTGTTGGACGTTTTGCTGACAAAGCTGCATTTTCTCGATAGTCACCCTGTGCCAGACAGCAGAGCAAGGCCACCGTATCCTGCATGCATGAGCAGATCATCCGCATACTGGAGGAGGATCCTGTGGCATGGCAGGTGGAAGATGAACAAGGTGCAGTGTACTGCAAGCAGCATAAACTGTGGGGCTCTTCATTGGTGCCTTCTTTGGGGAAGCTGGATCCATGTATATTGGCAGCCACCGTATTGGCTGTCAGGGGACAATTTAAATCGAGAAGGCGGCTGAGCATACAGAGAAGCAGATGGCGGAGATGGGGATACTGGTCAAGATAGCATTTGCGTCCAGGGGTGTAGGGGACAATAATGGCATTGACAACCCTAAGATCTTGCACAAAGTACCATTTTCCTGGTCTCCCAGGCTTTGGGATAGGTACAATGGACGTGTTACATGGGTTGGTTGTGGGCACTAGGATTCCCTGTTGCAGAAATAAGTCAATAGCTGGTATCATCACTTCTACTGCTGCAGGGTAGTAATGGGTATTGTCATGTTGATGGTAGGATGGCTCCCTGTCTGAGTGTAACTATGTGGCAGGGTGGACAATACCTGGCCTATGTGGTTAAAGTGCTGTGGCCACAGCGAGTATGGGAGATCAGCTAATAAGGAGGGGGCAGCACCTGGACTCTATTTTGTAAAAGTAGATTGTAGTAATGCAGGTGCACAGTGTGCACAGAATTCATCTTGTCTAATTGGTGCAATCTGGGGGATCTGTGCCTTGCCCAAGGGGTGTGAAATGTAGTGGTGATTGCGCGAGCCACACTATCATGACTCCCCCATCTTTGAGAAGCCACAGGTTCTTAATAATAAGGGGAATATGCAGAACCACCGTTGGGTCTTTGCAGGCCAGTGCAGCCTGCTCTGCACAGAGTTGCACTTTTGCTGCCACACCTTGCAGTCCAACAAAGTACCTACTAGTGATCATTAGTGGGGAGGCAGGCTAGAGATGTGAGTCTGCGAGAGCAACAGATGTTGATGCCAGTTCCTGTGGGCCAGAAGCTGAACAGTGAAACAGACAAAGCGGCTGTCAATATCATCCACTGGAGGAAAGATTACATGGGGAATGAAGGGGTGATTGGTAGCCAGGAGAGGAGAGGGTCAAGAAGGCATGGGTAGGTTCTGGCAGGCACAACCAGGTGTAGCAAGAGTTTGCCAAGGGTTGGAGATATCGGGGCTGGGGGAGATGACTCCAGGAGTGTGGTTCCAGGACCTTGAGCGTGAGTACTTGCGGGGAGTAATGGATGCCAGCATTTAGCTTGCACAGCGTCTGTGACCCATGAGGGCTACTGGACAGGAGGCAGAGACGATGGCAGCGTCGAGAACCGTGGCGGGTCCTACGCTGAACTGCATGAGATAGGAGAGTGGCTCCACCATGGGTATTCCTGAAGCACCCCCATGGTTCAAATGCTCTGCAAATTGTTGATTTTCTCATAGCTGGATGCCTGCTGGGAGACCGCTCCAATGTGTTGCACTCATCACCAACTCTGCTACCCTCTGCTGTAGCAATTATAAGATATGTCACCTACATCTTTGCCACTGATCCCATCACCCAAGGAAATGCCTACATACTCCCAGACTCCACTGATGCAGTCCAAGCAGCTCAGCAAGCTGCCTCTCCAAAAGAGGGGGCCGCTTGGCCCCGTTCGGTCACCCTCCCTATAGGTTCTTATCCAGCCTGATGGTGGCACACTGAATCAGACACACAGGCAAGAGAGGAATGATACTTGCTTTCAGCCATTCCTGGTATGCATTGGGATTTGCTGCAACTGCCCAAGCCCTGCTGACCCAATGCCTCATCTGTTTACAGAACAATACAGGGAAGCCTGTAGCCAAATATGATCACTTACCAGTTCTTGACGGGCCATTCACCCACATCCAGATTGATTTTGCCCACATGCCTCAGAAACAGGGATACAAATATGGTCTAGTTATTGTACACATGCTTTCAAAGTGGGTAGAGGCATTCCCCACCAAAAAAAAAATGATGCCCGAACAGTGGCAAAGTATCTCCTGTGGGATGTTATTCCAAGATTTGGAGTTCCAGGGAACATAGAAACAGACAAGGGGACCCAATTCACCATGAAGTCCTAGGGATACCCTGGAGACACCACATCCTCTACCAGCCCCAGTCATCAGGAAAGGTAGAAAAAATGAACAGCATCCTCAAAACCACCCTCACCAATATCATTCAGGACACAGGATTGACTTGGCCAGACACCCTGCCATTGGCACTGTACACAATAAGAGGACAGGTAAATCGAATGACGGGACTGACACTCTTTAGGAGTTGCTAATGGGACAGCCTATGCCCACACCACCAGACCCCCAAAAACACTCACTGACACAGCGCTGCTCTTAATACAAGAGGCTTTCATAGATGGCGTTCCAGCCCTTAGTAGAAGGATCACTTTAAACCATGAACTGGTAAAAGCTGTGCTGCCCGCACCACAGCAGCAACCACTTCACCCATTTAAACCTGGGGTGAATGTAATGATACAGTCACTGCTGAAAGATTCTCTCTCCCCTCAGTGGAAAAGACCATACCTGATCTTGCTCTCAACCAGGCCAGCTGTCAAGCTCCAAGGGACACCAGAATGAACGCACGCGGCCTGGTACAAGAGGGCTCCATCTCCGCAGAAGTACGACCAAGCAGGACTGGATGCAGGTCTGGATACCACAGAGGGATCCAGCTGCTTGCCACGGCCATCAGGATCATTATCCTTGGTTTGACCGGCATATCACTGCAGATTGCTAACAGGGGACACAGAACAGGACACTTTATCCATTGCAAACAGCTGTTAAAAAGACTTTCCTTCATGTGACCCACAGATATTCAGAGGGTGAACCAGACCCGCTGCTGGGTCTGTGCCTGCTTCTCTGCCCATTCCCATGGGGGCATTCCTCTAGCCGCAGTCTGTTTTAACATCGCAGGGATGGCAGAGGGTGGCTGGATCCGGACAGGTCCCAAGGTCACAACGTTCAGCCTGCCAACCAAACTGGCCACTCATGTAACTAATAGCCCAAACCACTGGAAATCTGCAGGGTATCAGCTAGACAAATTCACAGCATAATTCTACCCAGCCTCTCACACTAACCCCCAGCCTTGACCATCACAGTGGGTCCACTGTTTTTCATCACTTATATAAGTGGTTTTGTTACGGGGCAGTACGATGGCTAGCACTGCTGCCTCACAGCACCAGGGTCGCAGGTTCGATTCCAGCTGCAGGTGACTGTGTGGAGTTTGCACTTTCTCCCAGTGTCTGTGTGGGTTACCTCTGACTACGGTTTCCTACCACAGTCAAAGATGTGCAGGTCAGGTGAATTGGCCATGCTAAATTGCCGATAGTGTTAGGCGCATTAGTCAAGAGGAGAAATGTGTCTGGGTGGTTACTCTTCAGAGAGTCAGTGTGGACTAGTTGGGCCAAAGGGCCTGTTTCCACACTGTAGGGAATCTAATCTAATCTAAAACCACTGGATGGGGACCACCCATAGGAACCATCTGCCTGACAAGATGCCAGCCATCTGCATGGGAGGCTGGTGCCAGTACACCAACCTTCTTTGAGAAGGTGACTAAGGAGGTGGACGAGGGTAAAGCGGTAGATGTGGTGTATATGGATTTTAGTAAAGCATTTGATAAGGTTCCCCATGGTAGGCTACTGCAACAAATACAGAGGTATGGCATTGAGGGTGAGTTGGAGGTTTGGATTAGGAATTGGCTGGCTGGAAGAAGACAGAGGGTAGTAGTTGATGGTAAAGGTTCATCTTGGAGTGCAGTTACCAGCGGTGTTCCGCAAGGATCTGTTTTGGGACCATTGCTGTTTGTCATTTTTATAAATGACCTGGAGGAGGGGCAAGAAGGTTGGGTGAGCAAGTTTGCGGATGATACGAAAGTTGGTGGAATTGTTGACAGTGAGGAAGGATGTGGCAGGTTACAGCGGGATATAGATAAGCTGCAGAGCTGGGCAGAAAGGTGGCAAATGGAGTTCAATGAAGGTAAGTGTGAGGTGATTCACTTTGGTAAGAGTAACAAGGAGATGGAGTACTGGGCTAATGGTCGGATACTTGGTAGTGTGGATGAGCAGAAGGATCTTGGTGTCCATGTACACAGATCTCAAAGTTGCCACCCAGGTAAATAGTGCTGTGAAGAAGGCATATGGCGTACTGACTTTTATTGGTAGAGGAATTGAGTTCCGGAGTCCTGAGGTCATGTTGCAGTTGTATAAGACTCTGGTGTGGCCGCATCTGGAGTATTTGTGCAGTTTTGGTCGCTATACTATAGCAAGGATGTGGAGGCACTGGAACGGGTGCAAAGGAGGTTTACCAGGATGTTGCCTGGCATGGTAGGAAGATCACATGAGTAAAGGCTGAGGCACTTGGGGCTGTTTTCATTGGAGAAAAGAAGGTTTAGGGGTGACTTGATAGAGGTGTACAAGATGATTAGGGGTTTAGATAGGGTTGACCATGAGAGTCTTTTTCCACGTATGGAGTCAGATATTACGAGGGGGCATAGCTTTAAATTAAGGGGAGGTAGGTCTAGGACAGATGTTAGGGGTAGATTCTTTACTCAGTGAGTTGTGAGTTCATGGAATGCCCTACCAGTAACAGTGGTGGATTCGCCCTCTTTATGGGCATTTAAACAGACATTGGATAGGCATATGGAGGAAAGTGGGCTAGTGTAGGTTAGGTGGGTTTGGATCGGCGCAACATCAAGGGCCGAAGGGCCTGTACTGCGCTGTATTTTTCTATGTTCTAACTCTCTGCTCCTAGCTCCCACAGCGCATCAATCTGCAGCAGAGGGTAGTATCCTAAATTTACTTGCCCAGAAAAAGTCTGCCCACAATTCCACTTTCACTACCATCTGGAGAGGAACCCAAACCCCCCCACTTAAAAACATACAACGGCACTTATTTTGTCTGTGGCCACAAGGCATGCCCCTGGCTGCCATTGTCAAGGGCTGGCAGCTGTTTCAGCAGGTACATGGTACCACTCATTTGCCACTTCCTGTTCTCTCCCTTTCGGAAGTTTATCACCCACAGCAAATCACACCCTCACTGCCCTAAACGCGGTACACTCCCTATTTATGCCCAATTATACAACGCTGAGGCATACAGCTGCCCTCCATGCTAGAGGAGATAGCAAATGTCATGGCTGAAGCGGTCGCTCAGCTGCATTCGCATTGTCGCCCTACAAAGTAGAGTGGCCCTGGACTACTTGCTGGCCGAGAAAGGGGACACTTGTGCCCTGATTAGGTACAGAGTGCTGTACCTACATTCCTGACACCAACGAAAACATAACAGAACTGACACACCACATTCTGCTGCTATCCTAATGGACAAGAATCCCACTAGAACTTGTGGAGCTGGACAACCTCCGGCTTGGCTCATGGGCACAGCCCTGCTGCAGGTTCTGATATCCCTTACTGCCATTCTTGTGGATATCGTAGTCCTGGTCATGATCCTCTATGTGCTGTTCCCGGTTGTATACAGCATTGTTACCACCCCCCCCCCTTCACCACCCAGCTAATACAAGTCCGCTGGAGTGACATTCCCACCCTGACACAGCCTCCGCTCTGTCAGATTCCAACACTAATGACTACCTGTACAACACCGAACCCCCCACTACCTAACAATCCCCTCCCCGCCCCCACCTCCCCCCAGATCTGGCTACATTACCCGTCTTTTCAACCCTCCCTTTAAACAAAAAGGGGATTGTGGGAAAAAGACCTGCCACCCTGCCCACCCACAACATGGCCACATTAAAAAAAAACAGAAGGTGATCTGCAAAACACAAATCAAGCCTGCCAGCACAAGCAGAACACACCCACAAAGCCTGTTTGGCCAAGACTGGGGCAAAGAAACCAGACATGGCCAAGCTATTCCCAGACCAGAGAGTACACTTCCCAAACACCCTTCACAGTAAAGCTCCCAGCCCCATTTAGCACTGCGGTTTCAATATCCTAAGGGCAGGCCCATTTCTCATTGAAACCGATACCACATAAACAAAAGAGGCAGATCGAGATACCCCAAAAGACTTCACTCACAGGAGGAACACAATGAGCACACCTGAATGCCAGGGGAAAGGATATTTACACATACTCGCATGGGCAGGAAATACAAATGACGACATTTCACCCATTTATGACAATGGCTGGAATCTCCTCTGTCAATTACAAATGAATTACCACTGCCAGAAACTTGAACTTCCATTCGGTTTATTGTTTTAATCGCTTTACAATTTTCACCTTTGTGTTGTGATAAAGCATGCCAACATCTTCTGTTCTGGGAAAAGCATTCTGGCCATCTGTGCAGAGAGCGCAGCAGGTCAGGCAGCATCCAAGGAACAGGAAATTCGACGTTTCAGGCATAAGCCCTTCTTCAGGAAGAAGGGCTTATGCCCGAAACGTCGAATTTCCTGTTCCTTGGATGCTGCCTGACCTGCTGCGCTTTTCCAGCAACACATTTTCAGCTCTGATCTCCAGCATCTGCAGACCTCACTTTCTCCATCTGTGCAGAGAATCAGTTCTGTGTCAGCCTGCTCAATGTCTCCTCCACGATATCACTGTGTCTAATAGACTGCTTATCAATTTCACCACAATCCATGTTGGTGTTCTCTGATCCATTGGGCTGAACTTTTTTTGACATTCTATTCCTTTAGCTATAAGAGATATCAATCCATTTGCTTTCTTTTTAATGATCTGCTGTACCTGCATGCTAGTTTTCTGAGACTCATGAAAGAGGACACTCAGATTCTGCTGCAACGGGGAACCCTGAAGGGTCTCCCCATTTAGATAATCTGCTAGCCTTCCCATTTTTTCAAACAAAATGCATGACCTCAAGTTAAACTCAATCGGCCGAATTTCGGCTCACTCTAACAACACTATTCAATGCATTGATAACGTATTTAAAATTCCAGGAGACTTGATTGATATAAACCTGTGGGGTTATGACAGTCAGCACAGACCCAAAGGCAGAATGGCCTACTTCTTTGCTCTGCCACTATGACCCTCTGATCTAAAGAGAACAGGTTCAGCTGCTCCAGTCTCTCCAACCAATTTCAATTCCTGATATTGCTCCCAGAAATCCTCTGTTTCCAACATCTCCAGGTACTTCACATCTTTCTGCAAAGGTGCAGAACATAGACTCCTATCTACAGGGATGGAGTTGAAAAACAGAAAGATAATGTGCAAATTATTTCAAACTGTGGTTATTCACCACTGGGGGCAGTGTCAATATTTATCATCTCCATTTAGAAAAAGGAAACAGACACTGGGGAAGGTGTCACATAGAATCACAAGCAGAACATGAAAACTGAAAGTATTTAAACCTCAGGAAAGGCTGGGGACCCTTTCTCTCAAAAAAAAAAGACTAAGATGATCAACAATCCAACTGGGAATTTTATGAGGAACATCTTTCCCCAACAAGAGGCGAGAATGTTGAACTTACTCCCGCAAGTGGTTGAGGTGAACAGTAAGAACAGATTTAAGGAGAAGCTGGACACATACATGAGGAAGAAAGGAATAAAAGGATATGTTGATGGTGGGAGACAAAGAGGGAAAGGTGGAGGCTTATATGGGGCATAATTACTAACAAATTAATTGAGCCGACTGGCCCTGTGCTATTGACTCAATGGAACATGTATTCATTTCCGATTTGCTGTGGGAGGGAAGACATTATTTGCAGTCAAGGATGAAAGAAATATTCTTCCTCAGCTTTTGGGGCCCATCTCCATGACAGAGTGTGCAGTCCCAGGCTCAAAGAGCATCAGCCTCACTGGAAGCAAAGTGGCGAGTGTGGCCAGTCTAGCGGAAAGAAACCCTCTGGCCTTCCGACTTCACCCCCTGTAAGAATGAACATGGTTCAGTCTTGGATAGGATTTCCCCTCATTTTTATATCAATCGATAGGGTATAGTATCTATGTCAGCATTTACTGCCCATCCCGTACTGTCCTGCTTGAGAAGGTGCTGGCGAGCTGCCTTCTGGAACTGCACACCTTGTGGTGTAGAGAGGAGTCTGGCCCAGTGACAGTGAAGGAACAGCCAATATAGTTCCAAGTGAGGATGGTCTGTGACACGGAGGGGAGTTTGCAGGTGATGCCTTGTTCTTCTACATTCTAGAGGTTGAGCATGGATGTTAACGCTGACTAACAACAGATCCAATCTCTGCAGTCACTTGTGAGTTCGCTCATGTTTTCGTAGATTGGATGACTGAGTGAATCCCTTCCCACATTCAGAACACACGTATGGCCTCTCCCCAGTATGAACTCGCTGGTGTTTCTGTAGACCAGAGTAATCTCTGAATGGCTTCTTACATTTGGAACATTTGAATGGTTTCTCCCCAGTGTGAATTCGCTGGTGCCTCTGCAGGCTTGATAACTGAGTGAACTCTTTCCCACATTCGGAACAGATAAAGGGCCTCTCTCCAGTGTGAACTCGCTGGTGTGTCTGCAGACTGGAGAACTGAGTAAATACCTTTCCACAGTCCAAGCAGGTACATGGACTCTTGCCAGCGTGAGCTCGCTGGTGGCTCAACAGGGTGAAATATTCACGGAATTTCTTCCCACACTCAGAGCAGGTGAATGGTCTCTCTCCCGTGGCAGCACGCTGGTGTTTCCGTAGGGCAGACATGTCAGGGAATCCTTCCCCACATTCCGAGCAAGTGAATGGCCACTCTCTGTTGTGGCCACGTCGATGAAATTCCAATGTCGACAAGGACTGGAATCCCTTTCCACAGTCCTCACACTTCCACGGTTTCTCCATACGGAGGAAGTTCTTGTGTCTCTGAAAGTACAATAATCAACTCTAGCCACACACACGCAATGCAGTGTGTTTGGCAGGTCACATGACTGATTGTAGCTGTTTCAGACAGTTCAATGGAAGATTCTTACACAGGGGTGGGAGAGTGTCTCACTGCATTTCCAGTCAACTTGATGTTAAGCCTTTGATACAGACAGGACAGACAAACATTTTTCAATTTATGGTTATTTAAATCCCAGTTAATTAAGTCACTATTTTCACAATGTTTGTTAGAAGATTCCTGTCTGTAAATGTTCTCCTTCCAGTTTCCTGTAAAAGCAATTATAAAAAGAATAAGTACAGACTGCAAATGCAGGACAGACAATTTTAGTTTCTCTGAAATAGCTTTTCCCTTTCTCCTCCCCCAAATCTGAAAACCTCCATCCCACACACCCTTCCCGGCTATTCTCACTCCTCTGTCCTTAATATACACCCTCCCCATTCTCCTCAGGGTGCTGTAAAACCGCTCCGTGCTGGATAGACTCTGTCCCCTTGTTGGTTTGATTTTTCTTTCTTTTTTAGTTTCTATAAATCATTAACTTAACACTAGATTTTTTTTTAAAAAAGGAAAGAAGATGAAACACACTATTTCCGTCTCAATGAAGATCAGTCTTCATTCAGAGAGAGAGAGAGAGAGATGCAGCAGCTTTGAAGTGTAGGATTGAATAGCTTCAGAAGAATGATAAGATTAACTGTTATTGTCAGAGACTGCAAATGAGTGCAGTGAAAACTTTGTAACGTCACCCCCTTAGATATATAAGATGACCAGTTACAGAATATTGAAGTGTTTGTTACGGATTTAGGCAGAGAATTATTAATAAATGCCCAGCGTCAGAACAGAGAATAGATAAGTTTGCTCACAAAAACCGTCCACTTTTAATGTGCCCATCAAGTCCTTGAAACCGCGTGGACTAATCTCCCCCAAACCCCACCAGCCTGGAACTGCCCTCCGTGACAATAAGGGAACACTGATTGGCTGGAGAACCAGTGTTCTTCCGGTCCTCCGCCGTGTTCTATTGGTCAATGCGCGATAATACGGACTTGGGGCGGAAATTGGACCCATGTGATGGCGGGAAAGCATGATGTCATCCACAGCCGACCAATACATTCGTCCCAGCTCTTCTCGCACAGACTCCGACTGCGCACATGCGTGGTTTTGTATCCAGGCAGGCGACAGGGATTGTGGGCGTTGTAGTACTTATAAAGCCTACCTGTGGGAAGTGGATGGAAATGGGGGATGCTGGTGAAAACAGGGTCCCCATTCAGACACACAGGACCAGCTTTCTAATATCAGGCAGAAAGGCTTAAAGACCTGGGAAGGGGAGGACGGAGTATATGGGATATAGTGATTTATAATTTGTCTGAGAAATATATTCACACCATAATAATATTCACCATTTTCCATCATGTGGGCAGCACAGTGGCTCGATTCCAGCCTCGGGCAATTGTCAGTGTGGAGTTTGCACATTCTCCCTGGGTTTCCTCCGGGTGCTCCGGTTTCCTCCCACAATCCTAAAGATGTGCAGGTCAGGTGAATTGGCTATGCTAAATTATCCATAGTGTTAGGTACATTAGTCAGAGGGGGGTGGGTTACCCTTCGGAGGGTCAGTGTGGACCTATTGGGCTGAAGAGCCTGCTTCCACACTGTACGGAATCTAATCTAATATTCACACAGAATAATGTGTACTGAATATCAACTCTGTTCTTACTATACCTTCTGTAAAACAATACTTCTTCTTGAGCAGTCACCGTGGACTCAAGGGCAATTTACTTCCACTTCAATGTTGCAACTCCTGAGGTTATGAAATAGTTAAATGCTTGATTCACAAGCACTGCCACATGTGGAGCAGGTAATGTTCGCTGAAGTGAGTGATGATGATACTCATGTTTTCACATGTTTCTTCCAGTGGTAATGTTTGTTTTCCATCTGGGCCTGTCAGATTTTCTCAGAATAGTTGACTTCTCCACAGATAGGTCTTCTCCAAATTGGATGGTTTTGGGCCAAACATTCTCACTATTGAATGGGGATATTACATTTTTTTCACAGGTAATGTGAACAAACTGAACACTTTTGTCTGCCAACCTCACTCAGATTAAGGAGCTTGTTTTAGAAGTCCCGTGTTGGGCATGCAGATGTGAACTGGGAGAAAGTGAGGACTGCAAATGCTGGAGATCAAAGTTGAGAGAGTGGTGCTGGAAAAGCACAGCAGGTCAGGCAACAGCCAAGGAGCAGGAGAATCAGCGTTTTGGGCATAAGCCCTTCATCAGGAATGAGCCTCATTCCCGATGGAGGGCTTATGCCCAAAATGTCGATTCGCCTGCTCCTCAGGTGCTGCCTGATCTGCTGTGCTTTTCCAGCACCACCCTCTTGACAGATGATGTGAACTGCCTAATGCAGTTGATTGATCATAACTGGTGCCTCCGTTATAAAATCTTCAGTCTGATCTGCACTGTACAGTCTGACTGCACCATGTGAGAGTTGCAGGGTGTGGCAAGGAGCAAAAGTGATGTCAATGCTAAATTGAAAACCTCAAAGTCATCTAATAACCATAAATAATTACTTCTCTCAGAAGATAGAACATTGTACAATGAATGATGAGATGAGAAATTGGATCCGTGCATTTAAAGTTTAGACAGGGATTGTATTAAATCACTTCCTACAAAATGTTGATTCCGTTTAATGCTTCAGAATGGATGTCATCCAAAAATAAAGTTTTTTTTAATGGGGTCTGAGAATTGCTGATCAATTGGGGAAGGGGAGGTAGGTGGGGTATTAATAACAGATTGTTAATGTATTTGGACTTGATTTATTAATGCAATAACATCCAGATTAATCATCTTTTACAATATGCAAACAATGGTAATGTAACAGGATCCTTAGTATTGATTTAATAGGGCTCTTAATTAATTTCAATAATATTGTTATTATTACAGATTGGTGGTAATTATTGGTGAAATTATTTCCAATTATTGAAGGAAGAAATGAATGGAACTGCATAAATAATTAAATCCTAATTCATCATAAACCCACACGATGGAATCTTAAGCTTAGAAGGTGGCCATGCAGTCCATTTTGCTGGTCCTGTCTGTGTAAATGCTGACAATCTGTCCCACTCTGCTCCTCCTCCCTCCTATTGAAAACCATTCCTTAATAGGGTTATGGTCCGGGATTTTAACTTTCCAAACATCGACTGGGGCTGCCACAGTGTTAAAGCTTTAGATGGAGAGGAATTTCTTAAGTGTGTACGAGAAGATTTTCTGATTCAGTATGTGAATGTACCTACTACAGAAGTTGCAAAACTTCACCCACTCTTGGGAAATAAGGCAGGGCAAGTGGCTGAGTTGTCAGTGGGGGAGCACTTTGGGGCCAATCCTTTTCCATCACTATTTTAAAATAGTGATGGAGAAGGATAGATCAGATCTAAAATTTGAAGTTCTAAATTGGAGAAAGGCCAATTTTGATGGTATGAGGCAAGAACTTTTGAACGCTGATTGGAGGCAGATGTTTGCAGGTAAAGGGATGGCTGGAAAATGGGAAGCCTTCAGAAATGAGATAACAAGAATCCAGAGAAAGTATATTCCTGTCAGGGTGAAAGGGAAGGCTGGTAGGTATAGGGAATGCTAGATGACTAAAGAAATTGAGGGTTTGGTTAAGAAAAAGAAGGAAGCATATGTCAGGTATAGACAGGTTAGATCGAGTGAATCCTTAGAAGAGTATAAAGAAAGTAGGAGTACACTTAAGAGGAAAATCAGGAAGGCAAAACGGGGACATGAGATAGCTTTGCCAAATAGAATTAAGGAGAATCCAAAGGGTTTTTATAAATATATTAAGGACAAAGGGGTAACTAGGGAGAGAATAGGGGCCCTCAAAGATTAGCAAGGCAGCCTTTGTGTGGAGCCACAGAAAATGGGGGAGATACTAAATGAATATTTCATATCAGTATTTACTGTGGAAAAGGATATGGAAGATATAGACTGTAGGGAAATAGATGGTGACATCTTGCAAAATGTCCAGATTACAGAGGAGAAAGTGCTGGATGCCTTGAAACGGTGAAAGGTGGATAAGGCCCCAGAACTGATCAGGTGTACCCGAGAACTCTTTGGGAAGCTAGAGAAGTGATTGTTGGGCCTCTTGCTGAGATATCTGTATCATCGATAGTCACAGGTGAGGTGCTGGAAGACCTGAGGTTGACAAACATGGTGCCACTGTTTAAAGAGGGCAGTAAAGACAAGCCAGAGAACTATAGACCAGTGAGCCTAACCTCGGTGGTGGGCAAGTTGTTGGAGGGAATCCTGAGGGACAGGATGTACATGTATTTGGAAAGGCAAGAACTGGCTTTGTGCGTGGGAAATCATGTCTCACAAACTTGATTGAGTTTTTTGAAGAAGTAACAAAGAAGATTGATGAGGGCAGAGCAGTAGATGTGATCTATATGGACGTCAATAAGGCATTTGACTAGGTTCCCCATGGGAGACTGATTAGCAAGGTTAGATCTCATGGAGTACAGGGAGAACTAACCATTTCGATACAGAACTGGCTCAAAGGTAGAAGACAGAGGGTGGTGGTGGAGGGTTGTTTTTCAGACTGGAGGCCTGTGACCAGTGGAGTGCCACAAGGAATGGTGCTGGGTCCTCTACTTTTTGTCATTTACATAAATGATTTGGATGCGAGCATAAGAGGTACAGTTAGTAAGTTTGTAGATGACACCAAAATTGGAGGTGTAGTGGACAGCAAAGAGGGTTGCCTCAGATTACAACAGGATCTAGACCAGATGGGCCAATGGGCTGAGAAGTGGCAGATGGAGTTTAATTTTGGGAAAGCAAATCTTAGCAGGACTTATACACTTAATGGTAAGGTCCTAAGGAGTGTTGCTGAACAAAGAGACCTTGGAATGCAGGTTCATAGCTCCTTGAAAGTGGAGTTGCAGGTAGATAGGATAGTGAAGAAGGCGTTTGGTATGCTTTCCTTTATTGGTCAGAGTATTGTGTATAGGAGTTGGGAGGTCATGTTGCGGCTGTGCAGGACATTGGTTAGGCCACTGTTGGAATATTGCGTTCAATTCTGGTCTCCTTCCTATCGGAAAGATGTTGTGAAACTTGAAAGGGTTCAGAAAAGATTTACAAGGATGTTGCCAGGGTTGAAGGATCTGAGCTACAGGGAGAGGATGAACAGGCTGGGGCTGTTTTCCCTGGAGTGTTGGAGGCTGAGGGGTCACCTTATAGAGTTTTACAAAATTGAGAGGCATGGATAGGATAAATAGACAAAGTGTTTTCCGTGGAGTCGGGGAGTGCAGAACTAGAGGGCATAGGTTTAGGGTGAGAGGGGAAAGATATAAAAGAGATCTGAGGGGCAACTTTTTCACACAGAGGGTGGTACGTGTATGGAATGAACTGCCAGAGGATGTGGTGGAGGCTGGTACAATTGCAACATTTAAGAGGTATTTGGATGGGTATGGGAATAGGAAGGGTTTGGAGGGATGTGAGCCGGGTGCTGGCAGCTGGGACTAGATTGGGTTGGGATATCTGGTCGGTATGGACAGGTTGGACCAAAGGGTCTGTTTCCATGCTGTACATCTCTATGACTCTAATTGGGGAAATGTTCCAAGTTCACTTCTGAAAATCATTGTTGAATCTGCTTCCACGAGATATTCAGATAATATCATCCAAATCTACAGAACTCACTGAGTAAAATCATTTCTCACCTGGATTTTTTGCCACATACTTTAAAAAATTGTGTTGTGTGGTTACTAATCATCTTGCAGTGGAAACAGTTTCTCCATATATAGATGAAAGGTTCTAAAATATTTCCACACCTCAATATAGTCACTCTTTAACCTTGTCTGCTTGAAGGCGTGATCTGAAATGTGTGATCAGAAACTCATTTTGAGGTGAAATTTAACACAGAGATTGTGTGGTTGAGCCTCAGACATTTCTAGGGAGAGTGATGGACTTGGTAATTAAGGAACAGAAAGTGCAGTGGTGAGTGAAGACAATGACTTTGGTCTTCTCAATTTTCACTTGAAGAAAATTTCTGTTTGCCACATTTGCGATAATCGGGTTAATAATCTAGTATGAGGGAGACAGGAGAGAAATTAGAGAATGATGTAAGTTAAGGATACAAAGAAGAACTTCAGGGCAGTTTGGCTGGGCGAGCTCAGGGAAAGGAGGGACATAGCAGAGATAATTGATCAGATGGTCTCACTCTGACTGACAAATAGCTCTTCACTTGTTGTTGGACTTGGGGTGGAAGAGATGGGAAAAAGAGGGATATGGATCCTGTAAGTGAAGACGGTTTTAGTATGGAAGGGCAAAATGTGTCAGTGTGGGCTTGAAGGGCTGAAGGGTCTGTACTTTTGCTGTATTGTTCTTCGATGATGAAAGAATGTGATTTTGGTCCAAGTCATGAGAGCGAAGTTGCATGCACCTACTGTCTCTGGCTTTCTAGGTGGTAGGGGCCATTGGGAAGGTTCTGTTGGAGGAGCCATGGTGAGTTACTGCAATGTGGATGGTACATATTTCTGCAACTGTGCGTCAGTGATGAGGGTGTGAATGTTGAAGCTGATGGTTAGGGTGCCAATCTGGAAGGCTTTTACAATTCACATACCTAACCTACTTGTAAAGTTCACATTTATATTTTGAGCTAACGTGAATGTTCTCTTTTCTCCTTTCATCAGATTCTTGGTCACCCTCTATGAGATTATCAATTACTCCCTACCTTGTCACTTTTGCTTGTGAACTTCCCAACCATGATTCGCTGCATATTTCTGTCATCAAGGAATGCATAATTGTAAACTGTGCAGTATTTCTTCAAATCTTCGATACTACCTAAGTACTTTCAAATCATTTTGTGTATTTTTCCAATCCAACATGACCAAGTTGCCAGTTCAATCTTCACAATTTCCATTGTTACGTACGTTGGCATTATCACCTAAAATATGGACTAAATGATTTAATGTGTTTGTGAACTGGATGTGATTAATGGGCTTATGCCCAAAACATTGATTCTGCAGCTCCTCAGATGCTGCCTGACCTGCTATGCTTTTCCATCACTATACTCTCGACTCCAGATGTCATTAACAGGAAATTACAGCTCCTGAAATCACTCGTGGACTTGCTGATGTCTCTGCTGGCGTGCCATGAGGTGGGATTTCTCAGTGAATCCTTTTCATTCAGTGGAGATAAATGACCACCCTCCAGTGTGAACTCGCTGGCGTACACTGAGTTGAGGGAATGATTTGAACCCAGTCCCACAGTAAGTGTACTGAATAGTCTCTCATTGGTGTGAACACAGCTCATGCAGCAAATGCCTCTCATCAGAGTGAACACATTGATGGTGTTATCAGATCTCAGGATCGTGTATAATGATACCCACAGTCTGTACATTTGAAAGGTGTCTCCCCAGTGTGAAATTGCTGGTGTGTCAGTAGGTGGATTTTCTCATTCAATCCCTTCTCACTTATGGAGCAGGTGAACGGTCTCTCTCCGGTGTGAATACGTTGGTGTGTCAGGAGGTGAATTTTTTGAGTGAATTCCTTTCCATACTTGGAGCAGATAAATGGTCTCTGTGAGAGTGAGCGCGCTGGTGTGCAGTGAGATGAGATGATTACCTGAACCCAGTTACACAGTGAGAACACCTGAGCCATCTATTGGCAGTGTGAACACATTGGTGTAACTTCAGCTCCTCAGGGCTTTTACAACTCTCCTAGAGTTTGAACAGTTGAAATGTCTCCCGAGTGTAACTCTTGTTTGTAAATCTATTGATCTCTTTGCCTATAAATTCTGTACCTGTGTGTTTCTCTTCACTTCCTTGATGAAGGAGCAGTGATCCGAAAGCTTGTGATTTCAAAGAAATCTGTTGGACTATAACCTGACATTGTGTAACTTCTGACTTTGCACTGACAGGGGTGAGCCTTCCTGTTAACTCTCTTCACAGAGTGTGAGGATTTACAGAAACTCCCACCTAACACAATGGTAAAGTCACATTTGAAAATGTAAAAGGAGAAAATCTTTTGTGTTCTGAATGTGAAAAGGTTTCAAACATCAGGGTAAATGGAGAAAATACACAGGCAGGTACCAGTGGTTCCACTGCACTAACAACTGAAAAGAGCTCAAGGCACTTGCAGTCTGAGAAAACATCACATGATTCACAAAACAGAGAAATGAACAGATGTTCTCTGTGTGGAGAATTAATCATTGAACCAGGCGAGATGGATACCCACACTGTGGAGAAATTCTGGGAATGTATGGGTTGTGGGAAAAGGATTCAAAAACCAGTTTGAATTAGAAACTCATTAATTCAGTCACAATGGGGGAGGCCATTCATTTGTTTTGAGTGCGTGAAGGGATTCACTCAGCTGTTTACCCACTTGGAGAGTGGAAAAGGATTCACTCAGTCAGCATCCCCCCCACCCCCGCCCTGCTCAGCTACCAGCAGGTTCACATTGAGGAGAGACTGTATATCTGCTCTGAATATGGAAATTGATATATCCCATCATCCCACTTGCTCAGACACCAGCAGGTTCACAAAGGACTGGAGTGACTGAAATCAGGACAAAACCATTTTCATTTTAGTTCTCTTTCTGCCAATACTAATAAACTTTAGCCTAATTTTAGGGAATAATGTTCTGGCTGAGAAACAACTGCATCAGCTTTGTGTTCTGGCTGAGAAACAGCTGCATCAGCTTTGTGTTCTGTACAGTGTGTTAAGTCTTTTTAATATTTCATTAGTTTCTCCCTCTCCTCCAACTACACTTTAACAACAAATGCAAGGTTGTGAACATCTTCATCACCGAGTTTGAGACAATCTGATCAGTTGACCCATCTTGGGTACTTGTACCTTTGTACAGGGAGGGAAGGAAATAGGAATGTAGTAGTGCTGGGTGCAGGAGAATCAGAGGGGCAAATACTCAAAAGGCAAGCAGGCCCTATTCACTCCAAGAACTGAATGCAACTACTGTTGTTTTTTTTTCTCCTTTGCTTTTCCTATTGATCCATAAAAGTTAATGATATCAATTGTCTGAACTGTTTCCAACACATGATGCTCCCACAATGAACAATGACAAGGTCTAACGTTACATAGGGGAATGAGAAGTCCTCCTAGAGACAGGGCTCTGATATAGTCTTGTGCTGAGGATGGGTAGCCTGATTCTTTTATTTGTCATTACTGCAACAATCAAACTGACACAATGATGTAAAGTGGTAATGTATTTACAAATGATCCATACCATCCCAGCACCCTCACAAACTTCCTGTCTTTTTTCTCTCACATGCCATACATTGTGGTGGGATCTTCCTGGCTGGCAGCGATTGAACTGATGTACAGCCTGGTTTTAAGTATGGAGCTGGTGGCTGAAATCCGCTGGCAGCATTGGAGTCCTCAGTCACCGGTGAGAGCACACAGAGGCCTGTGGGGCATTTATATCTGGTGAACAGCAGAGAATTGTCTGAGGTAACTAATTAAAGCTCACAGAGAGAAATTAGATTAAATTCCCAGCAGTGTGGAAACAGGTCCTTCGGTCCAAGCAGTCCACACTGACTCTCCAAAGAGTAGCCCACCTAGACCCATTTCCCTCTGACTATTGCACCTAACACGATGGGCAATTTAGCATGGCCAATTCACCTGACCTGCACATCTTTGGACTGTGGGAGGAAACCAGAGCACCCAGAGGAACCCCACGCACACAGGGGGAGAATGTGCAAACCCCACATAGTCAGTCGCCTGAGGCTGAGCCACCATGCCACCCAATGAATGCTCTATGAAACTCACAGGAATGGACACCAGGCAGATTTGGTGTAAAATTGAGCCTGTTGTTTCCTCTTGTGCCTGGGTACATCCAGAACTAGAGGGCACTGGTTTAAAAGTAGGAGTTGCCCTTTCAGCGACAAGAGGGAGGAGAAGTTTTTATCTGGGACAGTTGAGTGAATTTGGGACTCTGTCTAAGTGGGTGAATATTTTTAAGGCAGAGGTAGTCGCTATTTTTGTTTTGCACTGGGATCAAGGATTATTGGGAGGAGATGGGAATGTGGAATTTGGAGCAGAAGACGACGAGCAATGATCTTACTGATTAGCAGAACAGGCTTGAAGGTCCCAGTGACCTATACCGTCTCCTAATTCATATTTTAATAGGAAGCTGGGAACCTGGCAGTGAGAAACTCACCTTCTGGCTCCTAGCCACTGGATGCAGAACAGCAACTGACTATGGCTCCTTCGACAGCAATTTCCAATCTCATGACCTCAAACATCTAGAAAGATAAAGGCAGCAGACACAGAGGAATACCTCTGCTGCAATTCTCCTCCAAGTCACACAGCATTCTGACTTGGAAAAAAATCCTCTTTCCTTCACTATTGCCAGGGTAAATATGTAAGGCTCATTGCTCACGATCGAGCCCTCCACAATCACCTGATAAAGGAGCGTCGCTCCGAAAGCTAGTGTGCTTCCAATTAAACCTGTTTGACTATAACCTGGTGTTGTGTGATTTTTAACTTTGCTTAATTAATCACCTATTTCTGGCTGAAGACCAATTAATACATTTGATTAATTACAAGATGTTGTCTTCAGTTAAATGTTAATCTCAAAATGGCTTCCTTCACGTGGTGAGATTATTTAATTAAAACCTAAATGTAGCTATTGAGAATATATTGAAGTTATACTGAAATTCATTCTGAAGATCTTTGCCTATCTCCCCCCAACATTGTCCTGGTATCTCTGGTAGTGGCCAGATTATTAAATAAAGTTCACTTCAAAAGTTCATAGTGAAGGATACAAACATCTCTACAACAAACTATCAACTTATTAGTCCCTCCTACACTTTCACTAGAATGTCTACCGGCAACATGATGCTTTATTCTATTACAACATATCCAAGGTGAATTATTCCAATTGCTATTCAAGTGCTGCGTGCTTTTCCTTAACTCTGTCTCCCAATCTTCATCACTCCTTTTCACACAATTTTGCACATTCCGGTATAGTTACCATTGTGAACAATGGAGAACAATGACTGTCCAATGCTGACAATCCCTTTCAAACAGAATTCAAACATGCCCATCTGATTCTGAAACACAATAACATACTGTGTTTGCTTATTGTTTATTTTATTTGGCATTGATGACTTAACAGTACCAAAGTCAATGGTGCCTGGAATTTTTTTTTATGAATATTAACCCAAAAACATCTTTTAAAAATCTGTAGGCAATTATTCCTTCAAACAAACCTTTTTGAAATCCAGGAGCCACTTGAACTGTTTATTATTTGTTTTTTTTTATTATCCCTTTAAACTTTAGCTCAATTTCCCTTTGAATGGTTTAATAAGAAACTTACATCAATTTACATTTCAGACCAATTCTGTCCACGTTTGGTGGTTTCAAATGATGCCTCTACATCAGAGACAGAACAACTTGCCATTAATTTAGATGTAACTTTCAAATCTTCTGTTCTCAAGAATTTTGTCTTGAATGAGAGCAAGTGGCCTGAATAGTTAAGGTCAAGTCATTGAACAGCGAAGTATTTTTAGTCTTATCAGCACCAGGTTGTGATGTTTGATGTCTATAGTTTATTTTGTGATTTAATAAAAAAAGTTCCACTACACCAGCTGCGGAATCAGCTCTTGTGCTGCTCTGCAAAGCATTGTACCCTGTTTAAAAACACACATCCACTTGGTTTTGACCAAGAGCCCAATGGGTGAACATGGCCATGAGAATAACCAAAGGTGTAAGAGCAAGAATAATGTTCAAACAGTCAGTACTAATCAGTACTAATACAGTGGACTGAATGGCCTCCTTCTATACCATAACAATTCTGTCATACAAAAGTGTCAGATCTGAAATAATCTGGAGTAATTATGTGTATTAATATTCAGTGGTTCCAACCTCATCTCTGTCTCAGAATGTTGAGAATTCAAACATCCCATCTGGACTCTTCACTGTAAAATCACAGATGATATACTGGTGCAGGACTGAGGGAGCACTGTACTTTCAGTGATCCTATCTTTCGGAGGAAGACGCACACATCTATCCTCACAGGTGGACTTAAAAGATCCCATAAAGTTATTTCAAAAAGAGGAGAACCGATCTCTCAGTTTTACTGTTTAATATGCATCCCTTAATAATCATTCCTGAAAGAGTGTCTGTCATAGCCATGTTTCTGTTGTCAACTCTGCTCCCCAAACATACTACCTGACCTTCTGAGTATTTCCAGTTTCTTATTTCTGTTTGTAAGAGTTTGTTGCACACAATTTAGCTGCTGTATCTCCAACAACAGTGGCTGCACTTCACAAGGACTTCAGGTTAGTAATGGCATATCTCTCAGTCTCCTCTAATCAGAGAGAAATCAGGGACACAAACTCTGTATCTTATGGGATTAATAACAGGACAATTAAAGAAAGGTCCAATTAAACAGAATATTCACATCCACTAAAGTAAACCCCAAACATCAGAATAAACACGGTTCGGTCCTGGTTGCTTTAACAGCAGAATATAATCACATGTGACCTCGTTGGTGTCTCAGACATGTAGATGAATCATTGAATCCTTTACCACACACAGAGCAGGTGAATGGTTTCTCTCCAGAATGAGTCTGCTGGTGTTTCATCAAATCATTGCTGCTTCTAAAGCTCTTCTCACACTCACAACATTTAAATGGTCTCTCATCGGTGTGAACAAGTCCGTGTCTGCTGAGATTGGAGGACCGAGTGAATCCCTTCCCACACACAGAGCAGGTAAAAGGTTTCTCCCCTGTGTGAATACGCTGGTGCTCACTCAGTACAGATGACCGAGTGAATCCCTTCCCACACTCGGTGCAGGTGTATGGTCTCTCTCTCGTGTGACCACGCTGGTGTATCAGAAGCTGTGCTGATTTAATAAATCCCTTCCCACACACAGAGCAGATAAATGGTCTCTCTCCAGTGTGAACATGCCTGTGATAAGTGAGGTGGGAAGAACAAGTGAATCCCTTCCCACATATGGAGCAGGTGAATGGTTTCTCCCCACTGTGAACACGTCGATGTTTAGTGAGGCTGGATAACTGACTGAAGCTCTTTCCACACTGAGAGCAGATGAATGGTCTCTCTCCAGTATGAGATGGCTTATGTGATCTTAGGCTGGATGATGATGTGAATCCCCTCCCACATACAGAGCAGGTAAAAGGTCTCTCTCCAGTGTGAACTCGACAGTGTGACCTTAGGCTGGATGATGATGTGAATCCTCTCCCACACACAGAGCAGGTAAAAGGTCTCTCTCCAGTGTGAACTCGACTGTGTGACATTAGGATGGACGATGAAGTGAATCCCTTCCCACACACAGAGCAGATGAATGGTCTCTCTCCAGTGTGAACCCGATTGTGTAACATTAGGCTGGAGCGTGAAGTGTATGCCTTCCCACACACCGAGCAGATGAAGCTTCTCTCCCCGTGGTGAAGACGTTTGTGTGACATTAGGCTGGATCCCCAAGTGAACTCCTTCCCACATGTGGAACAGCTGAATGATTTCTCCCCTGTGTGAACAGGTCGATGTTGAATTAGACCTTTTGAGCTTTTAAAGCTTTTCCCACAGTCAGAGCATTTAAAAGGTCTCTTGTCACTGTGAACCCACTGGTGTGACATGAGGCTGGATGAGCGAGCAAATCCCTTCCCACACACGGAGCACATGAATGGTCTCTCTCCAGAGTGTCTGCGTCGATGAGCTTCCAGTTGTCCTGGATATTTGTATTCCTTCCCACAATCCACACATTTCCATGGTTTTTCCATGGTGCTGATCTCTTGGCATCTCTCCAAGTTGGATGAACTGTTGAATCCTTGTTCATAAATGCAATGTGTACACAATTTCCTTGCTCTGTGGATATTTTTTCATATTGGTAACTGGATGATGTTAAATAATGTTTGCAGTTAGTTCACTAGAACATTCACACTTAGGTGTGTTTGCGTGTTGGCACTTTACAACCCACACTGATGTTTGAAACCTTTTCCCACAGACATACCAGGTAATCATGTTCCCTTCAGGTCAAAGTGAATTGAATGGCCCTGTTAGATCTTGATCTTGACTTCCCATCTTCAATGTCTTTCTTTCTATTGCTCTGTGAAATGATTTACAAACATTATGATTGTCTGTACACAGTAGAATCTCAGAACAAACAAATTCAATTTCTGAGAAACATTCTTTCTCTATTGCAATCCCTCCAAACATATGATCCATAATACAAGAGTGAAAACCACTCCTACACACAAAAGGACCATTCCTGATTAAACCAGATTGATGTCCCCAGTGTCACCAAGACATTGGGTACCCTGAGGTGCCAACTTGTCGTGGGAGGTACATAGCCTATAGGGGGACCCCACAAGCTCCCTGTCCTCACACAAGAGAGATGAAATCCTTAGCTGCTACTGTGCATCAATGGTGAAGAAAGTGAATGGTGAAGGTGATGAGTAACCAACAGGGCTGTTTTGTCCCACATGGTGTCAAGCTTCTTGAGTGTTGTTAAAGCTGCATCCGTTCAGGTAAGTGGAGAGCAATTCATATCACACCTGACTTAGGTTTTGCAAATGGTGAATAGATGTTGGACAGTTACAAAGTGAATTTCTCGCTGCAAGATCTCTAGACTCTCCCCTGTTCTTGGAGCAACTGTATTTATATGGTTAGTCTGGTCAATAGTAACCTCCAGGATGCTGACAGTCGAGGATTCAACAATGGTAATGCCACTGAATGTTAAGGAGTGATACTCAAATTCTCTATTGTTGAAGATAGTCATTGCCAGACACAAATGTGACATGCATGTTAATTGCCACTTATGCTGATCTTGGAAGCTTCATACATGCACTATCTCAGTATCTGAGCCATCACAAATGATGTAATCATCTGTCAACATCGGAAGGGAAAGTTATTGATGAAGCAGCTGAAGTTGTTTGGGCCAAGGACTCTGCCCTGAGGAACACTACTCTGGCTAAGAGAGTCTGGATTCTTAAATTAACCCTGCTCCAGAACACGTCAGAACAGGTTCGCTAAAAAACAAATCCCATCCAGTGAAATCCTGGGATTAATGTGGATTTCTGTTTGTTGCAAATATAACATGTGGGTGAAGTTACTGAAAAGGCTATCGCCAAGAAAGCTGCATCTCCTGGGTTCTGAAGAAGATGCACAATAGAATGGAATCGTTAACTCTGTTGTTTCTGTGTCTCTGTCGCACCACAGGTGCTGCCAGACCTGCTGACTTCCTCCAGCACTTTCTGATTTAATCTCAGATGTCCAGCAGCTGCAAGATTCATTCTCAGGCCCCGCCCTGGACTGTGACGTTAATGCGCTTTGTATCATCGCCAAGATGGCGTCCGTTCACCTCGGACCGTTCCCGGATAAAAGACACGAAACTGCAAAGAACTAACCTGCAGCTTCCCTTACAAGGTGCTCGCCTCTCGCTGCTTGCCTTTATAAACCCTCTCCATCCATTGACCGTTTCCATCATTCCCTCCGGCTCCCCGACCTTGTCATTTCGAAAAGAGCGTCTCTCGCGCCCGCTGCCGCTTCCAGTGCATGGATCCAGCCGGTAGTGCGCACGCGCCCCGTTCCTGATGTGTGGAAAGAGGACCTTCAACCTCGCGGGGGATGCTGGGTACTTAGCACGCCATTCAAATCAATTGTCATTGAAGATTGATTCTACTTTTCAATAGTTTTCTCTTTCTTTCATGTCAAGCTTCTGCTATCGAAATATTCTTTGGAAGAACAAAATTGGCAGCCGGAAAGACGTCCTGACCTAAGGACACATCCATCAAACTCTCAACCCCACTCTCTACAAGTAGGAGAAAGTGAGGACTTCAGATGCTGAGAAGTCAGGGTCGAAAAGTGTGTCACTGAAAAGCACAGCAGGTCAGGCAGCATTCGAGGAGTAGGAGCGTCAACATTTCAGGCATAAGTCCTTCTTCAGGAACGTGGAGGGGGATGAGAGATAAATAGATGGGGCTAGTGAGAAGATGGGAGATGAGATTAGATTATCTGCAGTGGGAAATAGGCCTTTCAGCCCAACACGTCCACACCAACCCTTCAAAGAGTAACCTACACAGACCCATTTCATTTTGACTAATGTACCTATCACTATGGGCAAATTAGCATGGCCAATTCACCGAACCTACACTAATTTGGATTGTGGGAGAAAACTGGAGCACCTGGAGCAAACCCATGCAGATGCAGGGATAATGTGCCACACAGATCCACACAGCCAGTCACGTGAGGCGGGAATCGAACCCGGGTCCCTGGCACTGTGAGGCAGCAGTGCTAGTCACCATGCCACCACAGGTGGATGCAGATGGGGTGTCCCTGGCGCTGTGAGGCAGCAGTGCTAGCCACCATAGGTGGATGCAAGTGGGGGGTAATTGTAGTAGGCCGATGGAGAGGGAGAAACACATAGGTGGGAATAAAGATAGTCACGTATAAAGGACAGGTCAAAAGAGCAGTGCCAAATTGGAGAGTTGGATTTGGGATGAGGTTGGTGGAGGGGAGATTTGGAAACTAGTGAAATCAATATTCATGCTGTGTGTTGAAGGTTCCCAAGGCGGAAGAGAAGGCATCCTTCCTTCAATTGGTGTGTGATTTTGATTTGGCAGTGCAGGTAACCCAAGACTTGCATGTCCTTGGGGGAGTGGGAGGGGGAGTTGAAGTGGTCAGCCACAGGACAGTGGGTATTTGGTGCGAGTGTCCCAGAGATTTTCCCTGAAATGCTCCTTGAGTTGGCGTCCACTCTCTACAACATAACCTTGTAATTTAAATACCTCATCCCTCAAATCATGTTGTAAGTTCCTGTCCTGAACTGATGGTGATGGATTTTGGAGATCCTTTAACAGATACTAAGATCATGAGAAATGCTTGCCTCTTCTGAATTTCTTCCTTGACTGATACTTATTTCTTTTGTCAGCTCATTTTTATACAGAGAAATGGAAGACATGAAATTTCTGAAAAAATTCTTTGATTCCAGTTCTGCTGTCTTCTCAGCTGCAAGATCCAGCCTGAGATTTTACATTTAATCATGATAAAATTTTTCCAAAGGTGAGTATTATTGAGCATTCATCTACTATTCAATGCTGATCCTGGTGTGCAGTTTTTCACGTGTGTGGGGCTGGTGTGAGCTGTTTGAAGTGGATCTGAATTTATGTCCATCTATTGCTCTGTTTTATCCCTGTCCTGCCTGATCACTTCTTTGTCATTGTCTAACCTTCTCTACCTTTAATAATTAATGTTTTTAACCTCATGTGATAGTTTTTCATGATTTCTTCTGATCATATCTAAATGAGAATTCCATCACTGCATCCACCCATTTAGGGTGGCATTGTGGCTCAGTGCTTAGCACTGCTGCCTCACAGCACCAGGGACCCGGGTTCGATTCGAGCATGTCTGTGTGGAGTTTGCACATTCTCCCTGCGTCTGCATGGGTTTCCTCCCACAATGCAAAGATGTGCAGGTTAGGTGAATTGACCATGTTAAATTGCCTATAGTGTGCAGGGATGTGCAGGTTAGATGCATTGGTCAGGATTAAATGTGGAGTAATAGACGAATGGGTCTGGGTGGATTACTTTTGGGAGAGTCGGTGTAAACTTAGAGTCATAGAGATGTACAGCATGGAAACAGACCCTTTGGTCCAACCCTTCCATGCCGACCAAATATCCCAACCAATCCAGTCCCACCTGCCAGCACCTGGCCCATATCCCTCCAAACCCTTCCTATTCATATACCCATCCAAATGCCTCTTAAATGTTGCAATTGTATCAGCCTCCACCACTTCCCCTGGCAGCTCATTCCATACACACACCACCCTCTGCATGAAAAAGTTGCCCATTAGGTCTCTTTTATATCTTTCTCCTCTCACCCTAAACCTATGCCCTCTAGTTCTGGACTCCCCGACCCCAGGGAAAAAACTTTGCCTATTTATCCTATCCATGCCGCTCATAATTTTGTAAACCTCTATAAGGTCACCCCTCAGCCTCCGACACTTCAAGGAAAACAGCCCCAGCCTGTTCAGCCTCTCCCTGTAGCTCAAATCCTTCAACCCTGGAAACATCCTTGTAAATCTTTTCTGAACTCTTTCCAGTTTCACAACATCTTTTCGATAGGAAGAAGACCAGAATTGCATGAAATATTCCAACAGTGGCCTAACCAATGTCCTGTACAGCCACAACATGACCTGACCCGTTTCCACACTGTAGGGCTTCTAATATTTCTAATATCCAGCAACTATGTGCTGCTGATTTATCTCATGTCCACACACATGGCTTCCCTTTCTTTTGCACAGGCCTCACTCACAAACAGCCCTCTCACTCTCCTATACTCCTGCTTGCTTCTATTTTTTGCGCTCCCTCTTTCTCCCACCTTGCATCCTCTTACATACTCTTTTCCCTTCCCCGGTCTTACTCTCCAGCCACATTTTCTCTCTCTCACTCTCTCCATTTCTGTCCTCCCTTACAGGCCAGAGTCTTGTGTCGATTCTGACCAGATGGCAGTTACCCTTCCCTGGTGGATATTCATAACAAGATTCAGCAGTTTTCATTCCCACTTTTTCTGAGAGCCCCATTCCTAAAAGTTACCAGTTTCATTGAGATCAGTTTCTAATGTCCTGTTTTGTGCATTCTGTCTTTCTTTTTTCTGTTTTAAATCAATTTCACAGGATGTTAGAAGGGGAAGATTTGCAGTTCGGAAATTCAAGCCAAACATCAAATCAGGATATGATGGATTTGCTCAGTTTGTCACAACTGAATATCAGCAGATATTGAACATGGAAGAAAAAGAATCCATTTATATCTGGGAAAAGGCACATTTGTGTTCCTTGTGTGGACATGGCCTCAAACAATCTTCTGGCCTGAAGAACCACAAGTGCACTCACACTGGGAAGAAAAGGTGGCAATGTGCAGATTGTGGCAAAGGATGCAGGTGCCCATCTGAGCTGGAAATTCACCAACACAGCCACACAGGGGCAAGGCCATTCACCTGCTCCAAGTGTGGTAAAGGATTCATGCAGCCATCCACCCTACTCACACACCAACGAGTTCACACTCAGGAGAGGCCTTTTCAATGCCCAGATTGTGGGAAGTGCTATAAAAGTTCCAGCAATCTGATGTCCCATCAACGTGTTCACACTGATGAGAGGCCATTTAAATGCCCAAACTGCAGGAAATGTTTTAAAAGTTCTGGCGAACTTATGGCTCATCAACGTGTTCATACTGATGAGAGACCCTTTAAATGTTCAGAGTGTGCAAAATGCTACAAAAGTTCTGGCGAGCTGATACGTCATGAACGTGTTCACAATGATGGGAGACCTTTCAAGTGCCCAGACTGTGCAAAGTGTTATAAATGTTCCGGGGAACTAATGCGTCATCAACGTGTTCACACTAATGAGAGACCTTTTAGCTGTGCAGACTGTGGGAAGTGTTATAAGAGTTCTTGGGAACTGATGTACCACCAACGAGTTCACACTGACGAGAGACCTTTTAAATGTCCAGATTGTGGGACATGCTATAAAAGTTCCGGGGAAGTGATGCGTCATCAACGAGTTCACACTGACGAGAGGCCTTTTAACTGCCCAGAGTGTGGGAAATCCTATAAAAGTTCTGGGGGACTTCAGTACCATCAACATGTTCATGCTGACAAAAGATCTTTTCACTGCACAGACTGTGGGAAGTGCTTTAAAACCTCTGGAGAACTAATAGTCCATCAACGTATTCACACTGAGGAGAGACCATTCAGATGCTCTCACTGTGGGACTGGGTTCAGGTGGTCATCTGACCTCACTGTACATCAACGAGTTCACACTGGGGAGAGACCATTCTCCTGCATGGAATGTGGGAAGCGATTCATTCAGTCATCCCATCTGCTGAGACACCAGCGTGTTCACTCTGAGGAGAGATCATTCAACAGCACTAAGTCTGGAAAGAGATTCACTGAAACATCTGCCCTGCAGACCCACCAGTGAATTCACACATTGGAGAGGCCTCTTAAAGACCCAGACTGCAGGTCATGCTGTAAATGGTTGTGTGAACTGATTATGTCATCCACAAGAGTCTGAGTCTGACTGGGGAAAAGGGTGGAAACGTCAATTGGAAGACTGAGAATGAGGTGAATGGAATAAGAGGGAAGAGATAAATCAGCAGGAATTGGTCTGAATAGCCTGTCTGCTCATTTCATGTTCTAAGTATTTCAGTTTAACCTCCTTTTACAGTATATTTTTGTGTTGTATTTCCAAATCAGAATCAACACATTAAGATCTGACAGAGTGACCCAATTCAACAGGACCTGAACATTACTGGCACCTCCGAATGTGGAAGGTGAAACGCTGTCTGTGAGAGGAGATTTTAAGCATCAGTGTGACTGCAAAACCACCAAGACACACACAAGTGTGAGAGTGTTCCAGTGCACTAACTGTGGAAAAAGCATTAACTATGCAACCTGAAAAATAATTACACCCTCCACAACGGAGAGAGACTGTCCATGTGTTCTGTCTGTGCAGATCAGTTTCAGTCAGACATTGAACCTGGAATGACTTAAGGAGAGCAACACCACGGAGAAACCATGGGAATTTGGGGACAATGGGAAAGGATTCCGTTAATCCTCAAAGTTGGAAACTCTTCAAGCAATCACAATAGAGAGAGGCTGCTCGGTGTGTGTGAAGTGATTCACTCAGTTATTGAGCCTGTACATACACCAGCACATTCACACTGGGAAGAGGCCATTCACCAGTTCCATGTGTGGGCAGGGATTTAATGCTTTATTAGCCCTTTGGGCTCATGAGCAGATTCAGTCTTAAATGTGTGAGAAGAATTTTAAAAGCGGATAGGATATATTGATACATCAGCATAGATGTGTCAACACACTGGGGAGAAGACCATTCACCTGCAAAGTGTGTGGGAAAGGATTCGTTCAGTCGTTCCACCTGCTGACCCACCAACTTATTCATATTGAAGAGAGATATTTTAAATGTTCTGACTGCAAGACCTTTAAACATAGAAAGATGTACTGAACCACTAACGCATTCTAACTGGGGAGAAACCATAGTCTGCTTTGTGTGTGGGAAATCTATTAGATTAGATTCCCCACAGTGTGGAAACAGGCAATTTGGCCCAACAAGTTCAAACCGACCCTCCGAAAAGTAACCCATCCAGACCAATTTCCCTACATTTACCCCTGACTAATGCATCGCACATCTTTGGATTGTGTGAAGAAATCCATGCAGATGCAGCGAGAATGTGCAAACTCCACACCGACAGTTGCCCAAGACAGGAATCGAACCTGTGTCTCTGGCGGTGTGAGGCAGCAACGCTGAGCCACCGTGCCACACAAGGGAATTCAGATTGGGCAGGGATTCACTAGTTCATCCTATCTTCTGACACATCATTTTGTTCACACTGATGAGAGATCTTTTGGATGTCTTGACTGTGAGAAGAAATTTAAAAGCAGAACGCATTTTCTTAAATACCGTGACACTCACACTGGGAAGAAGCCATTCCTTTGCTTTGTGTCTGGGAAAGGATTCACTCTATTTTCCCACCTGCTGAGACACCATCAAGTTAACACTGGGGAAAGGCCATTCTCCTGTGCTGAGTTTGAGCAGGAATTTGTTGATTCATCCTGATTTTCTAATCCACCAGTGAGTTCATACTGGGGAGAGACTGCTCCCTGTGTGGCAAGAGATTCACTCAGTCTTCCAATTTCACAGAACACCAACTTGTTCACACTGACAGCAGACCTTTTCAATATTGTGGCTGTGAGAATAGGTTTAAAAGTAAACAGTATCTGCTGAAACATCAAAAAATTCACTTGAGGTTGGGAGCGTACATCTGCTTTGTGTGCAGGAAAGGATTCGCTCAATCTCACATCCTTCTGAAACACCAGCAACTTCACCTGCAAGAGCAGCAATTGGATTCGACTGAGAATGCTGCTGTGACCTATAGTCGGACTGAGCCTTATCTGACTGCCCATTTCCGCTGGGGCTCCACAGTTTCTTGGTAGAGGTCAAGGATCTAGATTTCAATGTAGGGGCCATAATGAGGAAGATTTATAAATATGACAGAAGTTGGCCATAAAATGGACAATGAGAAACAAAGCTGCAGACTGCATGATGTCAATGGACTAGCCAAAAAGGCAGAAACATGGTCAATGGAATTCATTTGGAGATAAGGAATCTGGGAGGGAAGGGGCTAACAGGAAAAGGGAATGTACAATAATTCATGGGAAACTGAGAAGTTTAGAGGAACATTGAGCACATCGAATGATCGCTGGATGGGTACATAAAGAGGTTAGTGCGGGGTTTAGTTGAACCTGGAATATAAAAACATTGTGATTGTGCTGGAACTTTAGAAAATATTAGTTAAAGCACAGCTGGAGTACCAAGGGCAGTTCTGTTCATAACATGAGTGAACTAGAAAGTGAATCTATTTTAATCATCATAAAACTCAAGACATTTCGAGATTTCAGTACAATCAGTGTTCAATTCATCAAATGTCACTGATAAAGATAAAGCTAATCTACAAAATGATTGTAATAGTGAGGACATCTGAATTGTCAGCAACTGAAAATCTGTAGTGTTTCAATAATAATAATAATTAAGAAAAATATTTTGGTTAACTTACTAAAACATGGTGACTTTGTATAAGGGAAGAAGTTGATTAGTGTGTAGCGAATGAATCTATCCTTATTTTAATCTGAATTTTGTTTTGATTTAGTTAATAAATAAACATAGTGTAGGGAATCCCAGTCCCATAGACTACTCATCGAGTTCCATATGGGAAAACCAGGATAATTACAGTCACAGAGTCATACAGCACTGAAACAGGTCTTTCAGCTCAAACTTACTCAAGTCAAACAGCTTTACTAAACTGAACTAGTTGCATTTACCTGCGTTTGGCTTATATCTCTCTAACCCTTTCCTATCCATGTCCCTGTCTAAATGTCTTTTCAATATTGTTATTGTGTCTTGCCTTTATCACTTCCTCCGGCAGCTCATTACATATGTGCACCACCCTCTGTGTGAAAAGCTTGCCCCTCAGGATGTTATTAAAGCTTTCTCACCTCAAACCTGTGCCCTCTAATTCTGGACTCCTCTACTCTGGGTAAAGGTCTTGGCTATTCACCTTATCTGTGTCCTTCATAATTTTATAAACCTCTGTAATATCACCCCTCAGTCTCCTCTACTGCAGGGGAAAAAAGTCCCAGACAATGCATCCTCTCCTTTTAACTCAAAGCATCCAGTCTTGATAATATTCTAGTAACTCTTTTTTGCACGCTTTCCAGTTTAATGACATCCTACCTGTACCAGGGTAACCAGAATTGTACGCAGTGATACAAATGTGGTGTCATCAATGTCTTGTACAGCTGTAACATGACATCTCAACTCCTGTACTCAGTGCTCTGACCAATGAAGGCAAGTGTGCCAAATACCTTCTTCATCACCCTGTCTGCCAGGGACACAATTCTTGATACTGACAAGAACACTCATTTGACCACAGCTAAAATATGACACTCAGTTCTGGCCCCACATTCCAGGACAGACGTGATCACACTAGGGAGGGTGCAGAGGAGATTGATGAGAGTGTTTCCAGAATTGGAGAATTATAGCTCTGATAAAAGGTTGAATAGGTTGAGGTTGTTTTCTGTGGAAGAGAAGCAGACTGAGGTGAGAGTTAATTTAAGTGATAAGATAGGAGTCCAGACAGAGTGGATCGGAATGAGCTATTCATTAATAGCGAGATTGGTAACTGGAGGTTTTAGATTTAAAATATTTCACAGAAAGAAGAAGGAAGTGAGGAATCATTTCACATAGAGATGGTGGGGAGTTGGAATTCTCTGTCTGATAGAGGCAGAAATCTCATTGTATTAAAATAAAAGGACATGGATACACTTGGAATGCAGAATATACAGCTCAATGTATAAAGATCAGTAAAATGGGATCAGCCTAGATAGTGGGCGGCACGGTGGCACAGTGGTTAGCACTGCTGCCTCACAGCGCCTGCGACCCGGGTTCAATTCCCGACTGTGTGGAGTTTGCACGTTCTCCCCGTGTCTGCGTGGGTTTCCTCCGGGTGCTCCGGTTTCCTCCCACAGTCACAAAGATGTGTGGGTCAGGTGAATTGGCTATGCTAAATTGCCCATAGTGTAAGGTAAGGGGTACATGTAGGGGTATGGGTGGGTTGCGCTTTGGTGGGTCGGTGTGGACCTGTTGGGCCGAAGGGCCTGTTTCCACGCTGTAAGTAATCTAATCTTCCATTTCAGCCACACAACCACAATGGGCCAAGTGGCCTCCATCTGTGCCATAACTTTCAGATGTCTTTATTCTGACCTTTGGAGTTTTTTTTCTGATGATGTTTCTCACCTCTGAAATTGGACTGGAGTTTAATATTCTGGAGAAATGTCAAATAAATCAGGTTTGTTTCAAACATCTCAGTGTAGATTGTTTGAATCCTGAGTGTTTCTATACACCTGGAGATCAGAAACAACAGTCTCGGGGGAGGATCATATGACAGCAACAGAAGTTAAGGGTGGATATTTCCTTCCGAGTCACACTGAGAGGCACAAATAACACTTTGATTTTTCTCGTCTCCTCTTCACTGACAGCAAAGCCCCACTGTGGGTTTATTCTGCCGTGAAGAAGGAATGTGTCCCAGCCACTGTCTCCTTTGGCTCAGAGCTCCTAGATATAGAACAGAATCTCTAGAATCAGAGGAAGAACAACAGTGAATGCTGGAAATGTGCTTCAAGTCAGAGATGAGTAGAAAACCGATGTGTTCCTGACTGGAAGTGAATCTACATATTTAAGTTTCTACTACATTGATAAAGATGAAACTGTTTGGCAATCCAAGATGAACTAGAAATTATACTTTACCAAGAGTGTGACCATGGAAGATGTTGACAAAATATTAAGTTTCATTTTTAAATACCCATACATTGATTGGTCAAGAGGGTGTCTAACAGCACCAAGATTGGTGTTGGCAAGTGTTCATTGGTAGAGTCTTATCTGAAACTGTTATCATGAATTTATCATTTTATAATGATGGAATACCAATTCCATTTTGTTCTTTTCAGTTTTCCAGGATTGATTTTGTTTTTCTTTTTACTTAAATTTCTGCAGGTGGCACAGTGGTTCAGTGATTAGCACTGCTGCCTCACAGCACAAGGGACCCAGATTTGATTCCAGCACTGTGTGACTGTCTGTGAGGAGATTGCACATTCTCCTTGTGTCTGCATGGGTTTCCTGCCACAGTCCAAAGATGTGCAATCTAGGTGAATTGACCATGCTAAATTGTCTGTAGTATTTGGGATGTATTGAGTAGGTGCATTAGTCAGGGGAAATATCGATTATTAAGGCAGGAGAATGGGTCTGGGTGGGTTACTCTTCAAAGGGTCAGTGTGGACATGTTGGGCCAAATGGCCTGCTTCTGTTATATAATTTTCTTGTTCTAACACTGAATTCATAGATTTTTAACTATTTGTTGAAGACAGTTCCTATTGAGTACAGAAGGTTTTGGCTGGCACTCAGTATTTTGATTCCTTCCCTCAGACACTGCCAGGCCTGCAGAATTTCTCCAACAATTTCTGTTTTTGTTTCAAATCTCCAGCAACATGGTTTTTTTTTTCCTTTGGCAGTAAAATTGGACCCAATTTAGTAACATCTGCAGTAGATTTCACTGAACATAGATCAGTCTTGGCTGTGATTAACGGAAAAGAAGTCTCTGTAGTCGTTTGGACATTTAAAAGATCTCTTGTCTATGTGATCTCAGTGGTGTGTCAACTGGGGCCGTGATTTTTGAGAATTGAAATTCATGATATTCTTTCAGGGTAGGTGTAGATAGAATATCTCCCATGGCTGTTGAGTCTAGAACCAAGGGATCTTAACTCAGAATAAAGGATAGGCCACTGAAGACTGAGTGAGGAGGGATTTTTCATTCAAAATCATTGAAATTCTTCAACAATTGAGGATGTTCAATACAGGAAACAATAGATTCACGAGGTGGATGACAGAATGGGAACAATGCAGAAAAGAAATGACTGGCCAAGATCCAACTGAATGGCAGAGCAAGTTCAGGGGCAGAATGGTCCCTGCTGTTCCAAGTTCTAGGGCTTTCACCATCTCCTCCATCTTCAAGTCCAACAAGTGGGAACTGATGGACTGTCATCAGGAGTGAGAGCATCTGATGAGTAACCTCTGCGTGTCTTTCCTTCCCTGAGCTCACCCGGCCAAACTGTGTCAAATTCTTTTTTGAACTCTCAACCCATGTATTTCTTTAATTTCTAGATCTCCCATCAGGACTTGTCCATTTGATCCACTTTTGAATCCCTGGATCCTATTCCTACTAAATAACTGACCATCCAACTCTCCCATGGTCACTAAAATTGTGAACAGTTCTCTCTCTGTCTCTTTTTCTCTCTCTCTCACTGTTTTGGTTTTGTCCCTTTCACCTTTGAATCCCTGATCATCGCCTATCCTGAGAAAAAAAGTAACTCTTGACCTCACCACCATTGCAATCTACCACCTCCTCTTTAATCTCCATTTCTTCTCCAAAATTCTTGAACATGGTGTGCTACAAGGACCTGTCCCAGGCGTCTCCTACTTATCATCTACTGGGAAACAATGCCCAGAAGCACTGTGTTGTTTTACGCAGGCACACTGACAATACTTTACTCCATCTCACCACCATCTTTTTCTATTCCTCCATTTGCAGATTGTTCTTTCCACATCCAGTACCAGATCTGCAGGACTTTCCTCCAAGTAAAAATCAGGAAGAGACAATCCATTTTTTGAAATCTGTGATGCAAGTTCTGTTTCTTTATGACCAAATCCATCCCTTTTCACTGGGAACTATCTGAGGCTGAACTACACTGTTTACCTTCTCCCTAACATGCTTAATCTGAAAATGAGTGCCTGATCACAGATCATGGACAGACTGGAGAAGCTGAGATTATTTGTCTTTGAGAAGGTTAAAGAGGGAATTCATTGAAGGGTGGTAAGTTTTTAAGCTGGTTTCATCTGCACAAGGTGAAACTGTTCCAACTTCAGGATGGTTGGTAACCACAGAACTTAACTTCAAAGTATGTAGCAAAAAGTCAAAGGGGGCAAATGAGGAGAGATTATTTTAATTCAGTTCTGATGATCTGAACAATGTTATTGGATTGTCTGTTGGAAGCCGATTGAACAGTAACTTTCAAAAGTGATTTGGAATATTCCTTCATAAGGCAGAAGAAGCAAGGGAGAGGGATTCAATTGTCAGCATTTTCACAAACAGTTCCAGCACAATGAACTGAATGACCACCTTCTGTACTCTGAAGATTCTATTGTATGACTTTGTGCTGGATCAGGATTTAATTATTTGCACAGTCACTGCAGTCGTAGAGACATTTACAAGATCTCTTGTCTGTGTGAACTGGATGAATGTTTTTCCACATTCAGAACAAGCAAATGGCTTCTCCCAATGTGACTGCAGTGATGTGGTACCAACTTAGATGGGCATTTGCACCCTCTCCCAGACCTCTCAGTTTTCCCCATGGCATTTCGTGGCAGCTTGTAAGTTGAAGCCTGCTCCATAGAGTCTGCACATGTACAGATTTTCCCTGGTGTCGTGTCTTTCAAACGTTTTAACGAATTAAAACTCTTTCCCCAACCAGAGCACTGTCACAATCTCGTTTGTATCTTGGAGTTTTTACAGTAACACTGATATTTGAAATCATTGCCCACATTCACAGCAGAGAAAGCTTTCTCCTATCACATTTTCAGATGCATGCTATCCTGGTCCTAAATGTAAATACCATGTAGTTTGGTTAGAGTTTTATTTCTGCGAAGAGAGTTTGCAGGAAGCCCCAGCCCTTTCCGCCGGTGTGACCACTCGTGCTTACAGCCGAATGCTGTTTTCGAAACCCTGGACCCACCCTCAGGCTCTCCCACTTCCTCAAGCGCCACCACCGCTTCTACATCGGTACTGCAATTGCTCATTCTGCGGCGTCCGGGTGATTGGCAGAGGCTCTCGGCCAATAGGAATCCGGAGGCGGGGCAGGAAGACCAATCGTCCGGTGGGTCCTCCAACTAATCAAAGTGAACGATGGGCGGAGTTGCAGGACCGGTCACAGTGAGAGACTTGGAGCAGCTTTGTCCAGTGGCTGCGGTCGGCGACAGAAAAGGGAAGGAGTGGAGACTGTGTGTTCGAGTGCGATCGGGAGAGAAAGAGCGGAGAGGCTCTATAAACACCTCGTGTGGGCCGCAAACCCCGGATAAGTCTCTCCAAGCCCCGCGTTCGGAAATCCGACTCAAGGAGGCCCTGCCTTATGGCCGCCATCTCAGTGAGGGCACTGGGAGCGCGCGCGGGTTTCTAGGGGCGCCATCTTTATGGAGTCAATGCGCTGTAGAGCGCGTGCGAGGCCAGCTGTGGGACAGTGCTGTGATGTCACTGGGGGATGGCTCAGTGAGGGGAGTGGTGGAGAGGGTGTGCAGGAGGGATGGGGAGACCGGAAATAGGAGGGGGAGGGGCAGCAGGAGGGATGGGGAGACCGGAAGCAGGAGGGGGAGGGGCAGCAGGAGGGATGGGGAGACTGGAAGCAGGAGGGGGAGGGGCAGCAGGAGGGATGGGGAGACTGGAAGCAGGAGGGGGAGGGGCAGCCGCAAAGGTAGGCTGCAGGAGGGGGGGCAGCAGGAGAGGGGGGAGAGTGGTCTCAATTACAAAAGAAGAGGAAGGGTCTGAATTACAGGAGTGGTGGAGGATCTCAATCTTGGGGAGAGGGGGCGGTAACGTGGGGATGTGGGAGTCTACAGGTAACCGTGTAATAGATGAGAGTTTCAGAAGCAGGTGAATTGAGACTGCGAGGGAATCGGATGATGTTATGAGGTGGAAATAAGTGATTTTAATGATCATATGGACATATGACTGGTATCTCAGTTTGGAGAATGAAATATGACACTAAGGTTGTTTCAATGTCAGACAGTTTCCAGTGACAGATGAAGTTTGCAATTGGGGAGTAGACTTCGTAATGGGGCCTGTAAGGAATGACTATCATCCTCCTCCTATTTCAGTGACAGAGTTCAGTTTTACTCCAGTACTGGATGTCAAACAGGTCAGGACAGTGCGAGTTGGATGGTAACTTGGTGCTGGTTGTTTTCACACAGAGGTAAAAACAATGACTGCAGATGCTGGAAACCAGATTCTGGATTAGTGGTGCTGGAAGAGCACAGCAGTTCAGGCAGCATCCAAGGAGCAGCGAAATCGACGTTTCGGGCAAAAGCCCTTCATTCACACAGAGCCTCACAGCGCCAGAGACCCGGGTTCAATTCCCATCTCAGGCAACTGTCTGTGTAGAATTTGCACATTCCCCCTGTGTCTGCGTGGGTTTCCTCCCACAGTCCAAAGATGTGCAGGTTAGGTGAATTGGCTATGCTGAATTGCCCCTCGTGTTAGGTGAAGGGGTAAATGTAGGGGAATGGGTCTGGGTGGGTTGCTCTTCAGAGGATCGGTGTGGACTTGTTGGGCCGAAGGGCCTGTTTTCACACTAAGTAATCTAATCTAAAAAAAAATCTGTTATCGCGGTCATAGAGATATACAGCATGGAACAGACCCTTTGGTCCATCTGATCCATGCTGACCAGATAGCCTAAATTAACCTAGTCCTATATACCAACATTTGGCCCATATCCCTCTAAACCCTTCTTAGTCATATACCCATGCAGATACCTTTTAAATGTTGTAATTGTACCGGCCTCCACAATTTCCTCAGACAGCTCATTAGCACGCTTTGCGTGAAAAAGTTTCCCCCAAGGTCCCCTTTGCGCTGATGGTGATTGAGAATTTGAAAGATCCTCTTGAAGTTCTGGTCACGTTTGAGATAAACAAAGCTTGCTTCGTTGCCCCCAGCATCCCTACTTCCTTACCTATCTGTCTCTTTCTCTCTTCATGCCACTGTGTCATTCTCTTTTCTCTCTGTCTGCTCCATAGAGGCCATACAAGGTTTGCATAAAGATTTGTAGCTCAGGTGCCATAGTTGTGGGTATGTTCACCAAGCTGGGAAATTGATTTGTGGGCATGTCGGCCCCTGTCTAGTTGACATCTTAAGTGCTTTGGAGCCTCCTGTGAGACCTCCAACAGGCCAGATAGTCCAGTGTAGGGCCAGACCATGGAGCAGGTTCCCTTCCCTGATTGACATTCGCTTTAGCCACCGTAGAGTTTCTGTGGTAATCTAGCAGCTTTCATGGTCATTTTTCTTGAATGCCATTTCCACAAATCACCAGATTCTGTCAACATAATTTCACAACATGCCTTTAAGGTTTTGTGGTTTCTCTCTCGTTCACTTTTCTATTTTCGGTCAGTTTTACAGGGTGTGATAAGAGGAGGATTTGCAGGCAGGAAACAGAAATGAAACATCACATAATGACCTGATGGAGTCACCCAATTTATTACAACCAGAATACCAACAGATTTTAACCATGGAAGAGGAAAGCACGATTCATAGTGGGGAGAACAGGTACACATGTTCTGTGTGCAGAAAAGGCTTCAACCAATCAACTGACCTCAAGAACCACAAATGCAGTCACTCTGGGGATAAACCTTGGAAATGTGGGGACTGTGAGAAAGAATTTAAACACCACTCTGCGCTGAAAATTCACCAACGTGTTCACACTGGTGAAAGGCCATTCACCTGCGCCCTGTGTGGGAAGGGATTCACTCAGTTCTCCACACTGATTACACACCAGCGGGTTCACACTGAGGATAGACCTTTCAAGTGTCCATATTGTGGGAAGTGCTTTAAAAGCTCTGGTGATCTGATGTCCCATCAACGTGTTCACACTGAGGAGAGACGGTTCAGATGCTCTGACTGTGGTGCTGGCTTCAAGTGGTCATCCCAGCTCACTGTTCACCAGCGCATTCACACTGGGGAGAGACCATTTACCTGCTCTGAATGTGGAATTGGATTTACTCAATCATCTCACCTCAAGGCACACCAACAGGTTCACACTGAGGACAGACCTTTTAAATGTTCAAACTGCAGGAAGTGCTATAAAAGTTCCAGCCGTCTGCAGTCACATCAACGTGTTCACACTGAGGAGAGACCCTTTAAATGTTCAGACTGCGGTAAGTGCTTTAAAAGTTCCGGGGAACTGATGCTTCATCAACGTATTCACACTGAGGAGAGACCGTTCCGGTGCTCTCACTGTGGGACTGGGTTTAGGAGATCGTCACAACTCACTATACATCAGCGGCTTCACACTGGGGAGAGGCCATTTATCTGCTCGGAATGTGGGCAGGGATTCATTCAGTTCTCCACCCTGTTGACACACCAGCGAGTTCACACTGGAGAGTGGCCATTCACCTGCACTGAGTGTGGGAAAGGGTTCATTGAGTCATCCCACCTCAAGGCACACCAACGAGTTCACACTGAGGAGAGACCTTTCAAATGTTCAGATTGTGGGAAGTGTTACAAAAGCTCTGGAGAGCTTAAGTTACACCAACGTGTTCACACTGATGAGAGACCGTTCAGCTGCTCTCACTGTGGGACTAGGTTCAGATGGTCATCTCAACTCAGTGTACATCAGCGCACTCACACTGGAGAGAGACCATTCACCTGCTCTGAGTGTGGGAAGGGATTCACTCAGAAAATCCACCTGTTGACACACCAGCGGGTTCACACTGGGGAGGCACCTTTTAAATGTACAGACTGTGGGAAGGGCTTTAAAAGTTCTGGGGATCTGATGCGTCATCAACGAGTGCATTCTGATGACAGGCCTTTTAAATGCCCAGAGTGTGGGAAGTGCTTTAAAAGCTCTGGGGAACTAATGTCCCATCAACATATTCATACCGATGAGAGACCGTTCAGGTGTACTCACTGTGGCACTGGGTTCAGGCGATCAACTCAACTCACTGTACATCAGCGAGTTCACACTGGAGAGAGACCTTTCATCTGCACTGAATGTGGGAAAGGCTTCACTCAGAAATCCCACCTCATGGCACACCTGCAGCGACGTATCCACAAGTAACTTCAGGAGGTGTGTTTGTCTGTTACTCACACCAAGGTCACAAGGATGTTCACTGGTGACTTTTACAATCCTAGCATTTAGATCAGAGTGGTGCTGGAAAAGCGCAGCAGGTCAGGCAGCATCCGAGGAGCAGGAAAATCTACGTTTTGGGCAAAAGCCCTTCATCAGGAAAGTCCTCACTTTTGCCTATTAGCTTTATATGATAATGGTAAGGGTAAAAGTAAATATATGGACTTTCTGTTACACACAGTCAGCTGTTTATATTTAATATTGTACTTACTATAACACTACCTTTTGAATATAAATCAGAAAAATAGGTGTGCATGTAATATGAGTAATACAGTAGTAATGGGCGATTTCGATTTCCGTATAGATTGATGCTGATTAGCTTTACCCAATGTAGTGGAGGATGAATTTCTGTGGTGTGGATAAGATTCATTTATGAAGCAGAATTTTTAATGACCAAATATGAATCAGGCTGTTTTGTATTTTGTATTATGTAAACAGAATGTGTGATTAACAGTATTGCTGTTCAGATGCGTTTGGGAAATAGCCACCATAACATCGTCAAATTTTTCATCAAGTTTGAAAGAAGTATAGCTAAATTGCTGTTTATGGTAAGATCTTTGAAAATTGTTATATATGTACAGAGCTTTTTTTCTTTTAGTAATAAACTTGTCTTGTTGAAAGAACATTGGTAGCTTCATCTGAAAGTTTCTGACTACCATCCTAACTAAACTGCAAAACTTAAAACTTACAATCTTACCTCAGAGATCCAATTTATGCAGTATTACCATCAACTGGGACCGTAACTTTTGGGAATTAAATTTTACGATATTCTTTCAGGATAGATGTAGATAGGACATCTCCCATGGCTGTTGAGTCGAGAACCAAGGGATCTCCACTCAGAATAAAGGATAGGCCACTGAAGACCAGAGTGATAAGGGATTTTTCATTCAGAACCTTTGAGATTCTTCAACGATTGAGAATGTTCAAAACAGGAAACAATAGTTCCTCAGGTGGATGACAGAATGGGAATAATGCAGAAAAGAAATGACCAGCCAAGATCCAACTGAATGGCAGAGCACATTCAGGGGTAGAATGGTCCCTGCTGTTCCAAGTTCTAGGGCTTTCACCATCTCAAAAGAAGGGCTTATGCTCGAAACGTCGAATTCCCTATTCCTAAGATGCTGCCTGGCCTGCTGTGCTTTGACCAGCAACACATTTTCAGCTTTCACCATCTCCTCCATCTTCAAGTCCAACAAGTGAGGAACTAATGAACTGTCATTAGGAGTGAGAGCATCTGATGAGTTATCGCTGCATGTCTTTCCCTTCCCTGAGCTCACCCTGCCAAACTGCCTCGAAAATTCTTCTTTGAACTCTCAAACCGTGTCTTTCTCTAACTTCTCTATCTCCATCACGACTTGTCCATTTGACCCACTTTTGAATCCCTCGATCCTATTCCTACTAAACAACTGACCATCCAACTCTCCCATGGTCACTGAAATTGTGAATAGTTCTCTCCCTGTTCTGGTTTTGTTTCTCTCTCACCTTTCAATCCATGATCATTGTCCATTCTGAGAAAATAAATAACTCTTGACCTCACCACCATTGCAATCTACCACCTCCTCTCTAATGTCCATTTCCTCTCCAAAAGTCTTGAACATGGTGTGCTACTAGGATCTGTCCCAGCAGTCTCCTATTTCTCATCTACTGGGAAACATTGCCCAGAAGCACTATGTTGTTTTACGCAGGCACACTGACAACACTCTGCTGCACCTCACCACCATCTTTTTCTATTCCTCTAATTGCAGATTGCTCTTCTCACAGCCAATACCAGATCTGCAGGACTTTCCTCCAAGTAAAAATCAGGAAGAGACAATCCATCGTCCAAAATCAGTGATACAAGTTCTGTTTCCTAACGATCAAATCCATCCCTTTCACTGGAAACTATCTGAGGCTGAACTACACTGTTCACTTTCTCCCTCACACGTTTAATCTGAAAATGAGTGTCTGATCACAGACCATGGAGAGACTGGAGAAGCTGAGATTATTTGTCTTTGAACACAAAAGGTTAAAAAGGGAATTCATCGAAGAGTGGCAAGTTTTTAAGCTGGTTTCATCTGCATGGGGAGAAACTGTTCCAACTTCAGGATTGTTGGTAACCATAAAACTCAACTTTGAAGTACGTAGCAAAAAATCGAAAGGGGCAAATGTGGAGAGATTCAGTTCTGATGATCTGAAGGACATTATCAGATTGTCTAATGGAAGCAGATTGAACAGTAACTTTCAAAAGTGATTTGGAATTTTCCTTCGTAAGGCAGAAGGAGCAAGTTGGGGGGTGGGGGGGCAATTATCAGCATGTTTCACAGACAGTTCCAGCACAATGAGTCGAATGGCCACCTTCTGTTCTCTCAAGATTCTATTGTATGGCTTTGTGCTGGATCAGGATTTAATTATTTGCACAATTCCTGTTTTATTAATAATCAGACAGCTATTCCTTCAGTAATTGAGAAATAATTACACCAGTAATCAGAATGTTTGTATTTAAAATAACCACATTAATACAATTAATAAACAGAGTGCTGTTACAACACGAAACAGGATTCTATTACATAAGGGTCATTCACCAATTGTATCAATAATCCTGATTGTATCAAGTGAATAATTTGGATGTTATTACATTCATAATCTGTCACTACCACCCCCCCCCCTCCTCTCTCCACACACACAAGCCTACCCCATGCCACTGATGAGCAATTTCCAGGTCTCCCAAAAGTTAACTGTTGATTACACAGATCCTGAGGGATTCAAGCATGTCACACTGGGAAAAGATTTAGGAAGCTGTAATTTACTGCAGCCTTTTACTTGATTACATGGATCTGTCCACATCTCATGATTCACTGCCACATCTCCCTGTTTTATCTCCCTTGGTTATAGTTACCAGACATTGTTTTGAGTTATTATAGAACATAGAAAAATACAGCGCAGTACAGGCCCTTCGGCCCTCGATGTTGCGCCAACCAAAGCCTACCTAACCTACACTAGCCCAATAACCTCCATATGCTTATCCAATGCCCGCTTAAATGACCATAAAGAGGGAGAGTCCACCACTGCTACTGGCAGGGCATTCCATGAACTCACAACCCGCTGAGTAAAGAATCTACCCCTAACATCTGTCCTATACCTACCACCCCTTAATTTAAAGCTGTGTCCCCTAGTAACAGCTGACTCCATTAGCGGAAAAAGGTTCTCACTGTCAACCCTATCTAAACCCCTAATCATCTCGTACACCTCTATCAAATCTCCCCTAAACCTCCTTTTCTCCAATGAGAACAGCCCCAAGTGCCTCAGCCTTTCCTCATACGATCTTCCTACCATGCCAGGCAACATCCTGGTAAACCTCCTCTGCACTCGTTCCAATGCCTCCACGTCCTTCCTATAGTTCTTGATTTTGGTGTTGGCTTCTGTTTCACTTCATTCTTTATTGTGAAACTGTTGGTGTGGTGCTCTGAGACGATAGAGAACGCAGCATGTGGTTATTAAAGGAATGGATCAGAATGAAGAGCTTTGGTGGACAGCAAATTTTACCCAAAATCATTTCAAAACCTGTCCCACCGATCATGACAAATGGGTTAATCAGTTCTACAAAAGCAAGGTGAGGACTTAAGTCCTGTTCCCTACACTTTCCTTGTACCTGGGGCAAGGAGAACAGCATATCCTATGTCAATCTACCAGCACAGAAACCAAACTCTGTTTTTGGATACAGTCGGTCTGCAAGGAGATGAAGTCTTTTAAACATCACTCTCCAGAAGGCCTTCCTGAGGTGCCAAGTGAAACGTCCCTGTAGTTGTTGCAGTCTTCTCTGTAATCTCAGTATCTGTAAATTGTCATGATGTTTGTATTGTGCCTTTCCTGTGGAAATTACCTGATTTCCCATCAGAAATAAGGCCATGATGGTGCAGATAGGACTTTATATTTGAACCGTTCAGCTAGAATTCCATTCTTGCTGGGGTCCTTTCAGTTTAGTAAATGATCAATGGTCTTTTCAATCTTAAGTGATGAGCATTCCTTGTCCAACTAAACATGACGAGAAGGTGTGGGAGAGTATCAGACAGAGATGTCAGAGAGAGGGAGGATCAGCATGGACCTGCTTCTTTGGGTCTGTCTCATGGGGAGTACAGCTCAGTCATAGTCAACTGTTATGAACCAAGCCAGATCTCCTCAAAACATTTCAAGAAAGTAGCCCGGACCCTAAATTTCTTAGTTGTCTTAAGCAGATGTACATTGGATATTTCAGGAGTGATGCAGCCGGCCCAACCACTTAGTTTTAAACAAAATGGAATTGCTTTACAAGATTACTGAATGAAACACAAACAGCAGAGAACAGAATACTGAATAACCTAAACTATCCGATACACCAACAGATTATCCCAACTTAATGATGCCGTTCCAACTACTTGCAACAATCCTCATAAACACCGCTTGACACAAAAGATAAAATCAGTCACAGGGTCTGACAGAAGAGATGTTAGAGAGAGGGAGGATGAACATGGACCTGCTTCTTTGGGTCCAGCAGTTACAAAATCCCACTGCTAAAACCCAAACCAAATCAGAGAAAAGCTCAGGTGGGAAAACTGGCTACTCCCCTTTCATTGCACAAGTGTTTTTTAAAAAGACTTGAAAGCCTTTTATCTGAGGCAGTATCTGTTAGCCACAATCAAACTGGCCCTAAGAACATCGAACATTATAGCGCAGTACGGGTCCTTTGGCCTTGATGTTGGGCTACCTATGAAGCCCATCTAATCTACACTATTCCATTATCATTCATATATTATCTAATGCCCATTTAATGTCCTTAAAGTTGGTGAATCTACTGAAGTTGCAGGCAGGGCATTCCATGTCCTTACTACTCTCTGACTAAAGACCTTTCCTTCTCTGAGTAAAGAACCTACCTCTGACATCTGTCCGATATCTATCACCCCTCAATTTAAAGCTGTGTCCTCTCATTCTAGCCATCACCATTCGAGGAAAAAGGCTCTCACTGCCCACCCTATCTAACCCTCTGATAATCTATTATGTCTCTTTAAGTCACCTCTTAACTTTCTCTCTAATGAAAGCAGCCTCAAATCCCTCTCCCTTTCATCATAAGACCTTCCTTTCATACCAGGCAACATCCTAGTAAATCTCCTCTGCACACTTTCCAGTGCTTCCACATCCTTCCTATAATGCGGTGACCAGAATTGTACGCAATACTCCAAATGCGGCCACACCAGAGTTTTATACAGCTGCAGCATAACTCCCAAAGTCTCGGTTTACAAACCCTCTGAAAAATAAATCAAGAACAACACAACCTTGTTATAGGAGCAGCAGCATCACAATTCAGCAGCGACTTCTATTTATACCTGTCCATTAGCACCTCATCTGTCAATGTTGATGGGGCTGGGGTAACAGTATTGGTGATAGGGTTCCAGAACTCCCTCAATCCTATCACACAGAGTGAACAGACATTCACTGTCACAGGCAACTTGGATTTATTGGTATAATTTGATTGAGATACCATCCTGCTGAACAGATTTCAAACCAGTCTCTGTTACCAGTTCCAACTTTACCAAATGTTGATGCTGCTTTATCATAAATGACTAAAGTTAGCTACTTCCAATCTTCTCTAATATCAATGTGGATTGATGAAAATTCTTTTCACAGTTGTTTCTTTTTACTTGGTAATTTAGTTTCATAATGAAGGTTCCACTGTGAAAAATATGCACATCAGTGAGAATTGTGAGGAAGGATTAGTCAGCACTGATGATTAAAGTTCACAATTTGACTATAATCAGGTTCCTATTGGAAGTTCTTGAATGAAACAGAACAATCAAATTGCTTATTTAAAAATTAACATTGAAACTTTGAAAATCAGAATATTACCTATCCAGAATATTAGCTTCCAGTTGCTCATAGGACATTGTTAATATCAGCAGAAACAAACAAAATATTGTCAGGCTATCAACCCTGGATGTGTTGAACAGCACAATCCAGACTCTGCAGTCATGTGTGAACTTGCTGGTATCTCAACAGGCTGGATAATAAAGTGAACCTGTTCCCACACACAGTGCAAATGAATGGCCTCTGCACAGTGTGAACCCGCTGGTATGGTTTGAGATTGCCCAAAAGTTTGTTTCTTTTCACAAGAAGAGCAACTGAGTGGCATCTCCTTTGTGCGAATTCACTGATGTGCTGCCAGTTTGGTTGACCAAATAAATCCCTTCCCACACTCAGAGCAGGTGAACGGCCTCTCCCCAGTCTGAACCCATTAGTGTACAGTGAGGTGGGAGGACACAGTGAATCCCTTCCCACACTCAGAGCAGGTAAACGGCCTCTCCCCAGTGTTTACATACTGGCATACAGTGAGGTGGGAGGATAGAGTGAAACCCTTCCCACACTCGGAGCAGGTGAATGGCTTCTCCCCAGTGTGAACATGCTGGTGATTCTGCAAGTAGGAGAGTACAGTAAATCCATTCTTATATATATAGCAAGTGAATGATCTCTCCCCTGTGTGAACCTGCTGGTGTACACTGAGGTGGTATGACTGCCTGAACCTATTTCCACAGTCACTGCAGCAGAAGGGCCTCGGCTTATCGTGAATTTGCTGATGCAATGCCAGGACGGGTTGACTGTACAAATCCTTTCCTGCTTCTCCCCAGTGTAACTGTGTTGTTGGGTTTCTAGCAGCTAATGAGAATCAAATCTCTTGCCACATTCCTCACGTTTCAAAGGCCTCTCTTCAGTATGACTCTGATGGTGGTATTCCAGCTGGGATGGATAACTAAAGCCCTTTCCATGGTTTCTCTATGGCACTAGTGTCTTTGTGTCAATCCAGTTGGACAATCTCTGAACAAGTTTGTTCTCCTCAGAGTAAATTAATGATGCCTGTTGTATATGGTATAACTGGGTACAGCTTTTACCACACAGACAGTATACTGGAACACTCACACTCAGGCATTTCCTTGTCTCAGTGGTTTTAAAGTCACAATAGCATTTGAAAGCTTTTCTGAAAGACAGACCAGGCAAATGTCTCTTCTTCCACACTCAAAGGCTGGTAATATTCAGGCCCTGATAAGTCAAGTACCTCCCTCAATTCTTGCTGTGATGTTTGGTTTGAGATTTCTGTCTAGTGGTTAGCACTGCTGCCTCACAGCGCCAGAGACCCAGGTTCAATTCCCATCTTCGGCGACTGTGTGGAGTTTGCACATTCTCCCCATGCCTGCGTGGGTTTCCTCCGGGTGCTCCGGTTTCCTCCCACAGTCCAAAAATGTGGGTTAGGTGAATTGGCCATGCTAAATTGCCCGTAGTGTTAGATGAAGGGGTAAATGTAGGGGAATGGGTGGGTTGCGCTTCGACAGGTCGGTGTGGACTTGTTGGGCTGAAGGGCCTGTTTCCACACCGTAAGTAATCTAATCTACAAATCTTCCTGTTCCATCACTCTGCAAAAAAGGTTTACAGTTGCCTTTCATGTCAGTATAGAATAGAAATTCAAAACAGAAAATTTTAGCTTCACTGAATTAAGTTACTGAATTCAATAATTTCCTCTTTTGTTTGTCAAAGCTGTAAATTCCAGTCTTCATTGAATGTTTTGAAGAGGTGACGAAGGTAATGGACAGGGGGATGTCTGTAGATGTTGTTTACATGCATTTTTAGAAAGTATCTGTTAAAGTCCATAAGAATATAAGACATAGAAGCAGAAATTAGGCCATTAATATCTTTGAGGTAAAATACCTTTGAGTCTGCTCTCCCATTCAATTATGGCTGATAAGTTTCTCAATACCATTCTCCCACTTTGTCTCCATAAGCTTTGACCCCTTTGATACTCAAGAACCTATCTATTTCAGTTTTAAAAATACTCAATGAGCTGGCCTCCACAGCCTTCTGTGGCAATGAATTCCAGAGATTTCCCCACTCTCTGGTTGAAGAAGTTTCTCCTTATCTTCATATCAAAGGGTCTCCCCTTTACTCTAACACTATGCGCTCACGTCCTAGCCTCTACTAACAATGGAAACATCTTCCTAACATTTACTCTGTCCAGGCCATTCAGTATTCTGTAAACTTCAATTAAATCCCCCTAACCCTTTTTTTAACTCAGTAGAGTATAAACCCAGAGTCCTTAAATATTCCTCAAATGTTAAGCTTTTCATTCCTGGGATCATTGTCATGAACCTCCTCTGAACACGCCCCAGGGCCTTCCTGAGATATGGGGCCCAAAACTACACACACAATACTCCAAATGTGGTCTGACCAGAGCCGTATAGAGCCTCGGAAGTACATACCTGCTTTTATATTCAAGTCCTCTCAAAATTAATGCCATCATTGCATTTGCCTTCCTAACCACTGACTCAACCTGCAAATTTACCTGAAGAGAATCCTGAACTAGAACTCCCAAGTCTCTTTGCAGTTTAGACTTCTGAACTTTCCCTCCATTTAGAAAATAGTCCATGCCTCTATTCATGACATCACACTTTCCCAAGTTGTACTCCATCTGCCACTTCTTTGCCCAATCTCTTAACCTGTCCAATTCCTTCCGCAGCCTTCCCACCTCCTCAATGCTACCTCTCCCTCTACCCATCTTTGTATCATCTGCAAACTTAGCAGAATAACCTCATTTTCTTTATCTAAATTGTTAATGTATAAAGTGAAAAATTGGGGTCCCAACACTGAGCTTTGCAGAAAACCACATGTCACCGGCTGCCGTCCTAAGAAGGACACTTTTATCCCCACTTTCTGTTTTCTGCTGAATAGCCAAGCTTCTATCCATGCAAGCACCTTGCCTCTGACACCAAGGATCCTGATCTTACTCAGTAGCCTCCTGTGCAGCACCTTGTCAAAGGCTTTCTTGAAGTCCAGGTATGTATCATTCATTGGCGCTCCTTGGCTTAACCTGCTCATTACCTCCTCAAAGAATTCTGGGAGGTTTGTCAGTGATGACATCCCATTGGTGAAACTGTGCTGACTTTGCCCTATTTTGCCATTTACTTCCAAGTGTTTAGAAATCTTATCCTTCACAATGGATTCCAGGATCTTACCCACAATGGAGGTAAGGCTAATCATTCTGTAATTTTCCGTATTTTGCCATACTGCCTTTTTACACAGGGGAGACACATTAGCAATTTTCCAGTCTTCTAGGACCCTCCATGATTCTAGTGATGCCTGAGAGATCACCAATAACACTTCCACTATCTCTTCAGCTCTCTCCCTTAAATCTCTGGGGGGGTTCCCATCTGGTCCAGGTGACTTAAACACCTTCAGGCCATTCAGGTTTTCTAGCACCTTCTTCTTTGTGTTGGCTATCATACTCAGCTCTGCCCTCTCACTCTCGCGAAACTTTGGGATATTACTTTTGACTCCACCTTGAAGACTGATGCAAAATAATTATTCAGTTCTTCAGCTATTTCTTAGTTCCCTACTACTAACTCTCCAGTGTCATTCTCCAGCAGACCAATGGTCACTTTTGCCTCTCTTTTGCCCTTTGTATATCTTAAGAAACTCTTGCAGTCTTCTTTTACATTACTGGCTAGCTTACCCTCATAGTTAATATTCTCCCTCCTTATTTGTTTCTTTATTGCCCTCTGTTGGTCTTTGTATGCTTTCCAATCCTCTGGTTTCCCACTGGCCTTCACCACATTATATGCTTTCACTTTTGCTTTTATGCTGTCCCTGACTTCCCTCATCAGCCATGTTTGCCTCATCCTCCCAGTATCATGCCTCTTCTTCCTCAGGATGAATCTCTGCTGTGTCTCCTGAATTACTCATGGAAACCCGGGCCATTGCTGTTCCACTGTCTTTCCTGCTGGGTTCCTCTCTAAATAAATTCTACACAGCTCCTCCCTCATGCTTCTGCAGTTGCCTTTATTCAATTATAAGTTGCCCATAACATACTATAAACTAAGGTAGAAGCCAAAGGAATTAAGGAACTTAACTGATTTGCCTGGAAATATGGTTAATTGAAGGGGACAGCAAGTTACTCAAATTAGCATGACTTCATTGGGTTATAGAGATGTACAGCAGTGAAACAGACCCTTTGGTTCAACTTGTCCATGCAACCAGATATCTGAAGCCAATCTACTCCCACCTGCCAGCATCCGGCCCATAACCTCCAAACCCTTCCTGCTCATATACCCAACCAGATGCCTTTTAAATGTTGCAATTGTACTAGCCTCCACCATTTCCTCTGGCAGGTTATTCCATACACACACCACCCTCTGCGTGAAAATGCTTCCCCTTAGGTTTCTTTTATATCTTTCCCCTCTCACCATTAACCTATGCCCTCTGGTTCTGGACTCCTTCACCCCAGGGAAAAGACTTTGTCAATTTATCCTATTCATGCCCCTCATGATTTTAAAAACCTCAATCAGGTCACCCCTCAGCCTCCGACACTCCTGGGAAAACAGCCCCAGCCAATTCAACCTCTCCCTATTGCTCAAATCCTCCAGCCCTGGTAACATCCCTGTATACCTTTTCTGAACCCTTTCAGGCTTCACAACATTGTTCCGATAGGAAGGAGAACAGAATTGCATGCAATATTCCAGAAGTTGCCTAACCAATGCCCTGTACAACTGCAACATGACCTCCCAACTCCTGTACTCAATATTCTGACCAATAAAGGAAAATATACCAAATGCTTTCTTCACTATCATATCTACCAGCGACTCCAATTTCAAGGACTTATGAAACTGCATTCCACAGTGACTTTGTTCAGCAACACTCCCTTGGACCTGACCATTAAGTGTATAAGTCCTGCTAAGATTTGCTTTCCCAAAATGCAGCACCTAACATTTATCTAAATTAAACTCCATCTGCCACTTCCCAGCCTATTGGCCCATCTGATCAAGATCCTGTTGTAATCTCAGGTAACCTTCTTCACTGTCCATGACACCTTCAATTTTGATGTCATCTGTAAACTTACTAACTATATTTCTAATGCTCACATCCAAATCATTTATGTAAATGACAAAAAGTAGTGGACCCAGCACTGATCCTTGTGGCACTCCACTGGTCACAGGCCTCCAAACTGAAAAACAACCCTCCACCACCACCCTCTGTCTTCTACCTTTGAGCCAGTTCTGTATCCAAATGGCTAGTTCTCACTATATTCCATAAGATCTATCCTTGCTAATCAGTCTCCCATGGGGAACCTTGTTGAACATTGAAGTCCATATAGATCATAACTACTGCTTTGTTCTCATCAATCCTCTTTGTTCCTTATTCAACAAACTCAATCCAGTTTGTGAGACATGATCTCCCATGCACAAAGCCATGTAACTATCCCTAATCAGTCCTTGCTCTTCCAAATACAAGTACATCCCGTCCCTCACGATTCCCTTCAACAACTTGCCCAACGCTGCCATCAGGCTCACTTGTCTATCATTCCCTGGCTCGTCATTACCACCCCTCTTAAACAGTGGCACCACTTTAGCCAACCTCCCATTTTCCAGCACCTCACCTGTGACTATTGGTGAAACAAATATCTCAGCAAAGGGCCCAGCAATCATTTCTCTGGCTTCCCACAGAGTTCTAAGGTACACCTGATCAGGTTTATGTTTTGCAAGACATCCAGCACTTCCTTCTCTGTAATATGCACATTTTTCAAGATGTCACCATATATTTCCCCACATTCTATATCTTCCATGTCCTTTTCCGCAGGGAACACTCACGCAAAGTACTTGTTTAGTATCTCCCCCAACTCCTACGGTTCCACACAAAGGTCGCCTTGCTGATCTTTGAGGGGCCCTATTCTGTCCCTAGTTACTCTTTTGTCCTTAATGTGTTTGTAAAAACCCTTTGTATTCTCCTTAACTCTATTTGCCAAAGCTATTTCATGTCCCCTTTTTGTCCTCCTGAATTCCCTCTTAAGTATACTCCTATTGCCTTGAAACCCTTCTTAGGATTCATTTGGTCTATCTTGTCTATACCTGACATATGCTTCCTTTTTTTTCTTAACCAAACTCTCAATTTCTTTAGTCATCCAGCATTCCCTGTCCTTTCACCCTAACAGGAATATACTGTCTCTGGACTCTTGTTATCTCATTTCCGAAGGCTTCCTATTTTCCAGCCATCCCTTTACCTGCAAACATCTGTCTCTAATCAGCTTTTGAAAGTTCTTACCTAATACAGTCAAAATCAACCTTCCTTCAATTTAGAATTTCAACTTTCAGATCTGGTGTATTCTTTTCCATCAATATTTAAAAACTAATAGAATAATGGTCACTGCTTCCCCCACTAACACCTCAGTCACCTGCCTACTTATTTCCCAAGATTAGGTCAAGTTTAACACCTTCTCTAGTAGGTACATTCACATATTGAATCAGAAAATTTTCTTGTACACACTTAGCAGATTCTTTTCCTTCTAAACCCGTAACGCTATGGCAGTCCAAGTCAATGTTTGGAAAGTTAAAATTGCCTACCATTACAACCCAATTATTCTTACAGATAACTGAGATCTCTTTACAAATCTGTTTCTCAATTTCCCTCCGACTATTAGGGGGTCTATAATACAATCCCAATAAAGTGATCATCCCTTTCTTAATTCTCAGTTCAACCCAAATAACTTCCCTGGATGTATTTCTGGGAGTTTCCTCCCTCAATACAGGTGTAATGCTATCCCTTATCAAAAATGCCACTCCCCCATCCTCTCGTGCTTTACTTTCTGTCCTTCTTGTAGCATTTATATCCTGAAACATTAAGCTGCCAGTCATGTCCATCCCTGAGACATGTTTCTGTAATTGCTATGGTATCCCAGACCCATGTTCCTAACCATGCCCTAAGTTTATCTGCCTTCCCTGTTAGGTCTCTTGCACTGAGATAAATGCAATTTAATTTGTCAGTCCTACCTTGTTCTCTGCTTTGTCCCTGCCTGCCCTGACTGTTTGACTCGCTCCTTTTCTCAACTGTACCATCTCAGATTGATCTCTTTCCTCACTATCTCCCTGGGTCCCACCCCCACCCCCACCCCCACATTAATGGTTTAAATCCTCCTGAGCAACTTTAGCAAAATCTTCCTGCCGTCATATTAGTCCCCTTCCAGTTCAGGTGCAATCCATCCTTCTTGTACAGGTCACTTCTACACCAAAAGAGATTCCAATGATCCAAAAATGTAAATCCTTCTCCAGTACACCAGCTCCTTAGCCATGCAGTCATCTGCTCTATCATCCTATTCCTACTCTCACTAGCTCACAGTACTGGGAGTAATATTACTACCCTCGAGGACCTCCTTTTTAAATTCCTGCCTAATTTTCTATATTCTCCCTTCAGAATCTTATCCCTTCCTATCTCATTGGTTCCAATGTGCACAATGACCTCCTGCTGGTCCTTCTCCCTCCCCCCCCCCCACCGATAACATGCTGTGACTTCTGAGACATCCTTGATCCTGGCACTAGGGAGGCAACACACCATTCTGATTTTTCACTGCTGGCCACAGAAATGTCTGGCTGTGCCTCGGACTAGAGAGTCCCCTAACACAATTGATCTCTTGGAACCTGATGTACCCCTCATTGCATTAGAGCCAGTCTCGATACCAGAAACCTGGCTGTTCTTGATGCATTCCCCTGAGAATCCATCACTCTCTACATTTTCCAAAACAGCATACTTGTTTGAAATCAGGATAACCATAGAAGACGCCTGCATTACCTTCTATCTCTCTTACCTTTCCTGGAGTTAACCCATCTATGTAACTTTTTCCATCTGTAACTTTTTTCCCATCCTGTAATTGCCATCCATCACATTTGATGCTCTTGTAAATTCCTCATTGCCTCTAATTGTCTCTCCAACCTCAGTAACACATAAATTCTCCTTAAATTCCCACATCCAACAAGAAGAGCATATCACTCTACTAAAGGCCATTTTTGCTTCTTCCAACCTACAGATCCAGAAAATAACACGCTTATTCCTCTACAAAACATTACTCTAGGCTAATTTAATACTTATGGCTTATATTTTTAAATTTAATCAAGAGACATATCTCAATAAAACATATAATCAAGAAAGAACCCACTCTACTCACTACTGCAGACTTACTGTCAAGCCACACTTAAAAATACTCACTTATCTGTTTCTGCGCCATGACCTTTCCCAAACATGTTCCTCCAAGAATTGTACAAAACCTTAGATCCCTTGGAGTACTTTGAGCAGGTCTGGGCACCAGAGCTTGGGAAGGATGTACTGGCCTTGGAGGGAGCACAACATAGGTTTACAAGAATAATACATGGACTACAGGAGTTATGTTATGAAATGAGATTACAAAGTAGACCAATTGTCTTCAAATTTAGAAGGTCAAGACAAGCTTCGATTGTAGTTTTCAAGATATTAACAAGAAAAGACTGGGAGATAAGGAAAAAATATTTCCACTGGTTGGATATTCTGGACCTAGATAGCAGAGTCTGAGAAATGGCCTCAGACCATTCAGGAGAGATGTTGTGAAGAATTTCTACACGTTAGTGTGGTGGATGTTTGGCACTCTCTACCACAAACAATAGTCGATGCTAGATCAATTGTTGATTTTAAATCTGAGCTTTCTCTTTCTGTAAAAGTATTAAGTAACCTGGGCCAAAGGCCAGAGTATGGATTGCAGCCAGAGAACTAGCCATAATCCAATTGAAAAGCAGACCAGCCTTGATGGACTGAATGGCCTACTCTTCTTCCGATGTTCCTGACTTTCTCATCTCAAAGACTGAATCCGAAACCTATCTCCCCATTTCTTTCCTCTCCCACTCCCAGTTTTTTTCTCTCCTACTCTCCCTCTGCCTGTCTCCAGTTCTCCAGCTCCTGTCTGTAGACTTAGAATCACATCAATCTGTCAATCATTGTTCCTCCCAGTCACGTGGGCAATAGACATGCCAAGAATGTGTTGCTGGAAAACCACAGCAGGTCAGGCAGCATCCGAGGAGCAGGAAAATTGACGTTTTGGGCCGGAGCCCTTCATTAGGATAAAGATAGCTTGTCCAATCCCTCCCTAGAATTCAGACCATTGAGTCCAGGCAACATCGTTGTAAATTTCTTCTGCACTCTTTCCAGTTTAATAACATCCTTCCTGTAATAAAGGTGACCAAAACTGAACACAATACTCACCAACATCCTGTATATATGCAACGTAATTACCTAACTTGCATAGTCAGTGCCCTGACTGATGAAGGCCAGTGTACCAAAACCCTTCTTCACTACCATGTCTACCTGTGACTCAACTTTGAGATAACGGTCAACCTGAACTCCAAGATCCCCCTGTTCCACTACACTCCTTAAAGCCCTACTATTCACCATGAAACCCCTGCCATGATCTGACTTTCCAAAATGCAAGACATCATACGTATTTATCTTAAACTCCATTTGCCATTTCCCAGCCCACTTCCCCAGCTGATCAAGGTCCTGCTGCAATTTCTGATAACCTTCCTCACTGTCCATGATACTGCCTATTTTAGTAACATCAGCAAACTTACTAATCATGCCTTGTACATTCTCATTCAAATCACTGATTTAGATAACAAACAGCAATGGGCCTAGCACCAACCCCTGAGGCACTCTGCTAGTCATAGGCTTCTAGTCTGACAAGCATCCTTCCACTATTACCCTCTGCTTCCTGCCATCAAGCCAATTTTGTATCCAATTTGCCAACTCATGTTGTGGAAGAATCACTTAATGTTCTATTAAAAAAAATTACCAGGAGATGCAGAAATTCCTTCATGTAAACTTTAATCTTGCAAAATCAAATCTGTGGGAGCCAGAAAAATGTCTTCCTAATTCCCCACAATCTTTGTTCTCCTGCAATCTATACTGTTATTCTTCCCGCACTTATCTGATGGCATTAACATACCCAATCATGCAGGCTTGGTTTGCCTTTCTCAACTAATCATCATCTGCCACACTAGTTTCCTCCATCTCATTTAACCCATCACATTACAACACCATCATCTTCAGCATTAGCTCATCTCCCAGTGATTTAACTAACCTATCACAGTGCACTACCATTATCTGTTACTGGACCCCTGTAACATGATCCTGGGCATGCATTGCAACACTAGGTTAACCACATAACTGCCAGAATAACTTCCATATATTCCCCTCTTTGAGACTAACAGGTCTCACACAGAAAAAGAATACAAGGAGGCTGTACACCCACAGGCCAAATTGATTGACAGAGCCCCAAAAGAAGGCAACAACAATTTACAGCGTCCAGTCCTCAAAGGATTCTCCCTCCACACCTGGAGTCACAGGCCAAAAACCTGTCCCACAATAACAGGAAAAAATACCCAAAGACCCCGCACAACCTAAACACGTACGTAACACATGCAAGTCAGACATCTCCATCGGAACAAGGTTTCTGCACCACAGCAGACGTCAGATCATTGAAGCAGAGCAGTGAACCTGCAGCAGAAGAGGGGCTGGGCCAGAGTCCACTGGAACAACCGGGATCCATTGCGCAGCAAGACACATTTAAAAACAAGACTTAACAAGAGGAAGAGCACAGCAAAAGACAAAGGCAACAACAAGCAACACAAAACCTGCAACAATCCCAAATATAGCGAACCATGCCCCCGATCTACACAAAACACCATTCAACCAGCCCAAGGCCAGCCGAGTCCACCATGTCACCTGACCAGTCACATCCAATTGCTCACCCAATGCAGAGAGGGCATCAGCAGATTAATCAATAAATAGCTGCTGATCGTAACAAGATATAATTAATCCACCTAACATTCATGCAAATTCCAGTGGCAGGGATAAGTGACTCCCAGCCTGTGGCAATCTCACTCTGGCCCAAAACATTTTGGGAGCACCCCTTGGCTAACCAATATCAAGAACGTGTATTACTGGCTCAGGGACATTCTCCTATTTAGGGCGGTGCAGTCGGTTATGATAGGGCAGTGGCTCTACCAAATAAGATCCATCAGGTTCGCTAATGGGACCCTTCCTGTTACCAGACACTGGCTCCCTCAGTATTTCCTGTGTGTGGATAGACTCATGTATCTTAGTTAGCTGTTGCATGTATTACTTAAGTTCAACTTCCAGTTGTTCCAAGCTAGGCCCATCATATGGACCCCTCCACTTGGGCATTGGCAAGGATCTACTGGTAAGCATTTCATGTAGTGCCAAGTTAGTCATGTGGATAGTTTGCATACGGTAGCTCATTAGTGCCAGTGGTAGCGCATCAACCCATTTAAGACTGGAGCTCGCACAAATCTTACACAGCTTAGCTTTCAAAGTACCATTAATCCATTCCACTATAACCTGCGACAGGGGAGGATACACACAGCCAAACCTTTGCTTAATCTGCCAGGTCTGCAGTGCCAATTAAACAACCATCTGGATAAAGACAGACCCATTACTCAAACTGATCTCCGATGGTAGGCCAAACCATGGAATAACTTCAGTCATTAAAAGCGTTATCACTGTACCTGCCCCTGAATCTTTCGACGGGGTCACTTCTACCCATCTACTAAACCTGTCAATGGCCACTAACATCCCTTATTACTCACTGTCCTTATCATGTCTACATAGTTGATCACTAAATGCTTAAATGACCCATCAGATACAGGCATATGTCCTATAGGGGTCGTTATCCCCTTTCTGACATTACTTTGAGAACAGACATCAAATTGCAATAATATATAACCCACTGAACCCTGCAAGTAAGGTGACCAAAAGCTATCAATCTATTTACCTCAGTACTTCCCCTCTAGCACAGTGATCCAACTCATGTGCCACCGAGGTGAAAATGGTCAACAAAGGGGTAGGTGCCACCCACAAAACTTCTTCTGTGCACCACAGGCCTTCCTGGTTATGCCTGTCCCTCTCCCCTTTGTCCCCGCAACAGCTGCTCAGCCAAGGTCAAAGGAAGAACCAAGAACAAAGAAAATGTACAGCCCAGGAACAGGCCCTTGGACTCTCCAAGCCTGAGCCGATCCAAATCCACTGTCTAAAACTGTCTATACTCTTCATGCTTTTGTAGACCTTAATCAAGTCCCCCCTCAATCTCCTTTTCCTTAAGAAAACAGTCCTAACCTATTCAACCTCTCTTCATAGCCAGCACTTGCCATACTAGGCAACATCCTCGTAAATCTTCTCTGCACCATCTCCAAAGCGTCCGCATCCTTTTAGTAATGTGGTGACCAGAACTGTGCACAGTATTCTAAATTCAGCTATTCCTGATCCTCTCTGAATCTGATTTCTCTCTATACCCCTTGGCCCCACCATCTCCTCGTCCGTGTCCTTGGAGACCCTAGTTCCATCTAGGCAGTTGATTAAATTTGTTTTGCCCTTGGTATGGTACTTGTGGAAAAGCCCCTCCAAAAACGTTTATTACTGGCATGGGGTTTTCAGGCCCTTGTAAGATTGCGTTAGAGGATGTCCCCTGGACCGGCATATTATTCATCACAGTAGCGCTGATCAACCCAGTTGTCACTGGCAATATTTTCTTGCTTTTCTCTCGTTCTTTCTTTTTAAGTTCCTGAGCTGCAGCAGTGTCAACTTTCATTGCTGTACCTCCTCCTACTTGTCAGCCAACTCCTATATGTCTTTCTAGTATCTTTCAACCGCATGGACTACATGTTCTCTGAACTCCTGGGGGGCCATGGACATCAGACCCACAACCTCCTCCAACTTAGATTTGACTTGAGGGGGCTTTGTCTCAGTAATAGCAGTCCGCAACTTCGTGGTCAGCAGCTGACTACCTTCCACAACCTGTTTTGTTTCAAGCCTCCACCTTTTCAACTGGTTGTCCAAATAGGCTGCTGGGTTTTCAGTGTCTCTCAATGGATGCCCTCTCAAAGCTACAGGATCAATCTCAGGTGGGCAACAATCTAAGGGCCTGCCATACCCTTTGCTTTATTCGATCAAACACAGCACTAATCATTGGATTGTCCACCACATTCCTCAGGTAAAAACAATGACTGCAGATGCTGGAAACCAGATTCTGGATTAGTGGTGCTGGAGGGCTTTTGCCCAAAACATCGATTTTACTGCTCCTCGGATGCTGCCTGAACTGCTGTGCTCTTCCAGCACCACCAATCCACCACATTCCTCATGCAGACTTGGTCCCTTACCACTCTTAATGTCGAGAATCCCATCACCTGTATTAGCAATGCCTTTAAATCACCCACAGCCAACAACCATCCTGTGGTTTAATCTTCAAAGGCTCTAATCCACTTTCCTACTCCATCATGTAAACTGGGCAACACATTTCTCAGCCTTTCCAGATCCTGGGTTCCCCAAGGAATGAATAACAACTGTCTCCCCTCTTTTATAGACAAATGCAACATTTTCCCCTGTGGAAGCTTCTTTCCCTTATTAAAATTGCAACATTGTGATTCCTCACCGGATTCCAATTCTAACCTAACTTGTATTTCACCATTCTCCCTGTTACTGGCATGTTACCTTTCCTGCCTCTCATTTCTTTTTTTAACCACATTCTGTTCTGGGTCAGTTGCATCCAAATCTAATCCCCACATTGTCTCTAATGTCCCCTTATTACAAGACAATGTGTTACATTCTCCTCACCCAAATGGGGAGGGTTGCCACAAGCCGTCCAACCCAGGAAATACAGATGTAGACCTCTGCTGGGCCTCCATACTGGAAGGCTCTTTATTCTGCACTAAACATGTGGAGATGTTCTCATCCCAGCCTTTGTGCAGAGAAGCTGCTCATCCTGCTCTCTGGCACCCCCTGGTCGCAACTCGTGCCTGAAAAAATACTCCCAAACCTCCCCAACAATTTCATACTGCTGTAAAATTTCTAACTCCTATTCCCTCTTCAATATTGCCTTGTTTGGTTTACCCTTAAGTCACCAATTCTTAATTAACCTGTTCATTTCAGTGCACATATTTCTATCAAAGGTCATTTAGTGAAAAAAATCTCAAAAAATTCTTAAATTTTTACAGTGCAAAATAAAATCAAAACACCCCCAGATCTTGAGCTCCAGGGAAACAAAACACAAACATTCAACCACCAACAATTATGTATACAAACCAGATCACAATGATTAAATTATAAAACCTTTCTCAGACACACACACAGAAACATTCTGCAAACTACCTGCTCCCTCTCTCTCACACTCACATTCAGAGCCTTGCTGCAAACAGCCAAGAACTGGGCCGTAAATCAATCTCTCTCTCTCCCACCAAAGCCTTACTTAAACAGACCCTTTGTTCATTTCCGAAAGTCTAATTATCTTACAGGCCTTATCTAAAACATTCAACAGTCTAGTAACACTTTACCACTATGACTATTCTCTGGTATTTTGCTTTTAACCATCCACTACCAATCTGCTGGCTTTCTAAACAGGACTATCAGTCTTTTAGTAAAACTATTCCCCCAGACACTCAGAAAAGCTGACCTCACCTCGCAATCTGTTAAAGTATGAGTGACAAAGAACTACCCAAATCCCACAATTTAAAAAAAACAATTTATTCTTTAACTCCATGACAATAGAATGTTGAAGAACAACTATCTACACTGCAAGCATCCTTTCTCTGATCGAGTTATCTACTTCCCACTCTACAAAACTATACTGATCCAATAAAAACCCCAAACAAAATCAAGTTTCAAACCCACAACTCTTTTCATGAGTTTTTGGAATATGGCAGGTGCATTCTTCATTCCAAAGGGCATTACCTTGAATTGACATAGCCCATTTAGGGTTACAAATGCAGAAATTTCTTTCACTTTTTCTGATAAAGGTACCTGCCAGTAACCACGCAATAAGTTCAACTAGGTTATGTAAGTGACTTATCCAATGTTCTCGATGCAGTCCTCCAATCAAGGAATTGGATATGAGTCCAATTTTGTTCCGGCATTGATCTTTCGACAGTTTACACAAAATCATTGAGTACCGTCAGATTTGGGAACTCAGATGATTGGCGAACTCCACTCACTCTGACTCAGTTTGATAGCTTCATTGAGCATCACCTCGAATTCCTTCTGGACCTGTCTGACTTTGAAAGGATTAAGCCAACAGTGGTGTTGTTTTATCAGAACAGCATTCCCTATGCCTACCTCATGCACAATAGTGTTAATCCTCCCCATCTTATTCCTGCACATGTCCTCATACTGCTGCAACAAACCTTTCAATGTTCTTTGCTCCTGAGACAGTTAGTTTACTAACCTATCCCACTCCTCAAGGACTGCCTCATTATTTAACATACTTTGAGGCACACCAAATTCCATAACATCTGGATTTGATTCCTCACTCTGCTGACTGATAACTAACATCTGTTTTTCCAGTTCCTTCTCTCTATTATAATAAGGTTTCAACATATTTACATGACATACCTGATACAGATTTTTTTTCTATCTGGCATCTTTACTAGACAGTTCACGCGTCTCAACCTTTTCTCAATTTGATAGGGACCACTAAACATGGCTTTGAAGTGATCTCCTATCATGGATGACAATACTAGTACATCATTTCCATGGGAAAACGTCTGAATCTCAGAGCTTTTTTTATCTGCCACCTGTTTCATTCTAAGCTGTGCCCTCTATAGGGGCTGTTTACCTTACTCATCTACCCGATTTAATCTCTCCCTCACCTCCGATATATAATCTAAGTGTAAGATCTGTGACTTTGGTCCTAACCATTTTTCTTTCATTAATTTCAAAGGGCCTCTCACTTCATGCCTGAATATTAACTCAAAGGGAGTAAACTGAGTAGATTTTTTAAGGCATCTCTAATGGCAAACAATACAAATGAGCAACCTTTATCCAAATCGTTCACTGTCAACATAGAACATAGAAAAATACAGCGCAGTACAGGCCCTTTGGCCCTCGATGTTTCGCCGATCCAAGCCCACCTAACCTACACTAGCCCACTTTCCTCCATATGCCTATCCAATGCCCGTTTAAATGCCCATAAAGAGGAGAGTCCACCACTGTTACTGGTAGGGCATTCCATGAATTCACGACTCGCTGAGTAAAGAATCTACCCCTAACGTCTGTCCTATATCTACCACCCTTAATTTAAAGCTATGCCCCCTCGTAATATCTGACTCCATACATGGAAAAAGGTTCTCATGGTCAACCCTATTTAAACCCCTAATTATCTTGTACACCTCTATCAAGTCACCCCTAAACCTTCTTTTCTCCAATGAAAACAGCCCCAAGTGCCTCAGCCTTTCCTCATATGATCTTCCTACCATACCAGGCAATATCCTGGTAAACCTCCTCTGCACCCCTTCCAGTGCCTCCACGTCCTTCCTATAGTATGGCGATCAAAACTGCACACAATACTCCAGATGCGGCCACACCAGAGTCTTATACAACATGGTCTTCAGAGTCTGATGTCACCTTTCTATAGTTCCCTGGGATTCAGGATGATACACCGTTTATTTACAGTGCTGTATACCTAAGCTATCCATGATTTTCATAAAAAGCCTAACAATAAAATTAGACACTTGGTCTGCCTGAATCTCTCTGGCAGCCCATACCATATGAAGAAAGTTACTAACTCCTCTACCACCCTTTTGACCTTGATAATCTAGAATGAAATTGCCTCTGGAAATCTGGTAGATACATCCATTATGGTTATCAAATACTAATTCCCACTTTTAGTTCTCAGGAGGGGACTTACACAACCAATTATAACCTGTATGAAAGGTTCTTCGAATGCGAGAATTGGCAACAAAGGGGCTGGTTTTATTCCTGTCTGTGGCTACACTTGGAATGTATGACACTTCTGGCAAAGGTTAACCACATTGTTGTGCATTCCAGGCCAATAGAAATGTTTTTGTACCTTAGTCTGAGCCTTTCATACCCCAAAGTGAACTCCTACAGGTAGTTCATGTGCTACCCGTAACACCTCCTGCCTGTATGTGATCAGCATCGCAGTCTGGTGGACTTTAGCCCATTTCTCCTCTGCACTAACCTGCCGTGGTCTCCATTTCTGTTTTATGATTCTATCTTTCAGATAATAACACTCATGAATATTCTTTGCCTCCTTTTCGGAGTACACATCAACATATATATCTTTTATTGTCTCATCTTTCTGTTGCAAGACCATTAGCCTTTCAGGACTAAACACTTCTGCCTGACCCTCCTCCTGTTCAGGGTTTTCCTGTACCATTACATCAAACGGGGTATCTGCTAACAGAACCTCAACTCCATAATGTTTCTCTTTAGTTTTTGCCGTGTGCTGTGAATTATGATCATGGGCTCTTGTAACTACACAGTCTGAGAAAATACCAGGATAATTTCCTTTCAACTCCTTGGTTCCCTGGTCTTCCTTCGGCTTCTCTGCAACAAGGGGTGTCACTCCCACCTCAGACCCTGCTAAATTGCTCCCAAGGAAAAACTGGTTTCCTGGAACTGACACTCTGTCAATACTTCCACTGTTACTTCCTGAGTCCTGATGTGGCACTCCATTCTGATCTTACATAGAGGATCGCTAAATTTCTGTCCATTTATTCCACAAATTACCACTCTCTCGGATAATAGGTCAGAAAGAGTGCAAAATTATTCATCTCTTAGCATCTCTCAAAATTATAACTTCTTGTCCTTTCTTTCTTGTCCTGTCTTCTCCATTCTTTCTCAGTGAATTTTACCCACAGAGGCGAATTCTTTATGGAGATCAGGCACTATCACAAAGACAATGACAGTTAGAAGGCCTGATTCATACGCAATTCCATGTCTGGAAGACTGTATTGGGAAGTTGGGACAAACAACATATATATCTAAGTTGGATTTGCTCAGAGAATACTGGCAGATACCTTTATCCAAAAGAGCAAAGACAATTTTGGCTTTCATAACACGGATTGGACTGTACCAATTTAAAATCATGGTATCTGGTATGAAAAATGCACCAATCACATTTCAAAGACTAACCAATAAAACCATTTCTAGATTACCCAGTTGTGTGGTACACATTGATGACCTCATGATTTTTTAGTCATACATGGAAAGAGCATTTGCAGCATTTATTGGAATTATTTGATAGAATTTGGGAGGCAGGCTTGGTGATCAGCCTGGCTAAGAGTGAATTTGCTAAAGCCCAAGTCATGTTCCTGGGCTATGATATCATACAGAATGTAAAAATAAAGGTTATTGGGGTGTGTCCCATACCATCAATGAAGAGAGCAGCACTACGATTCCTGGAATTGAGCGGGTTTTACTGGAAGGTCATACCGAATTTTGGCAGTGTGGCTACTCCACTCACTGACTTATTGAAGAAGAGCAGAAAATTTCAGTGGACAGAGGAATGTTAGAGGGTATCCAGTAGTTTAAAATCTATGTTAACCACTGCCCCAGTATTAGCCACACCTAATTACGCAAAGTTATTCAAGGTGGCTATCGATGCAAGTGATGTGGGTATTGGTGCTGTGCTCTTACAAGAAGAAGATGAGAAGATAGAAAGAAGACAGGGTAATTCTCCAGAAAATTGACTATTCATCAACAGAAATATTTGAGAATTGAGAAAGTGACCTTGAGATTGGCGTTACAACATTTCAATATCGATACTGCCAGTAAAGCGTCTGAGACAATCGTATATACTGATCGTAACCCATTAAAGTTTTGGGAGAAATTTAATGACAATAATTTCAGACTGTTTAGATGGAGCTTATTACAGCCATTCAATTTGAAAATTGTACATGTGGCAGGAAAATAAAATAAAATTGCCAATGTGTTGTCATGACCCAGATGAAGTCATTTGGAGGTGCGTGTATGTTGTAGTGTACTAATACAGTAAGACTAAGGGGTTTTAAATGAAGCCATTTTTGTATATTGATGTTTTTTAAGGAGAGGGTGTAATGCGACAATGCTGCCAGTTTCAAAAGGTTATTTTGTTCTGGGTTTTTTTGAAAAAGGTTGTGAAAGTAGTGATGTTGAAATGGGTATGAGAGATTGCCTAAGTCAACAATTAGGGGAGGCTTTTTGGTTTTTTAATTTAAAAAGACAATTGTACAATGGAATGGGAGTGGCCAGTTCTGGCTATGTTTTTAGCTGTAGCAGTCACAAAATGTTTGAGTCCAGAAAGGTTGCAAGCTTCAGTAGATGATTCTTGACTGACTTTCTCTGAAATCTCTCTTTGGGTTTTTTTCCCCTCCTGCCTGGAAGAACCTGTGTTTGAATCCACCTTTTCCCCCAAGGGGTGTGCTTATGGGATGTTACTGTGTTGAAACAGTTAATCCATAAGGTTACTGTGTCAAGTATTGGTTAAGTTTTCCAATAGTTAAGTTATTCGAAAATCCACTTTCTTTTGTTTGTGTTTTAACTACGGTGTTTAGATAAATTTTGTTTTGCTTAAAAGCCGAATGGTTAGATGAGCTGCATCAGACCTGTAAGACTCACTTCACACCTGCCTTTAAAAGATGAAAAAGTTAGGGTCTCGGCTACCTTCTTGAAATATTTTGTGGGGGTCTGGCGTGGTCCATAACAACGTGGATAACAGACCTTTCAAATATTCTGAATGTAGAAGACATTTAAAAGGACAAGCAGTCTGCTGAAACACCAGCAAAGTCACACTTGGGAGAGGATATTCATTTGCTTCAAGAATAGGAAGAAACTCATTCAGTCATACCACTTACAGACACACCAGTGAGTTCACTCGGAGATTGTGTTGTGGATTGTGTTGTTGTTGCTTTACAACTGAGTTCATTCTGACAGTTCTAGTTTTATTTATGTTGCTGTTGTTAAAACCATAACTGGACTGGAATTTAATTACTCCACCAGATCAAAATATATAATGTAATTTGAAACAATGTGTCAGGTCCTTGATTTCTCCGGGATACAATGAAACTAAATGATGACTCCGGATTTTTTATGTTCTCATACTTCAGTTACTCCTATGGAAAAGTCCCAGTTCCCATACCTTCCACAACGTATCTCTTCATCTTGTTATCCAGCAAATGTTTTGGTAGTGCTCCTGGGAATCACTGAAAGCCAAACCCAATCTTTCTGACACTTTTAGTGATCAGACATTACGTGTGGCCCTTAGTAGACATCAAATAAACCAGTTTTGTGTTTAACACATGGAGTAGAATCTTCCCAGCCCCTGCACAGTGTAGGCAATAATGGGTTAGTTGGGAAAATATGGTGAGATTACAAAAATGAGGTTCTCAAGTCAAGGAATGAAAAGTCAAATTTTCTAACCATGGTTTTAACAGAGAGACAAGAATCTTGGTGGTAAGTAGTGAGAGGTTTTATTTGCATGCAATTACATCTCATTATTATCTATTCTCTGTTGATTTATTTGCAGTTTGATATTCTTCCATGTGGCAGAGAGAAACGTAGTGCTGACAATTTCCAACATACAAGTCTGAGCAGGTACTCAGTCATTCTCTCTTGATCCTCCAGGTCTCCTTCTCAGCAGCATTCCCCAACATTTCAGGACATTCTCCATGGGCAGTGAATTCCTGCATCTTTCATCTTATGAGGTCGACGTTGGAAATGCACCAGCCTCCCATCACCTCATGGCACATCCCTGATTCACTTAGAGTACAGTTCGCCACTTCACTTTGGAGCAGATCAAAACAGCTTAGTGGGAATAGGTGGAAGCTCAGAACCGATAGGCTGGACAGAGATTGCAAGCAATAAAAATAAATGAAGGTTTGGGGGATCACTGAGATTAAAGGGTTGAACTGTGACTCAAACTACAACTGAGAAACAGCTTCTACCACACCTTGAGTGCGCAGGGTAAGTGGGTTTTCCTGTCTGAGGACACAAGTTTCATCGGTCAGCAATGCGAGACCATTCTAGAGTCAAATTGCACTTAGAGAGCAAGTTGAAGATATCTGTAATCACAGGTTTCTGCATGTGAAACCCATGCAGTGATCAACAGAGCGATTCAAATCCTGGCCACGTACAATCTTAACCATGTCATTGATCGTTCTATGTTAATCAGTCATCTCTGTGAAGCAGAAGTAATCTCAGGTCACCTTAAAATTGTCAGCTGCAGAGATCAGAGATTTCTGTGAGCTAATGAAACCAAAGGTTATTGGGAGTATATTGGAACAGCCACATTCTCATTGAATATCAGTACAGGCTCAAGAGGCTGAATGGCCTACTTGTCCTAATTTATGTGTTTGTAGATCAGCAGTGTGTAACTTGCCTCCTGCTCTCCAGTAGCAGCAGTAATACCAGATACAGCACAGCAACTGACCAGGGCTCCTTAAACACACATTTCAAAACCATGACTCGATCACCTAGAAAGACAAGGAAACAGATGTTTAGGAATCCCAGTGTCCACAATTTTCCCTCCAAGCCACACAATTCAGACTTAGAAATGCATTGTTGTTCCTTCACTGTCACGGGCCAAATTTGCAAGGCTCACTCTTTGATGATCTGTCTCTGATTGGAGACTAATTAACATTTTCAGGATGTCTTCTTCAATTAAATGTTAGGCTCAAAATTCACCTTATTAGCTTACTTCAGTCAAAATAAAATGAAACTAGTCAGAGGATGGTCAAGTTCTACTGAAATTCATTATCTAGGCCAACTTAGTGGTGTTTGAAGATATTTTATTATCTCCCCTGCAGGGTCCCACTAGCTCAGGCAATGGCGAGGCTATCAAATGCATTTAAAAGTTCATAGACAAGGATACAAACATTTCCATGAGATGTTTCCTGTTACAGGCTTCCCCTGCTACTTGAAAGTACATATGGTGTAAAGCATTAATTTATATTGAAATATTATTTTTGTACAAGCGAAAATCCTCTTCAGATTTCTTTCAGTTAGTAAAAACAGGTACTAATGTTGGTCCTTCATAAAAGTGAAGTGGTGTAAAGTGAACTTTTGAAAAGCAGGGGATACCTGTATCAGTCTTACCTACATTTTCCTTTCACTGGAATGTTCATCAGTAACAGGGGGCACTTAAACCCCCTCAACCATTCAATTCCATCAGAACGGACACATTTTCCAGATCCCTTGAAACTCTTAACAAAAATCTAACATTGCAATTTTAAAATGTTTAAGTAGTTTTCACTATCCCTGATCGTTGGGGTCGTAGATTTCACTTTTCTAATTCTCCATCTTGCTCTGATGCTGCCATTTCTGTCCTCAGCTGATTACACTCTTTCAGTGATGCTAAACATAAGCTTCAAGAATACAGCCCTCTGGATTTGCTATTGAGACCAACACATACAGACTGGGAACTCTGCATCCTACTTTGTTTTCATACCTTTTCTTGTTTCAATTTGTTTCTTTTGTTAGCTGTGCACCTGCTCCAGATTAGATTAGATTAGATTACTTACAGTGTGGAAACAGGCCCTTCGGCCCAACAAGTCCACACCGACCCGCCGAAGCGCAACCCACCCATACATTTACCCCTTTTACCTAACACTACGGGCAATTTAGCATGGCCAATTCACCTGACCTGCACATCTTTGGACTGTGGGAGGAAACCGGAGCACCCGGAGGAAACCCACTCAGACACGGGGAGAATGTGCACTCCACACAGTCAGTCGCCTGAGTCGGGAATTGAACCCGGGTCTCTGGCGCTGTCAGGCAGCAGTGCTAACCACTGTGCCACCGTGCTGCCCACAATCTTTCGTTTCTTCGTTTCTTTTCCAGTCCCAACTCTGGTCAGCATAGATAAGTTGGACCAAAGGATCTGTTTCAGTGCTGTACATCTCTATGACTCTACAACTCATTTAACTTAATTTCCCATGGCTTTGAAGGACTAATTAATGTTATGTTCTCTGCTGGTCCAGTGGTTAGGCTTTGGAGCTCTCACTGTGATGACCTGAGCTTGACTCTGACTTAGAAAAGGGGAATTTGTTGTTCTTGTAGAACTGTTAACTGACCAGGACTTTTTTCACAGTAACAACAGGGAAAATAGAGCAGCTCTGCCTGAATCATTGTGGGTTTTACATCAGATATGAAAGCATCACGCTGGGCCAGGAACAAATCAAATGTTCATCTGCTCCTGAGTATTTAGCCACTCCAAAATACTGGCTGCAGGATGACATAAACCCTGCTTTTTATTGAAACACGCAAGATTGTTAGAGAGCGTGACAGCCTGGAGGTGCAAAGGTTGTTTGTGGGACAGTCTTAGACCAGAGGGGAGAATCTCAGAACAAGAATCTCACATAAAAACAGAGATGAGGAGTTTCTTCTTTCTGAGGTTTCTGAATCTGTGGAATTCTTCATCGCAGAGAACTGTTGAGACTGGCACATTAAAGTATATAAAAGGATATGACAGACATATTTTTGATCAGTAAAGGATTCAAGGGTTATGGGAAAAGGCAGGAAAGTGGAGTTGAGAATTATTAGATCCCCAAGAATCGAATTGAAGAGACCATGACTCAAAGCTTGAAAGTATATTTCACTGGAGAGGGTCATAAAATAACAGAGTGATTAAATAAAATGATGGAACATTCCAGAAGAGGTAGAGTTGATACTGAAGCAGTTTCCTGAGGACAAATATGCCTTGCCTACCGATGAAATTCATCACTTCTCAAAGTGAGGACCATTGAAGGAAAGCAGTGATGTCCGTTAACACCACAACATGTAGATGTTGGCTATGGGAAGAGCCTGCGGTGCAATAAGTAACAGATCTGACTACGCATCTGAAATGTGCAGCTTCAGATGCTGGCTCGAGGGCCATTCACAGCTTTTGTTTTAGCAGTAATTCTCAAAGAGAACAGAGTCCTGAAACAGAACTTGGGTTTTGGAAACTGAAAGTTGCACATGAGCAGCTTGTAGGACGACTTCACCTTTCCCTTGGAACATTGTCTCTGATGTTCTCGGTAACATTCACTAATCTGAGATATTGAAAGGATTCTCATTCCTGCACACCAGGGATTCAAACATCATCTCTGCCTGGCGATAATGAGAAAACTTACATGAGAACTATACTGGAGTCTCTTAATGGTAATATAAGAAGTGTTTGTTAAGTACAGAACTTGGTTGATTCAACAGACAGTGAAATCAGGGATTCTGTGTGCTCTGATTAGATCTGAGTTCATACAAACAGCCTATATTGGTTGATCTTTTGGCAGTTTTCTGTCAACTGTTCAATTTTTTTCTGGTTTAAAACTCAAAACATCAGAGCGCTTCATTGGTTTTAATATTGTCATAATACTAAGTTCAAACTTGATTGGAGTTTGGTACCTTAGAACATAATTTAAACTGATTGGCTGAATTTGAATTGGTTTTTATCTTATAGCAACACAGATAATGCTGGCTGTTTGACCAAGTGTTACATTTTATATTTTCCAGTACTCTGTGTGCTTCTCTAAGTCCTTGCTAGCTTCTCAACTCTCTTAAAAGGTACAGCAGCTCTTACATCTTCATAATACCAGTCCTTCTGTCCAACCTGTCCATGCCAACCAGATATCCTAACCTAATCTCATCTCATTTGACAGCACTTGGCTCATATCCCTCTAAACCCTTCGTATTCATATACCCCATCCAGATGCCTTTTAAATGTTGTAATTGTAACGGACCCCACTACTTCTTCTGACAGCTCATTCCATACACGCACCACCATCTACATGAAAAAGTTGGCACTTAGGTCTCTTTTGTATCTTTCCCCTCTCACCTTAACACTATGTTCTCTAGTTCTGGACTCCCCCATCCCAGGGAAAAGACCTTGTCTATTTACCCTATCCATGCCCTTCATGATTTTATAAACCTCTATAAGGTTATCCCTCGGCCAATGACCCTACTATACCTCTGCAATCAACACAGTTTCTCAATTGCTTTATCAGGTTCTGCCTTTATACAATCATACTTACCTGTGTTTAGATTAAAATGCTATACTTAGAAACATTAGAAAATCCCCAAATCTGCCTCATGTACAGTCACACACTTATATCACTGACCGTGGACCAAATAAGAATAGCATACCCGAGGAGCTGTGTCACTTGGAACAAACTGTCCATGTAGTTTTCTCCCTGATGTAGAACATAGAAAAGTTTGGCACAGAACAGGCCCTTCAGCCCACGATGTTGTGCTGAGGATTATTCCTAATCTAAAATAAAGTAACCTAATCTACGTACCCCGCAAGTCACTGCTGTCCATGTGCATGTCCAGCAGTCGCTTAAATGTCCGGAATGAGTCTGCTTCCACCACCATCACTGGCAACGCATTCCATGCATTCACAACTCTCTGCGTAAAAAAACGTCCTTTGATGTCTCCTCTATACCTTCCTCCTAACATCTTAAAAATTATGATCCCAAGTCAATCCTGCCTTGGGGAAAAGTCTCTGGCTATTGACTCTATCCATGCCTCTCGTTACCTTGTATACCTCAGTCAGGTCACCTCTCTTCCTCCTTCTCTTCAGCGAGAAAAGTCCGAGCTTAGTCAACTTCTCTGTGTAAGACAAGCCCTCCAGTCTAGGCACCATCCTAGTAAACCTTCTTTTCACCCTCTCCAAAGCCTCTGTATCTTTCCTAATTGGGTGACCAGAGCTGGACACAATATTCCAAGTGTGGCCTTACCAGGGTCTTATAGAGCTTCAGCAAATCCTCATGGCTCTTAAATTCAATCCCCTTGTTAAAGAAAGCCAAAACTCCATATGTTTTCTTAATAACTTGATCCACTTGGGTTGCAACTTTGAGGGATCTATGCACTTGAACACCATGATCCCTCTGTTCCTCCACACTACCAAGAATCCTGGCTTTAACCCTATATTCAGCATTCATGTTTGACCTTCCAAAATACATCACTTCACATTTATCCAGGTTGAACTACGTCTGCCATTTCTCAGACCAGTTCTGCATCCTGTATATGTTGCACTGCAGTCTGCAATACCCCTCGATACTGTCAATGGCATCTTCAACCTTTGCTAATTTACTAACCCACCCCACAACCTCTTCATCCAAGTCATTTATAAAAAAACTACAAAGAGCAGAGGCCCAAGAACAGAGCCTGCGGGACACCACTCACCACTGACCTCCAGGCAGAATACTTTTCATCTACAAACAGTCTCTGCTTTACATCAGCCAATGAATTCTGAATCCAGATAGCCAAATCTCCCAGTATCCCATACCTCCTGACTTTATGAATGAGCCTACCATGGGGAATCTTATCAAATGCCTTGCTGAAGTCCATATGCACCACATCCACTGCTCGACCATTGTTGACCTGTCTCGTCACCTCCTCAAATAACTCAATATGATTTGTGAGGCATGACCTGCCGCTCACAAAGCTATGCTGACTGCCTTTAATCACACTATGCTTTTCCAAATAGTCATAAATCCTAACCTTCAGAATTTTTTCCAAAGCCTTGCTGACCACAGACGAAAGACCGACTGGTCTGTAATTGCCAGAGATTTTCCTATTCCCCATCTTGAAAAGAGGAACAACATTCACCTCCCTCCAATCCTCTGGTACGACTCCCGTGGAGAGTGAGGAAGCAAAGATCTTCGTCAGTGGCTTAGCAACCTCCTTTCTCGCTTTCCGGAGCAACCTAGGATGAATCTGGTCTAGCCCTGGGGACTTATCAATCTTATTGTTTGTCAAAGTTTCCAGCACATCCACTTCATCAATCTTGATCTGTTCAAGCCTGTTTCCCAGCTCCTCAAAGTTCTCATTCACAAGGTCCCTTTTCTTAGTGAAAACCAAAGCAAAGAAAACTCAGTTAGGAGTTCCCTATCTGCTCAGACTACATTCACAAGTTCCCTGCGCTATCCCTGATCGGCCCTACCTTCTCCCTGATCTTCCCTTATTCCTCATATATGAGTAAAATGCCTTTGGGTTCTCCGTAATCCTTCCTGCTAAGCCTTTCTCGTGCCCCTTCCTGGCTCTCCTCAGTCCATTTCTGAGCTCCTTTCTAGTAAGCCTGTAATCCTCTAAAGCTGTGCTTGATCCTTGCTTCCTCCACCTTACGTAATCTGCCTTCTTCCTTTTGAAGAGAAGCTTCTCTGTCCTCATCATCTAAGGCTCCTTAACCTTACCCCTTCTTGCCTGTCTCCAAGGAACAAATTTGTGCATCACTTGCAATAACTGCTGCTTAAAAAGTCTCCACGTCTGTTGTGCCCTTTCCATTGAACAATTGCTCCCAATCTATACTTCCCACCTCCTGTCGGATGGTGTCATAATTTTCTTTTCCCCAATTAAATATCTTCCCTTGCTAATTGCTCATTTCCCTCTCCAAGGCTATGGTAAATATAAGGCAGTTGTGGTCACTGTCACCAAAGTGTTCTCCCACTGTGTGGTCTGACACCTGTCCTGGCTCATTGCCGAGCACCAAATCCAAAATAGCCTCTCCCCTTGTCGGCTTGTCTACATACTGAGTAAGGAAACCCTTCTGAACACACCTGACAAAAACAGCTCCATCCAAACCATTTGCGCTAAGGATGTTCCAGTCAATATTGGGAAAGTTGAAGTCACCCATAACAACAACCCTGCTGCATCTGCATTTTTCCAAAATCTGACAGGTATGAGTTCTTCAATCTCCCTACTGCTATTAGGGGGCCTGTAGAAAACCCTTGCAGTTCCTAACTTCCACCCATACTGACTCAGTAGACAAACCTTCCACAACAACTTTCGTTTCTGGGCTGTGATGCCCTCTCTGATTAGCAATGCTACATCCACTCCTCTTTGTTCACCCCTCCTGTTCTTTCTAAACGTTCGAAACCCTGGAACATCTAGCAACCATTCCTACCCCTGTGAAACCCAGGAACATCTAGCAACCATTCCTATCCCTGTGAAACCCACAACATCACACCCCCAAGTACTGATCCATGCTCTAAGCTCATCACGTTTTTCTGACACTCTTTGCGTTGAAGCAGACACACTTTATCCGATCACTTTGTTCCATCACATGAATAATCTTCCCGATAGACTCACTACATCCTGTCACTTCTCCATATCTAACTACCCTCCTCTCAGATACGTAGCTCTGGTTCCCACCACCCTGCCAAACTAGTTTTAACCTTCCAGAACCACACGAGCAAATCTCCCACTCAGGACATTTGTGCCCCTCCAATTCAGGTCCAAGCCGTCCTTCATGTATTACAATGCTTGTCGTACAGCCTCCAGTTCACTGATTATGAGCTGAAGTTCCTCTAGTCACAGACACTTGATGAGGGCATGTCAATCTGGATCACACCAGTTTTCAGAAGTTGCTACATCCTGAAAAGTCTCAACACATCATCTTTCCTACCATCTTAATTGATTTTAAAAACTAATAACTTTGCTTAGTAATCTTTTTGTAAAACGTAATATCTCAAATCTTGCATCAACTCATGTTCTTATTATTTTTTATGGGTGGAACCAGGGAGAGGATATTGATCAGTTAATTGTGGAAAATAATTCATTTGGTCATCTCATTTACTAATAGAGCAGCACAGACAAATAAATTAGGAAAGACAGTTCTGACATTTCGAGAACACAAAAGGATTTACTCAATTTTCCTACCTTCAAATGCGCAAACTTTGAAACAGCAAAGGATTTCTTCCACAATTGGCATATTCAAACTGGAGAAAGGTTATTTTAAATTATTTGAAAATGAGCGGTAAGTCACTTATTCTTCTACATTTGTCAAGGCTCCTATGACTACGAAACAAAACTATTATCTCAATGATTTCAGTCTTTTCCTGCACACAAGCTATGAATAGTTGAAACTAGTTAAGATGGGGGGGGTGGGGGGGGGTGGGGGGGAAAGGAGAGAGGGGGAAGGAAGAGAATGGGAGTGAAGCAATGAAATTGTACAAATGTTTTAACATTTTGATTTCTGCCTAAGGAGGAGCTAGAATGTGTCAGATCAAGATTCACTGCAAGGACAGATAAAATGATCCATTGAAACTCTGCCGTCCCGGGATCAAGCATTGCTGCTGCGTACAGATCTCAGAGGTCAGTGTAGAAAACAAAATGAGCAGTAACACTATCAAGGACAAAGAGGGTATTTGGTGAACGGGACTGGCATTCCCTCCAAATGGCTGTGCAGGCAGCCAGGGACGTTGCACAGTCATGACTTCTGAAATTGGAAGTCAATACCTCAGTCACAGTAGCTAAACTTGGAGTGACTATACACACACACACACACACACTACAGGAAATGTGGAACAGGAGTTGCAAAACAGAGTTTTGGAAGATCTCCGATTTCCAAACTGGGCTGTGGCAAATGTGGGAAACCGGTCAGGAATGCATTGGAATCATCAAGTCTAAAGATAACACAGGCACAGAGATGGGTTTCAGTAGCAAATGAGCTGGGCTGGGGTAGAGATGGCTATGTTATGGAGATTTAAGTATCTGGTATGAGTGACAGTGTGATTTTGTCTTTGGAAATTCATCTTGGGGTTAAATCTGTGACTGAGGTGATGAACAGTGTGGTACAGCCTCAGTGTCAAGAAAGAGGGATAAATTCAGGAGTTTGACAAAGGAATATGTAGTGGTAGCTGAAGACAATGGATTGGTCTTCCAAACATCTACTTGGAGGAGACTTCTGCTCATCCAATACTTGGTGTGGGATAATGCAATAACAGTGGAGGAATGAACAGGGCTGATGGAGAGGTAGAGCTGAGGTTGTCCAAGACCACATGAAAACTAACACAGTGCTTCTGGATAATGTTGACCAGTGGCAATGTGTAGATGAGAAGTAGGAGGGAGCAAGGATCACTCAAGTCTTTGCAAGCACTGTGCAATCAAAGCTTTTTTAAAAGGACTGGTGGATAGGAAGGTTTAAGGGAGAGTGAACTGTTAACAATATCAGTGAACATCCTTAGTGAGAATAGGCCAGTGGAACAAAGGTGGATCTCATGGCCAAGAGAAGCTCTGACAGGAGAGAAACTGGAAACAGCTTTGGAGTCAGAGGTCAGGAAGGCAAAACCTGACAGACAGTTTGACCCAGTCAGCTAGTGGAAGGGAGGGAAGCAGCAGAGGCAACTGATCAGATTGTGCCCCTCACACTTCTCATTAGAGGAAAGAAAGGTGAGTCCCTTCAAAGGCACTGACTTGTGTTGGTGATACTAAAAAGACTGAAGACACTGGGTGTAACATAAAGCCAATTCATTGAATTTTATTCTGAATGTTCACATACAAAACTGTTCTAGAGTTTATTAATATCAGTAGAAATAGATGAAATGAGAAATGGATGGTCCCAGCATTTGAATAACAGCAAATCCAATTCCTGCAGTTACTAATGAACTCGCTGGTGTCTCAGAAGGTGGGGTATCTGAGCAAGTCTTCCCACTCTCACAGCAAGTGATCAGCCTCCCCACAGTGTGAAATGATTGGCTAACAGTGAGGTCAGGTGATTGTCTGAAGCCAGTCCTGCAGTGAAAGCACCTGCATGGTCTTTGCTGTGTGTGTAAATACATTGGTGGGAAATCAGATCACTCAGATTTCCATAGCACTTTTCTCAGTCTGGGCAGAGGCAGTTGCACAGATTGTCTCCATCTCAGTGACAACAAAACTTGCTCAAGGTAAGGATGAAGGGGAGAGAGAGTAATTCAAAACAGAGACATCTGTGTTAAAGACAGTAAGGAGGTGGCATGTACTGTGTTTTACACAAAGCTGGTTTATATGATGTTTGTCAACATTAACCCTCTAACTGGGTAAAAGTAACATCAGAAACAGACCACAATGAACATGGCTCTCTCCTGGATGTGGTTCATAGTAAAATCCAATCACTGCAGTTAGTTGTGAACTCTCTGGTGACTCAGCAGGTGTGATACCTGTGTGAATCCCTTCCCACAGCTGGAGCAGGTGAATGGCTTCTCCCCAGTGTGAATGTGCTGGTGCCTCAGCAGGTGGGATGACTGACTGAAACCTTTCCCACAGGCAGAGCAGGTAAAGGGTTTCTCCCCAGTGTGAACACGCTGGTGTACCAACAGGTGGGATGACTGAGAGAACCCCTTCCCACAGTCAGTGCAGGTGAATGGCTTCTCCCTAGTGTGAACTCGATGGTGCACAGTCAAGTAAGATGATCGCCTAAACGCAGCCCCACAGTCAGAGCACCTGAAAGGTCTCTCATCCGTATGAACACGTTGATGGAGCATCAGCTCCCCAGAACTTTTATAACACTTGCCGCAGATTGGGCATTTAAATGGTCTCTCATCAGTGTGAACTCGCTGGTGTGTCACCAGGTTTGATGAATTGATAAATCTCTTCCCACACTCTGTGCAGGTGAATGGTCTCTTGCCAGTGTGAACTCTCTGGTGTCTCAGCAAGGTGGATGATTGAGTAAATCCTTTGCCACATTCAGGGCAGATGAATGGTTTCTCTCCAGTGTGAACTCGCTGGTGAATCAGTAGAGTGGATGATTGAGTGAATCCCTCCCCACACTCAGAACAGGTGAATGGCCTCTCCCCGGTGTGGCTACGCAGGTGAATTTTCAGTTTGGATGGATGAAAGAATTCTCTCCCACAGTCCCCACATTTCCACGGTTTCTCATCAGTATGAGCATGTTTATGTTCTGTCAGGCCAGCTGATTGGTTGGAGTCTTGCCCACACATAGAATCCGTGTACAGCCTCTCCTTGCTGGAAACAGTGCTTTCTTCTTCCATGTTCAACACTCAGTGATACGTTGGCAACTCTCTCAGATTCTGATGTAATGTTTGGGTTCAGATTATTGACTTCATAGCCTCCTCTTCTTAAAAACCATGTGAAACTGATTTAGAACGAACAAAAGGAGACAGAAACCACAAAATCAAAAACACATGTTATGATTAGATTTAGATTAGATTAGATTCCCTACAGTGTGGAAACAGGCCCTTCGGCTCAACAAGTCCACACTGACCCTCCGAAGAGTAACTCACCCAGACCCATTTCCCTCTGACTAATGCACCTAACACTATGGGTAATTTAGAATGGCCAATTCACCTGACCTGCACATCTTTGGACTGTGGGAGGAAACCGGAGCACCCGGAGGAAACCAACGCAGACACAGGGAGAATGTGCAAACTCCACACAGACAGTTGCCCAAGGCCGGAATCGAACCTGGGTCCCTGGTGCTGTGATGTTATGAAATGTGAACTGGGTGAGGTTTGTAATTTGCAGAGCAGAAATCAACAGTAGTACAGTAAAAACAATTTCTGATTGTTACCGATTCTCTTGGAAGGTAATATTGGCAAATCAGCAGAACACGGACAGACAGGGAATATAGGCAGCGTTGGAAAACTAATTTATACACAATTAGCAGATGTAACAGTAAAACACAAAACTGAGGGAAAATACAACCACTATTGTTGTAGCCAACCACAAAAGCAGTTGGACAATGGTAGAGAGCAGATCTGGAAGGGCAGAGGGGAAATACAGCAATAATGGACATGGATTCAGAACCAGAGAAAAGGAGTCACATACAATTTCTTACCGACAACAGACACAGCACGAAATGCTCAAACTTGCACCCGAGTCATCAAAAATGCTCAGCTCTGAAACAATTTCACTGCTTTCAAAATTAGAGACTCTTGCTGCAGCTTGCAACTGGTAAGATGTCTGAATCCCTGTAAACAGAGGATCCAGTTTGACACATTACCCTGTACCCCATGGTTTTTAACTTTGGACCAGTCTGCCATGTGGGACCTTGCCAAATGCCTCAGTAGGTAATATCCACTACACTACCCACATTCCTCAACGAATTCAATCAAATTTGTTAAAGTATGACCTTCCCTTCATAAAGCAATACTGACTATCCTGGACTGGTCCGTGCATTTCTAACCAGCAGTTTATCTGCTCTCTCAGGATTGATTCTTACAATTTGTCCACCACCAAAATAAGACTGAGTGGCCTAGACTTGTTCAGCATTTCCTTTGTTCCCTTTTTACACAATGAAATTGCATTTGCAGCCCACCAACCCTCCTGCACTTCACTTGTGTTGAGTGAAGATTGGAAAATATTCCTCACAGCATCTTCTATTTCCTTCCTGGCCTCCTTCAACATCCTAGGGAGCTATCCATCTGGCCGTGGTGACTTACCACTTTTAATGATTTCAGCTTTGCTGAAATACCCTCTGCCATGATGATTATTTTGTCTAATATTTCACATTACTACTCTTAGATTACGATATCCACAACATCCCTTGCTTTGATGGGTGAGTCCTGTAGTGGGTATGTCTAAAGCACAGGATGCCATCAAACTCTGTGTTGGTCTGCAACAGGGAATGAAGCAGGAGTGAGGGAACAACACCCACTTCCTACTGTGGACAAATCTTTAAGAAGTTGTCAACAAGTGACATAATCTCCAACTGTGATTTAAAGCAAGAACAGAGCAGCTGGAGATCTCTCCTGATTCATGGATAGTGATAACTTTTGTCCCTCATTTATCAATACAAGAAATTGCCGTTTGCCCAATGAGGTAAGACCTCCTTGACCCTGTACTCAAACCTTCGAGGAGAAAGTGAGGACTGCAGATGCTGGAGATCAGAGCTGAAAATGTGTTGCTGGAAAAGCGCAGCAGGTCAGGCAGCATCCAAGGAACAGGAGATTTGACGTTTCGGACATAAGCCCTTCTTCAGGAATTCCTGAAGAAGGGCTTATGCCCGAAACGTCGAATCTCCTGTTCCTTGGATGCTGCCTGACCTGCTGCGCTTTTCCAGCAACACATTTTCAGCCCTGTACTCAAACTCTCTTGCAATGAAGGACAAAGTTCCATTTGCTTTCTTCCATGCTTGCTGCACCGACATGCTTGCTTTGAATGGCTAGTGTACCGACATACCCAGGGCCCTTTCTCCAGAAACATTCCCAAAACTATCATCTACAAACATTTAAATTGTACTCTGCCATTCTGAATTTTCCACATAGTGAATAACTCACATTGATCCTGCATCTGCCATGCATTTCTTACTCACTCAAATGACCTAAATCACCCTGTCTTCACTCACAATCCCCTTGGCTGTGTGTCAACAAACTTGGAAATATCACATTGGATTCCCTCATCCAAACCGTTGATGTATTCTTTGAATAGCTGGGGTCCAAAGGGATCACTGAGAGCCCTACTTGTTAAAACTATACACTCCAAAAAAGCTTAATTTATTTCCTGTTTCCTGTCTGCTAACTAATTCTCAATCTGCACCAGTATATTCCCAGTAATCCTGTATACTTTCACTTAAAAGGTTAGTCTGCAAAATGAGACTTTATCAAAAGCTTTCCGAAAATCCGAACGACCCCATCCATTGGCTCCACCAGTTACACCTTCAAAAAAAACTTCAAATTGTCAAACGTGATTTGTCAAACATAATTTCACCCATCTTAAACTGACAGATTGCAGATCCAAAAGATGATCCTCTGACTTGCCTGGTCCCCTCTGTACTTTGTTTACTGTATCCAGTGCTCCCGAAGTGGTCTTCTCCACATTAGTGAGACCAGACTTAAACTCAGGGCACGTTTCGCCGAGCATCTTAGCCAGGTCCACAGGGGCCGACCTGACCTCCCAGTTACCGCACATTTTAATTCCCATTCCCATTCTGACATGACCATCCTCAGCCTCCTCCAGTGCCACAGTGAATCAGACTGCAAATCGGAGGAACACTGCCTGGAGGACCTTACACTGAGTTCTCCAATTTCAAATAATCTCCCTTCCCATTCCCAGACTCCCTTCCCAGCCCATAACCAGTCCTTTCCATTCCTCCAACTCTTCCTTCCAGCTCCCAACCAGGTTCATTCATCAACCAAATAGGCTGTACCCTCTATCTGTGTTTACCTATCACCACCTCACCATTCTGCCCTTTTCCCCACCCAAAACCCTTCCCCATTGCCCTCTTATCTGCAGCATCCCTTACACCCATCTCCAGTCCTGAAGAGTTATACACGAAACATTGATTTCTCCACCTCCTGATTCTGATAGGCAGGATGTTGGGACAAGCCAATCTATCCTGATGCTGCCTGGTTTGTCGTGTTTGTCCCAGCCTCCTGCCTGTCTACCCTCTGCACTTGCAGTCAAAGATTACAGACATGGTGCATGGCAGCACTTTCTCCAGAGCAGCTGAGATGGACAATAAATGTTGATCCAGACTGCACTGCTCCCACATCCCATCAACAAACCTTCTAAAGCCCCCTGTTCAGCCCTACCTGAATTTTAAAAATTCCCACCCTTGTTTTCATATTCCTCCATGGTCTTCCCTCTCTATTTCCACATGCTCCATATCTTTCCTCAAAGACAGATCAGACAAAACAGTCAAACGCTGGTCATATTCACCTTCTACTCATCAGTTCACTCTTTCAGCACTTGGTCCGGTTCGTCTTTCTAGAGAAAACTTACAAATCCTGTGCTCCTACATAACCCGCAGAAAAACGAAAAGGTTTTTCAAAACCGTTCTCCCGTCCCCAGACAACAGGCTCAGCGCGGGGCCCGCCGTCCGGAGCAGGCGCAGTGCGGCTGCCACCAGCAGCAGGGCTCAATCTGTTTCTTTAAGGCGCAGCAGCCGGAGGGAGTGGGGGAAGGGCGACGGGGTAGCTCCCCGAGGCTTCTCGCTGTTGTCCCAGCCCCCAGCCGGTTGCCTGGAAACCTTGACTACTGTAGGGGGGAGGGGAGGGAATGGACGAGGGTGGGACTACTGCGCTCACGCTCTGGAGCCCGTAGACGTCACCGCCGAACTCAGCGATTCCTATTGGCTGCGCCCGGCAAGCCCCACCCTATATTGTGAGCTCACAAAAGCAGATGTCATATTTCAGAGTGAGCCTTTGTCCTCTGAAGAACATCTGAGAGTCAAGCAATGCCTCCCCCTTTCCACTGCATTTCTCATCCTGGGAGGAAAGTAATGTCTCCCCCTTTCCATTCCTTTTCTCATTCTGGGAGGGATAGACGGGGAGAAAGAGTTAACTTGCAGCAACTGAAGGAAGTGAATCTAGGAAGGGAGCATAATCTAGAAATGTTGGTTCAAGTATGTCTCTTTAACTTATTGTCATTATTTATTCTGTCAACTTCACACATTTATTTGCCTGGCTAAAAAGATGGCCTCTTTCCTCATGTTCATGATTGTAGGATTTCTATCAGTGATGGTCAAGATTTAGGAGGTTTTTCAGAAAATCAAAAAAGGAGTGCAAACGCCCACACCCAATATACACAGGGTCCACGGACTCCACAGCGCCACAGAACAAGCAGTTGGGCTGGGAGTCCCTGAACCACCGCAATCTGCGGTTGCAGGGGACTGCTGCGTGCAGCACCCTCCAATGGTCAAGATTTAAGAATCTGTAAATTAATTAGCAATTAAATCCAAAATTCCACTTTCTTTCTTCATAACTTGCAGCACTGTTCATTAGGAGTTATTGTTGAATTGAATTGAATTGAATTTATTGTCACATGTACTGAGACACAGTGCAAAGCTTTGTTTTGTGAGCAATAGAGGCAGATCACATAGTTAAATAACATAGCTAAAAAAAAATAGGTAAACAGCAGCAAAAACAAAAACACGGAAAGGCGAATGCTCAGATTTTGAGAGTCCATTCAGTATTGAATAACAGTAGGGTAGAAACTGTTTCAAAACTGGCTGGTGTGTGTGTGTTCAGGCTTCTGTACCTTCTCCCTGATGGTAGAGGTTGTAGAAAAACATTGCCAGGGTGGGATGGATCTTTGAGAATGCTGGTGGCCTTTCCTTGACAGAAGGCCTGGTAGATCGATTCTATAGATGGGAGGTTGGCCTTTGTGATTGTCCGGGCCAAGATCACTACTCTTTGTAATTGTCTCCAATCTTCAATGATACAGTTGCCATACCAGGTGCCATACATCCAGACAGAATGCTCTCGATGGTGCACCTATAAAAGTTGGCAAGGGTATTCGCTGTCATGCAAATTTTTCTCAGCTGCCTGATGAAGAAGAGGCATTGCTGGGCCTTTGTAATCACTGCATCCACATGAAGAGTCCAAGAAAACATGTTGTTGATGACCATTGGCACTCTCCACTCGTTCCACCTCTGTGCTGTAAATGTGTAACATCCCACTGAAAGTCAATAATGAGTTCCTTGGCTTTGCCAGCATTGAGAGCTAGGTTGTTCTCAGTGCACCATTTTTCCAGGTCTTCCACCTCCTGTCTGTTTCGTCGCCATCTGAGATTCGACCGACTATGGTGGTGTGATCACCAAACTTCTAAATGGCATTAGTCTGTTATTGGCGACGCAGTCATGGGTATACACAGTCATAGAATACGCAGTTTCAGATCTAACTGTGGAGCGAGTAACATGTGATGAAATTGTCTTGTAGCTAAAATCCCTATTGACAATTCAAGGATGCATAGATTTCAGTAAGGCGTCTGATAAGGTTCCCCATGGTGGCTATTCCACAAAATATGGAGGCATGAGATTGAGAATAATTAGCGGTTTGGATCAGAAATTGGCTAGCTGAAAAGAGACAGAAGATCAGGATTGATGGGAAATATTCATCATGGATTTCAGTTACTATTGAGGTCCCTCAAGGATCTGTTCTGGGTCCACTGTTGTTTGTCATTTATATAAAACGATCTGGACGAAGGCATAGAAAGATGGGTTAGTAAATTTGTGGATGACACTAATTTCAGTAGAGATGAATAGTGATGAAGAATGTTGTAGATTACAGAGAGACATAGATAAGCTGCAGAGCTGGACTGAGAGGTGTCAAATCAAGTTTAACGCAGAAAAGTGTGAGGAGTAACAGGAATGCAGACTACTGGGCTTATGGTAAGAATCTTGATTGTGTCGATGATCAGAGAGATTTCGGTGTCCAAGTACATAGATCCTTGAAATTTGCCACCCAAATTGATAGTGTTATTAGAAAGGCATACGGTGTGTTAGCTTTTATTGGCAAAGGGATCGGGTTTCGGAACGATGAGATCGTGCTGCAGCGGTACAAGACTCTGGTGCGCCCACATTTGGAGTATTGCATACAGTTCTGCTCACCACATTATAGGAAGGATGTGGAAGCTTTGGAAAGGGTTCAGAGGAGATTTACTAGGACATTGCCTGGTATGGAGGGAAGGTCTTATGAGGAAGGTTGAGGGACCTGAGGCTGTTTTCGTTAGAGAGAAGGTTAGAGGCGACTTAATTGAGACATGTAAGATAATCAGAGGGTTATATAGGTTGGACAGTGAGAGGCTTTTTCCCTGGATGGTGATGGCTAGCATGAGGGGATATAGCTTTAAATTGAGGGGTGATAGACATAGGCCAGATATCAGAGGTAGATTCTTTAATCAGAGAATAGTAGGGGCATGAAACACACTGCCTGCAACAGTAGTAGACTCACCAACTTTAATGGCATTTAAATGGTCATTGGATATGCGTATAGACGAGAATGGAATAGTGTGCGTTAGATGGGCTTCAGATTGGTTCCACAGATTAACACTACATGAAAGGCCGAAGGGCCTGTACTGTGCTGTAATGTTCTATGTTCTATCTCACGGAGTATGCGATGGATAAAAGAATTAGGCTTCCTTTTCAGGCTGATATACCACCCACTAATATTCTGGATAACAGCTGAATGTAATGACCAGTTGTCCCATCCAAATATGTCACTAATACAGATTGAGTTACATTTACCATTGATCAGCTTGTCTGACCAGCCTGTCTTTACCCTCCTGTAAGCTAAGGCTGTCCTGCTCACTATTTCCCACCTGTGTTTTTTTAATCTCATCTGCAAACTAACTGATTTACCTTCTTTCATTCATGTCTAAATCATTTATATAAACCATAAACAACAAGAGTGCAACACTGAATACTGTGGGACCCCAATGGACACAGGCAGCCAGTCAGAAAAAAAAACCCTTTCTTGCCATTCAGCTGATTGTGGATCCAATTTGCCAAATTTCTATGGACCCCATGGGCACTTAACTTTGCTTTCAGTCTCTCTTTATCAAAAGCTGTCCAAACAGACTCTATCAGAAATATTGCACTCATTGACCCAACTGGACAACTCATCAAAACATTGAACCAAGTTGGTTAGGCATGAACTCCCCTTGACAAAATGCATCCTGGTTGTTTTTGATTAAGCCCTGCCTGTCCAAATAAATCTGTCCATCCAATAGTCTCCCCATCACCGAGGTGAGACTGGTGGGCTTGCAGTTCCTTGGTTTATCCCTTGCTGCCTTCTCGAGTTAAAGTTCCACTTTGACTGTCCTTCAGTGCTCATGCACCTTTCCTGTGATCAGAGGGGAATTAAATATTTTTGCTAGACCTCCTGCTATTTCGATCCAACAATATAGGATTTATTTCACTTGACCCTGGGATATTGATCTGCATTTAAGTCTGCCAGACTATTCAATACTTCATCTCTCTCTCTGCTAATTTCTTTACATTCTGTCACAGACCTTCTTCTTGATTCATCTCTCTCACTAGTGAATGCTGACACAAAGTATTAATTTAGAATCAGGCTTGCATCCTCTGGTTCTACACACAGATTACTGCTGTGGTCCTTAATGGGCCTTATCTTTCCCCTGTAATCCTTTGACCATAAATGTACCTGTAAACAACTGAGCGTTCTCCTTTATTTTCCTTGGCATCATCAATTCATGTTCCCCTTATAGTTCTCCTTATCTCCACAGTTTTGCACATTTACCTGAAAGTATCTGCTCCCTGTACACTCTGGCCAAATCATATCTGGCCTTATTAAAATCACCCAATTTAGAACTTTAATTGCAGACCCATTCTTGTCCTTGAAAACAACAGTTTCAAAACCCAATGCTGACAGTTACCAGGGAACTCATTGCTGTCTAACCAGTCCTGACGAACCACAAAATCACTTCACAAACAATATGCAGGTGAACAGTCTTTACCCAGTGAAAATATATCACAGCAACGTTGTGATCATTTTTAAAACCTACTAGGCAGATACACACTGCATCAACATTTTACCTACAATATTAGTATCTTTAATAGAGTAGAGTTTAATAATGTCAATACAACAGCCCAATGATCAAGGCACATTGCTTGATGTAAGTACAAGCAAAACCCTTCACCTGCAGTTCTTTGTAAATTCCCTGATGTGTTTGCAAACACAAATCCTTTTACACAAACAGAGCAGGTGAACAGGATCCACCCAGTGTCATTTCACTGCTATGTTAACAGTTTGGATGGTAGGGTGGGAAAGGTGAACAGTCTCTCTCCAAAATGAAGACACTGATTTGTCAGCAGTCGAGTTGACCGAGAGGATTTTTTTTTTCAGTGTGAACTCCCTGGTGTCTGCGCAGGTAGAATGATTGGTTAAATCCTCTCCAACATTGGGAGCAGGTGAACAGTCTCTCTCCAGTGTGAATTCACTGGTGGATCAGCAGGTTGGTTGACTGAGTGGATTCCTTTCCACACACGGAGCAAGTGAATGGTCTTTCCACAGAGTGACTGCGTTGGTGTATCTGGAGGCTGGATGGGCGAATGAATTCCAACCCACATGACAGCAACTGAACAGTCTCTCTGCAGTGTGAACTCTCTGGTGTATCTGCAGATTGGATGACTGAATGAGACCTTTCCCACAGACAGACCAGGTGAATGGCTTCTCCACAGTGTAAGGGCACTGGTGTATCTGCAGGTTGGATGACTAGTCAATCCCATCCCACAATCAGAGCAGGTGAACAGCTTCTCCTTAGTGTGACTGCGTTGGTACATTTTCAGCTGGGATGGGTAAAGAAATCCCTTCTCACAATCCCCACATTTCCATCATCTCTCCCCAGTGTGACTGCGCTGGGGTTTGGGCATTTCAGATGAATCTTCACAGACATTTCCACACACACAGTATGTGTTTCTCTCTGGTCTGAACGGTGCTTTTTCCTTCAGTGTTCAAAACCCTGAGATAATGAGGTCATTGCAAACAGAATGACTGTCAGATCCAGATGTGGTTTAATTTGAAATCGTTCATTTGCAAAACACCTTTAAAACAGAAAAGAAATATATTAGGAGAAACCAAAAGAACACACAGGTTGTGGAACTGACAGAAATTAATCTGGTCACTTGTGGAGATGACTCTTTGGGTAACTGCTAGATTATCATGAGAACATAAACATAGAAAAGTACAGCAGAACAGGCCCTTTGGTCCACAATGTTGTGATGAGGATTAATCCTAATGTAAAATAAAATAACTTAACCTACACACCCTCAACTCTCTGCTATCCATGTACATGTCCAGCAGTTGCGTAAATGACCCTCATGACTCTGCTTCCACCACAACTGCTGACAACGCATTCCATGCATTCACAACTCTCTGCATAAAGTCGCCCTCCATAATTTTCTCCTAATATCTTAAAATTATGACCCCTCGTGCCAGTCAATCCTGCCCTGTGGCAAAGTCCCTGACTACTGACTCTATCCATGCCTCTCATTAACGTGTATACCTCGATCAGGTCACCTCTCTTCCTCCTTCTCTCCAGACAGAAAGTTCCGAGCTTAGTCAACCTCTCTTCATAAAGGCAAGCCCCCAGTCTAGGCAGCATCCTGATAAACCTTCTTTGCACCCTCTCCAAAGCCTCTGTATCTTTCCTATGGTCGGGCAACCAGAACTGGACACAATATTCCAAGTGTGGTCTCATCAGGGACCTGTAGAGCTGCAGCAAAACATTGTGGCTCTTAAACTCGATCCCCCTGTTATACAGTCATAGAGTCACAGAGATGTACACTATGGAAACAGACTCTTCTATCCAACCCGTCCATGTCGACCAGATATCCCAACCCAATCTAGTCCCACCTGCCAGCACCTGGCCCATATCCCTCCAAACCCTTCGTATTCATATACCCATCCAAATGTCTCTTAAATTTTGCAATTGTACCAGCCTCCACCACTACCTCTGGCAGCTCATTCCATACATGTATCACCCTCTGCGTGAAAAAGCTGCACCTTTGGTCTCTTTTAATCTTTCCCCTCTCACCCTAAACCTATGCCCTATAGTTCTGGACTCCCTGACCCCAGGGAAAAGACTTTGTCTATTTCCCCTATCCATGCTCCTCATAATTTTGTAAACCTCTATAAGGTCACCCCTCAGCCCCAGCCTGTTCAGCCTCTCCCCATAGTTCAAATCCTCCAACCCTGGCAACATCCTTGTAAATCTTTTCTGAATCCTTTCAAAGTTTCACAACATCTTTCCAATAGGAAGGAGACCAGAATTGCACACAATTTTCCAACAGTGGCCTAACGAATGTCCTGTACAGCCACAACATGACCTCCCAACCCCTGTACTCAATACTCTGAGCAATAAAGGAAAGCATACCAAATGCCTTCTTCACTATCTTATCTACCTGCGACTCCACTTTCAAGGAGCAATGAACCTGCACTCCAAGGTCTCTTTCTTCAGCAACACTAGGACCTTACCATTATAAGTGTATAAGTCCTGCTAAGATTTGCTTTCCCAAATTGCAGCACCTCACATTTATCTGAATTAAACTCCATCTGCCACTTCTCAGCCCATTGGCCCACCTGGTCCAGATCCTGTTGTAATCTGAGATAACCCTCTTCATTGTCCACTACACCTCCAATTTTGGTGTCATCTGCAAACTTACTAACTGTACCTCTTATGCTCGCATCAAAATCATTTATGTAAATGACAAAAAGTACACGACCCAGCACCAATCCTTGTGGCACTGCACTGGTCACAAGTCTCCAGTCTGAAAAACAACCCTCCATTCCCACCCTCTTGTCTTCTACGTTTGAATCAGTTCTGTATCCAAATGGCTAGTCCTCCCTGTATTCTGTGAGATCTAACCTTGCTAATCAGTCTCCCATGGGGAGCCTTGTCCAACGCCTTACTGAAGTCCATATAGTTCACATCTACTGCTCTGCCCTCATCAATCCTCTTTGTTACTTCTTCAAAAAACCCAATCAAGTTTTTTAGACATGATTTCCCACACACAAAGCCATGTTGACCATCCCTAATCAGTCCTTGCCTTTCCAAATACATGTACACCCTGTCCCTCCGGATTCCCTCCAACAACTTGCCCACCACCGAGGTCAGGCTCACTGGTCTATAGTTCTGTGGTTTGTCTTTACCGCCCTTCTTAAACAGTGGCACCACGTTTGCCAATCGCCAGTCTTCCAACACCTCTCCTGTGAGTATCGATGATACAAATATCTCAGCAAAAGGCCCAGCAATCACTTCTTTCGCTTCCCACAGAGTTCTCGGGTACACCTGATCAGATCCTGATGTATCTGATGTATCCACCTTTATCTGTTTCAAGACATCCAGCATTTCCTCCTCTGTAATCTGGACATTTTGCAAGATGTCACCATCTATTTCCCTACAGTCTATATCTTCCATACCCTTTTCCATAGTCAATACTGATGCAAAATATTCATTTAGTATCTTCCCCATTTTCTGCGGCTCCACACAAAGGGCGCCTTGCTGATTTTTGAGGTGTCCTATTCTCTCCCTAGTTATCCTTTTATCCTTAATATATTCGTAAAAACCCTTTGGATTCTCCTTAATTCTGGACCAGGTTAAAACACTGCACCAGGTTAAATGAATAGTTATGGCTTATATTTTAAGTTTAGTCAAGAGACTTATCTCCAAAAACATATAATCAGGAGGGAACCCACTGTACTCACTACTGCAGCCTTTCTATTGGACAGACTTAAAACAACGATTAACTTATCTGATTCTGTGCTGTGAACTTCGCCCAAACAGGTTCCTCCAAGATTAGTTGTGAAATTCACTGTTTGATAATTTTCCCAGACGCACTCCGATGTCCAGCAATACATGAATTCAAAATGAAAGCCAAAACACCATATGCATTCTTAACAAGGAACAATGTTCTTTCATAACATTAAAATAATAAGCTTTAATCTGCAATTTAAAAGGGAGAGAGTACAATTGGAAGTGACAATATTTCAGTTGAATAAAGGGAACTATGGAGCTATGAGGGAGGTGCTGACCAAAGTTCATTGGTGCAATAACCGAGCAGGGATGGCAGTAGAGCAACAATAACAGGTTTTTCTGGGTATAATGCAGAAAATGCAGGATCAGTTCATTCCAAAAAGGAAGAAAGATCGTAAGAGGAGGCAGGGGTGGCCATGGCTGACAAGGGAAGTTAAGAAACATATAAAGTCAAAAGAGAAAAAAGTATAACATAGCAAAGATGAGTGGGAAAACAGAGGACTGGGAAGCTTTTAAAGAACAACAGAGGATAACTAAGAAGAAAATACACAGAGAGAAAAATGAGTTACGAAGGTAAACTGGCCAAAAATATAAAGCAGGATAGTAAATGCTTTTTTAGGTATGTGAAAGAAAAAAATGGTTAAGATTAAAATTGGGCCCTTGAAGACAGAAACGGGGAACAAAGAAATGGCAGAAGAGTTGAATTGGTACTTCAGATCTGTGTTCACTGGGGAAGACACCAGCAATCTCCCAGAGGTAACAGTGGCTGAAGGACCTGAACTGAAGGGAATTTATATTTGCCAGGAAATGGTGTTGGAGAGACTGTTAGGTCTGAAGGCTGATAAGTCCCTGGGATCTAATGGTCTATCCCAGGGTACTGAAGGCGGTGGCTCTAGAAATCGTGGATGCATTGGTGATCATTTTCCAATGTTCTATAGATTCAGGATCAGTTCCTGCGGATTGGAGGGTGGCTAATATTGTTCTACTTTTTAAGAAAGGAGGGAGAGAGAAAGCAGGGAATTATAGACCAGTTAGTCTGACTGCAGTGGTGGGAAAGATCCTGGAGTCAATTATAAAGGATGAATTTACGACACATCTGGATAGCAGTAACAGGATAGGTCAGAGTCAGTATGGATGTATGAAGGGGAAATCATGCTTGACTAATCTTCTGGAATTGTTTGAGGATGTAAGTCTGAAGATGGACAAGGGAGATCCAGTGGATGTAGTGTACCTGGACTTTCAGAAAGCCTTTGATAAAGTCCCACATAGGAGGTTAGTAAGCAAAATTAGGGCACATGGTATTGGGGGCAAAATACTGACTTGGATTGAAAATTGGTTGGCTGACAGCAAACAAAGAGTAGTGATAAACGGCTTCCTTTCAGAATGGCAGGCGGTGACCAGTGGGGTACCGCAGGGATCAGTGCTGGGACCGCAGCTTTTTACAATATACATTAATGATATAGATAATGGTATTAAAAGTAATATTAGCAAATTTGCTGATGATACAAAGCTGGATGGCAGGGTGAAATGTGAGGAGGATGTTAGGAGATTACAGGGTGACCTGGACAGGCTAGGTGAATGGACAGATGCATGGCAGATGCAGTTTCATGTGGATAAATGTGTGATTATCCACTCTGGTGGCAAGAACAGGAAGACAGATTACTGCCTAAATGGAGTCAAGTTAGGTAAAGGGGCAGTACAACAAGATCTAGATGTCCTTGTACATCAGTCAGTGAAAGCAAGCATGCAGGTACAGCAGGCAGTGAAGAAAGCTAATAGCACGTTGGCCTTCATAATAAGAGGAATTGAGTATAGAAGCAAAGAGGTTCGTCTGCGCCTGGACAGGGGCCTGGTGAGACTGCACCTGGAATATTGTGTGCAGTTTTGGTCTCCAAATTTGAGGAAAGACATTCTGGCTAATGAGGGAGTGCAGCATAGGTTCATGAAGTCAATTCCCGGAGTGGCAGGACTATCTTATACTGAACGATTGGAACGACTGGGCTTGCATACACTTGAGTTTAAAAGGCTGAGGGGGGGAATCTGATTGAGACGTACAAGATTATTAAAGGATTGGAAACTCTGGAGGCAGGAAGCATGTTTCCACTGATGGGTGAGTTCCGAACCAGAGGACACAGTTTAAAAATAAGGGGTAGGCCATTTAGAAAACAGTTGAGGAGAAAACTGTTGGGCGGCACGGTGGCACAGTGGTTAGCACTGCTGCCTCACAGCGCCTGAGACCCGGGTTCAATTCCCGACTCAGGCGACTGACTGTGTGGAGTTTGCACATTCTCCCCGTGTCTGCGTGGGTTTCCTCCGGGTGCTCCGGTTTCCTCCCACAATCCAAAGATGTGTGGGTCAGGTGAATTGGCCATGCTAAATTGCCCGTAGTGTTAGGTAAAGGGGTACATGTAGGGGTATGGGTGGGTTGCGAGTCGGTGTGGACTTGTTGGGCCGAAGGGCCTGTTTCCACACTAAGTAATCTAAAACGTCTTCACCCAGAGAATGGTGGGTGTGTGGAATGCTCTGCCCCAGAAGGCTGTGGAGGCCCAGTCTCTGGATACTTTAAAGAAAGAGTTGGATAGAGTTCTTAAGGATAGTGGAATCAAGGGTTATGGGGATAAGGCAGGAACAGGATACCGATTGAGGATGATCAGCCATGATCATAATGAATGGTGGTGCTGGCTCGAAGGGCAGAATGGCCTACTCCTGCACCTATTTATTGTCTATTGTCTATAAAACTGAACTGGTTCATAAATGTCCTTCAGGGAATGGAACCAATCAGTGTTTGCACAAAACTACAGAGAAAGAGGTGGGAGAGAAGGAAAGGAATTTTTTCGATCCACAACACAATCCTGTTCCTGTTTTCTTTCCATACCCATCAATCCCTCTGAAGGCTAAGAACAAGTGCAGAGTTCCTGGAAAATGGAGCTTTATGTAGATCAGGTACTGAAGAAACCATTTGGCATGTTTACCAAATTGGTCAATGCTTTGATCAATAAAGGGACCCAGGGTCAATTCCACTCTGTTTGGAGTTTGCACATTCTCCCAGTGTCTGTGTGGGTTTTCTCCAAGTGCTCAGATTTCCTCCCATAGACCAAAAACATGTCGGTTGGGTGGATTAGCCACTGGAAATGCAGGGTTACAGGGATAGGGTGGGATGCTCTTTGGATGGTTGGTGTGGATCTGTGGGTTGAATGGCCTGCTTCCACACTGTCAGGACTCTTATGATTGGGGATTCTGTAATGTACAACTCTATGACTGAAGCAAAATGGTGGAAGTCTGAAATAAAAATGAAGAGTGGTAGAGAAGGGTCTGAAACGATGAGAAATGCAACCATTGCAGCCTTGAAGAAATGTTTAGATGATCATCCAAGGCACAACATAGGTTACACGCTGACTGCTGGGAAATGGGACAGAGTAAGTAGGTGCTTAATGACAAACATGCATACAATTTTATATCAGACTGACCACATTTTGCTCAATGTTTCGCTGTAACTCTCTCTAGTAGGAAGCAGGCAGCAGTGGTAAGCAGTGAAGAATGCAAATGATACGTTCAGATGTCATATTGTGGATGTAGAGGACATTGGTGAGGCCAATTTTAGAATACTGTATTCAATTCTAGTCTCCCTGATTTCAGAAAGATGTTATCAGGGTAGGACTTATACACTTAATGGTAAGATCCTGGGGAGTGTTGCTGAACAAAGAGACCTTGAAGTGCAGGTTCATAGTTCCTTGAAAGTGGAGTCGCAGGTAGACACGATAGTGAAGAAGGCACTAGCTGTTACTGGTTAGTGTATTGAGTATAGATGTTGGGGGGTCATGTTGTGACTGTATAGGATATTGGTTAGGCCACTGTTGGAATACTGCATTCCGTTCTGGTCTCTCTGCTTTAGGAAAGTTGTAGTAAAACTTGAAAAGATTCAAAAAAGTTTTATACAATGTTGCCAGGGCTGGAGGTTTTGAACTATACATTGAGGCTGAAGGCTGGGGCTATTTTCCCTGGAGCATCGGAGGCTGAGGGGTGACCTTATACAGGTTTATAAAATTATGAGGAGCACGGATGGGGTAAATAGTCAAGATCTTTTTTGTATGGGAGCACAAAACTAGAGGGCATAGGTTTAAGCTAAGAGGGGAAAGACTGAACAGGGGGCTAAGGAGCAACTTTTTTTTATGCAGAGGGTGGTGGACACATTGAATGAGCTGGTCAGGATGGATGTGTTGGGCTGAAGGGTCCGATTCTGTTCTGTACATCTCTGTGACTGAAAGTGCTTAAGCAAAATGGAAGTCCTGGGGATTTATCCACCTTTAACCGTTTCAAGACATCCAGCATTTCCTCCTCTGTAATCTGGACATTTTGCAAGATGTCACCATCTATTTCCCTATAGTCTATATCTTCCATATCCTTTTCCACAGTAAATACTGATGCAAAATATTCATTTCGTACCTCCCCCATTTTCTGTGGCTCCACACAAAGGCCGCCTTGTTGATCTTTGAGGGGCCCTATTCTCTCCCTAGTTACCCTTTTGTCCTTAATAGATTTGTAAAACCCCTTTGGATTCTTCTTAATTCTATTTGCCAAAGCTATCTCATGTCCCCGTTTTGCCCTCCTGATTTCCCTCTTAGGTAAATTACTCCTACTTCCTTTATACTCTTCTAAGGATTCACTTGATCGATCCTGTCTGTACCTGACATATGCTTCCTTCTTCTTCTTAACCAAACCCTCAATTTCTTTAGTCATCCAGCATTCCCTGTACCTACCAGTCTTCCCTTTCAGCCTGACAGGAATAAACTTTCTCTGGATTCTTGTTGACTCATTTCTGAAGGCTTCCCATTTTCCAGCTGTCCCTTTACCTGCGAACATCTGCCTCCAATCAGTGTTCAACAGTTCTTGCCTAATACCGTCAAAATTGGCCTTTCTCCAATTTAGAACTTCAACTTTCAGATCTGGTTTATCCTTTTCCATCACGATTTTAAAACGAATAGAATTATGGTCACTGGCCCCAAAATGCTCCCCCACTGACACCTCAGTCATCTGCCCTGCCTTATTTCCCAAGAGGAGGTCATGTTTTGCACCTTCTCTAGTAGGTACATCCACATTGTGAATCAGAAAATTGTCTTGTACACACTTAAGACATTCCTCTCCATCTAAACTTTTAACACTATGGCAGTCCCAGTCGATGTTTGGAAAGTTAATCACCCTATTATTCTTACAGATAGCTGAGATCTCCTTACAAGTTTGTTTCTCAATTTCCCTCTGACTATTGGGGTTCTATTATACAATCCCAAGAAGGTGATCATCCCTTTCTTATTTCTCAGTTCCACCCAAATAACTTGCCTGGATGTATTTCTGGGAATATCCCCCCTTAGCACAGCTGTAATGCTATCACTTCTCAAAAATGCCACTCTCCCTCCTCTTTTGCCTCCCTTTCTATCCTTCCTGTAGCATTTGTATCCTGGAACATTCAGCTGCCAGTCCTGCCCATCCCTGAGCCATGTTTCCGTAATTGCTATGATATCCCAGTCCCATGTTCGTAACCATGCCCTGAGTTCATCTGCCTTCCCTGTTAGGCCCCTTGCATTGAAATAAATGCAGTTTAATTTATTAGTCCTACCTTGTCCTTGCCTGCCATGACTGTTTGACTCACTTCTGTTCTCAGCTGTACCCGTCTCAGATCGATCTCTTTTCTCACTATCTCCCTGGGTCCCACCTCCCTACCTTACTAGTTTAAATCCTCCCAAGCAGTTCTAGCAAATTTCCCTGCCAGTATATTAGTTCCCTTCCAATTTAGGTGCAATCCATCCTTCTTGTACAGGTCATTTCTACCCCAAAAGAGATTCCAATGATCCAAAAATGTGAATCCTTCTCCCATACACCAGCTCCTCAGCCATGCATTCATTTGCTCTATCCTCCTATTCCTGCCCTCACTAGCTCGTAGCACTGGGAGTAATTCAGATATTAGTACCCTTGAGGACCTTCTTTTTTAAAATTCTACCTAACTCTCTGTGATCTCCCTTCAGAGTCTCAACCGTTTCCCTTCCAATATCGTTGGTTCCAATGTGGACAATGACCTCCTGCTGGCCCTTCTACCCCGTGAGAACATTCTGCACCCTCTCTGAGACATCCTTGATCCTGGCACCAGGGAAACAACACACCATCCTGCTTTTTCTCTGCTGGCCACAGAAACGTCTGTCTGTACCTCGGACTACAGAATCCCCTAATGCAATAGATCTCTTAGAAGCCGACATACCCCTCGTTGCATTAGAGCCAGTCTCAATACCAGAACCTTTGCTGTTTGTGCTACGTACCCCTGAGAATCCATCACCCCCTACATTTTCCAAAACAGCATACCTGTTTGAAATGGGTATATCCACAAAAAGTTCCTGCTCTAGCTGCCTCCCTCTCTTACCCTTCCTGGAGTTAACCCATCATAACAGAATCACACGAGTCAGTTACAGCTGGAAACTAATCAAGTGTTCAGGATGGTTTTGTATAAAATAACAGATACCTAGAAATGAGTTAGAATATGGAATTGAATTGAGGGGGTTCAGCCTGGTTTAATCAAAGGTCATTTAAAAATCAGGGGTGAACTTCAGAGGTGTAAACTTTGGGGGGGGGGGGTAGGGTGTGAATGGAAGGGGGCTAAAACAGGATGGTGTGTAATGAAGGGAATGGCAGTGCCAAACATGATGTGATTGTAAACTGGGAATGGGCACAAGTATGGGGCAGGGACAAGATTTGGGGGTAGGTCAAAAATTTGGAGGGAGGTGGTGAGTGCCAAACTTGAGGGGAGGACATTTATGGAGGTGCATAATTTGGGGACACAACAATAGGGGAACTTAATGATTGCAAAGTACTTTGGGGAGCCGGCTGCTAATTATAGGGGAGCATAATGGGGGCAGCTGCATAATTGGGGTGGAGGTAACATTTGGCAAGGTGCACAGTTTATGGGACATCCTTTGTGGAGTGTTGATAAAACCTAGGGATGGTACACATGGGGGCATAAAATAGGGGGCAGAGTTAGGGAGGGCTGCATAAATGGGAATAGGGCAAATTTAGGGAGTGCAATATTTTGGGGGTCAATATTTTGAACGCAAAATTTGGTAGGGGCACAAACTGTGGCGGGGTGCAAAATCTTTGGATGGGTTTAGTAAAATTGTGGGTGTTGTATAATTGGATGTGTGTTGAAGACATGGTGGGGACAAAATGAGGCAGTGCATAATTTGGGATGGCAAAATTATGGGGGCTACAAAAAGGAACAATATCGGGGATATAAAACTGAGGGGTAGGCACAGGATTGGGGGCACAAAACTGGGAAAAGGGGACTGGAGCACCATGTCCAAGGGGTGACAATATTTGGGGAGAGGCAAAATGTGCTGGGTGCACTTCCAGGTTTTCTGGGGGGTGCTTTACCTCAGGGGAGGACCAAAATGGTGTATCTATTTTGAGGAAATGCAAACAGTGGGCAGTGGGGAGTGTGAGACACAACATTTGAGAAAGGGAGCAATATTGGGGAGACTACAAAATTCGGTGGGGGCACAAAATTTGGGAGATGTCTGCATTATTGTGGGGGTGTATAATTTGTGGAGGGGCAGCACAGTGGCTCAGTGGTTACATTGCTGCCTCACAGCACCAGGGTCCCAGGTTCGGGCGACTGTCTGTGTGGAGTTTGCACATTCTCCCTGTGTCTGCGTGGATTTCCTCCCACAGTCCAAAGATGTGCAGGTCAGGTGAATTGGCTATGCTAAAGGGGACTGCACAGTGGCTCAGTGGTTAGCACTGCTGCCTCACAGTGCCAGAGACTGTTCATTCCCCGCCTCAGGCACTGTCTATGTGGAGTTTGCACATTCTCCCCGTGTCTGCGTGGATTTCATCCGGGCACTCCGGTTTCCTCCCACAGTCCAAAAATGTGCAGGTTAAGTGAATTGTCCAGGCTAAATTGCCCCGAGTGTTAGGTGAAGGGGTAAATGTAGGGGAATGGGTCTGGATGGGTTGCTCTTCGGAGGGTTGTGTAGACTTGTTGGGCTGAAGGGCCTGTTTCCACACTATAAGTAATCTAATCAAAACCTGACAGCAGTCTACACAGAGATGGAGGAGGGGTAAAAGACAAGTGAATTTAAAAAAAGGGAAGAAACTAGAATAGGATGGAACGGAGACAAAGGCAGAAAGAAGAGGCAAGAGTCAGAAATACTAAAGAACAAGAAAGAAATAGAGAGAGCAATAGACAATGTAAGAGAGAGGGAGTAAAATAGGAGTGAAAAAAAGAGGAGAGCTGTAAAAAGAGAGGCAGAGAGACCTACAGAGGGAGAGAAGGGCAAAAAGTCGGAGAGACGAACAGGTTCTAAGGGGAGACTGGGAAGGGGACTATACGGTGCATATTGAAAAGATGCGGATGTGGATGAAACTAAGGAAATCAGTTTGAAGCAGTTATAAGAGCACATGACGAACAGACTGTTGCCTAGATCTTGTGGTTAGGATGTGGGGAACAGTTTGCGAGTATGTCGTGGGAGGTTATTATGAACTAGATTAACAGAATGTACTGAATGTTACTGGCAATCTCTGGAGGATCAAGTAAAACTATATAAAAAGCATGAGCAGTTACTGCAGAAATCTCAACTTCCAACTGTGTACAGGTAATCGATATACAAGAAGACATGAAGCTGGATATTTGAAAAGATTGCAGACTCGTTCCTTATTTCTTAGGAATCCAACAGATACGCACCATTCCAGTGGGTCCCAGCTGTCTTGGGTTTCTGACACTTCCTCTCTCCCATGAAGAACAGACCCTGCTCCAGGATTTTGCTTCAGCCTGACTGGTTCAGGGAAGGCTAGATGGAGGGAGGGCGGTGTTTATGCAACAAAACTGGCATTGAAATTCTTAGTACCCACAATCTCTCTCAAACACACGGGCAGACAGATACTGAGCTGAAAAATGTGTTGCTAGAAAAGCGCAGCAGGTCAGGCAGCATCCAAGGAGCAGGAGAATCGACGTATGCGCTTTTCCAGCAACACATTTTTCACCTCTGATCTCCAGCATCTGAGTCCTCACTTTCTTCAGGCAGACAGATACCCTCATACACACCTCCTGTCCTGTATGGCTGCCAGGATCTACTTTAAATACTTACAGATCTGTCACTCAAAGGCTGCTCTCCACCCAAATCCCACTTCATACAATGAGCTCCCAGCTCTCTCTACCTACAGCACACCTCACCCAGTGTGGAGTATATTGAAAATTGTGTGATTGAGATACAGTATAACAAGGGTTAAACTGCAAATACTAATGCAAAAGGGAAACTTGCAAGTCCTGCTTAAATCAGTTCAAAGCAGACATAAGCATATGTTACAGATAGATTGTGGCCTAGAGTTTGTGATTCGGGTATGGAGAACAGTTTGTGTTTTCAGGGAGGATCAAATGATAAAAGAATGGCTGTTTTTATGGAGGTCTCACTTGTAACCATCTGAGGATGGGGAGCCAAGAGAGAGCCCATACTGCCTCTGTCTGCCTCTACCCTCTCCCAAAAGCTCACCTCTCACACATCAGTCCCAGACTTGAAATCCACAGAGAGAGAAAGCTTCCTCTGGAAGCTCATTCTATACACAGAGAGAGAGTGGGACACTGTACAATATACACAGTGTCCTGCATGAAAATGTTGCCACTTTTATATCTTCCCCTCTCACCCTAAACTTATTTCCTCTAGTTCTGGATTGCCTCACTTCAGGGAAACAATGTTGTCAATTTACCCTATCCATGTCCCTCATGATTTTATAAATCTGAATCTCTATAAGATCATCCCTCAGCCTCCACTGCTCCAGGAAAAACAGCCCCAGCCTGTTCAGCTTCTCCCTGTAGCTCAAACCCTCCAACCCTGGCAACATCCTTGTAAATCTTTTCTGAACCCTTTCAAATTTCACAGCATCTTTCCTGTAGAAAGGAGATCAGAATTGAATGCAGATTCCAAAAGTCATTTGGCAGAATGTCCAACAAGCACCAAGGGATCACTTGGCTGGTGGTGATCCTTCATGCTTGGACAGACTCTCTGAACAACTGCACGCTGCCATCGAGAGGGCATGAGTTGAGTTGGAGTTTGCACATTCTCTCCGTGTCTGCGTGGTTTCCCCGGGTGCTCCGGTTTCCTCCCACAGTCCAAAGATGCGCAGGGCAGATGAACTGGCTATTCTAAATTGCCCGTAGTGCTAGGTGCATTAGTCAGAGGGAAATGGGACTGAGTGGGTTACTCTTTGGAGGGTCGGTGTGGACTTGTTGGGCTGAAGGGCCTGTTTCCACACTGTAGGGAATCTTATCTAAATTACAGCATTTAAAAGGCATCTGTGTGGGCATATGAGTAGGAAAGATATGGGCCAAGTGCTGGCAAATGGGACCAGAATTATTTAGGATATATGGTCAGCATGGACTAATTGGACTGAAGGGTCTGCTTCCATGCTGTACATCTTTATGACTTTGTGACTTTGATAGTTTGCTCAGGGAACCACCCAACAAAATCAACTCTCTCTTTTTCCCCGCAGGCTATGTGCTGACCATTCTCTGATGGACTTGTGGTCAAACGCGTTTTCTTTACAAATTTCTACACAACATAAAAGTGATCAAGGAGAGCCCAACTACTTGGAGCATGCCATGGTGGAGGCCAGACAGGCGACAGGTGGAACCTTGGTAAATACTGACCCAAACTTGGGTTTTGCATAATGACAGCCTACATACAACTTGATGCAGAGTACTTTGGAGGTGCATGGTAAAACAGGGCAGCATCAGCATGGCTTTGTCAAGGGGAAGTCATGCCTGACAAATCTGTTAGAATTTTTTGATGAGGTAACGAGCAAGTTAGACAAAGTAGAGCCACTGAATGTGATCTAATTGGATTTTCAGAATGCATTTGACAAGGTGCCATACAGAGGTTGCTAAATAAGATAAGATCCCATTGTGTTCGTGACAAGGTACTGGCATGGATGGAGGATTGGCTGACTGGCAGAAGGCAGAGAGTTGGGAATAAACAGGTCTTTTTCAGGTTGGTAACCGGTACTCATGGAGTTCCGTAGGGCTTAGTGTTGGGACTGCAACTATTCATGTTATACATTAACAATCTGGATAGAGGCATTGTTGCACAGCTTGCAGTTGACATAAAGATAGGTGGAGGGACAGTTAGTGCTGAGAAAGCAGGGAGGCTGCAGAAGGACTTGTATATATTAGGCGATCAAGTGACAAATGGAGTACTATGTGGAAAAGTGTGAGGTTATGCATGGAAGGTTAACATGGAAGTTCAGTTAGCAGTAAGGAAGACAAATGCTATTTTAACATTTATTTCAGAGGAGCCTAGAATACAAGAGATGAGATGTACTGCTGAGGCTTTATCAGCTCTAGTCAGACCACATTTGGAATAAGGTGATCAGTTTTGGGCCCCATATCTAAGGATGTAGTGCTGGCATTAGTGGGACTCCAGAGGTGGTTGACAAGAATGATGCCAGGGATTAAGGATTTGTCATATAAGCAGCAGTTGAGGACTTTGGGTCTGTATTAGAACTTAGAAGGATGAGGAGGACATGAATGAAACTTACAGAATACTGATAGGCCTGGATAGAATGGATATGAAGGAGATGTTTCAACTGGTGGGAGAGACTAGGGCTCAAGGACACAGCCTCAAATGGAGATCAACCTTTTAGAACTGAGATCAGTTGGAGTATCTTCAGCCAAAGGTAGTGTACTTCAGTGCCGTGGAGGCCAAATCATTAAACATATTTAAGACAAAGATAGATAGGTTCTTGATTTGTAAGGGGAATCAATGTTTATGGGAAATGGCAGGAGAATGGGATTGAGAAACATATCAGCCACAATCAAATGGCAGAGCAGAGCTGATGGGCAAATGGCCTAATTTTGCTGCTATATCTAGTGGTCTTATGGTTATTATGGGTGACTTCAATCTGCACATAGACTGAGAAAATCAAACCAGTAACAATTTCATTGAGGAGACATTCCTGGAGTGTGTGTGTGTGTGATACTGTGTGACGCCAATAGCACATGCTCAATTCATGGACTGATTGAGGTCACCATGAAAGTCCTACGTCCTTCACCATGGTTACCCTCAGGTTAAAGCACCTTCACTCATCTCTCTCTTTAATGAGTCAGCATTCCTAGGATCCTCTGGAACAATGGCAGGCTCAGAGCAGTTTCAGCAAAAGAAGATGAAGGGATTGATTAAAGAGGGAAAAGATAAAGTATAAATCTAGGCTTGCAGAGAACATACAAACTAATTGTAAAAGCTTCTCAAGGTATATGAGGAGGAAACAAGATTAATGAAATCAAATCCCTTGCAATCAGAAACAGGGCAAGTTATAATGTGGAATGGGTTTGAATTTAAATAAAGGAAACTAATGGTCATCTTTTAAGACTCTATAGTCTGGAACAATTTCTATGGATTGCAGGATAGCTAATGTAACTCCACTATTTAAACCATGGAATGACACACATTAGACGGGATAGCCTTACACTGGTAAACAGTGACAGGATTCGACAGTCAGTCAGCAACGATTCACAAAAGGGAAATCATCCTGCACAAACCTGCTGGAATGTTTCAAGAACACAGCGTTTAGAGCTGATAACGAGGCAGTGGATGTGGTTTACCAGAGCTCTGAGAAGGCATTTAGAAAGTTCCTCAGAAGAGATTACCATGTAAAATTAAAGCACATGGAATTAAGGGTAGTGTACTGACATGGATACAGAACTGGATGGCAGACGGGAACAAAGTGTCAGAATAAACACCCACTAGCTAGTGTGGTACCACAAGGATCAGTGTTTGGACTCCAGCTATTCACAGAATCTATTAATGATTTAGATGAGAAAACGCAAATGTCATATCTCCAAGCATGCATATGACACGTGATAAAGAGGACTGGGCCTATATGGACTTCAGTACACCATGGTAGACTGATTAGCAAGGGGTTGGATCACATGGAATATAGAGAGAAGAATCCATTTGGATATATAACTGGTTAGAAAGTTTGAGACAGCAGGTAGTGGAGGATGGTTTCTTCTCAGAATGAAAACCAGTGGTGTGCTGGGTCCACTGTTTATCATCACTTACATAAATGATTTCGGTGGCTCACTGGTTAGCACTGCTGCCTCACTGCACCAGGGTCCCAGGTTCGAGTCCAACCTCGGGCAACTGTCTGTGTGGAGTTTCTCCCTGTGTGCACATTCTCCCTGTGTCTGTGTGGGTTTCCTCTGGGTGCTCCGATTTCCTCCTACAGTCCAAAGACGTGCAGGTCAGGTGAATTGGCCATGTTAAATTGCCCATAGTGTTAGGTGCATTAGTCAAGGGGAATGGGTCTGGGTGAATTATTCTTTGGGCCAAAGGGCCTATTGAAGTTTGCAAAAAGGTGGGCAGCGAAAAGGTTTATTTTAGGGACCTTGATCAGATAGACCAAAGAGGAACAGATGGAATTTAATTTAATTTGAAATCAGGTCAGGACATATACACTTAATGGTAATGACCTGGGAAGCTGAATAGGCTGGGGCTGTTTTTCCTGGAGTGTCGAAGGCTGAGAAATACTGAGAAAAAAGATCAATCTGACACAGGTACATATGGGTAAGGGAGTGAGTCAAACAGTCAGGGCAGGAAGGAACATAGCAGAGAACAAGGTAGGACCTACTAGAGAAGGTGCAAAACTTGACCTACTCTTGGGAACTAAAGCAGGGTGGGTGACTGAGATGTCAGTGGGGAAGCACTTTGGGGCCAGTGACCATGATTCTATTCGTTTTAAAATAGTGATGGAAAAGGATAGACCAGATCTAAAAGTTGAAGTGCTAAATTGGAGAAGGGCCAATTTTGATGGCATTAGGCAAGAACTTTTGAACGATGATTGGAGGCAGATGTTCACAGGTAAAAGGACAGCTGGAAAATGGAAAGCCTTCAGAAATGAGATAACAAGAATCCAGAGAAAGTATATTCCTGTGAGGGTGAAAGACAAGGCTGGTAACTATAGGGAATGCCGGATGACTAAAGAAATTGAGGGTTTTATTAAGAAGAAGAAGGAAGCATATGTCAGGTATAAACAGGATAGATTGAATGAATCCTTAGAAGAGTATAAAGAAAGTAGGAGTATACTTACGAGGGAAATCAGGAAGACAAAACTGGGACATGAGACAGATTTGGCAAATTAAAATTAAGGAGAATCCGAAGAGCCTTTACAAATATATTAAGGACAAAAGGGTAACTAGGGAGAGAATAGGGCCCCTCAAAGATCAGCAAGGCAGCCTTTGTGTGGAGCCACAGAAAATGAGGGAGATACTAAATGAATATTTTGCATCAGTATTCACTATGGAAAAGGATATGGAAGAAATAGATGGGAAATAGATGGTGACATCCTGCAAAATGTTCAGATTACAGAGGAGGAAGTGTTGGATGTCTTGAAACGGTTAAAGGTGGATAAATCCCCAGGACCTGATCAGGTGTACCTGAGAACTCTGTGGGAAGATAGAAAAGTGATTGCTGGGCCTCTTGCTGAGATATTTGTATCATCGATAGTCACAGATGAGGTGCCGGAAGACTGGAGGTTGGCTAATGTGGTGCCACTGTTTAAGGAGGGCAATAAAGACAAGCCAGGGAACTATAGACCGGTGAGCCTGACCTCGATGGTGGGCAAGTTGTTGGAGGAAATCTTGAGGGACAGGATGTAGATGTATTTGGAAAGGTAAGGACTAATTTGGGATAGTCAACATGGCTTTGTGTGTGGGAAGTCATGTCTCACAAACTTAATTGAGTTTTCTGAAGAAGTAACAAAGAAGATTGATGAGGGCAGAGCAGTAGATGTGAACTATATGGAGTTCAGTAAGGCGTTCGACAAGGTTCCCCATGGGAGACTGATTAGCAAGGTTAGATCTCATGGAATACAGGGACAACTAGCCATTTGAATACAGAACGTTCTCAAACGTAGAAGGTGGTGGTGGAGGGTTGTTTTTCAGACTGGAGGTCTGTGACCAGTGGAGTGGCACAAGGATCGGTGCTGGGCCCTCTACTTTTTGTCATGTACATAAATGATTTGGATGCGAGCATACAAGGTACAGTTAGTAAGTTTGCAGATGACACCAAAATTGGAGGTGTTGTGGATAGCGAAGAGGGTTACCTCAGATTACAACAGGACCTGGACCAGATGGGCCAATGGGCTGAGAAGAGGCAGATGGAGTTTAATTCAGATAAATGTGAGGTGCTGCATTTTGGGAAAGCAAGTCTTAGCAGGACTTATACACTTAATGGTAATGTCCTAGGGAGTGTTGCTGAACAAAGAGACCTTGGAGTGCAGATTCAGATCTCCTTGAAAGTGGAGTCACAGGTAGATAGGATAGTGAAGAAGGTGTTTGGTATGCTTTCCTTTATTGGTCAGAGTATTGAGTACAGAAGATGGGAGGTCATGTTGCAGCTGTACAGGACATTGGTTAGGCCACTGTTGGAAAATTGTGTGCAATTCTGGTCTCCTTCTTATTGGAAAGATGTTGTGAAACTTGAAAGGGTTCAGAAAAGATTTACAAGGATGTTGCCAGGGTTGGAGGATCTGAGCTACAGGGAGAGGCTGAACAGGCTGGGGCTGTTTTCCCTGGATCGTTGGAGGCTGAGGAGTGACCTTATAGAAGTTTACAAAATTATGAGGGGCATGGATAGGATAAATAGACAAAGTCTTTTCCATGGGATCGGGAAGTCCAGAACTATAGGGCATAGGTTTAGGGTGAGAGGGGAAAGATATAAAAGAGACCTAAGGGGCAACTTTTTCATGCAGAGGGTGGTACGTGTATGGAATGTGGTGGAGGCTGGTACAATTGCAACATTTAAGAGGCATTTGGATGGGTATATGAATAGGAACGGTTTGGAGGGATATGGGCCGGGTGCTGGCAGGTGGGACCAGATTGGGTTGGGATATCTGGTCAGCATCGAAGAGTTGGACTGAAGGGTCTGTTTCCATGCTGTACTTCTCTATGACTGATAAATTAAACTGCATTTACTTCAGTGATATGGGCAGCACAGTGGTTAGCACTGCTGCTTCACAGCGCCAGAGATCCAGGTTCATTTCCCGCCTCAGGCGACTGACTGTGTGGAGTTTGCATGTTCTCCCTGTGTCTGCGTGGGTTTCCTCCGGGTGCTCCGGTTTCCTCCCACAGTCCAAAGATGTGCGGGTCAGGTGAATTGGCCATGCTAAATTGCTCCTAGTGTTAGGTAAGGGGTAAATGTAGGGGTATTGGTGGGTTGCGCTTCGGCCGGTCGGTGTGGCCAAAGGGCCTGTTTCCACACTGTAAGTAATCTAATCTCCTTCAATGCAAGAGGCTTAACAGGGTATAGTTGGGAACATGGGATTTGGATTTCACAGCAATTACAGAGACGTGGCTCAGTATGGACAGGATTGGCAGCTTAATGTTCCAGATTATAGATGCTATAGCAAGGAAGGAGAGGAGGGGGTGTGGCGTTTTTGGTAAGGGATAGCATTACTGCTGTACTTCGGGAAGATGTTCCTGGAAATACATTGAGGTAAGTTATTTGAGTGGAACTGGTGATTTGCAGAATTCAATGCCACACAAAGCAGTTTCAGCCAAAACAGTGATCGTTTTGGGAAAGACAGATATAGTTCTTATAGCTAAAGGGATTAGAGGATAGAAGTCAAAAGTGGGAACATGGTGTTAAGGAGGATGGTCAGCCAAGATCATACTGAATATTGGAGCAGGATCAAACACCACAACATACTCCTCTTTATGTGTCTATTCAGTTAAAGGTGGGATACAAAAGCAAAGCAATGGTAACTGAGACAGATATCAGCACTACCTTATCATCACTGGATGAAAATTCTTTTATTCTTTTTCAGACAGCTTCACCACACGAACTGCAGCAGTTCAAGGAGATCAAGGTCAGACAGAATGAGTTTAGAAGTTTTTGGACTGGCTGCTCTGTCTCTCGTTTTCTATCCAGCTCTCATAATTGTTCAATGCTCTGGGAAAGACAACAGAGTATGTAGGAAATATGAAAATATCTATGTAAGTTTGCTGGAACTGTTTACATTCACTGCTGACTTAGAAATTGGATAAAGTTTTACGTGCCTGTAAACAACACATTATTCAAGGATTGCACAAAGGCTTGGCACCCATAGTTGGAAACTATTCAATTGAACTGACAACTTACTTTTTTTCTTTTTAAGATATCCCCTATCTCTCTCTGTCAATCAGAGAGACTGGAAGTTATGAACAAAGAAGATTGTGTTTAAATCAAGATATTGATTAGATTGCCTAATTGCTTACATTAGTTTTGGTCAAGTTAGTGTTATTTCTTTCTTCCATAAACTTGCCATCCAAGGTCTGTTATTCATAAAGACCAGTAAGGAACATTGAATGACCCTCAAAATTGCCACAATGTTTTAATTACACTGTGTTGTGAATTCAGTCATAGTGAGGCGAATATGTTTTGGATTGCTATCTTTGTGTCATAACAAGTATTTGATCATCAAGATTAGCACAGAAACAGAAATGATCTCCAGTGCAGGACACACAATTCCTGGCCATGGGAAGATAAAGCTGGGAAATCCACAGCATAACCTGCAATTTACATCCAGGTATGGTCTCAAAAACAAACAAACATTCCTTTTAACATAAGTTGCTGCTCATAATCCAGAGATCACTGTGCACAGTTAGTTACAAATTGTGTGGGACATTACTCATTTCAACTGGAATAATGAGAGATGATCTCACTGAAGCAATTCAATCCTGAAGGGGTGTAACCGGGTAAATGCTGAGATGATGTTCCCTCTCACTAGAAAGATCAGGATGAGAAAGAATAATCTCAGAATAAACTGAGCCAATTTAAAACTGAAAAGAGGAGGATTTTCATCTCAGAGGGTTGAGAGTTCTTGGGATTTCCTGCCAAAGAGAGCTATGGGGCAGAGTCCTTGTGTACAGCTAAGGCTGAAATAGATAGATGCTTGATTACGAGGAGGATCAAGGGTTACAGGAAAAATGCTGGCAAGTGATCTCTCCACCCTTCAGCCTCTCTGCCTGTATTCCTGATGCAGGGCTTTTGCCTGAAACGTCGATTTTACTGCTCCTCGGATGCTGCCTGAACTGCTGTGCTCTTCCAGCACCACTAATCCAGAATAAGGAATGTCAGGTCAACAAATCTTTTTGAATGGTGTAACAGGCTCAAGGAGCTGAATGGTTTTCTCCTACTCCTAATACATATGGTCTTCCAGTGGACTGTGGAAATAGCTGTAACCAGTTAGACAACCTGAGAGAGTGTTCCTGTCTACCAACTGTGGAAAAAGCTTTAACATGGACTGAAATAAAATCACACTGCATGGAGTTGAGAAAAAAAATTACATAGATGTTCTGTCGATTAGATTAGAATTTATCTGGGAGAACGTGAGGACTGCAGATGCTGGAAAGTCAGAGTTGAAAAGTGTGGCACTGGAAAAGCACCAATCAGACAGCATTGAAGAGCAAGAGAATCGACATTTCAAGCATAAGGCCTTCATCAGGAAACTATTGAAGTTGATGTTGTAGCCATGTGGTTGAAGGGTCCCAATGTGGTTTGTGAGGCGTTCTTCCTCCAGTTGGTGGGTGACTTTGATTTGGTGGTGAAAGAGGCCCAGGACTTGTATGTCCTTGGTGGAGTGGGAGGGGGAGTTGAAGTTGTCGGCTACAGGACAGTGGGATTGTTTGGTTCATGTGTCCCAGACGTGTTCCCTGAACAGAGCGTTTCATTGATTTCACTAGTTTCCAAATTTTCTCTTCCACCTCATCCCAGATCCAAACTTCCAATTCGGCACCACCCCCTTGACCTGTCTTACTTAAACGCTTCAACCCTCCCCACTGAGCTATCACAAGTAACCCCCATCCATATCCACCAATCGCCTTTCTAGCTACCTTCACCCCACCCCATCCTTCTATTTATCTCGTAGCCCCCTTCCCCCCAAAATATTCCTGATGAAGGGCTTATTTGGAAACGTTGACTCTCCTACACCTCTGATGCTCCCTGCCCTGCTGTGCTTTTCCAGCATCACACCTTTTGACTTAGAATTTATCTGACCATCCAGCCAACTGTGATTCCTACAACATGGAGATCCTGTGGAAATATCAGGATAACGCCAGGGATACAGTTACCCACCTGACCTGCCCACCCAAAGGTGCAGTCACACCAGGGACAGATCTGCTCCATTTGCAAGAGGTATTCAGTAAGACATCCAGCTGCTGAGAGCCTTGTAGGGTTACAGGGGTTTAAATGAATTAGATTCTGGTGGGATTGCTACTTTTTATTCCACCCAGCTTCATCTCCCCTTCATATTGCTATTTTCCAATAAGCCCTCACCCCGAGAGGAACCAAACAAAGCAGCATATCCCCAAATATCCCCAGATAGAGGGATTGGCAAAGATTTGGATTATACACGACACCGTCCACTTACTGTGACATCAACGCGCTAACTGCGCTTGCGTACTCCCTCCTCCCGCTGAACTAAAATGGCGGCAATTCACAGGGGCCTGTTACTGGGAAGACGCCTGAGGCCTTCTGCGCATTAAATCGCGGCTCCGGTAACCCCATTTTGGGGGCTAGAATCCCACGCTGATCAATCACTAAATTTTCTAACTAGAAATATAACTGTGTCCCTTGAATCTTAACTCACCGCCTGTGAATGGGAGAGACTAACATTCCTTTCCAGCTATGACATCCGCCGCAAATTCTCACAATCCATATTAACTGTGCGCATGCTCCTGCGTCAGCCCGACTGGTGTTGATGGACGTCGCTGGGCGTGCAGCTGGACCAATCGGAAAACGGAGGTGGGGCCGGCTCTCCAACGGGTCACAGAGAGGGGCGGGCTAACCCGTCAGCCATTCAGCGAAAGAGAAGGCGGGTCTGGAACTGTGACTAGAGCATGCGTCGTAGGCAGCTGCAGCTCGAGCTGAGGTTGTTATACATCTGCTGTTTGTAAAAGCTTGTTCAATGGGAAGTAATTGCACATCGTCAATTCCAACCAGATCTCACAGCAAGGTCTAACTGCAATCACCATCACCTCAATGTCATCAGCCTTTCACAGTGTAGTAGAGGTTTGTATATTGTGCCTGTTGGAAAACATTCCAAGATCAGTGTCACTGCAAGGCTCCGAGTGATTTGAAATGTGAGCAGAGCAGCCTTCAGGGATGTGATCTGGGTGACAATATGGTAGCACGCTTAGGTAAGTTTGCCGACTACACCAAGATTGGTGGTATAATAGACAATGAAGAAGGTACTGTAAGATTACAAAGGGATCTTGATCAAATGGGTCAATGGGCTGAAAATTGGCAGATGAAGTTCAATCTGGAGAAATTTGGTCCAACAAACAGTGAGTTGGGTGTATGAAGTTAATGGTCTGGCCTTGGATAGTGTTGTAAAACAGAGGGACTCAGGGGTGCAGGCACAATTCATAGACGTTTGTGTCATGGTAACCATTTGGCACACTTGTCTTCATTGCTCAGTCCTTTGCGAATAGGAGTTGGGAAGTCATGTTGAGGCCTCTGCTGGAATACTGTGTCAAGTTCTGGTTGCCCAGTTATAGGAAGGATATTATGGGCAGCACGGTGGCTTGGCAGCAGTTAGCACTAAATGTATGCAGGTCAGATAAATTGGCAATAGTGTTAGGTGCATTAGTCAGAGGGAAATGGGTCTGGGTGGGGTACTGGTCGATGGGTTGGTGTGGACTGGTTGGGCCGAAGGGCCTGTTTCCACACTGTAGGGAGTGTCCCTAGGTTATGGGATTAGATTCCCTACAGTGTGGAAACAGGCCCAACCAATCCACACTGACCCACTAAGGGCAATTGCAATTAGATCATTGCCAATTCACCTAACCTACACATCTTTGGATTGTGGGAGGAAATTGGAGCACCTAGAGAAAACACACACAGACAGGGGCGGGGGGATGTGCAAACTCCACAGAACAGTCACTCAAGGCTGGAATTGAACCCGGGACCCTGGTGCTGTGAGGCAGTAGTGCTAATCACTGAGCTACCATGCCACCCTAACGTAAAGCACAGTAACATAAGGTCGTGGAGGGAGTCGAACTCTCAACTCTGCAGAGGTTGTAAACCTAAACCCAGCAGCTTAGACCACTCGACCATAGCCCAGATGTATGAGGGTATTGCTGGGTATGAAATATTTGATTAATAAAGAGAGGCTGAATAGGCTGGATCTATTTTCACTGGAGTGTAAGACGTTGAAAGGTAACCTTATAGAAGTTTATAAACTAAGGAAGAGTATAGATAGAGTTAATGGCAATTGTCTTTTCCCTAAGATTGGGAGGAGGGGGTGCATAAGGTGAGAGGAGAAAGGTTTGAAAAAAATAAGGGCTAACTTTTTTACATAGGGTGGTTTGCATGTGAAACAAACTTCCTCAAGAAGTGGTGGATTACAATGTTTAAAAGACATTTGGATAAGTAGATGAATAGAAAAGGTGTATACGGATATGGGCCAGGAATAGGCAGGACTGCGCAAGTCGTGTTGAGGCCTCTTCTGGAATATTGTGTCCAGTTCGGGTTGCCCAATTATAGGAAGGATATTATGGGCATCACGGTGGCTCAGCGGTTAGCACTGCTGCCTCACATCACCGGAACCCAGGATTCCAACCTTGAGCAAATGTTTTTGTGTGTTTGCTTGTTTTCCCATGACTTTGTGGGTTTCCTCCAGGTGCACGTTAGGTAGACTGTCCCATAATGTGCAGGTTAGATGGGGTTAACCATGACAAACATTCCATGTGGGTTTGCTGAGGTGGGGTGGGGGAGTGACTGGATGGCATGCTCTACAGAGGGTAGGTGCAGACTTGAAGGGCTGAGTGGCCTCTTCATGCACTGGAGGGATTCTATCTTCTGCCGATCTTGAAGATGATTGGGCCTAATTCACTACCCAGCCTTTTCCAACTTATATTAATTACTTGAATGAGGGGGTTGAAGACAATATTGCTAAAGATGGATAGAAAACCATGTGATGAAGACATGAGGTTGCAGGCTGAGATAGTTACGGTTAGTGTATGGGCAACACATTTTGCAGATGGAATATCATGTGCGAAAATGTGAAATCACTTTTGCAGGAATGGTAAATAAGAGCAGAATATTCCTTAAATGGAGAATGCAACTCAGAATTTTGCAGTTAGAGGGTTTTAGGAATTATTACATTGGAGTCACAAAGTTGTTATGTGGATGTAATCAAGAAAGCTAATAGGCTGTTTCCTTTTTTTTATAACAGGAATTGAACATAAACAGAATGATGTTCTGTTCCATTTGTGCAGCAATTGGTGAGATCACATCTCGGTGGCTATGTTCAGATTTGGTCTCATGTAAATTAATAGAAGGTAGTTGAGAGGAGGTTTACATGATTGATATGTAGAATCAGCAGATTATCGAAGGAAGATTTGTATTCCCTGCTGGTCTAGTGATTGGGATTCAGTGCTTTCACTGTTGCAGTCCAGGTTTCATTCCAGGGCAGAGTATGAGAGTTAGATCGTTCTGCTAATTTATCGTAATGACAGCATTTCTAACAGATATTTGGGGTGGCACAGTGTCTCAGTGGTTAGCACTGCTGTCTCACAGCACCAGGGACCCGGGTTCAATTCCAGCCTCGAGTGACTGTCTGTCTGTGTAGCGTTTGCACATTCTCCCCATGTCTGCATGGGTTTCCTCCAGGTGCTCCAGTTTCCTCCTACAATCCAAACATGTGCAGGTTAGATGAATTGGCCATGCTAAATTGCCCACAATGTTCAGGGATGTGCCGGTTTGGTGTATTAGTCGGGGTAAAATGTCGAATAGTAGGGTGGGGAATAGGTCTGGATGGGTTACTCTTTGGAGGGTCAGTGTGGACATGTTGGGCGGAACGGCCTGTTTCCACACTGTAGGAATTCTGTGATTGATAATAGAATCAACCATAGACTTCCAAAAGGCGTTTGATAAGGTGCCTCACGGAAGGCTGCTGAGTAAGGTGAGGACCCATGGTGTTCAAGGTGAGGTGTTGGCATGAATTGAGGATTGGCTGTCTGACAGAAGGCAGAGAGTTGGGATAAATGGTTCTTTTTTGAAATGGCAGCTCATGACAAGTGGTGCCCCACAGGGTTCAGTGTTGGGGCCGCAGCTGTTCACGTTATATATAAATGACCTGGATGAGGAAACTGGGGGCATTCTGGCAAAGTTTGCCGATGATGTAAAGTTAGATGGACAAGCAGGTAGTTCTGAGGAGGTGGGGAGACTACAGAAAGATTGAGACAGTTAGGGAGAGTAGCCAAAGTAGAAAAGGAACTGGGAGTGCTCGCACAGGATTCTCTAAAGGTTGACTTGCAGGTTGAGTCCGTGGTGAAGAAAACAAATGTCATGTTGTCATTTATCTCAAGAGGGTTGGAATGTAAAAATGGTGATGTGGTACTGAGACTTTATAAAGCTCTGGTTAGGCCCCATTTAGAATACTGTGTTCAATTTTGGGCGCCACATCTCAGGAAGGACATATTGGCACTGGAGCATCTCCAGCGGAGATTCACATGTATGATCCCTGGAATGGTAGGCTGAACATACGATGAATGGCTGAGGATCCTGAGATTGTATTCATTACAGTTTAGAAGGTTGAGTGGAGGTCTAATAGAAACTTACAAGAAAATTATGAGACGTTTCTTTAGCCAGAGAGTGGTTGGCCTGTGGAATTCATTGCCATGGAGCACAGTGGAGGCCGAGATGTTAAATGACTTCAAGGCTGAGATTGATACATTTTTAATCTTGCAAGGAATTAAGGGATACGGGGATAGTGCAGGTAAGTGGCGTTGAAATGCTCATCAGCCATGATTGAAGGGACTCGTTGGGCCGAATGGCCTTACTTCCACTCCCGTTTCTTATGGTCTTAATCTTCACCCCAGTGTACGTCAGGAAGTGACCCGAGAAATAGCAGATCGATTAGTGGTTATCTTCCAAAGTTCTGAGTCCTGGAAGAGTTCTTAAGGATTGGAGGTAGCTAATGTAACCCCAGGATTTAAGAAGGGAAGCAGAGAAGAAGCAGGGAATTTAAATAGTATAGATCACGGGAAAAATGCTAGAGTCTACTATAAAAGGTGTAATGACAGAGTACTCGGAAGATAGTGGCAAGATCAGACAGAATTAGCAAAGCCTTTTTCTCTTCTGTAGATCTTTTGAGTTTATTTTTGTTGACCATGAATTCTCTCCAAGCCATTCACCATCCTGACTTGGAAATGCATTTCTGTTCCTTCACTGTTGTTCGGTCAAAGTCCTGAATTTCCTCTCGGACAGTGTTGTCGGTCTACCTGTAGCTCATGCACTGCAGCGGTTCAAGAAGGCAGCTCATCATCCCCTTCTCAATGGCAACTTAAGAACACCCACGTGAATTACAAAAAATCATTGGGGTCAAATGTGAATGTGGAATTCAGCCTGAATAGATAAGCCTTGATCTGAAGACTTGAGGGGCCAAATGGACTTCTGCTGTTCCTATTTTGAGTGTTCCCTACCTCTTCTACCAAAATGCATAATCTTTTCAGGAATATTGTATTCCCTGGAGTTTAGAACATTGATGAATGATTTGATTAAAAGTTTCCAGATGTTAATTGAAGTTGGTCAGGTAGATAGTGAGAAACTATTCCCACTGAGTGGGTGTAGTGGGAACTGTCAGAGAAATTAGCCCCATAAAGCAGAAATCACACAAGCCAGATCAGGTGAAATTGACAAGCTGTTTATTATAAGCATATGGCTGGAAGAGAAATTGACTAGGCTGACACAGAACTGACAGTCTGTATTGGTAGATCAAAGGTTCTCTTTCCTGAGCAGAGAATTAAGCCAGTTTTTATACGAATATTTTCAATGATGCTAATTGAAAATAAGAAAAATACAATGGTCTTGATAATCAAGAAATCCAGTTACAATGGTGATAATCACAAAGCAGTTTTCAGAAGAATATCCTGAATGTGGATCCAATGAAACATCCGAGCAGCAGCAAACAGTTTTTAATGGGATCAGGAGATTCCAGCTCTCTTCCAGGGTTGGTGAGAATGTCTCTTTTCTTCGCAGTAATAAAGATGTTTCTCCCCTCTAAGGGAGATATTCTGGTGCCTGTCTGTCTGACCTGTCCTTTGTATGGCTTTGATATCACTGGGTTACGAGACTGCCCTCAGGCTATGGGACAGCTGTGTTGATCAGGTCCAGGAAGCTTATTGTTAATTTGTCTTGGGAAGTGTATTTCTGGTCTGTGAGTGACTGTGGTCATGTCTGGTTTCTCTTGTCAGCTTGTTTGATCAATGCTGAGGCATTCTGGGTGTTTCTTGTATGGTTTGGACAGGCTTGATTTTCTGTGTTCTCTGTGGCTATGCTGTGGATGGGCAGGGTGGCAGATCTTTTCCCACAAGAACTCAAACACACCCTCCCCACTGCCCATAATCAGACAAGACTGGAGTTTCTTTGTTCACTGATTTTTTTCAAACAGGCAAATGAGGACCAGGAACAGGGCTCTCGGCCCTTCGAGTCTGCTCTGTACTCAATAAGATCGTGGCTGATTGTTTTCACCTTCAACTCTATGTCTGTACATATCTTTCATCACCTTGGTCATAAACAATCCATGTACATGGGTACCCTTGAGGATAGCCTCAACCGGATCCTTGGGTTCATGTCACACTATAGGTGACCCAACCACACTACACTTTCACACACAAGTACGTACCTTTTCACAGGTAGAGATTTCATCACACTTCTGCATACACTCTTATCAAATGCACACGCACACTCGCACGCTTTTCCTCTCGCTCTCTCTCGACACACTCGCGCACACACACGTATACATGTGTCTATGGAGTGAATTTGTAGTTGCAGGTACATTGTATTTTGTTCAAAAAGCACACAGTCTATAGGCAGTCAGTCAACATGACAATGTATAAATTCCTACTGGAAATAGAACCAGTTTGACTCAAGGTTGGGATACAGACAAAATCTAACCTCACATCTTTAATGCATTGTCTGAGCTGAGATGTCACGATTTTTAATACTGATAAAACCTTAAGTTACCTCAGGACTGTGGCTTGAAAGAAATTCTGTGATTTTCATATTAACCAATCAAAACCTGCAACCCCATTCTAAGTGATTAAAGATTTAAGAGCAATCTAGGTTTGTTCAATACATCATCTCAATTGCTTGACACTTTGACCTTTTACTATAAACTCTGTGTCCTATAATGCTGCCCACGAGCTACCTGATGAGGGAGTAACGCTCCGAAAACTTGTACTTTCAAATAAATCTGTTGGACTTGAACTTGGTTTTATGTGACTTTTAACTTTTAAAATGTATTTGTACCAGCCACTTCTTCTGACAGCTCATTCCATCCACTCTGTATGAAGTAATTGCCACTTTGGTCCCTTTTATATTGTTCCCCTCTCACCTTAAGCCTATGCCATCCAGTTTTGGACTCCCCCATCCTTTGGAAGAGACATTGTCTATTTATCCAATCCATGCCCCTCATGTAACCTCTATAACGTCGTCCCTCAGCGTCCAACATTCCAGGGAAAACAGCCCCAACCCATTCAGCCTTTCCCTATAGTTCAAACCTTCCAACTCTGGCAACATGCTTCAAAATGTTTTCAAGTTTCACAACATCCTACTATAGCTGCAACATGACCTTCCAACTCCTATATGCAATGCTCTCACCAAGAAAGGAAAACATACCAAACATCTTCTTCACTATTCCACCTACAAATGGCTTCACTTCCAAGCAACCATGAACCTGCATTCCAAGGTCTCTTTGTTCAGCAACATTCTCCAGGACCTTACCATTAAGTGTAAAGCTGAAAATGTGTTGCTGGAAAAGTGCAGCAGGTCAGGCAGCATCCAAGGAGCAGGAGAATTAACGTTTCGGGCATAAGCCCTTCTTCAGGGATGAGGAGAGTGTGCCAAGCAAGCTAAGATAAAAGGTAGGGAGGAGGGACTTGGGGAGGGGTGTTGGAAATGCGATAGGTGGAAGGAGGTTCAGGTGAGGGTGATAGGCCAGAGTGGGGGTGGGCAAGGAGAGATCAGGAAGAAGATTGAGTGGTGCTGAGTTCGAGGTTTGGGACTGAGACAAGGTGGGGGGAGGGGAAATGAGGAAACTGGAGAAATCTGAGTTCATCCCTTGTGGTTGGAGGGTTCCTAGGCGGAAGATGAGGTGCTCTTCCTCCAGCCGTCGTATTGCTATGGTCTGGCAATGGAGGAGTCCAAGGACCTGCATGTCCTTGGTGGAGTGGGAGGGGGAGTTGAAGTGTTGAGCCACGGAGTGGTTGGGTTGGTTGGTTCGGGTGTCCCAGAGGTGTTCTCTGAAATGTTCTGCAAGTCGGCGGCCTGTCTCCCCAATATAAAGGAGGCCACATCAGGTGCAGCGGATGCAGTAAGTGATGTGTGTGGAGGTGCAGGTGAATTTGTGGCGGATATGGAAGGATCCTTGGGGCCTTGGAGGGAAGTAAAGGGGGAGGCGTGGGCGCAAGTTTATCATTTCTTGCGGTTGCAGGGGAAGGTGCTGGGAGTGGAGGTTGGGTTGGTGGGGGGAGTGGACCTGACAAGGGAGTCACGGAGGGACTGGTCTTTTCGGAACGCTGATAGGGGAGGGGAGGGAAATATATCCCTGGTGGTGGGGTCCGTTTGGAGGTGGCGGAAATGACGATGGATGATGTGATGTATATGGAGGTTGGTGAGGACCAGTGGGATTCTGTCCTTGTGGCAATTGGAGGGACAGAGCTCAAGGGCGGAGGAGCGGGAAGTGGAGGAGATGCGGTGGAGAGCATTGTCAATAATTTCTGGGGGGAAATTGTGGTCTTTGAAGAAGGAGGCCATCTGGATTGTTCGGTATTGGAACTGGTCCTCCTGGGAGCAGATGTGGCGGAGACGAAGGAATTGGGAATATGGGATGGTGTTTTTACAGGGGGCAGGGTGGGAGGAGGTGTAGTCTAGGTAGCTGTGGGAGTCGGTCGGTTTATAGTAAATGTCCGTGTTGATTCGGTCGTCTGAGATAGAAATGGAGAGGTCTCGGAAGGGGAGGGAGGAGTCTGAGACGGTCCAAGTAAATTTGAGGTCGGGGTGGAAGGTGTTGGTAAAGTGGATGAACTGTTCAACCTCCTCGTGGGAGCACGAGGCAGCACCGATACAGTCATTGATGTAGCGGGGGAAAAGGTGCGGGGTGGTGCCAGTGTAGCGGAAGATGGACTGTTCCACACATCCTACGAAGAGGCAGTCATAGCTGGGGCCCATACGGGTGCCCATGGCTACTCCTTTGGTTTGGAGGAAGTGGGAGGATTGGAAAGAGACATTTGTTCAGAGTGAGGACCAGTTCAGTCAGTCAAAGGAGGGTGTCAGTGGAAAAGTACTGGTTGGTATGGCGGGCAAGGAAGAAGCAGAGGGCTTTGAGTCCTTCATGATGGGGGATGGAGGTGTACAGAGGTCCAGGTAAATTTGAGGACTCCCTCTCCCACTCCACCAAGGACATGCAGGTCCTTGGACTCCTCCATCGCCAGACCATAGCAACACGACAGCTGGAGGAAGAGCACCTCATCTTCCGCCTAGGAACCCTTCAACCACAGGGGATGAACTCAGATTTCTCCAGTTTCCTCATTTCCCCTCCCCCCACCTTGTCTCAATCCCAACCCTCGAACTCAGCACCACATTCCTAACCTGCAATCTTCTTCCTGACCACTCCGCCCCCATCCCCACTCCGGCCTATCACCCTCACCTGAACCTCCTTCCACCTACCTCATTTCCAACGTCCCTCCCCCCAAGTCCCTCCTCCCTATCTTTTATCTTAGCCTGCTTGGCACACTCTCCTCATCCCTGAAGAAGGGCTCATGCCCGAAACATCGATTCGCCTGCTCCTTGGATGCTGTCTGACCTGCTGTGCTTTTCCAGCAACACATTTTCAGCTCTGATCTCCAGCATCTGCAGTCCTCACTTTCTCCATTCAGTGTAAAGTCCTACCCTGATTTGCCTCAATGCAGCACCTCACATTTATCCAAATTAAACACCATCAGCCATTCCTCAGCCTATTGGCCACTCTGATCAAGATCCTGTTGTACTCTGAGGTAACCTTCTTTGTTGCCCACTACACCTATTTTTTGTCATCTGCAAACTTATTAACTATACCTCCTGTGTTCACATCCAAGTTAATTGTATAAATGATGGGAAGAAGAGCCATTCCTGAAGAAGGGCTCATGCCCGAAACGTCGATTCTCCTGCTCCTTGGATGCTGCCTGACCTGCTGTGCTTTTCCAGCATCTGCAGTCCTCACTTTCTCCTTCTCCTGCCAACCTGGGTAATTATTTTCATCCCTCACCATCACCACCATCTCGTCCTGCTAACCTGCGTAACTCTTTTCATCACTCCATCATGTCCTCCTCCTGCCAATCTGGGTAACTTTTCATCCTTCGCCATCACCACCATCTCTTCCTGCCAACCTGGGTAATCCTTTTTATTGCTTGTCACGATCACCAGCTCCTGCCAACCTGGGTAATTATTTTCATTCCTCACCATCCCCACCACCACCTCCTGCCAACCTGGATAACTTTTCATCCCTCGCCATCACCACCATCTCGTCCTGCCAACCTGGGTAATCCTTTTTATTGCTTGCCACCACCATCACCACCTCCTGCCAACCTGGGTAACTCTGTTAATCCCTCAACCACCAACACCACCTCCTCCTGCCAACCTGGGTGACTCTTCATTGTTCTGCCACCACCTCCTTCTCCTGCCAACCTGGGTAATTATTTTCATCCCTCACCATCCCCACCACCTCCTCCTGCCAACCAGGGTAACTCTTCATTGTTCCGCCACCACCTCCTTCTCCTGCCAACCTGGGTAATTATTTTCATCCCTCACCATCCCCACCACCTCCTCCTGCCAACCTGGATAATCCTTTTTATTGCTTACCACCACCACCACCACCTCCTGCTGCCAACATGGGTAATTCTTTTCATCCTTCACCATCCCTCACCACCGCCACCTCCTGCCAACCTGCCTCTTTTGGTCCCTTCTTACCTGCCACTGTTTGGTTTGTCCAACAAAACTATGTTACATAACCTCTCATAAATGTAAAATCAAACTTCTAGCAACTTGATGACATTGAGAAATATCATTTTGTAGTCGGAGTTCATCCATTAAGATTCATGAATAAAATAATCAGCATTGCCAATAACTACCAATGCCACTGACAATTCTGAAGCACAGGAATACTTGGGAAGCATGTGAAAATGTTAAATTTCTGTCAAACGTAACACTATAGTAGTTGTTGATTAATTATTCAAGTGCTGTTAACTTTTTTCTCTAACTGGCTCCAATTCAGTGTTACTTATGTTCTGCAACTTGGTTTTGTTATAATGTTTGCCTGCAACAGTAGCCAAATGCTACTGAAGCTCAGCAGGAGTTGGGGCAGAGAACAGACAAGTGCCAATGATAAAACTAATCGAATTTTTGAAGATCTGGTTCGATAAATTGCTTAGTTAGGATATTGCCGTCATTTACCGGGATTCACAAATTTCCTGCAATATAGCCTTCACTTTTAATATGCTGTGAAAAGCAACTTTATAATCTTTGGTGAAAAGCAAGATAAGAACTGGTTGGTGTTTTATGTCTGAGTTAAAGTGGATGGTTTACAGGGTTGGGGTTTCATTCCATCATCCGCTTGGGCAGCTTCTCATCCTCCACCTTGCCTAAATCACTCAAAGCTCTGTTGCTTGTGTTCACTATGTACAACTTCCCTTTTGTGATGATCATGTAGAATTTTCCTGTAACCACCTCCCTCAACCCAGAATTGCAGTTTAAAATTCAGCTCTCGTTATTGACCATCATAGTAAGATTGTAAAAATCCCAGCTGTCATAATTGTTGAAGTGCTCAATGATGTACAACATCCAATATATTGCTGCAATTGAATTCTCCCAACACATTTTGTAAATGACCTTAGTTTTGCTTGTTGTCTGTACAGGATCTTTCAAGTTCATTTGTTGCTGTTTTTGGTAGCCCACAAACAAAAACAGCCACCAACACATGAAAACAGCAGCTAATGAACTTGAAAAACCCTATATGGACAGCAAGCAAAACGAATGTCATTTACAAAATACCGTGCAAGAACTGTAACAAACACTACATTGGACAAACTGGCAGAAAACTAGCCACAGGATACATGAACATCAGCTAGCCATAAAAAGACATGACCCTCTCTCACTAGTATCCTTACATACAAATGAGGGAGGACTCCACTTCGACTGGAACAACATATCCATCCTAAGACAAGCCAAACAGAGACATGCATGAGAATTCCTCGGAGCATTGCATTCCAACCTGAAGTTTATCAATAAATTCATTGACTTGGATCCCATTTGCCACCCTCTGAGAAAAAGAGCAGGAAATGATATCACCAACCAAGGAAACCTAAACAAATAAATAGAAAGTGTGCCATGCCACTGGAAGCTCACTGGTAATGTTACCTAGTATGGTGATGAAACGTCTGAAAATGAACCTTCCAGCTCAGCAAGCAAACCTACATGCAGAATACAATTATGAAAGACAAAGACTTGATATTATGTACTCTTTCATGTGGATGAGGCTTCAGTTAATCCTCTGCCCTGTGAGGACACAAATTCAATCAGAGCAGGAAGAAAGCATGGAAATGAGAATACGGTGGCAAGGGATTCCATTACCCACCTGCCCTTGAAAATCATTGGTGCAGTCACACTGGGGAGAGACTATTCATCTGTCTTGAGACTATTCATCTGGCTCACTCAGTCATCCACCCTCCTCAAATACCGAGTGACTGCACACTGGGGAGAGACCATTCACCTTCCTCAAATGGGGGCAGGGGCTCACTCAGTCACCCACCCTGCTCAAACACCCAGTGGTTGCACCCCAGGGAGAGACCATTCACCTGTCCCAAGTGGGGGAAGGGGCTCACTCAGTCACCCACCCTGCTCAAACATCCAGTGGCTGCACCCCAGGGAGAGACCATTCAACTGCCCCAAGTGGTAGAAGGGATTAACTCAGTCATCCCACCTGTTGATACACCAGCATGCTCAAACTGGGGAAAAGCTGTTCATATGCACCATGTGTGGGAAGAAATTTGTCCATTTGTGTAACCTGCTGACACACCAGTGAGTTCACCAGTAAACACAATGATTGGATTTTGCTTTTCATCACATCTAGGCCTGGATATTGTCTCAGATGGAGTTGTAAGAGCAGGGGCAAAGGAAGCTGTGTCTGAGTTACATTGAAACCGACTCACTCAGGGAGTGATCAGCTTTCACAGAAATATAACACAAGCTCTGTCTGTCTGAGTTACATTTTATACAGGATTGGGTGAGGTCTCATTCAACTATGAATGTGTTGAGCATAGCATGAGGCCACTCAGCCCCTCAAATCTACTCCTCCATTCTAGTTCATGGCCGATCATCTCTCTTAGTGCCACATTCTCATGCTATTGTCATCTACCTTGATGTCATTACTAACCTAGCAATCTCTTTCTTTGACTTACTGAATGACTGAGCTTTCACAGGCCTCTGGGGAAGAGAATTTCAAAAGCTCATCACCCTCTGAGTGACCGCCCCATTCCAATCCTAAATGGCTTGCCTTTTATTCGGAGACTCTGTCCCTGGTTGTGGACTCCACAGCCAGGGAACATCCTTTCTGTATACATTCCCACTTGTCTCTTTCATAAGTATGAAGAAGGGCTCATGCCTGAAACATTGATTCTCCTGCTCCTTGGATGCTGCCTGACCTGCTGCACTTTTCCAGCAACACATTTTCAGCTCTTTCATAAGTATGTAAATTTCTATGAGATCACCTTACTTTTTTAAACTCCAGAGATTAAAGACCCAGTCTCACTAATATGACAGTCCCACCAAACCAGGAATCAGTCTGATGAAGCTTCACTGCCCTGCAAATACATCCTTCCCAAGATAAGGGAGCCAGGACTGCACACAACCCTGAGGTGGTCTCACCAATGTCTGCACTATTGTGGAGGAGCCAGTGTTCCATCCCTGCTATCTGAAATTTTTTTTGGGCACATCTTCTCCAACCTTTCTGCCTCTTACCACAGTGATTAGCAGTGCTGCCTCAAACCACCAGCGTCCCATGTTCGATTCCAGCCTCGGGTGACTGTCTGTGTGGAGCTTGCACCTTTTTCCCGTGTCAGCGTGGGTTTCCTCCCACAGTCCAAAAATGTGCAGGCTAAGTGAATTGGCCTTGCAAATTGCCCATAGTGTTAGGTTCATTAGTTAGAGTGAAATGGGTCTGGGTGGGTTACTCCTAGGAGGGTCGGTGTGGACAGGTTGGGCCGAAGGGCCTGTTTCCACACTGTAGGTGATATAATCTAATCTAAAAACCCTTTGCCAACCACCCCCCCGCCCATCCTGTGATCTGTCCCTCTGTCACGGGGAAACGTTTATTTCAGTCTACCCTACTCTTATCCCTCATTATTTTGTACATCTCAATCATGTCTTCTCTCAATCTCCTCTGCTCTAAGAAAAACAACCTCAGTCTGTCTAATCTCTTCATAATTGAACCTTTTCAGTCCAGACAATACCCTGGTAAAACTATTCTGCACTGCTCCCAGTGCTATCTCATCCCCGCTACAATGTGAATTGCCGAACTGCACGCAATCATCTGAATAGAGCCTACTGCACAAGTGAAACAAATGACGCAGAAAGCTACAGAAACTGTCTTTTCCAATAAAGTATCTTTTGCTCAATACTGCCCTGTGTCAAGCATGCAGGTACAGCAGGTAGTGAAGAAGGCTAATAGCATGCTGGCCTTCAATAACAAGAGGGATTGAGTATAGAGGCAAAGAGGTGCTTCTGCAGCTATACAGGGCCCTGGTGAGACCACACCTGGAGTACTGTGTGCAGTTCTGTCTCCAAATTTGAGGAAAGACATTCTGGCTATTGAGGGAGTGCAGCGTAGGTTCACGAAGTCAATTCCTGGAATGGCGGGATTACCTTACACTGAAAGACTGAAGCGACTGGGCCCGTATACCCTTGAGTTTAGAAGACTGAGAGGGGATCTGATTGAGACATTTAAGATTATGAAAGGATTGGACATTCTGGCAGTAGGAAACATACTTCGGCTGATGGGTGAGTGCCGAACCAGAGGACACAGCTTAAAAATACGGGGTAGACCATTTAGGACAGAGATGAGGAGAAACTTCTTCACCCAGAGAGTGGTGGCTGAGTGGAATGCTCTGCCCCAGAGGGCAATGGAGGCCCAGTCTCTGGGTTCATTTAAGAAAGAGTTGGATAGAGCTCTCAAGGATAGTGGAATCAAGGGTTATGGAGATAAGGCAGGAAGAGGATACCTTTTACGAATGATCATATTGAATGGCGGTGCAGGCTCGAAGGGCTGAGTGACCGACTCCTGCACCTATTGTCTATTGCTCCAATAATCTCTGGTTCATGCCAGTAAAAGCTGCTACATGAGGTTCGATCTTACAACCGCGGGATCTAAATAGATTGAAGGGTTTGAAGGTCCCGATGGCGGGATTGGGGTACGTCCACCCAGCAGCAGTGACCGCAGCAGCACAGACTGAACAGTGTCAATGTGAAAGTGAGTGTTAGATTGTGCAGTGCCTCAGGGAAGTGGGAGGAGGGACGTAAAGGAGGGTTAGTGATTATGGGAGGGAGAGAATCTCCGAGAATGGGTGGGTCTGAATCCTGATATGTGAGACTCGGAGATGTGAGAGAGCTGGGGTTTGAATAAATACTTTCATGTCGAAAAAGTTTGATTTCTTTCCGCGTTTCTTTAGCAAGTGTTACGTGGAGCAAACTGAGGAGAACTCTCACTGCAGTGACTCGGATTGGATTCTCTTCCGGGCACCACGCAGCGTATCATGACGCCACACCGCAAGGTAACCTTAAAAAGGCCATCAAGTACAGTGTTAAAAAAACCACACAATACCGGTTTACAGTTCAACCGCTTTACTCGAAAGCGAAAGCTTGTACTTTCAAATAAACCTATTGGACTATAACCTGGTGTTGTGTGAATTTTAACTGTCCTCCCCAGTCCAAAACCGGCTCCACCACGTCGTGTTAAAAGCATGTTTGCCTCTTTATCTTTTAAAACAGGATTCTTCTTTCATTTCCACGACCTTTCATTAGAACTGGGTGAATTTTCATGTTTTTGCAGCCATAGAGGGAGGAAGTTTTAAAAAAAAGCAATCGCAGGTTGTGGTGTGTGAAAGCGAGGAGTGCGAGAACCGGCTGGCAAAGAGAGAGCATCGATTTTACTACTGAAGGGCTTTTGCCCGAAACGTCGATTCTCCTGCTCCTCGGATGCTGCCTGACCTACTGTGCTGTTTCAGCACCACACTCTCGACACTAATTTCCAGCAGGCGAAACTGAGGACTGCAGATACTGGAGATCAGAGTCAAGATTAGAGTGGTGCTGGAAAAGCACAACAGGTCAGGCAGCATCCGAGGAGCAGGAAAATCGACGTTTCGGGCAGGAGCCCTTGATCAGGGATCTCTAGCACCACTCCAATCTTGACTCTACTCTCTAGCATCTGCAGTCCTCGATTTTGCCTTGGAAAGAGAGCTGCACATAAAAACTTTCAGACGAATTTGAATGTCATTTCACACGATTCAGGAAATGTTACCATCAACAGACAAATGACCTTGAAGAAGGTAATGAGAACAGAAATTGTTGGAGAAACTCAGCAGGTCTGACAACATCTGTGGAGAAAAAAGTAAAGTTAATATTTCGGGTGCCATGACTCTTCATCACAGTTCTTCAGAATGAGGAATGAAACTTATGGATCAGCCTTTAGTAAAATTTCAGGTAAATAATAAGCCTATCCATCTGAATGAGTTGATGGTCTACTCGGCCCTTTGTTTGGAACCAAAAAAAAAACCCTGCTGATGCTGGAATCCAAGGTAGATAGGCAGGAGGATGGAAGAACACAGCAAACCAGGCAGCATCAGGAGGTGAAGAAGTTAACGTCATGGGTGTAATCCTTCTTCAGAACTAGGGGTGGGTATAAGGGGAACTGCAGATAAAGGAGGTGAGGGGTGGGAGTGGGCAGTATGGTGAAGTGGGGATAGGCGAAGATAGGCAGAAGGTATGATCTCGTAGGTCAATCAGAGGAATGAATCTGATTGGTGGCTGGGGGGAGGGTCCTTTGTTTATCTGATATTGTGTGTCTTGCTGGAGCGTTGTTGCTCTTGTGTCTGTGTATGTATTCATTTAAGATACGTCTGGACAGATGCATGAGTAGGTGGGGAGTAGAGGTATACACATGCTCAGAAATTGGATGACAAGTTTAGACAGTGGATTTGGATTGGGTCAGGCTTGGAGGGCCAAAGGGCCTGTTCCTGGGCTGTAAATTTTCTTTGTTGAGTGTGTGTGTGTGTCTATGTCTGTGTCTGTCACATTCTGTATGATGTGCCACATTGGAATTGTGCAGCCAGGAATCCTGCCAACATGTATACTCCTGCTTCCCCAACATGTATACTCCTGCACAAAAGCAATGGAAAAATGAATGTCTGTCTTATTTCCAATTTCACTATTAGCATGCAATGATGTCCTGGGCAGGTAGCAGACTGTTTGTCTTCCTAATATGTTGCTGCCATAGGACACCTTTGAATATCTATACTTTCTAATCCCTCACTATTTAAGGAATATTCTGCACTTTTGACTTTTCCAACCAACACTGATAATCTCTCACATCCTCATTATATTCCATCAGCTGTACTCTTGCCCACTTTCTAATCCAATCCAAACCCCTTGATGTGTCTTCAAAAATACCTCACAGTGCACATTCCCCAAGTTTTGTGTCTTCTTCAAATTTGGAAACATACTCCCATACTGAAAATAATTGAAACATACTGAAATAATTGATATTGACTGTGATATATTGAAAAAAACCTGAATTGCTGTTAAGTCTTTCATCTTTTAGATGGGTTGCAGATTTTTAAAAAAGGAAAGGTTTACAGCAGTTTAGGTTTGTTCACTATATTGTTTCAAATGCATGGCATTGAGACCTTTTGCTATAAATTCTGCCTCTTATGATTGTGCCTCACTTGCGACCTGATGAAGAAGCAGTGCTCTGAAAGCTACTGCTTCCGAATAAACCTGTTGGACTATAAACTGGTGTTTTGTGATTATTAACTTTGTCCACCCCAGTCCAACACCGGCTCCACCATATCTGTGAAGAGAGTCACAAGTGCTTGGATTCTTTGCCATTTCTGTATCCCTGATTATAAATTCTCTTGCCTTTGTCTAGAGTGGACTCACATCTGTCTTTGCTAAACTTTTCATTTTTGAAAAATCAAAACCTGAGTTTTTACAATTTTAGTTTTGTTTAACACTTACATTATTTTCTCAATTTATCAATTTTGTTCATCCTCCATTTGTGATGGTGCTGTGCCTTTAAGACGGATTTGTTCTGTGTTGTTTCTCTTCCAGCTGTTGTTTCTATAGCGGTTCCAGAATGTCTGCGTCAGGAGCAGTGGGTGAACACTTTGAGCTCTCTGATTGTTCACGATTTCCTAAAGGTTCTTTCACAGCAAGTTTATTCATTTCTCATTGTATTCTCACAGATCTAAATTAGGCAGTACCCTAGGTGACTCCTCAACATCTGTCTTCAGAAAACTATCTCAAACACATTCATGAATTCCTCTTCCACAGCATGGGGTTACCCCTCATTGGGAACTTGCACTGCAGAATGAGCCGAACTGTTCCAGAGTCACCATAAATGTCAAAGATTTTGAGAAATATGCAAAGTTTTCCAATTCTTTTCTCTTTTACACTCAGATTAACAGAAAGCATGGAGCAAATGCCTGTACTTAACAAGAATGGCTATTTATTAAAAATTAATAGATTTTAGTTCCAGATAAACAATCATGAAACATTAGATATAACTACTCCTTGAAACTTAAAGCCCCAATACAAGTTCCCCATCTATGCACCAATGCAAAAACAAAATCATGTATGGGGGGAGAAACTAGGATGGTAGTCCAATAGTCCCTGTCCACAGGGTTGGCTGAGGTGATTCTTTTGCTGATCAGAATACAGCTTCTTGATCGTCCTTCCTCTGGCACTTGTTCGCAGGAGGCACAGACTGACTGCTTCACACTTAGAACGTTCTTTGGCTTATTAAATTAAAAGGCACAGCTGATAGCACCTGGAAGTGGGAAATAAACTACTCTCTTCAGGCTGGATTTCTTTCTTCTTGCTGAGCAAAAGCAGCTCCTTCTCCAGAGATCCAATGGTTTCTTCCAAAACATTAAAATCCCAAGATGTACACCCATCCAGGAGCCAGTCACATTGATGTGGGCAAACAGTAGCCTTTGTCATTGAGAAGTGGCCATGATCTTTTGTAAAGAGAAGAATTTAACACAGACAGAAAATGCAGATTTTCTTTGGGAATTCTCTTCAGACACTGAAAGCACGGGCAAAGAATGAGCAGCATTCTGGCGATTCGATGACTGAGCAAATCTATTCTCACATAGATTTTCCTCATCCTGAATGAGCTGGTGTTTCTGAAAGTGGAATAGTTCCCTTGAATACCTTCCCAGAACCTCTTTCCAGTGTGACTGTGCTGAGAAGTTCCTTGCTGGGCTGGGAAACTGATCCCTTTTGCGCAGCCCTCACATTTGCCCTTTTTCTTCTTACCGTGGATATCCTTGCATTTATCTAGTTTGGATGATTACTTGATGCCTTAGGTAAGATATATAGAACAACATCTACCCTTTTAGCCGAGCGAATCAAAGTTATTATGTTCCTGATCACACATAACCTACCTCCTAACAGAGAAGGGGGAGGTCATGAAGGCATGGCAGTTGATGGCACGTTTTGTAGGTGAGCAGTTCAGTTGTGTTTCCAAACTTGCCAGGAACCTTTCTGCTTATTCCACATTCAATGGCTATTTCCAGGTCAGGTCAGGAGGGTACCAACACAACAATGACAGAAAGATACAGGACAACATGAAATTGACACAAATGTAAGTCACGGAGTAATGTTCAACCCAGTTCAATCTATTCATTTCTCTCCCTGTGTAGTCTAGAGTCTGCCAATTTTGGGCAGGGGTAATGTTGGCGGCGGTTGCACCAAGTTATCTCTCAATGGCATGGCACACAGTATACAGATTTCAATCAGGGACAGCAGTTTGGATTTCTTTGCTCAGATTGACTCAGTGCACGATATCTCCCTGCAGTATACATGACTGTCTTGGTTCTTCTAAGTGAAACAGTGTTCCAGTTTATGTTGTACGTTAGGTGCCTTTAGTATGTGCTTCAATGACAGATGCCACCTCTACAGAGCATGCTTGAAACTCGCCTTTATTGTGAGGTCGACCTTTACCGAGTATTGATAAATGTCTCAGAAATTATAACCCAGCAACTTCCAAACTTACATCAAGATCAATGTGGATTGCTGAAACATTTATTGGTGTGCTTGGAAAATCTTTCACTATTCTGCTTCATTTTCATTTACAATTTCAGTCCATAATGAAGGGGTCACTGTGCAAATCAGTAAGATTTCTCAAAAACAAATTCTCAACAAGCACTTGCCCATTGGCAATGTGTGGACCATGTCAGAGATTGAATTGTATATTTTGCACCAAAAATCCACTGAAGCCAAAGTTCAGAACAGTGGTGTAATCGAGTTCAGGGCAATGACCATAATTGGGGAAAGATAGGTGTTTTTCATAGCACACATTGAAATACTGAAGAACAGTGACATGCCCAGATTATTAAACTCCAACCAGTTACAGGAGATGTTAACAAACCACACTACACATTGTCAGCCTATCAATCCTGGCTGTGATTCACAGCAGCAGTAACAGCAGAATTCAAACCCTGCATTAACATGTGAACTTGCTGCAGGTGGGATGACCGAGTGTATCCCTTCTTACACGCAGAGCAGGGGAACACCTCTCTCTAGTGGGAGAGTGTTCCTGTTAATGCAAGCTGCTAGACTGAGTCAATCCCTTTCCACACTCGCGTCAGGTGAATATTCTCTTCACAGTGTGGACTTACTCGGCTACAAGCGGTTTGCAGGAACCTGGAAATCTCCCTACAGTGAGTGCCTCAGTGTGAACTCAATTATGTAACAGCAGAGTGAATCACTTGCCATACCCTGAACAAAATTAAAAATCGTACAACCCCATGTTATAGTCCACCAGGTTAATTTGGAAGTACTAACTTTCGAGCAATTCTCCTTCATCTGGTAACTAATGGGGCAGGATCATGAGACATAGAATTTGAAGCAAAGATCACACTGTAATGCATGCAACTAATACGTTATATTGAATAACCCTCGCTTGCTGTTAAGTCTTGCATATTTTAGAATGGGCTGCAGGTTTCAGTTCATTAATCTGTAAATCCCAGAACTTTTCTCAAGTCACATTTTTGAGATAACTTAAGCTTTTATGAAAAAAGGCGACATCTCAGCTCAGTGCAGTCAAGGTGCAAGGTTAGAGTCTGTATGTATCCCAATCTTGAGTCAGATTGGTTCTATTTCCAAAGTAGGAATTTATAAAGTATTTCATTGATTGACTGCCTGCGGATCGTGCGCTTTTTGAACAAAATAGAATGTATCTGCAATTACAGTCCTGCAAATGCATACTCTGAACAGATGAAAGACTACACTGTGTGGAATAAATACGGGTTTCTTCCAGATTGAAGTGCTTACTAGGAGCAAACATTGATGTCGAAATGATGTGAGCAAAAGTAACATCCTCGAAATAGCAGAGGATTGTTTGTATTCATCGACCTTGGGGTTATGGGTCCAGCACGGTTCTGCTGTGCCACTCTGCTACCTGCCCAAGAAGTCGTTGCATGTTATTAGTGATATTGGAAGCAAGACAAATATTCATTTTCTCTTTGCTTTTGAACATGTTGGGAGGATTTCCTGCCACACAATTCCAATGTGGCACACCACACAGAACGTGAGAGACACACACACACACACACACACACGAGCAGCAACCCTCCAGCAAGACACAATGTCAGATAAACAAAGGGCTCACCTCCCAGCTATCAATCTGATTCATTCCTCTGATTGACCAACCGGGCTGTACATTCTGCCTGTCTTCATCTATTCCCACTTCATCATCCTGCCCCCACCAACCCGTTTATCTGCAGCTTCCCTTACACCCACCACCAATCCTGAAGAAGGATTACACCCAAAATGTTAACTTCTCCACTTCCCGATGCTGCCTGGCTTGCTGTGTACTCCTCGACTCCTGCCTGACTATCTTGGATTCCAGTATCTGCAGTTTGTTTTACTCCAAACAAAGGGCCGAGTCAACCAGGAACTCCCTTAGATGGACAGATTCATTATTTGCTTCAGGTTTTACTAAAGGCTGATCCATAAGTTACATTCCTCATTCTGAAGAGCTGAAGGGTCACGGCACCCGAAACGTTAACTCTGTTTTTACTCGACAGATGATGTCAGACCTGTTGAGTTTCTCCAGCAATTTCTGTTCTTACTACCTTCCTCCAGGTCGTTTGTCTGGATGGCAACATTTCATGAACCGCGCTGGGGGGAAGGTAACTGAGAGTGTGATAGATAGATGGTGGTGGGGGTAATGACGATAGGTTTGAGAGGAGGGTGGAGTGGATAGATGTGAAAGAAGGTGGACAGGTCAAGAAGGCCATGCCACTTTTGAAGGTTGGATCTGGGATTTGGGAGTGGGGGAGAAGGGAAAATGAGGAAACTAGTAAAATCCACATGGATGCCACATGGTTGGTGGATCCCAAGGCAGAAGATGAGGTGTGCTCACCCCCCTGCCATTTGATGGTTAGGGTGTGGCAATGGAGGAGGCCCAGGACCTGCATGTTCTTGACGAGGTGGGGGGAGGGCAGTTGATATGTTTCACCACACGGTGGCCGGATCAGTTGGTACAGGTTGCCCGGAGTTGTTCTCTGAAGTGCTCTGCAAGTAGGTGTCCTGTCTCCCCAATGTAGAGGAGACAACAACGGCAACAATGGACACATAAATGGCATGTGTGGAAGTGCAGGTAAAATTCATTCAGATATGGAAGGCTTCTTTGGTGCCTTGGACAGAGGTGAGGGGGAGGTGTGGGTGCAGAATTTGCAATTCCTGTGGTGACAGGGGAAGGTGCCAGGAGGAGAGCATGTGTTAGAGGTGTGGTGGTGTGGATCTGAGAAGGAGTCACGGAGGGAATGGTCTTTATGGAAAATGGGAGGGAAATATATCTCTGGTGATGGTGTCAATTTGTAGTTGGCAGAGATATCGGAGGATTATATGATGTATATGGAGGTTGGTGTGGATGCAATTGAAGACCGGAGGGTTCTGCCGTTGTGGCAGTTAGATGGGTGGCGTTCAAGGGCGGAGGTGCAGGAAGTCAATGAGATGCGCAGGAGGGCATCATCGACCATGTTGGGCAGGGAAATTGTGGTCTGTGATAAAGGAGGCCATCTGGTGTGTTCGGTGGTGGAATGGGTCCTCCTGGGAGCATATGTGGCAGAGGCAGAGGAATTGGAAATAAGGGACTGCATTTTTACAGGAGACAGGGTGGGAGGAGGTAGCTGTGGGAGTCAGTGAGTTTGTAGCCGATGTCTGTGTTGATGGAGATAGAGAGGTTCAGGAAAGTGGGGGGGGGGGGGTGGGTCGGGGTGGAATGTGTTGGTGAAGTTGATGAACTGTTCAACCTCCTTGTGTATGCATGATGTAGTGCCAATACAGTCATCAATGTATTGGAGGAGAAGGTTGGAAATGGTGCTGGAAGAACCAGGTGGTGTGGAGTTCCAGAACTTTGATTTTGGAGGCTGTGAATGTGATGAGGTTGTATTTGGTCTGGGAGATGATTGTTTCAAGATGGGAGGTGAGGTCATGGTCAAGGGGACAAAAGGAGGAGGTGTCTTTGAGTTGGCATCTGGCTTCAGCGGTGTAGAGGTATAAACTACCATTGTGCGGTCTTCTGGTTTGATGGTGAGGTTGGGGTGGAGTGAAGGGAGTGGGGAGGGGGAGGGAGTTGCGAGGGTGAGAGGTTGGAGTGGGTGAGGAGGCGTCGACAGGTTAAGGTGGTTAAGGTGGGAGGTCAGATGACTTAAATGAAGTTCTGGGATTTACATATAATGAACCAAAACTTGCAACCCATTCTAAATGATGAAAGACTTAACGCTCCAGGTTTGTTCAATATCTCATTTCAGCTGCATGACACTGAGATCGTTTGATATAAATGATGTGTCTTATGATCCATCCCCACAGATACCTGAAGAGGAATAAATGGCTCATTCTCATGTAGGTAGACTGTGACCAATGGGGTATTGCAAGATTCAGTGAGTGGACTCCAACTGTTCACAATCAATATCAGTGATTAGGATACGGAAGCTGAGCAGAGGGAGATTATGTTTCCAAAATGAAGTTCTGGGATTTAAATATCATGAACCAAAACTTGCAACTCATTCTAAAAGATGAAAGACTTAACGATCTAGATTTGTTCACTATATGATCGCAGGCTCATGACACTAATCTTTAGCTATAAATTCCTTGTCTTATACTCCACAACGGGCGGCACGGTGGCACAGTGGTTAGCGCTGTTGCTTCACAGTGCCTGAGATCCGTCTTCAATTCCCGATTCAGGCGAATGACTGTTTGGAGTTTGCAAGTTCTCCCCGTTTCCTCCCACAGTCCGGTGTTGTGTGGTTTTTAAGTTTTTCCGCCCGCAGTCCTACACCAGCTCCTCCGCATCAATCTAACACTTACTTTTGTATTAACACCGTTCATTCTGTGCTGCGGGGTGAACGTGCTCCAATCTCACCAACCGGACCGTCAAACTACTTGATCCATTTAGATACCGTGGCTGTGAATTCAATCCGCACGTAGCAGTTTTTACTGAGATGGACCAGACGTTATTGGAGCGTTCGGCTTTGGAAAAGGACACAGAGCAGTATTGAGGGCGGGGGTAAAAAAACTATTGGAAAAGATCAGTTTCTGTAGCATTCAGCGTCATTTCTTTCATTTGTTCAGTGGGCTCTTGCTCGAGAATTGTGTGCAACTTCTGCACTTCACATTGTAGCAGGGGTGCGATCGCTATACAAACGGCGCAGAATATTGTCTGGGCTGAAAAGTTTCAGTTATGAGGAGAGATTGTACAGTCTAGGGTTGTTTTGCTTAGAGCAGAGGAAATTGAGAGGAGACATGATTGAGATGTACCAAATAATGAGGGATATGGATAGGATGGACTGAAAGAAACGTTGCCCCTTGATGGAGGGACGGATCGCCATGGGGGCGCGTGGGTTTGCAGAAGGTACGAGGCAGAAGGTATGAGTAAATGTAAGGGAAAAACGTGATCAGCCAGCCGGGGGTTGAATTTGGAATTCACTGTCTGTAAGAGCCGGAGAAGCACAAACCCTCAACTTGAAGAAGCATTGCAATATTAATTTGTGATGCAACGAGACACAAAGCTATTGGCGAAATAATAAAAACATGACTTAAAAATGCGACTGACAGCGAGATCCTCGGTAGTATCGTGGTTAGTATCCCCGCCTGTCACGCGGGAGACCCGGGTTCAATTCCCCGCCGGGGAGAGCTGCTGTGCTTTCCACCACTGTAGTGGCTAGTGGCATTTTTTTTTCTCACCAATAGGGATCCAAGTTCGAGGAGAGTTTTCTATGTGCAGTTTTCATACCCTCCCGGAATCTATAGATGTACACATTTGGTGTATTGGAGTTGAAATCTGTTCTTGTCAATTTATCTCACCGGACATTCCTGACACTGCCTTCGCGTCTAAATCAAGAATTAGAACCTGTCGCCAATGCTTTATTGACATTTAAACGAAGTGGGAAAATTAAAGGAACACCATTTCCACTCCCTTCATCGCTCCCGCCTTCACTCTTTATGAATTTGCATCGAATACAAAACAAAAGCAAAAAATCAAATAAAGATCTATCAGAAGCACAGGTATATCCCGTGGGATTGTTGATGGGTATCTTAAACTCACACTCGACACAAGGTTCTGATCAATATTAAAATGTTGAGGAGTCAATGACAACGGAACCAGCAGAACGTTTCTCCAACAGAACAAAGGTACCTTTCATTGTGTCTCATCCTCTTCTGTTCTGTGAGAATCATACCATAATCCTGCATGAGCACTGTTTTATCAATCGTCTAAGGTTCACCACTTGTCTTGAATATTCACAGCAAGTGCACATTTCCATTAAAAAGGAGATTTGGGGTATGCAGAGTACTATTTGCTGTTTCAAAGATGATTGGAGGTGTAGTGCACAACAAAGAAGGTTACCTCACATTACAACGGGGTGTTGATCAAATGAGTCAATGGGCTGAGGAGTGGTGGATGGAGTTTAACTTCGGTAAATGTGATGTGTTGCACTTTGGAAAAGCAAATCTTAGCAGGACTTATACACTTAATGGTAGGGGTCTGGGGAGTGTTGCTGAACAAAAAGACCTTGAAGTGCAGGTTCATAGTTTCTTGGAAGTGGAGTTACAAATAGATAGAATAGTGAAGAAGGTTTGGTATGCTTCCCTTTTTTTTGGTCCAAGCATTGAGTGTAGGAGTTAGGACTTCATGTTGCAGCTGTGCAGGACATTGGTTTTGGAATATTGTGTGCAATTCTGTCACCCACTTATAGGAAGGATGTTATGAAACTTGAAGGAGTTCAGAAAAGATTTACAAGGATGTTGCCAGGCTTGAAATGTTTGAGCTCTCAGGAGAAGCTGAAATAGCTGGGGCTGTTTTCGCTGGACTATCGAAGGCTGAGGGGTGAACTTATACAGGTTTATAAAACCATGAGAGGCATGGATCGGGTAAATATACAAGTTCTTTCCCCTGGGTTGGACAAGTCCAGAATGAAAGGGCATAAGTTTAGGGTGTGAGGGGAAAATTTAAAAGGAACCTAATGGACAACTTTTTCACACAGAGGGTGAAGTGCATGGAAGAAGCTGCGAGAGCAAGTGCAGAGGCTGCTACAATTACAGCATTTAAAAGGCATCTGGATGGGTGTATGAATAGGAAGGGTTTCGAGGAAATGGGCGTAATGCTAGCAAGTGGGACTAGATTAGGCTAGGATATCTGTTCAGTATGGATGGGTTGGACTCATCAAGCTTCATCACCGATGGTGAAAAGTGTTATATAAATGCAACTCTGTCTTTCTTCAATGTTCTAAAATCTCAGTTCCCTAATTACTGATCCTGGTCTGTGGAAACAGTTTCTTACTTTCTGCTCCACCCAAACATTAGCGCCATGAAATCTCCATTTCATCGTTTTTGTTCTAGCCTCTGGAATCTCTCCGCCAAACTAAACTCCCTCTTTCCTGGGCATGATGTAACTGGGGGATTGAGACAAGGTTTTAGGAAAACAAAAGTCAGTTGATAGGTGAAAACATGGAAGCCTAGTCTTCAGCTTTGTGATCTTTCAATACTCTTTGTGTACCAAGTGAAAGAAAATGGTTGAATAACGTGCCCATGAAGAGAGCCCAATCCCAGGGGAAGGGACATCCCTGGATCAGGGAGAAAGAATGAGAAGAAGACGTTCTTGAAATTCCTTGCTGCTTGGAATTCCTGGAGCAATGCATACAGTTCTGGTCACCATACTACCAGAAGGTTGTGCATGCAATGGAGAGGGTTCAGAAAGGTTTACCAGAATACTGCCTGGTATGGGGGATTTTAGCTATGAAGGAAGGACTGGGTTTGTTTTCACTGGCATGCAACAGGCTGAAGGTTGACCTGATAGAAATTTATAAGTTTGTGAATGGCATGGATAGAGTAAAAAATGAGTCTTTTTCCCAGGGTGGAGGGGTCACTTACTAGGGGACACAGATTCAAGGTGCAGGAGTAGGAGGGAATGTTTAAAAGAGACGTGCGAGACAAGTTTGCACACAAAGGGTGGTGACTGCCTGGAACATACTGAGAGAGGAAGTGGTGGAAGCAGGCACAATGGCAGCATTCAAGAAACTTGGCATGTCTGGCAATAACTGTAGAGAGCACTCAGTTCTGTAAAACAGATGCTGCCAGACCGATTGCCCAGCAATTTCTGACTTTGTTTCTGATTTCCAGCAACCGCAGTTCATTTTTTTTTGTAACCCATAGGTTTGTAAACTGATTAAGCGAAGACGTGATCTGAATGTGAGGTGTGCTCTTCGTTTTCCAGTGAAATTCATCAGCTTTCAAAGTGAACGAGGTCAAGTAGTGAAACGGACTCTCTTGCTGAATACTCATGTTGTCGATTCACTGTTGCCACTCATTTAATCATCAAAACCACAGCATTGCCGAGGTGACCCTTTTCCCAGTTCCCACCGACATCAAGCCATGGTGGAGAGCGCTGAGGTTCGACTGGAATGGACAAAGTCAAAAATCACACGACACTCGGTTTTAGTCCAACAGGCTTATTTGAAAGTGCAAACGTTCGGACCCCCGTTCCTTCCCCAGGCAGCTAGTGTGAGAGAGTACATCGGACACAGAATTTATAAGTAAAAGATCAAAGAGTCATACACCTTATGCGAATGTATTCAACAAACCTAGATAGCTAAATTGTTTTAAAGTCAGTTCTGGGAAATGATATTCAATATTTTATCCTTGGGGTCTGGAGGCTAATGTAATAATGATCACTGTTTTATATTGGACTCTGGGGAACAAGCTCATTGTCGAGAGTATGGTGCTGGAAAAGGACAGCATCCAAGGAGCAAGAGAATCGACATTTCGGGCAAAAGTCCTTCATCAGGAATTACAGGGAATTCCTGTGGTGGATCCAGTACCTGTGTTGTACTGTTCTCTGTTCTCTTTGTTCTATTACCAACAAAATAAACCTGGATGTTCACAGTGATTTAATCCCAGATGTGGTTAATAGGTGAATCTGACTCTGACAGTCACTTGTAAATTGCTTGCTGCCTCAGCAGGTAGTAACATCTGGGGACTAGTGTCAACATTGGGAGAGCAAACTTATAGGCTAGGCAAACAATAGTCAAACATAGTCATACTTACAGCTGGTTGACTCTCAAATATTATCTTCTCCCCCATTCCTCTTATTGCTTTTTTAGACATCTTTGCTGGTTTCTATAGAGCCTCTCAATCCTCTGGCTTCCCACTCAACCTCACCACATTGCATGTTTTTTATTTCGCTTTTATGCGTTCCTGACTTCCTCTGTCAGCCATGGTTGCCTCTTCCTCCCCTTAGCAGGAATTCCTGATGAAGGGCTTATGCCTGATACGTTGATTCTCCTGCTCCTTGGATGCTGCCTGACCTGCTGTTCTTTTCCACTTTCAACTCTGATCTGCAGCATCTGTAGTCCTCACTTTCTCCCAGAACAATGCTCATTGTTTTATATTGGGCTGTAGAGGATAATAACCTGCGATGTATACCAATTACAGATCAAAGCAATTACAGAAACGTGGCTCAAGGATGCGCAGGACTGTCAGGTTAATGTTGCAGGATACAAATGCTACATGGAGGATAGAAAAGGAGGCAAGAGAGGAGGGGGAGTGGCATTTTTGATAAGGGATAGCATTACAGCTGTGCTAATGGAGGATATTCCCAATCTACATCCAGGGAAGTTATTTGGGTGGAAGTGAGAAATAAGAAAGCGATGATAATCTTATTGACCCCCTAATAGTCAGAGGGAAATTGAGAAACAAACTTATAAGGAGATCTCAGCGATCTGTAAGAATAATAAGCTGGTTATCAGTGGGGACTTTAACTTTCCAAACATACACTGGGACTGCCATAGTAATAAGGGTTTAGATGGAGAGGAATTTGTTAAGTGTGTACAAGACAAATTTCTGATTCTGTATGTGGATGTACATGTTAGAGAAGGTTCAAAACGTGACCTGCTCTTGGGAAATAAACCATTTTCAACATAAAATTATTCTCCGGGGTGATGATTTTATTCATTCAAACCCCAGCTCTCTCACATCTCCACGTCTCATCTATCAGGATTCAAACCCACCCATTCTCGGAGATTTCTCTCCCTCCCACAATCACTAACCCTGCTTTACGTCCCTCCTCCCATTTCCAAGAGGCACTGCACAATCTAACACTCACTTTCACATTGACACTGTTCAGTCTGTGCTGCTGCGGTCACTGTTGCTGGGTGATGTGCCACAATCCTGCCCTCGAGACCTTCAAACCCTTTGATCTATTTAGATCCCGCGGTTGTGAGACCAAACCTCATGTAGCAGCTTTTACTGGCATGAACCAGAGATCATTGGAGCTTCAGGACACCAGGCAATGTTAAGCAAAAGAGATTTTATTGGAAAAGACCAGTTTCTGTAGCTTTCTGCGTCATTTGTTTCACTTGTGCATTCGGCTCTATTTAGTGTATTGTGTGTAGTTCTGCAATTCACTTTATCGCGGGGATGTGATAGCACTGGCAGCGGTGCAGAATAGATTGACCAGAATATTTTCTGGACTGAAGAGGTTCGTTATGAAGAGAGATTAGACAGGCTGGGGTTATTCTTCTTAGAGCAGAGGAGATTGAGAGAAGTCATGACTGAGTTGTACAAAATAATGAGAGGTATGGAAAGGGCAGGCTGAAATAAACGTTTCCCCTTAATTGAGGGACGGGATGGGATGGGAATAGATTTATGCTAAGAGGCAGTAAGGTTTGAGTAGATGTGCTGAAAAACTTTTTCAGCAAGCCGGTTTTTGGAATTTGGCCCACCCCAGTCCAACACTTGCTCCTCCACGTCATGGCTTCAGTTGTGCAGACGTTGGTGGAGGGTTGTGTACAGTCCTGGTCTCCTGATCTTGGGAAGGATGTATTTGCAGTTCAGTGAAGCTTCATCAGACCGATTCCTGCTTTGGTGGGATTACCTCATAAAATCAGATTGGGTCTTTAATCTCTGGAGTTTAAAAAAAAGTAAGGTGGTCTCATAGAAATTTACATATTTCTGAAAGAGACAAATAGGAATAGATATAGAAAAGATGTTTCCTGACCGTGGAGTCCACAACCCGGGACAGAGTCTCCGAATAGAAGTCAAGCCATCTAGGATTAAGATGGGGCAGACACTCAGAGGATGATGGACAGTCATTCAGTAAGTCCAAAAGAGAGATTGCTACATTTCCAGTTGCTAATGACAACAAGATACATGACAGCATGGAATGCGGTACTAAAAGAGATGATCAGCCATGAATTAGATTGGAAGAGCAGGTTTAAGAGGCTGAGTGGCATCCTGATATACTCCAGCACAGTCATAGTTGAATGAGACCTCACCTAAACCTGAGCCTGCATAAAATGTAACTCAGACAGACACAGCTTGTGTCATAATTCTGTCCCTGAGTGAGTCATTTCAATGTAACTCAGACAATGTTTCCTTAGGCCCTGCTCCATCTGAGACAATATGGTAGGCTACTGCAAAAAAATACAGAGGTATGGCATTGAGGGTGAATTGGAAGTTTGGATTAGGGATTGGCTGCCTGGAAGAAGACAGAGGGTAGTAGTTGATGGTAAAGGTTCATCTTGGAGTGCAGTTACCAGCGGTGTTCCGCAAGGATCTGGTTTGGGGCCATTGCTGTTTGTCATTTTTATAAATGACCTGGAGGAGGGGCTAGAAGGTTGGGTGAGCAAGTTTGCGGATGATACAAAGTCGGTGGAGTTGTTGACAGTGAGGAAGGATGTGGCAGGTTACAGTGGGATATGGATAAGCTGGGCAGAAAGGTGGCAAATGGAGTTCAATGTAGCTAAATGTGAAGTGATTCACTTTGGTAAGAGTAACAAGAAGATGGGGTATTGGGCTAATGGTCGGATACTTGGTAGTGTGGATGAGCAGACGGATCTTGGTGTCCATGTACGCAGATCTCTGAAAGTTGCCACCCAGGTAAATAGTGCTGTGAAGAAGGCATATGGCGTACTGGCTTTCATTGGTAGAGGAATTGAGTTCCGGAGTCCTGAGGCCATGTTGCAGTTGTATAAGATTCTGGTGTGGCCCCATCTGGAGTATTGTGTGCAGTTTTGGTCGCCATACTATAGGAAGGATGTGGAGGCACTGGAACGGGTGCAGAGGAGGTTTACCAGGATGTTGCCTGGTATGGTAGGAAGATTGTATGAGGAAAGGCTGAGGCACTTGGGGCTGTTTTCATTGGAGAAAAGAAGGTTTGGGGAGATTTGATAGAGGTGTACAAGATGATTAGGGGTTTAGATAGGGTTGACTATGAGAACCTTTTTCCACATATGGAGTCAGCTATTACGAGGGGGCATAGCTTTAATTAAGGTGTAGTAGGTATAGGACAGATGTTAGGGGTAGATTCTTTACTCAGCGAGTCGTGAGTTCATGGAATACCCTGCCAGCAGACTCTCCCTCTTTATGGGCATTTAAACGGGCATTGGATAGGCATATGGAGGATAGTGGGCTAGTGTAGGTTAGGTAGGCTTGGATCAGTGCAACATCGAGGGCCGAAGGGCTTGTACTGCGCTGTATTTTTCTATGTTCTATGTTCTATATCTAGGCCTGGATGTGATGAGCAGCAAAATCCAATTATTACGTTTATTGGTGAACTCACTGGTGTGTGGGCAGATTACACAAAAGGACGAATTTCTGCCCTCACATGGTGCATATTAATGGCTTTGCCCCAGTGTGAGCATGGCTGTGCATCAAGAGATGGGATGACAGAGTAAATCGCTTCTCCCACTTTGGGCAGGTGAATCGTCTTTCTCACCAGGATGCACTAACTGGGTGTTTGAGCAGGGTAGATGACCATGTGAGCCCCTTCCCCAACTCACGCAGGTGAATGGTCTCTCCCCAGTGTGTAATCATTGGGTGTTTGAGGAGGGTGGATGACTGAGTCAGTCCTTCCCCGACGAGAGGCAGGTAAATGGTCTCTCGCCAGTGTTCAGTCATTGGGTGTTTGAAGAGGGTGGATGACTGAGTGAACTCCTTCCCCCACTCCAGCAGAAGAATGGTCTCTCACCAGTGTTACTGTGTCAATGTCTTTAAAGGGCAGATGGGTAATGGACTCCTTTCTCACAATATTCGCATTTCCATGCTTTCTCCCTATTCTGATTGCATTTGTGTCCTCTCAGGGCAGATGAGCAACTGAAGCCTCATCCACACAAAAGAATACATAACAACAAGTCTTTGTCTCACATGATTGTACTCTGGATGTACGTTTGCTCGTTGAGCTGGAAGATTTATTATCAGACATTTCAACACCATACTAGATAACATCACAAGTGAGCCTCCAGATGAAGCACTGGTGGCATGGCCTGCTTTCGATTTATGTGTTTAGGTTTCCTTGGTTTGGTGACCTCATTTCCTGTGGTGACATTATTTTCCATTCTTTGTAGCAGAGGGTGGCAAATGCGATCCAAGTCAATGTGTTTGTTGATGGAGTCTCACTCGGAATGCCATGCTTCTAGGAATTCTCGTGTGCATCTCTGTTGGCTTGTCCTTGGATGGATGTGTTGCCCCATTCGAAGTGGTGTCCTCCCTCATCTATATGTAAGGATACCAGTGAGAGAGGGTCATGTCTTTTTGTGGCTAATTGGTATTCTTATATCCTGGTGACTAGCTTTTTGCCTGTTTGTCCAATATAGTGTTTGTTACAGTTCTTGCAAGGACTTTTGGAAATTACATTAGTTTTTCTTGTTGTCTATGTATGGTATTTCAAGTTCATTAGCTGCTATTTTAAGTGTGTTGGGGCATTCGTGGGCTACCAAAAACAGCAGCTAATGAACTTGAAAGATCGTATACAAAGAACAAACAAAATTAATGTGATTTAAAAAATGTGTTGGGAATTCAATTGCAGCGGCATAATGAATGTGTACATTATTGACAACCTCAACAATTATGTCAGCTGGGATGTTTTTTACAATCTTACTATGATGATAGATAAGTAGAGCTGAATTTTAAATTGCAATTTTTATTTGAGGGAAGAGGTTATAGGAAACTTGTACATCATCAGCACAAAAGTGAAGTTGCATATAGTGGACACAAGCAAGAGAGCTTTGAGTGATTTAGTCAATGTGGAGGATGAGAAGCTGCCCAAACGAATGATGGAATGAAACCTCAAACCTGTAAACCATTCACTTTAACTCAGACATGCAACACCAATTGGTTTTTATCTTGATTTTCACCACAGGTTATAAAGTTGCTTTTCACAGCATGTTACAAATGAAGGCTATATTGCAGGAAATTTGTGCATCTCAGTAAATGACAGCAATATCCTAATAAAGCAATTTATCTAATCAGATCTTCAAAAAAAATCGATTGGTACTTGTTTGTTCTCTGCTCCAACACCTGCTGAACTTCAGTAGCGTTCTGCTGTCTCTTGTTGCTCCTGTCTTCACAATTGTTTTACAAGTAAACATTACAACAGAACCAAGTTGCAGAACATACGTAAAACAAAATTAGTGCCAGGTAGTAAAAGTCAACAGTATTTGAATCAATAATCAAAAACTCATGACGATAATGTTATACCTGAAACAAATTTAACAGTTTCACATGCTTCCCAAGTATTCCTGAGCTTCAGAATGGTCAGTGGCATTGGTACTTATTAATAATCCAGATTTTTTATTAATGAATCTTAATGGATGAACTCTGACTACAAAATGATATTTCTCAATGTCATCAAGCAGCTAGAAGTTTAATTTACACTTACAACAGGTTGTGTAACACGGTTTTGTTGGAGAAACCAGACAGTGGCAGGTAAGAGGGGACCGAAAGAGTTATCCTGGTTGGCAGGAGGAGAAGGAGCAGGTGGCGGCAGTGAGGAATGAAAAGAGTTATCCAGGTTGGCAGGAGGAGCTGGTGGTAGTGAGGGATGAAATGAATTAGCTAGATTGGCAGGAGGAGGTGGGGGTAATGGTGAGGGATGAAAAGGTGTATCCAGGTTGGCAGTGGGAGGTAGTGGTGATGCTGAGGGAAGAAGAGAGTTACCCAGTTTGACAGGAAGAGATGGTGTTGGTGGTGAGGGATAAACAGTGTTATTCGACGTTTTGGGCATAAGCCCTTCTTCATGGTACCTGAAGAAGGGCTTATGCCCGAAACGTCGAATCTCCTGTTCCTTGGATGCTGCCTGACCTGCTGCGCTTTTTCAGCAACACATTTTCAGCTCTGATCTCCAGCATCTGCAGACCTCACTTTCTCCTCGATAAACAGTGTTACCCAAGTTGGCAGGAGGACGTGGTGGTGGTCGTCAGGGGTGAAAAGGGTTACCCAGGTTGGCAGGAGGCGATGGTGGTGGTGGTGATGGATGAAAAGGGTTACTCAGGTTGGCAGGAAGAGGTGGTGTTGGTGGGGAGTGATGAAAAGGTGTACTCGAGTTGGCAGGAGATAATGGTGGTTGTGGTGAATTATGAGAACAGTTACCCAGGGTGGCAAGAGATGGTGATGGTAGTGGTGTTGAGAGACGAAAAGAACTGAATCAGTATGACATTGAATCAATGGGAATTTAAGCTAGTGCTTTTGTAATAACGATCCTAACGTCAGTGCGGATATTTACAAATCTCTGCTAATTTCATAAACATTTCCTGAGAAGGTCTCGAAGTGGGAGATGGCACGGGGCAGGGTAACACGAGGCACACGGACACACAAGTTGGCTGCTGAGCCATAAGTTGGCCACCTGACACATAAGGTGGCTACAAACCACAGTATGGGGCAAGACAGCAGAGCAAATTCCCTGGGGCCGCCAGAATGCCGGCACAATGCATTAGTTGATTAGTTTAAGGCGGGTGAGGGAGAGAATGCATATAAGTAGCGTATACAGCCCGCCGAAGTGTTTGGGTCCAGCCAACACCCTTAGTATAAGTGCTAACAGAATGATATGGACTCAATACAAAATGATAATAGCCAGAGCTGCAGTAATCGTCCCTTTCAGGAAGAGCGATTCACGCCCAAAACTGCAGCAATGCACTCCTGTGCGGACATTGAAACTGGCAATGTCAGCGCTGAAACTGACAACGACTGTGCTGAAACTAACAAAGGCTGCGCTGGAACTGACAATTACAGCATCAAAACTATCAATGATTCTGCAATGTTTACAATAAATAAAGACAATAATCTCATCACTGACCTATTGTGCTGCAGAATTTGTAAACGTTTATTGACGTGTGCTCTGGGTTGAGAGAAGAATCGCAGCTGACCACTGTGCTGTTCGTGTCTTTCTCTCCCTAGAGCTCCGGTATTTCCTTGTACCATAAATACATTTAACGCCGATTCTGACTCCGAAGCTGGTGATTTTCCCCACAACAACTGGCGCTGCAAGCAGGATTCTTATCACTGGTCCCCAAGTCGGAGGCCACGACTGGGGAGCCGGGCTAAGAAACCATTTGTACCTGCAAACGGGAGGAGTCTGACCGGGCCGAAGACACCGTTTAAAGGGTATACCAATTATAATGTCTAACTTGTGACAGGACTGAGATTTTTTTTAAGTGTATGCCTGTGGAGAATAATTGTTAATTGTTGCAAGAACCTACTGCGTGTGCTCAAACAGCCAGAAGACAAAGTAGTGCCTGTCTCAAAAGCCCTGTTGTTAATAAGAGTATGGACCATGTGAAGGTTCGGATTTGAAGTGGAAGTTGAGGTGCCAAGGGTAGTAGGAATTGTGAAGCACAAGTGGCAAATTCAGGTAACATTGCACTCTGTAGAGATGAACAATGCTGAGTCCAGTTCGAGTTTAAGTTAAAAGTTGGGTGCTGTCTGTACCTGTAATTTCCAATGTAGTGAGGAAGAGGAGCTCATCACTCTGACCAAGAGCCAAACCTCAGTGGAAGACACGTTAGCAAAATGGAGAGCATGGATACTGTGAGTAACCGTCAGTCTGTAGTATAACGACAGTGACGGTGGCAAGGAGGGCAAAGAGTCCCACCGGTAGAGAGCACACCGGGCTGGAGGTAGGTTTCTGGGCCTACTGGGAGGTGTTGGGTCAGTAGAGGTAGCCGGGAGGGTAGAGAAGTCCTGGTAGAGAGCACACTCGATTGAGCCAGCATTCTCAGCTGACCAGTAGGTAATGACTGGTAGTGGTGACCGGGAGGGTAGAGAAGTCCAACCGTTAGAGAACACACCTCACTAGGAGGCTGCTAGAGCCTTACGGACGGTGCTGGAACAGTATTATTGGCCAGGGGTTTGAGACGTCCCCACTGGTTAGGAACAATTAACTGTTGGTGGTATCGGGGGGACACAATCGGCAAAATGGCAGATGAAACGTTTAAGGGAAATACTGCAGGTTCCCTTACTGAGAAATACAAAACAGACAGACAAGGGTTGACAGAGCAAATGAAGTAAAGTGGTTGAGATTCATCCCAGACACGAGCACAACAGAGAGTGTGGGTAGATAAACATAAACGTAACAAAACTAAAAAGTTTGGGGTAATGTTAGTATACCAATTAGCAGGCCAAAGTGATCGTGTGAGTGCCTCCACGAGTAGGTGGAGAAAGAAATAGGAACAAGTTAAAGAGTTGAAGTACAGAATACAAGAGTTAGAGCAGGTAACAATGTACAATACTGCAGCCACTGCAACAGAATACGACACATAGAAGCAGTGTGTGGAAAAAGTATGGGGGACTCTCAAAAGCTACCCAATAACTGTGCAACTGCGGGTAACCAAAGGTCAGCAGAGCTGACAATCAGCTGCTCCCATTTGAGAGGGTAAGGGAGAGGGGCAACTTTATATGCCCGCAATAACAGGAGGGAGGAAATGTGAAATGCTAGTAGATACAGGAGCGACTATATCCATCACAAACATACCCTTACCCCACACAAATAAATGATTCACTTAACTCTGGTATGGAGGGGATAAAGCACCAACTTACTTAAGCGAAACTATTTTATATATATATAATAGAAATTATATATATCCCCATGAAATTCTTTGCATGCATACATAATGAAGGCATCATAATGGGCAATGATCTCTTGAGAGAATATAATGTTCTAATTTATTGTACAGAAGGAAATTGATTTGGCCCAGACAGGACGGTTGAAAGACACTGATTGGGAAACTTACATGTCACCTTGAAATTACTAAAATAGCTACAGTCCCCAGTAGGGACTGGAACTTCGAAAAGGGGGGACTCGGAGTCATCTGTGCCTCCATCCCCGGAGCATGGGCAGAAACAAAGTCAGATAAAGGTCCAGAACCCGAAAAAGGTTCCTCGACTGGAGCATAATCCCCACCGGCAACACCTAATAAAACCGGTAGTAGATAAAGCAGTTGTGGGAATTGAAAGGACTGCTGAAACAGGTAACCCTGAAAGCAAACACAAGTACAACAAATTCACCGATGTGGTCAGTAATAAAAGCCTGATGGGAGCTATAGTCTCACCACTGATTACACAGGAATGAATTAGGTCACCACCAAATTGCACCCCATTGTAGCAGACCCCTCCACCAGTTTAAATGGCTTGGCCCCCGAGAACAAGATTTTTATTGTTTGAGACAAAGCCAACAGTTTCTGGTCGATCCCTTTACATCCTGAGTCCCAGAACAAATTTTGTTCTACAGTATAAGGGACAGGCAGCATATGTGGGCAACATTTTCCCCCTTTCTCCCCCTAAACTTTGATCCCCTTGCTACTCAAGAATATATCTGTCTCAGTGTTAAATATAGTCAATGGCCTGGCGTTCCTCCAATGACAGCCTTCTGTGGCAATGAATTCCACAGATTCACCACATTCTGGCGAAAGAAGTCTCTCTATATCTCCGGACCAGAACGTTAAGTGTGATTTCATTCCACAGATGCTGTCAGACCAAGTACCCAGCAATTTCTGACTTTGCTCCTGATTTCCAGCATCCGCAGTTCGTGTTTTTTTTGTAACCTCGAAGTTTGGAATCTGACTTAGCGAAGACGTGATCTGAATGCGAGGTGTGCTCTTAGTTTTCGGTAAAATTCATCAGCTTTCAAAGCGAACGAGGTCAAGCAGTGAAACTGATTATCTTGCTGAATATTCAGCTTGTCGATTCACTCCTGCCACTCATTTCATCATCAAAACCATAGAATTGCAGAGGGGGACTCATCGTATAACAGCGATGGGTGTGTGGGCTAGTGGCGCAATGGATAACGCGTCTGACTACGGATCAGAAGATTGTAGGTTCGACTCCTACCTAGCTCGGGTGCGTTTTAAAACCTCAAAGCTACCACTTTAACACACTCTTATAATTTAACCTCAATGAAAACATTTCTGCAGGCTTGCGTTACCATTTGTTGTGATTATGGATTTCATCACCTCTCCTGCAACTGGTGTGAGACGTGATGGTCTTCATTTGCTTGAACACAACGTGCAGGATAGGACTCATAATCAGACAACAGGATTCATAACACCAGGGAAGACGGACCAATAAACATGATCGGCGTTGACTGGTTGGACCGAAGGATCGTGCTGTATAACTCTATAATGAACCAAGACCAGAGCTGTCAGCAGAAAGCGTGACCTCTCTGCTGCTTTGAAGAGGGCCGTCTCACAGGTCACCAGTTGACGTTGTGCCATATTTTCATGTAATGTTTCCGATTTTCATTAGCAGCTCCTCTGTGGGTTTTGGGAACAAATTCAACTACTCAGCACAGTTTGAAAAGAAATCAAAAGCTTTGAAAAGTAAAGTTCACATCATTTCTATATTAGCTAATTTTCTTTTCAAATCGATTTTGTATTCTGGAATAACATTAGAAATCAGACGAGTTCGGAGGAAAGGTCCACAAGACAGAGGAGCAGAAATTATTCCACTAAGACCATCGATTCTGCTCCGCCAATATGGCTGATAGGTTTTCTAATCCTATTTTCCCGCTTTCTCCCCCTAACCTTTGATCCCCTTGTTACTCAAGAACGTATCTGTCTCAGTTTTAAATATAGTCAATGGCCTGGCTTCCTCCAATGACGGCCTTCTGTGGCAATGAATTCCACAAATTCACTAGATTCTGGCGAAAGAAGTCTCTCTATATCTCCGCACCAGAACGTTAAGTGTGATTTCATTCCACAGATGCTGTCAGACCAATTACCCAATAATTTCTGACTTTGCTCCTGATTTCCAGCATCCGCAGTTCGTGTTTTTTGTAACCTCGAAGTTTGGAATCTGACGTAGCGAAGACGTGATCTGAATGTGAGGTGTGCTCTTAGTTTTCGGTGAAATTCATCAGCTTTCAAAGTGAACGAGGTCAAGCAGTGAAACTGATTATCTTGCTGAATATTCAGCTTGTCGATTCACTCCTGCCAGTCATTTCATCATCAAAACCATAGAATTGCAGAGGGGGACTCATCGTATACTTTCTAATTTTCTGTTCAAATCGATTTTGTATCCTGTTATGTATTCGTGTGTTATCAGTGGTGAGCCTTTGTCTCCAATCAGGCTTTATTACTGGCAAAGTCGGGGAATTCATTGTACTTGTGGTTGCTTTCAGGATTCCCTGTTTCAGCAATCTTTTCTCGATCTCCACACCTGCTTATTCTCCTACGGGTTTTATTGGGTAATGCCGGTGGGGATTATGCCCTGTTCCGGGAACCCTTATCGCGTCTGTGTTAACTCGACCTATATCTAACTTTGTTTCTGCCCATGTTCTGGGGATGGAGGCACAGATGGCTCTGAATCCCCCCTTTTCGAGGTTGCAGTCCCTTCTGGTGACTGTAGCCATTTTAATAGTTTCAAGGTGAATTGTACGTTTCCCAAACCCTGTCTTTCAACCGTCTTGTCTGGGCCAAATCAATTTCCCTTCGGCACAATAAATTGGAACATTATATTCTCTCATGAGATCATTGCCCATTATGATGCCCTCATTCTTTAGGCATACATAGAATTTCGTTGGATATATATATATATTGTTTATTTCTATGAGGGTAGTTTCGCTTAGGTAAGCTGGTGTTTTATCCCCTCCATACCAGAATTAAGTGAATCATTTTATTTGTGTGGATTAAGGGTAAGTTTGTGTTGGATACAGCTGCTCCTCTGTCTACTAGCATTTCACATTTCCTCCATTATTCTCTTCTCTCCCTTCCCATCATGAATGGGAGCAGCTGGTTGTCAGTTCTGCTGACCTTGGATTACCCGCAGTTCCACAATGCAGGGGTGCCCATGCGTTTCTCACACACTGCTTCTATGTGTCCTATTCTCTTTCATTGGTTGCAGTATTTTACATTGTTCCCTGCTCTACGCATTGTATTCTGTCCCCCTGCACTTTAACTTGTTCGTATTCCTTTCTCCACCTACTCGTGGAGACACTCCCTTATTCAATCAAGCCTGCTAATTGGTATACTAACATTACCCCTATCTTTTTAGTTTTATTACGTTTATGTATATCTACATACTCTCTCTGTTGTGCCAGTGTCTGGGATGGATCCCAACCACTTTCCTTCATTTGCTCTGTCTGCTTTGTATTTCTGAATGAGGGAACCTGCTGTATTCCCCTTAAGACTTTGATCAGCTATTTCGCAGGTTGTGTAGCCTGGATACCACCGAAAGTAAAGTGTTCCTAACCAGTGGGGACTTCTGTAACCCCTGGCCAATAATACGGTCCCAGCACTGCCCTTACGGCTTTAGCAGCATCCTCCTGCCAAGGCGTGCAATCTACCGGTTGGACTTCTCTACCCTCGTGGTGATCACTATTCGTCGGTACGTACTGGTCAGCTGGGAATGCTGGCTCAACAGGGTGTGGTCTCTACTTGGCCTCTTCTACACTCCCGGCCACCTCTACTGATCTAACGCCCCCCAATAGGCCCAGAAACCGACCGTTAGCCCGGTGTGCTCTCCTGGCCACCGTCAGTATCTGCCATTTTTTTTTATTTCAAAAATATACTTTATTCATAAAATATGCATAGAATAATTTGATACACTGTACATTAGGTAATGCCATTCATATTTCCACATTTGCATACACAGCTCCGAATTATCATTATTCCATACAGATCTGTGCATCTCTCACTCACATATTGAGCTAAGGCGTCAGCAGAGCCCAAATGACTGCATGGGCCCCCTGCTTTTCTTTCGACAGGCAGATGTTAAACGGTGGTCTTTCCCCACCGCGCCTTGGCGGCAGCTGCCCCAAGCTTCAGCGCATCCCTCAACACGTAGTCCTGGACCTTGGAATGTGCCAGTCTGCAACACTCAGTCGGGGTCAACTCCTTCAGCTGGAAGATCAACAGGTTTCGGACCGCCCAGAGAGCGTCCTTCACCGAGTTGATGATCCTCCAGGCGCAGTTGATGTTCGTCTCGGTGTGCGTCCCGGGGAACAGGCCGTAGAGCACGGAGTCCCGCGTCACGGCGCTGCTCGGGACGAACCTCGACAAATACCACTGCATTCCTCTCCAGACTTCCTCTGCATAGGCACATTCCAGAAGGAGGTGTGTGACAGTCTCGTCCCCCCCGCAGCCGCTTCGAGGGCAGCGTGCGGTGCGGCTGAGAGTCCGGGCGTGCATAAATGATCTCACAGGTAGAGCCCTTCTCACCACCAGCCAAGCCATGTCTTGGTGCTTGTTGGAAAGTTCTGGCGATGAGGCATTCTGCCAAATTGCTTTGACAGTCTGCTCAGGGAACCACTCAACAGGATCCCCCCTCTCCTTTTCCCGAAGGGTCTCGAGGACGCTACGTGCTGACCACTTCCTGATGGACTTGTGGTCAAAGGTGTTTTTCTTCAGAAATTTCTCCACGAAGGACAGGTGGTACGGAACGGTCCAACTACTCGAAGCGTTCCGCGGCAGCGAGGCCAGGCCCATCCTTCGCAACACCGGGGACAGGTAGAACCTCAGTACGTAGTGACACTTGGTGTTTGCGTACCGGGGATCCACACACAGCTTGATGCAGCCACACACAAAGGTGGCCATCAGGGTGAGGGTGGCATTGGGTGTATTTTTTTCCCCCATTGCCCAGATCTTTGTATAGTGAGTCCCTTCAGACCCGGTCCATCTTTGAACTCCATATGAACTGGAAGATGGCCCGGGCGACTGCAGCGGCGCAGGTTCTGGGAATAGGCCAGACCTGTGCCACGTACAACAGCAATGACAGTGCCTCACACCTGATGACCAGGTTTTTTCCCGTGATGGAGAGCGACCGTAGCCTCCATCTGCCCAGTTTCTGCCTCACTTTACTGATACGCTCCTCCCAAGACTTGGCGCACGCCCCAGCCCCCCGAACCAAATACCCAGCACCTTCAGGTGGTCGGTCCTGACGGTGAAGGGGATCAAGGATTGGTCGGCCCAGTTCCCGAAGAGCATGGCCTCGCTCTTGCCTCGGTTTACCTTGGCCCCCGAGGCCCGTTCGAACTGGTCACAAATGCACATGAGCCTGCGCACGGACAGCGGATCCGAGCAGAAAACGGCGACGTCGTCCATGTACAGGGAGGCCTTAACCTGCAGGCCGCCGCTGCCCGGAATAGTCACCCCTCTCAGGCTCGCATTCTTCCTGATGGACTCGGCAAATGGCTCTATGCAGCACACAAACAAGGCTGGAGAGAGAGGGCAGCCCTGCCTGACTCCAGATCTGACTGGGAAGCTATCTGATTCCCACCCATTGATTGAGACTGCACTGACGATGTTGGTGTATCTGCCATTTTACTACAGGCTGGCAGGGCATCACGGTTACTCACAGTGTTCATGCTCCCTACTTGGCAACGTGTGCTGCACTCGGATTTGGCTCTTGGTCAGAGTGATCAGCTCCCCTTCCTCGCCACATTGGAAATTACAAGCCCAGACAGCGCACAACTTGTAACTTAAACTCTAACTGGACTCTGCATTGTTCGCCTCTACAGAGTCCAATGCAACCTGAATTTGCCACTTGTGCTTCACAACGCCTTGTGCCCTTGGCACCTCAACTCCCACCTCAAATCCCAACCTTCGCTACCTTGTCCTCTGGCTGTTTCTGCCTCACAGCACCAGGGTCCCAGGTCTGTGTGGATCGTACACATTCTCCCCGTGTCTGCTGTGGTTGTGCTTCATAACTCCTTTGTGCTCTTTGCACCTCAACTCCCAGGTCAAATCCCAACCTTCACGTGGGGGCCTACCCCTCTTAACAACAGGTTTTGGGTAGGGCTTCTGAGACCGGCACTACCTTCTCCTCTCGCTGTTTCAGCACAAACAGCAAGTTCTTACAACAGTTAACACTTATTATCCACAGACATGCTCTTTAAAAAAATTATATCAGTACTATAGCAAGTTAGACATTATAATTGTTTTACCTTTAAACTGTGTCTTTGGCCGGTTTGACTCTTCCCTTTTACAGGTACAAAGTGGTTCTTACCCCATCTCCCCGATCGTGGGCTTCGATCATGAGATCAGTGATAAGCATACTGCTCGCAGCGCCAATTGTTGTGGGGTAAGTGGCCAGCCTCGCAGACAGAATCGGGTTTCGATGGCAGAGTTCATTGTACATGGACAGAAAGACACCAACAGCACAGTGGTCAGCTGCGATTCTTCTCTCAACCCAGAGCACATGTCTGGGTTTTTATACATTTTGTAATACAATAGGTCAGTGATGAGGTCATTGCCTTTGTAAAGTGGTTTGTTTATTGTCAACATTGCAGAATCATTGATAGTTTTGGTGCAGTCTTTGTCAGTTCTAGAGCAGCGTTTGTTAGTTTCAGCGCGGTCGTTGTCAGTTACAGCGCTGATATTATCAGTTTCAATGTTGGCGCAAGAGTCCATTACTGTCGTAATGGGCGCTAATCGCTCTTCCTGAAAGGGACGATTACTGCAGCCCTTGTTATCATCATTTTGTATTGAGTCTATATCAATCTGTTAGCACTTCCATCAAAAGTGTTGGTTGGACCCAGACACTTTCGTGGGCAGTATGTGCTTCTCATGTGTATTCTCTCCCCCACCCGTCTTCAACTAATCAACTAAGTTGTGAGTGTATTGCACTGGCATTCTGGTGGCCCCAGGCAGTGTCTGTACATGTTCTGCTATCTCTCCCCATATTGTGGTCCGGCGGCCATCCTGTGTGTCAAGTGACCAACTTATGACTCAGCGCCCAGCTCGTGCATCTGGGTGCCTCGTGTTACCTTGCCCCGTGCCATCTCTCACTTCAAGATCTTCTCGGGGAATGATTTACTTGGTTTATCACTGCTCATGAAATTAGCAGGGATTTTAAAATATCCGCACTGAAGTTGATACCGTCATTACAAAATCATCTGCTTTATTTCCCATATTTTCCATGTCATACTCATCCTGTTCTTTTAATCTCTCAGCACCACAACCACCACCATCTCTTGCCACCCTGGGTAACCGTTTTCATTACTCACCACCACTGTCCCCATCATCTCCTGCCAACCTGGGTAACCCTTTTGATACCTCACCACCAACACCATGTCCTCCTGTCAACCTGGGTACCTCTTTTCTCCCCTCCCCATCACCACCTCCTCCTCCTGCCAAACTGGGTAATTATTTTCAACCCCCATCACCACCACCCCCTCCACCCGCCAACCTGGGTAATACTTTCCATCACTCACCATCACCACCATTTCATGCTGCTAATCCAGATAACTCTTTTCATCCCTCACCACCACTGCCACCCCCTCCTGTCAATCTGGGTAACTCTTTTCATCCCTCAACTTCACCACCTTCTCCTCCTGCCAACCCAGGTAATTCTTTTTGTTGCTCACCACCACCACCGCCTCGTCCTCCTGTCAACCTGGGTAATCCTTTTCATCTCTCACCACCACAGCATCCTCCTGCCAAACTGGGTAAACTGTTTCATCTCTCAACACCAACACCATGTCCACCTGCCAACTGGGGTAATTATTTTCATCCCACATAACTACCACCTCCTTCTCCTGCCAACCTGGGTAATTCGTTTCATCCCTCACCACTACCACCTCCTCATCCTGCCAACTTGGGTAACTCTTTTGAGCCCCTTTTATCTGCCACTGTTTGGTTTCTTCAACAAAACTGTGTTACATAACCTGTTGTAAATGTAAATTAAACTTCTGGCTACTTGATGACACTGAGAAATATCATTTTCTCATCAGTGCTCATCCATTAAGATTCATTCATTCAATAATCTGGATTGTTAATAACTGCCATGGGAAGCATGTGAAAATGTTAAATTTCTGTCAAGCATAACACTTCAGTAATTAGTTGTTGATTAATGTTTCAAATGCTGTTGACTTTCATCACCTGGCACCAATTCTGTCTTACTTATGTTCTGTAACTTGGTTCTGTCGGAATGTTTGCCTGCAGAATAACTGTAAAAACGGGAGCAACAAGAGACAGCAGAACGCTACTGAAGATCAGCAGGTGTTGGGGCAGACAACAAACAAGTACCAATGATAAAACTAATCGATTTTTTTTGAAGATCTGGTTGGATAAATTGCTTGGTTAACATATTGCTGTCATTTACTGAGATGCACAAATTTCATGCAATATAGCCTTCATGTGTAACATATTGTGAAAAGCAACTTTATAATCTGTGGCGAAAATCAAGATAAAAACCAATTGGTGTTGTATGTGTAAGTTAAAGTGGATGGTTTACAGGGTCGAGGCTTCATTCCATCATCCGCTTGGGCGGCTTCTCATCCTCCACCTTGCCTAAATCACTCAAAGCTCTGTTGCTTGTGTCCACTATGTACAACTTCACTTTTGTGCTGATCATGTAGACCCTGTAACCTCGTCCCTCAACCAAGAAATGCAGTTTAAAATTCAGCTCTAGTTATCTATCATCATAGTAAAATTGCAAAAAAAAAAATCCCAGCTGTCATAATTGTTGAAGTGCTCAATAATGTACACATCCAAAATGCTGCTGCAATTGAATTCTCCCAGCACATTTTGTAAATGGCGTTGGTTTTGCTTGTTGTCTCTATGGGATCTTTCAAGTTCATTAGCTGCTGCTTTTCGTAGCCCACAAACCCCCTAACACACTAAACAGCAGCTAATTAACTTGAAATAGCAGCTCCTCTGCGTTTTGGAAACAAATTCAACTACTCAGCACAGTTTGAAAAGAAATCAAAAGCTTCACAGTAAAGTTCACATCATTTCTATACTTTCTAATTTTCTTTTCAAATCGATTTTGTATCCTGGAATAAAATCAGAAATCAGACGAGTTCTGAGGAAAGGTCCACAAGACAGAGGAGCAGAAATTATGCCACTCAGACCATCGATTCTGCTCCGCCAATATGGCTGAGAGGCTTTCCCATCCCATTTTCCCGCTTTCTCCCCCTAAACTTTGATCCCCTTGCTACTCAAGAAGGTTCCTGTGTCAGTTTTAAATATACTCAGCGGCCTGACTTACTCCAATGACAGCCTTCTGTGGCAATGAATTCCACAGATTCACCACATTCTGGCGAAAGAAGTTTCTGTTTATCTCCGGACCCGAACGTTAAGTGTGATTTCATTCCACAGATGCTGACAGACCAAGTACCCAGCAATTTCTGACTGTGTTCCTGATTTCCAGCATCCGCAGTTCGTGTTTTTGTGTAACCTCGAAGTTTGGAATCTGACTGAGCGAAGACGTGATCTGAATGTGAGGTGTGCTCTTAGTTTTCGGTAAAATTCATCAGCTTTCGAAGTGAACGAGGTCAAGCAGTGAAACTGATTATCTTGCTGAATATTCAGCTTGTCAATTCACGATTGCTTCTCATTTCTTCATCCAAACCACAGAATTGCAGAGGGGACTCATTTTAGCATGGCGTCTGGTGTGTGGGCTAGTGGCGCCATGGATAACACGTCTGACTACGGATCAGAAGATTGTAGGTTCGACTCCTACCTAGCTCGGGTGCTTTCAAAGCTGCCACTTTAACACAATGTTCAATTTAACCTCAATGAAAACATTTCTGCAGGATTGTGTTACCATTTGTTCTGGTTGTGGATTTCATCACCTCTCCTGCCACTGGTGTGAGACGAGATGGTCTTCATTTGCTCGAACACAGCGTGCAGGATAGGACTCATGATCAGACAACAGGATTCATAACACCAGGGAAGACGGGCCAATAAACATGATCGGCGTTGACTGGTTGGACCGAAGGGCCGTGCTGTATAACTCTTTCATGAACCAAGACCAGAGCTGTCAGCAGAAAGCGTTACCTCTCTGCTGCTTTGAAGAGGGCCGTCTCACAGGTCACCAGTTGACGTTGTGCCATATTTTCATGTAATTTTTCCGATTTTCAAATCGCAGCTCCTCTGTGGGTTTGGGGAAGAAATTCAACTACTCAGCACAGTTTGAAAAGAAATCAAAATCTTTGAAAAGTAAAGTTCTCATCATTTCTATACTTATAATTTTCTTTTCAAATCGATTTTGTATCTTGGAATAACATCAGAAATCAGACGAGTTCTGAGGAAAGGTCCAGAAATTATTCGAGGAGCAGAAATTATTCCACTAAGACCATTGATTCTGCTCCGCCAATATGGCTGATAGGTTTTCTAATCCCATTTTCCCGCTTTCTCCCCCTAACCTTTGATCCCCTTGCTACTCAAGAACGTATCTGTCTCAGTTTTAAATACAGTCCAATGACAGCCTTCTGTGGCAATGAATTCCACAGATTCACCACATTCTGGCGAAAGAAGTCTCTCTATATCTCCGGACCCGAACGTTAAGTGTGATTTCATTCCACAGATGCTGTCTGACCAATTACCCAGCAATGTCTGACTTTGTTCCTGATTTCCAGCATCCGCAGTTCGTGTTTTTTTTGTAACCTCGAAGTTTGGAATCTGACTCAGCGAAGACGTGATCTGAATGTGAGGTGTGCTCTTAGTTTTCGGTGAAATTCATCAGCTTTCAAAGTGAACGAGGTCAAGCAGTGAAACTGATTATCTTGCTGAATATTCAGCTTGTCGATTCACTCCTGCCAGTCATATCATCATCAAAACCTCAGAATTGCAGAGGGGGACTCATCGTATACTTTCTAATTTTCTGTTCAAATCGATTTTGTATCCTGATATGTATTCGTGTGTTATCAGTGGTGAGCCTTTGTCTCCAATCAGGCTTTATTACTGGCAAAGTCGGGGAATTCATTGTACTTGTGGTTGCTTTCAGGATTCCCTGTTTCAGCAATCTTTTCTCGATCTCCACACCTGCTTATTCTCCTACGGGTTTTATTGGGTAATGCCGGTGGGGATTATGCCCTGTTCCGGGAACCCTTATCGCGTCTGTGTTAACTCGACCTATATCTAACTTTGTTTCTGCCCATGTTCTGGGGATGGAGGCACAGATGGCTCTGAATCCCCCCTTTTCGAGGTTGCAGTCCCTTCTGGTGACTGTAGCCATTTTAATAGTTTCAAGGTGAATTGTACGTTTCCCAAACCCTGTCTTTCAACCGTCTTGTCTGGGCCAAATCAATTTCCCTTCGGCACAATAAATTGGAACATTATATTCTCTCATGAGATCATTGCCCATTATGATGCCCTCATTCTTTAGGCATACATAGAATTTCGTTGGATATATATATTGTTTATTTCTATGAGGGTAGTTTCGCTTAGGTAAGCTGGTGTTTTATCCCCTTCATACCAGAATTAAGTGAATCACTTTATTTGTGTGGAGTAAGGGTAAGTTTGTGTTGGATACAGCTGCTCCTCTGTCTACTAGCATTTCACATTTCCTCCATTATTCTCTTCTCTCCCTTCCCATCATGAATGGGAGCAGCTGGTTGTCAGCTCTGCTGACCTTGGATTACCCGCAGTTCCACAATGCAGGGGTGCCCATGCGTTTCTCACACACTGCTTCTATGTGTCCTATTCTCTTTCATTGGTTGCAGTATTGTACATTGTTCCCTGCTCTACGTATTGTATTCTGTACCCCTGCACTTTAACTTGTTCGTATTCCTTTCTCCACCTACTCGTGGAGACACTCCCTTATTCAATCAAGCCTGCTAATTGGTATACTAACATTACCCCTATCTTTTTAGTTTTATTACGTTTATGTTTATCTACCTACTCTCTCTGTTGTGCCAGTGTCTGGGATGGCTCCCAACCACTTTCCTTCATTTGCTCTGTCTGCTTTGTATTTCTGAATGAGGGAACCTGCTGTATTCCCCTTAAGACTTTGATCAGCTATTTCGCAGGTTGTGTAGCCTGGATACCACCGAAAGTAAAGTGTTCCTAACCAGTGGGGACTTCTGTAACCCCTGGCCAATAATACGGTCCCAGCACTGCCCTTACGGCTTTAGCAGCATCCTCCTGCCAAGGCGTGCAATCTACCGGTTGGACTTCTCTAGCCTCGTGGTGATCACTACTCGTCGGTACCTCCTGGTCAACTGGGAATGCTGGCTCAACAGGGTGTGCTGTCTACTTGGCCTCTTCTACACTCCCGGCCACCTCTACTGATCTAACGCCTCCCAATAGGCCCAGAAACCGACCGTTAGCCCGGTGTGCTCTCCTGGCCACCGTCAGTATCTGCCATTTTACTACAGGCTGGCAGGGCATCACGGTTACTCACAGTGTTCATGCTCCCTACTTGGCAACGTGTGCTGCACTCGGATTTGGCTCTTGGTCAGAGTGATCAGCTCCCCTTCCTCGCCACATTGGAAATTACAAGCCCAGACAGCGCACAACTTGTAACTTAAACTCTAACTGGACTCTGCATTGTTCGCCTCTACAGAGTCCAATGCAACCTGAATTTGCCACTTGTGCTTCACAACGCCTTGTGCCCTTGGCACCTCAACTCCCACATCAAATCCCAACCTTCGCTACCTTGTCCTCTGGCTGTTTCTGCCTCACAGCACCAGGGTCCCAGGTCTGTGTGGATCGTACACATTCTCCCCGTGTCTGCTGTGGTTGTGCTTCATAACTCCTTTGTGCTCTTTGCACCTCAACTCCCAGGTCAAATCCCAACCTTCACGTGGGGGCCTACCCCTCTTAACAACAGGTTTTGGGTAGGGCTTCTGAGACCGGCACTACCTTCTCCTCTCGCTGTTTCAGCACAAACAGCAAGTTCTTACAACAGTTAACACTTATTATCCACAGACATGCTCTTTAAAAAAATTATATCAGTACTATAGCAAGTTAGACATTATAATTGTTTTACCTTTAAACTGTGTCTTTGGCCGGTTTGACTCTTCCCTTTTGCAGGTACAAAGTGGTTCTTACCCCATCTCCCCGATCGTGGGCTTCGATCATGAGATCAGTGAAAAGCATACTGCTCGCAGCGCCAATTGTTGTGGGGTAAGTGGCCATCCTCGCAGACAGAATCGGGTTTCGATGGCAGAGTTCATTGTACATGGACAGAAAGACACCAACAGCACAGTGGTCAGCTGCGATTCTTCTCTCAACCCAGAGCACATGTCTGGGTTTTTATACATTTTGTAATACAATAGGTCAGTGATGAGGTCATTGCCTTTGTAAAGTGGTTTGTTTATTGTCAACATTGCAGAATCATTGATAGTTTTGGTGCAGTCTTTGTCAGTTCTAGAGCAGCGTTTGTTAGTTTCAGCGCGGTCGTTGTCAGTTACAGCGCTGATATTATCAGTTTCAATGTTGGCGCAAGAGTCCATTACTGTCGTAATGGGCGCTAATCGCTCTTCCTGAAAGGGACGATTACTGCAGCCCTTGTTATCATCATTTTGTATTGAGTCTATATCGATCTGTTAGCACTTCCATCAAAAGTGTTGGTTGGACCCAGACACTTTCGTGGGCAGTATGCGCTTCTCATGTGTATTCCCTCCCCCACCCGTCTTCAACTAATCAACTAAATTGTGAGTGTGTTGCACTGGCATTCTGGTGGCCCCAGGCAGTGTCTGTATATGTTCTGCTATCTCTCCCCATATTGTGGCCCGGCGGCCATCCTGTGTGTCAAGTGACCAACTTATGACTCAGCGTCCAGCTCGTGCATCTGGGTGCCTCGTGTTACCTTGCCATCTCTCACTTCAAGATCTTCTCGGGGAATGATTTACTTGGTTTATCACTGTTCATGAAATCAGCAGGGATTTTAAAATATCCGCACTGAAGTTGATACCGTCATTACAAAATCACCTGCTTAATTTCCCATCGTTTCCATGTCATACTCATCCTGTTCTTTTCATCTCTCAGCACCACAACCACCACCATCTCTTGGTACCCTGGGTAACCGTTTTCATTACTCACCACCACTGACCCCATCATCTCCTGCCAACCTGGGTAACCGTTTTGATACCTCACCACCAACACCATGTCCTCCTGCCAACCTGGGTACCTCTTTTCTTCCCTCCCCATCACCACCTCCTCCTCCTGCCAAACTGGGTAATTATTTTCAACTCCATTCGCCACCACCCCCTCCACCTGCCAACCTGGGTAATACTTTTCATCACTCACCATCACCACCATTTCCTGCTGCCAATCTAGATAACTCTTTTCATCCCTCACCACCACTGCCACCCCCTCCTGCCAATCTGGGTAACTCTTTTCATCCCTCACCACGGCTTCCTCCTCCTCCTGCCAACCCAGGTAATTCTTTTTGTTGCTCACCACCACCACCGCCTTCTCCTACTGTCAACCTGGGTAATCCTTTTCATCCCTCATCAACACCATCATTTCCTCCTGCCAATCTATCTAAATCTTTTCATCTCTCACCACCACCGCATCCTCCTGCCAAACTAGGTAAACTGTTTCATCTCTCACCACCAACACCATGTCCTCCTGCCAACCTGGGTAATTATTTTCATCCCTCATAACCACCACCTCCTTCTCCTGCCAACCTGGGTAATTCGTTTCATCCCTCACCACTACCACCTCCTCATCCTGCCAACTTGGGTAACTCTTTTGGTCCCCTCTTACCTGTCACTGTTTGGTTTCTTCAACAAAACTGTGTTACATAACCTGTTGTAAATGTAAATTAAACTTCTGGCTACTTGATGACACTGAGAAATATCATTTTCTCGTCAGTGTTCATCCATTAAGATTCATTCATAAAATAATCTGGATTGTTAATAACTGCCATGGGAAGCATGTGAAAATGTTAAATTTCTGTCAAGCATAACACTTCAGAAATTAGTTGTTGATTAATGTTTCAAATGCTGTTGACTTTCATCACCTGGCACCAATTCTGTCTTACTTATGTTCTGCAACTTGGTTCTGTCGGAATGTTTGCCTGCAGAATAACTGTAAAAACGGGAGCAACAAGAGACAGCAGAACGCTACTGAAGATCAGCAGGTGTTGGGGCAGACAACAAACAAGTACCAATGCTAAAACTAATCGATTTTGTTTTTGAAGATCTGGTTGGATAAATTGCTTGGTTAACATATTGCTGTCATTTTCTGAGATGCACAAATTTCATGCAATATAGCCTTCACATGTAATATGCTGTGTAAAGCAACTTTATAATCTGTGGCGAAAATCAAGATAAAAACCAATTGGTGTTGTATGTGTGAGTTAAAGTGAATGGTTTACAGGGTCGAGGCTTCATTCCATCATCCGCTTGGGCAGCTTCTCATCCTCCACCTTGCCTAACTCACTCAAAGCTCTGTTGCTTGCGTCCACTATGTACAACTTCACTTTTGTGCTGATCATGTAGATCCTGTAACCTCGTCCCTCAACCAAGAAATGCAGTTTAAAATTCAGCTCTAGTTATCTATCATCATAGTAAAATTGCAAAAAAAATCCAAGCTGTCATAATTGTTGAAGTGCTCATAGTGGACACATGCAAAATGCTGCTGCAATTGAATTCTCCCAACACATTTTCTAAATGGCGTTGGTTTTGCTTGTTGTCTCTATGGGATATTTCAAGTTCATTAGCTGCTGCTTTTGGTAGCCCACAAACGCCCTAACACACTAAACAGCAGCTAATTAACTTGAAATAGCAGCTCCTCTGTGCGTTTTGGAAACAAATTCAACTACTCAGCACAGTTTGAAAAGAAATCAAAAGCTTTGAAAAGTAAAGTTCACATCATTTCGACACTTTCTAATTTTCTTTTCAAATCGATTTTGTATCCTGGAATAAAATCAGAAATCAGACGAGTTCTGAGGAAAGGTCCACAAGACAGAGTAGCAGAAATTATGCCACTCAGACCATCGATTCTGCTCCGCCAATATGGCTGATAGGCTTTCCAATCCCATTTTCCCGCTTTCTCCCCCTAACCTTTCATCCCCTTGCTGCTCAAGAAGGTTCCTGTGTCAGTTTTAAATATACTCAACGGCCCGGCTTCCTCCAATGCCAGCCTTCTGTGGCAATGAATTCCACAGATTCACCACATTCTGGCGAAAGAAGTTTCTGTTTATCTCCGGACCCGAACGTTAAGTGTGATTTCATTCCACAGATGCTGTCAGACCAATTACCCAATAATTTCTGACTTTGTTCCTGATTTCCAGCATCCGCAGTTCGTGTTTTTTTTGTAACCTCGAAGTTTGGAATCTGACTCAGCGAAGACGTGATCTGAATGCGAGGTGTGCTCTTAGTTTTCGGTGAAATTCATCAGCTTTCAAAGTGAACGAGGTCAAGCAGTGAAACTGATTATCTTGCTGAATATTCAGCTTGTCGATTCACTCCTGCCACTCATTTCATCATCAAAACCATAGAATTGCAGAGGGGGACTCATCGTATAACAGCAATTCGCGTGTGGGCTAGTGGCGCAATGGATAACGCGTCTGACTACGGATCAGAAGATTGTAGGTTCGACTCCTACCTAGCTCGCGTGCGTTTTAAAACCTCAAAACTACCACTTTAACACAATGTTATAATTTAACCTCAATGAAAACATTTCTGCAGGCTTGCGTTACCATTTGTTGTGATTATGGATTTCATCACCTCTCCTGCCACTGGTGTGAGACGAGATGGTCTTCATTTGCTTGAACACAACGTGCAGGATAGGACTCATAATCAGACAACAGGATTCATAACACCAGGTCAGAGGGACAAATAAACATGATCGGCGTTGACTGGTTGGACCGAAGGATCGTGCTGTATAACTCTATAATGAACCAAGACCAGAGCTGTCAGCAGAAAGCGTGACCTCTCTGCTGCTTTGAAGAGGGCCGTCTCACAGGTCACCAGTTGACGTTGTGCCATATTTTCATGTGATGTTTCCGATTTTCAAATCGCAGCTCCTCTATGGGTTTTGGGAACAAATTCAACTACTCAGCACAGTTTGAAAAGAAATCAAAAGCTTTGAAAAGTAAAGTTCACATCATTTCTATATTAGCTAATTTTCTTTTCAAATCGATTTTGTATTCTGGAATAACATTAGAAATCAGACGAGTTCGGAGGAAAGGTCCACAAGACAGAGGAGCAGAAATTATTCCACTAAGACCACCGATTCTGCTCCGCCAATATGGCTGATAGGTTTTCTAATCCTATTTTCCCGCTTTCTCCCCCTAACCTTTGATCCCCTTGTTACTCAAGAACGTATCTGTCTCAGTTTTAAATATTGTCAGCGGCCTGGCTTCCTCCAATGACGGCCTTCTGTGGCAATGAATTCCACAGATTCACCACATTCTGGCGAAAGAAGTCTCTCTATATCTCCGGACCCGGACGTTAAGTGTGATTTCATTCCACAGATGCTGTCTGACCAATTACCCAGCAATGTCTGACTTTGTTCCTGATTTCCAGCATCCGCAGTTCGTGTTTTTTTTTGTAACCTCGAAGTTTGGAATCTGACTCAGCGAAGACGTGATCTGAACGTGAGGTGTGCTCTTAGTTTTCGGTGAAATTCATCAGCTTTCAAAGTGAACGAGGTCAAGCAGTGAAACTGATTATCTTGCTGAATATTCAGCTTGTCGATTCACTCCTGCCAGTCATATCATCATCAAAACCTCAGAATTGCAGAGGGGGACTCATCGTATACTTTCTAATTTTCTGTTCAAATCGATTTTGTATCCTGTTATGTATTCGTGTGTTATCAGTGGTGAGCCTTTGTCTCCAATCAGGCTTTATTACTGGCAAAGTCGGGGAATTCATTGTACTTGTGGTTGCTTTCAGGATTCCCTGTTTCAGCAATCTTTTCTCGATCTCCACACCTGCTTATTCTCCTACGGGTTTTATTGGGTAATGCCGGTGGGGATTATGCCCTGTTCCGGGAACCCTTATTGCGTCTGTGTTAACTCGACCTATATCTAACTTTGTTTCTGCCCATATTCTGGGGATGGAGGCACAGATGGCTCTGAATCCCCCCTTTTCGAGGTTGCAGTCCCTTCTGGTGACTGTAGCCATTTTAATAGTTTCAAGGTGAATTGTACGTTTCCCAAACCCTGTCTTTCAACCGTCTTGTCTGGGCCAAATCAATTTCCCTTCGGCACAATAAATTGGAACATTATATTCTCTCATGAGATCATTGCCCATTATGATGCCCTCATTCTTTAGGCATACATAGATTTTCGTTGGATATATATATTGTTTATTTCTATGAGGGTAGTTTCGCTTAGGTAAGCTGGTGTTTTATCCCCTCCATACCAGAATTAAGTGAATCATTTTATTTGTGTGTAGTAAGGGTAAGTTTGTGTTGGATACAGCTGCTCCTCTGTCTACTAGCATTTCACATTTCCTCCATTATTCTCTTCTCTCCCTTCCCATCATGAATGGGAGCAGCTGGTTGTCAGCTCTGCTGACCTTGGATTACCCGCAGTTCCACAATGCAGGGGTGCCCATGCGTTTCTCACACACTGCTTCTATGTGTCCCATTCTCTTTCATTGGTTGCAGTATTTTACATTGTTCCCTGCTCTACGTATTGTATTCTGTACCCCTGCACTTTTAACTTGTTCGCAGTCCTTTCTCCACCTACTCGTGGAGGCACTCCCTTATTCAATCAAGCCTGCTAATTGGTATACTAACATTACCCCTATCTTTTTAGTTTTATTACGTTTATGTTTATCTACCTACTCTCTCTGTTGTGCCAGTGTCTGGGATGGCTCCCAACCACTTTCCTTCATTTGCTCTGTCTGCTTTGTATTTCTGAATAAGGGAACCTGCTGTATTCCCCTTAAAACTTTGATCAGCTATTTCGCAGATTGTGTAGCCCGGATACCACTGAAAGTAAAGTGTTCCTAACCAGTGGGGACTTCTGTAACCCCTGGCCAATAATACGGTCCCAGCACTGCCCTTACGGCTTTAGCAGCATCCTCCTGGCAAGGCGTGCAACCTACCGGTTGGACTTCTCTAGCCTCGTGGTGATCACTACTAGTCGGTACCTCCTGGTCAGCTGGGAATGCTGGCTCAACAGGGTGTGCTCTCTACTTGGCCTCTTCTACACTCCCGGCCACCTCTACTGATCTAACGCCTCCCAATAGGCCCAGAAACCTACCGTTAGCCCGGTGTGCTCTCCTGGCCACCGTCAGTATCTGTCATTCTACTACAGACTGGCAGGGTATCACGGTTACTCACAGTGTTCATGCTCCCTACTTGGCAACGTGTGCTGCACTCGGATTTGGCTCTTGGTCAGAGTGATCAGCTCCCCTTCCTCGCCACATTGGATATTACAAGCTCAGACAGCGCACAACTTGTAACTTAAACTCTAACTGGACTCTGCATTGTTCGCCTCTACAGAGTCCAATGCAACCTGAATTTGCCACTTGTGCTTCACAACGCCTTGTGCCCTTGGCACCTCAACTCCCACCTCAAATCCCAACCTTCGCTACCTTGTCCTCTGGCTGTTTCTGCCTCACAGCACCAGGGTCCCAGGTCTGTGTGGATCGTACACATTCTCCCCGTGTCTGCTGTGGTTGTGCTTCATAACTCCTTTGTGCTCTTTGCACCTCAACTCCCAGGTCAAATCCCAACCTTCACGTGGGGGCCTACCCCTCTTAACAACAGGTTTTGGGTAGGGCTTCTGAGACCGGCACTACCTTCTCCTCTCGCTGTTTCAGCACAAACAGCAAGTTCTTACAACAGTTAACACTTATTATCCACAGACATGCTCTTTAAAAAAATTATATCAGTACTATAGCAAGTTAGACATTATAAATGTTTTACCTTTAAACTGTGTCTTTGGCCGGTTTGACTCTTCCCTTTTGCAGGTACAAAGTCGTTCTTACCCCATCTCCCCGATCGTGGGCTTCGATCATGAGATCAGTGATAAGCATACTGCTCGCAGCGCCAATTGTTGTGGGGTAAGTGGCCAACCTCGGAGACAGAATCGGGTTTCAATGGCAGAGTTCATTGTACATGGACAGAAAGACACCAACAGCACAGTGGTCAGCTGCGATTCTTCTCTCAACCCAGAGCACATGTCTGGGTTTTTATACATTTTGTAATACAATAGGTCAGTGATGAGGTCATTGCCTTTGTAACGTGGTTTGTTTATTGTCAACATTGCAGAATCATTGATAGTTTTGGTGCAGTCTTTGTCAGTTCTAGAGCAGCGTTTGTTAGTTTCAGCGCGGTCGTTGTCAGTTACAGCGCTGATATTATCAGTTTCAATGTTGGCGCAAGAGTCCATTACTGTCGTAATGGGCGCTAATCGCTCTTCCTGAAAGGGACGATTACTGCAGCCCTTGTTATCATCATTTTGTATTGAGTCTATATCGATCTGTTAGCACTTCCATCAAAAGTGTTGGTTGGACCCAGACACTTTCGTGGGCAGTATGCGCTTCTCATGTGTATTCCCTCCCCCACCCGACTTCAACTAATCAACTAAGTTGTGAGTGTGTTGCACTGGCATTCTGGTGGCCCCAGGCAGTGTCTGTACATGTTCTGCTATCTCTCCCCATATTGTGGCCCGGCGGCCATCCTGTGTGTCAAGTGACCAGCTTATGACTCAGCGCCCAGCTCGTGCATCTGGGTGCCTCGTGTTACCTTGCCCCGTGCCATCTCTCACTTCAAGATCTTCTCGGGGAATGATTTACTTGGTTTATCACTGCTCATGAAATTAGCAGGGATTTTAAAATATCCGCACTGAAGTTGATACCGTCATTACAAAATCATCTGCTTAATTTCCCATCGTTTCCATGTCATACTCATCCTGTTCTTTTTCATCTCTCAGCACCACAACCACCACAACATCTCTTGCCACCCTGGGTAACCGTTTTCATTACTCACCACCACTGCCCCCATCATCTCCTGCCAACCTGGGTAACCCTTTTGATACCTCACCACCAACACCATGTCCTCCTGCCAACCTGGGTACCTCTTTTCTTCCCTCACCAACTCCTCCTGCCAAACTGGGTAATACTTTTCATCACTCACCACCACTGCCACCCCCTCCTGCCAATCTGGGTAACTCTTTTCATCCCTCAACATCGCCACCTTCTCCTCCTGCCAACCTAGGTAATTCTTTTTGTTGCTCACCACCACCACCGCCTCCTCCTACTGTCAATCTGGCAATTCTTTTCATCCCTCACCATCACCATCATTTCCTCCTGCCAATCCATCTAAATCTTTTCATCTCTCACCACCACCGCATCCTCCTGCCAAACTGGGTAAACTGTTTCATCGCTCAACACCAACACCATGTCCACCTGCCAACTTGGGTAATTATTTTCATCCCACAGAACCACCACCTCCTTCTCCTGCCAACCTGGGTAATTCGTTTCATCCCTCACCACTACCACCTCCTCATCCTGCCAACTTGGGTAACTCTTTTGAGCCCCTTTTATTTGCCACTGTTTGGTTTCTTCAACAAAATTGTGTTACATAACCTGTTGTAAATGTAAATTAAACTTCTGGCTACTTGATGACACTGAGAAATATCATTTTCTCGTCAGTGTTCATCCACTAAGATTCATTCATACAATAATCTGGATTGTTAATAACTGCCATGGGAAGCATGTGAAAATGTTAAATTTCTGTCAAGCATAACACTTCAGTAATTAGTTGTTGATTAATGTTTCAAATGCTGTTGACTTTCATCACCTGGCACCAATTCTGTCTTACTTATGTTCTGCAACTTGGTTCTGTCGGAATGTTTGCCTGCAGAATAACTGTAAAAACGGGAGCAACAAGAGACAGCAGAACGCTACTGAAGATCAGCAGGTGTTGGGGCAGACAACAAACAAGTACCAATGATAAAACTAATCGATTTTTTTTTGAAGACCTGGTTGGATAAATTGCTTGGTTAACATATTGCTGTCATTTACTGAGATGCACAAATTTCATGCAATATAGCCTTCATGTGTAACATATTGTGAAAAGCAATAAACTGTGGCGAAAATCAAGATAAAAACCAATTGGTGTTGTATGTGTATGTTAAAGTGGATGGTTTACAGGGTCGAGGCTTCATTCCATCATCCGCTTGGGCAGCTTCTCATCCTCCACCTTGCCTAACTCACTCAAAGCTCTGTTGCTTGTGTCCACTATGTACAACTTCACTTTTGTGCTGATCATGTAGATCCTGTAACCTCGTCCCTCAACCAAGAAATGCAGTTTAAAATTCAGCTCTAGTTATCTATCATCATAGTAAAATTGCAAAAAAAATCCCAGCTGTCATAATTGTTGAAGTGCTCAATAATGTACACATCCAAAATGCTGCTGCAATTGAATTCTCCCAACACATTTTCTAAATGGCGTTGGTTTTGCTTGTTGTCTCTATGGGATCTTTCAAGTTCATTAGCTGCTGCTTTTCGTAGCCCACAAACCCCCTAACACACTAAACAGCAGCTAATTAACTTGAAATAGCAGCTCCTCTGTGCGTTTTGGAAACAAATTCAACTACTCAGCACAGTTTGAAAAGAAATCAAAAGCTTCACAGTAAAGTTCACATCATTTCTATACTTTCTAATTTTCTTTTCAAATCGATTTTGTATCCTGGAATAAAATCAGAAATCAGACGAGTTCTGAGGAAAGGTCCACAAGACAGAGGAGCAGAAATTATGCCACTCAGACCATCGATTCTGCTCCGCCAATATGGCTGAGAGGCTTTCCCATCCCATTTTCCCGCTTTCTCCCCCTAAACTTTGATCCCCTTGCTACTCAAGAAGGTTCCTGTGTCAGTTTTAAATATACTCAGCGGCCTGACTTACTCCAATGACAGCCTTCTGTGGCAATGAATTCCACAGATTCACCACATTCTGGCGAAAGAAGTTTCTGTTTATCTCCGGACCCGAACGTTAAGTGTGATTTCATTCCACAGATGCTGTCCGACCAAGTACCCAGCAATTTCTGACTGTGTTCCTGATTTCCAGCATCCGCAGTTCGTGTTTTTGTGTAACCTCGAAGTTTGGAATCTGACTCAGCGAAGACGTGATCTGAATGTGCGGTGTGCTCTTAGTTTTCGATAAAATTCATCAGCTTTCGAAGTGAACGAGGTCAAGCAGTGAAACTGATTATCTTGCTGAATATTCAGCTTGTCAATTCACGATTGCTTCTCATTTTTTCATCCAAACCACAGAATTGCAGAGGGGACTCATTCGAGCATGGCGTCTGGCGTGTGGGCTAGTGGCGCAATGGATAACGCGTCTGACTACGGATCAGAAGATTGTAGGTTCGACTCCTACCTAGCTCGGGTGCTTTCAAAGCTGCCACTTTAACACAATGTTATAATTTAACCTCAATGAAAACATTTCTGCAGGATTGTGTTACCATTTGTTCTGATTGTGGATTTCATCACCTCTCCTGCCACTGGTGTGAGACGAGATGGTCTTCATTTGCTCGAACACAGCGTGCAGGATAGGACTCATGATCAGACAATAGGATTCATAACACCTGGGAAGACGGGCCAATAAACATGATCGGCGTTGACTGGTTGGACCGAAGGGCCGTGCTGTAGAACTTGTTCATGAACCAAGACCAGAGCTGTCAGCAGAAAGATTCACTCCTGCCAGTCATATCATCATCAAAACCTCAGAATTGCAGAGGGGGACTCATCGTATACTTTCTAATTTTCTGTTCAAATCGATTTTGTATCCTGTTATGTATTCGTGTGTTATCAGTGGTGAGCCTTTGTCTCCAATCAGGCTTTATTACTGGCAAAGTCGGGGAATTCATTGTACTTGTGGTTGCTTTCAGGATTCCCTGTTTCAAGAATCTTTTCTCGATCTCCACACCTGCTTATTCTCCTACGGGTTTTATTGGGTAATGCCGGTGGGGATTATGCCCTGTTCCGGGAACCCTTATCGCGTCTGTGTTAACTCGACCTATATCTAACTTTGTTTCTGCCCATGTTCTGGGGATGGAGGCACAGATGGTTCTGAATCCCCCCTTTTCGAGGTTGCAGTCCCTTCTGGTGACTGTAGCCATTTTAATAGTTTCAAGGTGAATTGTACGTTTCCCAAACCCTGTCTTTCAACCGTCTTGTCTGGGCCAAATCAATTTCCCTTCGGCACAATAAATTGGAACATTATATTCTCTCATGAGATCATTGCCCATTATGATGCCCTCATTCTTTAGGCATACATAGAATTTCGTTGGATATATATATTGTTTATTTCTATGAGGGTAGTTTCGCTTAGGTAAGCTGGTGTTTTATCCCCTCCATACCAGAATTAAGTGAATCATTTTATTTGTGTGTAGTAAGGGTAAGTTTGTGTTGGATACAGCTGCTCCTCTGTCTACTAGCATTTCACATTTCCTCCATTATTCTCTTCTCTCCCTTCCCATCATGAATGGGAGCAGCTGGTTGTCAGTTCTGCTGACCTTGGATTACCCGCAGTTCCACAATGCAGGGGTGCCCATGCGTTTCTCACACACTGCTTCTATGTGTCCTATTCTCTTTCATTGGTTGCAGTATTTTACATTGTTCCCTGCTCTACGCATTGTATTCTGTCCCCCTGCACTTTAACTTGTTCGTATTCCTTTCTCCACCTACTCGTGGAGACACTCCCTTATTCAATCAAGCCTGCTAATTGGTATACTAACATTACCCCTATCTTTTTAGTTTTATTACGTTTATGTTTATCTACATACTCTCTCTGTTGTGCCAGTGTCTGGGATGGATCCCAACCACTTTCCTTCATTTGCTCTGTCTGCTTTGTATTTCTGAATGAGGGAACCTGCTGTATTCCCCTTAAGACTTTGATCAGCTATTTCGCAGGTTGTGTAGCCTGGATACCACCGAAAGTAAAGTGTTCCTAACCAGTGGGGACTTCTGTAACCCCTGGCCAATAATACGGTCCCAGCACTGCCCTTACGGCTTTAGCAGCATCCTCCTGCCAAGGCGTGCAATCTACCGGTTGGACTTCTCTACCCTCGTGGTGATCACTACTCGTCGGTACGTACTGGTCAGCTGGGAATGCTGGCTCAACAGGGTGTGCTGTCTACTTGGCCTCTTCTACACTCCCGGCCACCTCTACTGATCTAACGCCCCCCAATAGGCCCAGAAACCGACCGTTAGCCCGGTGTGCTCTCCTGGCCACCGTCAGTATCTGCCATTTTTTTTATTTCAAAAATATACTTTATTCATAAAATATGCATAGAATAATTTGATACACTGTACATTAGGTAATGCCATTCATATTTCCACATTTACATACACAGCTCCGAATTATCATTATTCCATACAGATCTGTGCATCTCTCACTCACATATTGAGCTAAGGCGTCAGCAGAGCCCAAATGACTGCATGGGCCCCCTGCTTTTCTTTCGACAGGCAGATGTTAAACGGTGGTCTTTCCCCACCGCGCCTTGGCGGCAGCTGCCCCAAGCTTCAGCGCATCCCTCAACACGTAGTCCTGGACCTTGGAATGTGCCAGTCTGCAACACTCAGTCGGGGTCAACTCCTTCAGCTGGAAGATCAACAGGTTTCGGACCACCCAGAGAGCGTCCTTCACCGAGTTGATGATCCTCCAGGCGCAGTTGATGTTCGTCTCGGTGTGCGTCCCGGGGAACAGGCCGTAGAGCACGGAGTCCCGCGTCACGGCGCTGCTCGGGACGAACCTCGACAAATACCACTGCATTCCTCTCCAGACTTCCTCTGCATAGGCACATTCCAGAAGGAGGTGTGTGACAGTCTCGTCCCCCCCGCAGCCGCTTCGAGGGCAGCGTGCGGTGCGGCTGAGAGTCCGGGCGTGCATATATGATCTCACAGGTAGAGCCCTTCTCACCACCAGCCAAGCCATGTCTTGGTGCTTGTTGGAAAGTTCTGGCGATGAGGCATTCTGCCAAATTGCTTTGACAGTCTGCTCAGGGAACCACTCAACAGGATCCGCCCTCTCCTTTTCCCGAGGGTCTCGAGGACGCTACGTGCTGACCACTTCCTGATGGACTTGTGGTCAAAGGTGTTTTTCTTCAGAAATTTCTCCACGAAGGACAGGTGATACGGAACGGTCCAACTACTCGGAGCGTTCCGCGGCAGCGAGGCCAGGCCCATCCTTCGCAACACCGGGGACAGGTAGAACCTCAGTACGTAGTGACACTTGGTGTTTGCGTACCGGGGATCCACACACAGCTTGATGCAGCCACACACAAAGGTGGCCATCAGGGTGAGGGTGGCATTGGGTGTATTTTTTCCCCCATTGCCCAGATCTTTGTATAGTGAGTTCCTTCAGACCCGGTCCATCTTTGAACTCCATATGAACTGGAAGATGGCCCGGGCGACTGCAGCGGCGCAGGTTCTGGGAATAGGCCAGACCTGTGCCACGTACAACAGCAATGACAGTGCCTCACACCTGATGACCAGGTTTTTTTCCCGTGATGGAGAGCGACCGTAGCCTCCATCTGCCCAGTTTCTGCCTCACTTTACTGATACGCTCCTCCCAAGACTTGGCGCACGCCCCAGCCCCCGAACCAAATACCCAGCACCTTCAGGTGGTCGGTCCTGACGGTCAAGGGGATCAAGGATTGGTCGGCCCAGTTCCCGAAGAGCATGGCCTCGCTCTTGCCTCGGTTTACCTTGGCCCCCGAGGCCCGTTCGAACTGGTCACAAATGCACATGAGTCTGCGCACGGACAGCGGATCCGAGCAGAAAACGGCGACGTCATCCATGTACAGGGAGGCCTTAACCTGCAGGCCGCCGCTGCCCGGAATAGTCACCCCTCTCAGGCTCGCATTCTTCCTGATGGACTCGGCAAATGGCTCTATGCAGCACACAAACAAGGCTGGAGAGAGAGGGCAGCCCTGCCTGACTCCAGATCTGACTGGGAAGCTATCTGATTCCCACCCATTGATTGAGACTGCACTGACGATGTTGGTGTATCTGCCATTTTACTACAGACTGGCAGGGTATCACGGTTACTCACAGTGTTCATGCTCCCTACTCGGCAACGTGTGCTGCACTCGGATTTGGCTCTTGGTCAGAGTGATCAGCTCCCCTTCCTCGCCACATTGGATATTACAAGCTCAGACAGCGCACAACTTGTAACTTAAACTCTAACTGGACTCTGCATTGTTCGCCTCTACAGAGTCCAATGCAACCTGAATTTGCCACTTGTGCTTCACAACGCCTTGTGCCCTTGGCACCTCAACTCCCACCTCAAATCCCAACCTTCGCTACCTTGTCCTCTGGCTGTTTCTGCCTCACAGCACCAGGGTCCCAGGTCTGTGTGGATCGTACACATTCTCCCCGTGTCTGCTGTGGTTGTGCTTCACAACTCCTTTGTGCTCTTTGCACCTCAACCCCCACGTCAAATCCCAACCTTCACGTGGGGGCCTACCCCTCTTAACAACAGGTTTTGGGTAGGGCTTCTGAGACCGGCACTACCTTCTCCTCTCGCTGTTTCAGCACAAACAGCAAGTTCTTACAACAGTTAACACTTATTATCCACAGACATGCTCTTTAAAAAAATTATATCAGTACTATAGCAAGTTAGACATTATAATTGTTTTACCTTTAAACTGTGTCTTTGGCCGGTTTGACTCTTCCCTTTTGCAGGTACAAAGTGGTTCTTACCCCATCTCCCCGATCGTGGGCTTCGATCATGAGATCAGTGATAAGCATACTGCTCGCAGCGCCAATTGTTGTGGGGTAAGTGGCCATCCTCGCAGACAGAATCGGGTTTCGATGGCAGAGTTCATTGTACATAGACAGAAAGACACCAACAGCACAGTGGTCAGCTGCGATTCTTCTCTCAACCCAGAGCACATGTCTGGGTTTTTATACATTTTGTAATACAATAGGTCAGTGATGAGGTCATTGCCTTTGTAAAGTGGTTTGTTTATTGTCAACATTGCAGAATCATTGATAGTTTTGGTGCAGTCTTTGTCAGTTCTAGAGCAGCGTTTGTTAGTTTCAGCGCGGTCGTTGTCAGTTACAGCGCTGATATTATCAGTTTCAATGTTGGCGCAAGAGTCCATTACTGTAGTACTGGGCGCTAATCGCTCTTCTTGAAAGGGACGATTACTGCAGCCCTTGTTATCATCATTTTGTATTGAGTCTATATCGATCTGTTAGCACTTCCATCAAAAGTGTTGGTTGGACCCAGACACTTTCGTGGGCAGTACGTGCTTCTCATGTGTATTCTCTCCCCCACCCGTCTTCAACTAATCAACTAAGTTGTGAGTGTATTGCACTGGCTTTCTGGTGGCCCCAGGCAGTGTCTGTACATGTTCTGCTATCTCTCCCCATATTGTGGTCCGGCGGCCATCCTGTGTGTCAAGTGACCAACGTATGACTCAGCGTCCAGCTCGTGCATCTGTGTGCCCCGTGTTACCTTGCCCCGTGCCATCTCTCACTTCAAGATCTTCTCGGGGAATGATTTACTTGGTTTATCACTGCTCATGAAATTAGCAGGGATTTTAAAATATCCGCACTGAAGTTGATACCGTCATTACAAAATCATCTGCTTTATTTCCCATCGTTTCCATGTCATACTCATCCTGTTCTTTTCATCTCTCAGTACCACAACCACCACCATCTCTTGCCACCCTGGGTAACCGTTTTCATTACTCACCACCACTGCCCCCATCATCTCCTGCCAACCTGGGTAACCCTTTTGATACCTCACCACCAACACCATGTCCTCCTGCCAACCTGGGTACCTCTTTTCTTCCCTCACCACCTCCTCCTCCTGCCAAACTGGGTAATTATTTTCAACCCCCATCACCACCACCCCCTCCACCTGCCAACCTGGGTAATACTTTTCATCACTCACCATCACCACCATTTCCTCCTGCCAATCTAGATAACTCTTTTCATCCCTCACCACCACTGCCACCCCCTCCTGCCAATCTGGGTAACTCTTTTCATCCCTCACCACGGCCACCTCCTCCTCCTGCCAACCCAGGTAATTCTTTTTGTTGCTCACCACCACCACCGCCTCGTCCTCCTGTCAACCTGGGTAACCCTTTTCATCCCTCACCATCACCATCATTTCCTCCTGCCAATCTATCTAAATCTTTTCATCTCTCACCACCACCGCATCCTCCTGCCAAACTGGGTAAACTGTTTCATCTCTCACCACCAACACCATGTCCTCCTGCCAACCTGGGTAATTATTTTCATCCCTCATAACCACCACCTCCTTCTCCTGCCAAACTGGCTAATTCGTTTCATCCCTCACCACTACCACCTCCTCATCCTGCCAACTTGGGTAACTCTTTTGAGCCCCTTTTATCTGCCACTGTTTGGTTTCTTCAACAAAACTGTGTTACATAACCTGTTGTAAATGTAAATTAAACTTCTGGCTACTTGATGACACTGAGAAATATCATTTTCTCGTCAGTGTTCATCCATTAAGATTCATTCATAAAATAATCTGGATTGTTAATAACTGCCATGGGAAGCATGTGAAAATGTTAAATTTCTGTCAAGCATAACACTTCAGAAATTAGTTGTTGATTAATGTTTCAAATGCTGTTGACTTTCATCACCTGGCACCAATTCTGTCTTACTTATGTTCTGCAACTTGGTTCTGTCGGAATGTTTGCCTGCAGAATAACTGTAAAAACGGGAGCAACAAGAGACAGCAGAACGCTACTGAAGATCAGCAGGTGTTGGGGCAGACAACAAACAAGTACCAATGCTAAAACTAATCGATTTTGTTTTTGAAGATCTGGTTGGATAAATTGCTTTGTTAACATATTGCTGTCATTTACTGAGGTGCACAAATTTCTTGCAATATAGCCTTCACATGTAACATGCTGTGTAATGCAACTTTATAATCTGTGGCGAAAATCAAGATTAAAAACCAATTGGTGTTGTATGTGTGAGTTAAAGTGGATGGTTTACAGGGTCGAGGCTTCATTCCATCATCCGCTTGGGCAGCTTCTCATCCTCCACCTTGCCTAACTCACTCAAAGCTCTGTTGCTTGTATCCACTATGTACAACTTCACTTTTGTACTGATCATGTAGATCCTGTAACCTCGTCCCTCAACCAAGAAATGCAGTTTAAAATTCAGCTCTAGTTATCTATCATCATAGTAAAATTGCAAAAAAAATCCCAGCTGTCATAATTGTTGAAGTGCTCAATAATGTACACATCCAAAATGCTGCTGCAATTGAATTCTCCCAACACATTTTGTAAGTGGCGTTGGTTTTGCTTGTTGTCTGTATGGGTTCTTTCAAGTTCATTAGCTGCTGTTTTTTCGTAGCCCACAAACACCCTAACACACTAAACAGCAGCTAATTAACTTGAAATAGCAGCTCCTCTGTGCGTTTTGGAAACAAATTCAACTACTCAGCACAGTTTGAAAAGAAATCAAAAGCTTTGAAAAGTAAAGTTCACATCATTTCGACACTTTCTAATTTTCTTTTCAAATCGATTTTGTATTCTGGAATAAAATCAGAAATCAGACGAGTTCTGAGGAAAGGTCCACAAGACAGAGGAGCAGAAATTATGCCACTCAGACCATCGATTCTTCCGCCAATATGACTGATAGGCTTTCCAATCCCATTTTCCCGCTTTCTCCCCCTAACCTTTGATCCCCTTGCTACTCAAGAAGGTACCTGTGTCAGTTTTAAATATACTCAACGGCCTGATTTCCTCCAATGACAGCCTTCTGTGGCAATGAATTCCACAGATTCACCACATTCTGGCGAAAGACGTTTCTGTTTATCTCCGGACCCGAACGTTAAGTGTGATTTCATTCCACAGATGCTGTCAGACCAATTACCCAGCAATTTCTGACTTTGTTCCTGATTTCCAGCATCCGCAGTTCGTGTTTTTTTTTGTAACCTCGAAGTTTGCAAACTGATTTAGCGAAGACGTGATCTGAATGTGAGGTGTGCTCTTAGTTTTCGGTAAAATTCATCAGCTTTCGAAGTGAACGAGGTCAAGCAGTGAAACTGATTATCTTGCTGAATATTCAGCTTGTCGATTAACGATTGCTTCTCATTTCTTCATCCAAACCACAGAATTGCAGAGGGGACTCATTCTAGGATTGTCGGTCGAGTGTGGGCTAGTGGCGCAATGGATAACGCGTCTGACTACGGATCAGAAGATTGTAGGTTCGACTCCTACCTAGCTCGGTTCCTTTTAAAACTTCAAAGCTACCACTTTAACACATTCTTATAACGCACGCTTGGGCAGCTTCTCATCGTCCACCTTGTCTAAATCACGCAAAGCTCTGTTGCTTGTATCCACTATGTACAACTTCACTTTTGTACTGATCATGTAGATCCTGTAACCTCGTCCCTCAACCAAGAATTGTAGTTTAAAATTCAGCTCTCGTTATCTATCATCATAGTAAGATTGTAAAAATATCCCAGCTGTCATAATTGTTGAAGTGCTCAATAATGTACACATCCAAAATGCTACTGCAATTGAATTCTCCCAGCACATTTTGTAAATGGCGTTGGTTTTGCTTGTTGTCTATATAGGATCTTTCAAGTTCATTAGCTGCTGCTTTTGGTAGCCCACAAACCCCCTAACACATTAAACAGCAGCTAATTAACTTGAAAGACCCTATACAGACAACAAGCAAAACTAATGTCATTTACAAAATACTGTGCGAGGACTGTAACAAACACTACGTTGGACAAACAGGCAGAAAACTAGCCACCAGGATACATGAACATCAACTAGCCACAAAAAGACATGACCCTCTCTCACTAGTATCCTTACATACAGATGAGGAAGGACAGCACTTCAAATGAGGCAAAACATCCATCCTGGGACATGACAATAGAGATGCACACGATAATTCCTAAAGCACGGCAATCCAACTGGGACTCTATCAACGGACGCATTGACTTGGATCGTCACCCTCAGAGAAAAAGAGCAGAAAATCATGTCACCACAGGAAATGATATCACCAAACCAAGGAAACCTAAAAACATAAATAGAAAGCACACCATGCTACCAATATTTCATCTGGAGGCTCACTTGTGATGTTACCTAGTATGGTGATGAAATGTCTGAAAATGAACCTTCCAGCTCAGCGAGCAAACGTACATCCAAAATACAATTATGTGAGACAAAGACTTGATATTATATATTCATTTGAGTGGATGAGGCTTCAGTTAATCATGTGCCCTGTGGGAACACAAATATAATCAGAGCAGGGCGAAGGCGTGGAAATGAGAGCATTGTGGGAAGGCATTCCATTGGCCACCTGTCCTTGAAAATCATTGGCACAGTAACACTGGGGAGAGACCATTCACCTGCCTGAGTGAGGGAAGGAGTTCACTCAGTCATCCAACCTCCTCAAACTCCCAGTGACTGCACACTAGGGAGAGACCACTTATCTGTCTCTAGTCGGGGAGGGGGCTCACTCAGTCATCCACCCTCCTCAAACACCCAGTGATTGCACATTGGGGAGAGACCATTCACCTGCACGAGTTGGGGAAGGGGCTCATTCAGTCATCTACCCTCCTAATAAACCCAGTGAGTGCATCCTGATGAGAGACGATTCACCTGCCCAAAGTGGGAGAAGGAATTTACTCAGTCATCCCATCTCTTGATGCACCACATGCTCAAAATGGGGCAAAGCCGTTAATATGCTCCATGGGTGGGACGAAATTTGTCCATTTGTGTAACCTGCCGACACACCAATAAGTTCACCAGTTGGATTGCCTGATTGGATTTTGCTGTTCATCACATCCATGTCTGGATATTGTCTCTCAGATGGAGCACGCGCAAAGGAAGTTGTGTCTGAGTTACATTGAAATGACTCAGTCAGAGAGTGAACAGCTTTCACAGAATTCACACAAGCTGTGTCTGCCTGAGGTACATTAAAAACGCGCTCTCAGGGATTGGTGAGGTCTCATTCAACTATGACTGTGTTGGAGCATAGCAGGAGGCCACTCAGCCCCTCAAACCTTCTTTTCCATTCTAGTTCATGGTGGTTCATCTCTCTTAGTACCACATTCCCATGCTATCCTCATGTACCTTGATGTCAGTAGTAACTGGAAATTTGGCAATCTCTCTCTTTTCGACTTACTGAATGACTGAGCTTCCACAGGCCTCTGGGGAAGATACTTTCAAAAGTTCATCACCCTCTGAGTGTCCACCCCATCGCAATCCTAAATGGGTTGACTTCTATTGGGAGACTCTGTCCCTGCTTGTGAACTCCACGGTCAGGACCATCTATTCCCACTTGTCTCTTTCAGAAATATGTCAATTCTTATGAGATCACCTTACTTTTTTTTAAACTCCAGAGATTAAAGACCCAGTCTCACTAATATGACAGTCCCACCAAACCAGGAATCAGTCTGATGAAGCTTCACTGCCCTGTAAATACATCCTTCCCAAGATAAGAGTACCAGGACTGCAGACAAACGCTCCACCAATGTCTGCACAATTGAAGCCATGACGTGGAGGAGTGAGTGTTGAACTGGGGTGGACAAAATTCCAAACATCCGCTGGCTGAAAAAGTTTTTCGGCACATCTACTCAAACCTTTCTGCCTCTTACCATAAAAATATTCCTATCCCACCCCCGCCCCAAATTGCCTCCTCGATCAAGCGGAAACGTTTCTTTCAGTCTGCCCTTTCCATATCTCTCATTATTTTGTACATCTCGATCACGTCTTCCCTCAATCTCCTCTGCTCTAAGAAAAACAACCCCAGTCTGTCTAACCTCTTCATAACTGAACCTCTTCCGTACAGATAATATCATGGTAAATCTATTCTGCACCGCTCCCAGTGCGATCACATCCCCACTATAATGTGAATTGCAGAACTGAACACATTAATCTAAATAGAGCCGAATCAACAAGTGAAACAAATGACGCAGAAAGCTACAGAAACTGGTCTTTTCCAATAAAATCTATTTGCTCAATATTACCCTGTGTCCTGATGCTCCAATAATCTTTGGTTCATGCCAGTCAAAGCTGTTACATGAGGTTTGATCTCACGACCGAGGAATCTAAATAGATCGAAAGGTTGGAAGGTCCCGATGATGGGATTGGGGCACGTCACCCAGCAGTTGTGATCGCAGGAGCACAGACTGAACAGTGTCAATGTGAAAGTGAGTGTTAGATTGTGCAGTAGCTCAGGGAAATGGCAGGAGGGACGTAAAGGAGGGTTAGTGATTGTGGGAGGGAGAGAAATCTCCGAGAATGGGTGGGTTTAAATCCTGATATATGAGGTGCGGAGATGTGAGAGAGCTGGGGCTTGAATGAATAAAATCATCACCTTGGAGAATAATTTCATGTTGAAAATGGTTGATTTCATTCCGCGTTTCTCTATCAAGTGCTACGTGGAGTAAGATGAGGAGAATCCTTGATGGAGTGACGGATTAGATGCTGCTGAGGGCACCAAACATACTATACCATCACGGCGCAACACCGCAACGCAAACTTAAAGGCCGTCGAGTACAGTGTTAAAAGCCACACAACACCAGCTTACAGTCCAACCGCTTTACTTGAAAGGGAAAGCTTGTAATTTCATATAAACCTGTTGGACTCTAACCTGGTGCTGTGTGATTTTTAACTGTCAACCCCAGTCGAACACTTGCTCCTCCACATCATGTTGGAGAGTCTGTGAAGAGAGTCAAGATTGCTTGTTTTTTTTGCCATTTCTGTATTCCTGATTATAAATTCTCTTCATTTTTGTATACTTAGCTAAGTTTTTATAATTTTAGGCTTCTTTAACACTCACATTATTTTCTCAATTCATCAATTTTGTTGTCCTCCTCTTATGACCGTCCTGTGCCTTTAAGACAGATTTGTTCTGTATTGTTTCTCTTCCAGAGAAGCTTTGCTGTAGTGGTACCAGAATGTCTGTGTCAGGAGCAGTGGGTGAACCCTTTGAGCTCTCTGATTGTTCACGATTTCCTAAAGGTTCTTTCACAGCAAGTTTATTCATTTCTCATTGTATTCTTGCAGATCTAAAGTAGCCTGTACCCTAGGTGACCCCTCAACATATGGCTTCAGAAAACTGTCTGAAACACATTCATGAAGTCCTCTTCCACAGCATTGGGTTACCCTTCATTGGGAACTTGCACTGCAAAATGAGCCCAATTTTTCCAGAGTCATCATAAATGTCAAAGATTTTGAGAAATATGCAAAGTTTTCCAATTCTTTTCTCTTTTGCACTCAGATTAACAGAAAGCATGGAGCAAATTCCTGTACTTAACAAGAATATCTATTAATTAGAAGTGAATAGACTTTAGTTCCAGATAAATAATTATGAAACATGAGGATATAACTACTCATTGGACCAATGGATATAAACCTCCATTATAAGTTCCCCATCTATGTATCAATACAAAAACAAAATCATGTATGAGGGGAGAAACTAGGAAGGTTGTCCAATTGTCCCTGTCCACAGGGTTGGCTGAGGTGATTCTTTTGCTGATCAGAATACAGCTTCTCGATCTACCTTCCTCAGGTACTTGTGCGCAGGAGGCACAGAGTGACTGGTTCACACTTAGAACGTTCTTTGGCTTATTAAATTAAAAGGCACAGCCGACAGCACCTGGAAGTGGGAAATAAACAACTCTGTTCAAGCTTTATTTCTTTCTTCTTGCTGAGCAAAAGCAGCTCATTCTCCATAGATCCAATAGTTTCTTCCAAAACATGAACATCCCAAGATGTTCAGCTACCCAGGAGCCAGTAACATAGTTGTGGGCAGGCCTTTGTCATTGATAAGTGATCATGAGCTTTTGTAAAGAGCAGAATTTAACACAGAAAGAGAATGCAGCTTCTCTTTGGGAATTCCCTTCTTACAACAAAGCAAAGGCTAAGAATGAACAGAATTCTTACAGACTGTATTTGGAGATTCGATGACTGAGCAAAGCTATTCTCACACAGATTTTCCTCCTTGTGAGTGGGCTGGTGTTTCTGGAAGCGGAATAATTCAGTGAGTCCCGTTTCGCGCACACAGAGGACGTGAACAGCCTTTCTCCAGTGTGACTGTGTTGATGGGATGGGATGGGATGGGAAGCTGATACCTTTTGCACAGCCCTCACATTGGCCCTTTTTTCTTCCTACTGTGGACATGAAGGCGTGACAGTTGATGGCATTTCTGTCGGTGAGCAGTTCATTTGTGTCTCCAAACTTGCCAGGAACCTTTCTGCTTATTCCACATTCAATGGTCATTTCCAGGACATGTCAGGAGTGTACCACTTCCAACTCAACAATGTCAGAAAGATGCAGGACAGCATAAAATTGACACTGGGGCAATCCTCCCCACAAGTGTAAGTCTCGGGGTGATGTTCAAGCCAGTTCAACTTATTCATTTCTCTGCCCGCATAGTTTACCATCTGACAATTTTGGGCAGGGGTAATGTTGGTGATGGTTCTACCACGTTATATCTCAATGGCATGGCACACAGTATGTAGATTTCAATCAGGGACAGCAGTTTGGATTTCTTTGCTCAGATTAACTCCGTGTTTATTTGCTCGGTATCTGCCTGCAGTATACATGATTGTCTTGGTTCTTCTAAGTGAAACTGTGTTCCAGCTGTTGGGTTTGTGTTGTACGTCAGGGACCTTCAGTGTTTGCTTCAATGACAAATGCCACCTCGGCTGAGCAGGCTTGAAACTGGACTTTATTGCGAGTTCCGTATTTACTCCGTATTGATCAATGTCTCAGAAATTATTGAACCCAGCAACTTCCAAACATTATCAAGACCAATGTGAATTGCTGCAGCATTGATTGATGTGCCTGGAAAATCTTTCACTATTCTGCTTCATTTTCCTTTACAATTTCAGTCCATAATGTAAGGGTCACTGTGCACGTCAATAAGATTCGTCAACAAAATCTAATCAGCACTTTCCCATTGGCAATGCGTGGACCATGTCAGAGATTGAACTGTAGATTTTGCACCAAAAATCGACTGAAGCCAAAGTTCCGAACAGTGGTGTAATCGAGTTCAGGAAAATGACCATAATTGGGGAAAGATTGGTGTTTTTAATAGCACACATTGAAATACTGAAGAATAGTGACATGTCCAGATCATTAATCGCAAGCCAGTTACAGGAGATGTTAACACCACATTACACATTGTCAGCCTATCAATCCTGGGTGTGATTCACAGCAGCAGTAACAGCAGAATACAAACCCTGCATTAATATGTAAACTTGCTGCATGTAGATGACCGAAAGTATCCATTCTTACACACAGAGCAGGGGAGCGGCTGGTCACCAGTGTGAGAGAGTTCATAGAAATGCAGGCTGACGGACTGAGTGAATCCCTTCTCACACTCGGGTCAGGTGAATATTCTCGCCACAGTGTGCACTATCTGGGTTACAAGAGGTTTGGATGAACATAAAAATCTTTCTGCAGTGAGTGTCTCGGTGTTACTCAATGGTGTAACAGCAGAGTGAATCACTTGCCATACCCTGAACAAAGTTAAAATCACACAATCCCAGGTTATAGTCCACCAGGTTAATTTGGAAGTACTAACTTTCGAGCACTTCTCCTTCATCAGGTAACTAATGGAGCCGGGTCATGAGACATAGAATTTGTAGCAAAGATCGCAGTGACATGCTTGCATCTGATACAATTTATTGAACAATCCTCACTTGCTGTTAAGTCTTGCATCTTTTAGAATGGGTTGCAGGTTTCGGTTCATCAATCTGTAAATCCCAAAAACTTCTTTCAAGTCAGATTCTCGAGATAACTTAAGGTTTTATGAAAAAAAGGCGACATCTCAGCTCAGTGCAGTCAAGGTGCGAGGTGAGAGCCTGTCTGTATCCCAATCTTGAGTCAGACTGGTTCTATTTCGGAAGTAGGAATTTATAAAATATTACAAGTATTGATTGCCTTCAAATTGTGGGCCACTTAACGAAAATGGAAGGCATCTGTAATTACAGTCCTGCAAATGCATACTCTGAACAGGTGAAAGACTACCGCGGGTGCCCATCTCTGAATAAATACGGCTTCTTCCAGATTGAAGAGCTTCCTGGGAGCAAACAATGATGTCGAAACGATGTGAGTAAAAGCAACTTGCTGTACCAGAATTCAACTAGCAGAGAATGGCTTCGATCTTTGGGTTACTGACCCAGCACGCTTCCACTGCACCACTCTGCTGCCAGCTAGCCGTCTCTTAGCATATTATTAGATATCAGAAATAAGACAAATATTCATTTTCTCTTTGGTTTTCAACAGGAGTATACATAGAGTTATAGAGTCATAGAGAGGTACAGCATGGAAACAGACCCTTCGGTCCAACCTGTCCATAGATTAAGGAGTATACATATTGGGAGGATTCCCCGGTTACACAATTCCAGTGTGTCACATTACACAGGATATGACACACACACACAGACGAGCAGCAACGTCCAGTAAGACATGCAATCCCAAATAAAGAAAGGGCCTTCCTCCCAGTCACCAATCAGACTCATTCCTCTGGTTGACCAGCCGGGCCGTACCCTCTGCCTGTCCTCACCTATCCCCACTTCATCACCCTGCTCCCACCAACCCCTTTATCTGCAGCTCCCATGGACGGATTCATTATTTGCCTCAAATTTTTACTAAAGGCTGACCCATAATTTACATTCCTCATTCTTAACAACTGTGATGAAGGGTCACGGGACTCGAAACATTAACTCTGAATTTTTTTCTCCACAGAGTTCTCCAGCAATTTATGTTCTCATTATCTTCCACAAGGTCGTTCGTCTGGATGGCAACATTTCGTGAATCGTGTGAAATGACATTCAAATTCGTCTGACTGGTCGCAGCTCTCAATTAACCAGCCCGTCCTCCTCCTTCTGCTCTCCACACAGCAAAACTTGTGAATTCTTTTTACTTCCTCTCTCAATGGCTTCAAACCCACAAATACTCACCCAGTTCAAATGAAAGGTTGTGGATATGAAAGAAGAATCCTGTTTGAAAAGACACAGGGGCCAACATGCATTTAATATGATGTGGAAGAGCCGATGTCGGACTGGGGTGGACAGTTAAAAATCACACAACATCAGGTTATAGTCCAATAGGTTTACTTGGAAGCGCTGCTCCTTCAACAAGTGATTGTGGAGTCTAAGACCATAAAAAACAGAATTTATCTCAGAAGATTACAGATTCACGAGGCTGAAATGATATATTGAACAAACCTGGGTAGCTATTAAATATTTCATCTTTCCGAATGGGTGGCAAATTTCGGTTCATTAACGTGCAAATCCAAGATCTTCTTTTATGTCACCTTCTCCAGATACTTTAAGGTTTTATAACAAAAGGTGACGTCTCAGCTCAGACAAGACATTAAAAGTGAGAGTCGAGAGTGTGGTGTTGGAAAAGCACAGGAGGTCAGGCAGCATCGGAGGGGCAGGAGAAACGACATTTTGGACAAGGGCCCTTCATCAGGAATGAGGCTTGTGAGCCAAGGGGGTGGGGAATGGCGCTGGGGGAAGCTAGCTGAGAGTGCAATAGGTATATAGTGTTGGGGGTAATGATGATAGGTCGGAGAGGAGGGTGGAATGGATAGATGGGAAGGAAGATGGACAGGTAGAACAGGTCAAGAAGGCTGTGCCACTTTCGAAGATTGGATCTGGGATCTGGGAAGGAGGGTAAATGAGGAAACTAGTAAATTCCACATGGATGCCACGTGGTTGGAGCGCCCCAGAGTGGAAGATGAGGCGTTCTTCCTCCTTATGTTGGATGGTTAGGGTGTGGCAATGGAGGAGACCCAGGACCTGCATGCTCTTGGTGGAGTGGGAGGGGGAATTGAAGTGTTTGGCCATAAGGTGGTGGGATTGGTTGGTGTGGGTGTCCTGGAGTTGTTCTCTGAAGAGTTCTGCAATTAGGCATCCTGTCTTCCCAGTGTAGAGGACACAGCAACAGCAGCAATGGATAGAGTAAATGACATGTGTGGAGTGCAGGTAAAATTCATTTGGATGTCGAAGGCTCCTTTGGTGCTTTGGACAGAGGTGATGGGGAGAGGTGTGGGCGCAGATTTTGCAATTCCTGTGGTGGCAGGAGAAAATGCCAGGAGGGAAGGGTATGTTGGTGGGGGGGGGGGGGGGGGGGGGGGGGGGGGGGGGGGGTTTGGACCTGACAAAGGATTCGTGGAGGGAATGGTCTTCAGGGACAATGTATATGGGTAGACAGGGAGATATATCCCTGGTGATGGAGTTCGTTTGTCCGTGACAGAGATATCAGAGGTTGATACGATGTATATGGAGGTTGGTGGGGAATGGAAGGTGTCCTTGCTACAGTTAGGCAGGTGGGGTTCAAGGGTGGCGGTGTGGGAAATGGATAAGGCACACTGGAGGACATTGTCGACCATGCTGGTTGGGGAACTTGTGTTCTTTGAAGAAGGAGGCCATCTGGTGTGTTCTGGGGTGAAACTGTCATCCTAGGAGCAGATGCAGCAGAGGCAGAGGAGTTGGGAATTAGGGACAGCATTTTTTACAAGGGGCAGGGTGGGAGGAGGTGTAGTCCAGGTAACTGTGGGAGTAGGTGAGTTTGTGGAAGGTGTCAATGTTGAGTCGGTCATTATTGATGGAGATGGAGAAGTCCAGGAAAGGGAGGAACGTGTCTGGGATGTTCCAACCAAACGGAAGGTTGAGGTGGAATGTATTGGTGAAGTTGATGAACGCTTCAACCTCCTTGAGTGTTCACGACACAGCACCAATACAGTCATCAATGTAGTGGTGGAAAAGCTGGGGAGTGTTACCGGTGTAAGTGTTCCACATAAGCAGCAAAGAGATAGGCATAGCTGAGGCTCAAGCAGATAGCCATGGTCACATCTGGAGGAAGTGGGAGGATTCAAAGGTGAAATTATTGAGGGTGAGAACCAGTTCAGCCGAACGAATGAAAGTGTCAGAGGAGAGGTACTGGTGGGGATACCGGGAGAGAAGAAACAGAGGGCTTCGAGGCAGATAGAGGTGTATGTGAACTGGATGTCCATGGTGAGAATGAGGCATTGGGGTCTGGGGAAACAAAGGTCTTGGAGGAGGTGGAGGGCGTATGTGATATCCCAAATGTATGTGGGGAGTTCCCGAATTGTGTGGATAGGACAGTATCAAAGTATGTGGAGATGAGTTCAGTGAGGCTGCAGCAGACTGAGACAATGAGTTGGCTGGAGCAATGAGGTTTGTGAATTTTGGGTAGGAGATTGAACCGGGTGGTGTGTGCTTCCTGAGCTATGAGCTTGGGGAATGTGGATGGGAGATTCCCTGAAGTGAGGAGGTTGTGTATGGCCTGGGAGATGACGGTTTCATGATGGGCGGTGAGGTCATGGTCAAGGGGGCAAAAGGAAGAGTTGGCGCCTGGCTTCAGCGATGTAGAGGTCAGTGACCCAAACTACCGCTGCATGGTCCGCTGGTTTGATGGTGAGATTGGGGTGGAGTGAAGGGAGTGGAGGACTCCGAGTTGCGAAGGTAAGAGGTTGGAGTGGGTGAGGAGGGGTCCACAGGTTGAGGTGGTCAACGTGGGAGGTCAGGTGACTTAGATGAAGTTCTGGGATTTACATATAATGAAGCAAAACTTGCAATCCATTCTAAAAGATGAAAGACTTATCAATCCAGGTTTTTTCAATATATCATTTCAGGTGCATGACACTGCGATCTTTTGCTGTAAATTATGTGTCTTATGATCCTAATCCACAGCTACCTGAAGAGGAATACATCGCTCATTCTCATGTAGGTCGACTGTGACCAATGGGATATTGCAAGGATCGGTGAGTGGACTCCAACTATTCAGAATCAATATCATTGATTTGGATATGGAAGCTGAGCAGAGGGGATTATATTTCCAAAATGAAGTTTTTCGATTTACTGTCCGTACGGAAACTTGCAATCCATTCTAAAAGATGAAAGACGTAACAATCCATGTTTGTTCAATATATGATCTGGGTCTCATGACACAGTAATCGTTCGCTATAAATTTCGTGTCTTACATGGCTCCGCAACTAGCTGATGAAGGAGCAGCGCTCGGAAAGCTAGTGCTTGCAAATAAACCTATTGGTATAATCTGGTGTTGTGTAATCTTTGTCCGGATGTGCGGAAAGAAACTTTATCAGCCAGCGGGTAATTGAATCTGGGACTCATTGTCTGTAAGGGTCGGAGATGCAGAAATCCTCTTGTCGTGAAAAGGCATTCTGATGTGATGCGAAGGTCAATGGGCCAAATGATTAAAAATATAAATAGTAACATAATACATTTATCCTTTGACCCATACAGACACAATAGATCAAATGGCAGGGACCAGGCTATAACCTCCTCGGTAGTATAGTGGTTAGTATCCCCGCCTGTCACGCGGGAGACCGGGGTTCAATTCCCCGCCGGGGAGAGCTGTTTTATTTTGTGTTGGCGCCGTAGTCAGCAACATTTCCACTCGGCAACGAGGGCCAGAGTCTGCGTGCCTCCCAGAGTCAATGAACGTGCAGATTAGTTGTATTGGAGATGAAATTGATTATTGCCAATTTAACTCACCAGACGTTCTTGAGTTTGGGGTGGCACGGTGGCTCAGTGGTTAGCACTTCTGCTTCACAGCGCAAGGCACCCAGCTTTCATTCCCGCCTGGAGTTTGCATATTCTCCCCGTGTTTGTGTGGGTTTTCTCCGAGTGCTCTGGTTTCTTCCCACCGTCCAAAGATGTGCAGGTCAGGTGAATTGGCCGTGCTGAATTGTCCATAGTGTTAGGTATAGGGGAATGGGTCTGGGTGGGTTGCTCTTCGGAGGATCTGTGTGGATTTGTTGGGCGGGAAATGTAATCAATACTGGAATCTGCTCTACATCAAGTACTAGAATCTGTCGCCGATGCTTTATTGACACTTAAACGCAAGTGGGAAAATGAAAGGAATACCATTTCCACTCCCATCTTCACTCTTTATGAATTTGCATCAAATACAAAAGAAAAGCGAAAATCAAATAACGATCGATCAGAAGCAGAAGTTTATCCAGTCGGATTGTTGATGAGTATCTTAAGCTAACGGGCTTAAGATAACGGGCGGCACGGTGGCACTGTGGTTAGCACTGCTGCCTCACAGCGCCTGAGACCCGGGTTCAATTCCCGACTCAGGCTGTGTGGAGTTTGCACGGGTTTCCTCCGGGTGCTCCGGTTTCCTCCCACAGTCCAAAGATGTGCGGGTGAGGTGAATTGGCCATGCTAAATTGCCTGTAGTGTTAGGTAAGGGGTAAATGTAGGGGTAGGGGTAGGGGTATGGGTGGGTTGCGCTTCGGCGGGTCGGTGTGGACTTGTTGGGCCGAAGGGCCTGTTTCCACACTGTAAATCTAATCTAATCTAACACTTGATCAATAATTCAAACAATCGTTATTGAACTGTTGAGGAGTCAATCACAACTGGAACAGCAGAACATTTCTCCAACAGAACAAAACTTTCATCTATGTTGCATCCTCTTCTGTTCTGTGAGAAACATGCCATTATCCATTATCCCAATTGTATAAGGTTCACTACTTGCCTTGAGCATTCACAGCAAATATACATATGCATCGAAAATGAGATCTGTGGTCTGCAGAGTACTATTTGTTGTCTCAAAGACACAGCACGTTTGTTCTTCCGTGAGATTATGAGCTTAGTGACTGATCTGATCTGATCAGGCAAATAAAAAAATTCTATTACTTGTTGCAATGCCTTGAAATTTTTGAACGCGTTAATCAATAAGATCATAGACCAAATTATGTCGGAGCAGATACAGGCCGTTCAGCTCATCGAGCCTGACAAGGTTAGATGTCATGGAATATAGGGAGAACTCGCCACTTGGATACAGAACTGGCTCAAAGGTAGAAGACAGAGGGTGGTGGTGGAGGATTGCTTTTCAGACTGGAGGCCTGTGACCAGTGGTGCGCTACAAGGATCACTACTAATACTTTTCATCATTTATATAAATGATTTGGATGTGAACATGGTACGTAAAGTTTGCAGATGGCATCAAAATTGGAGTTGTAGTGGACAACGAAGAAGGTTACCTCACATTACAACGGGATCTTGATCAAATGGGTCAATGGGCTGATGAGTGGTGGATGGAGTTTCATTTAGATAAATGTGATGTGCTGTATTTTGGAAAAGCAAATCTTCGCAGGACTTATACACTTAACGGTAAGGGTCTAGGGAGTGCTGCTGAACAAAAAAGACATTGGAGTGCAGATTCATAGTTCCTTGAAAGTGGCGTCGCAGGTAGATAGAATAGTGAAGAAAGTGTTTGGCATGCTTTCCTCTTTAGGTCAGAGCACTGAGTATAGGAGTTAGGAGGTCACGTTGCAGCTGTCCAGGACATTGGTTTTGGAATGTTGTGTGCAATTCTGGTCTCCCTTTTATAGGAAGAACGTTGTGAAACTTGAAAGGGTTCAGAAAAGATTTGCGAGGATGTTGCCAGGCTTGAAATGTTTGAGGTCTCAAGCGAGCCTGAATAGGTCGGGGCTGTTTTCCCTGGACAATCGGAGGCTGAGGGGTGACCTTATAGTGGTTTATAAAATCATGAAGGCCATGGATAGTGTAAATAGACAAGGTGTTTCCCCGGGGTTGGGGAAGTCCAGAATGAGAGGGCATAAGCTTAGAGTGTGAGGGGAAAACTTAAAAGGAAGCTAAGGGACAACGTTTTCATGCAGAAGTTGGTGGCATGTATGGAATGAGCTGCCATAGAAAGTGATGGAGGCTGCTACAATTGCAGCTTTTAAAAGGCATTTGAATGGGTGGTTGAATAGGAAGGGTTTCGAGGGATATGGGCGTAGTGCTGGCAATGGGACTAGGTTAGGTGAAGATATTTGGTTAGCATGGATGAGTTGGACTGAAAAATCTGTTCCATGTTGTACAGCTCTATGACGATAGAACAGAAAGTGCTGGAGAAACTCAGCAGGTCTGCCAGCATCTGTAGAGAGATCTCAGTTCTGAAGAAGGGTCAATGGATTCCATGCTGCTTTTATCTTCTTCGTTGGTTTTGGAGTATGGTTCGGGTCAGGGTGGGGTAAGTGTGATTCCAGTGATACCAAGGTGACTCTGGGATCCCTAAGGATCTTTGCAGTGAATATATCACACACGGAGAAGAATGAAGCAAGTTTTAACGAATCTCTGCCTGTACTCATCATGCTTCATCACTGGTGGTGAAAAGTGTTATATAAATGCAACTCTCTCTTTCTTCCATGTTCTCAAATCCCAGTCCCCTGCGTACTGATCCTGGTCTGTGGAGTCAGCTTCTCACTATCTGCTCCACCCAACACTAGTGCTTGAAATCTCCATTTCATCGTCTTTGTCCTAAAGATATCAATCCGAGCCTCTGGAATCCCTTCCCAAAACTAAACTCACTCCTTCCTGGTCATGATGAAATGTGGGATTGAGACAAGGTTTTAGGAAAAAATAAGTCGGTTGGTGGTGGAAACATGGAAGCTCAGCCTTCAGCTTTGCGATCTTTCAATACTCTTTACGTACAAAGTGGAAAAAAATGGTTGAATAATGTGCCAATGGAGAGAGGCCGATCCCAGGGAAGGGACAAACAGCACCGTCCCTGGATCAGGGAGAAAGAATGGGAAGAAGACGTTCTTGAAATGCCCTGCTGCTTGGAATTCCTGGAGCAATGCATACAGTTGTGAATGATATGGAGACGGTACAGAAAGGTTTATCAGGATATTGCCTGGTACGGGGGATTTTAGCTATGAAGGAAGTTTGGATAGACTGGGTTAGTTCTCACTGGAATGCAACAGTTTGAGGGTTGACCTGATAGAAATTTATAAGTTTGTGAACGGCATGGATAGAATGAAAAACGTGTGTCTTTTTTCCCAGGGCGGAGGGGTCAACTACTAGGGGTCACATTTCAAGGTGCAGGGGTCGGGGGGAATACTTAAAAGAGTCCAAGTTTTCAGACAATGAATGGTGAATGCCTGGAACATACTGAGAGAGGAAGTGGTGGAAGCAGGCACAATAACAGCATTCAGGAAACACCAGGACGAATACATGAATAGGAAGGAATAGTGGGTTATGGATCCTGTAAGTGACGACATTTGGGGTATGAAAGGGTAAAATATGTCGGCGCAGGCTGTGAGGGCCAATGGGCCTGTTCCTGTGCTGTGTTTTCTTTGTTCAATGTGGAATGTGCTTCAGCAGAGTTCCACATGGAAGAGTAATTAGTAATGTTAGATCCCATGGGATTCGTGGCGAGCTTTCCAATTGGCTACAAAATTAGCTTTATCATAGGAGACAGAGGCTGGTGATTGAGGTGGGTTTTTTTTTCAGACGGGAGGCCTGTGAACAGCGGTGTTCCACATGAATCAGTACTGGGCCCACTTTATTTTGTCATTTATATAAATGACTTAGATGAGAATGTAGGAAGCATGGTTAGTACGTTTGTGTATGTCACCAAAGTTGGTGATTTGGTGGACAATGAAGAAGCTGAAAATGTGTTGCTGGAAAAGCGCAGCAGGTCAGGCAGCATCCATGGAGCAGGAGATTCGACCCGTTCTTCAGGAATCTTTCCGTCGAATCTCCTGCTCCTTGGATGCTGCCTGACCTGCTGCGCTTTTCCAGCAATACATTTTCAGCTCTGATCTCCAGCATCTGCAGACCTCACTTTCTCCTGGTCAATGAAGAAGGCTATCTAAAACTGCAAAGAAGTCGTTATCAGTTGGGTCAATGAACTGACGAGTGGCAGATGAAGTTTAATTTGGATAAATGTGAAGGATTGCATTTTGCAAATACAACAAGGACAGGAAGTTATACAATTAATGGTAGGGTACAGAGAGACGTAGGGGTTCAGGAGGATAATTGTTTGAAATTTGCTTTACTGGTAGAGAAGGTGATTAATAACGCGTTTAGCACGCTTGATTTGCTTAGCATAGGCGCTGGGATGTCGTGTTGAGAATGTGCAGGAGGTTGATGAGGCCTCCTCTCCAATACCGTGTGCAGTTCCGCCCCGCTGTTATGGAAAGGAAATTATTAAACTGGAAAGGGTTCAGAAAGGATTTACCAGGATATTGCCAGGAGGGTTTGAGACATAAAAATAGGCTGGGAAATCAGTGACTTTTTCAAAAGAGTGTTATGAAGTTTAGGGGGTGACCTCATTGAGGTTTATAAAATCGTGAGAGGCATCGATCATGTGAATGACAAGGCTCTTTTCCCAAGGGTGGGGGATTTTAACGCAAGGGGCATATTTTACAGGTAAGTTGCGAAAGATTTAAAAAAGGACAGGAAGAGCAATGTTTTAACAGAGAGTGGTTCGTGTGTGGTATGACCTACCAAAGGAAGCGGTGGATGCAGATACTGTTACAATGTGTAAAAGACATTTTGATCAGTTCATGACGAAGAAAGGTTTGGAGGGATATGGGTCAAACGCAGGAAAGTGGGACTCGTTCAGTTTGGGAAAATGGCCGGCGTTGACTGGTTGGATCGAAGGGCCGTGCTGTATAACGCCACAAAGAACCAAGACCAGAGCTGTCAGCAGAAAGCGTTACCTTTCTGCTGCTTTGAAGAGGGCCGTGTCCCAGGTCACCAGTTGACATTATGTCGTATTTTTATGTAATTTCTATGTTCTTTCAAATAGCAGCTCCTTTTGATTTAAAATCAAAAATCAGACTAGTTCTGAGGAAAGGTCCATAAGACATTGGAGCAGAAATTAGGCCACTCAGCCCATCGATTCTGCTCCGCCAATTTGGCTGATATGTTTTTCAATCCCATTTTCCCGCTTTCTCCTCCTCACCTTTGATCCCCTTGCTACTCAAGAACGTATCTGTCTCTGTTTTAAATATAGTCAATGACCTGGCTTCCTCCAATGACAGCCTTCTGTGGCAATGAATTCCACAGATTCACCACATTCTGGCGAAAGAAGTCTCTCCTTATCTCCGGACCCGAACGTTAAGGGTGATTTCTTTCCACAGATGCTGTCTGACCAATTACCCAGCAATGTCTGACTTTGTTCCTGATTTCCAGCATCCGCAGTTCGTGTTTTTTTGTTTTGTAACCTCGAAGTTTGCAAACTGATTTAGCGAAGACGTGATCTGAATGCGAGGTGTGCTCTTAGATTTTCGGTGAAATCCATCAGCTTTCAAAGTGAACGAGGTCAAGCAGTGAAACTGATTATCTTGCTGAATATTCAGCTTGTCGATTCACTCCTGCCAGTCATATCATCATCAAAACCAAAGCATTGCAGAAGTGACTCACGCAACCTCAATGTATGCGTGGGCTAGTGGCGCAATGGATAACGCGTCTGACTACGGATCAGAAGATTGTAGGTTCGACTCCTACCTAGCTCGAGTCAGTCTTATAACGTCAAAGCTGTTACTTTAACACACTTTGGTAAAGTAAACTCAATTGAAACATTTCTGTAGGTGTCTGTTAGTATTTGCCCTATTTATGGATTTCATCACCTGTCCTGTCACTGGTATTAAACCAGATGGCCTTCAGTTGCTCGAACGCAGCGTGCAGGATACCAGTCATTATTTAACAACAAAATTCATAAAATCAGGTCAGACGGACAAATAAAGACGCATGTTTTGTTTTTGGAGGTGGAGCGAACGGCAAATGAGCAATGTTCTCAATGCAAATGAAAGAAAATAATCAAGGCGGGAAAATAACACATCAACAAACAACACAGAATAAAATGAGTTCAGATGATGAAGAACTCAACTTTCAATCTGAAGGGTTTTTACTAAAAAGACATTTCAATCTTTTCCCAATTCCCACCGACATCAAGCCATGATAGAGAGGCGCCGAGGTTGGACTGGACTGGACAAAGTAAAAAAAATCACACGACACTAGGTTATAGTCCAACAGGTTTATTTGAAAGTGCAAGCGTTCGGAGCCCCGCTCCTTCCTCAGGCAGGGAGTGAGTGACAGTACATCGGACATAGAATTTAGCAGTAAAAGATCAAAGAGTCATACATCTTATGCGAGTATATTGAACAAGCCTAGATAGCTAAATTATTTTAAATTGGGGTCTGGGAAATGATAATCAATATTTTGTATTGGGGTCTGGAGAATAATGTAATAATGGTCACTGTTTTATATTGGACTCTGGGGAACAATGTCTATTGTCGAGAGTATGGTGCTGGAAAAGGACAGCATCCGAGGAGTAGAAGAATTGACGTTTCCGGCAAAAGCCCTTCATCAGCAATTCCTGTGGTAGGGGCAATTCCTGTGTTGTACTGTTCTCTGTTCTCTTACCAACAAAGTAAACCTGAATGATCACAATGATTTCGTCCCAGATGTGGTTAACAGGTGAATCTGACTCTGACAGTCACATGTAAATTTCTTGCTGCCTCAGCAGGATAGTAACATCTGGGGGCTAGTGTCAAAATTGGGAGAGCTAACTTGTAGGCTAGACAAACAATAACCAAACATAGTCATACTTACAGCCAGCTGAGTCTCATATCTCATCTTCTCCCCCCTACCTCTTATTGCTTTTCTAGTTATCCTCTGCTAGTTTCTATCGAACCTCTCAATCCTCTGGCTTCCCACTAATCCTCACCACATTCTGTGCCTTTTCTTTTGCTTTTATGCTGTTCCTGACTTCCTCTGTCAGTCATGGTTGCCTCATCCTTCTTTTAGCAGGAATTCCTGAAAAAGGGATTATGCCGGATCCAGTGATTCTCCTGCTCTTTGGATGCTGCCTGACCTGCTGTCCTTTTCCAGTGCCATACTTTCAACTCTGATCTCCAGCATCTGCAGTCCTCAATTTCCCCCAGAACAACGCTCATTGTTTTATATTGGGCGGTGGAGGACACTGTCTATGGTGGTACATGAGGGTCTGGGGGATAATATTCACTGTTTTACACTGAGGTCTCAGTGTCATGACCTAGAAAATCCTGATCGTTGTTATGAACTGCAATGAATATATTAACTGATCTTGATACTTTTAACTGCTTGTGCTGTATTTCATTTCCACATTTCATATATTACAACAGTGATGACACTTTAACAGCTTATCTATTTCCTACAAAGCACATTGTGACAACTCAACATGGTGAAAGAGGTTTCACAAACATCAATCTTCCTGAAGACAGAAGATCAATCCCCTCTTCCTTCAGAGGAATCAAAGACTCAAACACTATGTTTTTGACATGTACAAATCTATTTAGTGTGTTTCATAATATTAAGCTTCAGTAGGCTAGACAAATCTGTGATGAGTGGTGTTTCATAGGTATCCATCCTGGGACCACTGTTGTTTGAAATATATGCAATGATTTGGAGGGGAATGTGGGTGGCCTGATGACAGGAGGACTAGGGGAGCTGTGGATAGTGAGGAGGATTGTCAAGAGATAGAACAGGATATAAACAGGCTGATGACTTGGGCAGCACAGATAAAGTTTAATCCAGACAAATGCAAAGTGAAGCATTTTGGAAGATCTAATGCAGGAGGGAAGTATACAATGAATGGCAGAATCCTTAATAGCATCAACATGCAGAAGGATCTAGGCGTCCAGGTCCACACTTTCCTGACAGTGGCACCATAAGTGGATAAGGTGGTCAAGAAGGCATATGACATGCATCAGCTAACTCGGACAGAGAGTTTTCAAATTGGCAAATCATGTTACAGGTGTGTAGAACTTTAATTAGATCACGTTTCAAATATTGTGTATTATCCTGGTTACCACACCACCAGGATGTACAGGTTTGGAAAGGATACAGGAAAGTTGCTTAGCTTGGAGTGTATTAGCTGTGAAGAGAGATTGAATAGGTTTGTTTTCACTTGAACATCAAAGGCGTGGGGCAACCTGAAAGAAGTCTATAAAGTGCAGAGAAGCATGCATACAATGGATAGTCAGAACTTTTTTCCCCAGGGTCGAAATGTTAATTACTAGGGGACATAGGTTTAAGGTAAAAGGAGGCAAGTTTAAAGGAGATGTTTAAAATTCTTTGAAGTTTTTACAAAAAGGGTGGTCAGTACCTGGAATGCACTGCCAGGGAAGATAGATACAGTTGCATTGTTAAAAATGCATTTTGACAGATACAAGAATAAGCAGGGAATTTAGATCAGATAGAAGGAAAAGGTTTCAGTTTAGAAAAGCATCTTATTTAGGTGCAGTCTTGGTGGGCTGAAGGGCCTATTCCTGTGTTGTACTGTTCTCTGTTCTCTTTGTTCTATTACTAACAAAGTAAACCTGAATGATCAAAGTGATTTTATTCCAGGTGTGGTTAATAGGTGATCTGACTCTGACAGTCATACATGTCTCAACAGGAGAGTAACATCTGGGGGGTAGTGTCAACATTGGGAGAGCTAACTTATAGGCCAGACAAAGAATAACTAAACATAGTCATACTTACAGCTAGCTGACTCTCATATCTCATCTTCTCCCGCATACCTCTTATTGCTTTTTTAGTTACCCCTGCCGGTTTCTACAAAACCTCTGAATCCTCGGGCTTCCCACTAATCTTCACCACATTCTATGCCTTTTCTTTTGCTTTTATGCTGTTCCTGACTTCCTCTGTGAGCTATGGTTGCCTCGTAATCCCCTTAGCATGTTTCTTCTTCTTTGCGATGAATTTCTGTTGTGCCTCCCGTTACTGCTTTATCGTCCACTGATTTCCCCTTTATCAGGAACATGTCACTTCCTAAAAGAATGACAATAAATTTGTTAACATTGACTTCCCTCTTACCAAACCTCTGTCCAATCACTTTACATTTTTCTTCATGCCCTGCTATGTCATCTTTGATCACATCATAGGAAATATATTAGAAGCAAATTGGCATGCAGTTACCTGCAGAGTCAAAACAGGTGGTGCACAGATGGTCAGGCAGCATCCGAGGAACAGGAAAGTCAATGTTTCAAGCATATGCTCTCTATCAGGAATGGGCAGTTACCTGCAGCCTCGGCCTATCCCTATTTAAATATTTCTTATTTTATAATCTATGGAATCTGTCCTGAATCTAGGGCATTTTCAAAACCAAAACCAACACATCAACTATCCCTCTGGTCATTTATTTTCAGATCTCAGGGTAGTGCCCATTAGGTCCCAAGGCTGCCTCAGCATGAGCTTCTACAATTCACTCAATAACATTTCTCAGTGATTGTAATTGCCTTCAGTCTCCCCATTTCCTGATTTATTGCTGCTTATCAGATGTTACTGGCCTAATCTTTGGTTGATACCAATGAAAAGTATCTGTTCAATTCACCTGCCATCTATTTGTTTTCCATTAGTAATTCTGCTGACTCTCTTTCTATAGTACAGGTGCTCCCTTTATTAATTGTGTTCTTTAAAATCTAGAGAAACCGCTGTACTGTTCTGATATTTTTGACTGGCATCTCTCCTATTGCAATGTCCCTCTCCCTAAAGCCATTTTATGTTTTGTCTTTCCTAACCTGCAGCAATTGTATGCTTCTTCTCTAAGTTTAACATCACCTTCAATTGTTTGGTTAACCATGTGTCTTCCCCTCCATCTTTCCCTAGCTTCCTGTCCTTCTTCAGTGTGAACCCTTCAATACCCCACTCTTAATCTAATCATTCTGCAATTGTATCTCTGTGATGACTACTGGAGTATACTTATTGACTTGGAATTTTTCTTTCTCATTTAAATGTATCTGTTCTGTGTATTCTGATGTATCTCAACTACTGATCTATCTTTACTTTTGCTCCAAATTCATGCCCACATGACTGCCCAACGTTTAAGCTTAAAATACTAGTTTCATCCCCACTCCTTTCCTGAGAATGGTTGTAAAATTCCTTCATATTAGGATGTCTGCTGCCTTGGTGTGCCTTCACTGTGAGGTTATCAATCCTCTGTCATTGCACCTCACCCAGCCTTGTGCAGTTGGCTCCACATTGTGCTGTTCGAACAGCATAACCTTGGAAACAGTCTGTGAGCTCCTCATCAAGGCTACGTTTGCACATCTGACCTTTTCAATCAATCTGCAGATGAAATCCCTCTTTTTCCCCAGTGCTAGTGCCACAAAACCCTGAATCCACTTTTCCCCACCAGCCTTTGATCCATACGTTCATTGCTATAATCTGATTTGGATGTTACGGGGTGGGGAAAGCCTACACGTGGGCCCACAATTCCCTATTTCTGGTTACAGCACAGGAGGGAGACATTCAACCTAGTGTCTGTGCAAGTTCTCTCCAACAGCACCAGATGTAGGCCCAATCACTCATCTTTTCTTTTCAGAGAATTGTCTTTTTAAAAGGGCTGAATGAATTTAACAATGTATTCTCTCACTTGCAGTGAAAAAGTGTTTTCTTCTCCTGATATCAGCATTACTTCTTTTGTTAGTCACAATAATCTTGCGTCCTCTCTTTCTCAATTTCACCAACATAGTGAACACTGTCTCTATCTATTCTGTTCTGACATCTCATAATACTGAACAGCTAAATTAAATCTCAAGTAAACTTTCCCTTCTCCAAGGGAAAAGCCTCATACCACCAATAAAAGCAAAATACTGCAGATATTGGAAATCGGAAACAAAGAACACAGCACTTTGGTCAAAACGCAGACTATGTTTTCTCACTAGATGCCACCAGACTTGCTGTATTCCTTCTGCATTTTCTGAATTTGTCTCAAATTTCCAATCCATCTCTATAACTGATGTCAATTATTCCTGGACAGAGTCTTGGTAGCGTTTTCTGGATGCTCTCTACTATAATTTCCTGGTTTTAAAATGTGGTGCTCGATTCTTGGGAAAATGTTTTAGTTCAGGTTCAACTAATTGAAGCAAGATGGCAACAGCAAATCAGCGCAGCATGCAGGCTCCTCAGTCGAGGAGCTCCTCATTTACCTCGTCTCCTTTTTTTATTTTCTCTGCTTTTCTATCATCTTGCCTTTTCTAACTTCTTCGGCAGAAGACATCTTCTCCTGGCCCAGGCCAGAGAAGTGGAGGCAGTCTCAGCCTGGTGTGGCAGTCTCAGCCTGGCGCTGTGCTGACCTCATCTCAGAGAGGACAATCTGAGGTTGGCATGGCAATCTCCAGGTTCGGCGAGCCTGTCCAAGTGTGAAAATTTTACCTGTGTGCATGGCGTGGTAGTCTTCTTCCACTGCAGCTTCCACATTTTCTAGAGGCCTGGCGTGTAGTGTTGAGGCCTCTTTCCAGTGTTATATTCCACTCTGGAGCAGTGGTCTCCCCATGTGGGGCTCTTGGTGCAGAGGGGCAGTCTCTGCTTGGTGAGGTGGTCTCCAGGTTTGGTGATCTTGAGCTAGCATGGAGATCTTCTTTGGCAGCGACTTCAGCATATTTCAATGTACATCATCTCTCATCCATCTGAAATTGATCTGAGATTAATTCTGTCTTAACTTTCACTTTTTTCTTATCTATGACTTGTATCGTCAATACTTGGGGTGCCCTGATATGGTGATTTATAAAGGTTTATTGTGACAATAAACTGCTATTGTATTCTCAATCCTCCTCTGAGTTTGGTCCACAGGGTTTCACCTGTTAAAGCCACACAGAAAACGTTGCAAACAAAACAAAGAACTGCGAGTACTAAAAAATCTTAAACAAAAACAGAAATAGCTGGAGATACTCAGCAGGTCTGGCAGCTGGAAGTCGAGTCAACGTTTCAACCGGCTTCTGTAACAAAAAGATACCGTTTTCTCCCGGAATTTGACTCAAAATCAGGGACGCCGCCCACTCCTGCAGCTCAGACCAATTATCCAGCGCCACATCTAACTTATTCCCGTTTCCCTCCCCCCAAAACCAAAACAAAGCCCCGTATCCTCTCATTCAGAAACAAGCCCCGGCAAAAGCCCTGCGCTCAGAGCCGCCCTCAGATTTGGCTCCGCCCCCTCCCCCGACAACTCGCCCCCTTCACGATGACACGCAACGCCTGCAGGAACCGCCCCATCCACAGACCCCGCCCCCATCTACGTGACGCGGCCCAAACACCGAGCCCCTCCACCCAGCAGGAACGCCCACTCCGCGGCGACCCGCCCACTTCAATCTTCTGGGTTGCGACTTTTCTTCGGCCGCGCCTCCTCTATTCTCCCATCAGAGGGCAGAGTGAGCTGAGCATGCGTGGTCTAGATGCAGCCGTGAGAGCTCAGTGCGGAGGCGCCGAGAAAGAGCGTCCAGTGCGTGTTCGGGGCGAAAGGCAGCAGCAGGGGCGGAAATTATCCGAGAACTAACGGTAGGTGGCCTGCAATCCGGGAAAGAAAGTACCTACATTACCGATGGGAATACACAATAAACCAGACAGCATTAGGATAGACGGGCAGGAGGCCGGGAGAGCACAATGATCCAGGCAGCATCAGGATAGACAGGCAGCAGGCTGGGACAAACACAACAAACCCGGCAGCATCAGGATACACAGGTAAGAGGCTCGGACAAACACGGCAGTATCAGGATAGACAGGCAGGTCACTGGGAGAAACACAGCCAACCAGGCAGCATCAGGATAGGCAAGCAGAGGGCTGGGCGAACACAACGATCCAGGCAGCATCAGGGTAGACAGGCAAGAGGCTGGGACAAACACAACAAACCAGGCACCATCAGGATAAGCAGGCAAGAGGCTGGGAGAACAAAACAGACCAGGCAGCATCATGGCAGACAGGCAGAAGTTTGGGACAAATACAACAAACCAGGTAGTATCAGGATAGACAGGCAGGATGCTGGGGGGACACAGCAAACCAGGCAGCATGAGGATAGACAAGCAGGGAGGCTGGGTGAACGCAGTAAACCAGGCAGCAATAGACAATAGGTGCAGGAGTAGGCCATTCTGCCCTTCGAGCCTGCACCACCATTCATTATGATCATGGCTGATCATCCTCAATCAGTATCCTGTTCCTGCCTTATCTCCATAAACCTTGATTCCTCTATCCAACTCTGTCTTGAAAGTATCCAGAGACTGGGCCTCCACTGCCTTCTGGGGCAGAGCATTCCACACACCCACCAGGTGAAGAAGTTCTCCTCATCTCTGTCCTAAATGGCCTACACCTTATTTTTAAGCTGTGCCTCTGGTTCGGGACTCACCTATCAGTGGAAACATGTTTCCTGCCTTCAGAACGTCCAATCTTTTAATAATCTTATACGTCTCAATCAGATCCCCTCTCAGTCTTCTAATCTCAAGGGTATACAAGCCCAGTCGCTCCAATCTTTCAACATAAGATAGTCCCGCCATTCCAGGAATTGATCTCGTGAACCTACGCTGCACTCCCTCAATAGCCAGAATGTCTTTCCTCAAATTTGGAGACCAGAACTGCACACAATACTCCAGGTGTGGTCTCACCAGGGCCCTGTACAGCTGCAGAAGAATGTCTTTGCTTCTATACTCAATCCCTCTTGTTATGAAGGCCAGCATGCTATTACCTTTCTTTACTACCTGCTGTACCTGCATGCTTACCTTCACTGACTGGTGTACAGATCTCTTTGTACTGCCTCTTTACCTAACTTAGGTGGTAATCTGCCTTCCTGTTCTTGCCACCAAAGTGGATAACCATATGTTTATCTACATTAAACTGCATCTGCCATGCATCTGTCCACTCACCTAACCTGTCCAGGTCACCCTGTAATCTCCTAACATCCTCCTCACATTTCACACTGCCACCCAGCTTTGTATCATCAGCAAATTTGCTAATGTTACTATTAATACCATCTTCTATATCATTAATATATATTGTAAAAAGCTGCGGTCCAAGCACTGATCCCTGTGGTACCCCACTGGTCACCGCCTGCCATTCTGAAAGGGAGCCGTTTATCACTACCCTTTGTTTCCTGTCAGCCAACCAATTTTCAATCCAAGTCAGTACTTTGCCCCCAATACCATGCACCCTAATTTTGCTCACTAACCTCCTCTGTAGGACTTTATCAAAGGCTTTCTGAAAGTCCAGGTACACTACATCCACTGGATCTCCCTGTCCATCTACAGAGTTACATCCTCAAAACATTCCAGAAGATTAGTCAAGCATGATTTCCCCTTCATAAATCCATGCTGACTCTGACCTATCCTGTTACTGCTATCCAGATGTGTCGTAATTTCATTCTTTATAATTGACTCCAGCATCTTTCCCACCACTGAGGTCAGACTAACTGGTCTATAATTTCCTGCTTTCTCTCTCGGTCCTTTCTTAAAAAGTGGGACAACATTAGCCACCCTCCAATCCACAGGAACTGATCCTGAATCTATTGAACTCTGAACAAAAATCACCAATGCATCCACGATTTTTAGAGCCACCTCCTTCAGTACCCTGGGATGTAGACCATCAGGCCCCAGGGACTTATCAGCCTTCAGACCTAACAGTCTCTCCAACACCAATTCCTGGCAAATATAAATTCCCTTCTGTTCAGGTCCTTCAGCCACTGTTACCTCTGGGAGATTGCTTGTGTCTTCCCCAGTGAACACAGATCTGAAGTACCAATTGAACTCTTCTGCCATTTCTTTGTTCCCCGTAATATATTCTCCTGCTTCTGTCTTCAACGGCCCAATTTTAGGCTTAACCATTTTTTTCCCTTTCACATACCTAAAAAAGCTTTTACTATCCTGCTTTATATTTTTGGCAGTTTACCTCCGTACCTCATTTTTCTCTGCGTATTTCCTTCTTAGTAATCCTCTGTTGTTCTTTAAAAGCTTCCCAGTCCTCCATTTTCCCACTCAACTTTGCTATGTTATACTTTTTCTCTTTTGACTTTATATGTTTCTTAACTTCCCTCGTCAGTCACGGCCACCCCTGCCTCCTCATAGGATCTTTCTTCCTTTTTGGAATGAACTGATCCTGCATCTTCTGCATTATACACAGAAATATCTGCCATTCTTCCTCCACTGTCATCCCTGCTAAGGTATTGCACCATTGAACTTTGGCCAGCTCCTCCCTCATAGCTCCATAGTTTCCTTTATTTAACTGAAATATTGTCACTACCGATTGTACCGTCTCCCTTTCAAATTGCAGATTGAAGCTTATTGTATTATGGTCACTACCTCCTAATGGTTCCTTCACTTTGAGGTCCCTGATCAATTCTGGTTCATTGCACAATACCAGATCCAGAATTGCCTTCTCCCTGATAGGCTCCAGCACCAGCTGTTCTAAGAATCCATCTCAGAGTCACTCTACAAAGTCTCTTTCTTGAGGTCCAATACCATCCTGATTCTCCGAGTCTATCTGCATGTTGAAATCCCCCATAACAACTGCAGTAACATCTTTGCGACAGACCAATTTTAGCTCCTTATTCAACTTACACCCTACATCCATATTATTATTTGAGGGCCTGTAGATAACTCCCAAGAGGGTCTTTCTACCCTTAGAATTTCTCAGCTCTATCCATACTGACTCTACATCCCCTGATTCTAGGTCCCCCTGCACAAGGGACTGAAAATCATCCCTTACCAACAAGGCCACCCAATCCTCTCTGTCCGTCAGTCTGTCCTTACAATAGCACGTATAGCCTTGAATATTCATTTCCCAGCGTCAGGACAAACAGGCAGGAGGCTGGGAACACAAGCAGGCAGCATCAGGATACACAAGCAAGAGACTAGGACAAACACAGCAAACCAGGCAGCATCCAGATAAACAGGCAAGAGCTGGGAGGACACAATTAACCAGGCAGCATCATGGCAGACAGGCAAGAGGCTAGGAGGACACAACAAACCAGGCAGCGTCAGGATAGACTGGGAGGAGGCTGGGAGGACACAGCAAACCAGGCAGCATCAGGATAGACAGGCAGGAGGTTGGGAGAACACCGCAAACCAGGCAGCGTCGAGATAGACAAGGAGGAAGTTGGGAGAACACAACATGACCGTGCAGTACAGGTTCTTCTGCCCTCGATGTTGTGCCGATCTGTGGAACCAATCTGCAGCCCGTCTATTCTACAATATTCCATTTTCATACATATGTTTATCTAATGACCATTTAAGCACCCTTAAAGTTGGCGGGTCTACTACTGTTGCAGGCAATACATTCCATGCCCCTACTACTCTCTGAGTAAAGAAACTATTTCTGACATCTGCCCTTTATCTGTCACCGCTCAATTCAAAGCTCTGTCTCCTCGTGCTAGCCATTACCATCCGAGGAAAATGGCTCTCACTGTCCACCCTACCCATCACTGTGATTATCTTATATGTCTCAAGTAAGTCACCTCTCACATTCTCTCTGTTGAAAACAGCCTTAAGTGTCTCAACCTTTCCTCATAAGCCTTCCCTTCATACCAGGTAACATGCTAGTAAATCTCCTCTGCACCCTTTCGAAAGCTTCCACATTCTCCCTATAATGCAGTGACCAGAACTGTATGCAATATTCTGTGTGGTCGCACCAGAGTTTTGCACCGTTGCAGCATAACCTCGTGGCTGCCAAACCCAATCCCTCTACCAATAAAAGCTAATACATCGTATGCTTTCTGAACAACCCTATCAAACTGGGTGGCACCTTTGAGGTATCTATGTACATGTACACTGAGATCTCTGTGCTCATTTACACCACCAAGAATTTCACCATTAGCTCTGTACTCTTTATTCCGATTACTCCTTCCAAAGTGAATCACCTCAAACATTTCCACATTAAACTGCATTTGACGCCACACAGCCCAGCTCTGCAGCTTATCAATGTCCCTCTGTAACCCTTTAGAACTGTCAACAAATCCACTGACCTTAGTGTCATCTGCAAATTTACTAGCCCATCATTCTCTGCCCTCATCCAGGTTATTTATAAAAATGACAAATAGCAGTGGCCCCAAAACAGATCCTTGTGGTATACTACTAGTTACAATAAACAAGGCAGCACCATGTTAGACAAGCCAAAAGCTGGGAGACCACAGGAAACTAGGCAGCATCAGTACCAGAAGGCAGGAGTTGGGACAAACATAACAAAACAGGCAGCATCAGGATAGATAGGCAGAAGGCTGGGAGAACACAGGAAACCAGGCAGTATCAGGATAGACAGCCAGACGCTGGGAGAATGCAATGGAAAAAGACAATGTTGTCAAGGAGAATACTGAGAAAAGGGCCACTAGAGTGGATGGGATTGAGGTTAACAAGGAGGAGGTGTTAGACATTCTGGAAAGTGTGAAAATAGGTAAGTCCCCTGGGCATGATAGGATGTATCCTAGGATTCTCTGGGAAGCCAGGGAGGAGATTGCCAAACCTTTGGCTTTGATCTTTATGCCATCATTGTCTACAGGAGTAGTCCCAGAAGACTGGAGGATAGCAAGTGTTGTTTCCTTATTCAAGAAGGGGAGTGGAGACAACCCTGGTCATTTTGACCAGTGAGCCCTACTTTGGTTGTGGGGAAAGTGTTGGAAAAGGTTATAAGAGGTAGGATTTATAATCATCTCTATAGGAATAAGTTGATTAGGGATAGTCAACACAGTTTTGTGAAAGGTCGGTTGTGCCTCACAAACCTTATTGAGTTCTTTGAGAAGGTGACTAAACAGGTGGATGAGGGTAAAGCAGTTGATGTGATCTCACTGGATTTCAGTAAAGTTTGATCAGGTTCCCCATGGTAGGCTATGCACAAAACATGGACACATCTGATTGAGGGCGATTTAGCAGTTTGGATCAGAAATCGGTTCGCTGAAAGGAGACAGAGGGTGGTGATGGTTAATGGGAAATATTTATCCTGGAATTCAGTTATGAGTGGTGTACCATAAGGATCTGTTTTGGGTCCACTGCTGTTTGTCATTTTTATAAACGACCTGGATGAGGGCGTAGAGGGATGAGTTACTAAATTTGCGGAAGACACTAAGGCCACAGTTGTGGATAGTGCCGAAGGATGTTCTTGGTTACAGAAGGACATAGGCTGCGGAGCTGGGCTGAGAGGTGGCAAATGGAGGTTTAATGCAGAAAAGGTGTGAGGTGATTCACTTTGGAAGGAGTAACCAAGAATGCAGAGTATTGGGAGAATGGTAAGATTCTTGGTAGTGCAGGTGAGCAGAGAGATCTCGGTGGTCATGTACATAGATCCCTCAAAGTTTCCACCCATGTTGATAGGGCTGTTAAGAAGTCATACAGTGTGTTAGCTTTTATTAGGAGAGGGATTGAGTTTTGGAACCATGATGTCATGCAGCAAATGTACAAAACTCTTGTGAGGCTGTATTTAGAGTATTGCATGCAGTTCTGGTCACCACATTGTAGGAAGGACATGGAAGCTTTGGAAAGGGTTCACAGGAGAGTTACTACAATGTTGCCTGGTGTGGGGAGATGGTCTTACGAGGAAAGGTTGAGGGATTTGAAAATGTTTCATTAGAGAGAAGAAGGTTGAAAGATATTGAGACAAATAAGATAATCAGATGGTTTGGTAAGGTGCACAGTGAGAGTCTTTTTCCTAGGATGATGATGGCTAGCACAAGGGTCATAGTTTCAAATTGAGGGGAGATAGATTTAGGACAGATGTGAGAGGTAGTCTCTCTTTACTCAGAGAGTAGTAAGGGCGTGGAACTCACTATTTGCAACAGTTGTAGACTCACCAAACTTATGGGCATTTAACTGGTCATTGACTAGGCATAGGGACGAGAATGGAATAGTATAGGTTAGATAAGCTTTGGATTGGTTTCACAGGACTGCGCAACATCGATAGCCGAATGGTCTGTACTGTGCTGTTATGTTCTATGTTCTAACACAGGAAACCAGGCAGCATCAGGATAGACAGGCAGGGGGCTGGGAGAACAAAGGAAACTCTGCAGCATCAAGATAGACAGGCAGGAGGCTTGGAGTACACAGGAAACCCTGCAGCACTGGGAGGTAGAGAAGTCGATATTTCTTCAGGAATGGACGTGGGTGTGAGGATGTGGGTTGGGAGGAATTGCAGATACAGGAGGAGGGTTTGGTTGGAGAGAGGGGTGGAATGGTGAGTTGATGATAGCTGAACACAGGTAGAGTTGCTCAGACATGTTGGAGAGGAAGGTGGGATGGGGAATCGCAATGGGTAGTGACCAGGAGGTCAGGCTGGCCCATGTGCCCTGCTTCGAGGCTTGATGAAATATTCCCCTAGTTTATGTTTGGTCTCATGGATGTCGAGTAAACCGCATCAGGAGCACTAGGTGACCTCTAACCTAGCTTTATCCAGTGCTCCTGACCTGCCGGTCACTGCCTAATTCAATTCTCTTTCCCATTCCAACGGGTCCATCCCCAGCCTCCTCCACTGCCATAGTGCAGCAGACTGCAAATTGGAGTAACAATACCTCATCTTCCACCTGGACAGCCTACAGCACGGAGGACTCAACATTGAGTTCTCCAATTTCAAATAACCTCGCCTCCCTTTCCAGCCTGTCCAAATGAAGGGCCAAATGACCTATTCTTGTTGCTGAACTGTGTTTTCTGGTGTATCTGTGTGTAGCTTCATGAGAATAGGGCCAGTGAAGTGAAGAGGGAGTCTCACCAGTGAGAAGACAATCCAAGATCGTTGTAGGAGATCAAAGAAAAAATGAAAAAACACAATGAATTCAGGAAATGTCTACTATGCCAGTTATTCTAACCTATGAGAAAATGTAGACTTTCCAGTAAAATGTTTGAATTTTGTTGCAAATTGTCTATTTCTAAAAGAAAACATGATGCCACTAATTCTAACTATGGAAAGTCTAACTGTTACAATAGAAATTTCTGGAGAAACTCTGTAGAATCTGTGGCAGCATCTGTGCAGAGAAAGCAGAGTTTCTCCATCAATTTCTGTTTTAGTTTCAGATTTCCAGCATATGCAGTTGTTTGTTTTAATCAAATGGAATCTCTGTATTACTTTTCATTATCTATGATCCCGTGTTACAAATGCATCATAGAGTAGCCTTCCTTATTTTCCCAGTTGCTCCATTCTTTATTTTCTTTTCAAATTCATTCTAACCTGTAATATTTAACACCCAGTTATGACCAGCTTGTAGCCAGATCCTCTATGATGTCGCTGTCACATCATTGAAGCTGCATTTTGATCTTCAACATCAGTCCATTTGTGTATTTAACTCTGTCAGTCTATAAACCTCTCTCTCAGGCATGAGACCTTACCGTGTTCTTCAGTCCCAATACTGCATTTTTCACAGTTTGAATTCTCATTTCTCTTATATGTCACTATCATTTTGATGCTGTACCTTCACGCTGGATGTGATGACATACTGACTGTGGAATAGAGGGAGTTAGCTACACTTCACCTCAGGCTGATGAGTGACCACATTCCCTTTTGCTTCCTACAAGAACTGACTGTGTGCAAGAAAAAGAATGACTCTAGTAATTTAAGATCAGGTGAAATGAAAGATCTCCAACTGTCCATTTCTCCACATGTAGTTGTCTATGTGAGACAGTATAGGTATCTGCCAGATTTGCTGTCTTCACTGGTGTTGAATATTTGATGTATGTCTAAATAATTTATAAATTTAAAAGATTGCTTTTTGAATTGTTGTGGTCATAAGTTCTCAAAAGAAATTCTCTGACGACTTCTCTAACCGCTGATCCCATTTCATCTGCCCAGCTGCCTTCTGAAATGAGAAAAAAATATGTTGTGGTTTTGTTCGCCGAGCTAGGAATTTGTGTTGCAGACATTTCGTCCCCTGTCAAGGTGACATCCTCAGTGCTTGGGAGCCTCCTGTGAAGCGCTTCTGTGATCTTTCCTCCGGCATTTGTAGTGGTTTGAATCTGCCGCTTCTGGTTGTCAGTTCCAGCTGTCCGTTGCAGTAGCCGGTATATTGGGTCCAAGTCGATGTGCTTATTGTTTGAATCTGTGGATGAGTGTCATGCCTCTAGGAATTCCCTGGCTATTCTCTGTTTGGCTTGTCCTATAATAGTAGTGTTGTCACAGTCGAATTCATGTTGCTTGTCATCTGCTTGTGTGGTTACTAAGGATAGCTGGTTGTGTCGTTTCGTGGCTAGTTGGTGTTCATGGCTGTGGATCGTTAGCTGTCTTCCTGTTTGTCCTGTGTAGTGTTTTATGCAGTCCTTGCATGGGATTTTGGACACTGCATTGGTTTTGCTCATGCTGGGTATCGGGTCCTTCGTTCTGGTGAGTTGTCTGAGAGTGGCTGTTGGTTTGTGTGCTGTTATGAGTCCTAGTGGTCGCAGTAGTCTGGCTGTCATTTCGGAAATGCTCCTGATGTATGGTAGTGTGGCTAGTCCTTTGGGTTGCGGCATGTCCTCGTTCCGTTGTCTTTCCCTTAGGCATCAGTTGATGAAATTGCGCGGGTATCCGTTTTTGGCGAATACATTGTATAGGTGTTCTTCTTCCTCTTTTTGCAGTTCTGGTGTACTGCAGTGTATTGTGGCCCTTTTGAAGAGTGTCTTGATGCAACTTCTTTTGTGTGTGTTGGTGTGGTTGCTTTCATAGTTCAAGACTTGGTCTGTCTGCGTGGCTTTCCTGTATATCTTTGTGGTGAATTCTCGGTTCAGTGTTCTCTGTACCATCACGTCTAGGAATGGGAGTTGGTTGTCCTTTTCTTCCTCTCTAGTGAATCGGATTCCTGTGAGTGTGGCATTGATGATCCGGTGTGTGTTCTCTATTTCTGTGATTTTAATGATTACAAAGGTGTCATCCACATATCTGACCCAGAGTTTGTGTTGAATTTGCGGTAAGACTGTTTGTCCTAATCTTTGCATTGAGTCCAGAGATGGGTGAGCCCATGGTGTGCCATTGATTTGTTTATATTTGGTTGTTGAATGTGAAGTGTGTTGTGAGGCACAGGTCCAGTTGTTTGAATATGCCGTCTTTGTTCATAGGTTCAACGTCCTGTTGTCTATTCTGTATGTCCAGCAGGTTGGCTATTGTTTCTCTGGCTAAAGTTTTGTCGATAGAGGTGAACAGTGCAGTTACATCGAATGAGACCATGGTTTCTTCCTTGCCAATGTGTATATTTCTGATTAGGTTAGATTACTTACAGTGTGGAAACAGGCCCTTTGGCCCAACAAGTCCACACCTACCCACCGAAGCGCACCCACCCAGACCCATTCCCCTACATTTACTCCTTCACCTAACACTACGGGCAATTTAGCGTGGCCAATTCACCTAACCTACACATTTTTGGACTGTGGGAGGAAACCGGAGCACCTGGAGGGAAACCCACGCAGACACGGGGAGAATGTGCAAACTCCACACATTCAGTCATCTGAGGCGGGAATTGAACCCGGGTCTCTGGCGCTGTGAGGCAGCAGTGCTAACTACTTGATGTCCAAGAATTCCTGTGTTGATTGTATAGAGTGTCTGGATCTGCGGATCAGGTGTTTTAGTTTCTGCTGTAGTTCTTTAGCCAGTTTGTGTGATGGTGTCCCTGGTAGTGATACGATGTGTCTGAGTGGGATGTCTGGTTTGTGCACTTTAGGTATTCCATAGAATCTGGGGATGTTGTTGCTTTCAGGTTTCAGTATTTGTAGGTCAAACCTGGTTATCTGTCCGTTTCTTTTGTAGGTTCCTCAGTGTGTTGTTTATCCTATTGGTAAGCTGTGGGGTGTCGTCAAACTTCCTCTTTTGATGGGTGTTGGTATCTGCAAGTAGTTGTTGCGCTTTTTGGATGTAGTCTGTTTTGTCCAGGATGACCGTCATTCTGCCTTTGTCTGCTGGTAGTATGATTATGTTCTGATTGTTTCTTACTGATTTAAGTGCTTCACTCTCCTTGGTGTTGAGGTTATGTGTTTGTCTTTTCCTTGTTATCAGAGGTAGGATACTTTGTCTCACTGTTTGTTGTGACTCTTCTGTCAGTCCATTGTTCCTGAGTGTGCATTCTAGTGCTGCTAGGAAGTCTGCTGTCTTGGCATCCCTGTGGTTATAGTTGAGTCCCTTGGCCAGTATTGTTCTTTCCGTGTCTGTGAACTGTCTGTGGTAGCCTGTGTGAGCCGAACTGACAGCCAGACAACTTCGACCACTAGGACTCATAACAGCACACAAATCAACAGCCACTCTCAGACAACAATTTACTAGAACGAAGGACCCGATACCCACCAAACAGAGAACAGCCAGGGAATTCCTGGAGGCATGGCGCTTATCCACAGATTCAATCAATAAGCACATCGACCTGGACCCAATATACCGGACAGCTGGAACTGACAACCGGAAGCGGCAGATTCAAACCACTACAAATGCTGGAGGAAAGATCGCCGAGGCGCTTCATAGGAGGCTCCCAAGCACTGAAGATGTCACCTAGACAGGGGACGAAATGTCTGCAACACAAATTCCCAGCTTGGCGAACAGAACCACAACAAGCACCCGAGCTACAAATCTTCTCACAAACTTTGAGAAAAAAATATGTTTAGATTCCATCCTTTTAAACTTGGCTGTGAAGCATAATTTTCTGGCTAAATCAGAATCATCTTTCAGGCTGCAGCCTTTTTCTTCCTTCTCTGTTCTAAACCTTCTTCTGACATACTCATGTTCTCCAGATTCCTTGTCTCTTCGGATGGAAGTTTACTTTTTTAATCCATCCCATTTTACATTTCTCTCTGCTTTCTCTCTCCTCTCTCTCCATTATTCCCTGCTTTTCATTGTCTTCTCATTCCGTTACATGCTGTTTTTCATTTTCTTCAATTGTAAATTTTATTTTTATATCTCTTTATTGAATTCCTGTCATTTTTTGTTTATAACTATCATCAGCCAATTCCAACAGTGATATTGCTGGTTCTAAGTTTCCTCTCTCCCAATTCTAAATGTTGTGTAGTGACTTGAGCTATCTCATCCTCACACAATCCTATTCTTTCCTTTACCTTCAATTTTTATGTTAACTCTCAGTTTAGCTTTCATCAAAGATTTTAAATAATCCACTGTTGAATCTCCCATTTCCAGTAAACTCTGAGCCACATCTAAAGCTACTGGTAAGTTTTATGCAATACATTTCGCCATGTTTCTTGTTAAAGAGTCGTTCTGTGGCTGTTACTTTAGCAAGAAATTCACAGGTCCCTTTCAAGTCAATGAACTAAAAAAATCCCATCAAGAGCCGTCAGTAGTATGTAGTCGCTCACTGAAACAAAAGTGTACAGCGCTGCAGATTTTGCTATACCAATAAAATTGAAATTTATTAGCAAAAGTGAATCAACTAAAGCATTTACTTATAATACAATTTCAAATGTTTTATTTTGAAAGCCGCATAAACGTATAATCCCACAAGTCCCAAAAACTCAGCTCTAAGTTGGAAAGAAAAGCAGGGTTTTGTACAATACCCAACATACCATTCATTGAAACTTCAAAACTGGGAGGGGAATGGGCCATTCAGTTTTTGAATCTTCTCTGTATTCCATGTGATCATGACTGATCCTCCTCTTAATACCACATTCCTGCTTTCTCCCCCACTCCTTGAAGCCTTTAAAATCTAAACATTCTTGAATATGTTCAGTGACTTGACTTCATGGCCTTCTGTGGGAGAAAATTCCACAAGTTTAAAATCCTTTTGGTGAATAAATTTCCCTTATCTCAATCCTAAATGGCCTACCCTGTATCCTAAGACTTGTGCAGTAGTCACACCAGAGTCCCTGTGTCTACACCTTGGTAGGTTTAACATACTTTCATGGCTTTAATAATAGCTGGACTGGAACTGTAGAGCTTCTCCCTGGAGCTATTAAATACCTGGCCTTAAATATACTCAGGAGGAAGTGAGGACTGCAGATGCTGGAGATCAGAGTTGAAAAGTGTGGTGCTGGAAAAGCGCAGCAGGCCAGGCAGCATCCGCGGAGTAGGAGAATCGACATTTCAGGCATAAGCCCTGAAGAAGGGCTTATGCCCGAAACGTCGATTCTCCTGCTCCTCAGATGCTTAAATATACTCAGCTTTAAGTAACCACTTCTGGGTTTAATCACGACGCTTGTGGTATGAGACAAACACTAATTGCTTATTCTAAGGTTATCTAGTTTATTATATCTCTATCTCTCTTTGAAGCACTATACTGCACAGCCATCCTATTTCAACCACTTCACAAGACTACTCAAGGTAAAACTGAAACCTAAAGTCTCCCTTTCTCGGCAATGGGTGTTTCCCTTAAGCGTATTTTTTTTACAAAAATACTTTTTTTTAGAAAAATTTCTGAAAGTCTCTATCAAATCTTAAGGCCCCATTATTTTCCTTGCTGGATCACAAAACAATCTAAGAAAAGTCCTTAGTTGGTAGGATTAGGGAAAACCCAAAGGCTTTCTATAGGTATGTCAGGGATAAAAGGATGACTAGGGTAGGTATCGGTCCAATCAAGGATAGTAGTGGGAAGTTGTGCCAGTAGCAGTGGTGGACTCTCCCTCTTTATGGTCTTTTAAGCGGGCATTGGATAAGCATATGGAGATTATTGGGCTAGTGTAGGTTAGGTAGGCTTCGGTCGGCGCAACATCGAGGGTCGAAGGGTCTGTACTGTGCTGTATTTTTCTATGTTCTATGTTCTATGAACAAAGAACCCACTAGTGATGCACACAAGTGCATTCAGGCTACAGTCAGGCGTCAAAATACTATTTTGAAGTAAATCACCGTGGCTACAATATATTAGAGTCATAGAGATGTACAGCATGGTAACAGACCCTTTGGTCCAACTAGTCCGTGCTGACCAGATATCCCAACCTAATTTAGTCCCATTTGACAGTACTTAGCCCATCTCTCTCTAAACCCTTTCCATTCATATACCCGTCCAGATACCTTTTAAATGTTACAATTGTACCAGCCTGCACCATTTCATCTGAGCTCATTCCATACACGTATTACCCTCTGCGTGAAAAAGTTGCCCCTTAAGTCTCTATTATATCTTTCCCCTCTCATCCTAAACCTATGACCTCCAGCTTTGGACTTCCCCACACCAGGGAAAAGACTATTTATCTTATCCATTCCCCTCATGATTTTATAAACCTCTGAGGTCAGCCCTCAGCCTTCAACACTCCAGGGAAAACAGCCCCAGCCTATTCAACCTCTCCCTTTAGCCAAATCCTCCAACTCTGGCGACATCCTTGTAAATCTTTTCTGAATCCTTTCAAGTTTCACAACATCCTTCGAATAGGAAGGAGACCAGAACTGAATGTTATATTACAAACGTGGTCTAACCAACATCCTGTACAGCTGCAACATGACCTCCCAACGCCTGTACTCAATGCTCTGACCAATACCAAAGGCCTTCTTCACTATCCTATCTACCTGTGACTCTACTTTCAAGGAGCTATGAACCTGCACTCCAAGAATTCTTTGTTCAGCAACACTTCCTAGGACCTTACCATTAAGTGCATAAGTCCTGCTCTGATTTGCTTTCCCAAAATGCAGCACCTCGCATTTATCTAAATTCAACTCCATATGCCACTCCTCAACCCATTGGCCCATCTGATCAAGATCCCATTGTAATCTGAGGTAACCTTCTTCGCTGTCCACCACACCTCCAATTGTGGTGTCATCTGTAAACTTACTAACTACACCTCCTATGTTCATTTATAGAAATGTCAAAAAGTAGTGGACCCAGCACTGATCCTTGTGGCACTCCACTGATCACAGACCTCCAGTCTGAAAAACAACCCTCCCACCACCACCAGTCTTCTACCTTCGAGCCAGTTCTGTATCCAAATGGTGAGTTCTCTCTGCATTCCATGAGATCTAACTTTGATAACCAGTATCCCATGGGGAACCTTGTCGAACACCATACTGCAGTCCATATAGATCATGTCCACTGCTCTGCCCTCATCAATCCTCTTTGTTATTGTGAGACATGATTTCCCACTCATAAAACCAGATTTATGATCCATAATCAATCCTTGCCTTTTCAAATATGTATAAATACTGTCCCACAAAATTCCCTCCAACAACTTGCCCACCACCGATATCAGTCTCACCGGTCTATAGTCCCCTGGCTTGTCCTTGCCACCTTTCTTAAATAATGGCCAAACTCCAGTCTTCTGGCATCTCACCTGTGACAAATGATACAAATGTCTCAGCAAGGGCCCCAGCAATCACTTCCCTAGCTCCCCAAAGAGTTCCAGAGCACCTAATCAGGTCCTTGGGATTTATCCATCTTTGTGTTTGAAGATATCCAGCACTTCCTCCTCTGTAATTTTTTAAGATGTCACCATCTATTTCCCCACAATCTATATCTTCCATGTGCTTCTCCACAGAATATACTGTTGCAAAATACTCATTTAGTATCTCCTGCAGCTCCACACAAAGGCTGCTTGCTGATCTTTGAGGGCCCCTATTCGCTCCCTAGTTACCTTTTGTCCTTGATGTATTTGTAAAAACCCTTTGGATTCTCCTTAGTACTATTTGCCAAAGCTGTCTCATGTCCTGTTTTTGCCCTTCAGATTTTCCTCTTAAGTATACTTCCACTGCCTTTATATTCTTCTAAGGATTCACTTGATCTCTCCTGTCGATACCTTCTTTTTCTTAACCAAACCCTCAATTTCTCCAGTCATCAGCTTTCCGTACACCTACCAGCCTTCCCTTTCACCCAAACAAGAATATACTGTCTCTGGACTCTCGTTATCTCATTTCTAAAGGCTTCCCATTTTCCAGTCATCCATTTACCTGTGAGCATCTGCCCCCAATCAGCTTTTGAAAGTTCTTGCCTAATACTGTCAAAATTTAGAATTTCAACTGTTAGATCTGCTCTATCCTTTTCCATCAAAACTTTAAAACTAATACAATTCTGGTCGCATGCCCCAAAATGCTCCCCAACTGACACCTCAGTCACCTGCTCTGCCTTATTTCCCAAGAGTAGGTCAAGTTTTGTATCTTCTCTAGTAGATATATCCACATACTGAATCAGAAAATTTTCTTGTACACTCTCAACAAATTCCTCACACCCTCTAAACTCTTAACACTGTGGCAGTCCCAGCCCATGGGTTTGGAAAGTTAAAATCCCCGACCATAACTATTCTATTGTACTTACAGATAGCTGAAATCTCCTTGCAAATTTATTTCTCATTTCCGGCTGACCATGAGGGGGTGGTCTACAATACAATCCCAATAAAGTGACCGCCCCTTTCTTATTTCTCAGTTCCACCCAAATAACTTCCCTGGATGTAGTTCCGGGAATATGTTCCCTAAGTACAGCAGTAATGCTATCCCTTATCAAAAACGTCACTCCCCCTCCTCTCTTGCCTCCCTTTATGTCTTTCCTATAATATTTATACCCTGGGACATTAAACTGCCAGTCCTGTCCATTCTTGAGCCACGTTTCTAAAATTACAAAGATATTCCAAACCCATGTTCCTAACCATACCCTGAATTAATCTGCCTTCCCTGTTCCTCCTCTTGCATTGAAGTAAATGCAGTTTAATTTATCAGTCCTATCTTTTTCTCTGCTTTGTCCCTGCCTGCCCTGACTGTTTGACTCGCTTCTTTTCTCAACTGTATCAGTGTCAGATTGATCTCTTTCCTCACTATCTCCCTGAGTCCTGTCTCCCTCTTAGTTTCAATCCTCCTGAGCAGCTCCAGCAAATCTCCCTGCCAGGATATTTGTCCTCTTCCAATTCAGGTGCAATCCATCTTTCTTGTACAGGTTACTTCTACCCCAGAAGGGGTTCCAATAATCCAAAAATGTCAATACTTCTCCCATACACCAGCTCCTCAGCCACCCGTTCATCTGCTCTATTCTCCTATTCCTACCCTCACTAGCTCGTAGCACTGGGAGTAATCCAGATATTACTACCATCAAGGACCTTTTTTTTTAAAAAAATTCCTGCTGAACTTTCTGTATTCTCCCTTCAGGATCTCAACCTTTTCCCTTCTATTTCATTGGTACCAATGTGTACAATGACCTCCTGCTGGTCCCTCTCTACTTTATGCACCCTTTTTGTGATATCCTTGATCCTGGCACCAGGGAGGCAACACACCATTTTGATTTTTTGCTGCTGGCCGCAGCAACATCTGACTGTGCCTCTGACTAGAGAGTCCCCAATCACAATTTATTGCTTGAAACCTGAGGTACCCCTCATTACATTAGAGCCTGTCTTGATAACAGAAACGTGGCTGCTTGTGCTACATTCCCCTGAAAGTCGATCACCACCTACATTTTCCAAAACAGCATACTTGTTTGAAATGGGAACAACCACAGAAGACTCCTTTACTACCTGCCTGTCCCTCCTACCTTTCTTAGAGTTAACCCATCTACCTGACTGTATCTGTGGCTTTTCTCCCTTTCTAAAACTGCCATCCATCACACCCCCTAGCTCTTGTAAATTCCTCATTGCCTGTAACTGTTGCTCCAACCAAACCATTCGATCTGACATGATTTGCAACCAATGGCATTTATTGTAGATATAATCCTCAGTAATCCGTAAACTCTCTCAAAGCTCCCACATCCGACAAGAAGGGTAATCCAAGGTGGAGGACAGGAAAAATTTCTGGCTGTAAGAGCTGCTCCTTTTCTTGAGGTATTTTAGGTGTTGCAGATGATTTCCTCGAATTCCAGGAGCAGCAATTACTGTTTTATATGCTGTTGCATTGTTTTGGAACTTTGGAAAAAAAAGTCAAAACAACAGCAGTTTAAAAGGGAGAAGAACAGGCAAAGGAAGCACATGGTGAGGTCATTGCAGGGAGGAGAGAGAGAGAGAGAGAGAAAACCTGCACAGTTACTGCCTTTCCTGTTTGAATTTGTGTGTTGCTGGACATCGGAGTGCATCTGGGAAAATTAACAACAGTGAAATTCACAACTAATCTTGGAGGAACTGTTGGGCAAAGTTCACAGCACAGAATCAGATAAATTAATTGTTGCTTTAAGTCTGTCCAAGAGAAAGGCTGTAGTAGTGAGTATAGTGAATTCTTTTTTGATTATATGTTTTTGGAGATAAGTCTCTTGATTAAATTTAAAATATAAGCCATAGCTATTAATTTAACCTGGGGCAGTGTTTGTAGAGGAATAAGACGGTGTTATTTTCTGGGTCTGTAGATTGTGAAGGAGCAAAAATGGTCTTTGCAATCATATGTACTTCATGTCAGATGTGGGAGCTTAAAGAGAGTTTAAGGGATTATATCTGCCATAAATGCTGTTGGATGCGAATCTTATCATATCAAGTGGATCGGTTGGAGAGACAGATAGCGATGAGGGATTTGCAACAGCCACAGTATGTGATGGATGGCAGTCATAGGAAGGGGGGAAAGTCTCAGATACAGTCACATAGATGGGTTAACTCCAGGAAGGGTGAGAGAGGTCAGCACCTAGGGCAGTAGTCTTTTGTGGATATACCCATTTCAAACAGGTATGTTGCTTTGGAAAATGTAGGGGGTGATGGATTCTCAGGGGAACGTAGCACGAACAGCCAACTTTCTGTATTGAGACTGGCTCTAATGCAACAAGGGTTACGTCTGCTTCCAAGAGATCAATTGTGTTAGGGGATTCTGTAGTCAGAGGTACAGACAGACGTTTCTGTGGCCAGCAGAGAAAAGCAGGATGGTGTGTTGTTTCCCTGGTGCCAGGATCAAGGATGTCTCCGAGAGGGTGCAGAATGTTCTCATGGGGGAGAGGGGCCAGCAGGGCGTCATTGTCCACATTGGAACCAACGATATAGGAAGGGAAAAGGTTGAGATTCTGAAGGGAGATTACAGAGAGTTGGGCAGAATTTTAAAAAGGAGGTCATCAAGGGTAGTAATATCTGGATTACTCCCAGTGCTACGAGCTAGTGAGGGCAGGAATAGGAGGATAGAGCAGATGAATGCATGGCTGAGGAGCTGGTGTATGGGAGAAGGATTCACATTTTTGGATCATTGGAATCTCTTTTGGGGTAGAAATGACCTGTACAAGAAGGATGGATTGCACCTAAATTGGAAGGAGATGAATATACTGGCAGGGAAATTTGCTAGAACTGCTTGGGAGGAGTTAAACTAGTAAGGTGAGGAGGTGGGACCCAGCGAGATAGCGAGGAAAGAAATCGATCTGAGACTGGGTACAGCTGAGAACAGAAGTGAGTCAAACAGTCAGGGCAGGCAGGGACAAGGTAGGACTAATAAATTAAACTGCATTCATTTCAATGCAAGGAGCCTAACAGGGAAGGCAGATGAACTCAGGGCATGGTTCGGAACATGGGACTGGGATATCATAGCAATTACAGAAACATGGCTCAGGGATGGGCAGGACTGGCAGCTTAATGTTCCAGGATACAAATGCTACAAGAAGGATAGAAAGGGAGGCAAGAGAGGAGAGGGAGTGGCACTTTTGATAAGGGATAGCATTTCAGTTGAGCTGAGGGAGGATATTCCCGGAAATACATCCCGGGACGTTATTTGGGTGGAACTGAGAAATAAGAAAGGGATGATCACCTTATTGGGATTGTATTATAGACCCCCCAAAAGTCAGAGGGAAATTGAGAAACAAACTTGTAAGGAGATCTCAGCTATCTGTAAGAATAATAGGGTAGTTATGGTAGGGGATTTTAACTTTCCAAACATCGACTGGGACTGCCATAGTGTTAAAGGTTTAGATGAAGAGGAATTTGTTAAGTGTGCACAAGACAATTTTCTGATTCAGTATGTGGATGTACCTACAAAACCTGACCCACTCTTGGGAAATAAGGCAGGGCAGGTGACTGAGGTGTCAGTGGGGGAGCACTTTGGGGCCAGCGACCATAATTCTATTCGTTTTAAAATAGTGATGGAAAAGGACAGACCAGATCTAAAAGTTGAAGTTCTAAATTGAAGAAAGGCCAATTTTGACGGTATTAGGCAAGGACTTTCGAAAGTTGATTGGAGGCAGATGTTCACAGTTAAAGGGATGGCTGGAAAATGGGAAGCCTTCAGAAATGAGATAACAAGAATCCAGAGAAAGTATATTCCTGTTAGGGTGAAAGGGAAGATTGGTAAGTATAGGAATGCTGGATGACTAAAGAAATTAAGGGTTTGGTTAAGAAAAAGAAGGAAGCATATGTCAGGTATAGACAGGATAGATCAAGTAATCCTTAGAAGAGTATACAGAAAGTAGGAGATTCCAAAGGGTTTTTACAAATATATTACGGACAAACGGGTAACTACAGAGAGAATAGGACCCCTCAAAGATCAGCAAGGCGGCCTTTGTGTGGAGCCACAGAAAATGGGGGAGATACGAAATGAATATTTTGCATCAGTATTTACTGTGGAAAAGGATATGGAAGATATAGACTGTAGGGAAGTAGATGGTGACATCTTGCAAAATGTCCAGATTACAGAGGAGGAAGTGCAGGATGTCTTGAAATGGTTAAAGGTGGATAAATCCCCAGGACCTGATCAGGTGTTCCTGAGAACTCTGCGGGAAGATAGAGAAGTGATTGCTGGGCCTCTTGCTGAGATATTTGCATCATCAATAGTCACAGGTGATGCCGGAAGACTGGAGGTTGGCAACCGTGGTGCCACTGTTTATGAAGGGCGGTAAAGACAAGCCAGGGAACTATAGACGGGTGAGCCTGACTTCGGTGGTGGGCAAGTTGTTGGAGGGAATCCTGAGGGACTGGATGTACATGTATTTGGAAAGGCAAGGACTGATTTGAGATAGTCAACTGGGCTTTGTGCGTGGGAAATCATGTCTCATAAACTTGATTGAGTTTTTTGAAGAAGTAACAAAGACGATTGATGAGGGCAGAGCAGTAGATGTGATCTGTATGGACTTCAGTAAGGCATTCGACAAGGTTCCCCATGGGAGACTGATTAGCAAGGTTAGATCTCATGGAATAAAGGGAGAACTAGCCATTTGGATACAGAACTGGCTCAAAGGTAGAAGACAGAGGGTGGTGGTGGAGGGTTGTTTTTCAGATTGGAGGTCTGTGACCAGTGGAGTGCCACAAGGATCGGTGCTGGGCCCTCTACTTTTTGTCATATACATAAATGATTTTGATGCGAGCATAAGAGGTACAGTTAGAAGTTTGCAGATGACACCAAAATTGGAGGTGTAGTGGACAGCAAAGAGGATTATCTCAGATTACAACAGAATCTTGACCAGATGGGCCAATGGGCTGAGAAGTGGCAGATGGAGTTTAATTCAGGTAAATGCGAGGACCTGCATTTTGGGAAAGCAAATCTTAGCAGGACTTATACACTTAATGGTAAGGTCCTAGGGAGTGTTGCTGAACAAAGAGACCTTAGAGTGCAGGTTCATTGCTCCTTGAAAGTGGAATCACAGGTAGATAGGCTAGTAAAGAAGGCATTTGGTATGCTTTCCTTTATTGGTCAGAGTATTGAGTACAGGAGTTGGGAGGTCATGTTGCGGCTGTACAGGACATTGGTTAGGCCATTGTTGGAATATTGCATGCAATTCTGGTCTTCCTATCGGAAAGGTGTGGTGAAACTTGAAAGGGTTCAGAAAAGATTTTCAAGGATGTTGCCAGGGTTGGAGGGTCTGAGCTCCAAGGAGAAGCTGAATGGCTGGGGCTGTTTTCCCTGGAGCATCGGAGGCTGGGGGGGGGGGGTGAGCTTATAGAGGTTTTTAAAATTATGAGGGGCATGGATAGGATAAATAGGCAAAGTCTTTTCCCTGGGGTCGGGAAGTCCAGAACGAGAGGGCATAGGTTTAAGGTGAGAGGGGAAAGATATGACAGAGACCTAAGGGCCAACTTTTTCATGCAGAGGGTGGTATGTGTATGGGATGAGCTGCCAGAGGTGGAGGCTGGTACAATTGCAACATTTAAGAGGCATTTGGATGGGTATATGAATAGAAAGGGTTTGGAGGGATATGGGCCGGGTGCTGACAGGTGGGACTAGATTGGGTTGGGATATCTGGTCGGCATGGACCAAAGGGTCTGTTTCCATGCTGTACATCTCTATGACTCTAAGAGCATATCACTCTACTAAAGGCCATTTTGCTCCTTCTAATCTACAGACTCAGAAAATAGCACTGTCTTATTGCTGTACAAAACACAGCTCCAGGCTAACCTAATACTGATGGCTTATATTTTTTTAAATTTAATCAAGAGGTAGATCCCAATAAAAACATATAATCAAGAAATAACCCATTCTACAAACAATTGTAGATTTACAGCAAGGCTATACTTAAAACTATTCAGTTATGTTTGTGTGCTGTGACCTCTCCCAAACAGATTTCTCCCAGATCAGTAGTAAATTTTGCTATTTACGTTATCGTAGACACACTCCAATGTCCAGCGATTCTTGAATTCCAACAGCAAAGGCAGTAACTGCACAGATTCACTGCTGTGCCAGTTAGCAGTGGAGGTTCCATCTCTCTCTCTTCCCCTTTCTCTCTCTTCCCCCCTCTTCCCCCCTCTCTTTTCCCCCCTCTCTCTTTCCCCCCCTCTCTCTTCCCCCCTCTCTTCCTCCCCCCTTCCCCCTCTCTCTTACCCCTCTCTTCCTCCCCCCTCTTCCTCCCACTTCCCTCTCTCTTTTCCCCCCTCCCTCTTCCCCCCTCTCTCTTCCCCCCTTCCTCCCCACCTTCCCCTCTCTCTTCCCCCCTCTCTCTTTCCCCCTCTCTCTTCCTCCCCTCTTCCTCTCTCTTCCCCCTCTCTCTTTCCCCCCTCTCTCTTCCCCCCTCTCTCTTTCCCCCCTCTCTCTTCCCCCCCTCTCTTCCCCCCCTCTCTCTTCCCCCCCGTCTCTCTTCCCCCCCGTCTCTCTTCCCCCCCGTCTCTCTTCCCCCCCGTCTCTCTTCCCCCCGTCTCTCTTCCCCCCCGTCTCTCTTCCCCCCCCCCGTCTCTCTTCCCCCCGTCTCTTCTTCCCCGTCTCTTCTTCCCCCTCTCTTCCCCCCTCCCCCCTCCCCCTCTCTCTTCCCCCCTTCCCCCTCTCTCTCTTCCCCCCCCTCTCTCCCCCACACCCCCCTTCCTCCCCGCCCCTTACATATCATGTACTAACTGCCTTTGCCAGTATTCTTACAAGTTAACTAATTACTTCAGATTGTTCTGACACAGTGGTGAACCCCTCTGTTAATTAAACCAAACTCCCATAAAAGCTCACCTCGCCTCGTAATCTATTAAAATATGAGAAACAGAGATATCTCAAATTCCACAATTTAAATAAAATAACATCAATTTATTCTTTAACTCTAAAAGTAAACATTAAACAATAAACATTCACCATTCTAAGCCCCCTTTCTCTTAACTGCTTACTGCCTGCTTCCAAATTTATAACAACATACTGTTCCAATAAGACAGTTATTGAAATTACACCAACTTAATTTCAAAACCACATAGCCACTGTTATCTTTGGTGTCTTTCTTCTTCCAGCTGAAGATCTCTCTGGTTCATCTTCTTTCTTTTTTACTGCAAATATGTTTCAAATGAAAAGGTACCTTTGATGGACAGTGTTTCCTAATGTCTTGGGTACAGATGGCAGTTGCTGTCTCTCCAATTTTCAAAGTGCCTGCCTTTTTATATCCCCAACATTGGAATATCTCATTGGTTCGATGCTGGCAAAACATTAAATTCAAACTTGATTTGGTTTTAGTATCTTGCGGCATAGTATAAACTGGTTAAATTCAAATTGTTGTCAAAAAAGCAACCAAAACTCAGGTATCCATTTCACAGCCAAATGTTACATATTTTCAATTTTCCAATATGCTCTGGGACTGCCATCCGCTCATGTTCACAGGTGCTTGTAATCTCTCAGTTCGGAACAGCATTCGCTCTCCTGTAAAGGTACAATACACGCCTTCAACCTCATAACAAGATGCACAGAAAACACAGCAATTATTAACTCAGAAAGCAAACCAAAATTGCAATAAAGTAAATTAAGTCACGATGAATACGCACAAAAGGTTAATGCAAATGGTAAGATCACATGGGGTAAGGGGCAATTTATTCACTTGGATAGAGGATTGATAAATTTGCAGAAAGCAGAGAATCAGGAAAATAGGTCTTTATCTCGTAGACAACTAGTGGGGGTGCCATAGATTTGGTCATTGATGCCAGATATTTACAATCTAGTTCAATAACTTGGATACGGAATGTTGTTAACAACTTGGATAAAGTTGTTAAGCTAAATTTGCAGATGACACTCGAAGAGGTGGGAAACTAAGTTGCAATGAAGATCTATGAAATTGACAAGAGGACATGAATTGTTTAGGTGAATGAGCTAACATTTGACAGGTGAAGTTTAACGATAGATGTGATGTTATCAATTTGGGTCAGAGGAGTGAAAAAGCAATTTATTTTCTACTGTAAATGGAGAGGAAAAAGTGTGTTGGAACAGGGGGATCCATATATTAATTGTAGAAAACTGGTATTCAGATGCAGCAGTTAATAAGGAAAGCAATGGAATGTTGGCATTTGTTGCTAAAGGAATAGAGTGCAAAAGTAGGGATGTGTTACTGTAACTGCACAAGACATTAGTTAGACAGTAATGCATACAATTTTGGTGCCTTTACATGAGGAGGGATGGAGTTGCATTTGGAGGCAGTTCAGAGAAAGTTCACCAAATTGATTCCAGTGATGAGGGGTTTGTGTTTTGAAAAGAGTTTGAGCAGTTTAGGTTATACTCTCTGGAGTTTAGAAGAATGAGAGGAGACCTCATTGACGTATATAAGATGCTAAAGGGGGTTGACAGAGTTGACGTAGAAAGGATGTTTCTCTCCATATTATTAAATATCTCTCCATCCCCTCCTTAAATTTACTCTAAGTCCCAGCACCCATTATGAGGGCTGAACTGCCTTCTACTGCACCTACTTCTGTTAGAAACCACACAGTTTGCATCATATGCCATACTACCTTATTGTCATGGAGAATCACTCTCACTTCGCTTTAGGAATTCGGTTCATTGACCATGTTTTACTTAAAGATCAGGAGGCCCTGGCAGAACCCAAACTTGGATGTCAATGAGCCAGTTATTGCTGAGCAAGTGGTGCTTGAGAGCATTGTTAGTGACCCCTTCCATCAAATTGATGATCAACTGTAGACTGATGCCGCGGTAACTTACCCGACTGGATTAGTCCCGTCCTTTGTGGATGGATATACATGGGTAATTTACCTGGCTGGATTAGTCTCGCCCTCTGTGGATGGATATGCGTCATAATTTACCCAGCTGGATTAGCCTCTCCCTTTGTGGATGGATATACGTGGGTAATTTACCTGGCTGGATTAGTCCTGCCCTGTATGGATGGATATACATGGATAATTTATCTGGTTGGATTTGTCCTGCCTTTTGTGGATGGTTATACATGGGTACTTTTCCATTTTTCTAGATGGATGTCAGCATTTTGCTTCCCCAAATAGTTTTGGTGGTGGTGCACCTCAATTTGGCACACTTGTAGTCCTCTGATATACCTTCAGGTTGGTTCCTGATTTTGAGTTCTGCCTCCTGCTGTTCCTGGCATGGTCTCCAACACTCTTTATTGAACCAAAGTTGATCTCCTTGGCTTGATGATAATGTTAGAGATGGGAATATGCCAGGCCATGAGGTTACAGATTGTGGTTGAATACATGTCTCGTGCTGCTGCAGTGACTGGATGATGCCCAGTTTTGAAGCCAAGCACCACAAAAAATAAACCTGTGATTCTGAGGCTGGGAAAAGATGTTCTTCTGAGAGTTGAAAATGTATAATGATTTTTGAGTGGACTTTAAGCTCAGGTTGAGGTTCAGGTTGTATGTTTGCTCACTGAGCTGGAAGATTTGTTTTCAGATGTTTTGTTTCCATGATAGGTAACATTATCAGTGAGCCTCCGGTGAAGTGCTGGTGTATGTCCTGCTTTCTATTTATGTGTCTTGGTTTCTTAAAGAGGGCGACATTGTTTCTGCTTCTACGTATATTGACTTGGGTGGGGCAACATTGATTAGTGATGTACAAAATATATAATGAGCATGGCAGTGTGACATGATTAAATTGAGAGAACTGGATGGGAAGTGGAGGATCTCCCAGAGTATTGAGAGAATGTGTGCATCTTCTTTGCTGTGTATAAGGATATTTTATAATGAACATCAGGACTTAGAGTAACACAACAAGGAAACAGGCCCTTCAGCCCAAACTGCTCCATGCTGACCATGGTGCCCACTCAGCTAGTTCCAATTGCCCACATTTGGACAATATCCCTCTAATCCCTTTCCATCCATATACCTGTCTGAATGTTTTGTCAATGTTGCTATTGTACCTGCCTCAACCACTTTCTCTGGCAGCCCATTCTATATACACACCACTCTCTGCCTGAAGAAGTTACCCCTCAGGTCCTTTGTAAATCTTTGCCGTCTCACCTTAAACATATGCCCTCTAGTTTCCCATCCCTGGGAAAAAGGCAATATGCATTCATCCTATTTGTGTCCCTCATGATTATATATACCTCAATGAGGTCACCCTTATTCTCCTATGTTCCAAGGAATAAAGTCATATCCTGGCCAACCTCTCCCTATAACTCAGGCTGACCAGTCCTGGCAACATTCTTGTAAATATTTATTGTAGGCTTTCAGGTTTAACTATGTCTTTCCTGTAACAGGGTGACCAAAACTGTACACAATACCCCAAGTGTGAACTCACCAACAACATATACAACTGTAACATAACGTCCCAACTTCTATACTCAATGCCTCAACTGATGAAGGCAAACATGCTAAATGCATTCTTCACCACCCTGCCTACCTGTGATACTGCTTTCAAAGAACTATGTACTTGTATTCTTCGGTCCCTCTGTTCAACACCTTACCATTTATGATGTAAGTCTAACCTTGCTTTGACTTTACAAACCTCACACTTATCTGTATTGAATTGCATTTGTCAATCCTCAGCCCACTTCCCCGTCTGATCAAGATCCCTTTGTAATTTTTGATGACCTTCCTCACTATCAACGATACCGCCTTATTTTGTATCAGCTGCACTCTTACTGATCATGCCTTGAATGTTCAATCCAGATAATTTATGTAAATATCAAATAGCAAAGGTCCCATCACTGACCCCCGTGACATAGCACTAGTCACAGGCCTACAGTCCAAGAAACAACCTTCACGCATCACCCTCCGCTTCCTACCATCAAGCCAATTTTGAATCCAATTAGCTAGCTCTCCCTGGATCCCATGCGACCTAACCTTCATGTCTAGCCAGCTGTGCGGGACCTTGTCAGAGGCCTTACTAAAGTCCATATAGACAACATCCACTGCCCTATCCATGCATATCCTCTTTGTTACTTTTTCGAAAAACTCGAAAAGATTTGTGAGACATGACTTCCTGTGAACAAATCCACACTGACTATCCCTAATTACACCTTGACTATCCAAATGTTGGTTGATCCTACCCCTCAGTATCCTCTCCAACAACTTGCCTACCACTGGTATCAGGTTCACTGGCCTGGAGTTCCCTGGCTTGTCTTTGTTACCTTCCTTAAACAATGGGAACAACATTAGCCATTCTCCAGATGTAAGGAGAGAAAAGAGATAAATACCTCCCTATTTCTCCCTTTTTTTTAGCTTTGACAAAGAGTCAGTTAGACTCGAAATGTCAACTCTTTTCTCTCCTTTACAGATGCTGCCAGACCTGCTGAGATTTTCCAGCATTTTCTCTTTTGGTTTCAGATTCCAGCATCCGCAGTAATTTGCTTTTAGCCACCCTCCAGTGTTCCGGGACATCACCAGTGGCTATAAATGAAGCAAGAATCTCTGCAAGTGCCTCTGCAATTTATTCCCTAGCCTCCCACAACGTCCGAGGATGGACTTGTTCAGGCCCGGGGATTTATCCACATTAATGTGCTTTAAGACTACAAACACCTCCTATCTGATAATATGTATGCAGTCCAAATCATCCCCATTGTTTCCCTTATTTCCTTAGCATCCACAATTCTCTCAGGAAACACTGAGCAGAAATATTCATTAAAATGAATATTAAAAATGACTTAAGATGCAATATGTCCGACATTAGTGGCAGTTAGACCACCTAAGCAAAAACATCTTCCCTCACAAACTGAAGACAAGCCTTCTCCCTTCTACATTCAAAGACTGTGTAAATGCTTTTCCACATTCAGAGAGGTGAACAACTTCTCCCCAGTGAGAGTTTGCTGGTGTGTCAGAGGTCAGATGAACTTGTGAATAAATGCATATAGCAGATGAAAGGCCTGTCTTCTGTATGAGCCCACAGGGGTGTGCATACATTGGATTTCCAAGTATATATCTTTCCACACTCAGAGTAGCTAAATAGCATCTCTTCTGTGGCAGTACACTGATGTACCAGAAGGTTAGATGGAGTAGTGAATCCCTTCCCAAATACCAGGGGAAGCTTCTCTCCAGAATGAATTTCCATGTGTGTACGGAATCTGTATAATTCTGTGAAAGCCTTCCCACGTGTGGAGGACGAGAATGGCACCTCCTCAGTGCTGTGCTTCTAGTTGGTATGGAAAATTGAATCCCTTCCCACAGTTGCTGAATTTCCAGTTTCTCCATATTGTCAGTGCCTTTGGTTGTAACCTTGATCTGTCCCTCTCCACTAAGAATAGAATGCTGTTATTTGAGGCTGTGTAACTGGTTAAAGCTGTCTCCACAGTACGTTCACTGGAGCACTCTCCCTCATGCTGAGGAATTTGTTCAAGGTCTCTCCACAGTCACAGCTCTGGTGCATTCTGTGAGCTGTACATCCTGATGGTATTTATGTCACAATAATGGTTGAAAAGCCCCCACGTACACAAGGAAGATGCATATTTCTTATTCTACATTTAAAGGCCAATGATATTTGTGTGAAAAGTATCAACATGAAATGGGTGGCACGATAGCTCAGTGGTTAGCACTGCTGCCTCACAGCACCAGGGACCTGGGTTTGATTCCACCCTCAGGTCTGTGTGCAGTTTGGACATTCTCCCCATGTTTGGGTTCCTCCCACAATCCAAAGATGTGCGGGCCATGCTAGATTGCCCATAGTGTTCAGGGATGTCTAGGTTAGGGGTGTTGTTCTGGAGTAAATATAGGATAACAGCTCGGGCAAATTGTCTGGGTGGGATACTCTTTGGAGGGTCAGTGTGGACCTGTTGGGCCTAAGGGCGTGTTTCCACACTGTAGGAATTCTATGATCTATGACAATGATAGTTGCTTTGCATGTCTGGTCTCCAAATCGTCCCTTTCTAATACTCTGTAAAAGTAATCTACACAGAATTACTTGGAATTTACAGAACAGAAATAGTCCATCTGATAAACAAGCTTCTCAGTAGTTATCTACAGCTATTGATTCTGATTATAACTTGCATTTGTCTAGCTTCCTTATCAAAGACATTTCAGCTCTTTATTTCGACCACCTACTGTGGGAGTGAGTTCCCCATTTTAACTGCATGTCACCTAACCTGAGATTCTCCCACACGTGGTACACTATCTCAGCATCAATCCTGTCAAATCCATTCATCATGTCAAATATCTGATCCTAAAAGAAATCCACATTTTCTCAAGGAAATGTCACTGAGCTAATAACATTTTCTAATAAATATCAGTCTCTGTTTAGACAATCAACATTGTCTGGGTTAAAAGGACAGTTGTAAACCTTCCCCTTCTACCACATTAAAAGTAGTTTCCAAATCCCTTTCTTTTCTCCAATCCAAGTCAGAAATTCAAAGCATCCTGCTCCTGGATAAACTTGAATTTACTTGCTGTTTCCACAAATGCTGCCTTATTAATAGAGAAGGTGCAGTATTTTTCCTTTTCTATTTCAGATTTCTAGAAATCACACTCTTTTGCTTTTATTTCAATGCAAGCCAAGATGGAAACACAGACCAACTAAAGTTCAATTGAATTTGAATTAGGATGGGTGTTGGACGCAAGAGCTGTCTGAGTTGGAGCAGAGATGAAGAAAACATTGCAGGGTTTCATCCAGAGTACTTTGCAACATGGAAAGGCCCAACATATTGCAAGGTGAGACTTTAAAGGGAGCTAGATTCTTGGGAAAATTGATTCCTAAATGAACACTGATCCTACACTGTATTAGAAGAAGTATGTTGTGTTCATAAGTAGTATGTCTGTGCAGTTTTTTTTATCCAGGAACAGCAAGTAACATCCAAATCAGAATAAGTGTGTAATGAGTTGGACCGAAGGATCTGTTTCCGTGCTGTTTATCTCTATGACTTGAAGGGGAATTGGAGATAATGTTTCCTTGCACATGCTGCTCTTAGCTATCCAGGTTGTTAAGGTGACGACAGGTTCCGGTGCAAATATAGCAATCCCTCTTTGTCAATCTCCCAACCTCTCCAGGCCGAAACGTACTGGCAGGTTCCATTTCCTGATGGACATGGGCATATAGTTGCGTTTTTACTACAATCTGGCAGCTTTCATACTCCTTCTTCCACATGTCGACCCCAGCTTCATTCAGCTCAGGTTCACAATCTGGCTTTGTGTTTTTGTGGTTTCTCTCTGTGGTTTCTCTCTTTGTAATTCTCTTTCTTTCAATTCATTTCACCAGATGTTAGAAGGAGAGGATGTACAAATGGAAAATCCAAACACCACATCAGGATCTGACAGTGATGCTGGATTCCTCAGGATCTGAATATCAACAACCTTTGATAATGGAAACAGAAAGCACCATTCACCGTGGGAAGGAACCGTACACTTATCTTGTGTGTGGATGAGGCTTCAGTCCATCATCTGGATTGCCAAAACATAATTGGAGTCACACTGGGGAGAAACCATGTCAATGTTGGAGCTGTGAGAAATTATTCAGTTAGCCCTGTGAGCTGGAATGTCATTGATGCAGTCATACAGGGTGTCATCCCATTTCCCCCCCTCAGTCGAAGCAAAACATTCAGCGACACATTATCATTTTACCTCCTTTATCTTTATTCTGGGCCCTGAAGGGAGAGAGAACAATCGCCCATGTTCACAGAGATGAGTTCACGGTCTTATCTGATCTGAGTCATATTCAGCTGAATCTCTTGTTTCACAAAACTCAGAAACTTAACTCTTTCCCTACCTACTTATACCCTATACACATTCTCAAGGGGAGAGGTCATTCTGCTGCATTGAATGTGGTAAAGCATTTATTCATTCATCCACCTCCTGACACGCCAGCGGGTTCACACTGGAGAGAGGCCACTTACCTGTTCCGTGTGTGGGAAGAGATAAATGTTTTTATCGGTGATGCTGAGATATCGGCAAGTTCACTATGATGAGAGACAGTATCATTGCTCTGACTGGGGTAAGAGTTTTAAATGTTCATTTGGACTGAGGGAGCACTAGCGCATTCTCATTGAGTACTTCCCATTCCAATGTTCCCACTGCAGCAAGAGATTCAGGCGATCATACAGCATGTCGATAAATCAGCAAGTCCACACTGGGGAGAGGCCTTTCACTTGCTTGGTGTGTGGGAAGGAATTCTTCCAACATGCTGATACACTGGCAGTTGCACACTGGAGAATGACCTTTCAAATGCCTAGATTGCAGGAAGTGCTGTAAATGTTCTGAGGATCTAACTCACCATCAGCCTGTTCACACTGATGAGAGACCATTTAGGTTTGGGCGATTATCTGAGCTCTCTCTACACCAGTGGGTCCACACACTGGGGAGAGGCTGTTCACCAGCTCCTCGGATGGGGAGAGATTTTCTTGTTCGTGCAACCTTTACAGGCACCAGTGTATTTTCCAATGACTGCTGGGATTGGGTTCTGCTGCTATTGTTAATCAAATCCAAGACTGAACCATGTTGATACTGACAGTTCCAATCTGTTTTGATGATTTTAATCATCTCCAGCCTAGCTCCAGCTGTTAGAATTCTGGCTAAGTGTCAAATCTGTCTAAGTCTGTTAAACCTTTCTGCAATCGCCAAGACAAGGTGGTTCATTGAAATAACCTCTCTGTTTCACGACAACCAGCATGTACACAGCAAGATCTCACAAACGTCAGTGAGGTAAGTAACCATTTAACCAAGTTTTTTTTTGGTGGTGTTATTTAGAGCAGTAAAGTTAGTCCCAGTACAGACAGGAGAACTTCCCTGAGGACAGTGTATGGAATTGTTGAGGTCTTCTGATCTGAAAGTAGAGCTGATTTGAGATGTTTGGTCTGCAGTGGACCTTGAAGAACTGCTCTGTGCATCTTTCCTCTTCATACACTGACTCTCAGCTGAAGCTTCAGTAAAAGAGTTCACTTTAAACATCAATCCCAATTTAATCTTTAGAGCAAATCTACAAATTAACTGCAATTAATATGGTCACCCAAGTGCTCTTTTCTTCCTTTTCCTATATTTGAAAAATAACTATCCAGCACCCATGCAATTTTAAGCAACAGACTCCATTATTTTTGCATTTTAGATTCCCACACAGCTGTATATGCTTGGAGCTGCTTTTTAAGTAGAAACCCCACAATGTGGAAACAGGCCATTCAGCTCAACAAGTCCTCACCAACCCTCTGAAGATCATCCTGCCAAGACACATCCTCCTACCCTATCCCTGAAACCCTGCATTTTCCATGGTTAACACAGCTAACCGACACATCCCTGAACATTATGGGTCATTTAGTCTGGCAAATCCACCTAACCTGCACATCTTTGCTGTGTGGGAGGAAACCAGCGCATCCAGTGGAAATGCATGCAGACATGGGGAGAATGTACAAACTCCACACAGACACTGGGACAGTGTGCAAACTCCCCACAGATGCGATAAGAACGTGCAAACTCCCCACAGATGCGATAAGAACATGCAAACTCCACACAGACAGATGCCCGAAGCTGGAATCTAACACGGGTCCCTGGCACTGTGAGGCAGCAGCGCCACCCCCATTAGCCAGTTAATCAATGAAATCTACAGCCCCATTATACCACCAGTGACACTATCTGTAGAGTTGCATTGATTTGTCTACCAAAACAGTCAATTAATTCCCAACTATACTACTGTGCAGAATAAATGAGACTTTCACCAGGCTTCTTGTAAACAAAATTTCCAAATAATTCATTTGTTATGAAAGGATAAAGCTAGTGATAGTCTCTGGTTAACATTTGAAGCATAATCTGAAAGAATAACTATGTTCTCTTTAAGACACACTCACACAATGCAAGGACACTGCAAAGATTACTTTTTTGTTTGAAACAAAAAAGCCAAAGGTCTGCCATGAAGGGACAGAATTTCATGAATCTTCATGGTCCACTTCTTGTTGATGAAGTTGAATTGCCAGCTATAGGATGAAAGATTGAAGGTGTCAGAAATACAGATATTTGGAAACATTTTCAAGTTCCTAATAACTTCCACTGAGAGACTTAAGTGAGAGAGGCTTGCAGCTTCTAGGGTTTCCTTTCTGACCACTTCGATCAGTAAAACATTGATCAAGACTAGAAAGGGTTCGTAGAAAGCCCATCAGTACCCAGAACCCACCATAGTCTTTCGAAAAACCACTTTTTCCAGGAATTAATTTCCATAAATCCCATCTCCCAAAAACATTTACTTGTCTCTGTTTCCCTCTAATAATTTATCTTTCTATGTAAAGCAGGTCAACCACAGCAGACATTTAATCTGACCTCATTCTCCAAATAAATAAAAGTCCATTACATTTTCAGCAAGTGTACAAACAGTTTCATATCTTCCGAGTTTTCACACAGATATGAATTTTATTCCCAATACTGTCCAATGTACTCGAGGGCATTCCCACCAATGCCTTGTACAATTACAATGAGATTCGCAAATCAGGGCTAGCAATCCAGTTGGCTTTCTAATTACTTGCTCTCTCTGCACACTACATTATGTGATCCAAGGACACCTAGATGCATCTGCAATGCAGCATTCTACTGCCTCCACCACTGAAGGACTAATCTGCATTTCTATATTTCATGCCAGAGTGGACATTCACAATTTTTCCTATAGTTAGACTCGATCTTACATAGAACATTACAGTGCAGTATCGGCCCTTCAGCCCGTGATTTTGTGCCAACTTGTAAAACCAATCTGAAGCCCATCTAACCTACACTACTCCATTTTCATCCATATGTCTATCTGATGAACATTTAAATGCCCTTAAATTTGGCAAGTCTACTGCTGTTGCGGACAAGCAGTTCCATGCCTCTACTGCTCTGAGTAAAGAAACTACCTTTGACATCTGACCTATATCTATCAACCCTCAATTTAATGCTATGTCCCCTCATGCTAGCTATCACCATCTGAGGAAAACTGCTCTCACTGACCACCCTATCTAAAGTCTGATTATCTTATATATCTCAATTAAGTCACCTCTTAACCTTCTCCCTTATGAAAACAGCCTCGAGTCCCTCAGTCTTTCGTCATAAGACCTTCCCTCCATACCAAGCAAAGTCCTGGTAAATCTTCTCTGAACCCTTTCCAAAGCTTCCACATCCTTCCTTTAATGCAGCGACCAGAACTGTAAGCAATACCAAGTGCGGCCATACCAGAGTTCTGTACAATTAGACCATAAGACGTAGGAGTGGAAGTAAGGCCATTTGGCCCATCGAGTCCACTCCGCCATTCAATCATGGCTGATGGGCATTTCAACTCCACTTACCCGCATTCTCCCCGTAGCCCTTAATTCCTTGAGACATCAAGAATCTATCAATCTCTGCCTTGAAGACATTTAGCGTCCCAGCCTCCACTGCACTCTGCGGCAATGAATTCCACAGGCCCACCACTCTCTGGCTGAATAAATGTCTCCGCATTTCTGTTTTGAATTGACCCCCTCTAATTTTAAGGCTGTGTCCACGGGTCCTAGTCTCCTCGCCTAACAGAAAATTTTCCTAGCGTCCACCCTTTCCAAGCCATGTATTATCTTGTAAGTTTTTATTAAGTCTCCCCTTAATCTTCTAAACTCCAATGAATACAATCCCAGGATCCTCAGCCGTTCCTCATATGTTAGACCAACCATTCCAGGGATCATCCGTGTGAATCTCTGCTGGTCACGTTCCAGTGCCAGTATGTCCTTCCTGAGGTGTGGGGACCAAAACTGGACACTGTACTCCAAATGGGGCCTAACCAGAGCTTTATAAAGTCTCAGTAGCACAACGGTGCTTTTATATTCCAACCCTCTTGAGATAAGTGACAACATTGCATTCGCTTTCTTAATCATGGACTCAATCTGCATGTTTACCTTTAGAGAATCCTCGACTAGGACTCCCAGATCCTTTTGTACTTTGGCTTTAAGAATTTTCTCACCATTTAGAAAGTAGTCTATGCTTTTATTCTTTTTGCCAAAGTGTAAGACCTCGCATTTGCTCATGTTGAATTCCATCAGCCATTTCCTGGACCACTCTCCCAAACTGTCTAAATTCTTCTGTAGCCTCCCCACTTCCTCAGTACTACCTGCCTGTCCACCTAACTTCGTATCATCTGCAAACTTCGCTTGAATGCCCCCAGTCCCTTCATCCAGATCATTAATATATAATGCGAACAGCTGTGGCCCCAACACTGAACCCTGCGGGACACCGCTTGTCACCGGCTGCCATTCCAAAAAAGAACCTTTTATCCCAACTCTCTGCCTTCTGTCAGACAGCCAATCCTCAATCCATCCCAGTAGCTCACCTTGAACACCATGGGCCCTCACCTTGATCAGCAGCTTCCTGTGTGGCATGATCTGTCATGTTGTTTTCCCCATGCCTTTCTTGCTTTGCAGGTTCAGTCTAACCTCTTCACATCTTGCTCAGCAAGTTTAGTTACAATGCAGTTGGATCTTTCATCCATGCCAGTCGTACAGATTGCAAATAGTTGAAGTTCCAGCACTGATCTGCATGAGTTAAAGTTTTCAGGTTGGCAAACTAATATTTATCCCAACTATCAGGTTGCTGTTAGTGAGGCAAACCTCCGCTTCACTGTCCACCAACACCACAACCTCTTATTTTGTTCAAAAACCTTTTACCTGACGTCTTAGTGAATGCTGATTGGAAATAGAATTGCACAACATCTCATCTTTCTGCACTGTCCGTGTCACATCTTCTAAGACGTCAGAGTTCCTTGCTCTTGTTGGGAGGAAAGCCCTTCACAAGGAAGTAGCTTATTTTGGAGATGTTACTGTCCAGATCGTTGTACACAAATCACATAAATCAAAAGTGATGGTATCACCAAATATTCGGAGGACAACTGATGGGTTCCTAGTTACTATCAAGGGATGGAACAGTCTGGATGTGGTCATACAGGGGTCATGCTCACCATGAACCCACTCAATAAGCCTAACAGATGAATTTAACAATTTACAGGTATTCCAGGCAAGGAGAGAGAAACAGACAGACACCCACACTGATCAAGCAACAGAGAGCAATATAAGGATATTTGGATTTCCAACAGGCGTCACTTCAGGTCAGTCTTTGATTTAAAAAATTGAACAATTTCTTGGTGAAAATAATTTGGAAGATAAATTGTGAAGAGGATGTAAAGATTATTCAAACTGAGCAATGTAGAGGTGCTCAATGAGTGGGTTAAGCATTGTCCGACGTGGTATAATGTGGAGTGTGTGATGGTTGTCAGGAAGAACCGATAAAGAGCCTTTAATTTAAATGGGGAGTTGTTGTAGGACTCTGAGGTGCAGAAAGGTGTGGGTGTCCTGGAATATAAATCACATTGAGTTAGTCTGCAGAGGCAGCAAGTAATGAAGAAGGCAATGAAATTTCTTTTTTTCATTTGTTTGTGGGAGCATCACTGGCATTTATTCCCCCACTCCTATCAGCCCTTGAGTAGTTGGTAGTGAGATACTCATTAAATTGCTTTACTCCATAAAATTTCAAATGTTTTTTGGCGAAACAACATAGCAGAAATTAAACTGCAGCTTTTTCTTTTCCTGCTCCCAGTTTAACATTCAACCAGTTTCTGTTGAATTAGACACTGGAATCTCATTGGTCTGAGTGAGTTTACATAGAGCATTATAAAATGGGGAAGGAGTTACAAACTGGAATCTAACCGAAGAGATTGGGATTTTTATATAGAGCATAGCATGTAATGGGGAGTGAGTTTCAGTCTGAAATCTAATTTGGGGTAATTTGTATACGGAGTGACTGGTAGCAAGAAGTGAGTTACATACTAGAATCTAGTTGAGAGGATTGGGTTAGTTTATACTGTATACAGAATAACAGATACTCAGGAGTGAGTATCCCTCTAATCAAAGGGATTGGCATGGCTTTTGTGTAGAAATGCAGATACTCCGGAGTGAGTTAGAGAGTAAAGTCTGAGGGAATCGGTCTGGTTTTATATAACAGAATGCAGATACCCAGGAGTGAGATACAGACTGGAATCTCGTCAAGAGGTTCAGGGTGGTTTCTGTATGCAGTCACAGATAAAAGGGAAGGACTTACAGATTGGAATCTCATCGAGGGTTTTGGGGAGCTTTGTATAGCGAATACCAGAATCACGTGCATTGCAATATTTGGGAGGTGTCTAATTTGTGGAGGGCCTGCAAAACCTAAGGGGGGGCATAAGATGGGGTGGGAGTTGGGAGAACTACACAATTTTGTAGGGGGCTGCAAATGGGGGAGTGCAATATTTTGGGGGTCGGTATTTGGCATGTAAAACTTGGCAGGAAAGTTTGTGGGTGTATGCAAACATTTTGGGGGTACAGCAAAATTGTGGGTGTTGTATAATTTGGGAGCAGTTGAAGACATGGGGTGCACATTGAGGCAGTGCATAATTTTGGGGAGCAAGATTGTGGGGGCTGCAAGAAAGACCAATATCCAGGGGTGTAAAACTGCAAGGGGAGGTACAAGATTAATAGGCACACCATTGAGGGTCACATTGGGGTGTGAAAAGTCAGGGGGGCACAGTATTTTGGGAAGGGCAAATATTTGGGGGGTGCACATCAGTTTTGGGGGTATATCTGGGTGGAGGAGGCAAGATTTACGGGCTTGCAAAATTGGAGGGGACCTCACAAACTGGAGGGAAGGCGGAACCAATGTTAGGGATATGCATACACTTTGGGGTACAGTATTGTTGGACCATCAAATTTAGTGGGGACGCAAAAGTTGGGAGGAGGACTGCATCGCTTTAGTGATCCATAATTTGTGGAGAGGCTGTGGAATGTGGCAAGGTGAGAAGAAGGCAGTGAGAATAAAACAAAGGGAAAACAGAGGGGAAAAAAAGTGGGAAAGACCAGAGATGAAGAAAGGGAACAAAACGAAACAGACTTGGTGAAAAAAATAGTGTGGGAAGAAGACAGAGATAAAGGCAGAAAGAAGAGGTAAGAATCAAAATAAAAAAGAAAGAAAAGAGAATTTGAGAGAGGGAATGGAAGAGAGGTAAAGAGAGAGAGACCAAGAGAGACAGCGATTGAAGGGGAGAGGGAGAGCAGAAAAAGGGGAAAAGAGAGACAGCGAGACAGACAGACAGACAGAAGTTAAGGAAGGTCATGGAGACACTCACCATTCCAGTGGTTCCAGCTTTCTTGTTAGTTTCTCACCCTCCCTCTTTCCCATGAGAGTCAGATCCTGTTCCTAGGGTTTGCTTCCGCCTGACTGGTTCAGGGAGGGGTGAAGATTCCAAATTGTCATTGAAATTCCAACAGTACCGACACTCAGAGACAGAGAGAGACACACACAGAGACACACCCTCGTATATTTACCTGTCTGTCACCCAAAGACCCCTGTCCAAAAATGCCAACTCGTCCACTCAGCTCCCTCGTCTTGAAGCTCACTTGCCCCAGGTAGGGAGCACTCCCAGAGGCATACGAGATTGGGGACGGACGTAAGAGAAAGCAGCAGCTCAACAGTTAAGTCCAGACTGCCTCTGTTTGTCCCTCTCCTCCCCGCACACAATCCACAGCAGCCACAACACAGGTTAATTTAGACAACAGAACACAGGCCTCTGCAACAATGGGCATACATTTCTTCTGCAAGGGAACACAAGATTTTTACACAGATCAACCCAAGGTGTAAGTGGGACTGAGATGAACTGGTCAGCAGTTTACTTTTAATGAGTTTCTGAGAATTTTAAAAGCGAATCGATCCATTTTATAAATGAACGGTTATTTCACAAATGTCCCTTCCCGGTGGTCACTCAAACAGACCAACAATGTCTTACACAGAGTTGATGGTAACAGAACAGTACAGCACAGGAACAGGCCCTTCGGCCCATGATGTTGTGCCGAACATGGCACCAAATGAAATTCTGCTTGCTCTTGGCCCATATCCCTCCATTCCTTGTGCTTACCTAACAGTCCCTTAAATGCCCCTATCATATCTGTCTCCACCACCACCCCCAGCGGTGCGTTCCAAACTCTTACCACTCTCTCTGTAAAAAACCATTGTCCCTCACATCTCCTTTGAATTTTTCCCCCTCTTATCTTAAGTGCATGCCCCCTTGTATTAGCCATTTCAAGTGTGTGAAAAAGATTTTGACCATCAACCCTATCTATTCGTCTCAGAATTTTATAGACGTCTGTCAAGTTTCCCCTCAGCCTCCGCCACTCCAGAGGAAACGACCCAAGGTGTGAGTGGGACTGAGATGAACAAATCAGCATGTTTACTTTGAATGAGTTTCTGAGAATTCTACAAATGATTATACATATCTATTGTACAAATTAAATTGAGTTTATTAAACAGATCAACCCTGACGATATATCAATGGACATTGTGTGAATCTCTATGTGGATGTCTGCGTATTTTTATATATGTGTTTCTGTGATTTGTTCTCTGTCTTCATCTGTGTGTTTCTATCTCTGTGTGAGTATGTCTATGCAGCATTCTCCTGCCTCCACCACTGAAGGACGACTCTGCATTTCTATATTTCCTGCCAGAGTGGACATTCACAATTTTTCCCACAGTTAGACTCAATCTTACATAGAACAATTCAATGGATTGGAGGGGAGCTAAAGTAACCCCACCAATGCCTTGTACAATTACAATGAGATTTATAAATCAGGGCTAACAATCCAGTTGGCTTTCTGATTACTGATGCAGTAACCCCACTATTTAAAAAAGGAGGTAGAGAAAAAACATGGACTTATAGACTATTTAGCCTGACACTGGAAAACAGTGTGGGATCGTGTTCAAATAACAACCGAAGTCGGTGAGTGGTGAAAATAACCTCTATTCAGCAACTGCAGTAGCACAGTTCAAGGTGGCAATGGAATCCTGAAATACGGCCCTTTCAGTCACCTCTTTAAACACTGTTCTTACATGTATTACATAGTTTTATCCATTGTGCACAAACATTTGTGTGCCATCTGTCCTGGGGAAGTAGGAGATTAATTAAACATGTGCTAATGGCTGGCAACTACTCAGGTTAGAGTGTCTGTCCGGTCTGCTTGCATAGATAAAAGGTGTTAATCCTTTTACTTTCTAAATTGGTACATGTGAGTAAACCTACTAATCCTTAATGATCTAAATAAAATTTGCATAATCAAATTCTAGAGAATATTAAACTGATAACTGCAGCTTAGTCAAGAGCTTGGTCAAATATTTACCTATTTGCTGCCTGACTGTTCTCATTCATACATGCAATTTTATGGAAGCGCTGTTTTGATTGTAAGTTTCTTAAAGAGGATAGCAGCCCTGTTTAATAAATATTTAACAAGTACAAGCTGATTGGAGAAACTGTTTGGTGATCTGTAATCTATTCAGGTCCTGACAGACAATTAGTGAAGGCTGATTAATATTATAAACTTTCCATATTTTCAGTTGAGATGTGAGGAAATGATGGTAGGATTGTGTTGTTTCTGAATAGGTTACAATATTGACATTTGTTCAGAGGTAGCTTTTAACACTAATAAGTCTAAACACTGTTTGATTGAAGGTGTAAAGAAGCAATAATGAGTTTGAAGGGGTGTTTTAATTTAGTCAATCTTGCAACAGTAAAACATATTACAAAAACGTGGTTTAATGAATGAATGAAAATACATTATAGTAAGCATAGCCATTAGTAAAGAGTTATAAATGAATTTCGTGAGCTGGCCAGTCGGTTAGTAAAGATACCTATAACACAATATCTTGCAACACCAGGTAGGTTTAATTGGAAGCACACTAGCTTTCAGAGCGCCGCTCCTTCATCAGGTGATAGTGGAGAACACAATTTTAAGGCACAGAATTTATAGCAAAAATTTCCAGTGTGATGTAACTGAAATTACACATTGAAAAATACCTTGATTGTCTGTTGAGTCTGTTTGAATACCATGATAGTTTCACTTCTTTCATGTGTAAATCACAAAACCTTTTTTTATCTCACAACAGTGACAGGATTGGGCAGAGTCAGCCAGCATAGATTTACAAAAAGGAAATCATGCTGCATAAATTTGCTCGAATGTTTCAAGAGCGCATTTAGAGTTGAAAAGGAGGCAGTGTACGTTACTCTTCAGAGGGTCGGTCTGGACTGGTTGGGCCGAAGGGCCTGTTTCCACACTGTAGGGAACCTAATAAAAAAAATGTGGTTTACCTGGGCTCTGAGAAGGCATTCAAAAGGTCCCATAGGTGAAATTAGCATGTAACTTTAAAGCACATGAGGTTGAGAGTAGTGTATTGACACAGATACAGAACTGGACGTCAGACAGGAAACAAAGTCTTTTTTTGAGTGTCAGCCAGTGATCAATTTAGTGCTATAGGGATCACTGCTTGGACTCCAGCTATTCGCAATATCTATTAATGAAGTAAGTGAGAAAACTTAGATGTCATGTCGCCAAGCTTGTAGATGAAGTGACAAAGATGATTGAGGAAGGCATAGCAGTCGACGTGGTCTATATGGATTTCAGGAATGTGTTTGACAAGGTAGACTGGTTAACAAGGTTAGATCTCAAGGAATACAGGAAGAACTGGCCATTTGGCTCGAAGATAGAAGACAGAGGGTGGTGGTGGAGGAATGCCTTTCAGACTGGAGGCCTGTGACCAGTGCTGTGCCACAAGGATTGGTGATGGGTCCCCTGCTTTTCATATTGATATAAATGATTTAGATGTGAACATAGGAGGTATAGTTAGTAAGTTTGCAGATGATACCAAAATTGGAGGTGTAGTAGATAGAAGTGCAGAAGGTTACCTCAGAGTACAACGGGACCTTGATCAGATGGACCAATGGGTCGAATAGAGGTAGATGGAATTTAATTTAGATAAATGTGAGGTTCTGCAGTTTGAAAAGGCGAATCAGAGCAGGACTTAGACACTTAATGGTAAGGTCCTGGGGAGTTTGGCTGAACAAAGAGATCTTGGCATGTAGGTTCATTGTTCCTTGGAAGTCGGGTCACTGGTAGATCGGATAGTGAAAAAGGCATTTGATATGCTTTCCTTTATTGGACGGAGCATTGAGTGGTGCTGGAAATGCACAGCTGGTTAGGAGCAGGAGAGTTGATGTTTTGAGCATAAGCCCTTCAGCAAGATTGGTTTGGGGGGTGGCGGTGGAGGGGGAACATAGAGCATAAGCATTTCTCATGAAAAGATTATGCTTGAAACATAGTCTGTGCTGTTCCTTGGCTGCTGCTTGACCGGCTGTGCTTTTCTAGTGCCATACGTTTTGACTCTGATACTCCAGCATCTGCATTCCTCACTTTCTCCTGTAGGAGTTGGGAGGTCATGTTGTCGCTGTATAGGACATTGGTGCGGTTGCTTTTGGAATACTGCATTCATTACTGGTCTCCCTGCTATAGGAAAGATGTTGTGAAACTTGAAATGGTTTGAAAAAGATTTAAAAGAATGTTGCCAAGGTTGGAGGGTTTGAGCGATAAGCAGAGGCTGAATAGGCGGGGGCTATTTTCTACAGAGCTTCAGAGACTAAGAGGTCATCTTATAAAAGTTTTTAAAATCATGAGTGTCATGCAACAGTGAATGGTCATGGTCTTTTCACCAGGATAGCGAAGACCAAAACTAGGGGGCATAAAATTAAGGAGATGGGAAAGATTTAAAAAGGACCTTAAGGACAACGTTGTGTGTGTGTGTGTCTGTGTGTGTGTGTGTGTGTGTGTGTGGAATGAACTGCCAGAGGAAGTGATGGAGGCTGCTACTATTAAAATATTTAGTGACATCTGGATGGGTATATGAACGGAAATGGTTTAGAGGGATATGGGCCAGATGCAGGCAAATGGGAGTAGATTAATTTATTTGCTCAGCATGAACAAGTTGATTCAAAGGGTCGGCTTTCATGCTGTACATCTCTCTGACTCCATGATGTGAAGCTGAATGGAGCAGTGAACTATTAGAGGGAATACAGATATGCTCCAGTGAGTAGACAAAAAAGCAAGGTGGATGAATGATAATGCAGATAAATGGGAGGTTAACCAGTCTGATCACAAAAACAGGATGACAGATTATTATCTGGCAAGAAGCTGGGAAAGGGGGAGGTGAAATGAGACCTGGTGTCCTTGTACACAAGTCACTGAAAGTTAGCATGCAGGTGCAGCAGGAGGTGAAGAAGGCAAATGGTGTATTGGCAAGAGGATGTACAGGAGCTAGGATATAGATATAGAATCCCTACAGTGTGAAAACTGGTCATTTGGCCCAACAAGTCCACACCGACATTCTGAAGATCATCACACTGAAACCCATCTGCCTAACCTATCCCTACAACCTGGCATTTCCCATGGCTAATCCATGTAATGTAAAACATCCCTGGATACTATGGGCAATTTAGCGTGGCCAAACCCTCACATCATTGGACTGTGGGAGGAACCCAGAGGAAACGCCTGCACATTCTCTCTGTGTCTGGGTAGGTTTCTAGCAGGTGCTCCAGTTTCCTCCAACAGTCTTACTGCAATTGTCCAGGGTCTTGGAAAGAAATCGGAGTTAACGTTTCGGTTCAGTGACCCTTCCTCAACCTACAGCAGAATGAGTGTGAGGCGGGTGAGGGGGAGTCCTCAGTGAAAGTCAAGAGTGAAGCAATTAGGACTAGGTCTGCTAGAGCCAGAGTATTGTTCCCTGCATTGAGGGGAGGACTGCTTTCTGTCCACTCTTTTTACAGCACATTCAATCAATAGTATTTCCACATTGTCAATCCCAACCAGATATCACAGTAAGACCTAACAGAGTCGCTGCACTCACCAGCATCTCACTATCATCGGCCTTTCACTGTGCATGATTTTCTATTGTGTCTGTGGGAAAACCTTTCTGAGATTAGTGTCAATGGAAGAGCGCCAAGAGATTCAAAATCATGAGCAGAGGAGCTCCAAAGGATGTGTCTGGGTATCACAGTTCAAAGGAGAGACTGGGCTTTCCTGGGGGAGCAGTGCGATTTACCCTAATGATTCCTGGATCAAGGGGTTATATGATGAGCAACGGTCGTAGAAATCAATCTTAGATTCAGTATGGCAGAGAAAGAAGTAATTTAGCCTATTTCATCAATGCCAACTTTCTTGCAGAAATGCAGTCTCTCCAATTCCCCTGCTCCTCCCCAAAGCCCTGCAAGTATATTTCCCTTAAATACTTATCTAATTTCCTTTTTTAAGTCATTGATTCTCTTTTTTTCCACCCAGTGGCAGAGAGGACTGTGTAGAACCATTCATTCTGAGGAACAACAGAGCTTTGTTCCCCTTGTATCTGTTGATGGGAGTATATTAGCTGAAGGATATAAAGGTTCCTGGTTCAATCCCAAGTTTCACCAGTCAGTTTTATGCACCAAGTGCTACCTTGCAGCACCACAAACCTGGATTTGATTTCACCCTTGTGTGATTTTCTGTGTGGAGTTTGCACGTTCTCCCAGTACCTGCGTGGGTTTCTGCTAGGTATTGGAGTTCCATGCCATTGTCCAAGTTTGGGTGGATTGACCATGCTCAAAATTATGCTGTACTGTCCAGGTTAGCTGATTTAGCTATATAAAAACACCATGCTCGGTTACTGGAATGGCGGGGAGAGGGGTGGGGTGAATGGGGTGGGACAGAGGAGAGTCTGGGTGGCATGCCGAAAGGAGGGAGGTGCAGACTTGATGGGATAAATGGCCTTTTCCTGTACTCTAAGGATTATGATTCTATCTTTTGCCCATCTCGGAATGATTGATTCGGGTTAGGGATACTACCCAACATTTTACAAGTTACATGATTCATTTGGATGTGAGGATTGAAAGCAAGGTAGCTAAAGATGGATAGAAAACTGTTGTTTGAAGACATGAGGTTGCAGGCAGATAGAGTTAGGGTTGGTGTATGGGCAAAATATCTTGCAGATGGAATTTAATATATAAGTAATTCACTTTGGCAGGAAGAATAATTAAGAGCAGAATTCCTTAGATGGAGAATGACTGCAGAATTCTGAGGTGCAGAAAGATTTCTGAGTCATAATGTATGAGTCACAAAGTTAGTACGTGGATTCAGCATGCACGTGTAGTCAAACATCATAGAAAGAGACCTTTTGGTTTCACTAGTGCAAGCTGACCGTGTTCCCAAACTAAAGTAATTCCACCTTCCTGTGTTTGGCCCATATCTCTCCAGAGTCATAGAGATGGACAGCATCGGAACAGGCCCTTTGGTCCAACCTGTCCATGCAGACCAGATATCCCAACCCATCTAGTCCCATCTGCCAGCACCTGACCCATGTCCCTCCAAACCCTTCCTATTCATATACCCATCCAAATGCCTCTTAAATGTTGCAATTGTACCGGCTTCCACCACTTCTTCTGGCAGCTCATTCCGTACACGTACCACCCTCTATGTGAAAAAGTTGCCCCGTGGGTCTCTTTTATTATCTTTACCCTCTCACCCTAAACCTATGCCCACTAGTTCTGGACTCCCGGACCCCAGGGAAAAGACTTTGTCTATTTACCCTATCCATGCCTCTCATAATTTTATAAACTTATATAATGTCACCCCTCAGCCTCCGACACTCCAGACAAAACAGCCCCAAACTGTTCAGTCTCTCCTTGTAGCTCAAATCCTCCAACCATGCCAACATCCTTGTAAATCTTTTCTGAACCCTTTCAAGTTCCACAACATCTTTCCAATATAGAAGGAGACCAGAATTGCATGCAATACTCCAATAGTGGCCTAACCAATGTACTGTACAGCTGCAACATGACCTCCCGACTCCTGTACTCAATATCCTGACCAATAAAGGACGGCATACCAAACGCCGCCTTCACTATACTATCTACCTGTGACTCCACTTTCAAGAAGCTATGAACCTGCACTCCAAGGTCTCTTTGTTCAGCAACACTCCCTAGGACTTTACCATTAAGTGTATAAGTCTTGCTTTCCCAAAATGCAGCACCTCTGAATTAAACTCCGTCTGCCACTTCTCAGCCCATTGGCCCATCTGGTCAAGATCCTGTTGTAATCTGAGGTAGCCCTCTTCGCTGTCCACTATACTTCCAATTTTGGTGTCATCTGCAAGCTTACTAACTGTACCTCTTATGCTCACATGCAAATCATTTATGTAAATGACAAAAAGTGGAGGACCCAGCACAAATCCTTGTGGCACTTCACTGGTCACAGGCCTCCAGTCTGAAAAACAACCCTCCACCACTACCCTCTGTCTTCTACCTTCCAGCCAGTTCTGTGTCCAAATGGCTAGTTCTCCCTTTATTCCATGAGATCTAACCTTGGTAATCAGTCTCCCATGCGGGGGGGGGGGGGTCATTATGGTGCCACCCTTTTGGTACTGATCATTTGGCCCCGCCATTTTGGCTCTAAACTGGTTTGGCGCTCATTACTTTGGCGCTGAGCTGTTTTGGCACCAATTCAGAATAATAAAAAAAGTCTTGTTTGGTTAAAGAAGAGAGGATGACTAATGACCCAATGTAATTTTCCCAATTAGCAAGAGTTGATCGTCAAAGCTGTAATAACCCGCTGTAGATTCAAATCTCGTTTTGTAATCATTTTCTCATTTAACAATTGTTAATTGTTAATCTACTCCCTTGATGATACTTAAGCCCTTCTGTCTTCATATTGGAAAGCTGTAATACAGTTTTCTTTTTATTTTATTGTAGAGCTCAGACCAGAAATGGCTAAAAACATTCTAAGCAAGAGAGACAAACGAAAATTTTCACATAATGGTTATCTATATGTATCGGTGCCGAAACAGCTCAGCGCCAAAGTAATGAGCACCAAAATGACGGGGCCAAATGATCAGCCCCGTCCCATTCCGCCATGGGGAACCTTGTCGAACGCCTTACTGAAGGACATATAGATCATATCTACCCGCTGCCCTCATCAATCCTCTTTGTTACTTCCACAAAAAACTCAATCAAGTTTGTGAGACATGATTTCCCATGCACAAAAGCCATGTTGACTATCCCTAATAAGTCCTTGCCTTTCCAAATACATGTACATCCTGTCCCTCAGGATTCCCTCCAACAACTTGCCCACCACCGAAGTCAGGCTCACTGGTCTATAGTTCCCTGGCTTGTCGTTACCACCCTTCTTAAAGAGTGGTACCATGTTAACCAACCTCCAGTCTTCCGGCACCTCACGACTATCGATGTTACAAATATCTCAGCATGAGGCCCAGCAATCACTTCTCTAGCTTCCCACAGAGTTCTAGGGTACACCTGATCAGGTCCTGGGAATTTATCCACCGTTATGCATTTGAAGACATCCAGCACTTCCTCTTCTGTAATATGGACATTTTCCAAGGTGTCACCATCTATTTCTCTACTTTCTATATCTTCCACTGTTGGAATATTGCGTGCAATTCTGATCTCCTTCCTATCGGAAAGATGTTGTGAAACTTGAAAGGGTTCAGAAAAGATTTACAAGGATGTTGCCAGGTTGGAGGATCTGTGCTACAGGGAGATGCTGAACAGACTGGGGCTGTTTTCCCTGGAGCGTCGGAGGCTGAGGGGTGAACTTATAGAGGGTTTACAAAATTATGAGGGGAATGGATAGGATAAATAGACAAAGTCTTTTCCCTGGGGTCGTGGAGTCCAGAACGAGAGGGCATAGGTTTAGGGTGAGAGGGGAAAGATATAAAAGAGACCTAAGAGGCAACTTTTTCACGCAGAATGTGGTACGTGTATGGAATGAGCTGCCAGAGGATGTGGTGGAGGCTGGTACAATTGCAACACTTAAGAGGCATTTGGATGGGTATATGAATAGGAAGGGTTTGGAGGGATATGGGCCGGGTGCAGGCAGGTGGGACTAGATTGGGTTGGGGTATCTGGTCAGCATGGACGGGTTGGACCGAAGGGTCTGTTTCCATGCTGTACATCTCTATGACTCTAAGTATATTCCTACTTCCTTTATACTCTTCTAAAGATTTACTTGATCTATCCTGTCTATACCTTATATATGCTTCCTTCTTTTTCTTAACCAAACCCTTAATTTCTTTAGTCATCCAGCATTCCCTATACCTACCAGCCTTTCCTTTCACCCTAACAGGAATATACTTTCTCTGGATTCTCGTTGTCTCATTTCTGAAGGCTTCCCATTTTCCAGCCGTCCCTTTACCTGCGAACATCTGCCCCCAATCAGCTTTCGAAAGTTCTTGCCTAATACCATCAAAATTAGCCTTTCTCCAAATTAGAACTTCAACTTTTAGATCTGGTCTATCCTTTTCCATCACTATATCACAGTCCCCTAACACAATTGATCTCTTGGAACCTGACTTACCCCTCATTGCATTAGAGCCAGTCTCAATACCAGACCCTTGGCTGTTCGTGCTGAGTTCCCCTGAGAATCCATCAAGCCCTACATTTTCCAAAACAGCATACTTGTTCGAAATGGGTATATCTACAAAAGACTCCTGCAATAGCTGCCTCCCTCTCTTACCTTCCCTGGCGTTTAACCCATCTATGTAACTGTATCTGAGACTTTCTCCCCTTCCTATAACTGCCATCCATCACATACTGTTGCTTTTGCAAATTCCTCATTGCTTCTATCTCTCCAATCGATCCGTTCGATCTGATAAGATTCGCAGCTTGCAGCACTTATGATTTGGAGATGCTGGTGTTGGACTGGGGTGTACAAAGTTAAAAATCACACAACACCAGGTTATAGTCCAACAGGTTTAATTGGAAGCACACTAGCTTTCGGAGCGCCTGACTACCACCTGATGAAGGAGCGACGATCCGAAAGCTAGTGTGCTTCCATTTAAACCTGTTGGACTATAACCTGGTGTTGTGTGATTTTTAACTTTGTGCAGCATTTATGACAGATACAATCCACAGTAATCCTTAAACTCTCTTTAAACTCCCACATCTGACAAGAAGTACATATCATTCTATTAAAGGCCATTTTTGCTCCTTCACAATCTACAGACCCAGAAAGTAACACCATCTTATTACTCTCCAAACACCGCCCCAGGTTAAATTAATAGTAATGGCTTATATTTTAAGTTTAATCAAGAGACATATCTCCAAAAAACATATAATCAAGAAAGAACCCACTCTACTCCCTACTGCACATTCTCTGTGGGCCACACTTAAAAACAATGTTGAATTTATCGGATTCTGTGCTGTGAACTTCGCCCAACAGTTCCTCCACGATCAGTTGTAAATTTCACTGCTTGTTAATTTTCCCAGATGCACTCCGATGTCCAACGATACATGAATTCAAATAGCAAAGGCGGTAAGTGTGCAGGTTCACTCTCTCTCTGTCTCTTTCTCCCCTGCAATGACCTCACCATGTGCTTCCTTTGTCTGCTCTTCTTCCTTTTAATATTGCTGTTTTTTTGACTTTCTTTTTCCCAAGGTTCCAGAACAACGTAACCTCATATAAAACAGTAATTGGTGCTCCTGGTGTTCGAGGAAATCATCTCCAACACCTAAAATACCTCAAAAAGGGGCAGCTGTTGCAGCCAGAAATTTTTCCCATCCTCCATCTTGGATTGCCCCTTTTCCTATTCATGAACTTATCGAAATGTCTTTTAAACATTGTAACTGTACCTGCATCCATCACTTCTTCTGGCAGTTAATTCCATACCACCACTCTGTACCAAAAAAATACATTTTCCATTATGTCTTTGTTAAATTCTTCTCCTCTCACCTTAAAAATATGCTTCCTAATTTGGGCCTCCCCACCTTAGAGAAAATATCTTTGCTATTCAACTTATGTATTCACCTGGGCGGCATGGTGGTTAGCACTGCTGCCTCACAGCGCCAGAGACCTGGGTTCATTTCCCACCTCAGGCAACTGTCTGTGTGGACTTTGCACATTCTCCCCATGTCTGTGTGGGTTTCCTTCCACACACACAAAAATGTGCAGGTTTAGTTGAATTGGCCATGCTAAATTGCCCATAGTACTATGTGAAGAGGGGAATGGGTCTGGATGGGTTGCTCTTCGGAAGGTCGGTGTGGACTTGTTGGCCCGAAGGGCCTGTTTCCACACTGTCAGTGATCTAATCTATGCCCCTAGTGATTTAATAAACTTCTATATGATCACCACTCAACCTCCTACACTTCAGTTAAAAACATCCCAGCCTATCCTGTCTCTATAATTCATTCTTGGCAACATTCTGGTAAATCTTTTCTGAACCCTCTCTGGTTTAATAATATACTTCCTATAACAGGGTGACCAGAACTGCACGCTGTATTCCAGAAGAGCCCTCACCAACATCCTGTATAACCTCAACATGACGTCTCTACTCAAAAGTCTGAGCAACGAAGGGTAAAAACAAGGACTGCAGATGCTGGAAACCAGAGTCTAGATTAGAGTGGTGCTGGAAAAGCTTAGCAGGTCAGGCAGCATCCGAGGAGCAGGAAAATCAACGCTTCAGGCAAAAAGCCCTTCATCAGGAATAGAGGCAGGGTGCCAGCAGGGTGGAGAGATAAATGAGATGGGGGTGTGGGGGTGGGGAGAAAGTAGCATAGAGTACAATAGGTTAATGGGGGTGCGGATGGAGGTGATAGGTCAGAGAGGAGGATGGGTTTCTTGTAGAGAGAGGAGGAAAACTCCTTCATGAAGGCAAGTGTGCTAAACACCTTCTTAACCACCCTATCTACCTGCGATGCAAATTTCAAAGAATTATGTACCTGAAGCCTCGATCTCTCTCTGTGTGTGTTCTACAACACTATCCAGGGTCTCACCATTCCTGCCATTGTTAGTTTTACTAAAATCCAAATTAAACTCCATTTTCCACTACTCAGCCCATTCACCCAATTGATCAAGAGCTCTGCAATCTTTGTAATCGAGAAAGCAAATAGGTTCTTTCCTTTATTATGACAGGAATTGAACATAAATGTAAGGATATTCTGCTTCATTCCTACAGGGAATGGGTGAGACAACATCTTGAATACAGTGTGTAGGTTTTGGAATTCTGGAAATTTATTAGAGGTGATTCAGAGGAGGTTTAGCAGATTAATACCTGGAATTAGCAGGTTGATGAAGGAGGATAGGTTGAGCGAGATAAAAGAACAAGGAGGTGGATTAGAATTGCTGATTCAAACAGGAACGTAATGTGAGGATACAGGATGTGGTGACGTAGAATCTAAATGGGTTGAGCTCAGAAACTCAAATGGGCAGAAAATGATAGTGTTCTCTACCCCTTCCTACCAAAGTGCATTATCTCGTTAGGAGTGTTGTATTCCCTGGAATTTAGAAGATTGATGGATGATTTGATTCAAAGTTTCCAGATGTTAATCAAAGTTGGTCATGTAGATAGAGAGGAACTATTTCCACTGGATGGTTGAAGTGGGAACTCAAACACCCTTCCAACTGCTGTAATCAGACAAGACTGGAGTTTTTTTTTTGTTCACTGGATTATTCGAACAGACAAATGAGATTAGGAGTAGGCCACCCGGCTCTTCGAGCCTGCTCTATCTCTGAATGAGATCACGGCTGGTCTGATTTCGACATCAGTTCTATGTGTCTGCATATCCCCCCAATAATCTTTCACTATCTTGGTCATCAAAAATTATCTGCCTCTGTCTTTAAAATATTTGAAGATTCTGCATACAGTGCCTTTTTAGGAAGCAAATTTGATAGACTGTCAACCCTGTGAGAGAAATATTTCCTCACCTCTGCTTTAAATGTTTCCTCATCTCACCCTTACTTTTAAACTATGGTTACTACCTCTAGATTCTCCCACAAGAGGATACTTTCTTTTCAGCATCCAACTGGTCAGGTCCCCTTGGGATCTTTTATGTTTCAGTTTAGTCTCCTCTTTCTCTTCTAAATTGCAGAAGATACAGGCCTAGCCTGTCTAGCATTTCCTCACAAAGCAATCCACCTATTCCAGGTATTAGTCCATTAAGCCTCTCTGAACTGCTTCCAATATATTAGCAACTTTCTAAGTACGGTGACAGTACTGAGCACAGTCCTCCACATGCAGCCTCACCAGTACGGAAGGGGGAATGCTTGTAACCCAAGAGGGTACATTCCCACTTGCTTATGGTCATAAGTTTTCAGCAAGCCTTCAGAACATTGGTTAGGCCACGTTTGGAATATTGCATGCAATTCTGGCCTCACTCCTACTGGAAGGATGGTGTGCAACTTGAAAGGGTTCAGAAAAGATTTACAAGGGTTTTGCCAGGGTTGGAGGATTTGAGCCATAGGTTGTGGCTGTTTTCCCTCATGCATCGGAGGCTGAGGGGTGATCTTCTAGAGGTTAATAAAATCATGATAAACACGCAAGGTCTTCTCCCAAAGGTAGCAGAGTCCAAAACTGGAGAGCATAGGTTTAAGGTGAGAGGAGAAAGATTAAAAGGGGAGAAGGGCCAATGCCCGAAATGTCGATTCACCTGCTTCTTGGATGCTGCCTGACCTGCTGCACTTTTCCAGCAACACATTTTTCAACTCTGATCTCCAGCATCTGCAGTCCTCACTTTCTCTGAGTTCTTTGAGGAGGCGTCAAGACAGGTCAATGATGGTCGAGCAGTGGATGTGGTTTACGTGGACTTCAGCAAGGCATTTGATAGGGTTCCTCATGGTAGGCTCATTGATAAAGTCAGGAAGTATGGGATACAGGGAGATTTGGCTATCTGGATTCAGAATCGGCTGGCTGACAGAAGGCAGAGAGTGATTGTAGATGGAAAGTATTCTGCCTGGAGGTCAGTGTTGAGTGGGGTCCCGCAGGGCTCTGTTCTTGGGCCTCTGCGCTTTGTAGTTTTTATAAATGACTTGGATGAGGAGGTTGAGGGGTGGGTTAGTAAATTTGAAGATGACAGAGGTTGGAGGTGTTGTCGATAGTACAGAGGGCTACTTCAGGCTGCAGCGGGACATAGACAGGATGCAGAGCTGGGCTAAGAAATGGCAGATGGAGAGTTCAACCTGGATAAATACAAAGTGATGCATTTTGGAAGGTTGAACTCGAATGCTGAATATAGGATTAAAGACAGGATTCTTGGCAGTGTGGAGTAACAGAGGGATCTGGGTGTGCAAGTACATAGATCCCTCAAAATTGCCACCCCAAGTGGATAGGATTGTTAAGAAAGCATATGGTGTTTTGGCTTTCATTAACAGGGAGATCATGTTTAAGAGCCGCAAGGTTTTGCTACAGCTCTACAAGTCCCTGGTGAGACCATTCTTGGAATATTGTGTCCAGTTCTGGTCGCCCTACCATAGAAAAGATACAGAGGCTTTGGAGAGGGTGCAAAGAAGGTTTACCAGGATGCTGCCTGGACTGGAGGGCTTACCTTATGAAGAAAGGTTGAATAAGCTCGGACTTTTCTCTCTGGAGAGAAGGAGGAAGAGAGGAGACCTGATCGAGGTATACAAAATAATGAGTGGAATGGATAGAGTCAATAGCCAGAGACTTTTCCCCAGGGTAGGATTAACTGGTACAAGAAGTCATAGTTTGAAGATATTAGGAGGAAAGTATAAAGGAGACATCAGAGGCAGGTTCTTTACGCAGAGAGTTGTGAACGCATGGAATGCGTTGCCAGCTGTGGTGGTGGAAGCAGAGTCATTGGGGACATTTAAGCAACTGCTGGACATGCACATGGATAGCAGTGAGTTGGGGAGTGCTTAGGTTAAGTTACTATATTTTACATTAGGATTAAATCTCAGCACAACATTGTGGGCCAAAGGGCTTGTTTTGTGCTGTACTTTTCTATGTTCTATGAGTGGTGCATGTATGACATAGGGTGGTACGTGTATGGAATGAAAAGCCAGAGCAGCTGGTGGAGGCTGGTACAATTACAACATTTAAAAGGCATGTGGATAGGTATTTGAATAGGAAGAGTTTATAAAGACAAAAGCCAAAGGTTTGCAAATGGGGCTAGATTAATTTAGGATATCTGGTTGGCATGGATGAGTTAGACTGAAGGGTCTGTTTCTGTGATACCTTTGTCAATGACCTTAAGCCTAGGTCATTTACATTGAACCAATTACAGACTGACCAGGTTCTGGCCAGCCAGTTGTACAGCTCATATTGTTACACAGACAGCATTGTTATGGTATCACTGAAACCTCCCACTTCACTGGTCTGCAGAAATAACAACTGGCTGCAGTCTTTCCCACAGCCTGGTTTGTCCTTCATTTTTCAAATTCTGCCCTTTCAAGGACATTAATGATCCAAGTGGTTTTTATGACAATCTGGCAGCTATTATTCAATTTTTCCTGTTTTAAATTTATTTTCCAGGCAGGAATCTCAAGTCAAATATTGGATCAAGAGCTGTCATTAATGCCTGATTCTCAGGAGCTGAACATCATCAGCTTTGAACATGGAAGAAAAAAGCAATGTTCAATGTGAAGAGCAACCATACGTGTGTTCCGTGCTTGCACAAGGCTTCAGCCAATCATCTGGCCTGTCGAGACATAAATGCAATCAAAACAGACAGACAACAATGACATATCATGGTCATGGATCTCAGTTTGAGCTAAGCAAGGGCTTATGCCCGAAAGGTCGATTCTCCTGTTCCTTTGATGCTGCCTGACTGGCTGTGCTTTTCCAGCAACACATTTTTAAGCTCTGATCGCCAGCATCTGCAGTCCTCACTTTCTCCTAAGCAAGGGCTGCTCAGCTCCTGATCCCTGTTTTGGTGCAAATGTGGACAAAGGATCTCAATTTCAAATGTGATGGTGACTATCCTTGAAATTAAGGACCCATTTGACCGAGTATTGTATCAAGGCATTGTAGCAAAACTAGAGATAACAACCATCTGCGAATGCTATTCTCCCCGTATTAGCAAATGTTTGCAAAGCTCGAGTCATCAGACTTGAGTAGATTATCACAAGGAGAATCTATTCGAGCTTGTACCACAGATGTGTGGAAGAGGTCTCTCAGTCAAGCTTAGCAATACTCTGCCATTTACAGTTCAAAACAGCACATTTTGTGTCACAACAGTTATATGCAATATTGGTATAAAATAAATGTTAGTAATTTATTGCAAAAACAAGTTTAGTAGTTTCTTGCAAAGTTCTGAGTTTCTCTCAGTTCTTATTGCCCATCTTGGAGGGCAGTTCAGAATCTCACAATGATCTGCCTGAACTGCTCATAAACAGCTTTTCACTGTACTTAGGCACACATAGCAATAAATAAATGAAAATCTAGTGATCATGTGCAGTCCAGACCAGGTAAAGGCAATAGTTTCCTTGCCTTAAAAGCATTCCTGTGCTGGGGGGTTCTTCCCAACAATCAACACATGGTCATGATTTGACTCTTCAGAGTTATAGAGTCTGACAGTATGGAGACAAGCCCTTTGGCCCAAACTGCTCCATGCCGACCAAAATGTCCATTAGTGCTAACCCCATTTCCCTGCACTTGGCCCATATTTTTTTCTAAACCTTTCCTATCCATGTATAAATGCATTTTTAATGTTGTTAATGTACCTGCCTCAACCACTTCCGGTGGCAGCTCATTCTATATGCGTACACCCTGTGTATAAAAAAGTTATCCTCAGGTTCTTCTTATTCTTTGCCCACTAACCTTAAACCGATGCCTTGAAGTCCTCAATTCCCCATTCCTGGGGGAAAAAAAATCTGAAGAAAAAGTCCTAACCTGTTTCATCTTTCCCTATAACTCAGACAGTCGAGTCCCGGCAACATTCGTGTAAACTTTTTCTTCATTCTTTCCAGTTTGATAACATCCTTCCTACAACAAGGTGACCAAAACTGAACACAATGCTCCAAGTGCGGCCTCAACAGTGTCCAGCACAACTGTAACATAACTTCCCAATTTCTATACTCAATGCCCTGACTGATAAAGGCCAGCGTGCCAAAAGCCTTCTTCACTGCCCAGTCTCCTGTGACTCAACTTTCAGAGAACCATGTACCTGAACTCCAATGACCCTCTGTTCCACAATACTCCTTAAGTAACTGTGTATCCAAGTTGCCAGCTCCATGTGGATTCCACGCAGTCTAACCTTCCAGAGCAGCATACCATGTGCAATATTACAAAAAGCCTTACTGAAATCCATGTGGACTATGTCTGCTGCCCAACCCTCGTCAATTTGCCTGGTCACTACTCTTAACAAATTTGTGAGGCATGATCTCCCACACACAAAGCCATGCTGACTGCTTCCAATGAAACCCTGTCATAGAGATGTACGACATGGAAACAGACCCTTTGGTCCAACCTGTCCATGCCAACCAGATATCCTAACCCAATCTAGTCCCACCTGCCAGCACCCGGACCATATCCCTCCAAACCCTTCCTATTCATTTATCCATCGAAATGCCTGTTAAATGTTGCAATTGTACCAGCCACCACCGCATCCTCTGGCAGCTCATTCCATACCCGTACCACCCCCTGTGAAAATGTTCCCCCTTAGGTCTCATTTATATCTTTCCCCTCTCACCCTAAACCTATGCCCTCTAGTTCTGGACTCCACGACTCAAGGGAAAAGACTTTGTCTATTTATCCTATGCATGCCCCTCATAATTTTATAAACCTCAATAAGGTTACCCCTCAGCCTCCAACGCTCCAGGGAAAACAGCCCCAGCCTGTTCAGCCTCTCCCCACAGCTCAAATCCTCCAGCCCTGGCAACATCCTTGTAAATCTTTTCTGAACCCTTTCAAGTTTCACAACATCTTTCTGATAGGAAGGAGACCAGAACTGCATGCAATATTCCAACAGTGGCCTAACCAGTGTCCTGTACAGCCGCAACATGACCTTCCAACTCCTGTACTCAATACTCTGACCAATAAAAGAAAGCATACCACGTGCCTTCTTCACTATCCTATCTACCTGCGATTCCACTTTCAAGGTGCTATAAACCTGCATTCCAAGGTCTCTTTTTTCAGCAATGCTCCCTAAGACCTCACCATAAAGTGTATAAGTCCTGCTAAGGTTTGCTTTCCCAAAATGCAGGTCCTCGCATTTATCTGAATTAAACTCCATCTGCTTGTTCTCGGCCCATTGGTCCATCTGATCAAGATCCTGTTGTAATCTGAGGTAACCTTCTTCAGAATCCATTATACTACCAATTTTGGTGTCATCTGCAAACTTACTAACTGTACCTCTAATGCTTGCATCCAAATCATTTATGTAAATACACTCCACTGGTCACAGGCCTCCAGTCTGAAAAACAACCTCCATCACACTGAACCTCTCACACTCACGCCAACACCGTCACCCTGACAACCTCACACTCGCTCCATCACCGTCACCCTGACCCCCTTCCACTCACTCCATCGCTGTCACCCTGATCCCCTCACACTCGCTCCACCTCCATCACCCTGACCCCCTCACACACTCTCCATCACCGTCACCCTGACCCCCTCACACTTGCTACATCACCGTCTCCCTGGCCCCCTCACTCAGTCAACCACTGTCACCCTGGCGCTCTCACACTCACTCGATCTCCATCACCCTGACTTGGTCACACCCTCCATCACCGTTACACTGACACTCTCACACTCGCTCCATCACCGTCACTCTGACCCTCTCACATTCACTCCATCACAGACTCCCTGACCCACTCTCACTCACTCCATCACCGTCACACTGCATCCCTCTCATTCACTCAACCACCGTCACCCTGACCCCCTTACACTCACTCCATCACCGTCACCCTCACACCCTCACACTAGCTCTAACACTGTCACCGTGACCCTCTCACATTCACTCCATCGCCGTCACCCTGACCCCCATACACTCGCTCCATCATTGTCACCTTGAACCGCTCACACTCACTCTATCACCGTCACCCTGACTCCCTCACACTCACTCCACCTCCATCACCCTGACTCCCTCACACTCCCTCTGTTACGATCACCTTGACTCCCTCCCATCTCTCCATCACCATAACCCTGACTCCCTCACACTCTCGCCATCACTGTCACCCTGACTCTCAAACACTCACTCAATCACAGTCTCCCTGACACCGTACACTCACTCCATTACTGTCACCCTGACCCACTCACACTCGCTCCATCTCCATCACCCTGAACCTCTCACACTCACTCCATCACACTTGCTCCATCACCGTCACACTGAACCCCTCACAATCACTTCATCACGGTCACCCAGACCCACTCACACTCACTCAATCACTGTCACCCTCACCCTCTCACAGTCACTCCGTCTCCGTCACCCTGACCCCCTCACTCTCACTCCATCACCGTCACCCTGACCCTCTCACACTCACTCCAGCACCGTCACAAGACCCCCTTCCTCTCACACCATCACCGTCACCCTGACACCCTCACACTCGCTCCATCACCGTCACCCTGACACCCTCACACTCACCCCATGACTGTCACCATGACCCACTCACACTCACTCCATCTCCGTCACCCTGACACCCTCACACTCACTCAATCACTGTCACCCTCACGCTCTCACACTCACTCCATCTCCGTCACCCTGACACCCTCACACTCACTCCATCACCATCACAATGAACCCCTCACATTCACTCCATCTCCGTCTCCCTGACCCTCTCTCATTCACTCCATTACTGTCTCCCTGACTCAATCCATTACCGTCATCCTGAACCCCCCACACTCGCTCCATCACCGTCACTCTGAACCCCTCACACCCTCCATCTCCATCACACTATCCCCTCACACTCACTCCATCACAGTCTCCCTGACCCACTCTCACTCACTCCATCACCGTCACCCTGAACCCCTTACACATACTCCATCACCGTCAACCTGACACCCTCACACTCGCTCCATCACCCTGACCCTTTCACATTCACTCCACCACCATCACCCTGACCCCCTTCCACTCACTCCATCAGTATCGCCCTGACCCCTCACAATTGCACCACATCTTTCGCCCTGACTCCCTCACAATCAATTCATCACCATCGCCCTGACCTTCTCACACTGGCTCCACCTCCATCACCCTGAACCCCTCACACTCGCTCCATCACCCTCATTCTGACCCACTCACATTCACTCCATCACCGTCAACCTGACCCCCTCACAGCTGCTCGACCTCCAACACCCTGACCCACTCAAGCTCACTTCATCACTGTCACCCTGACCGCCTCACACTTGCTCCTTCACCGTCTCACTGTCCCCCTCACTCAGTCAATCACAGTCACCCTGGTGCTCTCACACTCACTTCATCTCCATCACCCTGACTCGGTCACACCCTCCATCACCGTCACCCTGACCCCCTCACACTCGCTCCATCACCGTCACCCTGACCCCCTCACAATCACTTCATCACCATCGCCCTGACCCTCTAACACACACTCCATCACGGTCACACTGACCTCCTCACACTCAGTCAATCACTGTCACCCTAACGCTATCACACTCACTCCATCTCCGTCACCATGACTCCCTCACACTCGCTCCATCACCGTCACCCTGACCCCCTCAAACTCACTCCATCACCTTTGCCCTGACCCCCTTACACTCACTCCATCTCTGTCACCCTGACCCCCTCACACTCGCTCCATCACCGTCACGCTGGCCCCCCCACACTCTCTCCATCACCGTCACCCTGACCCCCTCACAAACACTTAATCACCATCGCCCTGACCCTCTAACACACACTCCATCACGGTCACACTGACCTCCTCACACTCAGTCAATCACTGTCACCCTAACGCTATCACACTCACTCCATCTCCGTCACCATGACTCCCTCACACTTGCTCCATCACCGTCACCCTGACCCCCTCAAACTCACTCCATCACCTTCGCCCTGACCAACTCACATTCACTCCATCACCATCACCCTGACCCCTTACACTCACTCCATCTCTGTCACCCTGACCCCCTCACACTCACTGCATCACAGTCGCCCTGAACCCTTCACACTCACTCCATCACCGTCACTCTGACCCCCTCACTCAATCAATCACTGTCACCCTGGCGCTCTCACACTCGCTCCATCTCCGTCACCCTGACCCTCTCACATTAATTTCATCACAGTCTCCCTGACCAACTCTCTCTCACTCCATCACCGTCACGCTGCATCCGTCGCATTCACTCCACCACCGTCACCCTGACCTCCTCACACTCACTGCATCACAGTCGCCCTGAACCCTTCACACTCACTCCATCACCGTCACCCTGACAACCTCACACTCGCTCCATCACCGTCACCCTGACCCTCTCGCATTCACTCCTTCACCGTCAACCTGACCCCCTTCCACTCACTCCATCGCTGTCACCCTGATCCCCACACACTCGCTCCACCTCCATCACCCTGACCCCCTCAAACTAAATCCATCACTATCGCCCTGACACCCTCACACTCACTCCATCACTGTCACCCTACCCCGTCACATTCTCTCCATCACTGTCACCCTGACCCCCTCACAAACACTTAATCACCATCACCCTGACCCTCTAACACACATTGCATCAACGTCACCCTGACACCCTCACACTCACTCCACCTTCATCACCCTGAACCCCTCACACTCGCTCCATCACCGTCACACTGACCCCCTCACACTTGCTCCACCTCCATCATCCTGACCCCCTCAATCTCACACCATTACTGTCACCCTGAACCCCTCACACTCTCTCCATCACAGTAACCCTGAACACTTCACACTCACTCCATCTCCATCACCTTGACACCCTCATACTCACTCCATCACCATAACCCTGACTCCCTCGCACTTTTGCCATCACCGTCACCCTGACCCCCTCACGCTCACTCAATCACCGTCACCCTGACCCCCTCACACTCACTCAATCACAGTCTCCCTGACCCCCTCACACTCGCTCCATCTCCATCACACTGAACCTCTCACAATCACTCCATCACCGTCACCCTGACAACCTCACACTCGCTCCATCACCGTCACCCTGACCCTCTCGCATTCACTCCTTCACCGTCACCCTGACCCCCTTCCACTCACTCCATCGCTGTCACCCTGATCCCCTCACACTCGCTCCACCTCCATCACTCTGAACCCCTCACACTTGCTCCATCACCGTCACCCTGACCCCCTCACAATCACTTCATCACCATCGCCCTGACCCTCTAACACACACTCCATCACGGTCACACTGACCTCCTCCCACTCAGGCAATCACTGTCATCCTAACGCCCTGATCCCCTCACACTCGCACCATCACCATTTCACTGACCCCCGCACACTCACTCCGACAATGTCATCCTGACGCTCTCACACTCACTCCATCACCATCACAATAAACCCCTCACATTCACTCCATCACTGTCACCCTGACCCCCTCACACTCGCTCCATCACCACACCCTGACGCCCCTCACACTCACTCCATCACTGTCATCCTGACCCCTTTAGACTCACAAAATCACCGTCAACCTCAATCCCTCACACCCTCTCCTTCTCCGTCATCCTGACAATCTCACACTTACTCCATCACCGTCTCACTGAAAAGCTCACATTCACTCCATCACCGTCGCCCTGACCCCCTCACACTCACTCCATCCCTGTCACCCTGACCCCCTCATAATCACTTCATCACCGTCGCCCTGACCCCCTCACACTCACTCCATTCCTGTCACCCTGACCGACTCACACTCACTCCATCTCCGTCACCCTGACACCCTCACACTCACTCCATCACTGTCATCCTGACACTCTCACACTTGCTCCATCACCGACACACTGAAACGCTTACATTCACGGTGTAAGCTGACGGTGATGGAGTGATTGTGAGCTGACCCCCTCACACTCGCTCCATCTCCGTCACCCTGACCCCCTCACTCAATCAATCACTGTCACCCTGGCGCTCTCACAGTCGCTCCATCTCCGTCACCATGACCCTCTCACATTCACTCCATCACAGTCTCCCTGACCCACTCTCACTTACTCCATCACCGTCACCCTGACAGCCTCACATTCACTCCATCACCATCACCATCACCCTGACTCCCTCACACGCGCTCCATCACCGTCACAATGAACCCCTCACACCCACTCCATCACCGTCACCCTGACCCCCTCACACCCACTCCATCACTGTCACCCTGGCCCATTCACACTCACTCCATTTCCGTCACCCTGACCCCCTCACACTCACTCCGTCACCGTCACCCTGACCCCCTCACACTTGCTCCATCACCGTCACGTTGATCCCCTCACACTTGCTCAAACACCTTCTCTCTGACCCTCTCGCACTCACTCCATCACTGTCACCCTGACCCCCTCACACTTACTCAATCACAGTCTCTCTGACCCATTCTGTCTCATCCCATCACCCTCATTCTGACCCACTCTCACTCACTCCATCACCGTCACCCTGACACCCTCACATTCGCTCCATCACTGTCACCCTGACCCTTTCACATTCACTCCATCACCGTCACCCTGAACCCCACACCCTCGCTCCATCATTGTCAGCCTGAACCCCTCACACTCACTCCATCACTGTCACCCTGACGCACTCCTTCACCCTCAGACTCACACCATCACTGTCTCCCTGACCTCCTCACTCTCGCTCCATCACCGTCACTCTGAACCCCTCACACACTCCATCTCCATCACACTGACAACCTCACACTCACTCCATCACCGTCACCCTGACCCCCTTATGGTCACTCCATCACTGTCACCGTGACCCCCTCACAGTCGCTCCACCTCCGTCACCCTGACCCCCTCAAACAAAATCCATCACCGTCTCCCTGACCCCCTCACACTTACTCCATCACCGTCACCTTGACTCCCTCACACTCGCTCCATCACCGTCACCCTGACGCCCTCACACTCACTGCATCACCGTCACAATGAACCTCTCACATTCACTCCATCTCCGTCACCCTGACCCTCTCACACTCACTCCATCACTGTCTCCCTGACGCACTCCTTCACCCTCAGACTCACACCATCACTGTCTCCCTGACAACCTCACACTCACTCCATCACCGTCACCCTGACCCCCTTATGGTCACTCCATCACTGTCACCGTGACCCCCTCACAGTCGCTCCACCTCCGTCACCCTGACCCCCTCAAACAAAATCCATCACCGTCTCCCTGACCCCCTCACACTTACTCCATCACCGTCACCTTGACTCCCTCACACTCGCTCCATCACCGTCACCCTGACTCCCTCACACTCACTGCATCACCGTCACGATGACTCCCTCACACTTGCTCCATCACTGTCACAATGAACCCCTCACATTCACTCCATCTCCGTCACCCTGACCCTCTCACACTCACTCCATCACTATCACCCTGGCCCACTCACACTCACTCCATCACTGTCACCCTGGCCCACTCACACTCACTCCATCGCCGTCACTCTGGCCCCCTCATACTCGCTCCATCGCCAGCATGCTGACCCCCTCACACTCACTCCATCACCGTCACCCTGACCCCCTCACACTCACTCCATCACTGTTACCCTGACCCCCTCGCACTCACTCTATCACTGTCACCCTGACCCCCTCACACTCACTCAATCACAGTCTCTCTGACCTACTCTGTCTCATCCCATCACCGTCATCCTGACCCCCTCACACTCACTCCATCACTGTCACCCTGACCCCCTCACACTTGCTCCATCACCGTCTCCCTGACCCCTCACTCAGTCAATCACTGTCACCCTGGCGCTCTCACTCTCACTCCATCTCTGTCACCATGACTCTGTCACACCCTCGATCACAGTCACCCTAACACCCTCACACTCGCTCCACCTCCATCACACTGAGCCCCTCACAATCACTTCATCACTGTCACCCTGACCCCCTCACACTTGCTACATCACCGTCTCCCTGACCCCCTCACACTCACTCAATCACTGTCACCCTAACCCTCTCACACTCATTCCATCTCAGTCACCCTGACCACCTCACACTCACTCCATCACCGTCACCCTGACTCTCTCACACTCAATCCATCACGGTCAACCTAGGCACCTCACACTCACTCCAGCACCGTTACCCAGACCCCCTTCCACTCACTCCATCACCGTCACCCTGACACCAACACACTTGCTCCATTACCGTCACCCTGACACCCTCACACTCACTCCATCACTGTCTCCCTGACTCACTGCATTACCGTCATCCAGAACCCCTCACACTCACTCCATCATTGTATCCCTGACCACCTCACACTCACTAAATCACCGTCTCCCTGAACCCCTCACACTCGCTCCACCTCCATCACCCTGACCCCCTCAAACTAAATCCATCACCGTCACCCTGACCCCCTCACACTCACTCCATCACTGTCACCCTGACCCCCTCACTCAATCAATCACTGTCACCCTGGCGCTCTCACACTCGCTCCATCTCCGTCACCCTGACCCTCTCACATTAATTTCATCACAGTCTCCCTGACCAACTCTCTCTCACTCCATCACCGTCACGCTGCATCCGTCGCATTCACTCCACCACCGTCACACTGACCCCCTTACACTCACTCCATCACCGTCACCCTGACACCCTCACACCCACTCCATCACTGTCACCCAGACCCTCTCACATCCACTCCATCACCATCACCCTGACCCCCTCACATAAATCCATCACCGTCACCCTGACACCCTCACACTCGCTCCATCATTGTCACCCTGAACTCCTCACACTCACTCCATCACCGTCACCATGACTCCCTCACACTCGCTCCATCGTTGTCACCCTGAACCCCTCACACTCACTCCATCACTGTCACCCTGACTCCCCCACACTCACTTCATCACTGTCACCATGACTCCCTCACACTCGCTCCATCACCATCACAATTAACCACTCACATTCACTTCTTCACCGTCACCCTGACTCCCCCACACTCAATCCATCACTGTCTCCATGACACCTTCACACTCACTCCATCAACATCACTCTGAACCCTCACACACTCCATCTCCATCACACTGACAACCTCACACTCACTCCATCAACGTCACCCTGACCACCTCACCCTCGCTCCATCATTGTCACCCTGAACCCCTCACACTCACTCCATCACCGTCACCCTGACTCCCTCACACTCACTCCATCACCGTCACAATGAACCCCTCACACTCGCTCCATCACCGTCACAATGAACCCCTCACATTCACTCCATCTCCATCACCCTTACCCTCTCACACTCACTCCATCAATGTCTCCCAGACTCACCCATTCACCGTCATCCAGAACCCCTCACACTCGCTCCATCACCGTCACCCTGACTCCCTCACCCTCGCTTCATCATTGTCACCATGACTCCTCACACTCGCTCCATCACCGTCATCCTGAACCCCTCACACTCAATCCACCACTGTCTCCATGACACCCTCACACTCGCTCCATCACCGTCACTCTGAACCCTCACACACTCCACCTCCATCACCCTGACCCCTCAAACTAAATCCATCACCGTCACCCTGACCCCCTCACACTCACTTCATCACTGTCACCCTGACCCCCTCACTCAATCAATCACTGTCACCCTGGCGCTCTCACAGTCGCTCCACCTCCGTCACCCTGACATTCATTCCATCACAGTCTCACTGACCAACTCTCTCTCACTCCATCACCGTCACGCTGCATCCGTCGCATTCACTCCACCACCGTCACACTGGCCCCCTTACACTCACTCCATCACCGTCACCCTGACACCCTCACACTCACTCCATCACTGTCACCCAGACTCTCTCACATCCACTCCATCACCGTCACCCTGACTCCCTCACACTCGCTCCATCGTTGTCACCCTGAACCCCTCACACTCACTCCATCACCGTCTCCATGACTCCCTCACACTCGCTCCATCACCGTCACAATTAACCACTCACATTCACTCCTTCACCGTCACCCTGACTCCCCCACACTCAATCCATCACTGTCTCCATGACACCCTCACACTCACTCCATCAACGTCACTCTGAACCCTCACACACTCCATCTCCATCACACTGACAACCTCACACTCTCTCCATCACCGTCACCCTGACTCCCTCACACTCGCTTCACCAACATCACCCTGACTCCCTCACACTCACTCCATCACTGTCTCCCTGACCCCCTCTCACTCGCTACATCACCGTCACTCTGAAACCCTCACACCCTCCATCTCCATCACACTGACAACCTCATACTCACTCCATCACCGTCACCTTGACCCCCTCACACTTGCTCAATCACCTTCTCTCTGACCTTCTCGCACTCACTCCATCACTGTCACCATGACCCCCTCACACTCACTCAATCACAGTCACTCTGACCCATTCTGTCTCATCCCATCACCCTCATCCTGACTCCCTCACACTCACTCCATCACCGTCATCCTGACCATCTCACACTCACTCCATCGCTGTCTCAATAAACCCCTCACATTCACTCAATCTCCGTCAACCTGACCCCCTCGCACTCACTCCATCACTGTCACCCTGACCCCCTCACACTTGCTCCATCACCGTCTCCCTGATCCCCTCACTCAGTCAATCACTGTCACCCTGGCGCTCTCACTCTCACTCCATCTCTGTCACCATGACTCTGTCACACACTCGATCACAGTCACCCTAGCACCCTCACACTCACTCCACCTCCATCACCCTGAACCCCTCACACTTACTCCATCACAGTCGCCCTGAACCCCTCACACACACTTCATCACTGTCACGCTGCATCCCTTGCATACACTCCACCACTGTCACCCTGACCCCCTTACACTCAGTCCATAACCGTCATCCTGACTCCCTCACACTCGCTCCATCACCGTCACACTGACCCCCTCACAATCACTTCATCACTGTCACCCTGACCCCCTCACACTTGCTACATCACCGTCTCCCTGACCCCCTCACACTCACTCAATCACCGTCACCCTTACTCTCTCACACTCACTCCATCACCGTCACCCTGACTCCCTCACACTCACTCCATCACCGTCACCCTTACTCTCTCACACTCACTCCATCACCGTCACCCTGACTCCCTCACACTCACTCCATCACCGTCACCATGACTCCCACACACTCACTCAATCACAGTCTACCTGACCAATGACCTGGCTTGCACCATGTCCAGGCATGAGAAGTCCCGTTTGGTGGAGACATTCCCGAGGCTGGTGAGTTTCACTTTGGAACAAAGATGGTTAAGTGGCAATTTCCTGCGGTTGTTTGTAATGATGGGAGAAGGAGCGGTGGGGAATGAGCACCTTGACGTACAGGAAGAAGTGTTGCCACTGATCAGAGTCAGTGAACAGAGGACTGGGATTAAAGGAGTCTAATGAAAAGCAGCACTTCTGCTCAGGACGTTCAATAACAACTGCAGAAACCCGATGTGACGAGCAGTGTATCTGGAAAGAGAAACAGAGATAACGTTTTAAATGTGGAACATTTCTGATGAAGAACTCGAGTTTCCCAAGTCTCATGAAATGACCGGCCTGGTTTGCAAAGTAGGTTTCCTGAACTTTGAGCGAAAATTGCTCCAATAGGAAGGCATTCAGAACGTAGTCAGCAGGATTCGAACCTACGTGGGGAAACCCCAATGGACTTTTAATGCATCGCCTTAACCACTCGGCCATGACAACAGACAAGCCGGCTCATCTCATTGAAAGCTGTTGCTGACGTGATGGGCTCAAGGCTTCCATCTTCTTTCATACCTTTGCTGTCATTTGGAAGGTGCTAGACACCAATGTAAAAGAAGAAAAGCACAAAGTTAGGAAAAGATATTTGCAGCCAAACTTAGTCAAAATTATTTATTGAAAGGAAAATCACACTTGGCAATTTGCTAGATCTCTTTGCGAACATGACCAACAGAGCTTATCAAGAGAGCTAATCATCTAAGTGTTCTTGGACATGAAACAAACAAGTTAGTGACATATTCTGGCGAACGAAATGGTCTTTCCTGATGGTTACAATGAAAGAGATGGATCCCAATAAAAGACAAAGATTAAGTCGCATGTAGATATATTTCAATGTGATAAGATTCTCTTTCAGTCCCCAATTACCCCAGAGATGGATGGGGTGAGTTACTTTTCTTCACTCTTCAACTCCTCAGCGTGGAGGAACAGACATGAAACCGCTAGAGATAGAGTTGTTGAATTGGGAACCAGCGACACTGAAGAAACTAGATAAAAGTGAGGACTGCAGATGCTGGTAACCAGATTTTAGATCAGAGTGATGCTGGAAAAGCACAGTCGGTCAGGCAGCATCCGAGGAGCAGGAAAGTCGACGTTTCTGTTGCCAGTCTGGCTGTGTTTCGCAAACAATTTTCGTTTTTGGCTCAGATTTCCAGCAACTGCAGCTAACCTTCATCATGTTTTGGACAAAACCAATGACCTGCTTGCATCGGAAAATCTGCAGAAGTCCTGGTTCACCAATATGTTTGCTGAACAAGACAACCGTTCCGTGAGCGGGAATAGGATCCGGGCCACGGTGCTTTGAGGAACGAAACCTCACATGTAAATAACAAGACAAGGCGATAGATACTATCGTATTTGGTCGAAATAAAACACCCTTTCTGAACATTTTCGTTGCAGATTATTTTCAACTTGTCTTCGAAGATTTACAAAGTGGGAAAAGGCCATTCTGCCCATTGTGCATTGCGGCTAATCAGAGAACCATCAAGTCGCAGTTTCCAACTTTGGCTCAAAGTCTTGTGTGTTCTAATGTTTCCAGGGCAAATGTCAATGAGGTTATCCGGTGTTCTTAAATGGCACAATAATGGGGCAGAAGTATGACATTTTCACAACGAATTGTAACTCTTTTGAGGAGCTCATGCTCATTTCCGTCCAACAGAGGGAGAGCGAGACTGACAGAAGTGTCCGTTGTGGTGAGCTGAAATTTGAAATGGACAATAGAACAGACACAAGTTTTAAATGCAGAAGCGCCATCCCGACAAGGACTTCATTGGGGAGCGTCAAGGCGGACCACATTTAAAGCGAGACGTCCCCCACGAGCCAGGTAGGACTCGAACCTACAATTTCCTCACCCGAAGCCAGACGCGTTATCCATTACGCCACCGGCCCAAACGACACGTCCAGTGCCGGCCGCATGTCGATATGTAATGTCATTGACTAACACGGAATCAGAATTACAAAGGTGAACAAGCCGCGAAGATAATCGCCAACACTGCTTCACTTCGAAGCATCCAATTTGTGAAGCTGTGCCTTTCACTGGCAAAGGAGAAACATTTGCCCTCAGCTGCCTGCTTCAGGGTCGGCTCCTTCTCTGCTGGAAGTTTCCATCGTTTTATTCACAGTCACGACGCGATTTCATGATCAACTCCAGTGAAAAAGTGTCATGGTGTCGTCCAAGCAAGACCCTGCAGAAACTCAGCGAGAGACCTCGGGTCATTTCGAGCTCAGGGTGTGGAATAAGACGAGATGCGTGACAGCTTTTATTGACGCCGCCACTTCACTGCCAATTAGCGGCTCAAAACGAGCCGTTGTGAGCATCAGCTTGATTTGTACCTTCCTGCAGAGCATTTGCTAAACAACATCAGATAGATCCCATCCGGCGCAGGGATTTTTTCACACTCTATTTTCACACTCTGCAGTATTTCTAATAACTCTTCCTTGTGAACCTCAGTCTCTTCTAAGTCTAGACGCAATTATCTCTGTATCAGCCTCGCCAACATTTTCAATTTCTGTAGCATATACTGTCGAAAACTGTTTACTTAGTGCTTCCCCGATCTCCTCTGACTCCACACACAACAACCGGCTATTATCCTTAACTGTCCCAAAGCTAACTCTCGTCATTCTTTTATTCCTGACACTGACGAGCAGTGTATCTGGAAAGAGAAACAGAGATAACGTTTTAAATGTGGAACATTTCTGATGACGAACTCGAGTTTCCCAAGTCTCATGAAATGACCGGCCTGGTTTGCAAAGTAGGTTTCCTGAACTTTGAGCGAAAATTGCTCCAATAGGAAGGCATTCAGAACGTAGTCAGCAGGATTCGAACCTACGTGGGGAAACCCCAATGGATTTTTAATCCATCGCCTTAACCACTCGGCCATGACTACAGACGAGCCTGCTCATCTCATTGAAAGCTGTTGCTGACGTGATGGGCTCAAGGCTTCCATCTTCTTTCATACCTTTGCTGTCATTTGGAAGGTGCTAGACACCAATGTAAAAGAACAAAAGCTCAAAGTTAGGAAAAGATATTTGCAGCCAAACTTAGTCGAAATTATTTATTGAAAGGAAAATCACACTTGGCAATTTGCTAGATCTCTTTGTGAACATGACCAACAGAGCTTATCAAGGGAGCTATTCATCTAAGTGTTCTTGGACATGAAACAAACAAACGTTAGTGACATATTCTGGCGAATGAAATGGTCTTTCCTGATGGTTACAATGAAAGAGATGGTTCCCAATAAAAGACAAAGATTAAGTCGCATGTAGATATATTTCAATGTGATAAGATTCTCTTTCAGTCCCCAATTACCCCAGAGATGGATGGGGTGAGTTACTTTTCTTCCCTCTTCAACTCCTCAGCGTGGAGGAACAGACATGAAACCGCTAGAGGTGGAGTTGTTGAATTGGGAACCAGCGACACAGAAGAAACTAGGTAAAAGTGAGGACTGCAGATGCTGGTAACCAGATTTTAGATCAGAGTGATGCTGGAAAAGCACAGTCGGTCAGGCAGCATCCGAGGAGCAGGAAAGTCGACGTTTCTGTTGCCAGGCTGGCTGTGTTTCGCAAACAATTTTCGTTTTTGGCTCAGATTTCCAGCAACTGCAGCTGTTTGTTTTATGCTAACCTTCATCATGTTTTGGACAAAACCAATGAACTGCTTGCATCGGAAAATCCGCAGAAGTCCTGGTTCACCAATATGTTTGCTGAACAAGACAACCGTTCCGTGAGCGGGAATAGGATCCGGGCCACGGTGCTTTGAGGAACGAAACTTCACATGTAAATAAGAAGACAAGGCGATAGATACTATCGTATTTGGTCGAAATAAAACACCCTTTCTGAACATTTTCGTTGCAGATTATTTTCAACTTGTCTTCGAAGATTTACAAAGTGGGAAAAGGCCATTCTGCCCATTGTGCATTGCGGCTAATCGGAAAGCCATCTATTCAAGTCGCAGTTTCCAACTTTGACTCAAAGTCTTGTGTGTTCTAATGTTTCCAGGGCAAATGTCAATGAGGTTATCCTGTGTTCTTAAATGGCACAATAATGGGGCAGAAGTATGACATTTTCACAACGAATTGTAACTCTTTTGAGGAGCTCATGCTCATTTCCGTCCAACGGAGGGAGACTCCCGAGACTGACAGAAGTGTCCGTTGTGGTGAGCTGAAATTTGAAATGGACAATAGAACAGACATAAGTTGTAAATGCAGAAGCGCCATCCCGACAAGGACTTCATCGGGGAGCGTCAAGGCGGACCACATTTAAAGCGAGCCAGGTAGGACTCGAACCTACAATTTTCTGATCCGAAGTCAGACGCGTTATCCATTACGCCACTGGCCCAAACGACACGTCCTGTGCCGGCCGCATGTCGATATGTAATGTCATTGACTATCACGGACTCAGAATTACAAAGGTGAACAAGGAGCGAAGATAATCGCCAACACTGCTTCACTTCGAAGCATCCAATTTGTGAAGCAGTGCCTTTCACTGGCAAAGGAGAAACATTTGTCCTCAGCTGCCTGCTTCAGGGTCGGCTCCTTCTCTGCTGGAAGTTTCCATCGTTTTATTCACAGTCACGACGCGATTTCATGATCAGCTCCAGTGAAAAAGTGTCATGGTGTCGTCCAAGCAAGACCCTGCAGAAACTCAGCGAGAGACCTCGGGTCATTTCGAGCTCAGGGTGTGGAATAAGACGAGATGCGTGACAGCTTTTATTGACGCCGCCACTTCACTGCCAATTAGCGGCTCAAAACGAGCCGTTGTGAGCATCAGCTTGATTTGTACCTTCCTGCAGAGCATTTGCTAAACAACATCAGATAGATCCCATCCAGCGCAGGGATTTTTTTCACACTCTATTTTCACACTCTGCAGTATTTCCAATAACTCTTCCTTGTGAACCTCAATCTCTTCTAAGTCTAGACGCAATTATCTCTGTATCAGCCTCGCCAACATTTTCAATTTCTGTAACATATACTGTCGAAAACTGTTTACTTAGTGCTTCCCCTATCTCCTCTGACTCCACACACAACAACCGGCTATTATCCTTGACTGTCCCAAAGCTAACTCTCGTCATTCTTTTATTCCTGACACACCTATGGAAAGTCTTAGGTAAACCTATGGAAAGCCTTAGGTTAACCCTGATCCTATCCGCCAACAACTTCTCATGTCTCCTCCTGGCTCTTCTCAGCTCTCTTTTTAGGTCTTTTCTGGCATCGTAGTAACCCTCGAGCGCTCCAACTGAGTTTTCACATTTTGTCCTAACAGAAGACTTCTTGTTCTTCTTGATCAGGGATTCCTCTTCCTTAGTAAACCACAGCTCACGCGTTCTATATCTTCCTCCCTGCCTGACAGGTACATACTTATCTAGGACACACAGGAGCTTTTCCTTGAATAAGCTCCACATTTTTAATGTGCTCAGCCCCTGCAGTTTCCTACACCATTCTACGCTTCCGAAATTCTACCTCATTGCATCGTAATAAGCTCCTCATTGCAAAGTGCTCACCTACTTCCAAATCTAAAACCTGGCCAGGTTCGTTCCCCACTACTAAATCTAAAATGGCTTCGTCCCTTGAAGGACTGTCTACATACTGTGTCAAGAAGCCCTCCTGCACACACTGGACAGAATCTGACCCATCTATAGTAGTCGTACTGCAGTGATCCCAGTCAATATTTGGATATTGTCTTGAGTGTTCCAGAGTGTTTCATTGTCCCAGAATCCAGATGAAGTTTGTATTCCTCACGTACGGGAGCGAGAATTCTTTCAATGTCTCAGGTGAGTTCCTGTCCCGAGAACATCAGAGTCAATGTCCCGTCCTCTACTCGGTCCGAGATTTCACACTTCTTCATTCTCCTCTGATTCCATTTCCCAAAGAGTTTCTGAAGATTTCCAAAGCTGGGTCCTAGATTATATGGTTTGCTTCCTAAACATATTTCCAACTGGCAATTGACAATATTTTCACAGTATCTCTTCACAATTCTCTGGCTTGCACCATGTCCAGGCATGAGAAGTCCCGTTTGGTGGAGACATTCCCGAGGCTGGTGAGTTTCACTTTGGAACAAAGATGGTTAAGTGGCAATTTCCTGCGGTTGTTTGTAATGATGGGAGAAGGAGCGGTGGGGAATGAGCACCTTGACGTACAGGAAGAAGTGTTGCCACTGATCAGAGTCAGTGAACAGAGGACTGGGATTAAAGGAGTCTAATGAAAAGCAGCACTTCTGCTCAGGACGTTCAATAACATCTGCAGAAACCCGATGTGACGAGCAGTGTATCTGGAAAGAGAAACAGATATAACGTTTTAAATGTGGAACATTTCTGATGCAGAACTCGAGTTTCCCAAGTCTCATGAAATGACCGGCCTGGTTTGCAAAGTCGGTTTCCTGAACTTTGAGCGAAAATTGCTCCAATAGGAAGGCATTCAGAACGTAGTCAGCAGGATTTGAACCTACGTGGGGAAACCCCAATGGATTTCTAATCCATCGCCTTAACCACTCGGCCATGACTACGGACGAGTCTGCTCATCTCATTGAAAGCTGTTGCTGACGTGATGGGCTCAAGGCTTCCATCTTCTTTCATACCTTTGCTGTCATTTGGAAGGTGCTAGACACCAATGTAAAAGAACAAAAGCACAAAGTTAGGAAAAGATATTTGCAGCCAAACTTAGTCGAAATTATTTATTGAAAGGAAAATCACACTTGGCAATTTGCTAGATCTCTTTGCGAACGTGACCAACAGAGCTTATCAAGCGAGCTATTCATCTAAGTGTTCTTGGACATGAAACAAACAAAAGTTAGTGACATATTCTGGCGAACGAAATGGTCTTTCCTGATGGTTACAATGAAAGAGATGGATCCCAATAAAAGACAAAGATTAAGTCGCATGTAGATATATTTCAATGTGAGAAGATTCTCTTTCAGTCCCCAATTACCCCAGAGATGGATGGGGTGAGTTACTTTTCTTCCCTCTTCAAATCCTCAGCGTGGAGGGACAGACATGAAACCGCTAGAGATAGAGTTGTTGAATTGGGAACCAGCGACACTGAAGAAACTAGGTAAAAGTGAGGACTGCAGATGCTGGTAACCAGATTTTAGATCAGAGTGATGCTGGAAAAGCACAGTCGGTCAGGCAGCATCCGAGGAGCAGGAAAGTCGACGTTTCTGTTGCCAGGCTTGATGTGTTCCGCAAACAATTTTCGTTTTTGGCTCAGATTTCCAGCAACTGCAGCTGTTTGTTTTATGCTAACCTTCATCATGTTTTGGACAAAACCAATGACCTGCTTGCATCGGAAAATCTGCAGAAGTCCTGGTTCACCAATATGTTTGCTGAACAAGACAACCGTTCCGTGAGCGGGAATAGGATCCGTGCCACGGTGCTTTGAGGAACGAAACTTCACATGTAAATAACAAGACAAGGCGATAGATACTATCGTATTTGGTCGAAATAAAACACCCTTTCTGAACATTTTCGTTGCAGATTATTTTCAACTTGTCTTCGAAGATTTACAAAGTGGGAAAAGGCCATTCTGCCCATTGTGCATTGCGGATATTCAGAGAGCCATCAATTCAAGTCGCAGTTTCCAACGTTGGCTCAAAGTCTTGTGTGTTCTAATGTTTCCAGGGCAAATGTCAATGAGGTTATCCTGTGTTCTTAAATGGCACAATAATGGGGCAGAAGTATGACACTTTCACAACGAATTAGAACATAGAACATAGAACATAGAAAAATACAGCGCAGTACAGGCCCTTCGGCCCACAATGTTGCGCCGACCGAATCCTAACTAACCTGCACTAGCCCAATAACTTCCAAATGCCTATCCAATGCCCGCTTAAATGACCATAAAGAGGGAGATTTCACCACTGCTACTGGCAGGGCATTCCATGAACTCACAACCCGCTGTGTAAAGAATCTACCCCTAACATCTGTCCTATACCTTCCACCCCTTAATTTAAAGCTGTGTCCCCTTGTAACAGCTGACTCCAATAGCGGTAATAGGTTCTCAGTGTCTACCCTATCTAAACCCCTAATCATCTTGTACACCTCTATCAAATCTCCCCTAAACCTTCTTTTCTCCAATGAGAACAGCCCCAAGTGCCTCAGTCTTTCCTCATACGATTTTCCTACCATACCAGGCAACATCCTGGTAAACCTCCTCTGCACTCGTTCCAATGCCTCCACATCCTTCCTATAGCATGGCGACGAAAACTGCACACAATACTCCAGATGTGGCCGCACCAGAGTCTTATACAACTGCAACATGACCTCAGGACTCCGGAACTCAATTCCTCTGCCAATAAAGCCCAGTACACCATATGCCTTCCTCACAGCACTATTTACCTGGGTGGCAACTTTCAGAGATCTGTGCACATGGACACCAAGATCCCTCTGCTCATCCACAATTGTAACTCTTTTGAGGAGCTCATGCACATTTCCGTCCAACAGAGGGAGACACCCGAGACTGACAGAAGTGTCCGTTGCGGTGAGCTGAAATTTGAAATGGACAATAGAACAGACACAAGTTTTAAATGCAGAAGCGCCATCCCGACAAGGACTTCATTGGGGAGCGTCAAGGCGGACCACGTTTAAAATGATACATCCCCCACGAGCCAGATAGGACTCGAACCTACAATTTTCGGATCCGAAGTCAGACGCGTTATCCATTACAAAATTACGAAGGCGAACAAGCAGCGAAGATAATCGCCAACACTGCTTCACTTCGAAGCATCCAATTTGTGAAGCTGTGCCTTTCACTGGCAAAGGAGAAACATTTGCCCTCAGCTGCCTGCTTCAGGGTCGGCTCCTTCTCTGCTGGAAGTTTCCATCGTTTTATTCACAGTCACGACGCGATTTCATGATCAACTCCAGTGAAAAAGTGTCATGGTGTCGTCCAAGCAAGACCCTGCAGAAACTCAGCGAGAGACCTCGGGTCATTTCGAGCTCAGGGTGTGGAATAAGACGAGATGCGTGACAGCTTTTATTGACGCCGCCACTTCACTGCCAATTAGCGGCTCAAAACGAGCCGTTGTGAGCATCAGCTTGATTTGTACCTTCCTGCAGAGCATTTGCTAAACAACATCAGATAGATCCCACCCGGCGCAGGGATTTTTTTCACACTCTATTTTCACACTCTGCAGTATTTCTAATAACTCTTCCTTGTGAACCTCAGTCTCTTCTAAGTCTAGACACAATTATCTCTGTATCAGCCTCGCCAACATTTTCAATTTCTGTAGCATATACTGTCGAAAACTGTTTACTTAGTGCTTCCCCTATCTCCTCTGACTCCACACACAACAACCGGCTATTATCCTTGACTGTCCCAAAGCTAACTCTCGTCATTCTTTTATTCCTGACACACCTATGGAAAGTCTTAGGTAAACCTATGGAAAGCCTTAGGTTAACCCTGATCCTATCCGCCAACAACTTCTCATGTCTCCCCCTGGCTCTTCTCAGCTCTCTTTTTAGGTCTTTTCTGGCATCGTTGTAACCCTCGAGCGCTCCAACTGAGTTTTCACATTTTGTCCTAACAGAAGACTTCTTGTTCTTCTTGATCAGGGATTCCTCTTCCTTAGTAAACCACAGCTCACGCGTTCTATATCTTCCTCCCTGCCTGACAGGTACATACTTATCTAGGACACACAGGAGCTTTTCCTTGAATAAGTTCCACATTTTTAATGTGCTCAGCCCCTGCAGTTTCCTACACCATTTTACGCTTCCGAAATTCTACCTCATTGCATCGTAATAAGCTCCTCATTGGAAAGTGCTCACCTACTTCCAAATCTAAAACCTGGCCAGGTTCGTTACCCACTACTAAATCTAAAATGGCTTTGTCCCTTGAAGGACTGTCTACATACTGTGTCAAGAAGCCCTCCTGCACACACTGGACTGTTTTAAATTTTAAGTCTTAAGGATGCTTGGATGATAGAGTAATATTATATTTCTGTATTGCAAAGTTTGGATTTAAATTTCTGGTTGTTTTATAGTACTTTTCACAGCGATTCACTAACAGGAGGGATTCACTCCTGGTTACACAGATTTTGTGCCAATTCCTAATACAACTGTGGTCAAACACCTAATTTTAATTCCACAATTCCAAACCTGGTTATGACGGTTCTAGGAAAGATGAGATAAGAAATCAGATAGATTTTTCCGTATTGGTAATATAACACTATGTACTAATATGTTGCATTTATATTCCTACAGACTTCAAGTCAAGCACTTTCTCTTCATTTTTTCAATCATGCAGATCTGGTGGTGGCTAAAACCTTTTTAATACTTTGAACAGGTTTTCGTTATTAAGCATCTGGACACATACCTAGTAGGCTGTACAAAGACAGCTATGATTAACTTTAGCCTTTTCATTCACTAAATTTTCGTTGTGGTTAAGAGTACGGGACTTATTCCCCTTGTTCACTATTAAGTACTGGGTATGAATTTAGTACAAGATTTCAAAAAACTGGAAGATGACCCTACCCCTGTTGAAGGAGGAGCTTATGGGTCTGTAATTAATTTGTGAATGGATAATGGGTATGGGTTACAGTACAAATACCAGACGCTAATCTCTTCTGAGATTCTACAACAGATCACAGGTGAATCTTGCCTAGTTTAGTAAATTAGGACTATCTTTCAGAAAGGAAGTGTATTTGCAGTTTTTTGAGAAGATATGTAGCTCAGGTTCTAAGTTTACTCACTGAGCTGAAAGGTTTGTTCTTGAACATTTTGTCATCACGCATTGTTAGGAGGGGCACAGAAAGTGTTTGTAAAGAGAGAAAGGGCGAGTGACAGGAGCAGAACGCGTGAATGATGGTAGCTGCGGTTGATGAGGTAATTAGGGGAAGAATGCAGCCAAAAGTGAGCAACCGGAGCAGCGAGTGATAGCATGTAGGGCAGGGAAGAAAGGGAGTAGGGAGAGACATGGAGGAGCGTTTGATAGAGAGTTTGAGCGACAGGCGCAGAGACGAAGGTCTCCACAGGCAGGATGCCATTATTGTGGAAAGATAGGGCATTTTGGAGGAACAGGAGAGGACCGGTTAAACTAATCTACCTCATGGCGGGCAAAGAAGGAATTGCAGTGGCTGTCAGCCTGGCCCCAGACCAAGCTGAGTTTTGAAATCAACAGAAGAGGTGGGAAGTATAAAATGGAAGCTTTGGAAATCGTACAAGTGCATTTATGGATTGAATTTAAATTTGTCTTACTAAATTAGATCTAGCAATGTTCTATCAGTGCCACAGTTAAACTTTCAGATATGTTTCATGTCAATAAATGCCAATAATTTTCTATGAGTGATTCTGTGGTATTTGAGCAATTATTATAGCTATGTTTAAAGTCAATTTTAACATTGGAGGTCAGGCTTTGGGAAACTTTATAGGCTTAGACATTGAGCAGGATAAGTTGGAATTGACTTTGAGACAACAGCCTTAAGCTTGTTTGCATTCTGATAAATTCTGCTGGGTCATCACAGAAAGGTGGTTTTGTATCCGAAAGAAGAAAGTTGTTAGCTTGTTTGACCAGTTCAGTTGGGTGTGCAGCCAGTTTTGATGTGTTGGAACTAGGTACTATAATGAAATACGCTATAATTGAGGATGTTTAAGGACCTGTACTGCACTGTATTTTTCGATGTTCTATGTTCTAATATTCAGAGATGTTTGAAGTAGGAACAGAATCATAATAATGCACACGCTAATTGTATAGACGACAAATGAGAAAAGGTTTTGGGGCGCATCCTGGACTAGTTGTTAATCAGCAGTTTGCATGTCTGACCAGGAACGTTTCCAGTTTTGGTTCTAGGTGGTTAAACAGAAAATTGAATGACTTGAAGGTTGAAGGTTCAACTCTTAGCACATGGTAGTAATGACCAGATTAGGTTCAGATCAAAAAAATGGAGTCTGAAAGATAAAGTCATCGGGATGTTTACTTTAGTGACAACATTTAAAAGAAACAGTTCGAATAGTGAGATAACCGTGGAGAATGTTTTAAAACCAGTTGAACAGAGAGCAAGGTAATATAGTCTGACTGAAGAAAATACATTTAGATTTGAGCTTTCAAGAATAAATTGACTAAAGCAAAAGCAACAGAAGGAATATAAAGGAATGAGAAAGTGGCATTTGGAATGATAAAATCAAGAATATAATGTAGTATAAAAGCATAGTCAAAACAGATGAGGTAATCTTAAGGTGAAAGTGGTCATTTTTTTTTACTTGAACATCGCCAGTACTTTTATTATCATTAAATATTTTCACTGTGCTGTTACAGAGGAAAATGAAATGATGATCTGTTAGAGCTCTTATAAAGGATAGTGATGGCTACACTTGTGGAATAATCCATGGAAAAACTGTATTTGAAAGGAAAGTTATGTTCAGGAGTTAGTCCATTTAAAAATGAGGTGAGGATTGGAGGTCACTGTTTCAAAGGCCACAGATTTGAACATTTTTTTTCGTCCTTATGGAAAATGGGGAACCTTTGGAACTGTTCTGCAAAATGTGGTGTTAAATATAGATTCTGGATCAGCAGGGAGGGAAATCTTCTGTGCTGTACTTTTCTATTTGGGTCCTAAGATACGTGGGATTACACAGTAAATTGATCCTCCATAGACTGAATAGCTGAGCATTTGGGAACCATTATCAGGATTGGAGACAGTCAGCATAGATTTATGAAAGGGAAGTCAAGCTTGACAAATTTACTGGAATGTTTTGAGGATGTAAATAATGAGGCGACCGAAAGGGAGCCAGTGGAGGTGGTTTATTGGGAATTTCTGAAGACTTTTAACAAAGTCTCATTAAGGGATTAGTGCGTAAAATTAAAGAATGTGGGAATAGATTTAGTTTATTGAGGTGGATATAAAATTGGTTGGCAAGTGGAAAGATTATGAAGAAACAGGTTATTTACTGAATGGGAGGCTGGGAAAGAGGGACAGTTTCAAACAACACTGGCCCGGATGGCAAGCTCACTAAAACCTTGATAAAACTCCGAGCCTTAGCCACTGAGCTGAAGCAACAGCCGGGGGTAAAAAACCCAGTGATAGATTGGCTGAATAGCACATTCGGTAGATGGGGAACTGTGCTGGGACAGCTGGCCCTTGGTTTATGCATCTCTGTTGCTATCTTTATTACCTGTGGTTGTTGTTGTATACCATGTATCAGGTCGCTTGTGACACGAACGATCGACCATGCCCTGACGGGAAAGGATAACCCCCCACCCGCATACCAGGCAGCGGTGCTGGAGGAGCCTGTGATGGGGGCACCCCATGGAAAGATTATGGGATCGGTATCAGAGGGAATGGAGGAGATATGCTTGAGAGAGAAGCGCGGGACAACTTATGATTTTACTTTATAACTGTATCTCTCATTTCTAATCCTTCCCATATTAGGGCCTCAGAATGTGAGGGCTGAGGTGCAGAGACCCCCTAGTTGTGTATTTTTTTCTCTCTCTTTCCCGTTCAAATTGACAACAGGTAAATTTGTGCTTTTATGCTGCAGTTAGAGATTGTGAAGTGCTATATGTCTCGAGACTCAAGAGACTATTGTTCACTCAAGAGATTCCTAGCCATCATCTGGTATTCCTAAATGGCTTCGATTGGTCTCGACGGCCACTGTTCACAATGATAAACCAGTTACCACTGCCCGTGTCCGTACTTGACAGCTGTAAAATGGATGTGGGTTTTTATTGGTCAAGTGAAGGTGACTGGTTAGCCAATGACGGGTAAGATTCCTCGAGTGAGGGACAACCTAAGATAGGCACAGTCGTGCATTGACCTTCAGAATAATGGCCTGTGGTCATGTGGTTTTAGCAGATGCCTGGCTTTTGTATCCGTGTCGGGAATCTGGTCAAGTTTCTGGCTTGCAAAGCAGCTTGATATAAGGAAAATCGTGGACCCAGCAGTTTGACATTGTATTCACTGTATTTTTGACAAAGGAAAATGCCAGTTTTGTGTCATCTTCCAGAACCGACTTAACAACAAACCTTTGGGAAGGAAGGAGAACTCATTGAATCCTATTGCAAAAAGATTTGACACTATGTCAGTAGTTTGAAAATTTATTTTAAGATGTCATGGTATAATACGACCGATTTTACTGGGAGGTTGTACAATTGGGTGTTCTTTGGACAGCAGACCTTCATTCTCCAGGCGTCCTAACTCATCCACTTTTGTTTTCCTCTGGTTCTCCTCGCTTTTGTTATCATACTCAGTAATCGTTTTGTTGGTTTTGAGGTGGCTTTTTGTATATGTTTACAACTTTTGAGTGCTTATGTCTGTTATGTATTATTTCACTGCTTCTTGTGCCTTAACGATTGCATGCGAGCTGGAGAGGCGCATAGAGTAGGGATTTTGCGGCGCGGAATGCTTTGTGTTGTTGTATGCTGCTTAGTGACTCCTATCCCCTATAACTATGTCTCCCTAGAGTCAGACAAGCCGGGTTTGGCTAAATGGTCGGTCTTGCAAAGGAGCGACGGAGGGGCGCTCACCGACCATTCGGGTCCTGACTGCTGCGCGCGAACTGCTGTATTTTGTGTGGCCTCTTTCGAGGCCAAGGGAGGGAGTGTTGGGATCCATTATTAAGGTTAGGCAGTGTTCAGAAACTTGATTGTTAGGTAGTGCTCACGTAAGGTAGTATTAGCAAGTCTGGAAATTGTTAGCTTCACTAGACAACAGTAAGCCAATATGTTACACTAAGAACAGACTGAAACGATGATGGCATAATGAGGCCACAGCGAGGGAGAACAGATAACAGGACATTGAAACCGTGTTAGATTGCACGTAGCTCATACTGAGGTAATCGAATGTTATCAGTTTAGGGACCAATCCCATAAGAGTATACCGCTTCTTACCAAATAAGGATGTAGCACTGGGATGCGAGGGGCTAAAAGCTAGACAAAGAGAACAATAGATCAGAAGGCGCTTTCTCCAGTGAGCAGTAAACATCTCACTGTATTTTTGTGTACGTCTCTCTCTCAGTAAAAAGCTTATATTTTGAATCAGATCCAGTGTTTCTCTCCTTCAAACGAACAGGGGGACGGTAGCTCCGTCCTAACAACTGGCAAAGGAGAAACATTTGTCCTCAGCTGCCTGCTTCAGGGTCGGCTCCTTCTCTGCTGGAAGTTTCCATCGTTTTATTCACAGTCACGACGCGATTTCATGATCAACGCCAGTGAAAAAGTGGCATGGTGTCGTCCAAGCAAGACCCTGCAGAAACTCAGCGAGAGACCTCGGGTCATTTCGAGCTCAGGGTGTGGAATAAGACGAGATGCGTGACAGCTTTTATTGACGCCGCCACTTCACTGCCAATTAGCGGCTCAAAACGAGCCGTTGTGAGCATCAGCTTGATTTGTACCTTCCTGCAGAGCATTTGCTAAACAACATCAGATAGATCCCATCCGGCGCAGGGATTTTTTCACACTCTATTTTCACACTCTGCAGTATTTCTAATAACTCTTCCTTGTGAACCTCAGTCTCTTCTAAGTCTAGACGCAATTATCTCTGTATCAGCCTCGCCAACATTTTCAATTTCTGTAGCATATACTGTCGAAAACTGTTTACTTAGTGCTTCCCCTATCTCCTCTGACTCCACACACAACAACCGGCTATTATCCTTGACTGTCCCAAAGCTAACTCTCGTCATTCTTTTATTCCTGACACACCTATGGAAAGTCTTAGGTAAACCTATGGAAAGCCTTAGGTTAACCCTGATCCTATCCGCCAACAACTTCTCATGTCTCCTCCTGGCTCTTCTCAGCTCTCTTTTTAGGTCTTTTCTGGCATCGTCGTAACCCTCGAGTGCTCCAACTGAGTTTTCACATTTTGTCCTAACAGAAGACTTCTTGTTCTTCTTGATCAGGGATTCCTCTTCCTTAGTAAACCACAGCGCACGCGCTCTATATCTTCCTCCCTGCCTGACAGGTACACACTTTTCTAGGACACATAGGAGCTTTTCCTTGAATAAGCTCCACATTTTTAATGTGCTCAGCCCCTGCAGTTTCCTACACCATTCTACGCTTCCGAAATTCTACCTCATTGCATCGTAATAAGCTCCTCATTGAAAAGTGCTCACCTACTTCCAAATCTAAAACCTGGCCAGGTTCGTTACCCACTACTAAATCTAAAATGGCTTCGTCCCTTGAAGGACTGTCTACATACTGCGTCAAGAAGCCCTCCTGCACACACTGGACAAAATCTGACCCATCTATAGTAGTCGTACTGCAGTGATCCCAGTCAATATTTGGATATTGTCTTGAGAGTTCCAGAGTGTTTCATTGTCCCAGAATCCAGATGAAGTTTGTATTCCTCACGTACGGGAGCGAGAATTCTTTCAATGTCTCAGATGAGTTCCTGTCCCGAGAACATCAGAGTCATTGTCCCGTCCTCTACTCGGTCCGAGATTTCACACTTCTTCATTCTCCTCTGATTCCATTTCCCAAAGAGTTTCTGAAGATTTCCAAAGCTGGATCCTAGATTATATGGTTTGCTTCCTAAACATATTTCCAACTGCCAATTGACAATATTTTCACAGTATCTCTTCACAATTCTCTGGCTTGCACCATGTCCAGGCATGAGAAGTCCCGTTTGGTGGAGACATTCCCGAGGCTGGTGAGTTTCACTTTCGAACAAAGATGGTTAAGTGGCAATTTCCTGCGGTTGTTTGTAATGATGGGAGAAGGAGCGGTGGGGAATGAGCACCTTGACGTACAGGAAGAAGTGTTGCCACTGATCAGAGTCAGTGAACAGAGGACTGGGATTAAAGGAGTCTAATGAAAAGCAGCACTTCTGCTCAGGACGTTCAATAACAACTGCAGAAACCCGATGTGACGAGCAGTGCATCTGGAAAGAGAAACAGAGATAACGTTTTAAATGTGGAACATTTCTGATGAAGAACTCGAGTTTCCCAAGTCTCATGAAATGACCGGCCTGCTTTGCAAAGTATGTTTCCTGAACTTTGAGCGAAAATTGCTCCAATAGGAAAGCATTCAGAACGTAGTCAGCAGGATTCGAACCTACGTGGGGAAACCCCAATGGATTTCGAATCCATCGCCTTAACCACTCGGCCATGACTACAGACAAGCCTGCTTGTCTCATTGAAAGCTGTCGCTGACGTGATGGGCTCAAGGCTTCCATCTTCTTTCATACCTTTGCTGTCATTTGGAAGGTGCTAGACACCATTGTAAAAGAACAAAAGCACAAAGTTAGGAAAAGATATTTGCAGCCAAACTTAGTCGAAATTATTTATTGAAAGGAAAATCACACTTGGCAATTTGCTAGATCTCTTTGCGAACGTGACCAACAGAGCTTATCAAGAGAGCTATTCATCTAAGTGTTCTTGGACATGAAACAAACAAAAGTTAGTGACATATTCTGGCGAACGAAATGGTCTTTCCTGATGGTTACAATGAAAGAGATGGATCCCAATAAAAGACAAAGATTAAGTCGCATGTAGATATATTTCAATGTGAGAAGATTCTCTTTCAGTCCCCAATTACCCCAGAGATGGATGGGGTGAGTTACTTTTCTTCCCTCTTCAACTCCTCAGCGTGGAGGGACAGACATGAAACCGCTAGAGGTGGAGTTGTTGAATTGGGAACCAGCGACACAGAAGAAACTAGGTAAAAGTGAGGACTGCAGATGCTGGTAACCAGATTTTAGATCAGAGTGATGCTGGAAAAGCACAGTCGGTCAGGCAGCATCCGAGGAGCAGGAAAGTCGACGTTTCTGTTGCCAGGCTGGCTGTGTTTCGCAAACAATTTTCGTTTTTGGCTCAGATTTCCAGCAACTGCAGCTGTTTGTTTTATGCTAACCTTCATCATGTTTTGGACAAAACCAATGACCTGCTTGCATCGGAAAATCTGCAGAAGTCCTGGTTCACCAATATGTTTGCTGAACAAGACAACCGTTCCGTGAGCGGGAATAGGATCCGGGCCACGGTGCTTTGAGGAACGAAACTTCACATGTAAATAACAAGACAAGGCGATAGATACTATCGTATTTGGTCGAAATAAAACACCCTTTCTGAACATTTTCGTTGCAGATTATTTTCAACTTGTCTTCGAAGATTTACAAAGTGGGAAAAGGCCATTCTGCCCATTGTGCATTGCGGCTAATCAGAGAGCCATCAATTCAAGTCGCAGTTTCCAACTTTGGCTCAAAGTCTTGTGTGTTCTAATGTTTCCAGGGCAAATGTCAATGAGGTTATCCTGTGTTCTTAAATGGCACAATAATGGGGCAGAAGTATGACATTTTCACAACGAATTGTAACTCTTTTGAGGAGCTCATGCTCATTTCCGTCCAACAGAGGGAGAGACCCGAGACTGACAGAAGTGTCCGTTGTGGTGAGCTGAAATTTGAAATGGACAATAGAACAGACACAAGTTTTAAATGCAGAAGCGCCATCCCGACAAGGACTTCATTGGGGAGCGTCAAGGCGGACCACATTTAAAGCGAGACGTCCCCAACGAGCCAGGTAGGACTCGAACCTACAATTTCCTCACCCGAAGCCAGACGCGTTATCCATTACGCCACCGGCCCAAACGACACGTCCAGTGCCGGCCGCATGTCGATATGTAATGTCATTGACTATCACGGACTCAGAATTACAAAGGTGAACAAGCCGCGAAGATAATCGCCAACACTGCTTCACTTCGAAGCATCCAATTTGTGAAGCTGTGCCTTTCACTGGCAAAGGAGAAACATTTGTCCTCAGCTGCCTGCTTCAGGGTCGGCTCCTTCTCTGCTGGAAGTTTCCATCGTTTTATTCACAGTCACGACGCGATTTCATGATCAACTCCAGTGAAAAAGTGTCTTGGTGTCGTCCAAGCAAGACCCTGCAGAAACGCAACGAGAGACCTCGGGTCATTTCGAGCTCAGGGTGTGGAATAAGACGAGATGCGTGACAGCTTTTATTGACGCCGCCACTTCACTGCCAATTAGCGGCTCAAAACGAGCCGTTGTGAGCATCAGCTTGATTTGTACCTTCCTGCAGTGCATTTGCTAAACAACATCAGATAGATCCCATCCGGCGCAGGGATTTTTTCACACTCTATTTTCACACTCTGCAGTATTTCTAATAACTCTTCCTTGTGAACCTCAGTCTCTTCTAAGTCTAGACGCAATTATCTCTGTATCATCCGCGCCAACATTTTCATTTTCTGTAGCAAATACTGTCGAAAACTGTTTACTTAGTGCTTCCCCATCTCCTCTGACTCCGCGCACAACTTCCCACTATTATCCTTGACTGTCCCAAAGCTAACTCTTGTCATTCTTTTATTCTTGACATACCTATGGAAAGCCTTAGGTTAACCCTGATCATGTCCGCCCTCATGTCTCCTCCTGGCTCTTCTCAGCTCTCTTTATAGGTCTTTTCTGGCATCGTTGTAACCCTCGAGCGCTCCAACTGTTTTCTCACATTTTGTCCTACCAGAAGACTTCTTGTTCTTCTTGATCAGGGATTCCTCTTCGTTAGTACACCATGGCTCACGCGTTCTATATCTTCCTCCCTGCCTGACAGGTACATACTTATCTCGGACACACAGGAGTTTTTCCTTGAATAAGCTCCACATTTTTAATGTGCTCAGCCCCTGCAGTTTCCTACACCATTCTACGCTTCCTAAATCCTACCTCATTGCATCGTAATAAGCTCCTCATTGCAAAGTGCTCACCTACTTCCAAATATAAAACCTGGCCAGGCCCGTTACCCACTACTAAATCTTTGATTGTATGTTAAAAGCTCTACTCATTGGATTACATTATAACGTGCAGTATGATACATTGAACTGCAGGATGCAGTTTGTTGCATTGAATGAATGTTTATTTGTCACGTTCAGAGTATTTCATTGAATGAATGAATGCAGTTTGTTTCACTACATAAATGCGTTAAGTTTGTTGGATTGAATCAATGATTGAAGGTTGATTTCAATGATTAAATGAATGCATCATGTTTCATTTAATGAAAGCGTGCAGTTTCTTTCCTTTAGCACACTGAATGGATGAGAGAAACACTACTCATTGAATTAACAGATGTAGTTTGTTTCATTGAATGATTATGTGCAGTTTGTTTCAATTAATCAATGCGTGGATCTGATGGCATTGAATGAACGAGAGAAGCATGAATGAGAGAGTGTGTTATGTTTGATTCATTGAATAAATGTTTGAAGTTTGATTTCATTGATTAAATGAAGCAGTTAGTTTCATTTAGTTTCATTTCACGCTCACACACTCACTCCATCTCCGCCACCCTGACCCTCTCACACTCACTCCATCACCATCACACTGACCCCCTCGCACTCGTTCTATCACCGTCACTCCGACCCTCTAACACTCATTCCATCACTGTCACTCTGACCCTCTCACATTCACTCCATCACCGTCACGCTGACCCCCTTCCATTCCCTCCATCACTGGCACCCTGGACCGCTCATACTTACTCCACCTCTTTCACCCTGACACCCTCACAATCACTTCATCACCATCACCCTGTCCCGCTCACACTCACTCCATCATCCTCATCCTGACTCTCTCACACTCGCTCCATCACTGTCGCCCTGACCCTTCACACTCGCTCCACCTCTTTCAACCTGACCCCCTCACAATCACTTCATCACCATCGCTCTGACCCTTTCAAACTTACTCCATCACCATCATCCTGACCGTCTCACATTCACTCCATCACTGTCACCCTGACTCCCACACACTCGCTCCTCCTCGATCACCCTGAACCCCTCACACTCACTTCATCACCGTCTCCCTGACTCCCTCACACTCACTCCATCACCTCAACCTGACTCCCTCACACTCACTCCATCACCGTCGCCCTGACGCCCTCACACTCACTTCATCACGGTCACCCTGAATCCCTCACACTCACCCCATCGCCGTAATCGTGACCCCCTCATACTCACTCCATCACCATCGCCCTGACCCCTCACACTCACTCCATCACCGTCACAGTGAACCACTCACATTCATCCCATCTCAGTCATCCTGTCACCCTCAGAATCCCTCCATCACCGTTATACTGAACCCCTGACACTCACTTGATCTCTATCATCCAGAACCCCTCACACTCACTCCATCTTCGTCACTCTGACCTCTCATACTCACTCCAGCACTGTCACCCTGACCACCTCACACTCACTCCATCACCGTCATCCTGACCCCCTCACACTTGCTCCACCTCCATCACCCTTAACCACTCACACTCAGTCCATCACTGTCGCCCTGACCCCGTCACACTCGCTCCATCTCTTTCACCCTGAAACCCTCACAATCAATCCATCACCATCACCCTGACCCTCTCACACTCACTTCATCACCGTCACCCTGACTCCCTCACACTCACTCCATCACCTCACCCTGACGCCCTCACACTCACTCCATCACCGTCGCCCTGACACCCTCACACTCACCCCATCGCCGTAATCCTGACCCCCTCATACTCACTCCATCACCGTTGCCCTGGCCCCTCACACTCACTCCAGCACGGTCACCCTGAACTCCTCACACTCACTCCATCACCGTCACAGTGAACCACTCACATTCATCCCATCTCAGTCATCCTGTCACCCTCAGAATCCCTCCATCACCGTTATACTGAACCCCTCACTCTCACTTGATCTCCGTCATCCAGAACCCCTCACACTCACTCCATCTTCGTCACTCTGAACCCCTCACACTCACTCCATCACCGTCATCCTGACCCCCTCACACTTGCTCCACCTCCATCACCCTTAACCACTCACACTCAGTCCATCACTGTCGCCCTGACCCCGTCACACTCGCTCCATCTCTTTCACCCTGAAACCCTCACAATCAATCCATCACCATCACCCTGACCCTCTCACACTCACGCCATCACCATCACCCTGACCCCCTCACACTCACTCCATCAACCACTCCCTAACCCCCTCACACTCACACCAGCACCGTCACCCTGACACTCTCGCACTCATTTAGTCTCCGTCACCCTGACCCTCTCCCACACTCTCCATCATCGTCACCCTGTCTCCGTCAGATTCTCTCCATCTCCGTCACCCTGACCCTCTCACACTCTCTCCATCACCGTCACCCTGGCTCCCTCACACTCACTCCATCACTGTCACCCTGATCCCCTCACACTCGCTCTACCTCCATCACCCTGAACCCGTCACACTCACTCCATCACCGTCACTCTGACCCTCAAACTCACTTTATCACCGTCGCCCTGACCCTCTCACAATCACTCCATCACTGTCACCCTGACTCTCTCACACTCACTCCATCACCATCACCCTGACTCCCTCACACTCGCTCCATCACTGGCACTTTCACCCCCTCACACTCACGCCATCACCGTCACGCTGACCCCCCTCACACATACTCCATCACCGTCGCCCTGACGCCCTCACACTCACTCCATCACCGTCACACTGAACCCCTCACACTCACTTGATCTCCGTCATCCTGACCACCTCACACTCGCTCCCCTTACGCAAACTCCATCAACAACGCCCTGAACCCCTCACACTCACACCAGCACCGTCAGCCTGGCGCTCTCACACTCACTCCGTCTTCGTCACCCTGGCTCCCTCACATTCGCTCCATCATCATCGCCCTGACCTAATCACACTTGCTCCATCACCATCACCCTTACCCCCTCACACTCCGTCCATCACCGTCGCACTGACAACCTCACACTCATTTCATCACCGTCACATGGAACTCCTCACACTCACTTGATCTCCGTCATTCTGACCACCTCACACTCGCTCCACCTCTTTCACCCTGATCCCCTCACACTCACTCCATCACCATCACTCTGAAACCCTCACACTCACTGGATCTCCGTCATCCTGACAACCTCACACTTGCTCCATCAACGTCACACTGAACCTCTCTCAATCACTCCATCACCATCATCCTGATCCCCTCACACTCACTCCATCACCGTCACCCTGAACCTCTCAGAATCAATCCATCACGATCACAGTAAAACTCTCACATTCACTCCATCTCCGTCACCCTGAACCCCTCACACTCACTCCACCTCCGTTAGCCTGAATCCCTCAAACTCACTCCATCTCCGTCACCCTCACCCCCTCACACTCACTCCATCAACCACGCTCTGACCCCCTCACACTCACTCCATCTCTGTCACCATGCACCCCCTCACTTGCTCCATCACCATCTCCCTTACCCACTCACACTCACTCCATCACTGTCATCCTCACTCCCTCACACTCACTCCATCACCCATCACCCTGACCCTCTCACACTCAACCCATCAGCGTCACGCTGACACCCTCACACTCGTTCCATCACTGTCACACTGAACCCCTCGCACGCACTTGATATCCGTCATTCTGACCACCTCACACTCGCTCCACCTCTTTCACCCTGATCCCCTCACACTCACTCCATCACCACCACTCTGAACCCCTCACACTCACTTGATCTCCGTCATCCTGACAACCTCACACTTGCTCCATCAACATCACACTGAACCTCTCTCAATCATACCATCACCATCATCCTGATCCCCTCACACTCACTCCATCACCGTCACCATGGCCCCCTCACGCTCACTCCAGCACCGTCACCCTGAACCTCTCACACTCACTCCAGCACCGTCACCCTCAACCCCTCACACTCACTCCACCTCCGTTAACCTGATTCCCTCAAACTCACTCCATCTCCGTCACCCTCACCCACTCACACTCACTCCATCAACCATGCCCTGACCCCCTCACACTCACTCCATCTCTCTCACCCTGCACCCATCGCACTCACTACATCATCATCACCCTGAACCCCTCACACTAACTCCATTATCGTCACCCTGAACCCCTCACACTCTCTCCACCTCTGTCAACCTGAATCCCTCAAACTCACTCCATCTCCGTCACCCTCACCCCCTCACACTCACTCCATCAACCATGCCCTCACCCCCCACACTCACTCCATTTCAGTCACCCTGCACCCAACACACTCACTCCATCACCATCATCCCAAACCCCTCACATTTACTCCATTACCGTCACACAGAACCCCTCACACTCACTCCACCTCCGTCAACCTGAATCCCTCAAACTCACTCCATCTCCATCACCCTGAAACCCTCACATTCACTCCATCACCGTCACACTGAGCCACTCACATTCACTCCTTCACTGTCTCCCTGACCCCCTTACACTCACTCCATCACTGTCTCCCTGACTCACTCCATCACCGTCATCTGACCTCCTCACACTCACTCCATCTCTGTCACCATGCACCCCCTCACTTGCTCCATCACCATCTCCCTTACCCCCTCACACTCACTCCATCACTGACATCCTGACTCCCTCACACTCACTCCATCACCCATCACCCTGACCCTCTCACACTCAATCCATCAGCGTCACGCTGACACCCTCAAACTCGTTCCAACACCGTCACACTGAACCCCTCACACGCACTTGATCTCCGTCATTCTGACCACCTCACACTCGCTCCACCTCTTTCACCCTGATCCCCTCACACTCACTCCATCACCACCACTCTGAACCCCTCACACTCACTTGATCTCCGTCATCCTGACCTCACACTTGCTCCATCACCATCACACTGAACCTCTCTCAATCATACCATCACCATCATCCTGATCCCCTCACACTCACTCCATCACCGTCTCACTGAAATGCTCACATTCACTCCATCATGTCATTCTGAACAGCTCACACTCACTCCATCACTGTCACCCTGAACCCATCACACTCACTCCAGCACTGTCAACCTGAATCCCTCAAACTCACTGCATCTCTCTCACCCTGACCCCCTCACACTCACTCCATCAAAGATGCCCTGAACCCCGCACACTCACTCCACCTCCCTCAACATGAATCCCTCAAACTTACTCCATCTCCATCACCCTGACACCCTCACACTCACTCCATCACCGTCACCCTGAGCCCCTCACACTCACTACATCAATGATGCTCTGAACCCCGCACACTCACTCCATTACCGTCACCCTGACCCTGTCACACTCACTCAATCACAGTCTCCCTGACCCACTCTCACTCACTCCATCACCCTCATCCTGACCCCCTCACATTCACTCCATCACCGTCACCCTTGACCCCCTCACACTCACTCCACCTCCATCACCCTGAACCTCTCGCACTCACTCTATCACTGTCTCCCTGACATCCTCACACTTGCTCCACCTCCATCACCCTCACCCCCTCACAATCACTCCAACGCCATCGCCCTAACACTTTTACACTCACTCCATCACCCTCACCCTGACCCCCTCAAACTCACTCCATCACCATCACCCTGAACCCCTCACACTCACTCCATCACTGTCACCCTGACCCTCTCACACTCACTCCAGCACGGTCACCCTGACTCGCTCAACTCACTCCGTCACCATCACTCTGACCCCCTCAAACTCACTCCATCACCATCACCCTGAAGCACTCACACTCACTCCATCATTGTCACCCTGAACCCCTCACACACAGTCAATCACTGTCACCCTGACGCTGTCACACACGCTCCACCTCCATCACCCTGACCCCCTCAAATTCACTCCATCACCATCATCCTGACCCACTCACACTCACTCCATCACTGTCACCCTGACCCCCTCACACTCATTCCATCACCGTAACTCCAACCCTCTAACACTCACTCCGTCACCGTCCCCCTGACTCGCTCACACCCTCCATCACCGTCACCCAGATCTGCCTTACACTCACTCCATCACCGTCACCCTGACACCCTCACATTCATTCCATTACCGTCACTCTGACCCTCTCATACTCACAATCACTCCATCACCGTTACCCTGACACCCTCACATTCATTCCATTACCGTCACTCTGACCCTCTCACACTCACAATCACTCCATCACCGTCACCCTGACCCTCTCACACTCACTCCATCTCCACCAGCCTGACCCCCTCACACTCACTCCATCACTGTCACACTGACCCTCTCACACTCATTCCATCACCCTGAACCCTTCACACTCACGAAATCACCGTCATCCTGAACTCCTCACACTCATTTCATCACCATCACCCTGAACCCCTCACACTCACTCCATCACCGCCACCCTGAAACACGCACACTCACTCCTCTGTCACCTTGACCCCCTCAAACTCACTCCAGCAGCATCACCCTGACACCATCACACTCACTCCTTCACTGTCACCATGACCTGCTACTCACTCCATCTCCGTCACCCGGACTCCCTCACACTCACTCCATCTCCGTCAGCCTGACCCCCTCACACTACCTCCATCACTGTCACCATGACCCCCTTGCTCTCACTCCATCATGGTCACCCTGACTCCCTCACTCTCACTCCATCTTCGTCACCCTAAACCCCTCACATTCACTCAATCCCCTCACACTGACCCCTCACACTCAATCCATCACCGTCACCCTGAACCCCTCACACTCACTCCATCATCGTCACCCTGAACCCCTCACACTCACTCCATCTTCGTCACCGTGAACCCATCACACTGATTCCATCAACCACGCCCTGACCCTCTCACACTCACTCCATCACTGTCTCCCTGACCCACTCCATCACCGTCATCCTGAACCCCTCACACTCACTCCATCACTGTCTCCCTGACCCTCTCGCACTCACTCCATCACCGTCACCCTGACCCTCTCACACTTACTCCATCACCATCACCCTGACTCCTTCGCACCCTCCATCACCGTCACCCTGACACCCCTCACACTCACTCCATCACCGTCATCCTGACCCCCTCAAACTCACTCCATCACTGTTACCCTGACCCCATCACACACTCCATCCACATCACAGTGAACCACTCATATTCACCCCATCTCCGTCATCCTGACACCCTCAGAATCCCTCCATCACCATTGAACTGATCCCCTCACACTCACTCCATCACTGTCTCCCTGACCTCTTCACACTCGCTCCATCACCGTCACTCTGAACCCCTCACACACTCCATCCCCATTACACTGACAAGCTTACATTCACTCCATCACCGTCACCCTGGCCCACTCACACTCACTCCATCACTGTCGCCCTGACCCCACACACTCGCTCCACCTCCATCACCCTGAACCCCTCACACTCACTCCATCACTGTCGCCCTGACCCCGTCACACTCGCTCCACCTCTTTCACCCTGACCCCCTCACAATCACTCCAACACCATCGCCCTGACCCTTTCATACTCACTGCATTACCGTCAAACTGACCCTCTCACACTCACTTCATCACCGTCTTCCTGACCCCCTCACACTCACTCCATCACTGTTACCCTGACCCCATCACACACTCCATCCACATCACAGTGAACCACTCATATTCACCCCATCTCCGTCATCCTGACACCCTCAGAATCCCTCCATCACCATTGAACTGATCCCCTCACACTCACTCCATCACTGTCTCCCTGACCTCTTCACACTCGCTCCATCACCGTCACTCTGAACCCCTCACACACTCCATCCCCATTACACTGACAAGCTTACATTCACTCCATCACCGTCACCCTGGCCCACTCACACTCACTCCATCACCGTCACACTCACCGGCTCACAATCACTCCATCACTGTCACCCTCACCCCCTCACACTCATTCCATCACCGCCACCCTGAAACTCGCACACTCACTCCACCTCCATCACCCTGACTCCCTCACACTCACTCCATCACCATAACCCTGACTCCCTCGCACTCCCGCCATCACCGTCACCCTGACTCCCACACACTCACTCAATCACAGTCTCCCTGACACCTTACACTCACTCCATTACTGTCACCTTGACCCCCTCACACTCACTCCATCTCCATCACCCTGAACCTCTCACACTCATTCCATCACCGTCACCCTGAAAAATTCACACTCGCTCCATCACTATCAACCTGACCCTCTCACATTCACTCCATCACCGTCTTACTGACCCCCTTCCACTCACTCCATCACTGTCACCCTGAGCCCCTCACACTCGCAGTCGCCCTGAACCCCTCACAAACACTCCATCACTGTCACCCTGACCCCTCACACTTGCTCCATCACCTTCGCCCTGACCCCCTCACACTCACTCAATCACTGTCACCCTCACCCTCTCACACTCACTCCATCTCCGTCACCCAGACCCCTCACAATCACTCCATCACCGTCAACCTGACCCTAACACACTCAATCCATCACGGTCACACTGGGCCCCTCACACTCACTCCAGCACCGTCGCCCAGACCCCCGTCCACTGACTCCATCACCGTCACCCTGACACCCTCACACTCGCTCCATCACCCTGACACCCTCACACTCATTAAATCACCTTCACCCTGAACCCCTCCCACTCACTCCATCACTGTCGCCCTGACATCGTCACACTCGCTCCACCTCTTTCACTCTGACCCCCTCACAATCACTCCAACACCATCGCTCTGAACCTTTCATACTCACTGCATCACCGTCACACTGACCCTCTCACACTCACACCATCAACATCATGCTGATCCGATCACACTCACTCCATCAGCGTCACCCTGACGTCCTCACACTCACTCCATCACTGTCACCCTGACTCCCTCACACTCACTTCATCACCGTCTTCCTGACCCCCTCACACTCACTCCATCACTGTTACCCTGACCCCCTCACACACTCCATCCACCTCACAGTGAACCACTCACATTCACCCCATCTCCGTCATCCTGACACCCTCAGAATCACTCCATCACCATTGCACTGACACCCTCACACTCACTCCATCACTGTCTCCCTGACCTCTTCACACTCGCTCCATCATCGTCACTCTGAACCCCTCACACACTCCATCCCTATTACACTGACAACCTTGCATTCACTCGACCACCGTCACCCTGGCCCACTCACACTCACTCCATCACCATCACCCTGACCGGCTCACAATCACTCCATCACTGTCACTCTCACCCTCTCACACTCACTCCATCACTGCCACCCTGAAACACGCACACTCACTCCACCTACGTCACCCTGACTCCCTCACACTTACTCCATCACCATAACCCTGACTCCCTCGCACTCTCGCCATCACCGTCACCCTGACGCCCACACACTCACTCAGTCACAGCCTCCCTGACACCTTGCACTCACTCCATTACTGTCACCCTGACCCCTCACACTCGCTCCATTTCCATCACCCTGAACCTCTGACACACACTCCATCACCGTCACCCTGAAAATCTCACACTCGCTCCATCACCATCAACCTGACCCTCTCACATTCACTCTATCACCGTCATCCTGACCCCCTACCACTCACTCCATCACTGTCACCCTGACCCCCTCACACTCACTCCATCACAGTCGCCCTGAACCCCTCACAATCACTTCATCACTGTTACCCTGACCCCCTCACACTTGCTCCATCACCATCTCTCTGACTCCCCTCACACTCACTCAATCACTGTCACCCTCACCCTCTCACACTCACTCCATCTCCGTCACCCTGGCCCCTCGCAATCACTCCATCACCGTCAACCTGACCCTCTCATACTCAATCCATCACGGTCACCCTGGGCCCCTCACACTCACTCCAGCACCGTCGCCCAGACCCCCTTCCACTCACTTCATCACCGTCACCCTGACACCCTCACACTCGCTCCATCACCGTCACCCTGACACCCTCACACACTTTCCTCATTCCTGATGAAGGGCTTCAGCCTGAAACGTCGAATTTCCTATTTCTTGGATCCTGCCTGACCTGTTGTGTTTTAACCAGCAGATGCTCTGATCTCAAGCATCTGCAGACCTCACTTTTTACCCTCACACTCACTCCATCACTGCCTCCCTGACTCACTGCATTACCGTCATCCTGAACCCCTCACACTCACTTCATCACTGTCTCCCTGACCACCTCGCACTCATTTAATCACTGTCACCCTGAACCCCTCACACTCACTCCATCTCCGTCACTCTGACCCTCCCACACTCGCCCCATCGCCGTCACCTTGACTCCCTCACACTCAATCCATCACCGTCACACTGACCCCCTCAAATTCGCTCCACCTCCATCAGCTTGACCCCCTCAAACTCACTCCATCACTGTCACACTGAACCCCTCACATTCACTCCATCTCTGTCACCCTGACACCCTCACACTCACTCCATCACTGTCTCCCTGACCCCCTTCACACTCACTCCATCACCGTCACTCTGAACCCCTCACACACTCCACCTCCATCATGCTGACAACCTCACAAACGCTCCATCACCGTCACCCTGACCTCCTCACACTCACACCATCACCGTCACCCTGACCCCCCTCACACTCACTCCATCACTGTCACAAAGAACCACTCATATTCACCCCATCCCCGTCATCCTGACACCCTCAGAATCCCACCATCACCGTTGCACTGAACCCCTCGCACTCACTCCATCACCGTTACCCTGAACCTCTCACACTCACTCCATCTTCGTCACCCTGACATCCTCACTCTAGCTCCAACACTGTCACCCTGACCCTTTCACATTCAATCCATCGCCGTCACCCTGACCCCCACACACTCGCTCCACCATTGTCACCTTGAACACCTCACACTCACTCCACCTCCGTCACCCTGACTCCCTCACATTCGCTCCATCACCATCACACTCACTCCATCACTGTCACCCTGACCCCCTGACACTCGCTCCATCACCATCTCCCTAGCCCCCTCACTCAGTCAACCACTGTCACCCTGACACCGTACACTCACTCCATTACTTTCACCCTGACCCACTCACACTCGCTCTATCTCCATCACCCTGAACCTCTCACACTCACTCCATGACCGTCACCCTGACAACCTCACACTCACTCCATCACTGTCACACTGACCCTCTCACACTCGCTCCACCTCCATCACCCTGAACCCCTCACACTCGCTCCATCACAGTCGCCCTGAACCCCTCACACTTGCTCCATCACCGTCACACTGACTCCCTCACAATCACTTCATCACGGTCACCCTGACCCCCTTACACTCACTCCATCACTGTCACCCTGACCCCCTGACACTCGCTCCATCACCGTCTCCCTGGCCCCCTCACTCAGTCAACCACTGTCACCCTGGCGTTCTCACACTCACTCCATCTCCATCACCCTGACTCGGTCACACCCTCCATTACCGTCACACTGACACTCTCACACTCGCTCCACCTCCATCACCCTGAACGCCTCACACTCGCTCCATCACAGTCGCCCTGAACCCCTTACACTCACTCCATCATCATCACCCTGACATCCTCACTCGAGCTCCAACACTGTCACCCTGACCCTTTCACATTCAATCCATCGCCGTCACCCTGACCCCCACACACTCGCTCCACCATTGTCACCTTGAACACCTCACACTCACTCCACCTCCGTCACCCTGACTCCCTCACATTCGCTCCATCACCATCACACTCACTCCATCACCATAACCCTGACTCCCTCGCACTCTCGCCATCACTGTCACCCTGACTCCCAAACACTCACTCAATCACAGTCTCCCTGACACCGTACACTCACTCCATTACTTTCACCCTGACCCACTCACACTCGCTCTATCTCCATCACCCTGAACCTCTCACACTCACTCCATCACTGTCACACTGACCCTCTCACACTCGCTCCACCTCCATCACCCTGAACCCCTCACACTCGCTCCATCACAGTCGCCCTGAACCCCTCACACTTGCTCCATCACCGTCACACTGACTCCCTCACAATCACTTCATCACGGTCACCCTGACCCACTCACACTTGCTCCATCACTGTCTCCCAGACCCCCTCACACTCACTCCATCACCGTCACCCTGACCCTCTCACACTCACTCCAGCACCGTCACAAGACCCCCTTCCACTCACTCCATCACTGTCACCCTGACACCCTCACACTCGCTCCATCACCGTCACCCTGACTCGGTCACACCCTCCATCACCGTCACCTTGACACCCTCACACTCGCTCCATCACCGTCACTCTGACCCTCTCACATTCACTCCATCACAGTCTCCCTGACCTACTCTCACTCACTCCATCACCGTCACGCTGCGTCCCTCGCATTCACTCTACCACCGTCACCCTGACCTCCTTACACTCACTCCATCACCGTCACCCTGACACCCTCACACTCACTTCATCACCGTTACACTGACCCCCTCACACTCGTCCATCACTGTCACCCTTAACCCCTCACACTTGCTCCATCACCTACTCTCTGACCCTCTTGCACTCAGTCCATCACTGTGAGCCTGAAACACGCACACTCACTCCACTTCCGCCCACCTGAACCCCTCAAACTCACTTCATTTCCGTCAACTTGACCCCCTCACACTCACTCCACCTCCGTCACCCTGACTCCCTCACATTCTCTCCATCACCATCACACTCACTCCATCACCATAACCCTGACTCCCTCGCACTCTCGCCATCACTGTCACCCTGACTCCCAAACACTCACTCAATCACAGTCTCCCTGACACCATACACTCACTCCATTACTTTCACCCTGACCCACTCACACTCGCTCTATCTCCATCACCCTGAACCTCTCACACTCACTCCATCACTGTCACACTGACCCTCTCACACTCGCTCCACCTCCATCACCCTGATCCCCTCACACTCGCTCCATCACAGTCGCCCTGAACCCCTCACACTTGCTCCATCACCGTCACACTGACTCCCTCACAATGACTTCATTACGGTCACCCTGACCCACTCACACTTGCTCCATCACCGTCTCCCAGACCCCCTCACACTCACTCCAGCACCGTCACAAGACCCCCTTCCACTCACTCCATCACTGTCACCCTGACACCCTCACACTCGCTCCATCACTGTCACCCTGACTCGGTCACACCCTCCATCACCGTCACCTTGACACCCTCACACTCGCTCCATCACCGTCACTCTGACCCTCTCACATTCACTCCATCACAGTCTCCCTGACCTACTCTCACTCACTCCATCACCGTCACGCTGCGTCCCTCGCATTCACTCTACCACCGTCACCCTGACCTCCTTACACTCACTCCATCACCGTCACCCTGACACCCTCACATTCACTCCATCACCGTTACACTGACCCCCTCACACTCGTCCATCACTGTCACCCTGACCCCCTCACACTTGCTCCATCACCTACTCTCTGACCCTCTTGCACTCACTCCATCACTGTGAGCCTGAAACACGCACACTCACTCCACCTCCGCCCACCGTGCCCCTCAAACTCACTTCATTTCTGTCAACCTGACCCCCTCACACTCACTCCAGCACCTTCACTCTGACCCCTCACACTCGCTCCATCACTGTCTCCCTAACTCACTCCATCACCGTCATCCTGAACCCCTCACACTCACTCCATCACTGTCTCCCTGACCTCCTCATACTCGCTCCACTTAAATCACCCTGAACGCATCACACTCGCTCCATCACTGTCACCCTGACCCCCTCACTCTTGCTCCATCACCATCACGCTGTCACCCTGACACTCGCTCCACCACTGTCGCCCTGACCCCCTCACTCTTGCTCCATCACAGTCGCCCTGAACCCCTCACACTTGCTCCATCACCATCACACTGACCCCCTCACAATCACTTCATCACGGTCACCCTGACCCTCTCGCACTCACTCCATCACCATCAGCCTGAAACACGCACACTCACTCCACCTCCGTCAGCCTGAACCCCTCAAACTCACTTCATTTCCGTCAACCTGAACCCCTCACACTCACTCCAGCACCTTCACCCTGACCCCTCACACTCACTCCATCACTGTCTCCCTGACTCACTCCATCACTGTCACCCTGACCCCCTCACACTCGTTCCATCACAGTCTCTCTGACCCACTCTCACTCACTCCATCACACTCATCCTGACTCCCTCACACTCACTCCGTCACCGTCACCCTGACCCCCTCAGACTCGCTCCACCTCCATCACCCTGAACCCCTCACACTCACTCCATCACCGTCGTGCTGACCGTCACATTCACTCCATCACCGTCACCCTGACCCCCTTACACTCACTCCATCACTGTCACCCTGACCCCCTGACACTCGCTCCATCACCGTCTCCCTGGCCCCCTCACTCAGTCAACCACTGTCACCCTGGCGTTCTCACACTCACTCCATCTCCATCACCCTGACTCGGTCACACCCTCCATTACCGTCACACTGACACTCTCACACTCGCTACATCACCGTCACCCTGGCCCCCTTACACTCACTCCATCACTGTCACCCTGACCCCCTGACACTCGCTCCATCACCGTCTCCCTGGCCCCCTCACTCAGTCAACCACTGTCACCCTGGCGTTCTCACACTCACTCCATCTCCATCACCCTGACTCGGTCACACCCTCCATTACCGTCACACTGACACTCTCACACTCGCTACATCACCGTCACCCTGGCCCCCTTACACTCACTCCATCACTGTCACCCTGACCCCCTGACACTCGCTCCATCACCGTCTCCCTGGCCCCCTCACTCAGTCAACCACTGTCACCCTGGCGTTCTCACACTCACTCCATCTCCATCACCCTGACTCGGTCACACCCTCCATTACCGTCACACTGACACTCTCACACTCGCTCCATCACCGTCACCCTGGCCCCCTTACACACACTCCATCACTGTCACCCTGACCCCCTGACACTCGCTCCTTCACCGTCTCCCTGGCCCCCTCACTCAGTCAACCACTGTCACCCTGGCGTTCTCACACTCACTCCATCTCCATCACCCTGACTCGGTCACACCCTCCATTATCGTCACACTGACACTCTCACAATCACTTCATCACGGTCACCCTGACCCCCTTACACTCACTCCATCACTGTCACCCTGACCCCCTGACACTCGCTCCATCACCGTCTCCCTGGCCCCCTCACTCAGTCAACCACTGTCACCCTGACACCGTACACTCACTCCATTACTTTCACCCTGACCCACTCACACTCGCTCCCCCTCCATCACCCTGAACCTCTCACACTCACTCCATCACCGTCACCCTGACAACCTCACACTCACTCCATCACTGTCACACTGACCCTCTCACACTCGCTCCACCTCCATCACCCTGATCCCCTCACACTCGCTCCATCACAGTCGCCCTGAACCCCTCACACTTGCTCCATCACCGTCACACTGACTCCCTCACAATCACTTCATCACAGTCACCCAGACCCCCTTACACTCACTCCATCACTGTCACCCTGACCCCCTGACACTCGCTCCATCACCGTCTCCCTGGCCCCCTCACTCAGTCCACCACTGTCACCCTGGCGTTCTCACACTCACTCCATCTCCATCACCCTGACTCGGTCACACCCTCCATTACCGGCACACTGACACTCTCACACTCGCTCCACCTCCATCACCCTGAACCCCTCACATTCGCTCCATCACAGTCGCCCTGAACCCCTTACACTCACTCCATCATCATCACCCTGACACCCTCACACTAGCTCCAACACTGTCACCCTGACCCTTTCACATTCAATCCATCGCCGTCACCCTGACCCCCACACACTCGCTCCACCATTGTCACCTTGAACACCTCACACTCACTCCACCTCCGTCACCCTGACTCCCTCACATTCGCTCCATCACCATCACACTCACTCCATCACCATAACCCTGACTCCCTTGCACTCTCGCCATCACTGTCACCCTGACTCCCAAACACTCACTCAATCACAGTCTCCCTGACACCGTACACTCACTCCATTACTTTCACCCTGACCCACTCACACTCGCTCTATCACCGTCACCCTGACAACCTCACACTCACTCCATCACTGTCACACTGACCCTCTCACACTCGCTCCACCTCCATCACCCTGAACCCCTCACACTCGCTCCATCAGTCGCCCTGAACCCCTCACACTTGCTCCATCACCGTCACACTGACTCCCTCACAATCACTTCATCACGGTCACCCTGACCCACTCACACTTGCTCCATCACCGTCACCCTGACCCTCTCACACTCACTCCAGCACCGTCACAAGACCCCCTTCCACTCACTCCATTACTGTCACCCTGACACCCTCACACTCGCTCCATCACCGTCACCCTGCCTCGGTCACACCCTCCATCACCGTCACCTTGACACCCTCACACTCGCTCCATCACCGTCACTCTGACCCTCTCACATTCACTCCATCACAGTCTCCCTGACCTACTCTCATTCACTCCATCACCGTCACGCTGCGTCCCTCGCATTCACTCCACCACCGTCACCCTGACCTCCTTACACTCACTCCATCACCGTCCCCCTGACACCCTCACATTCACTCCATCACCGTTACACTGACCCCCTCAGACTCGTCCATCACTGTCACCCTGACCCCCTCACACTTGCTCCATCGCCTCCTCTCTGACCCTCTTGCACTCAGTCCATCACTGTGAGCCTGAAACACGCACACTCACTCCACCTCTGCCCACCTGAACCCCTCAAACTCATTTCATTTCCGTCAACCCGACCCCTCACACTCACTCCACCTCCGTCACCCTGACTCCCTCACATTCGCTCCATCACCATCACACTCACTCCATCACCATAACCCTGACTCCCTTGCACTCTCGCCATCACTGTCACCCTGACTCCCAAACACTCACTCAATCACAGTCTCCCTGACACCGTACACTCACTCCATTACTTTCACCCTGACCCACTCACACTCGCTCTATCACCGTCACCCTGACAACCTCACACTCACTCCATCACTGTCACACTGACCCTCTCACACTCGCTCCACCTCCATCACCCTGAACCCCTCACACTCGCTCCATCAGTCGCCCTGAACCCCTCACACTTGCTCCATCACCGTCACACTGACTCCCTCACAATCACTTCATCACGGTCACCCTGACCCACTCACACTTGCTCCATCACCGTCACCCTGACCCTCTCACACTCACTCCAGCACCGTCACAAGACCCCCTTCCACTCACTCCATTACTGTCACCCTGACACCCTCACACTCGCTCCATCACCGTCACCCTGCCTCGGTCACACCCTCCATCACCGTCACCTTGACACCCTCACACTCGCTCCATCACCGTCACTCTGACCCTCTCACATTCACTCCATCACAGTCTCCCTGACCTACTCTCATTCACTCCATCACCGTCACGCTGCGTCCCTCGCATTCACTCCACCACCGTCACCCTGACCTCCTTACACTCACTCCATCACCGTCCCCCTGACACCCTCACATTCACTCCATCACCGTTACACTGACCCCCTCAGACTCGTCCATCACTGTCACCCTGACCCCCTCACACTTGCTCCATCGCCTCCTCTCTGACCCTCTTGCACTCAGTCCATCACTGTGAGCCTGAAACACGCACACTCACTCCACCTCCGCCCACCTGAACCCCTCAAACTCATTTCATTTCCGTCAACCCGACCCCTCACACTCACTCCACCTCCGTCACCCTGACTCCCTCACATTCGCTCCATCACCATCACACTCACTCCATCACCATAACCCTGACTCCCTCGCACTCTTGCCATCACTGTCACCCTGACTCCCAAACACTCACTCAATCACAGTCTCCCTGACACCGTACACTCACTCCATTACTTTCACCCTGACCCACTCACACTCGCTCTATCTCCATCACCCTGACAACCTCACACTCACTCCATCACCGTCACCCTGACAACCTCACACTCACTCCATCACTGTCACACTGACCCTCTCACACTCGCTCTACCTCCATCACCCTGAACCCTTCACACTCGCTCCATCACAGTCGCCCTGAACCCCTCACACTTGCTCCATCACCGTCACACTGACTCCCTCACAATCACTTCATCACGGTCACCCTGACCCGCTCACACTTGCTCCATCACCGTCTCCCAGACCCCCTCACACTCACTCCATCACCGTCACCCTGACCCTCTCACACTCACTCCAGCACCGTCACAAGACCCCCTTCCACTCACTCCATCACTGTCACCCTGACACCCTCACACTCGCTCCATCACCGTCACCCTGACTCGGTCACACCCTCCATCACCGTCACCTTGACACCCTCACACTCGCTCCATCACCGTCACTCTGACCCTCTCACATTCACTCCATCACAGTCTCCCTGACCTACTCTCACTCACTCCATCACCGTCACACTGCGTCCCTCGCATTCACTCCACCACCGTCACCCTGACCTCCTTACACTCACTCCATCACCGTCACCCTGACACCCTCACATTCACTCCATCACCGTTACACTGACCCCCTCACACTCGTCCATCACTGTAACCCTGACCCCCTCACACTTGCTCCATCACCTATTCTCTGACCCTCTTGCACTCACTCCATCACTGTGAGCCTGAAACACGCACACTCACTCCAACTCCGCCCTCCTGAACCCCTCAAACTCACTTCATTTCCATCATCCTGACCCCCTCACACTCACTCCAGCACCTTCACTCTGACCCCTCACACTCACTCCATCACTGTCTCCCTGACTCACTCCATCACCGTCATCCTGAACCCCTCACACTCACTTCATCACTGTCTCCATGACCTCCTCATACTCGCTCTACTTACATCACCCTGAACGCATCACACTCACTCCATCACTGTCACCCTGACCCCCTCACTCTTGCTCCATCACCATCACGCTGTCACCCTGACACTCGCTCCACCACTGTCACCCTGACCCCCTCACACTTGCTCCATCACAATCTCTCTGACCCACTCTCACTCACTCCATCACCCTCATCCTGACTCCCTCACACTCACTCCGTCATCATCATCCTGACCCCCTCACACCCACTCAATCACAGTCTCTCTAACCCACTTTCACTCACTCCATCATCCTCATCCTGACTCCCTCACACTCACTCCATCACAGTCACCCTGACTCGCTCACACTCGCTCCACCTCCATCACCCTGAACCCCTCACACTCGCTCCATCACAGTCGCCCTGAACCCCTCACACTTGCTCCATCACCGTCACACTGACCCCCTCACAATCACTTCATCACGGTCACTCTGACCCACTCACACTTGCTCCATTAACGTCTCCCTGACCCCCTCACACTCACTCAATCACTGTCACCCTGACACTCTCACACTCACTCCATCAGCGTCACCCTGACTCTTCAAACTCACTCCATCGCCGTCGCACTGACAACCTCACATTCACTCCATCACCGTCACCCTGACCCCCTTAGACTCACTCCATCACTGTCACCCTGACCCCCTCTCACTCACTCCATCACTGTCAACCTGACCGCCTCACTCAATCAATCACTGTCATCCTGGCGCTCTCACACTCGCTCCATCAATGTCACCCTGACCGTCTCACATTCACTGCACCACAGTCTCCCTGACCCACTCTCACTCACTCCATCACCGTCACGCTGCATCTCTCGCATTCACTCCACCACCGTCACCCGGACGCCCTTACAGTCACTCCATCGCCGTCACCCTGACACCCTCACACGCGCTCCATCACTGTCACCCTGACCCTTTCACATTCACTCCATCACCGTCACCCTGACTCCGAAATGCTCGCTCCATCATTGTCACCCTGAACCCCTCACACTCACTCCATCACCGTCATGCTGACTCCCTCACACTCGGTCCATCACTGTCACCCTGACTCCCTCAATGTCAGTCCATCACTGTCACCATCACTCCCTCACACTCGCTCCATCACCGTCACAATGAACCCCTCACATTCACTCCATCTCCGTCTCCCTGACCCTCTCACACTCACTCCATCACTGTATCCTTGACTCACTCCTTCACCGTCATGCAGAATCCCTCACACTCACTCTATCACTGCCACCCTGACCCCCTCACACTCGCTCCATCACCGTCACTCTGAACCCCTCACACACTCCATTTCCATCACACTGACAACCTCGCACTCACTCCATCACCGTCACCCTGACCCCCTCACACCCACTCCATCACCGCCACCCTGGCCCACTCACACTCACTCCATCACCGTCACTCTGAAGCCCTCACACACTCCATTTCCATCACACTTGACAACCTCGCACTCACTCCATCAACGTCACCCTGACCCCCTCACACCCACTCCATCACCGCCACCCTGGCCCACTCACACTCACTCCATCACCGTCACTCTGAAGCCCTCACACACTCCATTTCCATCACACTTGACAACCTCGCACTCACTCCATCAACGTCACCCTGACCCCCTCACACCCACTCCATCACCGCCACCCTGGCCCACTCACAGTCACTCCAGCGCCGTCGCTCTGGCCCCCTCGTACTTGCTCCATCACCATCACGCTGACCCCCTCACACTCGCTACATCACCGTCACTCTGGCCCCCTCACACTCACTCCATCACCATCGCCCTGACCCTTTAACACACACTCCATCACCGTCACACTCAACCCCTCACACTCAGTCAATCACTGTCACCCTGACGCTCTCACACACACTCCATCTCCGTCAACCATGACTCCTGCACACTCGCTACATCCCTGTCAAACTGACCCCCTCACAATCATTCCATCACCGTCACCCTGACCCCCTCACACCCACTCCATCACCGCCACCCTGGCCCACTCACACTCACTCCATCACCGTCACTCTGAAGCCCTCACACACTCCATTTCCATCACACTTGACAACCTCGCACTCACTCCATCAACGTCACCCTGACCCCCTCACACCCACTCCATCACCGCCACCCTGGCCCACTCACAGTCACTCCAGCGCCGTCGCTCTGGCCCCCTCGTACTTGCTCCATCACCATCACGCTGACCCCCTCACACTCGCTACATCACCGTCACTCTGGCCCCCTCACACTCACTCCATCACCATCGCCCTGACCCTTTAACACACACTCCATCACCGTCACACTCAACCCCTCACACTCAGTCAATCACTGTCACCCTGACGCTCTCACACACACTCCATCTCCGTCAACCATGACTCCTGCACACTCGCTACATCCCTGTCAAACTGACCCCCTCACAATCATTCCATCACCGTCACCCTGACCCCCTCACACCCACTCCATCACCGCCACCCTGGCCCACTCACACTCACTCCATCACCGTCACTCTGAAGACCTCACACACTCCATTTCCATCACACTTGACAACCTCGCACTCACTCCATCAACGTCACCCTGACCCCCTCACACCCACTCCATCACCGCCACCCTGGCCCACTCACAGTCACTCCAGCGCCGTCGCTCTGGCCCCCTCGTACTTGCTCCATCACCATCACGCTGACCCCCTCACACTCGCTACATCACCGTCACTCTGGCCCCCTCACACTCACTCCATCACCATCGCCCTGACCCTTTAACACACACACCATCACCGTCACACTCAACCCCTCACACTCAGTCAATCACTGTCACCCTGACGCTCTCACACACACTCCATCTCCGTCAACCATGACTCCTGCACACTCGCTACATCCCTGTCAAACTGACCCCCTCACAATCATTCCATCACCGTCACCCTGATCCCCTCAAACTCACTCCATCACCTTCGCCCTGACCCACTCACATTCACTCCATCACCATCACCCTGACCCCCTCACACTCACTCCATCACAGTCGCCCTGAACCCCTCACACTCGCTCCAACACCGTCACGCTTTCCCCCTCACACTCACTCCATCACCATCGCCCTGACGCACTCACACTCACTCCATCACTGTCAGCCTGACCCCCTCACAAACACTCGATCACCATCACCCTGATCCCCTCACACTCGCACCATTACCATTTCACTGACCCCCGCACACTCACTCCAACAATGTCATCCTGACGCTCTCACACTCACTCCATCACCATCACAATAAACCCCTCACATTCACTCCACCGCTGTCACCCTGACCTCCTCACACTCTCTCCACCTCATTCACCCTGAACCATGCGCACTCACTCCACCTCCGTCAACCTGATCCCCTCACACTCACTCCATCACGGTCACCCTGACCCACTCACACTTGCTCCATCACTGTCTCCCTGACTCGGTCACACCCTACATCACCATCACCCTGACACTCTCACAACCTCCATCACCCTGAACCCCTCACACTTACTCCAACACAGTCGCCTTGAATCCCTCACACTCAAGCCATCACCGTCACGCTGCATCCCTCGCATATCACTCCACCACCGTCACCCTGACCCCCTTACACTCACTCCCACACACACACTCAATTACAGTCTACCTGACCAATGACCTGCTTTCATCGGAAAATCTGCAGAAGTACTGGTACACCGATATGTTTGCTGAAGAAGATAACCATTCCGTGAGTGGGAATAGGATCTGGGCCACGGTGCTCAGAGTAACGGGGCAGAAGTATGACATTTTCACAACGAATTGTAACTCTTTTGAGGAGCTCATGCACATTTCCGTCCAACAGAGGGAGAGACCCGAGACTGACAGAAGTGTCCGTTGTGGTGAGCTGAAATTTGAAATGGACAATAGAACAGAGACAAGTTTTAAATGCAGAAGCGCCATCCCGACAAGGACTTCATTGGGGAGCGTCAAGGCGGACCACGTTTAAAGCGAGACGTCCCCCACGAGCCAGGTAGGACTCGAACCTACAATTTTCTGATCCGAAGTCAGACGCGTTATCCATTACGCCACCGGCCCAAACGACACGTCCAGTGCCGGCCGCATGTCGATATGTAATGTCATTGACTATCACGGACTCAGAATTACAAAGGTGAACAAGCAGCGAAGATAATCGCCAACACTGCTTCACTTCGAAGCATCCAATTTGTGAAGCAGTGCCTTTCACTGGCAAAGGAGAAACATTTGTCCTCAGCTGCCTGCTTCAGGGTCGGCTCCTTCTCTGCTGGAAGTTTCCATCGTTTTATTCACAGTCACGACGCGATTTCATGATCAACTCCAGTGAAAAAGTGTCTTGGTGTCGTCCAAGCAAGACCCTGCAGAAACGCAACGAGAGACCTCGGGTCATTTCGAGCTCAGGGTGTGGAATAAGACGAGATGCGTGACAGCTTTTATTGACGCCGCCACTTCACTGCCAATTAGCGGCTCAAAACGAGCCGTTGTGAGCATCAGCTTGATTTGTACCTTCCTGCAGAGCATTTGCTAAACAACATCAGATAGATCCCATCCGGCGCAGGGATTTTTTCACACTCTGCAGTATTTCTAATAACTCTTCCTTGTGAACCTCAGTCTCTTCTAAGTCTAGACCCAATTATCTCTGTATCAGCCTCGCCAACATTTTCAATTTCTGTAGCATATACTGTCGAAAACTGTTTACTTAGTGCTTCCCCTATCTCCTCTGACTCCACACACAACAACCGGCTATACCCCAATGGATTTCTAATCCATCGCCTTAACCACTCGGCCATGACTACAGACGAACCTGCTCATCTCATTGAAAGCTCTCGCTGACGCGATGGGCTCAAGGCTTCCATCTTCTTTCATACCTTTGCTGTCATTTGGAAGGTGCTAGACACCATTGTAAAAGAACAAAAGCACAAAGTTAGGAAAAGATATTTGCAGCCAAACTTAGTCGAAATTATTTATCATCCTCTGTATCAGCCTTAGGTTAACCCTGATCCTATCCGCCAACAACTTCTCATGTCTCCTCCTGGCTCTTCTCAGCTCTCTTTTTAGGTCTTTTCTGACATCGTTGTGACCCTTGAGCGCTCCAACTGAGTTTTCACATTTTGTCCTAACAGAAGACTTCTTGTTCTTCTTGACCAGGTTTTCCTCTTCCTCAGTGAACCATGGCTCACGCGTTCTATATCTTCCTCCCTGCCTGACAAGTACATACTTATCTAGGACACACAGGAGCTTTTCCTTGAATAATCTCCACATTTTTAATGTGCTCAGCCCCTGCAGTTTCCTACACCATTCTACGCTTCCTAAATTTTACCTCATTGCATCGTAATAAGCTCCTCATTGCAAAGTGCTCACCTACTTCCAAATCTAAAACCTGGCCAGGCTCGTTACGCACTACTAAATCTTTGATTGTATGTCAAAAGCTCTACTCATTGGATTTCATTAACACGTGCAGTATGATACATTGAACTGCAGTATGCAGTTTGTTGCATTGAATGAATATTTGGTTGTCACGTTCAGAGTATTTCATTGAATGAATGAATTTAGTTTGTTTCACTAAATAAATGAGTTAAGGTTGTTTGATTGAATCATTGATTGAAGTTTGATTTCAAGGATTAAATGAATGCATTATGTTTCATTTAATGAAAGCGTGCAGTTTCTTTCGTTTAAACACACTGAATGAATTAGCGAACACTACTCATTGAATTAACAAATGTAGTTTGTTTCACTGAATAATTATGTGCAGTTTGTTTCAATTAATCAATGCGTGGATCTGATGGCATTGAATGAACGAGAGAAGCATGAATGAGAGAATGTGTTATGTTTGATTCATTGAATAAATGTTTGAAGTTTGATTTCATTGATTAAATGAAGCAGTTAGTTTCATTTAATAAAAGCGTTATGCTCCTGACATTGAATACATGGGAGAAGGTCCTCTCACGAATGAATATGTGCAGTCTGTTTATTTGAATGAATGCATGCAGTTAGTTTCTTTGAATGAATTCGTGAAACTGAAGGCACTGAATAAATGAGAGAAACACGACTCATTTAATTAACACTTGCACTTTGCTACATTGAAAGAACGAGTTAAGCTTGAAACATTGAATGAATGAGAGAAGCTATATTGATTTAACACGAGCAGTGTATTTCATTGAATGAATGAGCGCAGTTTGATTCATTGAATTGACGAATGCAGTTGGTTTGACTAAATAAATGACTTAAGTTTTTGTCATTGAATCTACGAATACGTTTGATCCATTGATTCAATCATTGTAGTTTGATTCAATGATTGAATGAATGCACGTTGTTTGATTGAATGAAAGCGTTAAGCTCGAGACATTGAATAAATGAGAGAAGCTCTACTCATGGAATTAACACGTGCAGTCTGTTTCATTCAATGAATGCATACATATTTGTTTCGTTGTCACGTCCGCATTATTTCGTTTAATGAATGAATGCAGTTTGTTGCACTGAATGAATGCGTGCAGTTTATTTCATTGAATGAATTGTAAAGGTTCTACTCATTGGATGAACAGGCGCAGTCTGTTTCATTGAATGAATGAATGCAGTTTGTTTCACTAAATAAATGAGTTAAGTTTGATTCACTTCATCACCGTCACCCTGACTCCCTCACACTCACTCCATCACCGTCACTCTGACTCCCTCACACTTGCTCCAGCACCATCACCCTCACCCCCTCACACTCACGCCATCACCGTCACCCTGACGCTCTCGCATTCACTTAGTCTCCGTCACCCTGACCCTCTCACACACTCTCCATCACTGTCACCCTGGCTCCCTCACATTCTCTCCATCACCGTTACCCTGACGCTCTCACACTCACTCCATCACTGTCACCCTGACCCCCTCACACTCGCTCCACCTCCATCACCCTGAACCTCTCACACTAACTCCATCACTGTGACCCTGACCCCTTCACACTCGTTCCATCACCGTCACCCTGACCTTCTCACACTCACTCCATCACCGTCACCCTGGCCCTCAAACTCACTCCATCACATTCGCCCTGACCCTCTCACATTCACGCCATCACCGTCACCCTGAGTCCCTCACACTCACTCCATAACTGTCACCCTACCCCCTCACACTCACTCAATCACTGTTACCCTGACGCTCTCACACTCACTCCATCTCCGTCACCCTGAACCTCTCACACTCACTCCATCACCGTCACCGTGAACTTCTCACACTCACTCCATCTCCGTCACCCTGACCCTCTCACACTCACTCCATCACCATCACCGTGAACTTCTCACACTCACTCCATCTCCGTCACCCTGACCCTCTCACACTCACTCCATCACCATCACACTGACCCCCTCGCACTCGTTCCATCACCGTCACTCTGACCCTCTCACATTCACTCCATCACCGTCACCCTGGACCGCTCATATTCACTCCACCTCTTTCACCCTGACACCCTCACAATCACTTCATCACTTTCATCCTGACCCCCTCACAGTCTCTCTCCATCACTGTCGCCCTGACCCCCTCACACTCGCTCCACCTCTTTCAACCTGACCCCATCACAATCACTTCATCACCATCGCCCTGACCCTTTCAAACTTACTCCATCACCGTCATCCTGACCCTCTCACATTCACTCCATCACTGTCACCCTGACTCCCATGCACTTGCTCCATCTCGATCACCCTGAACCCCTCACACTCACTCCATCACTGTCGCCCTGACCCCCTCACACTCGCTCCAACTCTTTCACCGTGACCCCCTTACAATCACTCCATCACCGACGCCCTGACCCTCTTACACTCACTCCATCACCGTCACCCTGACTCCCTCACACTCACTCCATCACCTCACCCTGACTCCCTCACATTCACTCTATCACCGTTGCCCTGACGACCTCACACTCACCCCATCACCGTCACCCTGAATTCCTCACATTCACTCCATCAGCATCACCCTGACCCCCTCACTCTCACCCCATCACCGTCATCCTGACCCCTTCACACTCACTCCATCACCGTCGCCCTGGCCCCTCACACTCACTCCAGCACCGTCACCCTGACCCCCTCACACTCACTCCATCACCGTCACCCTGACCCCCTCACACTCACTCCATCACAGTCTCCCTGACCCACTCTCACTCACTCCATTGCCCTCATCCTGAACCCCTCACACTCGCTCCACTTCCATCACCCTGAACCCCGCACACTCATCCCATCGCCGTCACAGTGAACCACTCACATTCACCATCATCCTGACATACTCAGAATCCCTCCATCACCGTTACACTGAACCCCTCACACTCACTTGATCTCCATCACCCTGAACCCCTCACACTCGCTCCATCTCTCTCACCCTGAACCCCTCACAATCACTCCATCACCGGCAACCTGAATCTCTCACACTCACACCATCACTGTCACCCTTACCCTCTCACAATCACTCCATCACCATCACCCTGACTCCCTCACACTCACTCCATCACTGTCACCTTCACCCCTCACACTCACGCTATCACCGTCATGCTGGCCCCCTCACACCTACTCCATCACCGTCGTCCTGACGCCCTCACACTCACTCCATCATCGTCATCCTGACCTCCTCACACTCACTCCATCACCGTCACACTGAACCCCTCGCACGCACTTGATATCGGTCATCCTGACCACCTCACACTCGCTCCACCTCTTTCACCCTGATCCCCTCACACTCACTCCATCACCACCACTCTGAACCCCTCACACTCACTTGATCTCCGTCATCCTGACAACCTCACACTTGCTCCATCAACATCACACTGAACCTCTCTCAATCATACCATCACCATCATCCTGATCCCCTCACACTCACTCCATCACCGTCACCCTGGCCCCCTCACGCTCACTCTAGCACCGTCACCCTGACCCTCTCAGAATCACTCCATCACCGTCACAGTAAAACTCTCACATTCACTCCATCTCCATCATCCTTACACTCTCAGAATCCCTCAATCACCGTTACACTGAACCCCTCACACTCACTCCATCACCGTCTCACTGAAATGCTCACATTCACTCCATCATGTCATCCTGACCACCTCACACTCACTCCATCACTGTCACCCTGTACCCATCACACTCACTCCAGCACCGTCACACTGAACCCCTCATACTCACTCCATCACTGTCACACTGAACTCCTCACACTCACTCCACCTCCGTCACCCTGGCCTTCTCACACTCACTCCATCAACGCTGCCCTGAACCCCGCACACTCACTCCATTAGCATCACCCTGACCCCCTCACTTTCACTCCACCACCATCAGCCTGACCCCCTCACACTCGCTCCACCTCCATCACCCTGAATCTCTCGCACTCACTCCATCACTGTCGCCCTGACATCCTCACACTTGCTCCACCTCTTTCACCCTGACCCCGTCACAATCACTCCAACACCATCGCCCTAACACTTTTACACTCACTCCATCACCGTCACCCTGACCCCCTCACAGTCACTCCATCACCGCCACACTGAAACACGCACACTCACTCCACCTCTGTCACCCTGACCCCCTCAAATTCACTTCATCTCCATCACACTGACCCGCTCACTCTCACTCCATCACCGTCACCCTGCCCCCCTCACGCTCACTCTAGTACCGTCACCCTGACCCTCTCAGAATCACTCCATCACCGTCACAGTAAAACTCTCACATTCACTCCATCTCCATCATCCTTACACTCTCAGAATCCCTCAATCACCGTTACACTGAACCCCTCACACTCACTCCATCACCGTCTCACTAAAATGCTCACATTCACTCCATCATGTCATCCTGACCACCTCACACTCACTCCATCACTGTCACCCTGTACCCCTCATACTCACTCCAGCACCGTCACACTGAACCCCTCATACTCACTCCATCACTGTCACACTGAACTCCTCACACTCACTCCACCTCCGTCACCCTGGCCTCCTCACACTCACTCCATCAACGCTGCCCTGAACCCCGCACACTCACTCCATTACCGTCACCCTGAACCCCTCACTTTCACTCCATCACCGTCACCCTTGACCCCCTCACACTCACTCCATCACTGTCACCCTTGACCCCCTCACACTCGCTCCACCTCCATCACCCTGAACCTCTCGCACTCACTCCATCACTGTCGCCCTGACATTCTCACACTTGCTTCACCTCTTTCACCCTGACCCCGTCACAATCACTCCAACACCATCGTCCTAACACTTTTACACTCACTCCATCACCGTCACCCTGACCCCCTCACAGTCACTCCATCACCGCCACCCTGAAACACGCACACTCACTCCACCTCTGTCACCCTGACCCCCTCAAATTCACTTCATCTCCATCACACTGACACCCTCACACTCACTCCATCACCATCACACTGAACCCCTCACACTCACTCCACCTCCATTAGCCTGAATCCCTCAAACTCACTCCATCTCCGTCACCATCACCCCTCACACTCACTCCATCTCTGTAACCCTGCACCCATCACACTCACTCCATCACCATCACCCTGAACCCCTCACACTCACTCCATTACCGTCGCCCTGAACCCCTCACACTCATTCCACCTCCTTCAATCTGAATCCCTCAAACGCACTCCATCTCCGTCACCCTCACCCCATCATACACACTCCATCAACCACGCCCTGAAATCGTCACACTCACTCCATCTCTGTCACCATGCACCCCCCACAGTTGCTCCATCACCATCTCCCTTACCCGCTCACACTCACTCCATCATTGTCATCCTGACTCCCTCACACTCACTGCATCACCCATCACCCTGACCCTCTCACACTCAATCCATCAGCGTCACGCTGACACCCTCACACTCGTTCCATCACTGTCACACTGACCCCCTCACACGCACTTGATATCCGTCATCCTGACCACCTCACACTCGCTCCACTTCTTTCACCCTGATCCCCTCCCACTCACTCCATCACCATCACTCTGAACCCCTCACACTCACTTGATCTCCGTCATCCTGACAACCTCACACTTGCTCCATCACCATCACACTGAACCTCTCTCAATCATTCTATCACCATCATCCTGATCCCCTCACTCTCACTCCATCACCGTCACCCTGGCCGCCTCACACTCACTCCAGCACCGCAACCCTGAACCTCTCAGAATCACTCCATCACCGAAACAGTAAAACTCTCACATTCACTCCATCATGTCATCCTGACCACCTCACACTCACTCCATCACTGTCACCATGAACCCATCACACTCACTCTAGCACTGTCACCCTGAACCCCTCACACTCACTTCATCTCCATCACCCTGACCCCCTCACACTCACGCCATCACCGTCACACTGAACCCCTCACACTCACTCCATCACTGTCTCCCTGATCCCTTCACACTCGCTCCATCACCGTCACTCTGAATCCCTCACACACTCCATCTCCATCACACTGACAACCTCACATTCGCTCCATCACCGTCACCCTGAACCCCTCACATTCACCCCATCAACCACGCCCTGACCCCCTCACACTCACTCCATCTCTGTCACCCTGCACCCATCACACTCACTCCATCACCATCACCCTGAACCCCTCACACTCACTGCATTACCGTCACCCTGACCCCCTTCCACTCACTCCATCACTGTGACCCTGGACCGCTCATATTCACTCCACCTCTTTCACCCTGACACCCTCACAATCACTTCATCACCATCGCCCTGACCCTTTCACACTCACTTCATCACCGTCATCCTGACCCTCTCACATTCACTCCATCACTGTCAACCTGACCCCCTCACACTCAATCCAACTCCATCACCCTGAACCCCCCACACTCACTCCATCACTGTCGCCCTGACCCCCTCACACTCGCTCCACCTCTTTCAACCTGACCCCATCACAATCACTTCATCACCATCGCCCTGACCCTTTCAAACTTACTCCATCACCGTCATCCTGACCCTCTCACATTCACTCCATCACTGTCACCCTGACTCCCATGCACTTGCTCCATCTCGATCACCCTGAACCCCTCACACTCACTCCATCACTGTCGCCCTGACCCCCTCACACTCGCTCCAACTCTTTCATCGTGACCCCCTTACAATCACCCCATCACCGACGCCCTGACCCTCTCACACTCACTCCATTACCGTCACCCTGTCTCCCTCACACTCACTCCATCACCTCACCCTGACTCCCTCACATTCACTCCATCACCGTTGCCCTGACGACCTCACACTCACTCCATCACCGTCACCCTGAATTCCTCACATTCACTCCATCACCATCACCCTGACCCCCTCACTCTCACCCCATCACCGTCATCCTGACCCCTTCACACTCACTCCATCACCGTCGCCCTGGCCCCTCACACTCACTCCAGCACCGTCACCCTGACCCCCTCACACTCACTGCATCACCGTCACAGTGAACCACTCACATTCATCCATCTCAGTCATCCTGACACCATCAGAATCCCTCCATCACCGTTATACTGAACCCCTCACACTCACTTGATCTCCATCATCCAGAACCCCTCACACTCACTCCATCTTCGTCACTCTGACACGCTCACACTCACACCATCACCGTCACCCTGACCCCCTCACACTCACTCCATCAACCACGCCCTAACCCCCTCACACTCACACCAGCACCGTCACCTTGACGCTCTCAAACTCACTCCGTCTTCGTCAGCCTGACCCTCTCACACTTTCTCCATCACCATCACCCTGGCTCCCTCACACTCACTCCATCACTGTCACCCTGATCCCCTCACACTCGCTCCACCTCCATCACCCTGAACCCCTCAAACTCACTCCATCACCGTCACTCTGACCCTCAAACTCACTCCATCACCGTCGCCCTGACCCCCTCACACTCACTCCATCACCGTCACCCTGACCCCCTCACACTCACTCCATCACAGTCTCCCTGACCCACTCTCACTCACTCCATCGCCCTCATCCTGAACCCCTCACACTCGCTCCACTTCCATCACCCTGAACCCCGCACACTCACTCCATCACCTCACCCTGACTCCCTCACATTCACTCTATCACCGTTGCCCTGACGACCTCACACTCACTCCATCACCGTCACCCTGAATTCCTCACATTCACTCCATCAGCATCACCCTGACCCCCTCACTCTCACCCCATCACCGTCATCCTGACCCCTTCACACTCACTCCATCACCGTCGCCCTGGCCCCTCACACTCACTCCAGCACCGTCACCCTGACCCCCTCACACTCACTGCATCACCGTCACAGTGAACCACTCACATTCATCCATCTCAGTCATCCTGACACCATCAGAATCCCTCCATCACCGTTATACTGAACCCCTCACACTCACTTGATCTCCATCATCCAGAACCCCTCACACTCACTCCATCTTTGTCACTCTGACACGCTCACGCTCACACCATCACCGTCACCCTGACCCCCTCACACTCACTCCATCAACCACGCCCTAACCCCCTCACACTCACACCAGCACCGTCACCTTGACGCTCTCAAACTCACTCCGTCTTCGTCAGCCTGACCCTCTCACACTTTCTCCATCACCATCACCCTGGCTCCCTCACACTCACTCCATCACTGTCACCCTGATCCCCTCACACTCGCTCTACCTCCATCACCCTGAACCCCTCAAACTCACTCCATCACCGTCACTCTGACCCTCAAACTCACTCCATCACCGTCGCCCTGACCCTCTCACATTCACTCCATCACCGTCACCCTGACTCCCTCACACTCACTCCATCACCGTCACCCTGACTCCCTCACACTCACTCCATCACTGTCACCCTGACCCCCTCACACTCACTCCATCACAGTCTCCCTGACCCACTCTCACTCACTCCATTGCCCTCATCCTGAACCCCTCACACTCGCTCCACTTCCATCACCCTGAACCCCGCACACTCACTCCATCGCCGTCACAGTGAACCACTCACATTCACCATCATCCTGACATACTCAGAATCTCTCCATCACCGTTACACTGAACCCCTCACACTCACTTGATCTCCATCACCCTGAACCCCTCACACTCGATCCATCTCTCTCACCCTGAACCCCTCACAATCACTCCATCACCGGCAACCTGAATCTCTCACACTCACACCATCACTGTCACCCTTACCCTCTCACAATCACTCCATCACCGTCACCCTGACCCTCTCACACTCACTCCATCACCATCACCCTGACTCCCTCACACTCGCTCCATCACTGTCACCTTCACCCCCTCACACTCACGCTATCAACGTCATGCTGGCCCCCTCACACCTACTCCATCACCGTCGTCCTGACGCCCTCACACTCACTCCATCATCGTCATCCTGACCTCCTCACACTCACTCCATCACCGTCACACTGAACCCCTCGCACGCACTTGATATCGGTCATCCTGACCACCTCACACTCGCTCCACCTCTTTCACCCTGATCCCCTCACACTCACTCCATCACCACCACTCTGAACCCCTCACACTCACTTGATCTCCGTCATCCTGACAACCTCACACTTGCTCCATCACCATCACACTGAACATCTCGCAATCATACCATCACCATCATCCTGATCCCCTCACTCTCACTCCATCACCGTCACCCTGGCCCCCTCACGCTCACTCTAGCACCGTCACCCTGACCCTCTCAGAATCACTCCATCACCGTCACAGTAAAACTCTCACATTCACTCCATCTCCATCATCCTTACACTCTCAGAATCCCTCAATCACCGTTACACTGAACCCCTCACATTCACTCCATCACCGTCTCACTGAAATGCTCACATTCACTCCATCATGTCATCCTGACCACCTCACACTCACTCCATCACTGTCACCCTGTACCCATCACACTCACTCCAGCACCGTCACACTGAACCCCTCATACTCACTCCATCACCGTTACACTGAACCCCTCACACTCACTCCATCACCGTCTCACTGAAATGCTCACATTCACTCCATCATGTCCTCCTGACCACCTCACACTCACTCCATCACTGTCACCCTGTACCCATCACACTCACTCCAGCACCGTCACACTGAACCCCTCATACTCACTCCATCACTGTCACACTGAACCGCTCACACTCACTCCACCTCCGTCACCCTGACCTCCTCACACTCACTCCATCAACGATGCCCTGATCCCCGCACACTCACTCCATTACCGTCACCCTGAGCCCCTCACTTTCACTCCATCACTGTCACCCTGACCCCCTCACACTCGCTCCACCTCCATCACCCTGAACCTCTCGCACTCACTCCATCACTGTCGCCCTGACATCTTCACACTTGCTCCATCTCTTTCACCCTGTCCCCGTCACAATCACTCCAACACCATCGCCCTAACACTTTTACACTCACTCCATCACCGTCACCCTGACCCCCTCACACTCACTCCATCACCGTCACCCTGACCCCCTCACACTCACTCCATCACCGTCACCATGACCCCCTCAAATTCACTTCATCTCCATCACCCTGGCCCCCTCACGCTCACTCTTGCACCGTCACCCTGACCCTCTCAGAATCACTCCATCACCGTCACAGTAAAACTCTCACATTCACTCCATCTCCATCATCCTTACACTCTCAGAATCCCTCAATCATCGTTACACTGAACCCCTCACATTCACTCCATCACCGTCTCACTAAAATGCTCACATTCACTCCATCATGTCATCCTGACCACCTCACACTCACTCCATCACTGTCACCCTGTACCCATCACACTCACTCCAGCACCGTCACACTGAACCCCTCATACTCACTCCATCACTGTCACACTGAACCCCTCACACTCACTCCACCTCCGTCACCCTGGCCTCCTCACACTCACTCCATCAACGATGCTCTGAACCCCGCACACTCACTCCATTACCGTCACCCTGAACCCCTCACTTTCACTCCATCACCGTCACCCTTGACCCCCTCACACTCACTCCATCACTGTCACCCTTGACCCCCTCACACTCGCTCCACCTCCATCACCCTGAACCTCTCGCACTCACTCCATCACTGTCGCCCTGACATCCTCACACTTGCTCCACCTCTTTCACCCTGACCCCGTCACAATCACTCCAACACCATCGCCCTAACACTTTTACACTCACTCCATCACCGTCACCCTGACCCCCTCACAGTCACTCCATCACCGCCACCCTGAAACACGCACACTCACTCCACCTCTGTCACCCTGACCCCCTCAAATTCACTTCATCTCCATCACACTGACACCCTCACACTCACTCCATCACCATCACACTGAACCCCTCACACTCACTCCACCTCCATTAGCCTGAATCCCTCAAACTCACTCCATCTCCGTCACCATCACCCCCTCACACTCACTCCATCTCTGTAACCCTGCACCCATCACACTCACTCCATCACCATCACCCTGAACCCCTCACACTCACTCCATTACCGTCGCCCTGAACCCCTCACACTCATTCCACCTCCTTCAATCTGAATCCCTCAAACGCACTCCATCTCCGTCACCCTCACCCCATCATACACACTCCATCAACCACGCCCTGAAATCGTCACACTCACTCCATCTTCTGTCACCATGCACCCCCCACAGTTGCTCCATCACCATCTCCCTTACCCGCTCACACTCACTCCATCATTGTCATCCTGACTCCCTCACACTCACTGCATCACCCATCACCCTGACCCTCTCACACTCAATCCATCAGCGTCACGCTGACCCCCTCACACTCGTTCCATCACTGTCACACTGACCCCCTCACACGCACTTGATATCCGTCATCCTGACCACCTCACACTCGCTCCACTTCTTTCACCCTGATCCCCTCCCACTCACTCCATCACCATCACTCTGAACCCCTCACACTCACTTGATCTCCGTCATCCTGACAACCTCACACTTGCTCCATCACCATCACACTGAACCTCTCTCAATCATTCTATCACCATCATCCTGATCCCCTCACTCTCACTCCATCACCGTCACCCTGGCCGCCTCACACTCACTCCAGCACCGCAACCCTGAACCTCTCAGAATCACTCCATCACCGAAACAGTAAAACTCTCACATTCACTCCATCTCCGTCATCCTGACACTCTCAGAATCCCTCAATCACCGTTTCACTGAACCCATCACACTCACTCCATCACCGTCTCACTGAAATGCTCACATTCACTCCATCATGTCATCCTGACCACCTCACACTCACTCCATCACTGTCACCATGAACCCATCACACTCACTCTAGCACTGTCACCCTGAACCCCTCACACTCACTTCATCTCCATCACCCTGACCCCCTCACACTCACGCCATCACCGTCACACTGAACCCCTCACACTCACTCCATCACTGTCTCCCTGATCCCTTCACACTCGCTCTATCACCGTCACTCTGAATCCCTCACACACTCCATCTCCATCACACTGACAACCTCACACTCACGCCATCACCGTCACACTGAACCCCTCACACTCACTCCATCACTGTCTCCCTGATCCCTTCACACTCACTCCATCACCGTCACTCTGAATCCCTCACACACTCCATCTCCATCACACTGACAACCTCACATTCGCTCCATCACCGTCACCCTGAACCCCTCACATTCACCCCATCAACCACGCCCTGACCCCCTCACACTCACTCCATCTCTGTCACCCTGCACCCATCACACTCACTCCATCACCATCACCCTGAACCCCTCACACTCACTGCATTACCGTCACCGTGAACCCCTCACACTCACTCCACCTCCGTCAACCTGACCCTCAAACTCACTCCATCTCTGTCACCCTCACCCCCTCACACTCACTCCATCAACCATTCCCTGACGCCTTCACACTCACTCCATCTCAATCACCCTGCACCCATCACACTCACTCCATCACTAGCACCCTGAACCCCTCACATTCACTCCATTACCGTCACCCTGAACCCCTCACACTCACTCCATCACTGTCTCTCTGACCCCCTCACACTCATTGCATCACTGTCTCCCTGACTCAATCCATCACTGTCACCCTGAACCCCTCACATTCGCTCCATTTTCGTCACCCTGAACCCATCACACTCACTCCATTACCGTCACCCTGAACCCCTCACACTCACTCCATTACTGTCACCCTGACACCCTCACACTCACTCAATCTCCGTCACACTGAACCACAAACATTCATTCCATCAGTGTCTCGCTGACCCCCTCACACTCACTCCATCACTGTCTCCCTGACTCGGTCACACCCTCCATCACCGTCACCCTGATTCCCCCCTCACACTCACTCCATCACCGTCACCCTGACCCCCTCAAATTCACTCCATCACCGTCGGCTTGACCCTCTCACACTCACTCCATCACAGTCACCCTGACCCCTCACACTCGGTCCACCTCAATCACTCTGAACCCCTCACACTCACTCCATCGCTGTCAACCTAACCCCTTCACACTCACTCCATCTCCGTCACGTTGATCCCCTCACACTTGCTCCATCACCTTCTCGCACTCACTCCGTCACAGTCTCCCTGACCCACTCTCACTCACTGCATCGCCGTCACCCTGACCCCCTCACACTCACTCCGTCACCATCACCCTGACCCCCTCGCACTCTCTCCGTCACAGTCTCTCCGACCCTCTAACATTCACTCCATCACCGTCACCCTGACCCAGTCCACCTCCATCACCCTTACGTCCACACACTCGTTCCATCACAGTCACTACAACCCTCTAACACTCACTTCATCACCGTCAACCTGACTCGGTCCATCTCCATCACCCTGACTCCCTCACACTCACTCCATCACCATTACCCTGACCCCCTCACACTCGTTCCATCACCATCACTCCAACCCTCTAACACTCACTCCATCACCGTCACCCCGACTCGGTCACACACTCCATCACCGTCACCCTGACCCCCTCATATTCGTTCCATCACCGTCACTCTGACCGTCTCACACTCACTCCATCACCGTCACCCTGAGACCCCCTCACACTCCCTCCATCACCGTCACACTGACCCCCTCACACTCCCTCCATCACCAGCACCCTGACCCCCTCGCAACTCACTCCATCACCGTCACCCTGACTCCCTCACACTCACTCCTTCTCTGTCACCCTGACGCTCTCACACTCACTCCATCTTTGTCTCCCTAAATCCCTCACATACACTCAATCTCCGTCACCCTGAGACCCCCTCACACTCAATCAATCACCGTCACCCTCTACCCCTCACACTCACTCCATCTTCGTCAACCTGAATCCCTCAAACTCACTCCATCAACCATGCCCTTAACCCCTCACACTCACTCCATTACCGTCACCATGAACCCCTAACACTCACTCCACCTCCGTCAACCTGAATCCCTCAAACTCATTCCATTTCCATCACTCTGAAACCCTCACACTCACTACATCGCCATCACCCTGAGGCCCTCACACTCACTCCATCACAGTCACCCTGACTCCCTCACACTCACTCCATCACCCTCATCCTGACCCCCTCACATTCACTCCATCACCGTCACCCTGACCCCCTTACACTCGTTCTACCTGCATCACCCTGAACCCCTCGCACTCCACCATCACTGTCGCCCTGACATCCTCACACTCGCTCCATCACTGTCACCATGACCCGCTACTCACTCCAACTCCGTCACCCTGAACCCATCACACTCACTCCATCGCCTTCAGCCTGACCCACTCACACTCACTCCAGCTCCGTCACCCTGACCCGCTCACACTCACGCCTTCGCTGCCATTCTGACGCTCTCACACTCATCACACCCTCCATCACCGTCACCCTGACCCCCCTTTCACTCACTCCATCACTTTCACCCTGACCCCTTCACGTTCATTCCATCACCGTCAGTCTGACCCTCTCACACTCACTCTATCACCGTCACCCTGACCTCTTCACACCCTCCATCACCGTCGCCTGACCCTCTCACACTCACTCCATCAGTGTCACCCTGACTCCCTCACACTCACTCAATCACAGTCTCCCTGACCCACTCTCACTCACTCCATCACCCTCATCCTGACCCCTTCACACTTGCTCCATCACCGTCACACTGACCCCATCACACTCGCTCCACCTCCATCACCCTGAACCTCTCGCACCCCTCCATCACTGTCGCCCTGACACGCTCTCTCTCGCTCCACCGCTTTCACCCTGACGCCCTCACAATCACTCCAAAACCATCGCCCTAACCCTCTCACACTCGCTCCATAACTGTCACCCAGACCCTCTCACAATCACTCCATCACCCTCACCCTGATGCCCTCACACTCACTCCATCACTGTCACCATGACCCGTTACTGACTCCAACTCCGTCACCCTGAACCCCTCACACTCACTCCATCACCATCACACTGAACCCCTCACATTCACTCCATCGCCGTCACCCTGACCACCTCACACTCCCTCCATCACCTCCACCCTGGCCCACTCAAACTCACTCCAGCTCCGTCAGCCTGATGCCCTCGCACTCATGCCTTCGCTGCAATCCTGACGCTCTCACACTCACTCCATCTCCGTCAGCCTGACCGTCTCACACTCACTCCATCACCGTCACCCTCACCCTCTCAAACACATTCCATCTCTGTCACCCTGACCCTCTCACACTCACTCCATCACTGTCCCTCTGACTCACTCCATCACCGTCACACTGACCCTCTCACATTCACTCCATCACCGTCACCCTGAGCCCCTCACACTCGTCCATCACTGTCACCCTGACCCCCTCACACTCGCTCCATCACTGTCAGCCTGAAACCCTCACACTCACTCGATCGCCGTCACCCTGACCCTCTCGCACTCACTCCATCACCGTCACCCTGACCCCCTCACACTTGCTCCACCTCAATCACCCTGACACCCTCAAACCCTCTCCATCACCATCACACTCACTCCATCACAGTCACTCCAACCCTCTAACACTCACTCCATCACCGTCACCCTGACTCGGTCACTCCCTCCATCAACGTCACCCTGACCCACCTTACACTCACTCCATCACTTTCACCCTGACCCCTTCGCATTCATTTCATCACCGTCAGTCTGACCCTCTCACACTCACTCCAACACCATCGACCTGACCCTTTCATAATCACTGCATCACCGTCACCCTGACCCTGAACCCTTCACACGCCCATCACCGTTGCCCTGACCCTCTCACACTACTCTATCACCATCACCCTGACCCCCTCACACTCACTCCAACACCATCGACCTGACCCTTTCGTACTCACTGCATCACCGTCACCCTGACCCTCTCACACTCACGCCATCACCATCATACTGGCCCGCTCACCTTCATTCTGACCCCTTCACACTCGATCCATCACCGTCACACTGACCCCATCACACTCGCTCCACCTCTATCACCCTGAACCCCTCGCACCCCTCCATCACTGTCGCCCTGACACGCTCTCTCTCGCTCCACCTCAATCACCCTGACACCCTCAAACCCTCTCCATAACCATCATCCTGACCCCCTTACACTCACTCCATCACAGTCACTCCAATCCTCTAACACTCACACCATCACCATCACCCTGACTCGGTCACACCCTCCATCACCGTCACCCTGACCCACCTTACACTCACTCCATCACTTTCACCCTGACCCCTTCACATTCATTCCATCACCGTCAGTCTGACCCTCTCACACTCACTCCAACACCATCGACCTGACCCTTTCATACTCACTGCATCACCGTCACCCTGACCCTGAACCCTTCACACGCCCATCACCGTTGCCCTGACCCTCTCACACTACTCTATCACCATCACCCTGACCCCCTCACACTCACTCCAACACCATCGACCTGACCCTTTCGTACTCACTGCATCACCGTCACCCTGACCCTCTCACACTCACGCCATCACCATCATACTGGCCCACTCACCTTCATTCTGACCCCTTCACACTCGATCCATCACCGTCACACTGACCCCATCACACTCGCTCCACCTCTATCACCCTGAACCCCTCGCACCCCTCCATCACTGTCGCCCTGACACGCTCTCTCTCGCTCCACCTCTTTCACCCTGATGCTCTCACAATCACTCCAACACCATCGCCCGAACCCTCTCACACACACTCCATCACTGTCACCCAGACCCTCTCACAATCCCTCCATCACCCTCACCCTGACTCCCTCACACTCACTCCATCACTGTAACCATGACCCATTACTCACTCCAACTCCGTCACCCTGAACCCCTCACACTCACTCCATCACCGTCACCCTCACCCTCTCAAACTCATTCCATCTCTGTCACCCTGACCCTCTCACACTCACTCCATCACTGTCCCTCTGACTCACTCCATCTTCGTCAACCTGAATCCCTCAAACTCACTCCATCAACCATGCCCTTAACCCCTCACACTCACTCCATTACCGTCACCATGAACCCCTAACACTCACTCCACCTCCGTCAACCTGAATCCCTCAAACTCATTCCATTTCCATCACTCTGAAACCCTCACACTCACTACATCGCCATCACCCTGAGGCCCTCACACTCACTCCATCACAGTCACCCTGACTCCCTCACACTCACTCCATCACCCTCATCCTGACCCCCTCACATTCACTCCATCACCGTCACCCTGACCCCCTTACACTCGTTCTACCTGCATCACCCTGAACCCCTCGCACTCCACCATCACTGTCGCCCTGACATCCTCACACTCGCTCCATCACTGTCACCATGACCCGCTACTCACTCCAACTCCGTCACCCTGAACCCATCACACTCACTCCATCGCCTTCAGCCTGACCCACTCACACTCACTCCAGCTCCGTCACCCTGACCCGCTCACACTCACGCCTTCGCTGCCATTCTGACGCTCTCACACTCATCACACCCTCCATCACCGTCACCCTGACCCCCCTTTCACTCACTCCATCACTTTCACCCTGACCCCTTCACGTTCATTCCATCACCGTCAGTCTGACCCTCTCACACTCACTCTATCACCGTCACCCTGACCTCTTCACACTCTCCATCACCGTCGCCTGACCCTCTCACACTCACTCCATCAGTGTCACCCTGACTCCCTCACACTCACTCAATCACAGTCTCCCTGACCCACTCTCACTCACTCCATCACCCTCATCCTGACCCCTTCACACTTGCTCCATCACCGTCACACTGACCCCATCACACTCGCTCCACCTCCATCACCCTGAACCTCTCGCACCCCTCCATCACTGTCGCCCTGACACGCTCTCTCTCGCTCCACCGCTTTCACCCTGACGCCCTCACAATCACTCCAAAACCATCGCCCTAACCCTCTCACACTCGCTCCATAACTGTCACCCAGACCCTCTCACAATCACTCCATCACCCTCACCCTGATGCCCTCACACTCACTCCATCACTGTCACCATGACCCGTTACTGACTCCAACTCCGTCACCCTGAACCCCTCACACTCACTCCATCACCATCACACTGAACCCCTCACATTCACTCCATCGCCGTCACCCTGACCACCTCACACTCCCTCCATCACCTCCACCCTGGCCCACTCAAACTCACTCCAGCTCCGTCAGCCTGATGCCCTCGCACTCATGCCTTCGCTGCAATCCTGACGCTCTCACACTCACTCCATCTCCGTCAGCCTGACCGTCTCACACTCACTCCATCACCGTCACCCTCACCCTCTCAAACACATTCCATCTCTGTCACCCTGACCCTCTCACACTCACTCCATCACTGTCCCTCTGACTCACTCCATCACCGTCACACTGACCCTCTCACATTCACTCCATCACCGTCACCCTGAGCCCCTCACACTCGTCCATCACTGTCACCCTGACCCCCTCACACTCGCTCCATCACTGTCAGCCTGAAACCCTCACACTCACTCGATCGCCGTCACCCTGACCCTCTCGCACTCACTCCATCACCGTCACCCTGACCCCCTCACACTTGCTCCACCTCAATCACCCTGACACCCTCAAACCCTCTCCATCACCATCACACTCACTCCATCACAGTCACTCCAACCCTCTAACACTCACTCCATCACCGTCACCCTGACTCGGTCACTCCCTCCATCAACGTCACCCTGACCCACCTTACACTCACTCCATCACTTTCACCCTGACCCCTTCGCATTCATTTCATCACCGTCAGTCTGACCCTCTCACACTCACTCCAACACCATCGACCTGACCCTTTCATAATCACTGCATCACCGTCACCCTGACCCTGAACCCTTCACACGCCCATCACCGTTGCCCTGACCCTCTCACACTACTCTATCACCATCACCCTGACCCCCTCACACTCACTCCAACACCATCGACCTGACCCTTTCGTACTCACTGCATCACCGTCACCCTGACCCTCTCACACTCACGCCATCACCATCATACTGGCCCGCTCACCTTCATTCTGACCCCTTCACACTCGATCCATCACCGTCACACTGACCCCATCACACTCGCTCCACCTCTATCACCCTGAACCCCTCGCACCCCTCCATCACTGTCGCCCTGACACGCTCTCTCTCGCTCCACCTCAATCACCCTGACACCCTCAAACCCTCTCCATAACCATCATCCTGACCCCCTTACACTCACTCCATCACAGTCACTCCAATCCTCTAACACTCACACCATCACCATCACCCTGACTCGGTCACACCCTCCATCACCGTCACCCTGACCCACCTTACACTCACTCCATCACTTTCACCCTGACCCCTTCACATTCATTCCATCACCGTCAGTCTGACCCTCTCACACTCACTCCAACACCATCGACCTGACCCTTTCATACTCACTGCATCACCGTCACCCTGACCCTGAACCCTTCACACGCCCATCACCGTTGCCCTGACCCTCTCACACTACTCTATCACCATCACCCTGACCCCCTCACACTCACTCCAACACCATCGACCTGACCCTTTCGTACTCACTGCATCACCGTCACCCTGACCCTCTCACACTCACGCCATCACCATCATACTGGCCCACTCACCTTCATTCTGACCCCTTCACACTCGATCCATCACCGTCACACTGACCCCATCACACTCGCTCCACCTCTATCACCCTGAACCCCTCGCACCCCTCCATCACTGTCGCCCTGACACGCTCTCTCTCGCTCCACCTCTTTCACCCTGATGCTCTCACAATCACTCCAACACCATCGCCCGAACCCTCTCACACACACTCCATCACTGTCACCCAGACCCTCTCACAATCCCTCCATCACCCTCACCCTGACTCCCTCACACTCACTCCATCACTGTAACCATGACCCATTACTCACTCCAACTCCGTCACCCTGAACCCCTCACACTCACTCCATCACCGTCACCCTCACCCTCTCAAACTCATTCCTTCTCTGTCACCCTGACCCTCTCACACTCACTCCATCACTGTCCCTCTGACTCACTCCATCACCGTCACCCTGACCCCCTCGCATTCACTCCATCTCCGTCACCTTGACCTCCTCACACTCGTCCATCACGGTCACTCTGACACCCTCACACTTGCTCCATCAACTTCTCTCTGATCCTCTCGCACTCACTCCATCACCGTCAGCCTGAAACACGCACACTCTCTCCACCTCCGTCAACCTGAACCCCTCAAACTCACTTCATTTCCGTCAACCTGACCCCCTCATACTCACTCCATCAACCACACCCTGACCCCCTCACACTCACTCCAGCACCTTCACCCTGACCCCTCACACACACTCCATCACTGTCTCCCTGACTCACTCCATCACCGTCATCGTAAACCCCTCACACTTGCTCCATCACCATCACACTGACCCCCTCACACTCGCTCCACCTCCATCACCCTGAACCCATCACACTTGCTCCATCACTGTCACCCTGACCCCCTCACACATTCTCCATCGCCTTCTCTCTGGCCCTCTCGCACTCACACCATCACTATCACCCTGGCCCCCTTACACCCACTCAATCACAGTCTCTCTGACCCACTCTCACTCGCTCCACCTCCATCACCCTGAACCGCTCACACTCACTCCATCACTGTCACCCTGACCCCCTCACACTTGCTCCATCACTGTCACGCTGATCCCCTCACATTTGCTCCATCACCTTCTCCCTCACCCTCTCGCACTCACTCCGTCACAGACTCCCTAACCCACTCTCACTCACTCCATCACCGTCACCCTGAACCCCTCACACTCACTCCATCACCGTCACACTGACTGCCTCACACTCACTCCGTCACCATCACCCTGACGCCCTCACACTCGTTTCATCACCGTCAGCCTGAGCCCCTCACACTCACTCCATCGCCATCACCCTGACCCTCTCACACTCACTCCATCACCGTCACCCTGACCCCTCACACTCACTCCACCTCCATCACCCTGGCCCCCTCACACTTGTTCCATCACAGTCACCCTGACCCCCTCACACTCAGTCCATCACCGTCACCCTGACCCTCTCGCATTCACTCCTTCAACCAACAAAAAAATGTGCAGGTTAGGTGAATTGGCCATGCTAAATTGCCTGTAGTGTTACATGTAGGGGAATGGGTCTGGGTGGGTTGCGCTTCGGCGGGTCGGTGTGGACTTGTTGGGGCGAGTTTCCACGCTGTGAGCAATCTAATCTAAATTCTCCTCACCTCCCATTATTCTAAAATTTCAAAAACAAAAATTTATTTATAAAAAGAAATTTTGGTATATATACAGTTGGTGAAGCCGTTCAGGTAAACACATTTTGTTTGCCTTCCAAGAACAAACTGCGTCATTGATGTTCACTATTCTCTACATTTACATAGAACATAGACCATAGAAAAATACAGCACAGAACAGGCCCTTTGGCCACCATGTTGTGTCGAGGATTAATCCTAATATAAAATAAATTTACTTAACCTATGCACCCCTTCTATCCATGTGTTGTGCAGCAGTTGCATAAATCTTCCTCATGATTCTGCTTTCACCACCATCGCTGGCAGCGCATTCCATGCATTCACAACTCTCTGCACAAAGAACCTTCCTCTGACATCCCCTCCATACCTTTCTCTGAATAACTTAAAAGTATGATCCTTCATGCCAGTCAATCCTGCCCTGGGGAAAAGTCTCTGGCTATTGAATCTATCCATGCCTCTCATTATCATATATACCTCGATCCTCCTTCTCTCCAGAGAGAAAGGTCCAAGCTTAGTCAACATATGTCTTCATAAGGCAAGCCCTCCAGTCCAGGCAGCATCCTGGTAAACCTTCTTTGCACCCTCTCCAAAGCCTCTGTACCTTTCCTATAGTAGGGCGATCAGAACTGGACACAATAATCCAAGTGTGGTCTCACCAAGGACTTAGAGCTGCAGCAAAACCTCGCGGCTCATAAATTTAATCTCCCTGTTAATGAAAGCCAAAACACCATATGCGTTCTCAACAACTCGATCCACTTGGGTGGCAATTTTGAGGGATCTATGTACTTGAACGCCAAGATCCCTCTGTTCCTCCACACTGCCAAGAATCCTGTCTTTAATTCTATATTCAGCATTCAAGTTCAACCTTCCAAAATGCATCACTTCACATTTATCCAAGTTGAACTCCATCTATTTCTCAGACCAGCTCTGCATCCTGTCTATGTCGTGCTGCAACCGTCAATAGCCCTTGATACTATCAATGGCACCTTTGTGCCATCTGCAAATTTATTAACCCACTCCTCAACCTCCTCATTCAAGTCATTTATAAAATCTACAAAGAGCAGAGGCCCAAGAACAGAGCCTTGCAGGACCCCATTCAACACTGACCTCCAGGCAGAATACTTTCCATCTACAACCACTCTCTGCCTTTTGTCAGCCAGCCAATTCTGAATCCAGATAGCCAAATCTCCCTGTATCCCATACTTCCTGACTTTATGAATGAGCCTACCATGAGGAACCTTATCAAATGCCTTGCTGAAGTCCATATGTACAATATCCTCTGCTTGACCTTCATCAACCTGACTTGTCACCTCCTCAAAGAACTCAATAAGATTTGTGAGGCATGACCTGCCCCTCACAAAGCCATGCCTTTACTCATGCTATGGTTTTCTAAATAGTCATATCCCTTAGAATTCTTCCTAAAACTTTACTGACCACAGACGTAAGACTGACTGGTCTGTAATTGCCAGGGACTTCACTATTATCCTTCTTGAAAAGATGAACAACATTTTCCTCCTTCCAATCCTCCAGTACAACTCCCGTGGAGAGTGAGGAGGCAAAGATCTTCGCCAGTGGCTTAGCAACCTCCTTTCTTGCTTCCTGGAGTAACCAAGGATAAATTTGGTCTCGCCCTGGGGACTTATCAATCATAATGGTTGCCAAAATTTCCAATGCATCAACTTCCAACAAACTTGATCTGTTCAAGCCTAAACCACAGCTCCTCAAAGTTCTCATTCACAACAAGGCCCATTTCCTGAGTGAAAACCGAAGCAAAAAGCTCATTTGGGGCTTTCCCTATCTGCTCAGACTCCATGCACAAGTTCCCTACACTATTTCTGATCAGTCCTACCTTCTCTCTGATCATTTCTTATTCCTCACGTATGAGTAAAATGCCTTTGGGTTCTCCCTTCTTGACTACCCTTTTTTGTGTCCCCTCCTGGCTCTCCTCAGTCAATTTCTGAGCTCCTTTCTAGCAAGCCTGTAATCCTCTAAAACTGTGCTAGATCCTTGCTTCCTCCACCTTACATAAGCTGCCTTCTTCCTTTCGATAATAAGCTTCTCTGTTCTCACCATCCAAGGTTCCTTAATCTTACCTCTTCTTGGTGGTGTCTCAGAGAAAGAAATTCATACATCACTTTCAACAACTGCTCCTTAAACAGTCTCCACATGTCTGCTGTGCCCTTTTTATGGAACAATTGCTCCCAGTCTGTACTTCCCAACTCCTGTCTGATAGTGTCATAATTTCCTTTTCCCCAATTAAATATCTTCCCTTGGTAACTGCTCCTTTCCCTCAACCATTGTGATGTCAGCTGGGCCCAATACTGAATGTACCTCAGTTATTCTTCAGCAGAAGCACCTGACAAGGTGGTCTTTCCCCACCACTCTTTGGTGGCAGCTGCCCCAAGCTTCACTGTGTCCCTCAGAACATAGTCCTGGGCCTTGGAATGTGCCAGTCTGCAACCCTTGGTCAGGGTTAACTCCTTCAACTGGAATACCTGCAAATCTTGGGCAGACCAAAGAGTGTCTTTCACTGAGTTGATGGTCCTCTACACTTGATGTTCATCTCAGTGTATATCCTAGGGAACAGACATCATGGAGCTGCTCGGGACTGACCTCGATAAACGCTACTGCATTCCTTATCCGACTTCCTTTGCATATCACTTTCCAGAAGGAGGCATGTGACAGTCTCGTCTCCTCCATAACATTTTCTCGAACGATTGACATTTGGTAAGCTTGAACATCAGCATTCGGGATATATAGTAGTGAATGACTCATTGTCTGTTGTTTGTCTTTCTGTTTTGTCATTCAGTTATTGTGCCTTATTGGAGCAAATCTGAATTCAAAATGAAGCCACACAACAGATAAATATTAAATTCAGGAACAGATGCTGCTGAAATTAGATGTCAATACTGAAAAGCGAAGTGGAATCTCAATGATTTCACTGATTATTGAGCAGAACTAATTGAGCCGTGGGGCTCTGGTGGTCAATTTAATTATCTGCATTGCTTTTAAGCAGTCTCCTTGCTTTGGAAAGATTTCGAGTTGGTATCTGTCCGGCTATCTCAATTGGTAGAGCAAGATTTTTAATCTCAGGTTGTGTTTCACACCCATATTGAACAATATGCCTTTGAAATCTTGCTTTTTCAAATGAACTTTGGCTCTTTATTCCACCAGCAGTGTTATCACATTCAAAATGCGACCTTTTCCTTTACGGGTTTATTAATGTCCCAGTTGCTGGTTCAATATACTGAAAAACCAACACCCACCACCAGAAGTAGTGTCATTTGTCATTTTGCATTGTTAGCAATTTTGGGAACAACAACTGAATAGTTGGGTGGACACGGCTGGGAAATGGAACTCCATAAACGATATTAAAGAACATGATGAGCTAAAATAAAAGCAAGAACTAACAATGGATACAGGAGCATGGGACTCAAAATCTAAAAACAAGCAACACTGATTTGAGATAAGTTAGCCTGACCCACGTTCAACTTAAAAGATATGCAATTTTAAAACAAAAGTACTGTAAAAAAATTAAATCCACGAGCTTTTCTGTTATAATCCTAACAATTTGTCAAGACGTGGTTGATGCTGAGGCAGAGGACCTACCGTTTTGCATTCATAGGCATACAATGTGTGGAACAAGTGAACAGAGGCAATGGTTAACATTGGGGAGAGACGTTTTTTTTGAATTTTATGACGTCACAGTTTCTGCAGCTTCACCAAAGTAAATTAATAAACACGATTGTCCCTTCAATGCAACCCAGCACCCCCCGCGGTTGTGAATGTTCCCCGAACTACGTCATGATTTGGAGATGCCGGTGTTGGACTGGGGTGTACAAAGTTAAAAATCACACAACACCAGGTTATAGTCCAACAGGTGTAACTGGAAGCACTAGCTTTCGGGGTGACGCTCCTACATCGGGTGGTGTTGCGTGATTTTTAACCTCGATCGACATAACATGAAAAACGCGCATGCGTAATGTTTAAGCGGCATGGAACATGCGCGAAAACAGTGACGGCGGTGATGGGATGATCAGTTCGGATTCATAAACAGTAAAATTATGGAGCAGTGGAGAGACCGATGGACGTGGCGAGTGCTCGGCCAGGTTAGTAAATGTGTTGTGTAAGTCCCTTGCAAATCCCAGTCAGGAATTTATCTCTCCTTCTCCCGTGAACAAAGAGCGGGGCCACAGCTTCTAGTGTTGGGCCTATGCTAAAGGACGCCATCTTTCTTAGGGGCAATGAGGCGCAATGGACATGCAAAGCCGCCGTCTTTGTAGGGGGCCAGGGAGCAGTCGCCGACATTAGCTTAGAATGGTCAATCAAACTGATGAGGCCTCACGGCTTATTGGTGACGCAAAGCTATGGCAAAGATTAAAGTATAAGATAACAAATCTCGCAACAAAACCAATAACTGCTAGGGGAACGCTACAAGTCTGGCACAATATATGGAGAAAAATATGGAGTTAATTATAGAATTCCTACAGTCTGGAAACAGGCTATACGGCCCAACTGGTCCACAATGATCCTCCGAAGAGCATTATATATTTTTTTTCTTCTTTTTTCTTAACCCCCACACTACCGCCTAACTGCGGTAGTGCTTATTTTCCCCAGCACCCATGGTGTGTGTGTGCAGCTGTGAGACACAAAGTGCACAAATCTTTATTTAATTTCCACCACCAGGAAAAGTAGGAAAACACCCGAGTGGCCTGTGACAAGCAGTGCCCTTCACATCAAAGGGCAATGCTGTGTGATCAAACAGTGAAGGGGAGGGCAGGGACTAAATCAAAATAGCGTTGGCCGAAGAGCATTATACCCAGACTCATCCTCCACCCTATTGGCCAGTCCACCTAACGTGCACATCTTTGGACTGTGGGAGGAAACTGGAGCACCCAGCGGAAACCTACGCTGACCTGGGGATAATGTGCAAACCTCACACAGACAGTCACCCCAGGGTGGAATTGCACCTGGGTCCACAGTGCTGTGAGGCAGTGATACGAAACACTGAGTCACCATGCTTCCCATTTCAAGTCCGGTGACCTTTCTTAAATTCTTTGCTTTAATTCCCTCTGCCATGCAGCCCTAGGTGTCCAAAGACCTGTGGTTCTGTTGAGTCACATTAAGTCCCTCAGCTGAAACTCATAACCCTGTGTAAACGGTATCTTCACATACAGGGTCGGTCAATGTTCAACAGGTTGATGGTGCAGCCAGCAGGTCAGAGTGTTGTAATTCCTTTATTGCTCGCGATGATCCCCCGGAGGGCTCACCCAAAACTGTGAGTTGTGTCCTGTAACCCCTTTACAATCATTCATGAACAACGTTTCTGATCTGCCTTGCCCCAAACAATCAGAAGCGTGTTCAACTCTTCTATTTTGTATGATTGCGTCCTGTGTGGTTCAGCCTCACATGACCAAAAAGAGAGATGAAATCAGTGGCTTTGGCATGGAGTTTATAGCTTGTCTAAAGACACTGACTTCATTCTTCCCAATATTCATTTAGTTAAATGAAGGTTTTATTTTAAATTCAAACTGGATGTCACACAGGGCAGTATGGTGTGGGACTTCGAAGTGATTTGGATGATAAGGTTGTTAACATACACCTGCTGCCAGGATTCTTATAGGAGGCTTAGGACTTTGTTTACAAAATTCCTTTTGTTGAACCATGACAACACCATAACCTCTCTCTTTCTTGGTCTTTCCACTAATCCAAGCCAGATTCTGCTGTGGGTCCAGAAGGAGTGACATGTTTGTGATCCAGTTGTGTGTTTATGACAATCAGGCAGCTTTATGGTTCACGAGTTTTATCTACAGAAATTATAAGATTCATTGAGTTCAATTTATGTTTCTGTCTTTGTGGGACCTCACTCATTCCCTTCTTTCTGTTTTCAATCATTTTTCCAGGATTTTGGAAGGGGAGAATTTACCATCAACAAATTCCAATTAAACATTACATCAGGATCTGACAGTGTCACTCAATTTTTAGTGACCTGAATATCTTTCTGGACTTTGAACATGGAAGGTAAAATCGGCTTTCACAGTGGGGAGAAACTGTACTCATGTCCTCTGTGTGGACGAGGCTTCAGCCGATCGTCTGGCCTGTCCAGACACAAGTGCAGTCACACTGGGGAAAAACCGTGGAAATGTGTGGATTGTGGAAAGGGATTCAATTACCCATCTGACCTAGAAACACATCGACGCAGTCACACTGGAGAGAGGCCATTCACTTGTCCTGAGTGTGGGAAGGGATTCACTCAGTTTTCCAACCTCTTATGTCATCAGAGAACTCACACTGGGGAGAGACCATTCACCTGCACAGAGTGTGGGAAGGGATTCACTCAGTCATCCCACCTGATGGCACATCAGCGAGTTCACACTGAGAATAGGTCATTTGGCCGGTCAGAGTGTGGGAAGGGAAGCACTCAGTCATCACACCAGCGAGTTCACAATGGCGAGAGATCATTCATCTGTTCTGAGTGTGGTAAGGGATTCACTCAGTCATCCCACCTGCTGAAACACCAGCGGGTTCACAGTGATGAAAGACCATTTCAATGCCTGCATTGTGGGAAATGCTTTAAAAGTTCTGCTGAATTGGTCAGCCATCAACGTGTTCACACTGATGAGAAACCATTCAGATGTTCTTACTGTGGGACTGGGTTCAGGAAATCATCTCATCTCATTGTGCACCAGCGAATTCACACTGGGGAGAGGCCATTCAGCTGCCCCGAGTGTGGGAAAAGGTTCAATAATTTGTCTAATCTGCTGAAGCACCAGCGTATTCACACCGGGGACAGACCCTTCACCTGCTCCGAGTGCGGTAAAGGATTTACTCAGTCATCCAATCTGTTGAGACATAAACAAGTTCACAAGCAGCTACCATGACTGGTTTTGCTGTTACTCACAATCAGGACTGAACCCTGTGAAATGGGGTCTGTCTCAGCTGATGATCACCGCCTCCAACCCAGCTCTTGGTGTTAACTTTCTGGATAAAGTGAAATCAATTCAGCTTTGCTTTGAGTATTAGCATACAAGTATGGAGATGGAGGTCTGAAATACAAACAAAGCATTGGAGAAACTCAGCACATCTGACAGCATTTGTAAAGAGGGAAAAATAATTAATGTTTTAAGTCTAATCTACTCTTCCTTGACACTGAAGGGGAACTAGGAAAATAATAGTATTTATACTGGAGAAACAGAGGTGGCGGGGGTGGGGGGGTGGAGTTGGGGGGTGGGAGCAAGTGGAAGATTGTATGGGTGTTCAGAATGCCAATGATGGTTGTATAGAATCATAGAATCTCTACTCTGTGGAAACGGGCCATTAGGCCCAACAAGACCACACCGACTCGCCGAAAAGTATTCCACCCAAACCCATTCCCCTACCCTATTACTGTACATTTCCCCCGACTAATGCACTTAGCCGACACATTCCTGAAGATTATTGGGCAATTTAGCATGGCCAATTCATCTAACCTGCATATCTTTGGACAGTGGGAGGAAACTGGAGCACCAGGAGCAAACCCACACAGTCACAGGCAAACTCCACACAGACAGTCACCCACAGGCCAGGAAATCAAACCTGAGTCCCTGGCGCTACGAGGCGAACCACTGAGCCACCCTTGGAGAGTTTTAGATAGAGAGGAGGTGAGAGTGGTAAGTGTATAGCAGAAAATAGGTCAGCTCTGCTGAGAACAAAGCAAAGTAAACAAGACACTGGGAGGGTATCAGTGGGAAGGGAGGTGAATTGAAATAGAGTTTCTGGTGTTTTTGCTCCCCGTTTGCTTTCTCATATTAGTCCTGTTCACCCCCTGTGCGCATTGACCTACATCGGCTCCATGTCAAGTGATAGCTCAATTTAAAATTTCTTGATTTCAAATCACGCATGACCTCACCCCTCTCTATACCTGTCATGTAGAGAACAGAGGGGTTAGTACAGATCAGGCTATATTCTCCCATAGGCTCACCCCTCCCTATCCCTGTGGGGAATGAGAAGTTAATACAGATATTTTATTTATGTGAGTGATCTTTATGTAACTTGAGCCATGAACTGACTACAATGAGAGTACTTCCTAAAAGTGAGGAATTTTATGCACATGCTGTTCTCACGTTACTGAGATTAAGCTTGGCTTCAAATGCAGGGATTGACATACCCCGTTCCAACATAAACTGGACAGGAAACTGGGGAAACAACAGTCTTAGACTGTAGTTAAACTCATGTATAATATTCTTGTGTTGGTGGAGTGGGCAGGTAGGTGGCAGATGAGATTCAGTACAGGGAAGTGTAAGGTAATGCATTCTGGTCACAAGAATTCGGAAAGATAATCTAAAATAGAAGGTACGATTCAAACAATGCGGCAGCAGAAGGACGTGGATGTACATGTGCATCACTGAAGGTGGCAGGACTGAGTGAGAAATGAATAAAAGATGCAATATTTTCAGCTTTTATTTGTAGGGGCATAGAATACAAGAGCAGGGAGGTGATGTTGAAATTATATACAAGACTCTAATTTAGCCTCCCCTGGAGATTGTGTAGTCATCGCCATCAAGTTCTAGGAAAAGTATGAATGCATTGAAGCAAGTGCTGAAGTGCTTTACAAGAATGCTTCTAGGAATGAGAAGCATCAGTTATGGTGTTAGATTAAAGAAGGTGGAACTGTTCTCCTTGAACAGGAGAAGGCCGAGATGAGAGTGATGAAAGTTGTCAAAATTAGAAGCCTACTGAATAGAAATAGGTAAGGAGAAGTTCTTCCCACTTGTGAATTGGGAAACAAAATGGAGAGGATTTAAATTTAAAGTGACATGCAAAAGAAGCAAAGTGACATGAGAAAAAGCTTTGTCACACAATGAATGGTCAGAGTGTGGAAGGCACTGCCTGGAAATGTGGCAGAGGCAGGTTCCATTGAGGCTTACTTGGATAGACCTGATGTACAGACATATGGAGTAAAGCCAGTAAGTTAGCTGTAAAGAATAGAAGTGATGTCGGCATGATGACCCCAATGGCCTCTCTTTGTGCTGAAACAATTCTTTGATTCTGTGAAGTAAATTATAATGAAATTGTGATGTGTTCAAATGGAACTGGCATACAGTGTGATGCAGCATCAGAAATGGGAAATGTACTGAAACTGATGGAATAGTGCAACAGAGATTGAGAGTCTATCCTGAAGAGGTTCAGAAAGGAACTATTGAGGTGGAATAATCTGGAATAAGTTATAGTGTCATAGAGATGTAGAGCACGAAACAGACTCTTCAGTCCAACTTGTCCACGCCGACCAGATATCTGAAACTAATTAAGTCTCCATTGTCACAAATCCTTCTAAATCCTTCCTATTTGTGCACTGATCCAGATGCTTTTAAACATTGGTCGTCTTGTTCACATTTGTGTGCTTTACAGCTGAATAAAAAGACTTATGGCAATTAATACACCAGTTGTAAAAGAGAAGTGGTGGATGGCGAAAAGTACTGTTGTATTGCATAATAGAGTGCATTACACAAGCGAAAAATCCATTATTAAACTGATCACTGGAGCTGGAAATTAATTTACAGACAGAAAATAGCAGAATATGTGAGAAAATGAAACAGATCATCGAAAAGAATCCCACAGACCATTAGGCCCAACAAGTTCACACTGAACCCACCCCAACCCATTCCTCTACCCTATTACCCTATGTTTACCCCAATTCATGCACCTAACCTACAATTATGGGCAATTTAGCATGGCCAGTTCACCTAACTTGCACATCTTTGGATTGTGGGAGGAAACTCACGCAGACAGAGGGAGAATGTGCAAACCCCACACAGACAGTCACTCGAGGTGGGAATTGAACTCAGGTCCCAGGTGTTGTGAGGGAACAGTGCTAACCACTGAGCAACCATGCTGCCCTCTGTGCTCCACTCTCTGCGTGTAGCTGAAAACAGTGTGTGTCAGGTACAACATCTCAACAAACAAACAAAACTAGCATAGGTGGCCTTGGACTCTGCTGGACTAATGTAATTCAAAGTTCTTCACCTCTGCTCTGCCTCCCCTATGTTCTAAGTGAGCGTTCGGTCACAGGAGCTCAGGTCAGAAAACAGACAATGTCAAGTATTTAAAGGAATGGTGAAAGTCAGAGAGGAGCTGAGGGAAGAGCTAATTAGGACCTCGTGAAAAATCGAACAGCTCCCATGAAGAACCCAAGTATATTCGCAGATAGATTTCATAGCTGTTACTGAGAGACTTAAGAGGGGGAAGGCAAGGATGGTAATGATGGAGGCCAACTGTAAATAATATTAATTGATACGATCCATGATCGTTACCCTGACTCTAAGAAGGAGGATCTTGACTAAGCTGTCCTTTACATTTTAGTCAATTCACTGTTAAAGCAGGCTATTGTTTGCAACATCAAAAAACAAAATTGGTTTGAGGGATAACTTGCAAAGTTTGGAATCAGTTGACATTAAGGCTGCATAACTGGCTCAAATTCTTTCCCAGTCTGTTGACTGGAACACTCTCACGAGGTGTGTCAGTGCTTTTCCAGTCACACTGATGTTTGAGATGTTCCCTTACTAACAGATCAGATGAATACATTGAAAGGTTACATTCAGGTCCTGATGATTCACGTAACTCTCTCAAATTGCAATATGATATATGATTGGGTTTTTCATCAACAAATCCTTTCTTTCTATTGCACTGGAAAAGAAATTGTGTCCAGACAAATCCAGGCTTTGTTGAACATTTTCCCCTCAAAGTTATAAATCCATGTCCCACATTCTCCCTACTTTTTCTGCCATAATTCTACAACATAGAACCTTCGGCCCTAGATGTTGTACTGACCTCTATCCTACTCTAAGATCAAACTAACCTACATATCCTTCCTTTTACTATCATCCACGTACTTATCCAAGAGTTGCTTAAATGTCCGAATGTATCTGACTCTACTACAACCACTGGCAGTGCAATGCACACACCCATCACTCTGTACAAAGAACCGATCTCTGACATCTCCCCTAAACCTTCCTCCAATCACCTTAAAATTATTTACCCCTGCGATAGCCATTTCTGCCCAGGGAAATAGTCACTGACTATTCACTCTGTCTATGCCTGTCATCATATTGTACACCACTATCAAGTCACCTTCTTTGCTTCAATAAGAAAAGCACTAGCTCCCTCAACCTTTCTTGATAAGACATGCCCTCCAGTCCAGGCAGCATCCTGGTAAATATCGTCTGCACCCTCTCTAAAGCTTCCACATTGTTCCTATAATGAGGTGACCTGGTCTGAACACAATAATTAAAATAAATCTTAACTAGGGATTTATAGAGTTGCACGTTAACCACGTAGCTCTTAAATTTGATTCCCCTGCTAGTCAACGCCAACACACCATACACTTTCTTAACAACCTTATCAACTTGGCTGGCAAATTTGAGGGATCTATGGACATGGACCCCAAGATTGCTCTGTTCCTCCACACTGCCAAGAATCTTGCCTTTAAATCTGGAATCTATATTCAAACTTAACTTCCCAAAATGAATAACTTGACACTTTTCCAGGTTGAACTCCATCTGCCACTTCTTAGCCCAGTTCTGTATCCTGTCAATATCCCGTTGCAACCTATAACAGCCCTCCGCCACTCCACCAATCTTTGTGTCATTGGCAAACTTACTAACCCAACCTTCCATTTCCTCATCCAAGTCATTTTTAAAAATCACAAAGAGCAGAGGTCCCAGAACAGATCCCTGTAGAACACCATTGGTCAACAAGCTCCAGGCTGAATACTTTCTGTTTACGACAATCTTCTGTCTTCTATGGGCCAGCCAATTCTGTTCCAGACAGCCAAATTTCCCTGCATTCTATGCCTCCTCACTTTCTGCATGCGCCTACCATGAGAAACCTTATCAAATGCTTGCTAAAATCCATGTACACGATATCCACTGCTCTACTTTCATGAATGTGTTTTGTCACATCCTTAAATAATTCCATAAGGCTTGTGAGGAATGATCTGCCCCTCAAAACGCCATGCTGACTATCTCTAATCAAACTATGGTTTTCCAAGTAATCATAATAAGAGAATAATATTTGCCACCCTCTAATCATCTGGCACTGCTCAAGTGAACAGTGAGGATACAAAAATCGTAACCAAAGGCATAGCAAACTCTTACCTTGCTTCCTGTAGTAATCTAGGTTATATCCATTCTGGCCCAGAGAACTTATCTATCCTTAAGTTTTTCAAATTCTTTCTGAAACTTTCTTTTAAATGTGCATCTAGAGACAGAAATACGTTTGATAACTCACTGTAATACTAACATTATTTGTAATTGCTTGTCCTTGAGAAAGCATACAGATGATCATACATTAGATTCATATTCATAACCGACTGTGTGCAAGTTCAATGAGCAATTGTGATTCACAGAATTGTAAAGGCACAGAAGGAGGCCATTCAACACATTGTGGCAGTATGGTGCCCCAAATATGCTTGCTGACTTGTGCCATTTTCCTGACTTCTCCCAGAAATCCTGTACATAGTGTCTAATCAAATCATCACCTATTGCCCTTGATGAAAGTGAGGATCTCAGATACTGGAGATTAGAGTCAAAAAGTGTCGCGCTGGAAAAGCACAGCAGGTCTGGCAGCATCTGAGGAGCAGGACAGTTGATGTTCTTAATGAAGAGCTTACACCTAAAGCATCTATTGCCCTTGACTGAACCTGCCTAAACTTATGCTTTCTCAAGGAAAATGCGATACAGTCCAGATCAAGTTTCTTTACCGCATCTCATTTCCTTCTCTGTTAATAGTCCGACAAGGGAAAGGGCCATATTGGACCTGGTACTGGGGAACGAGCCAGGACAGGAGGTAGAAGTTACGGTGGGGGGATTTCTTTGGAAACAGTGACCACAATTCTGCAAGTTTTAGAATACTCGTAGATAAAGAAGAGTGTGGTCTTAAGGGAAGAGTACTAAACTGGGCCAAGGCCAATTATATCAAAATTAGGCAGGAGCTCAGAAATGTGGATTTGACACAGATATTTGAAGAGAAGGCCACATTTGTGATGTAGGAGGCTTTCAAAGATAGGTTAAAGATAGTGCAGGATAGGCATGACCCATTGAAGGCAGAGGCTATCCTGAAGGGAAAGTTTCGTGGAGCGTGGATGACAGGAGAAATTGTACGACTAACCAAGAGGAAAAGGGAAGTGTACATAAGGTCTAGGCAGCTAAGAACAGAACAGGCTCTGGAAGAATATCGGAAGAGTAGGACAAGTCTTAAACGAGGTATCAAGCGGGCTAAAAGGGGTCATGAAATAGCTTTAGCGAGCAGAATTAAGGAGAATCCCAAAGCATTTTATTTTTATATAAGAAGCAGACTAGATGAACTAGAGAAAGGATTAGTCCACTAAAGGAAAAAAAGGAAGGCTGTGTGTCGAACCTGAGAGAATGGGTGAGATTCTGATTGAGGAGAGGAACATGAATGTTGAGATGAGAGACAGAAGTTTGATTAGTTTGGATCACATTGACATAAGTAGGGAAGATGTGTTGGGTAGGCTAGAGGTTATTAAGGTGGACAAATCACCAGGACCAGATGGGATCTGTCCCAGGTTACTGAGGGAGACGACAGAGGAAATCGCTGGGGCCCTGACAGATATCTTTGTGGCATCCTTAAATACAGGTGAGGTGCCAGAGGACTAGAGGATTGCTCATGTTGTCCCTCTGAATAAGAAAGGTAGTAGGGATATTCCGGGTAACTACAGACCAGTGAGCCTGTTGTCAGTGGTGGGAAAGTTGCTGGAGAAGGTACTGAGGGATAGGATCTATTTATATTTAGAAAAGAATGGGCTTATCAGTGATAGGTAACATGGTTTTGTGTGGGCGAGATCGTGTCTTACCAACTTAAGAGTTTTTTGAAGAAGTGACCAAGTTCATAGATGAAGGAAGAGCTGTTGACGTCATATACCTGGACTTTAGTAAGGCGTTTGATAAGGTTCCCTATTATAGACGAATGGAGAAAATGAAGTCACATGGTGTGCAGGGTGTTCTAGCTGGGTGGATAAAGAACTGGTTGAGCAAATAATGTTTGTATTACAGTGAGTTATCAAACGTATTTCTGTCTCTAGAGAGTAGTAGTTGAAGGGAGTTTCTCGAAATGGAGAAAGGTGACCAGTGGTGTTCCACAGGCGTCAGTGTTGGGGCCACTGTTGTTTGTAATTAGATTAGATTAGATTACTTACAGTGTGGAAACAGGCCCTTCGGCCCAACAAGTCCTCACCGACCCGCCGAAGCGCAACCCACCCGTACCCCTACATTTACCCCTTACCTAACACTACGGGCAATTTAGCATGGCCAATTCACCTGACCTGCACATCTTGCTATACATAAATGATCTGGAACAGGGCATTGTTGGTATGATCAGCAAGTTTGCAGATGACATGAAGATTGGTGGAGTAGCAGAAAGCAAAAGGGATTGTCGGAGAATACAGTAGGATATAGATAGACTGGAGAGGTGGGCGGAAAAGTGGCAGATGGTTTTCAATCCAGATAAATGTGAGGTGATGCATTAAGGCAAGACTAATTCTAGAGCGAATTAAATAATGGACGGAAGAGCCTTGGGAAAAGTTGGTGAGATGAGAAATCTGGGAGTGCAGGTCCATTGTACCCTGAAGGTTGCTGCACAGGTGGATAAAGTGGTCAAGAAGGCATATAGTATGCTTGCCTTCATTGGATGGGGTATTGAGTATAAGAACTGGCAAGTCATGTTAAAATTGTACAAGACATTGGTTCGGCTGCATTTAGAATACTGTGTACAGTTCTGGTCGTCACATTACCTAAAGGATGTGGACACTTTGGAGAGGGTGCAGAGAAGGTTTACAAGGATGCTGCCTGGTATGGAAGGTGCTAGCTATGAAGAGAGGTTAGGTTTATTTTCTTTAGAAAAAAGGAGATTGAGGCGGGACAGATTGAGGTTTACAAATCATGAAGGGTATAGTCAGGGTGGATAGAGACAAGCTTTTTCCCAGGGTGTAGGATTCAATAACGAGAGGTGAGAGGTGGAAAGTTTAAGTGGGATACACGTGGCAAGTACTTCACACAGAGGGTAGTGGGCATTTGGAATACGTTGTCAGCAAAGGTAGTAGAGGCAGGCACGGTAGATTCCTTTAAGATGAGTCTGGACAAATGCATGAGTCGGTGGGGAGTAGGGGGATACAGATGCTTAGGAATTGACCGACAGGTTTAGACAGTACCTTTGGATCGGCTCAGGCTTGGAGGGCCGAAGGGCCTGTTCCTGGGCTGTAAATTTTCTTTGTTCTCTTTGTTCTTTGTAATTTATTTGACATCTACACTCTTATTCTCAATGCTTTTACCAGTGGGAACAGTTTCTACCTATAGGTCCGTCATGATAACCGGAGTCCCGACTGGCCGTTAAACTGGGGTCTGATTTCTGAAGAAAATGTGCAGCTTACTTGTACTCTGAGCAAAACACCAAACCGTTTTATTGAGGTCGATACTGCATATTTGTGAACATTGCAACCTCCATCTCTACCAGCCCTATTCTTCAGTCTGTCTTGTGCACGCTGAGTACACGACGCACACAAGATTGACAAGGTTTTCTGACCAATAGGAATGCAAAAGGATGTTCCAATTCCAGAATCCATGCGTTTTTCTGGCTATGGATGTGCACATTTGTATATCAGCTTCTTCTGAAAAATCACCAACGTAGAAATATCGGATCAAGAGTAGGCCATTCGGCCCTTCCAGCTTGCTTTGGCTTCAATACGATTATGGTCATCACACTCAGTGCTCTGCTCTCGCTTTTGCATCAGACAAGCTGTTCAAATATAACCACAATATTTACATTGAAGCAGCATTTAATAGAAAATAGTCTGGTTATGTCAAGTCCGCAAAAGCAGACAAATCCAATCCCACCCATAACCGAACCCCTGTCAGTCTACACTCTATCATCAGCAAATTGATGCAAGGCAGTAACAACAGTGCGATCAGGCTGTACTCACTCAGCGATAACCAGCTCACTCTGAGAAAGTGAGGACTGCAGATGCTGGAGATCAGAGTGTAAAAAAAAATGGTGCTGGAAAAGCATAGCAGGTCAGGCAGCATCTGACGGAATAGGAGAGTCGAAGTTTTGAGCATAAGCTCTTCTTCAGGAATTGGAGGCTCTAAGGAGCCTGAGAGATAAATGGGAGGGGTTGGGGCTGGGGAGAAGGGAGCTGGGAATTGATAGCTAGATAAGGATCTTTCCACATTGGACAGAGATTTTCCTGCATCTCGATACATGTCACCTCCTGTGTCAGTTGCTCTCCATGTGGTCTCGTCTACACTGGGGAGACAGGATGCCGACTTGCAGAATGTTTCAGAGAATATTTCTGGAACACACACACACTAAACAATCCCACTGCCCTGTGGCCAACCACTTCAACTCCCTGTCCCATTCTGCAAAGGACATGCAAGTCCTGGACTTCCTCCACTATCAAATTCTCGTCACCTGATGCCTGGAGGAAGAAGACCTCATTTCTGCTTGGGAACCCCCAACCACTCAGAATCAATGTGTATTTCACCAGTTTCCTCATCTCCCCTCCCCCCACCTTATCCCACATCCAACCTTCCAACTCATCACTGTCCTCTTGAACTGTCCTACCTGACACCTTCCTTTCCACTTGTCCGTTCCACTGTCCACTCCGACGTATCACCATTACCCCCAACCTTCATCTACCTATTGCATTCCCAGCTACTTGACCCCCAGACCCACCCCTCTCCCATTTATCTCTCAACTCACCCCACATTCTCAATGAAGAGAATATGCTTGAAATGCTACCTCTCCTGTTCCTTGGATGCTACCTTACCGGCTGTGCTTTACCAGCACCACACGTTTTGACAATAACCAGCTCACTAATTCATGTTCCATCAGAACCTCTCAACTGTTGACATCTTTATGGAATTAATCCAACATGGTCAAAGCAATGAACAATCTAACGCTAATTTAAATGCCCTTAAAGTTGGCGAGTCTACTACAACTGCTGCAGGCAGTGCATTCCACACCCCTACTACTCTCTGAGTAAAGAAACTATCTCTGTCCTACATCTATCACCCCTCAATTTAAAGCTATGTCTCCTCATGTTAGCCATCACCATCGACGAAAAAGGCTCTCACTGTCCACCCTATCTAACCCTCTGATTATCTAAAATGTCTCAATTAAGTCACCTCTCAACTTTCTTCTTTCTAACGAAACGAGCCTCAATTCTTTCAGCCTTTCCTCATAGACCTTCCCTCTGTTTCAGGCAACATTCTAGTAAATCTCCTCTGAACCCTTACCAACGCTTCCATATTCCTCCTATAATGCGGTGACCAGAACTGTACGCAATACTCAAAATGTGACCGCACCAGAGTTTCTGTACAGCTGCAGCAAGATCTCATGGTTCTGAAACTCAATCCCTCTACCAATAAAAGCTAACACACCGTATACCTTCTTAAGAACCCTATCAACCTGGGTTCAAGGACAACTTTCAAGGATCTGTGCACCTGGACACTGAGATCTCAGCTCATCTACACTACCAAGAATCTTAGCTATAGCTGTAGTTTACCATTAGTTTACAAGATTCCATGCAAAGACTGCACAAAACACTATAAAGAACTAACAGGCAGATAACTAGCAATCTGCATTCATGAACACCAGCCGGTCACTAAACACCACTACCAGCTGTCCCTAGTAGCTATACACAGAGATGACAAGGATCATAAATTCGACTGAAACAACACAATAATAGGACAAGATAAACAGAGGGCAGCCAGCCAATTTCTAGAGGCATGACACTCATCCATTGGCTCTATCAATAAAAACATTGATCAATAAAAACATTTGTGGGTGGCACAGTGGTTAGCACTGCTGCCTCACAGCGCCAGAGAACCTGGGTTCAATTCCGGCCTCAGGCGACTGACTGTGTGGAGTTTGCACATTCTCCCCGTGTCTGTGTGGGTTTCCTCTGGGTGCTCCGGTTTCCTCCCACAGTCCAAAGATGTGCGGGTCAGGTGAATTGGCTATGCTAAATTGCCGGTAGTGTTCGGTAAGGGGTAAATGTAGGGGTATGGGTGGGTTGCGCTTTGGTGGGTCAGTGTGGACTTGTTAGGCCGAAGGGCCTGTTTCCACATTGTAAGTAATCTAATTGACCTAGACTCAATATACCGACCATTGCCACGAACAAACAGAACCGGCAACCGGAAACTGCAGGAACAGAACCAAATAAATTCCAGAAGACACAGTTCAGCAGTGCTTCTCAGGAGCTCCAAAGCACTGAGGATTTCACCTAGACAGGGGACAAAACATCTGTGAACCAACTTCCCAGCTCAGTGAACATACCGACAACTACAGCAACTGGAATCTGAGCTACAAGAACTGTGGCACCACAACTGTAGACAGTATTCCAAGTGTGGTCGGACGAAAGTCTTATACAACTGGAACATGACTTGCCAACTCTTGTACCCCACCTGATGAAGGAAAGCATGCGTATGCCTTCTTGACCACCCCACTGACCTGTGTTGCCACCTTCAGGGAACAATGAACGTGAACATCCAGATCTCTCTGCACATCAATTTTTCTTTATAGTTCGTTCTTGAATTGGATCTTCCAAAATGCACCACCTCACATTTGTCCATCTGCCATTTCTCTGCCCAACTCGCCAATCTATCTATATTTTGCAGAATTCTCTGACAGTCCTCTTCACTATCTACTACTCCACCAATCTTAGTGTCATCTGCAAACTTGCTAATGAGGCAACCTATACCTTCCTCCAAAACATTTATGTATCTCACAAACAACAGTGGTCCCAGCACGGATCCCTGGTCACAGGTCTCCATTTTGAGAAGCTCCCTTCCACTACTACTACGCTTTGTCTCCTGTTGCCCAAACAGTTCTCTATCCATCTAGCTAGAACACCCTGCAAACCATGCGACTTCATGTTCTCCATCAGCCTACCATCGGGAACTTTATCCAATGTATATGACCTCTGCATCCCTTCCCTCATCAATCAACTTTGTCACCTCTTCAAAGAATTCTCTTGGGTTTGTAAGACATGACCTTCCCTGCACAAAATATTGCTGCCTATCACTGATAAGTCTATTTTCTTCCAAATGGGTATATATCCTATCCCTTCAGTATCTTCTCCAGCAGCTTCCCTACCACTGACGTCAGGCTCACACGTCTGTGATTACCTGGATTATCCCTGCAACACTTCTTAAATAAGGGGACATTAGCAATTCTCCAGTCCTTTGAGATCTCAACTGTGTTCAAGAATGCTGCAAAGATATGTGTTGAAGCCTCAGCTATTTCCTCTCTCGCTTCCCTCAGTAATCTGGGATGGATCCCATCCGGACCTGGGGATTTGTCCACCTTAATGCCTTTTAGAATACCTAACACTTCCTCCCAATCAGTTTGCAGACTTGACCTAGAGTAAGCAAAGATTTATCCCTGACCTCAACATTTGCAACGTTTCTCTCGTCAGTGAATACCGATGCAAAATACTCATTAAGAATCTCACCCATTTTCTCTCACTCCATGCATATTTTTCCTCCTTTATCCTTGAGTTGGCCAATCCTTTCCCTAGTTACACTCTTAATCCTTCATATGAATAAAAGGCTTTGTGGTTTTCTTCAATCCTGCTCGCTGATGATATCTCATGACCCCTTTTAGCCTTCTTAATTCCTCATTTCAAATTGGTGCTACGTTCCCAATATTTTTACAAAACTTCGTCTGTCTTCAGTGGCCTAAACCGTATGTACACATCCTTTCTCCTCTTGGCTCGTCTCAACTTCAACCGTCATCTATGGTTCCCTAATCTTGCCATTTCTATCCCTAATTTTCACAGGAACATAGCTCTCCTGAAATCTAATCAACCTCTCTTTAAAAGCCTCCAACATGTCAAATGTGGATTTCCCTTCAAACAACTGCTCCCAATCTTCATTCCCCAGCTACTGCCAAATTTTGGAAAAGTTGGCCTTCCCCCAATTTAGCACTCTTCCTTTTGGATCACGGTAGTCTTTATCCATGAGCATTCTAAAACTTATGGAATTGTGATCAATATTCCCAAAGCTGCCTGACCTGCTGTGCTTTTCCAGCATCACACTCTCGACTGGGATCTCCAGCATCTGTAGTTCTCACTTTCTCCTATTCATGTACTTAGCTAACTGTCATAAAGGAGAAAGTGAGGAACTCTCATAAATGTTGTAACTGCATGTGCATTCACCACTTCCTCTAGCAATTCATTCCACACATAAACTATTCTTTGTGTAAAAAAGTTACCCCTCAGTTCCCTTTTAAATCTTTCTCCTCTCACTTTAAAAACATGCCCCCTAGTTTTGAACTCCCCCACCTTGAGAAAAGACCTTGGCTATTCATCTTATCTATGCCCCTCATGATTCTATAAACCTCCATAAGGTCACCTCTCAACCTCCTACACGGCCGTGAGAAAGGTTTCAGCCTAACCAGCTATTTTTATAACTCGCCTTCCATTTCCTGCAAAATCTTTTCCAAAGCCTCTCCAGTTTTTTAAATATGCTTCCTATAACAGGGCAACCAAAACAGCACACGGTATACCAGAGGATGTGCTAGCATTGGAGGAGTCTAGAAAAGGTTTACTATATGATCCCAGGGATGAAGGACTTATTACACATGTAGCAATTGAAGAATCAGACTATGTATTCAATGGAGTTTAGAAGTATAAGGTCGAAATGATTGAAATTTACTGAAGTATACTGAGAGGCCTGCATAGAATGGAGGGAGAGGAGATGTTTCAACTCATAGGAGAGACTAGGATCCAAGGGCACTGCTTCAGAGTGAAGGGACAATAATTTAGAACTGAGATAAAGTGTAGTTTCTTCAGTCAGAGGGTGGCAATTCTGTGGAACTTATTGCCTGAGAGAGCTATGGAGGTCAAGTCATTAAGTGTATTCAAGACAGAGATAGTTCTGTTCTTGACTAATATGCGGATCAATGGTTATGTGAGAAGGCTGAAGACAGGAGAAGAGGGTTGAGCAACATAGCAACCATGATCAAATGGTAGAGCAGACTTGGTGGGCCAAATGGCCTAATTCTGTTCTGATATCTTATAATTATTCTGGGTGACTTCAATCTGCACGTAAATTGAGCAAATCACATCAGTAACAATACGATAGAGGAGACATTCCTGGAGTGTGTACAAGATGGTTTTCTGGACTGATACATTGCGGACTCAAATGAAGTCCATATTCAAGTGCCTATGGAGTAATAGCCAGGCGTGAGTTAACTGAGTTGGCTGGTCAGCTGGTTTGTGATGCAGAGTGATGCAACAGCATGTGCTCAATCTCTGTGCCGGATGAGGTCACCATGAAGGTCCCACATTCCTAAACTTGCCCATTGCCTGAGGTATGACGACCTTCATGTTAAAGCAACATTAGCCACCTCTCTCTCTCAGGTGAGAAAGCAGTCCTATGGTCTTCTAGTACTAAGCTGAAAATGTGTTGCTGGAAAAGCGCAGCAGGTCAGGCAGCATCCAAAGAGCAGGAGAATCGACGTTTTGGGCATGAGCCCTTCTTCAGGAATCTGTAGTACTAAAGCAACAACCATTTAAATGCCCTTAAAGTTGGCGCATCTACTACTGTTGCAGGCAGGGCATTCCATGCACCTTCTACTCTCTGAGTAAAGAAACCACCTCTGACATCTGTGCTATATCTACTATCCCTCAATTTAAAGCTATGTCCACTCATGCTAGCCATCACCATCCAAGGAAAAAAGCTCTCACTGTCCATCCTATCTAACCCTCTGATTATCTTATATGTCTCAATTATGTCACCTCTCAACCGTCTTCTCTCTAACGAAAACAGCATCAAGTCCTCAGCCTTTCCTCGTAAGACCTTCCCTCCATAGCAGGCAACATCCTGTTAAGATTCTACATTCTTCCTATAATACGGTGACCAGAACTGTACACAAAATTCCAAGTGCAGCTGCACCAGAGTTTTGTAAAGCTGCAGTATGTCCTCGTGGCTCTGAAACTCAATCCCTTGACCAATAAATGCAAGCACACCTTATGCCTTCTTAACAACCTTATCAACCTGGGTGGCAACTTTTAAGGATCAATGTACCTGGTCACTGAGATCTCTCTGCTCATCTACACTACCAAGATTCTTACCATTAGCCCAGTACTCTTTATTCCTGTTGCTCCTTCCAAAGTGAAGCACCTCATACTTTTCCGCATTAAACTCCACTTGCTATCTCTCAGCCCAGTTCTGCAGCTCATCTGTGTCCCTCTGTAACTGCAACATTTTTCTGCACTATTTACAACTCCAATGACCATACTAATTTACTAATCCGTCCTTCTACGCCCTCATTCAGGTTATTTATATGAAACAGCAGTGGCCCCAAAACAGATTCAGTCACCATGAGTAACTAAATTTCAGGCTGAACATTTTCCATCAACTACCACCCTCTGTCTTTTTTCAGCTAGCCAATTTCTGATCCAAACCGCTAAATCATCCTCAATCCCATGCCTCCATATTTTGTGCAATAGCCTCCCATGGAGAACCTTATCAAATGCCTTACTGAAGTCCACATACACCACATCGACCATTTTACCTTCATCCACCTGTTTGATCACCTTCTCAAAGAACTCAGTAAGGTTTTGGCACTTGGGAGCACTGCTAACTGGTGTTGTGTGATTTTTAACTTTGTCCACTCCAGGCACCCCTACATCACAGTTTTAAGATACTCATGGATAAGGAGTAGGGTGTCCTTGGGTGAAGACAAACTACTTTCTAGATTTTATTCCCTATGATGTGGAAAAAGGCCATTTGGCTCAACGAGTCCACACCTACCCTCTGAAGACTAACTCACTCAGACCCATTTTCCTCTGACAAATGCGCCTAACACTGGGCAATTTACCATGGCCAATTCACCTGACCTGAGGAAACCCACACAGATACGGGGAGAATGTGCAAACTCCACACAGTCACCCAAGGCTGGTATTGAACCCAAGTCCCTGGCACTGTGAGGCAGTAGTGCTAGCTACTGAGTCATTGTCCATCCCTTTACACTACACTACAATATTAGGCAGGAACTGACAAATTTTGATTGGAGGCAGCTGTTTCAGGGTAAATCCACTATGGACATGTGGGAGTATTTCAAACAGCAGTTGATAAGAGTTCAGAGCGGCATGTTCCTGTCAGAACGAAGAATGTGTGTGGCAAGTTACATGAACTTTGGAAGACCAGAAATCTTGTGACCTTTGTCAAAAAAGAAAAGCAGCATATGGAAAGTCCAGCAAGATGGGCCCTGATAAAGCAAGTGCATCAGGGATGTAGGAAAGAACTTAAACGAGGAATTAGAAGGCCTAAAATGGGTCATGAAAAAGAGGTATGTGAGGTCCTAAACGAATACTTTGTCTTGGTGTTGGTGGAGGGTGATCTCAGAAAAATTAGTGTCAAATTTGATGAGAAGGATATAGAAGCCTTTTACATCTCATTTGTGAAGGTAGCTAGACAAATGAATTAGCCAGATACCATGTGGGTTTTGTTGATCCAAACAAAGCTGGTACGTAGAGCTAGTGAGGTATTTGCCTCACTATCAGAGAAGGTATCTGGGCGAACGAGGAGGTGAAGAAAGCCATCTTAAGTGCATATAAGCTTGTGCCAGATCTAAGGAGGGACCTTGGTCAAACATACGTTGAGTTTGTAGGGATTAAACAACAAAATTTTGATGGATGGGTAAGGGCATTAAAAAATAGATCAAACATATGAAGCTCTGAGGGAGATGATTATTTTGAAGGAGTTCAAAAATTCACTTCCTGAGGTGGTGACAACTCACACGGAAAAGCAGAGAGTTAAAACGGCAAGATTAGCAACTGAAATGGCTGATGATTATGAATTGGTACAGACATCAAAGTTTGGCTTCAGAGATCAATTTCAATCCAGGAGGGATAGAAATTGGGGAAAAGAGCAATCTTCATGTAGTGAGGGAACAGTAGATTTCGGTGAAGATAATAAAGATAGCTTAACACAGGATATAAAGGAAACTCATGAAGGGGAAAGAGAAGTTTAAAAAGCTCTGGTGTTTTCACTGCAATAAAATAGGCCACATGAAATCGCAGTGTTGATGGCTTAGAAAAAACACTGGGAGGACAGAGGTAGGAAACCTTGCCACCCAAGGGTTGTTGAGAAGGCATATGGTGTGTTGGCTTTCATTAGCAGAGGGATTGAGTTTAAGGGCTGTCAGGTTATACTTCAGCTCTGTAAAGCCCTGGTTAGATCCTACTTGGAATCTTGTGTTCAGTTCTGGTTGTCTCATTATAAGGAGAATGTGGAAGCTTTAGATAGGGTGCAGAGGATATTTACCCGGATGCAGCCTGGAGTGGAGGGCATGTCTTATGAAGAAAGGTTAAGGCAGCTGGGTCTTTTCTCATTGGAGTGAAGAAAGATGGGGTGACCTGACAGAGGTGTACAAGGTGGTGAGGCATAGATAGAGTGGATAGCCACTATTGGGCCTCTGCTCTTTGTAGTTTTTAAAAATGACTTGAATGAAGAAATGGAAGCGTGAGTAAGTTTGCCGATGACACAAAGGTTGGTGGTTTTGTAGACAGTGTGGAGAGCTGTTGCAGGCTGCAGCAAGATGCAAAGCTGGACTGAGAAGTGGCAGAATGAGTTCAACCTGGATAAATGTAAACTGATTCATTTTGGAAGGTTGAATTTGAATGCTGAATACAGAGTTAAGGACAGGATTCTTAGCAATGGGTGGAACATAAATTATTAGAACCTAATTAGTTTAGCTTATAGGTATCAGTGTTATATTGCTATTAGTGAATAAAGGGGATGACTAAAATTAAACTAAACTGTCTGTAAGAGGCTTTTATTCCAGACTTCCAAAGAGTACGATCTCTGGGACGAACCGAGAGAGACTTTAAAGGTCTGAGTCCACAAGGGATTCCCTGGGCCGTCTCAAATCTAACAACAGGTTAATGCTTTAGGCTTGAAATCCACATTCCCACTTGGTCTCGATAATGCTTTAAAAAAAATCACTCATGGGACATGGGCATCTCCGGCGGCTTTATTGCTGTCCTGACTTGCCTTTGAGAATGGGATGCTGAGCTATCGTTTTGAACCGCTGTAATTCATGAGCTGGAGGTAGACCCACAATACTGTTTGGAAAGGACTTCCAGAATTTTGACCCAGCAACACTGAAGGAACAGAGATATATTCCAAGTCAGGTTGGTGAGTGGCTTCGACAGGCTTCATGCCCAAAGAGTCTCAGAGATTTACAGCACAGAAAAAGGCCTTTCGGCCTACCATTCTGGGCAGGTTAAAAACAACCACCAAACTATTCTAATCCCATTTTCCAACACTTGGCCACAGCCTTATATGCCTTAGATTCACAAGTGCACATAGAGTTATTGGGATGTACAGCAAGGAAACAGACTCTTGGGTCCAAATTGTCCATGCCGTCCAGAATCCAAACCTAATCTAGTCCCATTTGCTGGGACTTGGCCCATATCCCTCCAAACCCTTCATATTCATATACCCATGCAGATGCCTTTTAAATGCTGCAATTGTACTAGCCTCAACCACTTCTTCTAGCAGCTCTTTCCATACATGCAGCATTCTCTGCGTAAAAACATTGGTCCTGATGTCACTTTTATATCATTCTCCTCTCGCCTTAAAGCTATGCCCACTAGTTCTAGACTCCCCCCACCCCAGGGAAAAGATTTTGTCTATTTATCCTACCCATGGCCCTCATGATTTTATAAACCGCTATACGGTGATCCTCAGCCTGCAATGCTCCACGGAAAACAGCCCCAGCTTAGATTAGATTCCCTACAGCTTGGAAACAGGCCATTCGGCCCAACAAGTCCACTCTGACCCTCCAAAGAGTAACCCACCCAGACCTATTCCCCTACATTGACCCGGACTAACATGATGGGCAATATAACATGGCCAATTCACCTGACCTGCATATCTTTGGTTTGCGGAAGGAATTATCCAGAGGAAACCAAAGCAGACTTGGGGAGAACATGCAAACTCCACACAGACAGTCACCCGAGGCTGGAATCGAACCCGGGTCCCTGACACTGTGAGCCACCATGCCATCCCTATTCAGTCTGTCCCTGTAGCTCAAACACCCTTGTAAATTTTTTGAACTCTTTCAAGTTTCACAACATTCTTCCGAAGGGAAGGACTCCAGACTTCCACACAATATTTCAAAATTGGCCTAACCAATGTGCTGTACAGCCGCCACATGACCTCCCAACTCCTATACTCAATGCACTGTCCAATAAAAGAAAGCATACCAAATGCCTTCTTCACTATCGGGGCCAGTGACCATAATTCCATTAGATTTAAAATATTGATGGAAAAGGATAGACCAGATTTAAAAGTTGAAGTTCTAACTTGGAGAAAGGCTAATTTTGATGATATTAGGCAAGAAATTTCAAAAGCTGATTGGGGGCAGATGTTCACTGGTAAAGGGACGGCTGGAAAATGGGAAGCCTTCAGGAATGAGACAACGAGAATCCAGAGAAAGGAATGTTCTGTTAGGGTGAAAGGAAAGGCTGGTAGATATAGCAAATGCTGAATGACTAAAGAAATTGAGGGTTTTGTTAAGAAAAAGCATTTGTAAGGTATAGACAGGATAGATCGAGTGAATCCTTAGAAGAGTATACAGAAAGCAGAAGAATCCAAAGGGTTTTTACAAATATATTAAGGACAAATGGGTAACTACGGAGAGAATAGGGCCCCTCAAAGATCAGCAAGGCGGCCTTTGTGTGGAGCCACAGAAAATGGGGGAGATACGAAATGAATATTTTGCATCAGTATTTACTGTGGAAAAGGATATGGAAGATATAACCTGTAGGGAAATAGATGGTGACATCTTGCAAAATGTCCAGATTACAGAGGAGGAAATGCTGGATGTCTTGAAATGGTTAAGAGTGGATAAATCCCCAGGACCTGATCAAGTGTACCCTAGAACTCTGTGGGAAGCTAGAGAAGTGATTGCTGAGCCTCTTGCTGAGATATTTCTATCATCAATAGTCACAGGTGAGGTGCCGGAAGACTGCAGGTTGGCTAACGTGGTGCCACTGTTTAAGAAAGATGGTAAGGACAAGCCAGGGAACTATAGACCAGTGAGCCTGACATCGGTGGTGGGCAAATTGTTGAAGGGAATCCTGAGGGACAGGATGTACATAGAACATAAAAAAGTACAGCACAGAATAGGCCCTTTGGCCCACAATGCTGTGCTGAGGTTTAATCCTAATGTAAAATATAGTAACTTAACCTACGCACCCCTCAACTCACTGCCATCCATGTGCATGTCCAGCAGTTGCTTAAATGTCCCCAATGACTCTGTTTCCACCACCACAGCTGGCAACGCATTCCATGTATTCACAACTCTCTGTGTAAAGAACCTGCCTCTGACGTCTCCTTTATACGTTCCTCCTAATATCTTCAAACTATGACTCCTTATAAAAGTCAATCTGCCCTGGGGAGAAGTCTCTGGCTATTGACTCTATCCATTACACCTTGATCAGGTCTCCTCTTTTCCACCTTCTCTCCAGAGAGAAAAGTTTGAACTTATTCAACCTTTCTTCATAAGGCAAGCCCTCCAGTCCAGGCAGCATCCTGGTAAACCTTCTTTGCACCCTCTCCAAAGCCTCTGTATCTTTCCTATAGTAGGGTGACCAGAACTGGACACAATATTCCAAGTATGGTCTCACCAGGGACTTGTAGAGTTGCAGCAAATCCTTGCGGCTCTTAAACTTGATCCCCCTGTTAGTGGAAGCCAAAACACCATATGCTTTCTTAACAACCATATCCACTTAGGTGGCAACTTTGAGGGATCTATGTACTTGAACACACAGATCCCTCTGTTCCTCCACACTGTCAAGCATCCTGTCTTTAATTCGATATTCAGCATTCGAATTCGACCTTCCAAAATGCATTACTTCACATTTATCCAGGTTGAATTCCATCTGCCATTTCTCAGCTCAGCTCTGCATCCTGCCTGTGTCGCGCTGCAGCCTGAAGTAGCCCTCTATACTATCGACGACACCTCCAACATTTGTGTCATCTGCAAATTTACTAACACACTTCTCAACCTCCTAATCCAAGTCATTTATAAAAACTACAAAGAGCAGAGGCCTGTGGGACCCCACTCAACATCGACCTCCAGGCAGAATACTTTCCATCTACAACCACTCTCTGCCTTCTGTCAGCCAGCCAATTCTGAATCCAGATAGCCAAATCTCCTGTATCCCATACTTCCTGAATTTATGAATGAGCCTAGCATGGGGAACCTTATCAAATGTATTTGGAAAGGCAAGCACTGATTAGGGATAGTCAAAATGGCTTTGTGCGTGGGAAATCATGTCTCATAAACTTGATTGAGTTTTTTGAGGAAGTAACAAGGAGGATTGATGAGGGGAGAGTGGTAGACATGATCTATATGGACTGCAGTAAGGCGTTCAACAAGGTTCCCCATGGGAGACTGGTTAGCCAGGTTAGATCTCATTGAATACAGGGAGAACTAGCCATTTGGATACAGAACTGGCTCAAAGGTAGAAGACAGAGGGTGGTGGAGGGTTGTTTTTCAGACTGGAGGCTGTGACCAGTGGAATGCCACAAGGATGTGCTCAATCCGCTACTTTTCATCATTTACAGAAATGATATGGATGTGAGCATAAGAGGTAGTTAGTAAGTTTGCAGATGATACCAAAATTGGAGGTGTAGTGGACAGTGAAGAAGGTTATCTCAGATTACAATAGAATCCTGACCAGATGGGCCAATGGACTGAGAAGTGGCAGATGGAATTTAATTCAGATAAATGCGAGGTGCTGCATTTTGGGAAAGCAAATCTTAGCAGGACTTATACATTTAATAGTAAAGTCCAAAGGAATGTTGCTGAACACAGAGACCTTGGAGGGCAGGTTCATAGCTCCTTGAAAGTGGAGTTGCAGGTAGATTGGATAGTGAAGAAGACGTTTGGTATGCTTTCCTTTATTGGTCAGAGTACTGAGTACAGGAGTCGGGAGGTCATGTTGTGGCTGTACTGGACATTGGTTAGGCCACTGTTGGAATATTGCATGCAATTCTGGTCTCCTTCCTATTGGAAAGATGTTGTGAAACTTGAAAGAGTTCAGAAAAGATTTACAAGGATGTTGCCAAGGTTGAAGGATTTGAGCTATAGGGAGAGGCTGATCAGGCTGGGGCTGTTTTCCCTGGAGCGTCGGAGGCTGAGGGGTGACCTTATAGAGTTTTACAAAATTATGAGGGGCATGGATACGGTAAATAGGCAAACTCTTTTCCCTGGGGTTGGGGAGTCCAGAGCTAGAGGGCATAGGTTTAGGATGAAAAGGAAAACATATAAGAGAGACCTAAAGGGCAACTTTTTCACACAGAGGGTGATACATGTATGGAATGAGCTGCCAGAGAAAGTGGTAGAGGCTGCTACAATTGCAACATTTAAGAGGCATTTGGATGGGTATATGAATAGGAAGGGTTTGGAGGGATATGCACCGGGAGCTGGCAGGTGGGACTAGATTGGGTTGGGATATCTGGTTGGCATGGAAGAGTTGGACCGAAAGGTCTGTTTCTATGCTCTACACCTCTATGACCCTAATATCGTGGTTATTCTTCGCTAAGGAGCCATGCTCATTTTGGTTGTCCATTATTTCTGTCTTGTTACCCAATAACTTTTTGGTTCTTCAATGCATTGATTGATAAAACTGTTCCATATACATGCTAAGAATTCCTCCTCCATCACATCGCTACTGATTTGATTTGCTTAATTTATATGCCGATCAAAGTCACCCATAATTACAGCTATAGTCTTATTACTTGCATCTGTCAATTCGTTCCAATGTTTTCAAATGATCACAGCAGCTTGTATTCTATATATAACCCTACTGTTGTTTTCTGCCTTGTGGTGTTTCTAAGTTCAACCTATACAGATTCTACTTTGCCACAGCCTATATCCTTGCTTACAATAATATTAATTTCCTTTATTAATCAGCAATTCTGCCACCTCCTTTTCCTTATTGCCTCTACAACCTGTCCTCCATAGACAACCCACTGATTCCACGTATCCAGTAAACCTCCTTTGAACCATCTCCAATAAATCTACACATTTCCTGACAGATGACGATGGAAATCGTGCACAGTATGAGAGTTGCAGTCTCGCCAATTCCCTACATAAATAAAGCAGAACATCCGTACATTTATGTTCTATCCCTGTCATAAAAAAGGTAGCAGCCTATTAACATTATTGACTACACGGTCTATCTGGGTGAAAGTGAGGACTGCAGATGCTCGAGACCAGAGTTGAAAAGTGTGGTGCTGGAAAAGCGCAGCACGCCAGGCAGCATCCGAGGAGCAGGAGAATCTTATGCCCGAAACGTCGATTCTCCTGCTCTTCGGATGCTGCCTGGCCTGCTGCGCTTTTCCAGCACCACACTTTTCAACACTACACGCTCTATCTTCATTCCAAAACTGCAACTCATGCTTTAAATCCTTCTGCACCTCGGAATTCTGCAGTCATTCTCCATTCAAAAGTATTCTGCACTAATTTATTCCTCCTGCCGAAATGCATGACTTCACATTTTCCCACATTATACTCCTATTTACTAAACCTGTCCGCAACTTATGTCCTCATTATAACATTCCCCCCTCCCCATTATAGCTACCATGCCTTCATTCCCCTATTTAAGTGATTTATGTAAATTCTAAAAGGTTGGATAACGTATGGCAAGAGACATAGGGGTAACAAGAATGAGTGGTGTTCCCCATTCCTCTGTACTTAATGGTTGGAAACGAAAAGATTCAATGACTTACATCGGCCAAATTATTTTCTGTGCCTTAACATTCTTTCTAATGTGTTGAAGACTGATTTCTGCGGCCTGTGTTCATAACATAAATCCAGACATCAATGGGATAAATCTGGACTGCTCCCCCAAGGAGGACTACAGCTCCTTTTTCCTCAGGTGCAGTGCCTCAACCGAGACACATCCTCTGAGGCTGCTCTGAACACGATTTCGAATCTCTCCGGAGATTTCCCAGTGACACTGATCTCGGAAGTATTTTTTTACAGACAAACCTTTTACCTTGCACGGTGAAAGGCGAATGACAGTGAGCTACTAGTGAATGGAGTGACTCTGTCGGATCTTGCTGCGATATTTGATTGGAATTGAAGACTTGGAAATGTTTCCCATTTTATGTGCTGCAAAAGGTACGAATACAAAGGCATCCTCCCCTGAGACCAGGACACAGCCTTACACCTCACGACTTTCAAACCCATCTGCTGCTTCAACCCATCAACACCCAACTCGTGTTGGAGCACGAGTTGCCCCAATCCCCGGATTGACGTCCATTCCACCGTTCTGATTGGTTGAATCAACTCGTCCCGCCCCTTCCTCATCATTGGTTGTGTCAAGTTATTAGGCTCGTGGCCAAGGAGCTGAAAAATGCGTATCGCGAGCTGAATGGAATGTGTTTTAGCGCCGCGTGTGATGGTTGTTTAGAAATGTCCGTTAATCTCATGTCTAGGCGGTACGTCAAAGTGAAAGTTAGCGTTTGTTGCAATATTCTGACAAGACGTTTTCATGATTGTCAACGTTAGGTCTTAACCTCCAAATATGTTGTTTCCGGGGCTGCGACTTAAGCTGAAAGCTTTTCCTGGTCAATAGCCTCCACCTTGATTCAGTGGAGGGGGGGAGGGGTACTGCACAGGAACAGTCAGCGCAGTGATGTCACAGTGAGTAGGCGGGGCCTTCTTTAGCCCCCCCCCCCCCCCCCCCCACTCCATTTGAACCAGTGTCTCCATCTGGGCCTCTGCTGCTTGTTTCCCGGTGGGAGGAAGGAAGGCTTATTGCGGGAAAAAGGCACTGTGACGGGGAGTTGAAACTGGATGGGATAAAAAGCAATCATCCCGCAGATTACAACTCCTGTAACCTTACAGGGCTCTGAGCAGATGGATGTCTGACTGAATTCTCCCTGCACGTGGAGCCGGGGAATGGTCCGTCCCCAGTGTGACTGCACCATTGGGTGGCCAGCTCAGGTGGGTAATTGTATCCCTGTTAGATTAGATTAGATTTACAGTGTGGAAACAGGCCCTCCGGCCCAACAAGCCCACACCGACCCGCCGAAGCGCAACCCACCCATACCCCTACATTCACCCCCTACCTAACACTACGGGCAATTTAGCATAGCCAATTCACCTGACCCGCATATCTTTGGATTGGGGGAGGAAACCCACGCAGACACGGGGAGAACGTGCAAACTCCACACAGTCAGTCGCCTGAGTCGGGAATTGAACCCGGGTCTACAGGCGCTGTGAGGCAGCAGTGCTAACCACTGTGCCACCGTGCCGCCCACATTGTCCTGATATTTCCACACGATCTCCATAGTGTAGGGATTTCTGCTTCTCCAGGCTGGGTGGTCAGATATATTCCAATCCAAAGGACTAAATATCCATGGAGAAAATGAGGACCGCAGATGCTGGAGATCAGAGCTGAAAATGTGTTGCTCGAAAAGCGCAGTAGGTCAGGCAGCATTCAAGGAGCAGGAGAATCGACGTTTTGGGCATGAGAAGAAGGGCTCATACCCGAAACGTCGACTAAATATCCATATTGGTTTTCAACTATGAAGTGTGATTTTCTCACCCCCCCCCCCCCCCCCCCCCCAACCCCGTCTAATTTAAAGCTCTTTCCACAGTCAGTTCACTGGAACACACTTACTCCAGTTGTGTAACTGGTTACAGCCTTTTCTACCGTCTACTGAGAAGATCATATCTATCAGGAACAGCAGTAGGCTATTCAGCCACTCGAGCCTGTTCCGCTATTCTATACAATCATGGTTGAGCTGATATTCCTTGTGTCCACTCTACAACATTTTTTTTCTTGACACCATTGATTTCCCCGAATGATCAACAATCCATCGATCTCAGCCTTGATGGCAAGGAGTTCCAACTCTGGCAGGAAATTCCTCATCATCTCAGTTTTAAATTGGGTCCTTTTTATTCTGAGACTGCCTTTTTGGTCCTCGGCTCTCTCATAACGGGGATATCTTCTCCGCATTTAATCTGTCAAGGCCCTTATGTTTCAATGAAACCATCACATCGCTCTTGTTTTAAACTCCAGTGAGACGTGTCATCCTCACTCAATCTGTGTCACTGGTTCAAACTCTTCCCAGTCAGTGTTAGAACCCTTATTTTCTTTTAAATCGCTTTTGGTTTGACCGTGAGAGCTGAATGATCCCTCTGTACTGTGAATAGCAGCTTGTGTTTAAACAGCGAATAGACAAGTTTTTTTTAGGCTCGGCCTGGAAGTTAATTGCAGGCTGGTTCTTGTATGCGAATGTGCATAGGGAATAAATAGTTAAAAATCTCTCAACACCAGGTTATAGTCCAACAGGTTTAATTGGATGCACACTAGCTTTGGACTATAACCTGGTGTGTGATTTTTTAACTTTGTACACCCCAGTCCAACACCGGCATCTCCAAATCATGAGGGTATAAATAGGCAGGGAAAGAGTTACGTATTGAGTTTTGTGAAACAAAAGGTTCAACTGAGCGTGACTCATCAGATAAGAACGTGTAGTTAACAATGGGGTGCTGGGGAGGGAGAGAGAATGGGACGACATTGTGGCAGTGTGCTTAACCAGACTGCAGCTGTTTGGCGATTCATAAGGTCAGTATCTGGGAAGTGTATGCAAGCATAAGTACAGTTAGTAAGTTTGCAGATTATATCAAAATTGGAGACGTAGTGGACAGCGAAGAAGGTTACCTCAGATTACAACAGGATCTTGACCAGATGAGCCAATGAGCTAAGAAGTGGCAGATCGCGTTTAATTCAAATAAATGTGGGAAAGCACATCTTAGCAGGACTTATACACTTAATGGTAATGACCTGGGAGTGTTGCTGAACAAAGAGAGCTTGGAGTGCAGGTTCATAGCTCCTTGAAAGTGGAGTCGCAAGTTAGTGAAGAAGGTGTTTGGTATGCTTTCCTTTATTGGTCAGAGTATTGAGTACAGGTGTTGAGAGGTCATGTTGCGGCTGTACAGGACATTGGTTAGGCTAAACTTACCTCTGATGACACCGCCATGAGTCCACGTTGCTGAGCCTAATTGGTTATAAGGAGGAATTGAGCTTTAAGGAGAGGCTGAACAGGCTGAGGCTGTTTTGTTTGGAGTGTCGGAGGCTGAGCGGTGACCTTATAGAGGATTACAAAATTATGAGGGGCATGGATAGGGTAAATAGGCAAACTCTTTTCCCTGGGGTTGGGGAGTCCATAACTAGAGGGCATAGGTTTAGGGTGAGAGGGGAAAGATATAAAAGAGACCTATGGGGCAACGTTTTCACACAGTGGTACGTGTATGGAATGAGCTGCCAGAGGAAGTGGTAGAGGCTGGTACAATTGCAACATTTAAGTGGCATTTGGATGGGTAAATGAATAGGAAAGGTTTGGAGGGATGTGGGCCGGGTGCTGGGAGGTGGGACTAGATTGGGTTGGGATATCTGGTCAGCATGGACGGGTTGGACCTAAGGGTCTGTTTCCGTGCTGTACATCTCTAAGTTTCTAAGTGGTGCTAGCAAATGTGGGAGAGAACATGGTCAAACCTACGGAAGGGCTAGAGTGTTTTGAACTGGGGTTTTGGATGGGGAAGAAAAGGGGTTGGCTGATGATGCTACAGCACGAAGAGTTAACGATTCTATGTACCTGTGCTTTTTTAAAAAAAAGAAAGCATCAAGGAAGCTGCTTAAGTAATATCGTCACACTTATTTTTTACTACTTTAAATTTGTCCCTGATCTGGTTGTTTTGTCTTTTGCATGAATTGGGCTGTAAGCAAAGGTTATTGGGTATAAATCATTGTAGTGTTCACTGAGGTGTATGCGCAGTTTGCTTTAGGGAGATGCTTGAACATTCATGTGTAACTGAAATTTTTGAAAATGTCTGCATGCCCATTTTTGTCACTGGGCTGCCTACCAGTTTGAAATACCAGACCAGGGAGTGATGGGAGGTGGGTGTGTTTGCAGATTTAGGGTGTGTTCTTCTCCCTTGTGAAGCCCTAGTCCATTTTTTTTTTCTCTCGCTGCCCCCTTCTTCTCTCACCCTATGTCCCCTCACCTTAGCATTGAGTGGGCCCAGCAGTTCAGACTGAATTAGGCTCAGCAACGTGGACTCATGGCGGTGTCATCAGAGGTCAGTTTGGCTTCCTGGCAGCTTTTGCAGTGACGAGGTGCTCCTAGAGCTGATCTCGTGGTTGCTGCTGTGGAGGTGAGTTTAGGTTCACAGTGGCTTCTGTCAGCGCAGCTTCTAAGAAGCCAGTCTGACTGCAGTACAAGACCCGACTATATCCATGACAGCTGCATCGGTGAGGTGGGCTTACAGTGGACTTATAAAGTGGTAGCCTGCACAGCACAATTAGTGTCATCTGTATTGGTGAGGACTCATAGTGATGAGGTCATCTGTGGAGGCAAGATGTTGCCAAAGAATGTTGAATTCTATTGCGATGGCAAGGCGAAGGGGATTCAAGGCTGGCCACATGACAGAGCACTTCCCAACTGGACACTTTCTTTACTTCATTATTCTGCGTTTATGTTCGATGGTCTGGTTTATTTTACTGCTTTAAGATGGCATGGGAAAGTGACAACACTATATTTTGTAAGAAGATGCATGTGACAATAAATAAATCAAATACACAGAATATGTTTTCCTGAGTAGCAGAGACGAGGACTCTAGGGCACAGTGTCAGAGTGAAGGGCCAATTTCTTATAACTGAAATGAGGAATTTCTTCAGCCAGAGGATGGTTAATTGTCTCCAGAAGACTGGAGGCCAAATCATTGAGTGTATTTAAGACAGGGATAGGTTCTTGATTATTAAGTGATCGAAGATTTTGGGGAGAGGTCAGGAGACTAGGGTTGAGAAACATGTTAGGCATGATTTGATTCTGCTCCAACATTCAATGGGTCGAATGGCCTAATACTGCTCCTAAATCAGTCTGATTTGGCTGATTGAGCTATTCTGTAAGATCGTGGCTGATCTGATTCTGACCTCAACTCCACTTTCCTCCGAATCCCCTGGAACTCCATTCCTGCTGCATTTCTAACCTCAGCTAAAACTTGATTTGTCATCTCCTTTCCCGGGGATTTATAAAGTTTGAAGGTAGCAAGAATTTATTTTCCTGGCTCCTGACATCCTTTCAGCTGCAGACTACAGCAGGAGATTTGAAACCCTTTTTGTGGTGAGTATTTTTGAGCATTCATCTGCAATTTCAGAGCAGTGCTTTGGTTCTGTCATGCTGGTGCTGATGTGACTCCTTTTACTGTGAGTCTGAATCCATGTCCTTCTATTGCTCTGTTTTACCTTTGATTTGATTTATTGTTGTCTTATTCACTTTGTCCTCACCAATCATCTCTCTGCCTTGAATAATAGTTTTATTTGAACCTTTGTTTGGTATTTTATTGTTACTTATGCCGCTTTGAGATTTGAGGTTTCTGTTGCTGCTCATCTCTGGTTATATGCCTTTGTGCAATCATTGGATAATGAGTTGTTCACAGCTAGGTAAAACCTGATCTAATTTCAGAGTCAGCAGTGAATTTCAACAGTTTTGATAAACTTCCAAAGATGTTTACTTATTTCTTATATTCTGTTTCATTTCTCACAACATTTAACAGTTGATAACTGGATAGAAAATCAGAGACCGAGAAGCTTCCAAAATCACTGTCCCTTCTTAACCCTCTTGAACTCTGCAGTCCGTATGGTGAAGCTATTCCAGATTGTTGTTCGGTAAGGAGTTACAGGATTTTCATCCAGTGATGATTTATGCTGAGATCTGTCATGGTTCCAATGTTTAGGATATAAAACATTTATATTTATAGGACTCTGATTCCTGATGAAGGGCTTATGCTCAAAACGTCAAATTCCCTATTCCTGAGATGCTGCCTAACCTGCTGTGCTTTAACCAGCAACACATTTTCAGCTGTGATCTCCAGCATCTGCAGACCTCATTTTTTACTTTATATAAAACATTTAACAGAAGAGTAACATAGAAAATAGGTATGGGAGTAAGGCCTTTTTGATTCTTCTGTTCTGCTATTCAGAATGATCGTGGCTGATCATCCTACTAAGTAGCCTGTTCCCATTTTTGCCTCACTCCCTTTGATCTCTATCCATTTTCTTGAAAGTAGGGTGATAGGAGCAGATGGTATGGGAAAGTAGTTAATTGGGGGAGGGGGAATTACAATGCTATTAGGAAGGAACTGGGGCACCTAAACTGGGAACAGATGTTCTCAGGGAAATGCATGACAAAAATGTGGAGTTTTTTAGGGAGCACTTCTGATAGATTTGTCCCACTGAGGCCAAGAAGGGATGGTAGGGTGAAGGAACCTTGGGTGACCAGGGATGTAGAACATCTAGTCGGAGTCCATAGGGATATACAGCACGGAAAAAGACTTGTCTATGCTGAAAAGATATCCTAATCTGGTCTCATTTGCCAGCACTAGGCCCATATCCCTCTAAACTCTTCTTATTCATATACTTATCCAGATGCCTTTTAAATGCTGTAATTGTACCAGTGTCCACCACTTCCTCTTGTAGCTCATTTCCTTTATGCACCATGGTCTGTGTGGAAAAAGTTGCTTCTTTGGTCCCTTTTATCTTTCTCCTCTCGCCCTAAACCTATGTCCTCTAGTTCTGGACTCCCCCCACCAGAGAAAAGAGGCCTTGGCTATTTATCCTATCCATACCCCTTATGATTTTATAAACCTCTGAGGTCCCCCCTCAGCTTCTGATGCTCCAGGGGGAAAAAAGCCCCAGCCTATTCAACCTCTCCCTATACCTCATTCTACAACCTTGGCAACATCTTGTAAATCTTTTCTGAACCCTTTCAAGTTTCTTAATATCTTTCTTGTAGAAAGGAGATGAGAATTGCACGCAATATTCCAAAAATAGCCTCACTAATATCCTGTACAGTCACAACATGATGCCACAAATCCTGTACTGAATGGTCTGACCCATAAAGGATTCTTCAATATCCTATCTACCTGTGACTCTACTTTCAAAGAACTATGAACCTGCACTCAAAGGTCTTTGTTTAGCAACACTCCCCAGGACTTTACCAATAAAAGTATAAATAGGGGTCTGGACTGTTACAAGGTAGCCAGGAAGGAACTGAGGAGAGCTAGAAGGGTGCATGAAAAAGCTTTAGTGGGGAGGATTAAGGAAAACTCTAAGTCATTCTTTACTTGTGAGGAGCAAGAGAATAGCCAGATTGAGAGTAGGGCCAATCTGGGATAGTGGAGGGCACTTAGGGAGGTCCTTGATGAATAATTTGCTTCAGTATTCACTAGTGAGGTGGATTTTGATGTATATGAGGACAGCATGAAACAAGCTGATATGCTAAAACAGGTTGATGTTAAGGAGGATGTGCTCAAACATTTGAAAAACATAAGGATAGATAAATCCTCTCGGCCAAATGGGATATACCCAAGGTGTCTACAGGAAGTGAGGGAAGAGATTGCTGCGCCTTTTGGCGATGATCTTTGTGTCCTCACTGTCCACTGGAGTAGTGCCAGATGCTTGGAGGGCGGCAAATGTTATTCTGTGCAAGAAAGGGAATAGGGACAATCCAGGGAATTACAGACCAGTCAGTCTTATGTCAATAGTAGGCAAGTTATTGGAGAGAGTGCTGAGAGATTGGTTTAGTTTTCCAAGAAATCATAAATTCTTAGTTTGATTAGAGATAGTCAGCATGGCCTTGTGAGGGGCAGGTCATGCCCCACAAACCTTTAGTGAATTCTTTTGAGGATGTGACAAAACACATTCATGAAGGTAGTTGTGGATGTGGATTTTAGCAAGGCATTCGATAGTCTTTCATGGTAGGCTCATTCAGAAAGTAAGGAGGCATAGGATAGATGGGAATTTGGCTGTCTGGATGCAGAATTAGCTGGCCCATAGAAGATACAGGGTGGTGCTAGTTGGAAAGTATTCAGCTTGCAGGTTGGTGACCAGTGGTGTTCCACAGGGATCTGTTTTGGGACTTCTGCTCTTTGTGATTTTTATTTTCCTCATCCAAATCATTTATATGTAAGTGGAAGGGTGGATTAGTAAGTTTGTGTCATCAACAAAGTTTGGTGGATAGAGGTGGAGGGCTGTTGTAGGTTGCAATGGGACATTGACAGGATGCAGAACTAGGCTAAGAAGTGGTAGATGGAGTTCAAACTGGGAAAGAGTGAAGTGATTCTGTTTGCAAGATCAAATTTGAATACAGGGTAAGGATTCTTGGCAATGTGGAGGAACAGTGGGATGTTGGGGTCCATGTCCATAGATCCCTCAAAGTTGCCATCCAAAGTGATTGGGTTTTTAAGAAGGTTTATGGTGTGTTGACTTCAATGAGCAAGGGTATTGAGTTTAAAAGCTGTGAGGTTATGTTGCAGCTCTATAGAGCCCTGGTTAGATCACACTTGGAATATTCTGTTCAGTTCTGATCGCCTCACTATAGGAAGGATGTGGAACCTTATAGAGGATGCAGAAGAGATTTACCAGGATGCTGCCTGGACTGTAGGGCGTGTCTTATGAAAGATTTGAGGGAGCAAAGCCTGTTCTCATTGGAGCAAAAAAGGATGAGAGGTGACTTGATAGAGGTGTACAAGATAATGAGAAGCATAGATAGAATGAACAGTCGGACATTTTACCTGGACAGAAATGGCTATTGCAAGGGGGCATAATTTGATTCGAGGAAGGTTTAGGGGAGATGTTAGAGGTTGGTTCGTTACACAGAGTGGATGTATGGAATGCAGTGCCAGCAGTGGGAGTACAGTCAGATACATTAGAGACATTTAAGCAACTCTTGATTGGCACATTGAGGGAGTGCAGCGTAGGTTCACAAGGTCAATTCCTGGAATGGCGGGACTACCTTACGCTGAAAGACTGGAGCGACTGGGCTTGTGTACCCTTGAGTTTAGAAGACTGAGAAGGGATCTGATTGAGACATATAAGATTATTAAAGGATTGGACACTCTGGAGGCAGGAAACATGTTTCCGCTGATGGGTGAGTGCCGAACCAGAGGACACAGCTTAAAAATACGGGGTAGACCATTTAGGACAGAGATGAGGAGAAACATCTTCATCCAGATGGTGGTGGCTGTGTGGAATGCTCTGCCCCAGAGGGCATTGGAGGCCCAGTCTCTGGGTTCATTTAAGAAAGAGTTGGATACAGCTCTCAAGAATAATGGAATCAAGGGTTATGGAGATAAGGCAGGAACAGGATACTGATTGGAGATTACAGGTGCTGGCATTTGTTAGCTTTTAATTCCATGTTTCTTTCTTTCCCCCCCCCCCCCCCAACACCATTTCTCTGAAAACTGATTTCTTTCAGTTCCTCCATTTGTGTTACCGAGCATTTTAGGAATATTTTGTCATCCTTTGAAAGAACTAAAATATGTGGTCAATTGTTCTGCATCTCATTATTTCACATTGTAAGGAACCTGTATTAATTTTCACTAACTTTTTTTATGTACCGTTTTTAGGAGCCCTTGCAATTAATCTATTCCCTGTAAGTTCATTCTCAGACTTTTTTTTTCCCCTCTTAATCAATGCCTTAGTCCTCTTGCTGAAACCTGAACTTTGTCTTCAAGTCTGCTGCTCTTTTTAACCAATTTGTATGCCCCATCCTTGGATCCAGTACTATCCCTAATATCCCTTATTAGCCATGGCAGGGTCACATTTCCCATTTCATTTTGTCAGGCAGTAGCATTTCCTCTGAGTGCTCTTTAAAAGTTTGTGATTCCAATTTATTGTAGCCTATTTATATTTCATACCATTGTAATTTCCTCTGTTTAGATTTTGGCCCCTAGTCTCAGAATCAACTGTCACACTCCATCTTAATGAAGCATTCCATCACTTTTTTTTTCCACAAGGTGCCTCACACAGCCAGATGACCAATTATTCCTTTCTCATTACTTAGGATCATAGGACTGCTCTCTCATTAGAGAGATGAGTAATGGTGCTTTAACTTGAGGGTCACCATGCCTCAGGCAAGGGACAAGGTTCAGAACATGGGACTTTGGTGGTGACCTCAGCTGGTACAGAAATTGAGCATGTGTTGTTGGTGTCACTCTGCATCAAACCAGCGTCCAGCCGACTGAGCTAAGCCATTTGGATCCTCAACGTATTGATCCAAATAAATCTACACACTCCAGGAATTTCTCCTGTATTGTATTTTTATGCTTTGATTTGCTCAATCTAGACACAGATTGGAGTCACCCATAAGACCACCGGATAGTCATTGAAGTGTACAGCACAGAAACAGACCTTTTCAGTCCAACTCATCCATGCTGATCAGATGTCCTAAATAAATCTAGTCCTATTGGCCAGCATTTGACCTATATCTCTGTAAACTCTCTTATACCCATCCAGATGCTTTTTAAAATGTAATTGTACAAGCCTCAATTTTCTCTGGCAACTCACTTCATACACAGAGCTGCATGACAAAGTTGCCTCTTAGGTCCTTTTCTAAATTCTACCCCTCTCACCTTAAATCTATGCCCTCTAGTTTTGGACTTGCCCACCCCAGGGAAAAGACCCTGTCTATTTACCCTATCCATGCCACTCGTGACTTTATGAACCTCTATAAGGTCACCCCTCAGCCTCTGACGCTCCAGAGAAAATAGTCCCATTCTATTCAGCCTCTCCAAATAGCTCAAACTCTTCAACCCTAGCAACATCCTTGTAAATCTTTTCTGGAACCCTTTCAAGAATTGAGCATCCTTCCTGTGGCAGGGAGACCAGAATTACATGCAATATTCCAGAAGTAGCCTAACAGAGCTGCAACATGACTTTTAACTTCTATACTCAATACACTGAACAATAAGTGCAAGCATACCAAACTTCATTTCACTACCCAACCTATCTGTGACTCCATTTTCAAGGAACTAAGAACCTGCAGTCCAAGGTCTCTTGTTCAGCAACACTCCACAGAATGTGACAATTAAGTGTATAAGTCCTGCCCTGATCTGCCTTGCCAAAATGCAACACCTCACACTTATCTAAGTTAAACCCCGTCAACCGTGCATTGGCTCATCTGATCAAAATCCCGTTGTAATCTGAGGTAACCTTTTTTGCTGTCTACTACACCTCCAATTTTGGTGTCATCTTCAACTTACTAACCATACCATCTACGTTCACATCCAAGTCACTTGTATAAATGATGAGAAGCTGTGGACCCAGCACTGATGCTTGTGGCGTACCAATAGTCACAGACTTCCAGTCTGAAAGGCAACCCTCCACCACCACCCTCTGTCTTCTACCTTTGAGTCAGCTCTATGTCCAAATGGCTAGTTCTCTCTGTATTTCATGTGATTTAACCTTGCTAACAAGTCTACAACGAGGAACCTTGTCAAATGCCTAACTGAAGTCCATATGGATTGTGCACTGCTCTGCCCTCATTAATCCTCTTCGTTACTTCCTTTAAAAAAAAACTCAATTAAATTTGAGATGTGATTTCCCATGCACAAAGCCTTGCTAACTATCCCTAACCAATCCTTGCCTTTCCAAACGTGGTACATCCTGTCCCTCGAGATTCTTCCAACTTGCCTACCACTGATATCAGACTCACCGGTCTATAGTTCCCTGGTTTGTCCTTCTACCATTCTTAAACAGTGGCACCATGTTAGCCAACATCCAGTCTTCCAGCACTTCACCTGTGACTATCAATGATACAAATATCTCAGCCAGGGGCCCAGCAATCACATCCCTAGCTTCCCACAGATTGGGGGTACACCTGATTCCAGGGGATATATCCATTACTGTGTTTTACGATGTCCAGCATCGCCTCTAATATGAAAGTTTTTCAGGATGTTGCTATTTCCTTCTCCATGTTTATCTTCCATGTCCTCCTCCACAGTAAACACTGATGCAAAATACTTGTTTAGTATCTCCCCCAAGACTGTCTTGCTGATCTTTCAGGTGTCCTATTTTCTCTCAAGTTAGCCTTTTTGTCCTTCATTTATTTGTAGAATTTTTTTTTGGATTCTCCTTAACCCTATTTACCAAAGCTATGTCATGTTCCCTTTTTGCCCTCCTGACTTCCCATTTAAGAATACTGCCACTCCCTTTGTACTCTTTGAGGGAATCACCTGATCTCTGCTGTCTATACCTGATATATGCTTCTTTCTTAGTATTGACTAAAACTTCAAATTCCCTCATCATCCAGTCTTGCCCTTTAGCCTAACAGGAACATACTGTCTCTGGACTCTCATTTTCGAATGCTTGCCATTTTTCTAGCTGTCCCTTCACCTGTGAATATCTGCCCTCAATCAACTTGTGAAAGGTGTCATCTCATACTGTCACACTTGGCCTTCCTCCAGTTTAGAACTTTAACCTTTAGATCCAGTCTATCCTTTTCCACCACTGCTTTAAAAGTAACAGAATTATGGTAACTGGCCCCAAAGTGTTCACCCTTGCCTGCCTTGTCATCTTATTTCCTAAGGATAGATCAATACACTAGTATTTATATCTATATAGTGAATCAGAAAAGTTTCTTATACACACTTAACAAATTCCTCTCTATCTGATCTTTTAACATTTTGGCAGTCCCAATCAATGTTCGGAAAGTTAAAATCCCCTACCATAACCACCTTATTCTTACAGATAACAGATCTCCGAAGAAACTTCTCCATTTCCTGCTGACTATTGGGCAGTATACAGAACAAGGAGAAAGTGAGGACCATCTGCATCTACCCATGATCCGCCTTTCCACCTACCTTCACCCCCAACTCCATTATTTATCTCTCAGCCACCTTGCCTTTTCACATTCCTGATGAAGGGCTTATACCTGACACATTGACTCTCCTGCTTCTTGGATGTTGCCTGACCTGTTGTGCTTTTCCAGTGCCAGTCGGCCCATTGAGCCTGCTCCATCATTTGATTATAGATGATGTTTCTTGACCTCATTGTCCTGTCTTCTACTTGCTAATGGAACTATTGATCCCCTTACCAATCAAGTCCTAACTATCTCTATCTTGAACACACTCAATGACTTGGTATCCACAGCCATCTAAAGCAGTGAGTTCCATGGAATCACCACCCTGTGGCTGAAGACACTCTTCCTCGTTTCACTTCTGATAGGCATCTCTTCACATTCAGATTGTGCACTTGGGTTCTAGTCTCTATGGAGATAGGCCCTTTTGGACCAAACTGTTCCATGCTGACCAAAATGTCCATCCACGTTAACCCCATTTCCCTGCACTTGGCCCATGTCTTTCTATCCACATACCTATCCAAATGCCTTTTAAATGGTGTTGGTATACCTGCCTCAACCACTTCTGGCATAAATAAAATGGCCCCTCTTTCCCTTATCTTCAATTGATGCCCTCTAGTCCTCAATTCCTCAACCCTGGGAAAGAAGATGGAGTGCATTCACCCTATTCATGCCTCTCATGATCTCATACACTTCTATAAGATCCCCCTCAGTCTCCATGCTCTAAAGAAAAATCCTAACCTGTCCAACCTCTCCCATAACTCAGACGGTCGAGTCCTTGCAACATCCTTGTATTTTTTTTATTTATTCTTTCCAGTTTGATGACATCCTTCCTATAACAAGGTGACCAAACTGAACACAATGCTCCAAGTGTGGCCTCAGTGTCCCGTACAACTGTAACATAAGTTCCCAACTTTTATACTCCGTGCTCTGACTGATGGACAGTGTGCCAAAAGCTGCCTTCACTGCTCTGTCGACCTGTGACTCCACTTTCAGAGAACTATGCACCTGAACCCCAAGGTCCCTTGTTCCAATACACTTGTTTAAGGCCCTACCATTCACCATGAATCTGCTACCTTGATTTGAATTTTCAAAATGCAAGACCTCACATGTATCTATATTAAACTCCATTTGCCATTTCTTGGCCCAGTTCCCCAGCTGATCAAGGTCCTACTGCAATTTCTGAACCTTCTTCACTGTCCACAATAGTGCATATTTTATTGTCATCTGCAAATGTACTAATCATGCCTTGTACATTCTCATCCAAATCATTGATATCGATAACAAACAGCAATGGGCCCAGTACCGGCCCCTGAGGCACTCCACTAGTCAAAGGCATCCAGTCTGACAAGCATCCTTCCAGTATTAACCTTTGCTTCTTATCATCAAGTCACTTGTGTATCCAATTTGCCAGCTTCCCCTGGATTTCATGCGATTGAACTTTCCAGACCAGTCTACCATGTGGAACCTTGTCAAAGGCCTTACTGAAATCCATATACACTACCTTACTGCCCTGCCCTCGTCAACCTTCCTGGTCTCCTCATTAAAAACTTTACCAAATTTGTGAGGCATGATTCCTCATGCACAAAGCCATGCTGTCTCCTCCTAATCAAATGCTGTCTTTCCAAATGTCTTATCCCACAGAATCTTCTCAAGTAAATTTACTTATCATAAATGTTACGCTTACTGGTCTATAGTTCCCAGGTTTTTCTTTGCAGCACTATTTGAATAAGAACACAATATTCACTCCCCTCCAGTTTTCTGGGAACCTTACCTGTGACTAACAATGATGCAAAAATATCACAATTTCTTCTCCAGCGCCTTGCAGTGTTCTTTGGATATATTTGGTCAGGACCAGGAGATTTATTTCCCCTTCACACATTCTAATACATTCAACACCACCTCTACTGTGTTATGGACTGTCCCCCAAGGTATCACCACTAACTTCCTCAAGCCTTTGTCTTTCTCTATGGTAAACACAGGAGAAAATATTCATGGAGAATCTCAGCCCCTCCGCGTGGTTTGACACATCCATTTCCACTTTGGTCCTTGAGGGGTACTATTTTCTCTGTAGTTATTCTTTTTCCTTTGACATAGTTACAGAACCACTTTGGATCCACCCTAATCCAAGCCAAGGCTATCTCGTGCCAACTTTTCGCTGTCCTGATTTCCTCCTTCAGTAAGCTCCTGTATCACCTATATACCTCCAGGGATTCCCTTGATCTCAGCTACCTGTAGCTGAGCCATATCTTATTTTTTCTGGTCAAAGCCTCAATATCTCTTGTCATCCAGGGATCCCTATTCCTGCCAACGTTGCTCTTCATCCTCACAGGAACATATACACCTTGAACTCTAGCTATCTCATTTTAAAGGCCTTCCACTTGCCGGAGGTCCCATTTGCCTGCAAACAAATCATCCCCTGCAAGTTCCTGTCTAATTCCATTGAAAGTCACTTTACCCCAAGTTAGGACTTGAACGTTAGACCAGTTTTGTCCCTGTGCATAACTTCTATAAAATTAATAGAACTATGGGCATGAGTCCTAATATCTTTCCCCACTGATACCTCCATCACTTGTCCTGCCCTACTTCCCAAGAGTAGGTAGCGTTTTGCCCCTTCCCGAGTAGGACCCTCTATATACTGCTTGAGGAAACTTTGCTGAACGCACTTAACAAATTCCACCCCATCTAAGCCCTTAACGCTATGGCTGTTTCAGTCTGTGATAGAAAAATAAAATCCTCTGCTCTGACAACTCTATATTGCTCCTGCAAGTCTCCCCAGTCTTCCTATATATTTATTCTTCTAATGTTTGTTGAAATTTGGGGGCTTATGGTACAACACTAAAGTCACCGTCCCCTTAGCTTCATCCACAAAGCCTCAATTGGATGATCCCTAGTTATTTAATCTAATGACTGCTATTATACTTGCCTTAATCAAAAATACACCCCCCCCCCCCCCCCCCCAAGCTGCCGCTCCTCTCCCGCCCATAGCCATGCTTCTGTAATGGCTATAATATCCCAGTCCCACATACCTATCCACTTTGAGATCATCGATCTTGCCTGTCAGCTGCCTTGCATTGAATTAGATGAGATTTAATTTTGCACCCTGTTGTGTTCCAGCCTGACGTGTTCTTCAACTGATTATTTCTAATTACTGTATCTCCTTTCAGCCTCACACTTGCCTCCCTGCTGTTAAGGATGCGCCCCCGCCAATCTAGTTTAAATCTTCCCTCGCAGTACTAGCAAACCTGGCCACCAAGATATTGGTCCCCCTCCAGTTCAGGTGCAACCTATCCCTCTTGAGCAGGTCATCTCTGTCCCAGAGAAAATGTGATCTAAAAATCTGAATCCCTGCACCAATTACTGAGCCACACCTTCATCTGCCATATACTCATGTTCTTACCCTCACTATCACGTGGAACTGGAAGGAATCCAGAGATTATCACCTATTAAAGCTTGGAAATAAGTTTAAAAACCAAGCTCTCTGTAAGCACACTGCAGGACATAATCTCTATTTCTACTTATGTCATTAGTGCATGTTTAGCACTACTTGTCAACAGGCCCATGACAATCTGCTCTGCAGTGTAGGTGACAACTTCCAGGCTGTAATGTATGTGTCAGGATGATGCCTCTCTCTCTCTCTCTCTCTCTCTCTCCTGCCCACCCTCTGCTGTTGAAACATCTTCTCCACCTCCATTCTATCCAGGCCTCTGTGTTCTTTAAATTTCGATCATATCCTCCTGTTACTTCTAAACTCCGTTGGACCCAAGACTGGAGTCCTCAACTGTTCCTAGTATGACAAGGCCTTAATCACTGGGATCATTCTTGTCAACCTTCTATGAACCCCCTCCAAAGCCAGCACAACTTCCTTAGATATGGGGCCTAAAACTGCTCACAATATTCCAATTGTGGTCTGACTAGAGCAGATATAGCCTCAGCTGTACGTCTCTGCTTTTGTATTCTAAGATCCTTTTGAAATAAATGTTAAAATGGCATTTGCCTTCTGAACTGCCAGACATGATAGTCTTCCAGTGGGCTGCCAAGAGAATGTGGAAGCTGAACGTGAAATTGATGCCCCAGAAACATTATGGAAACCCCTCTTTGACTCTCAAGCAGACTGGAGGGAAACAGTCAAGAGGAACATCAAGGTTTTTCATCCTCAAATATGTTCAGAAGGTGAGAGAGATGGGGCAAAACTGTTCAAACTCCAGAAATGCATGCAGAACCTATTGCTGCTGCAGACAATGGGGATTGATGTCACTGGGGATCTCCATAAGGTGAAGACATTGATGGGGTCACTTATGGAATATATGGTGCAATTCTGGGCTCCCTCCTGTGGAAAGATGTTGTGACCCTTGAAAGGGTCAGAAAAGATTTACAAGGATATTGCCAGGATTGGAGGGTTTGAGCTATAAAGATAGGCTGGGGCTGTTTTCTCTGGAGCATTGGAAGCTTAGACCTTAGAGATGTTTATAAAATAATGAGCATGAAAAGGATAAACAGACAAAGTCTTTTCCCTGGGAAGCCAAGAACTAGAGGGTTTAGAGTGATGGGAGGAGGGAGTGAGGAAGATTTAAAAAGGGACCTAAGAGGCAACTACTTCACGCAGGGGGTAGTACGTGTATGGAATGAGCTGTCAGAGGAAGTGGTGGAGGGTAGTACAATTAGAGCATCTAAAAGGCATCTGGATGGATTTATGACTAGGAAAGGTTTAGAGGAATATCAGCCAAATGCTGGCAAATGGAACTACATCAGGTTAGGATATGTAGTTGGCATGGATGAGTTGGACCAAAGGGTCTGTTTCCATTCTGTACATATCTATGATTCCATGACGCCCCTTATTAACCTTATGAACACCAAGTCCCTTGTGCTTAATTCTGAAGCCTCACCATTCAGAGAATAGTCTACACCTCCACTCTTCTGACCAAGGTGCATAATCTCTCTTTCCCACATCGTATTCCATCTGTCTCTTTGCCCACTCACTAGCCTGTCCCAAGTCATCCCCCAGCCTCCCCGCTTCCTCAATACTACCTGTCCCTCCACCTACCTTTTCTCAACTGCAAGCTTAGCAACCATGTCCTCAGTTCCTTCATCAAAATTGTTAGTGATTAACATGAATAATTGCAGACCCAACACTGACTCCTGCAGAACTTCGAGTACCAGTTACCATCCTGAAAAAGACATCTTTATCCCTACTTGCTACCCTCTGTCAGTCAGCTTGTCCTCCATCCAGTACATTGCCACTAACACCATTGCCTCCTGTTCTGCACTTCATCAAATGCCTTCTGGAAATTCAAATAGAACACATCCAGTGGCTCTCCTTTTGAAGAGGTAACCACCAAGTTAGACAAAGAATTCTAATATTTTCTGGTGTAACATGCTGATTCTGCCCTGTTTTACCATGCACGTACTCTGCATCAAACTGTGCATAGACCATCAGCGTACAAACACCAAGTGTTCCCACTTACTGAGGTTGTACCTATCCCTGGCAATATGAAGGAAAGGTCGAGCCTCCAAATAGTTGGATTGTCCCCATATCACATGTCCCTTGTAATTAGTGCAGGGGAAACCCCTTTGACTAGTCCATCAGGAAGTGGTTTGCACGTGCACCTTTTCAGGAAAAGGAGGATTGATCTTGTCAGGAAGTTCCCTGAACACAGTCATTTCTGGTGATGAGACATTCAGCCAAAACTTTCCAACAAGCACCAAGATGTTGCCTGGCTGGTAGTCCATGAATGCACAGATTCTGCACCACAACATGATGCCATTAAAATGACTGCATGCAGGGTGAGACTGTCTCACACCACCTGCTGGAATGTGCCTTTGCAAAGGAAGTCCGGAAGAAGATGCAGTGGTTTATGTCAAGGTTTGTCCTGAGCAGCTCTGACGCAGGACTCTGTGCTCTACAGTCTGTTCCCTGGGATGCACACTGAGGCAAACATGTGCCTGAAGAACCATCAACTCAGTGAATGAATCTCTTTGGTCAGCCTGAAACTTGTTGGTCTTCCAGATGAAAGAGTTAAGCTTAACCAAGTGTTACAGATTGGCACACTCCAAGGTCCCAAACTACTACTGAGGGATGCAGTAAAGTTCAGGCAGTTGCTGCCAAGGCACAGTGAGGAACTACTGTCTGAGGCCTTTCTGCCAAAGGACAATAGGGGTCAGTTCTCTTATTGGACCCTCCTGATGCCTCAGATGTAAATAGGTCCCAGTACTCAGCTTAATCAGAAATGCATTTGGGTTAATTGGAATTGTTGAGCAAGTTAAACCCCAATGTTTCTCTTTGCACACAAAAAATGTATCAATCTGAATTGCTTTAGTAACTGTATGTACACAAAGATTTCCTTTGGCAAAACAAATTCTGAATAGTTCTAATCTAACTTGCATCAAATTTTATAACTGGGACATGAGCAAGGCTAAAGAAGCTAGCATTCACTGCTGTGACCATTCTCCCACAGTATTGCTCAGTGAGGAGTTGCAGGATTGTCAGGCGGCAGCTATAAAGAAACAGCAAGATGTTTCCACAAGAGGACATTGTATGCGTGGGAGGAGGAAGTTTATAGGTGATGATTCCCCATACATACTGCTTTTGACCTTTCTTTTTGAAGGAATGATTTGTCACAGTTATTCCTGTGATGTAGATGGAGGAAACAGTTTCCTTAAGTATCCCAGGTCAGTGTTGGATTGGGATGGACAATGTTTTAAAAAAAACACCAGCAGCACTCCAAAAGCTAGTGCTTCCAAACCAACCTGTAGGACTATAATCTGGTGTTGTGATTTTTAAAAAAAATTTCAGCTTTCTCACTTTATTGAGGGCTGAGTCTTAGATTTTACAGAATCTCTACAGCATGGAAACAGGCTCTTTGGCCCTACAAGTCCACATCAACCCTTAGTATCCCACCCAAACCCATTCTGCATTACTCTACATTTGCCCCTAATCTATACCCTGATTAGGGGTGAACACTACACTGTAGGCAACTTAGCATAGCCAATTCAACTAAACTGCACATCTTTGGATTGTGGGAGGAAACTGGAGTACCTGGAGGAGAATACGTGCAAACTCCACACAGTCACCCGAGGCTGGAATTGAACCTGGGTCCCAGGTGCTGTGAGGCTGCATTACTAAACACCTGAGCAACTGGGTCCCTGTCCCTGAAGGACATTCATGAACTGGTTGGGTTTTTATGACAGCTGAAAATGTTGCTGGAAAAGTGCAGCAGGTCAGAAATCCTGAAGAAGGGTCATGCCCGAAATGTCGATTCTCCTGCTCCTTGGATGCTGCCTGACCTGCTGCACTTTTCCAGCAACACATTTTCAGCTCTGATCTCCAGCAGCTGCAGTCCTCACTTTCTCCTAGGGGTTTTTATGACAATCCAGTAACTTTTCATGGTCACGATTTGAGTATTTTTCTCCATTTCACAACCTGCTTTTACTGTCTTAAACAGTTCTCTCTTTCTTATTACTCATCTTTTCCTGATTTAAATTTGTTTTACAGAGAATCACGGAGGCACATTCACGAGCAAGAATTCCAAACAAACATCCCATCAAGGTCTGAATGTGAAAACCATTGGATATTCAGTGTTTTTTTTGGGGGGGGGGGGGGGGGTGGAAGATTTCAAACATCAGTGTGACTGGAAATGGACCAAGACACATCCACAGTGAGTTCTGATGAACTGTCTGTGGCCAGGTCTTGAACCAGTTCCACAGACTGAATAATATCACACTGTGGAGAGAGACTGTATCCCTGTCTTGTGTATGAGTGAGGAGTCAGGTGCTCAAATGGAAGGACATGAGGATACCTGCGCTACAGTGAAACCATGGAAGTGTGGGGACTGTGGGAAGAGATTTAAACACCCATACCTCTTGGAAACTCATCAACGCAGTCACATGGGGGAGAGGCCATACACCTGCTCTGTTTGTGGGAAAGGATTCACCCGGTCATCTGACTTTCTGAAACATGAACGGACTCACACTGGAGAGAGGCTGTTCATCTGCCCTGAATGTGGGAAAGGCTTCAGGGACTCCTCCAGCCTGCAAAAACACAAGCAAATTCATACTGGGGAGAGGCCGTACATCTGCTCAGAGTGTGGGAAAGGATTCATTCGATCAGCCCACCTGCTGACACACCAGCGAGTTCACACTGGAGAGAGGCCATTCCCATGCTCAGTGTGGCAAAGCATTCTCTCAGCTATCCAACCTCAGGACACACCAACTGGTTCACACTGATGAGAGACCTTTCAAATGTTTGCACTGTGAGAAAAGCTTTAAACGCACATGTGACTTGCTGATACACCAACAGATTCACACTGGGGAGAGGCCATTCCCGTGCTCTGTTTGTGGGAAACGATTTATTCATTCAAAAAGCCTTCTGAGACACCAGCGAATACATACTAGTGAGAAGTTATGACCTGTAGGAAAGGATTTACTTTGTCATCCCACCTGCTGAGACACTAACGTTCACAAATGACTGCAGGGCAGGTCTCTGTTGTTGTTGTTGCTGTTCTTTAATTAAACTTTTCCTCACCTCACCTCTGCATGTCTTTCCCAAAACCTTTTAACTGCACCTCCCTAATCTTTGGATCATCATGATGTGGAGGTGCTGGTGTTGGACTGGTCTGGACAAAGGCAGAAGTTGCACAACATCAGGTTATAGTCTTAACAGGTTTATTTGAAATCCCAAGCTTTATCACTTCACATGACAAAGGAGCACTGTGGTTTCAAATAAACCTATTGGACAATAACCTGGTGTCATGTGACTTCTGACTGAGGCCATCACAATATGGAACCAATATTTTATTCCTGTACCTGTAAACTTGTACACTTTGAAGCATGGTATCAGACCGGGCTTGTAGTTGTGAGCGAAAGAGATTTTTTTTTATAAAAAGAGGCCAGCAAATTTTCCTTGCTTTTCTCCCTGATATCTCCATTTTGAAGTTCAAGCTTCCATATGTTTTGCTCGCTGCTTCTTAAGTCCCACCTGCTCTGGAGTGGTTTAAAACAGATTGTGCGTGTTTTTTTAATTCTTCAGTTGATGATTGAAACATGTCCATTGGTCTGTTTCTGCTGAAAGTATTGCCAAAATTAAAGGAAGTACCATTCTGGATGGCAGTGAAACAAATCCACTTTGTGTTAAGTGCACTGTAACAAGTCTTGATCACCCAGTTCTCTGGGGTGGGGTGGGAATAATCCCCAGTTGGTGGCGTTGCCATCATCATTTACACCCATTGATGCTGTCACTTATGCAATCAATCCAACACAGTGGACTGTTTCTCTATGCTGGAATGCTATATTTCAGGCTGTCTAATCCAGTCCAAACTTTTTCCATTGTCAATGGACTGGAACGTTCAGTTGATTGAGTGTTTCTCAATACTTTCCATTGAGGTTCATCTGAGATCTCTTCCCATTGACAAGCAGTTGTCCTTTCTCATTTAAATGCCAATACAATGAAGGTTGTGACAAGTGGCTGTTTGATTTTGACATGATTGGATTGGTTTCCTGTCTGCCAATCCTAACCTGATGGTATCCCTGCAAATGAAGGATCGGAATTTGGAAAACCAAATTCAATCTTCCTTTAACTATCTTGCTCCCTGTCTCAGTGGTGGACTATGTGATGGATTATAATAGTGCTTAACCAATGCCCTGGAGACATGATTGATTGATCAATATGTCAGGATTGATCCATCCACGTGGAGGGCCAAAAAGCAGATGCAGTGGAACAGTGAAATGTGGTGCATGTGATGTGACAGGGGAAGCCAGCAGAGGGTGACACGATCATTTTAAACTGCAAATGGCCAGAGAGAGAGAGGAAGAGAGACAGACACTCTGACTTTGAATTGATTAATTAAAATATGATGAATTAAAGCATGTCCCATTGCAGGCAGAGCTGGGTGTGCACACATATCGATGCACAGGCACAAAACCAGATTCATATACACAGACACATTCAAACATCTCCCTGTTGCAGATTTGGTCACATCAAGACACATGCACAAGATAGAAAAAATGCACTTGGACAAAGCTGTGCAGATACTCACAAACACATCCTTACAGAGATACACATTGTCCCATGGTATATTGATCTGTTTAATAAACAGATTTTGTACATTAGATCTGTGTAATCACTTTATTTATAGAATGGATCGATTCAGATATTGATTTCTTAGAAATTAATTATAAGTAAACTTGCTGACTTTACTCGTTCATTTCAGTCCCATTAACACCTAGTGATGGTTATGGATCAGACCAGATCCCCTCATAATAGGGAAGGTAGACTGGACCCTCATTTATCTTTAAAAACAAGAAAAGTGTCAGGTGTTGTATTCCAGATGCAATTTGACTGGTCAAACTACTCTATGCTAAGAGTATTTAAGTTACAGCATTTGAATAAAATGAAAAAGAAGAAATGGATTAACAACTCTATTGTAAAACTTGAGACTAAAAGGTACAATATATATTATTAATTAATTGTTCCAATATAGTAACATTCCATAATCACACCCGCAGCAAAAGGCAAATTCAGAAAAGAGATTTTGTTCTCACATGCAATCTAGCATCCGAGGGACAGAGGACACAGCTTTTGGTTTACAGCCTGTTCTGCTATAACACAGTACTTCTATTCTCATGCAAGCTCGTGTTATAAGAAAATTGCCTCACAGCAACACCATTTAAACTAATGGGGCCAGGATCATTTTATAACCAATACATGCTTTAAATGTTTGCACTTTAGAAACAGTGTCCCCAGATCGTACATCTCGTTAGTGAAATTGCATTAACAAAACACTCAATTACATGTCGTTCTGCTGTAATGCAACAGGGATAAATAGCTTCCACTTTTTCAAGACCCCAATAGCAACAACTGCCGACAGCTAACTAAAATTCCTAGATCAGTGAGAGTCTGAACACCAACTCAGGTTGCATCTACTGTTCCAACAATGTTTTTAAGAAAAAAGGCTTCGAAGGTTGTTTATCTTCTCATAGACTGCTTGTTCCTTTTCTCCAGCTAAACCTAATTTAAACCTGGAATAGTCTCACTCTCTATTTTGGTTCCTGAGTCACTTCAATTAATGAAGAAAACCAGTCAGACACCAGGGTAAGACACAAACAGACTAGAAACAAGGCCTCAATCCTAAAGTGCATTGTCTGACCTGAGAGACCAGTGAGCCTGCTGTCAGTGGTTGGCAAGTTGTTGGAGGGAATCCGGAGGGACAGGATGTACACATATTTGCAAAGGCAAGGACTGATTAAGGATAGGCAACATGGCTTTGTGCGTGGGAAATCATGTCTCACAAACTTGATTAAGTTTTTTTGAAGAAGTAACAAAGAGGATTGATGAGGGCAGAGCGGTAGATAGAGTAATAGAGACGTACAGCAAGGAAACAGACCCTTCAGTCCAACCCATCCATGCCCGACCAGATATCCCAACCCAATATAGTCCCACCTGCCAGCACTCGGCCCATATCCCTCCGAACCCTTCCTATTCATATACCTATCCAAATGCCTCTTAAATGTTGCAATTGTACCAGCCTCCACCACTTCCTCTGGCAGCACATTCCATACACGTACCACCTTCTGTGTGAAAAAATTGCCCCTTCAGTTTCTTTTATATCTTTCTCCTCTCCTCCTAAACCTATGCCCTCTAGTTTTGGACTCCCCAACCCCAGGGAAAAGACTTTGCCTATTTACCCACTTCATACCCCTCATAATTTTGTAAACCTTTATGTGGGATATAGGTAAAGTAGTGTTACTTCTGCAATTATAATTACTTATACAAAGTAAATGAACTCACACCAGATTGTAATTGTTTCAGCCAAGAGCTGAGTCAACAAGAATGGAAACTATGTGGAGGAAATGCATAATCGTTTTTTTGTATTAGCTAAAATTGTATGCAAGAAAGAAACGGGACTGCAAAACAATGGTAGAAATACAGGCGACTAGATAAGGTGCTGTGAGGGGAGGCAGTTAAGCTAGATACGCCTGTACAAACAGTAGGTGTAAACATCTGTTTCCCACTTTTACAGAAACATAGGAACAAACCCCAATTAAAAGGGTCTTAACGATAAGATGCTGAGAGGGGAGGCACAGATGGAGGGAGTAGATATTGGTAAGGAAAGGATATGCCTATCAATGATCCACAGCAGGATGAGGTCAAACGGCCTTGTGAGGCCAGAAATAAGCATTTTGTCACAGACAAGGCCGGATAGGGCAACGGATAATCAGGAGTAATGGGTACCGGTCTTAGAGAAGTGGAGGATTTAAACAGGGGAGGAGCAATGAAATAAAAAAAATAGAAACTAAATTATATAAATATCGAGTATTCGTTGAATTCGGTGTGTGAGTCCCTTGCCTTGTAGACAGACAGTGGACATCACACCCTCTTGCAAGAGTAAAATAAAGGACACTACTGATTCAGATTTTGTCTCGGACTGAAATTATTGAAGTGTGTGAGCTTAGTTTCTCACACTCTATAACGTCACCCCTTAGCCTCTGATGCTCCAGGGAAAACAGCTCCAGCCTGTTCAGCCTCTCCCTATAGCTCAAATCCTTCAACCCTGGCAGCATCCTGGTAAATCTTTTCTGAACCCTTTCAAGTTTCACAACATCCTTCCGATAGGAAGGAGACCAGAACTGCATGCTATATTTTATATGGACTTCAGTAAGGCATTCAACAAGGTTCCCCATGGGAGACTGATTAGCAAGGTTAGAGGTCATGGAATACAGGGAGAACTAGCCATTTGGATACAGAACTGGCTCAAAGACAGAGGGTGGTGGTGGAGTGTTGTTTTTCAGACTGGAGGCCTGTGGAGGCTGGAGTGCCACAAAGGTCAGTGCTGCGTCCTCTACTTTTTGTCATTTTCATAAATGATTTGGATGCGAGCATAAGAGGTACAGTTAGTAAGTTTGCAGATGACACCAAAATTGGAGGTATAGTGGACAGTGAAGAGGGCTACCTCAGATTACAAACATGATCTTGACCAGATAGGCCAATGGGCTGAGAAGTGGCAGATGGAGTTTAATTCAGATAAATGCGAGGTGCTGCATTTTGGGAAAGCAAATCTTAGCAGGACTTAAACACTTAATGGTAAGGGCCTAGGGAGTGTTGCTGAACAAAGACACCTTGGAGTGCAGGTTCATAGCTCCTTGAAAGTGGAGTCGCAGGTAGATAGGATAGTGAAGGCGTTTGGTATGCTTTCTTTTAGTGGTCAGAATATTGAGTACAGGAGTGGAGAGGTCATGTTGCGGCTGTACAGGACATTGTTTAGGTCACTGTTTGAATATTGCGTACAATTCTGGTCTCCTTCCTATCGGAAAGACGTTGTGAAACTTGAAAGGGTTCAGAAAAGATTTACAAGAATGTTGCCAGGGTTGGAGGATGTGAGCTGTAAAGAGAGGCTGAACAAGCTGGGACTGTTTTCTCTGGAGCGTCAGAGGCTGAGGGGTGACCTTATGGAGGATTACAAAATTATGAGGAGCATGGATAGGATAAATACACGATGTCTTTTCCCTGGGGTCGGGGAGTCCAGAATTAAAGGGCATAGGTTTAGGGTGAGAGGGGAAAGATATAAAAGAAACCTAAGGGGCAACCTTTTCACACATAGGGTGATACATGTATGGAATGAGCTAACAGAGGAAGTGGAGGAGGCTGGTACAATTGCAACATATAAAAGGCATTTGAATGGGTATATGTACAGGAAGGGTTTGGAGGGATATGGGCTGGGTGTTGGCAGGTGGGACTAGATTGGGTTGGGATATCTGGTCGGCCTGGGTTGGACCGAAGGGTCTGTTTCTATGCTGTACATCTCCATGACTCTGTCATTTTTTACTGATAGGTTATCTTGGGACAACGACTTGAAATACAATCTGGGATTTACATATTATCAATTGAAACCTGCATCTCCACTCTTACAGATTAAAGACTTAATAATAATCTAGGGTTCTTCAATATATTTAGATATGTTTTATAACCGTTATATTTATAAATTCTTTATCATGTACAATCTCAATATCACTTCCCAACTCCTGTACTCAAAGCAATGAAGGCAAGTGTGCTCAACACACTTTTAACCACCCTGTGTACACGTGACACAAATTGCAAAAATTATGGACTTGAACCACTCGGTCCCTCTGTTTTACACAATCCAAGACCCAACCATTAATTGTATAAGTCCTATCCTTGTTTGTTTTACCAAAATGCAATACCTTACAATTATCAGATTGGATTCCATCTGCCATTTTTCAGTGCATTGACCCATTTGGTAAAGATCCACGGTGGCACAATGATTAGCACTGCTGCCTCACAGCACCTGAGACCTGGGTTCAATTCCCGACTGTGTGGAGTTTGCACCTTCTCCCCGTGTCTGCGTGGGTTTCCTCCGGGTGCTCCGGTTTCCTCCCACAGTCCAAAGATGTGCGGGTCAGGTGAATTGGCCACGCGAAATTGACCACGCTAAATTGACCCTAGTGTTAGGTGAAGGGGTAAATGTAGTGGTATGGGTGGGTTGCGCTTCGGTGGGTCGGTGTGGACTTATTGGGCCGAAGGGCCTGTTTCCACACAGTAAGTAATCTAATCTAATCTTAGAAAACCTTCTTTGCTGTCTACTATGCCACAGATTTTGATGTCATCTGCAAACTTACTAACTATACCTTATGCAGAATCGCAGAATTCCAACAGTGTGAAAACAGGCCATTTGGCCCATTGAGTCCACACTGACCCTCCAAAGAATATCACACCTACCCTCCAACTCTGCATTTCTATGGCTAATCCATCAGATCACGCACTCTCTGGAAACTCCGGGCAATTTAACATAGCCAATCCAGCTTACCTGCACATCTATTGACTGTGGGAGGAAACCCATGCAGGCATAAGAAGAAGGTGCAAACTCTTCACAGACAATCTGTCCAGACGAACCACTATGCCATTGCTCTGCCCTCAATCTTTTTGGTAACTTCCTCAAAAAATTGAGACAATTTTCCTCTCATAAAACCATGCTGACAATCTCTGAGCAATTTTTGCCTTTCTAAATGACGATAAATTCACCTCTAATAATTTATTCACAACTGAAGTCAGACTCAAGTCTATACTCCCCAGTTTCTTGTTATAACCTTTCTTGAACTGAAGTATAACATTAGCCACCCTCAGGCATCTCACCCATAGTTATAGCAGCATTCAAGAAGCACCTGGACAAATACATAAAAAGGAAGGGAATAGAGGGATACGAATTCTGTAAGTGAAGACTGTTTTTGTATGGAAGGGTAAAATGTGTTGGTGCAGGCTTCGAGGGCTGTAGGAGTTGTTCCTATACTGTATTGTTCTTTGTGTTTTTTTATAGATTCAAAAGTTATGTGACACCTGGTTATAGTCCAACAGGTTTATGTGAAATCGCAAACTATTGGACCACCCCAAATTTTTCTGTAAGGGTTTTTGCAGTTTCTTCCCTTAATGACACATTCTGGGATATATTTGATCAGGTCCCAGATATTTATCTACCTTTATATTCTCTAAGATCTCCTCAACTTTTTATTCTGTAATGTGAACTATGTTAAAAAGCATCAAAATATATCTATCTGCGTTCTCCATTTATTTTTGCACAATAAAAACTGACATCAAATAGTCATTTACTATCTCTCCCATCTCCTGGGGTTCAACACAAAGACGACCTCTTTACTCTTTAAGGGGCCCCACCCTCTCTCTGTCACCATTTTACTCAATATATTTGTAGAATGTTTTTGGATTATCCTTAACCTTATCTGCCAATGCTATCTCATATCCTCTCTTTGCCTTCCTGATCTCTTTCTTAAGAATACCCCTACACACTTTATAATGATTAAAAGATTCAATTGAACCAAGTTGTCTATATCTAAAATAAGATTATTTTTATTCCTGACTTGAACCTCAATATCTTTATCCATTGTTTCATAATCCTACCAGCCTTACCCTTCACTCTAACAGGAACATAATGCCTCTGAACGCTCATCATCACATTCTTGACAGCCTCCCACTTGTCAGACATCTCCATTAACAAAGTGACGGAAGGAGCAGTAACAGTCTTATCAGGCACTATTCACTCAGCAATAACCACCTCACTGATGCTGTGCGTTCCACCAGGGCAACTCAGCTCTTAATCTCATTACAGCATTAGTGTAAAATGGACAAAATGCTAAATAGGAGACATGCAGTGAGACCAACTACCCTTCACATCAATGTATCATTGACTGGCTAAGACATGAAGGAGCTGTTGAAGTCGATGGGAATTAAGAACAGAGCACTCTCCTGGAGCTTGAACAGTTCAATGTTTGGGATGATGTGTAAATATGGTCAGGAGCTCAGTGTAGTGGAACACAAGACCCAGATTATGAACAATGTGATTCACCCTCAGGTCTCCTGCAGCAGGACAGACACAAGAGTTAAGTGGTAATTTTCAATGTTTTTAAATTTTTATCCAAGAATATGGAAGACAGAGTCTGATAAATTAGCAACAGTAGAGGAATAGAGAAGTGGGGCTGGGGTGTTGTCAGTGGATGTGTGAAACTAACATAATGGCTTTGGATGATGTCACTAAAAACAGGAAGAGCCAGGGATAGATCCTTGGGGACACCAAGTTCCAGATCTTTGGGGAGGAAAGGGAGTTTGGAGATGAGGCCAAGGTCTGATTTCAAAAGGAGGATTTCAGGTGAGAGGAACTGCAACACATGAAAGCAAGAACTATTAACAACATCAGCCAACAGGCATCCCGACAAGGCCATGAGTATAATCAATCCGTTTGAGCGTGACATCTTCAAGGGCCTGGCCACCGAGGCCACCCACCTGGTCCACTGCACTGGCTGGCATACCCTGTCCTCCTGGGAGATTCTGCTGCCTTCTATCTGTTGCTGCCTGGGCTACTGGCCAAATACACCGTCTCAGAGGGCATGAATGTGGGAACAAAATAGCCCAACTTCGAGCTGCTTGGTCTGTCCCTTTCCCCATGGGGATTAGACATTAAGATCTATTAAAACCACCCTAAAAAGAAAATAGCTTTACAAGAGCCACTCTCAAAAATAAGTGGCAGGTTGGATATTCGGTGATTGAGTGGAAAGTGTGTTTTGGGACTATGATATGGGTCTCATGGATGCAAGGAGCTCTGGATGTAGGAAAGGAATTGGAGAAAAATGCATGTCCAGGGCTCAGACAAAGTGGAACTTTAGAGACAGTTTCAGAGAAAGGAGAGACATGGAAGAGGCAGGTGATTGGATTGTCTCAAACTGAATGACAAAGAAGCTCCATAGAAGATGAAGGAGGTACAATAGGCAAACACTACAAAAGAAAGTGAAGACATTAGATAGCCTGAAGAAGGGTTCATGTCCGAAACGTTGATTCTCCTGCTCCTTGAATGCTGCCTGACCTGCTGCGCTTTTCCAGCAATACATTTTCAGCTCTGATCTCCAGCATCTGCAGTCCTCACTTTCTCCCACATTAGATAGCCTCAACAGGCTGTGAGTTTACCACAAACTTGACGTAACTGTATTTTCATCTCTTTATTAATACCTATAATTAAGTTGGAATTTATACAGACCAACAGAAGATGGTCCCAGGAAACATGGTTCTGTCCTGGATAAGATTAACAGCAAAATCCAATTCCTGCAGTCAGAAATAGATAATGTGAAAGAGCACTAACATACATTAGAGATATTAAAAAGACTTGATACAGTATGTTTAACACAAAGTGACATTTCAATGTCATACAGACCCTTTGGCATAAAGGGAAGGACACTACGAAACAGGGATATATTCACAGTAAAAACCAGCCACTGTCATCACTCATGAGACCGCTGGTGTTTCAGCAGGCTGGACTTCACAGTGAATCCCTTCCCACACTCAGTGCAGGTGTATGGTCTCTCCCCAGTGTGAGATCGCTGATGTGCAGTGAGTTGGGTTGACCACTTGAATCCACTCCCACAGTGAGAGCATCTGAACGGTCTCTCGACACTATGAACACGTTGATGTGACATCAGGTCCCCAGATCGTTTAAAACATTTCTCACAGTCTGGGCATTCAAAAGGTCTCTCCTCTGTGTGAAGTTGTTGGTGTTTCAGCAGGTTGGATTTCTGAGCAAATCCCTTCCCACACTCAGTGCAGGTGTATGGCCTCTCCCCAGTGTGAGATCGCTGGTGTACAGTGAGTTGGAATGATCGCCTGAACCCAGTCCCACAGTGAGAGCACCTGAATGGTCTCTCATCAGTGTGAACACGTTGATGCAACATCAGGTCCCCAGATCTTTTATAGCACGTCCCACAGTCTGGGCATTTAAAAGGTCTCTCCTCTGTGTGAACTTGCTGGTGTTTCAGGAGGGTAGATTTTCGAGCGAATGTCTTTCCACATGCTGAGCAGCTGAACGGTCTCTCCCCAGTGTGGATCCGCTGGTGTTCGATGAGATCAGATGATTGCTTGAATCTAGACCCACAGCGAGAACAACTGAAGGGTCTCTCACCAGTGTGAACACGTTGATGCAACTTCAGCGCGCCAGAACTTTTATAGCACTTTCCACATTCTGAACATTTAAACAATCTCTCCTCGGTGTGAACTTGCTGGTGTTTCAGCAGGGTGGATGATGGTGGGAATCCTTTCCCACACTGGGAACAGACGGATTGCCTTTCCCCATTGTCACTGTATTTATGTTCCGACAAGGCAAATGACCTGAAGTCCTGTCCACACATACAACACATGGACAGTTTCTCCCCACTGTGAATGGTGCTTTTCCCTTCCATGTTCAAGATCAAATGATATTAAGGCTGCAATCAACTGTCAGACTCTGGTGATGTTTGATTTTAAGTCTCCCCACTACAAATTCTCCTCTTCAAATACCCTGTGAAACTGGTTGTAAATGAAAAAGGGGGGAGAGAGAAAAGAAAAACAAAAATATAAGATCATAAAACACAAGAGCAAAAGTAGGCAATTCAACCCATAAATCTGTTCCTGCTAATGAGATCAGGGTTGGTCTAATAATTCTCAGCTCCACGTTCCCGTCTTATCTCCTAACCTTTGGTGCCCCATCTGATTAAAAATCGGTTTATCTCAGCCTTGGATACAGTGAACAACCCGACCTCTACAGTCCTCTGTTGTAGTAAAGAATTATACAGATTCAGTGCCCTCCTAAAGAAAGAATTCCTCCACATCTTGGTGTTAAATAAGTGACTTCTTATTCTGAGATTATGTCCTCTCGTCCTAGACTCTCAAACAAGGAGAAGCAATCTCTCTGAATCTATCCAGTCAAGCCCCTCAGAATCACATCTTTCAATAAGGATTCCTTTCATCCACTGAGAAAATTCTCCCATGTACAGGATCATTCGTGAACATTTTCTGGACTGTCTTTCCTAAAATAAGGGGACTAAAACTGTTGACAGGATTCCAGGTGTGATCTGATTAATATCATGCATAGTCTTAAGCAAGACATCCCTATTTCCTGTATTTAAAGGCCAACAGACCATTTGCCTTTCTGATTAGCTGCTGAACTTGGATGCTAACGTTTTGTCTTTCAAGTATGAGAATCCACAATTCTATCTGTGCTGCAGCTTTCTGCAGTCCTTTTCCCTCGTTAAATAATATAACCTTCCTGAGAAAATGCACAAAAATGAATAAAACTGAATTTTTTCCCACATTATATTTCACCTTCTGAGTTTTTGTCCACTCACTTAAGCTGTCTCTATCACTATCAGCTCATTGTGTCATCCTCACTACTTCCCTCACCAACAACTTCCAACAGTGTGGATTCATGGGTTCTTATCGTATGACATAGTCTCACATACAATGCCTTCTGGAAATATATTGCATCCACTGGTTTCCCCTTATCTATCTTGTTCATTACCTACTCAAAGTATTTTAACAAACTTGTCAGCTCCAATTTCCCCTTCACAATACCGTGCTGACTCTGCTTGATTTTATGATATATTTCCTAATGCATTGTTATTCCAATTTTAATAACAGACTCAAACAATTTCCCATAACAAAGTACGTTGTGAAACTGAGCTGGATTACTCTGGTAGTGAGTGGGCCTAGGCATTCAAAAAAGGTGACCATAAAAGCTACAGATTGTCATAAAAGTTCAACTGATTTACTATTGTCCTTCAGGGAGGGAACCTACCACTCGATCTGGTCATACAGACTTTGGGCTCCATGTGATGGTGGTGTTGGTGGGGGTGAGGGGGGTGGGGGGAGAGAGCAGAGGAGGGATGTTGGAGGGAGGAGGTGGTGAATGAGACAGGTTTTATTGACCAACAGCTTTAGCAAAATCTCCAAAACCAGGCACTTCCAACTCCATGCAGTTGTGACCGTCATCACCTTGAAGCTCCCTCCAATTCACATAATGTCCTGGTATTCAGTACTGGATGCATATAAATCTTCTCTCATTTAATCTGGGTCTTGTTGTGAACACATAAAATTACAATGCAGTACAGGGCCTTCAACCCTTGATGCTGTGCCAACCTGTGAAACCAATCTGTAGCCCATCTATTCTGCACTATTCTATTTTCATCCATATGTTTATCCAATGACCATTTAAATGCCCTTAAAGTTGGCTAGTCTACTACTGTTACAGACAGGGCATTCCACGCCCCTACTACTCTGAGTAAAGAAATTACCTCTGACATCTGTCCTGTTATCTATCACCCCTCAATTTAAAGCTATGTCCCCTCGTGCTAGCCATCAGTATCTGAGGAAAAAGGCTCTCACTGTCCACCCTATCTAATCCTCCAATCATCTTGTATGCCTCTATTAACCTCCTTCTTTCTGATGAAAACAGCCTCAAGTTTCTCAGCCTTTCCTCATAAGATCATCCCTCCGTACCAGGCAACATCCTAGTAAATCTCCTCTGAACCCTTTCCAATGCTTCCACATCTTTCCTATAATGCGAGATCAGAACTGTATACAATACTCCAAATGCAACCGCACTTGAGTTTTGTACAGCTGCACCATGACCTCGTGGCTCCAAAACTCAATCCGTCTACCAATAAAACTTAACACACCGTATGCCTTCTTAACAATACTATCAACCTGGGCGATAGCGTTCAGGGATCTATGCACATGGACACCAAGATCTCTCTCTGTTCATCCACACTATCAAGACTCTTACCATTAGCCCAGTACTCTGTATTCCTGTTACTCCTTCCAATGTGAATCACCTTACACTTTTCCGCATTAACCTCCGTTTGCCACCTCTCAGCTCAGCTCTGCAGCTTATCTATGTCCCTCTGTAACCTACAACATCCTTTGTCATTATCCACAACTCTACCAACCTTACTGTTGTCCTCAAACTTAAGTACAAATCCTTTTACGCCCTCAACAAGGTCATTTATAAAAATGACAAACAGCAGTGGCGCCAAAACAAATCCTTGTGGTACACCACTAGTAAATGAACTCCAGGATAAATATTTCCAATCAACCACCACCCTCTGTCTTCTTTCAGCTCATCAATTTCTGATTCAAGCCACGACCAGAGGACACAGCTTAAAAATATGGGGGAGACCATTTAGAACAGAGATGAGGAGAAACTTCTTCACGCAGAGAGTGGTGGCTGTGTGGAATGCTCTGCCCCAGAGGGCAATGGAGGCCCAGTCTCTGGATTCATTTAAGAAAGAGTTGGATAGACTTCTCAAAGATAGTGGAATCAAGGGTTATGGAGATAAGGCAGGAAGAGGATACTAATCAGGAATGATCAGCCATGACCATATTGAATGGCGGTGCAGGCTCGAAGGGCTGAATGGGCTACTCCTGCACCTATTGTCTATTGTCTAATCACCTTCAATCCCATACCTCTGTATTTTGTGCAATGGCCTACCATGGGGAATTTTATCAAACACTTCACTGAAATCCACATACACCACATCAACTGCTTTACCCACATCCACCTGTTTAGTCACCCTCTCAAAGATCTCAATACAGTTTGTGAGGCATGACCTCCCCTTCACAAAACCGTGTTGACTATCTCTAATCAAATTATTCCTTTCCAGATTATTATAAATCCTATCTCTTATAATCCTTTCCAACAATTTATCCACAACAGACGTAAGGCTAACTGATCTAGAATTACCAGGGTTGTCTCTACTCCCCTTCTTGAACAAAGGGACATTTGCTACACTCTAGTCTTCTGGCACTATTCCAGTAGACAATGACAACATAAAACCAAAGTCTCTGCACTCTCCTCCCTAGCTTCCCAGAGAATCAGAGGATAAATCCCATCTGGCCCAGAAGACTCACCTATTTTCACACTTTCCAGAATTGCTAATACCTCCTCCTTATGAACCTTAATCCCATCTAGTCTAATAGTCTGTATCTCAGTATTCTCCTCGACAACATGGTCTTTTTCCTGTGTGAATACTGATGAAAAATATTAATTTAGTGCCTCTCCTATTTCTTCAGACTCTAAGCACAACTTCCTTGACTGGCCCTAATCTTATTCGAGTTATTCTTTTATTCTTTACATCTCGAGAAAAAGTTTTAGGGTTTTCCTTGATCATCCTACATGCCAAAGACTTCCTATGCCCCTCCTGGCTCTTCTTAGCTCTCTCTTTCGGTCTGTCCTGGTTAACCTGTAAATCTCACACACCCTAACTAAGCCTTCAAGCCTCACCATTACAGAGGCCTCCTTCTTCCTCTTGACAAAAGACAAACTTCTTTAGTAAATCACGGCTCCCTTGCTCAACCACTTCTTCCCTGCCTGACAGGTACATATTTATCAAGGACACACAGTAGCTATTCCTTGAACAATCCCCACATATCAGTTGTGCCCATCCCCTGCAGTTTATTTCCCCATCTTATGTATCCTAAATCTTGCCTAAACATCTCATAATTGCCCCCAGCATTAACTCTTGCCCTGCGGTATATACCTATCCCTTTCTATAGCTCAAGTAAACGTAACCAAATTGTGGTCACTATCACCAAAGTGCTTGCCTACTTCCAAACCTAACACCTGGCCTGGTCCATCACCTAGTACCAAATCCAATGCGGCTTTGCCTCTTGCTGGCCTGTCTACATACTGTGTCAGGAAACTCTCCTCCGCACATTGGATAAAAACTGACCCATCTAAAGTACTTAAATTATAGCATTAATTTTATAAATATTGACAGGAAAAGTCCACTATAATACCTACCCTGTTACTTTCGCTCCATTCCAGAATAATCTTTGTAACCTTTTCCTCTACATCTCTGGAACTTTTCGGAGGCCCATAGAAAACTCCCAACAGCATGACCTCTCCTTTCCTGTTTCCAACTGCAGCCCACACTACCTCAGTGGACAAGTCCTGAAACGTCCCTTCTGCTACGGTAATATTGTCCTTGACTAACTGTGCCACACCTCCCCCACTTTTACCACCTCCCCTGATCTTACTGAAACATTTAAACCCCTGAACCTGCAACAACCATTCCTGTTCCTGCTCTAAGCATGTCTCCCAAATGGCCACAACATTGAAGTCCCAGATACCAACCCATGTTGCAAGTTCACCCACCTTTTTCCGGATGCTCCTAGCGTTGAAGTAGACACACTTCAAACCATGTTCCTGCCTGCCGGTACACTTTTGCAACCTTGAAACCATATTTAAGACCTCACTACACTCAACCTCCTGTAGACTGGAGCTACAATTCAGGTTCCCAACCCCCTGCTCAATTAGTTTAAACCCTCCTGAAGAGCATTGGCATATTTCCCCTTCAGGATATTGGTACTCCTCTGGTTCAGGTGTAGACCATCCCATTTATAGAGGTCCCACCTACTCCCAGAATGACCCCTAATTATTCAAGTATCTGAATCCCCCCCCCCCGCACCATCCCTATAGCTCAACTCCTCTCTTTCCCTATTCCTCGCATTGCTAGCATGTGGCACGGATAATGAGCAAGAGATAACAACTCTGCTTGTTCTAGCTCTAAGCTTCCACCCTATCTCCCTGAATTTCTTCCTTAAATCCCCCATCCCTTTTCCTACCTATATCTTTAGTGCCTATGTGGACCATGACTTGGAGCTGCTCCCCTTCTCCGTCAAGGATCCCAAAAATATGATCTGAGACATTATGGACCCTGGCACCTGGGAGGCAACACATCAATCAAGAATCTCTCTTGCTCCCACAGAATCCATCTGCCCCCCCAACTATGTTCCCCTGTCCCCAATGACCAATTCTCTGCTCCTCTCCTCCTTCCCTTCTTAGCAAAACGGACAGATTCTGTGCCAGATACCTGTACCCATGGCTTACCCCTGCAAAGTCGTTTCTCCCCACCCTCAACAATATCCAAAACGGTATTCTTGTTATTGAGGGGAATGACCACAGGGGATTCCTGTACTGTCTGCCTGTTCCCTTTCCGACCCTTGACTGTAACCCATCTACCTGTATTGATGTGTGACTACCTCCCTGTAACTCCTCTCAATTATCCAAACTTCCTCCAGCTCCAGTTCCCCAATGCGGTTTCCAAGGAGCTGCAGTTGGGTGCACTCCTTGCAGATGAAATCAGCAGGGACACTCATGGTGACCCTTACCTCCCACATTCGACTGGAGGAGCATTCAACTGCCCTATCATCCATTCCCACTGTTCTGAATGCCCAAACAGACTATATTTTTAAAAAAACTAATAAAAAAATTGGCACTCAGAACCCTGTGTTTTTGGTTACAAGAGGATAACGAAGTAGTGTTTCAGGTAAAGTAACTGCCCAAATATATTACTCACTTACTCAACTGTCCTGTTTCCACTCCTGCTCAGATTTACAAGCATGTTGCCAGAGTTGGAATGTTTGAACTAAAGAGAGGAGCTGTTTTCCCTGTAGAGCCAGAGGCTGAGGGATAACCTTAAAGAGGTTTGTAAAATCATAAGGGGCCTGGAGAGTGTAAATAGACAAGGTCTTTTCCGTGGGGTGGGGGACAATAGACAATAGGTGCAAGAGTAGGCCATTCTGCCCTTTGAGCCTGCACCACCATTCATTATGATCATGGCTGATCATCCTTACTCAGTATCCTGTTCCTGCCTTATCTCCATAACCATTGATCACCCAGACTAGATGGACTACATGCCAGAACTCTAAAGGAGACAGCGGAGGCATTGGTAGTGATCTTTCAGAATCACTGGAGTAAGGGAGGGAGGCAGGACTTAGGAAACCACAGGCCAGGTAGCCTGATGGCAGTCATTAGGAAGATTTTAGAGTCCATTATTAAGGATAAAATTACAGAGCACTTGAAACTGCGTGGTAAAATAGAGCAAAGTCAGCACAGCTTTGTCAAGGGTAAAGTACAAGTAAGACAAGAGCAAGTAAGACAAATGAGAGCCAGTGGACGTGATCTATTTGGATTTCCAGAAGGCCTTTGACAATGTACTGCACAGGAGGCTGCTAAATAAGACAGGAATCCTTGGTGTTAGAGGCAAGGCAGTGGCATGGATACAGGATTGAGGAAGTGGGAAGCTGCAAAAGGCAACAGTGCAAAGAAGTGTCAGATGGAATACAATGTGGGAAAGTATGTGGTCACGCACTTTGTTGGAAACTAAAGAGATTTTGACTATTTTCTAAATAGGGAAGGGCTTCAGAAATCTGAGGCATAAAGGTCAGGTGAATTGGCCATGCTAAATTGCCCATTTTGTATAGTGCATTAGTCAGAGGGAGATAGATCTGGATGGGTTACTCTCCAGAGGATCGGTGTAGACTTGTTGGGCCAAAGGGAATCTAATAGTAGAGAATCTAATCTAATCTAATCCTAGTTCAGGATTCTGAAGGTTAACATGTAGGTTCAACTGGCAGTTAGGAAGACAAATGCCATTTTAACATTTATCTCAAGAAGCCTAGAAAACAAGATCAGAGATGTATTGCTGAGGCTGTATCAGCTGTAATGAGACTGCTGCACAGGAGGCTGCTGAGTAAGATATGGGCCCATGACGTTAGAGCTGAAAATACGCAGCAGGTCAGGCAGCATCCAAGGAGCAGGTGAATCGACGTTTCGGGCATGAGCCCTTCTTCAGGAATGGGGCTCATGCCCGAAATGTCGATTCTCCTGCTCCTTGGATGCTGCCTGACCTGCTGCACTTTTCCAGCAACACATTTTAAGCTCTGATCTCCAGCATCTGCAGTCCTCACTTTCTCCATGGTGTTAGAGGCAAGGTACCAGCATGGATAGAAGCTTGGCTATTCAGCAGAAAGCAGAGAGTGCAGATAAAAGGATCCTTCTTAGGATAGCACCAGTAGGGTGCTCCACAAGGATCAGTATCAAGACCACAACGTTTCATTTTACACATTAACGATCTAAATGAAGGAATTGAGGGCATTTTGGCTAAGTTTGCAGATGATTCAAAAATAGGTAGAAGGACAGGTAGTATTAAGGAGGCACGGAGGCTGCAGAAAGACTTAGACAGGTTTGGAGACAGGGCAAAGAAGTTGCAGATGGAACACAACATGGGAAAGTGCAACTTTGGTAGCAAGAATAGAGGCATGGACTGTTTTCTAAATAGGGAAAACAATGCAGAAATCTGAACTGCAAAGGCACTTGGGAGTTCTCGTCAAGAATTTCCTTAAGGTATACTTGCAGCTGAGTCATTGGTTAGGAAGGCAAATACAATGTTGGCTTTTATTTCGAAAGGACTAGAATATAAAAGCAGGTATGTACTTCTGAGACTTTATAGAGCTCTGGTCAGACAACATTTAGAGTACTGTCAGTAATTTTGGTCTCCATACCCCAGAAAGGATGTGCTGGGCCTGCAGCGGGTCCATAGGAGGTTCACGCAAATGATCCCAGGAACAAAAGACTTGACATCTGAGGAATGTTGGAAGAGTCCGAGTCTATATTCAATGGAGTTTAGAAGGAAGAGAGGTCATTTAATTGAAACTTACAGAATACTGAATGGCCTGGACAGAGTGGACGTTGGAAAGATGTTTACATTGGTAGGATCCGAAAGCATAACCTTCAAGTAAAAGGAAGACTCTTCAGAATGGAGATAAGGAGAAACGTCTTCAGCCGGAGTGGTGAATCCATGTAATTCATTGCCACAGAAGGCTGTGGAGGTCAGGTCATTGAGTATATTCAAAATAGGGATAGATAGGTACTTGATGATCAAGGGTAACAGAGAGAAAACAAGAGAATGAGGTTGAAAAACTTATCAGGTATGATTGAATGGTGCAGCAGACTCGATGGGCCGAATAGCCTAAATTCTGCACCGGTGTCATATGGTCTACGAGACATTCCTGGAGGATGAGATGGGTTTTCTAGACTGGTACATTGAGGAACCAAATGAAGCACAGACTACCCCAGGCTGTGTATTCTGTAATGACTGGGAATGGATTAGCTCAGTTGGCTGGGTGGCTGATTTATGATGTAGAGCGACGCTAAGGGTACGTGCTGAATTCATATACCGGCTAAGGTCACTATGAAGGTCACACGTTGTCAACCTTGTCCCTTACCCAAAAGTTAGTGACTCTCAGGTTAAAGCACCACCAATCGTCATTCTCCCTCGTGACAGAGCAGTCTTGTGGTCTTCTGGAACAATGGCAACTTTAATATGAAAACTTTAATTGTGTGATGAGAAGACAATAATTGACAACCTTGTTGTGGGAGGCCCCTTGTGGAAGAGTGAAAAACAGAGTTGATTTGGAGACAGAGCCGTGGTAATAGGGGACTCCATTGTGAGAGGAACTGACCGGGGTTTTTGCGGCTGCAGACGGGATTTAAGGATGGTGTGTTGCCTTCCTGGTGCCAGGGTGAAAGACATCGCGGACAGAGTGCAGGAAATCCTCAAGGACGAGGGTGAAGAGCCAGAGATGGTGGTACATGTCAGCACAAATGATGTCGGGAAGAAGAGGAGGAACATACTACAGCAGGACTTCAGAAAACTAGGAAGAAGGCTGAAAAGCAGGACGTCGAAGGTGGTTATCTCCGGTTTGCTTCCAGTTCCTCGGGCTGGTGTGGCTAGAAACAGGAAGATAATGGACTTGAACGTGTGGTTGGGGAACTGGTGCAGGGAGCAAGGATTTAAGTTCTTGAATCACTGGGGTATATTTTGTGGTAAGCATAAATTCTACAAGAGAGACGGTTTGCACCTTAATAGGTTAGGGACCAGCATTCTGGCAGGCAGGTTTTCTACTGCAACACCGCTACATTTAAACTAAGTAGCGGGGGGGAGGGGACAAACTGGATGTTTAAAAAGAAAATTGATGGGAAAGTTAGAACAAGAGAAGTCAAGAAAGACAACTGTATCAATGAGGCAGAAAACTCGGAAAGGAATCATGCTGTAAGGTTGAGTGAAATGGCGCTTATAGGAAGGATGAGAGCAGTAACAAATTAAAAATACTGTATATGAACGCAAGAAGCATTAGACATAAGATGGATGAGCTTGAGGGTCTTTTGGAAATTGGCAGATACGATATTGTGGGGATAACTGAGATGTGGCTTCAAGTGGACAGGGCCTGGGAAATGAATATTCAAGGCTACACGTGCTGTCGTAAGGACAGACTGACGGGCAGAGGGGGTGGGGTGGCCTTGTTGGTAAGGGAGATATTCAGTCCCTTGCGCGGGGGGACCTAGAGTCAGGGGATGTAGAGTCAGTGTGGATAGAGCTGCGAAATACTAAGGGTAAAAAGACCCTCTTGGGAGTCATCTATAGGCCCCCAAACAGTAGTCTGGATGTTGGATGTAAGTTGAATCAGGAGCTGAAATTGGCCTGTCGCAAAGATGTTACTACAGTTGTTATGGGGGATTTTAACATGCAGGTAGACTGGGAGAATCAGGGTGGTATTGGACCTCAAGAAAGAGACTTTGTGGAGTGCCTCAGAGATAGATTCTTAGACCAGCTGGTGCTGCAGCCGACCAGGGAGAAGGCAATTCTGGATCTAGTATTGTGTAACGAACCAGAATTGGTCAGAGACCTCGAAGTGAAGGAGCCATTGGGAAGTAGTGACCATAATACATTAAGCTTCAATCTGCAATTTGAGAGGGAGAGGGTACCGTCGGAAGTGACAGTACTTCTGTTGAATAAAGGGAACTATGGAGCTATGAGGGAGGAGCTGGCCAAAGTTCAATGGTGCAATACTTTAGCAGGGATGACCGTGGAAGAACAATGGCAGATATTTCTGTGTATAATGCAGAAGTTGCAGGATCAGTTCATTCCTAAAAGGAAGAAAGATCCCAGGAGGAGGCATGGGCAGCCGTGGCTGACAAGGGAAGTTAAGAAACATATAAAGTTAAATGAGAAAAAGTATAACACAGCAAAGATAAGTGGGAAAACAGAGGACTGAAAAGCTTTTAAAGAACAACAGAGGGTTACGCAGAGGAAAAATGAGGTACAAAGGTAAACTCTTCGGGTAAAAAATGAGGTCTGCAGATGCTGGAGATCACAGTTAAAAATGCATTGCTGGTTAAAGCACAGCAGGTCAGGCAGCATCCAAGGAATAGGAAATTCGACGTTTCGGGCATAAGCCCTTCATCAGGAATGAGGAGAGGGTGCCAGGCAGGTTAAGATAAAAGGTAGGGAGGAGGGACTTGGGGGAGGGGCGATGGAGATGTGATAGGTGGAAGGAGGTCAAGGTGAGGGTGATAGGCCGGAGTGGGGTGGGGGCGGAGAGGTTAGGAAGAAGATTGCAGGTTAGGAGGGCGGTGCTGAGTTGAGGGAACCGACTGAGACAAGGTGGGGGGAGGGGAAATGAGGAAACTGGAGAAATCCGAGTTCATCCCTTGTGGTTGGAGGGTTCCCAGGCGGAAGATGAGGCGTTCTTCCTCCAACCGTCGTGTTGTTATGTTTTGTCCTCCCCTCCCCTATCAGCGTTCCGCAAAGACCACTCCCTTCGTGACTCCCTCGTCAGGTCCACACCCCCCACCAACCCAACCTCCACTCCTGGCACCTTCCCCTGCAACCGCAGGAAATATAAAACTTGCGCCCACACCTCCTCCCTCACATCCCTCCAAGGCCCCAAGGGATCCTTCCATATCCGCCACAAGTTCACCTGTACCTCCACACACATCATCCATTGCATCCGCTGCACCCGATGTGGCCTCCTCTACATTGGGGAGACGGGCCGCTTACTTGCGGAACGCTTCAGAGAACACCTCAGGGACGCCCGGACCAACCAACCCAACCACCCCGTGGCTCAACACTTTAACTCTCCCTCCCACTCCACCGAGGACATGCAGGTCCTTGGACTCCTCCATCGGCAAAACATAACAACACGACGGTTGGAGGAAGAACGCCTCACCTTCCGCCTGGGAACCCTCCAACCACAAGGGATGAACTCGGATTTCTCCAGTTTCCTCATTTCCCCTCCCCCCACCTTGTCTCAGTCGGTTCCCTCAACTCAGCACCGCCCTCCTAACCTGCAATCTTCTTCCTAACCTCTCCGCCCCCACCCCACTCTGGCCTATCACCCTCACCTTGACCTCCTTCCATCTATCACATCTCCATCGCCCTTCCCCCAAGTCCCTCCTCCCTACCTTTTAATCTTAACCTGCCTGGCACCCTCTCCTCATTCTTGATGAAGGGCTTATGCCCGAAACGTCGAATTTCCTATTCCTTGGATGCTGCCTGACCTGCTGTGCTTTAACCAGCAACGCATTTTCAACTACAAAGGTAAACTGGCCAGTAATAAAGGAGGATAGTAAAAGCTTTTTAAAGTATGTGCAAGGCAAAAAAAAAGTTAGGACTAAAATTGGGCCCTTGAAGACAGAAACAGGGAAACAAATATTACGGGGAACAAAGAAATGGAAGAAGAATTAAATGGGTACTTCAGATCTGTGTTCACTGGGGAAGACACAAACAATCTCCCTGAGGTAACAGTGGCTGAAGGACCTGAACTTAAGGGAATCTATATTTGCCAGGATTTGGTGTTGGAGAGACTGTTAGGTCTGAAGGTTGATAAGTCTCCGGGGCTTGATGGTCTACATCCCAGGGTACTGAAAGAGCTGGCTCGGGAAATCGTGGATGCGTTGGTGATTATTTTCCAGAGTTCGATAGATTCGGGGTGGGTTCCTGAGGATTGGAGGGTGGCTAATGTTATACCACTTTTTAAGAAAGGTGGGAGAGAGAAAGCAGGAAATTATAGACCAGTTAGTCTGATCTCAGTGGTGGGAAAGATGCTGGAGTCTATTATAAAGGATGAAATTATGGCACATCTGGATAGTAGTAACAGGATAGGACAAAGTCGGCATGGATTTATGAAAGGGGAAATCATGCTTGACTAATCTTCTTGAATTTTTTGAGGATGTAACTCTGAAGATGGATGAGGGAGATCCAGTAGATGTAGTGTACCTGGATTTTCAGAAAGCTCTTGATAAAGTCCCACACAGGAGGTTAGTGAGTAAACTTAGGGTGCATGGTATTGGGGGCAAAGTACTAGATTGGATTGAAAATTGGTTGACTGATAGGAAACAAAGGGTAGTGATAAACAGCTCCATTTCGGAATGGCAGGCAGTGACCAGTGGAGTACCGCAGGGATCCATGCTGGGACCACAGCTTTTTACAATATATGTTAATGATATAGAAGATTGTATCAGCAATAACATTACCAAATTTGCTGATGATACAAAGCTGGGTGGCAGGGTGAAATGTGATGAGGATGTTAGGAGATTACAGGGTGACCTGGACAAGTTAGGTGAGTGGGCAGATGCAGTTTAATGTGGATAAATGTATGGTTATCCACTTTGGTGGCAAGAACAGGAAGGCAGATCACTACCTCAATGGAATTAATTTAGGTAAAGGGACAGTACAGAGACATCTGGGTGTTCTTGTACACCAGTCAATGAAGGCAAGCATGCAGGTACAGCAGGTAGTGAAGAAGGCTAATAGCATGCTGGCCTTCATAACAAGAAGAATTGAGTATAGAAGCAAAGAGGTGCTTCTGCAGCTGTACAGGGCCCTGGTGAGACCACACCTGGAGTAGTGTGTGCAGTTCTGGTCTCCAAATTTGAGGAAATACATTCTGGCTATTGAGGGAGTGCAGCGTAGGTTCACGAGGTCAATTCCTGGAATGGCGGGATTACCTTACACTGAAAGACTGAAGTGACTGGGCTTGTATTCCCTTGAGTTTAGAAGATTGAGAGGGGATCTGATTGAGACATATAAGATTATGAAAGGATTGGACACTCTGGCAGCAGGAAACATGTTTCCGCTGATGGGTGAGTGCCGAACCAGGGGACACAGCTTAAAATTATGGGGTAGACCATTTAGGACAGAGATAAAGAGGAACTTCTTCACCCAGAGAGTGGTGGCTGTGTGGAATGCTCTGCCCTAGAGGGCAGTGGAGGCCCAGTCTCTAGATTCATTTAAGAAAGAGTTGGATACAGCTTTCAAGGATAGTGGAATCAAGGGTTATGGAGATAAGGCAGGAAGAGGATACTGATTAGGAATGATCAGCCATGATCATATTAAATGGCGGTGCAGGCTCGAAGGGCTGAATGGCCTACTCCTGCACCTATTGTCTATTACTAGGGGCCAAAATCTAAATAGAGGAGACTACGATGGTATGAAGTATGAGCAGGCCACAATAAATTGGGGAACAGAAGTTCAAGGGATGATAAATGTTTAAAGAGTACATGGAGAAACTGCAACTGTGTTCAATACTGTCTGACTCAAAATAAAACAGGAAGGTGGCCCTGTTATGGCCAAAAGGGATAGTATTAAATCCAAGGAAGAGGTGAACAAATTGGCTGAAAAGTGCAGCAGAGCAGAAGGCCGGGGGCAGTTTAGATTTCAGTAAACCATGACAAAGGGGGATAAGGGTGTGAGCCTGTGGGGAACATACAAACTGTGTGTGAAGAGAAAGCAAGATTAGTGAATACAAATGTAGGTCCCATACAGTCAGAAACAGGGGAAGTTACAATGTGGAATAAAGAGATGGCAGAACAATTAACAACATATTTTGGTTCTAGCATCACAAAGGATGACTCAAATAACATCCCTAAAATGTTATGGATCACATCAGAGGAAGCAACAGAAGGAAATCAGTCTCAGCAGGGAAAAAGTATTGGCAAAAATAATGGCATTAAAAACCAACAAATCACAGCACCTGGTAATCTACATCCCAGAATACATTATGAAACTAAGGTAGATGAATGATAATGGCGATAAATGGGAGGTGAACCAGTCTGATCACAAAAACAGACAGATTAATATCTGAATGGTGATAGATTGGGAAAAGAGGAGGTGAAATGATCTGCTGTCCTTGCACACAAGTCACTGAAAATAGGCATGCAGGTGCAGCAGGTGGTGAAGGGGGTAAATGGTATATTGGCCTTTATAGTGAGAGGATTTGAGTACAGGAGCATGATGTCTTGCGGAAATTGTACAGGGATTTGATGAGACTGCACCTGGAGTGTTGAACGCAGTTTTGGAAACCCTACTGAGGAACAATGTTGTGGCTATCGAGGGAGTATAACAAAGGTTTACCAGGCTGATGACTGGAACAGCAGGTCCTTTGTATGAAGACAGACTGAATTGGTTAAGACTCAACTCACTGGAATTTAGAAGAGTGAGGAAGGATCTTATAGAAACCGATAAAATTCTGACAGGACTAACAGGACATATGGAGGAAGGATGTTCTGAATGAGCAGGGAGTCCAGAATCAGGGACACTCAATCTAAAGATATGTGGTAGGTTTTTAGGACTGAGAAGAAGAAAATTTCTTTCCCCAGAGCACTCAGCCTGTGAAATTTTGCATTAGAAAAAGCAGTTAAGGCTAAAACACTGAATGTTTCCAAGAATGACATACAGTTCTTAAGGCTAAAAGAATCAAAGGGTATGGGGTGACAGTGGGAACAGGGTACTGAGTAGAATGACCAGTCATGATCATAATGAATAGCAGAATACGCTCAAAGTGCGAAATGGCCTGCTCCTGTTCCTACTTTCCACATTTCTATTCTGTTGAGGGTGGGATATAAAAACAAAATGATCATAACTGAGACAGATCTCAGCACTACCTTGTCATCAATGGATGAAAATTCTGTAACTCCTCTTCAAACAGCAATCTGGGAACAGTTTCACCACACGGACTGTAGCAGTTCGAGAAGGTCAAAGAGCGATTTCAGAAGCTTAAAGTCATAAAGTCATAGAGTCCTACAACATGGAGACAGGCCCTTTGGCTCAAACTAGTCCATGTCAGCTAAAATGTCCATCCACCCCATCCCCATTTCCCAGCACTTGGCCCACATCTACAAATTGAGGGGGATAAGGTAGAATCAGAGGTATTGGTATTGAAGCTGAATAAAGGCAACTACAGAGGCATGAGGGAGGAGCTGGGTAGAATCGACTGGGAGAGTAGCCTAACAGGAAAGATAGCAATGGCAGGAGTTTCTAGGAGTAATTCAGGAGACACAGCAGAGATTCATTCTGAGGAAAAAGAGGCATGATACAGGGAGGATGAGGTGACCATGGTTGATGAGGGAAGTCTGGGTTAACATAATAACAAAAGAGAAAGCATATAATATGGCGAAAGGCAGTTGGAAACCAGAGGATTGGGAAACTTACACAAACACCAACAGAGAACAACAAAGAGAGAAATAAGGGGTAAAAGATTAAATATGAGGGTAAGCTAGCCAGTAATATCAAGGAACGCTGTAAGAATTTCTTTAGATATATAAAGGGCAAAAGAAAGACAAAGGTGGACATTGGAAACTGGAAGATTACGCTGAAGATTGAGTAGTGGGAAACAAGGAAATGGCTGAAGAACTGAATAATTACTTCACATCAGCCTTCATGGTGGAAGACATGAGTAATATCTCAAAAATTAAAGAGAGTGAGGAGGCAGAGCTGAATGTGGTGGCTATCACCAAGGAGAAACTGCTAGAAAAACTGAATGGCCTGAAGGTGGATAAATCACCTGGAACAGATGGACAACATCTCAGAGTTCTAAGGGAGATTGCTAAAGAGAATGGCAGTATTAGTGTGAACTTCCAGGAATTGCTAGAATCAGGGAGGGTCTCAGAGAACTAAAAAAATCACTAACGTGACACCTTTGTTTAAAAAGGGAGTAAGGCAAAAGACAGTATGTTACAGACTGATTAGCTTAACCTCAGTCATGGGTAAGGTCCTGGGATCCATTGGAAAGGTTGAGATTTCTGAATACTTAGAAGTGCATGATAATATAGGGCAAAGTCAACATGGTTTCATCAAGGGGAGGCCATTGCTGACAAATCTGCTAGAATTCTTTGAGGATGTAACAAGCAGGTTAGACCAAGGACAGCCAATGAATTGCTGGTCAAGGACGATATCACGCCTGTGCTAAAGGAGCACACTATGGAGGTCTTGGATAGCGAGTCATTATGGGTGGAGCTGAGAAGTAAGAAGGGTGCAGTCACACTGTTGGGGCTGTTTTACAGGTCTCCCAACAGTCAGCGTGAGGTTGAAGAATAGGTAAACAGATGATGGAAAGATGAAGAGGCAATAGGGTAGTGGAGATGGGAGATTTTAATTTTCCCAACATTGACTGGGATACACTTAACGCCAGAAGTCTGGATGGGGTAGAATTTGTAAGAAGCGGCCAGGGGAGTTTTCAAGAGCAATATGTCAATAGTCCGACAAGGGAAGGGGCCATATCGGACCTGGTACTGGGCACGAGCCAGTACAGGTGGTAGAAGTTGCGGTGGGAGATGTCTTTGGGAACAGTGACCACAATTCTGCAAGTTTTAGAATACTCGTAGATAAAGAAGAGAGTGGTCCTAAGGGAAGATTACTAAGCTGGCCAATTATATCAAAATTAGGCAGGAGCTCGGAAATGTGGATTGGACCCAGCTATTTAAAGAGATATGGGAGGCTTTCAAAGATAGGTTAAAGATAGTGCAGGATAGGCATATCCCGTTGAAGGCAAAGGATAGGAAGGGCAAGATTCATGAACAGTGGATGACAGGAGAAATTGTACGACTAGCCAAGAGGAAAAGGGAAGCATACATAAGGTCGAGGCAGCTAAGGACAGAACGGGCCCTGGAAGAACATCAGAAGAGTAGGACAAGTCTTAAACGAGGAATCAAGCAGGCTAAAAGGGGTCATGAAATAGCTTTAGCAAGCAGAATCAAGGAGAATCCCAAAGCACTTTATTCTTATATAAGAAGCAAGCGGGTAACTAGAGAAAGGATTGGTCCACTAAAAGATAATGAAGGAAGGCTGTGTGTCAAACCTGAGAGAATGGATGAGATTCTGAATGATTACTTTGCAACAGAGGAGTTGAGATTGGAGATAGAAGTTTGATTAGTTTGGATCATGTTGACATAAGTAGGGAAGATGTGTTGGGTAGGCTAGAGGTTATTAAGGTGGACAAATCCCCAGGACAAGATGGGATCTATCCCAGGTTGCTGAGGGAGGCGAAAGAGGAAATAGCTGGGGCCCTGACAGATATTTTTGTGGCATCCTTAAATACAGGTGAGGTGCCAGAGGACTGGAGGGTTGCTCATCATGTCCCCTGTACAAGAAGGCTAGTAGGGATATTCTGAGTGACTACAAACCAGTGAGCCTGACGTCAGTGGTGGGAAAGTTGCTGGAGAAGTTACTGAGGAATAGGATCTATTTATACTTAGAAAAGAATGGGCTTATCAGTTATAGGCAACATGGTTTTGTGTGGGGGAGATTGTGCTTTACCAACTTAATAGAGTTTTTTGAAGAAGTGACCAAGTTGATAGGTGAAGGAAGGGCGGTTCTTGTCATATGCATGGACTTTAGTGAGGGGTTTGATAAGGTTCCCATTTGTAGACTAATGGAGAAAATGAAGTCACATGGTGTGCAGGGTGTTCTAGCTAGGTGGATAAAGAACTGGTTGAGCAACAGGAGACAAAGAGTAGCAGTTGAAGGGAGTTTCTCGAAATGGAGAAAGGTGACCAGTGGTGTTCCACAGGAGTCAGTGTTGGGGCCACTGTTGTTTGTAATATATATAAATGATCTGGAAGAGGCCACTGTTGGGATGATCAGCAAGTTTGCAGATGACACGAAGATTGGTGGAGTAGCAGAAAGCATTAGGCACTCAGAGAATACAGGAGGATTTAGATAGACTGGAGAGTTGGGCAGAAAAGTGGCAGATGGATTTCAATCCAGACAAATGTGAGGTGATGCATTTTGGCAAGACTAATTCCAGAGCAAATTATACAATGAACGGAAGAGCCTTGGGAAATGTTGATGGGCAGGGAGATCTGGGAGAGCAGGTCCATTGTACCCTGAAGGTTGCTGCACAGGTGGATAAAGTGGTCAAGAAGGCATATAGTATACTTGCCTTCATTGGACAGGGTATTGAGTATAAGAGTTGGCAAGTCATGTTAACATTGTACAAGACATTGGTTCGGAAACATTTAGAATATTGTGTACAGTTCTGGTCACCGCATTACTAAAAGGATGTGGTCACTTTGGAGAGGGTGCAGCGAAGGTTTACGAGGATGTTGCCTGGTATGGAAGGTGCTAGCTATGAAGAAAGGTTGAGTAGGCTAGGTTATTTTCATTAGAGAAAAGGAGATTGAGGGGGGACCTGATTGAGGTTTTAAAAATCATGAAGGGTATAGACAGGGTGGATATAGACAAGTTTTTTCCCAGGTGAAGGATTCAGTAACGAGAGGTCACGCTTTCAAGGTGAGAGGTGGAAAGTTTAAGGGGGATACATGCGGCAAGTACTTCACACAGAGGGTGGTGGGCATTTGGAACGCGTTGCCAGCAGAGGTGGTTGAGGCAGGCATGGCAGATGTATTTAAGGTGCGTCTGGATAAATGCATGAGTAGGTGGGGAGTAGAGGGATACAGATGCTTAGGAATTGACCGACAGGTTTAGATAGTACATTTGGATTGGCTCAGGCTTGGAGGGCTGAAGGGCTAGTTCCTGGGCTGTAAAGTTTCTTTGTTCTTTCTTTATCTACCTAGACTTCAAGAAGGCCTTTGACAAGGTACTGCACAGGAGACTTCGGAGTAAGTTAAGGGCCCATGGTGTCAGAGGCAAGGTGTTAGCATGGATAGAAGCTTGGCTGTCTTGCAGAAAGTGGGAATTGAGGGTCCTTCTCACGATGGCAGCCATTGATAAGTGGTGTTCCACAAAGTCCAGTGTTAAGACCACAACTTTTTATTTTATAGATTAACTAGAGCTGGATGAACTTCGAATCATTTAGGAGGTGGAGGGGGTAATCGAGAGGAGTTACAGGGAGGTAGTCTCACTGCTGGTATTGGAAAAAAGCAGATGGCTTACAATCAGGGGACAGAAAGGAAACAGACAGACAGAGTGCAGGGATCCCTGTGCTCGTTCCCCTCAATAATAAATACATCATTTTGGGTACTGTTGTGAGGGGAACAACCTACCGGGGAAAGCTATAGTGGCCAAGTCGCTGGCACTGAGCCTGGCTCTCTGGCTCAGAATGGAAGAGGAGAGAATAGAAAAGCGTTAGTGATAGGAGACTGAATAGTAGAGGAATGGACAGAAGGTTGTATGGTGGCAAACTGGACCTCTGGAAGGTATGCTGCCTCCCAGGTGCCAGGGTCTGGGATCTCTGATTGAGTCTACAAGATCCTGAAGGGGGAGGCTGAGTACCCAGAAGTCGTGGTGCACATTGGCACCAATGACATAGCCAGGACAAGGGATGAGCATCTAAAAAGCGATTTCAGAGAGTTAGGTTCGAAGCCAAAAATCAGGACGAGCAGAATAGTAATCTCAGGATTACTACTGGTGCCACATGCTATTGAGGCGAGAAATAAGGAGCCAATGCAGCTAAACACATGGCTACAGGGCTGGTGCAGAGGAGAGGGCTTCAGATAAGTAGATCAGATACATAGGTGGGACCCATACATGAAAGATGAGTTGCACTTACACTGGAGGGGCATCAATGTCATGGGTGGGAGATTTGCTAGAGCACTTTGGAAGGGTTTAAACTAGACTGGCAGGGGCACAGGAATCAGGCATAGCCTCTATTCCTGATGAAGGGCTTTTGCCCGAAATGTCGATTTTCCTGCTTCTTGGATGCTGCCTGAACTGCTGTGCTTTTCCAGGACCACTCTCATCTAGAATCTGATTTCCAGCATCTGCAGTCCTTATTTTTAACCTAGGGGCATAGGAATCAGAGCTACTATATCAGACAAGAGGGGAGTTGTTGAACGGGCAGAAAAAGAATGCAGGGAGTTTGTTGGGAAGGATACACAGTTGATAGGGCAAAGGGTTAAAGTGTCAAGGTGTGTCAGGAATAAGAGTGACGAATGGATCAGTATTTGGAACTATGATGTTGTGGCCATAATGGAGATATGGATTTCATCGGGGCAGGAATGGTTGCTGGATGTTCCAGGGTTACAACCTTTTAAAAAGAATAGGAAGGAGGGTAAAAGAGGAGGGGGAATAGCATTGTTAATTAGAGAGTGCATCATAGCTGCAGAAAAGGAAGTTGTTGAGGAGGGTTTGTCCACTGAGTCAGTATGGGTGAAAGTCAAAAACAGGGAAGGAGCAGTCACTTTATTGGGTGTTTTCTATAGACTCCCCCAATAGCAGCAGAACGATGGAAAAACAGATTGGACAGCAGATCTTGGAAAGGTGCAGATGTAACAGTGTTGTTGCTTTGGTGACTTCAACTTCCCCAACATTGATTGGAATCTCCTTAGAGCAGATGGTCTGGATGGAGCTGTTATTGTTAGGTGTGTACAGGCAGGATTCCTAACTCAACATGTAGATAATGTGTTGCTGGAAAAGCACAGCAGGTCAAGCTGCATCCAAGGAGCAGGAATATCCTTGGATGCTGCCTGACCTGCTGTGCTTTTCCAGCAACACACTCTCAACTATGATCTCCAGCATCTGCAGACCTCACTGCCTCCTCAATATGTAGGTAGGCCGATTAGGGGGGTGTCCGTATTGGATTTGGTGCGAGGCAACGAGCCAAGCCAGGTGTCAGATCGCTCGGTGGGAGAGCATTTCAGTGACAGTGACCACAACGGCCTCACCTTTACCAGAGCCCATGCAGAAGGATAGGAACAGACAGTGTGGGGAGGTATTTAATTGGGGTAGGGGAAATTATATTGCTATTAGACAGGAGCTGTGGAATATAAATTGGGAACAATTGTTCTACTGGAAATGCACAACAGAAATATGGAGGCTGTTTAAGGAGCACTTGTTGCAAGCATTGGATAACTTTGTCCCACTGTGACAGGCAAGGAAGGCAAGGTGAAGGAGCCTTGGATGACAAGAGTAGAGGAGCTTTTTGTCAAAAGGAAGAAGGAAGCTTACTTAAGGTTGAGGAAGCAATGATCTGGCATGGCTTTAGAGGATTACAGGGTAGCTAGGAATGAACTCAAAAATAGACTGAGAGGAGATAGGATGGGGCATGAAAAAGCCTTGGTGGAAAAGATTAGGGAAAACCTAAAGGTGTTCTACACATATGTGAGGAATAAGTGAATGATCAGAGAGAGGGTAGGGCCGATCAGGGATAATGGCAGGAACTTGTGCCTGGAGTCTGAAGGGGTAGAGGCTGTAAATGAGTTTTTTGCTTCGGTATTTACAACAGAAAGAGACCTTGTTCATAATGAGAACACCATGGACCAGGTTAATAGGCTTGAACAGGTTGGTGCTAAGGAAGTGGATGAGCTGGAAATTTTGTGAAGCATCAAGATAGATAAGTCCTCAGGGCTGGACCAGATATATCCAAGGTTACTATGGGAAGCAAGGAATGAGATTGCTGCGCCTCTGGTGATGATCTTTGCATCCTCACTCTTCACGGGAGTAGTACTGGCTGATTGGAGGGAGGCAAATGTTATTCCTCTGTTCAACGATGGGAATAGGGAAATCCCTGGGAGTTACAGACCAGTCAGTCAGTCTTACGTCTGTGATAAGCAAGGTCCTGGAAAGGATTCTGAGAGATAGTATTTAGGCTATTTGGAAAAACATAAGTTGTTTGATTAAAGATAATCAGCATGGCTTTGATAGGGGCAGATCATACCTCACCAGCCTTATTGAGTTGTTTAAGGATATGATGACACAAGTTGATGAAGGTTGAGGAGTGGATGTGGTGTATATGGATTTCAGTAAGACTTTTTTTTAGATTAAGTTCCCTACAGTGTGGAAACAGGCCCTTCGGCCCAACCAGTCCACACCGACACTCTGAAGAGTAACCCATCCAGACCCATTTCCTTCTGACTAATGCACCTAACACTATGGGCAATTTAACATGGCAATTCACCTGACCTACACATCTTTGGACAGTGGGAGGAAACCGGAGAACTCGGAGCAAACCCACACAGACATAGGAGAATGTAACTCCACACAGCCGGTCGCCCCAGGCTGGAATCAAACCTGGGACCCTGGCGCTGTGAGACAGCAATGCTAACCACTGAGCCACCGTGCCTCCCTCAGGTTCTCCATGGTAGGCTCATTCAGAATGTTAGAATGTATGGAATACAGGGAAATTTGGCTGTCTGGATACAGAATTGGCTGGCCGAAAAAAGATGGCCAGTGGTAATGGATGGGAAGTATTCTGCCTGGAGGTCGGTGACTAGTGGTGTCCTGCAGGGATCTGCTTTTTGTAGTTTTTATAAATAATTTGAATAAAGTGGAAGGGTGGGTTAGTAAGTTTGCCGATGACACAAAGGTCGGTGGTGTTGTCGAGTGTCGAGGGCTGTTGCAGCCTACAACATGACATTAACAGGATGTGGCGCTGGGCTGAGAAGTGGCAGATGCGAGTTCAATCTGAATAAATGTGAAGCGATTATTTTTGGAAGGTCGAATTTGAATGTTGAATACAGGGTTAAAGACAAGATTCTTGGCAGTGCAGACGAAGAGTTGGATCTTGGGGTCCACGTACATAGATCCCTCAAAGTTGCCACCCAAGTTGATAGGAGAAAGTGAAGTCCGCAGATACAGGAGATTAGAGTAAAAGAGTGTGACGCTGGAAAAGCACAGCCAGTATCCAAGGAGCAGGAGAGTCGATGCTTTTCATCAGGAATGAGGGGAATGGACGGGCTGAGGCTAGGGGCAAGGTAGCTGGGAATGTGATACGTCAACGGGGAGGGAAATGATAGTGTTAGTTTGGAGGAGGAGGATGGAAACATAGAAAAATACAGCAAAGTACAGGCCCTTTGGCCCTCGATATTGCGCCGACCCAAGCCCACCTAACCTACACTAGCCCACTATCCTCCATATGCCTATCCAATGCCCGTCTAAATGCCCATAAAGAGGGAGAGTCCACCACTGCTACTGGCAGGGCATTCCATGAACTCACGACTCGCTGAGTAAAGAATCTACCCCTAACATCTGTCCTAGACCTACCTCCCCTTAATTTAAAGCTATGCCCCCTCGTAATAGCTGACTCCATACGTGGAAAAAGGTTCTCATTATCTAAACCCCTAATCATCTTGTACACCTCTATCAAGTCACCCCTAAACCTTCTTTTCTCCAATGAAAACAGCCCCAAGTGCTTCAGCCTTTCCTCATACGATCTTCCTACCATACCAGGCAACATCCTGGTAAACCTCCTCCCGTTCCAGTGCCTCCACATCCTTCCTATAGTATGGCGACCAAAACTGCACACAATACTCCAGATGCGGCCGCACCAGAGTCTTATGCAACTGCAACATGACCTCAGGACTCCGGAACTCAATTTCTCTACCAATAAAAGTCAGTACGCCATATGCCTTCTTCACAGCACTATTTACCTGGGTGGCAACTTTCAGAGATCTGTGTACATGGACACCAAGATCCCTCTGCTCATCCACACTACCAAGTATCCGACCATTAGCCCAGTACCCCTGCCACATCCTTCCTCACTGTCAACAACTCCAATGACTTTCGTATCATCTGCAAACTTGCTCACCCAACCTTCTAGCCCCTCCTCCAGGTCATTTATAAAAATGACAAACAGCAATGGTCCCAAAACAGATCCTTGCGGAACACCGTTAGTAACTGCACTCCAATATGAACCTTTACCATCAACTACTACCTTCTGTCTTCTTCCAGCCAGCCAATTCCTAATCCAAACCTCCAACGCACCCACAATGCCATACCTCCGTATTTTTTGCAGTAGCCTACCATGGGGAACCTTATCAAATGCCTTACTAAAACTCATACACACCACATCTACTGCTTTACCCTCGTCCACCTCTTTAGTCACCTTCTCAAAGAATTCAATAAGGTTTGTGGGGCATGACCTGCCCTTCACAAAACCATGCTGACTATCCTTGATCACATTATTCCTATCCAGATGTTCATAAATCCTATCCCTGACAATTCTCTCTAAGACTTCGCCCACAACAGAAGTGAGACTCACTGGCCTATAGTTACTAGGGTTATCCCTACTCCCCTTCTTGAACAAGGCAACAACATTAGCTATCCTCCAGTCTTCTGGTACTATTCCTGTAGACAACAAGGACATAAAAATCAAGGCCAATGGCTCTGCAATATCCTCTCTTGCTTCCCAGAGAATCCTAGGATAAATGCCCTCAGGCCCAGGGGATTTATCTATTTTCACCCTTTCCAGGATTTCCAACATCTCTTCCCTACATACCTCAAAATCATCCATTCTAACTAATTGTGACTCAATATTCACAACAATGTCCTATTCCTGAGCGAATACTGACAAAAAGTATTCATTCAGTGTCTCTCCAATCTCTTCAGACTCCACGCACAACTTCCCACTACTATCCTTGACTGGACCTATTCCTACCCTAGTCATTCTTTTATTCCTGACATACCTATAGAAAGTCTTTGGGTTTTCCCTAATCCGACCAACCAAGGACTTTTCATGTCCCCTCTAGCCGCTCTTAGCTCTATCTTTAGATCCTTCCTGGCTACCTTATAACTCTCAATCGCCCCAATTGAACCTTCACGCCTCATCTTTACATAGGCTACCTTCTTCCCTTTAACAAGGGATTCCAATTCCTTATTAAACCACGGCTCCCTCACACTACTCTTTCCTCTCTGCCTGACAGGTACATATTTATCAAGGACACTCAATAGCTGCTCCTTGAACAAGCTCCACATATCGATTGTGCCCTTCCCTTGAAGCCTACTTTTCCAAACCATGCATCCTAAGTCATGCCTCACCGCATCATAATTGCCCTGCCCCCAGCTATAACTCATGCCCTGCAGTGCACACTTATCCCTCTCCATCACTAGATTAAAAGTCACCGAATTGTGGTCACCGTCCCCAAAGTGCTCACCTACCTTCAATTCTAACACCTGGCCTGGTTCGTTACCCAGAACCAAATCGAGTATGGCCTCACCTCTTGTTGGCCTGTCTACATATTGAGTCAGGAAACCCTCCTGCACACATTGGACAAACGCCAACCCATCTAACGTACTCAAGCTATAGCTTTCCCAGTCAATATCTGGAAAGTTAAAGTCCCCCATAACAACCACCCCATTACTTTCACTCTTCTCCGTCTCTAGGGCTGTTAGGAGACCTTTGAAAACTCCTAACAGGGTGACCTCACCTTTCCTATTTCTAACCTCAGCCCAAACTGCCTCAGATGGAGTGGATAGGTAGGAGAGTTCAGAGGGTGGTGCCGAGTTGGAAGGTTGGATCTGGCATAAAGTGGGGGGGGGTGGAATGAGGAAACTGGTGAAATCGGGTCCCAAGGCGGAAGATGACGCCTCCAGGTGTTGGGTGACGAGTGTTTGGTGGCGGAGGCGGACCAGCACTTGCATGTCCTTGGCGGAGTGGGAAAGGGAGTTAAAGTGTTTGGCCACAGGGCGCTGGCATTGTCTAGTGCGGGTGTCTTGGAAGTGTTTTGTGTCCCAGAACAGAACCTGGCCCAGCACCAACCCCTAAGGCACTCCACTAGTCACAGGTCTCCAGTCTGACAAGAATCCTTCCACTGTTACCCTCTGCTTCCTACCATCAAGCCAATTGTGTATCCAATTTGCCAGCTCTCCCTGGATTCCATGCGGTTTAACCTTTCAGGGCAGCCTTATCAAAGACCTTCCTGAAATCCATACAGACTACAGCCATCACCCTACCCTCGTCAACCTTCCTGGTCACTTCAAAGAACTCTAACAAATTTGATAGGCATGACATCCCATGCACAAAGCAATGCTGACTACTCCTAATCAAACCCTGTCTTTCCAAATATATTTATATCTTATCCCTCAGAATTTTCTCAAGTAACTTACCTCTCACAGATGTTTGGCTTACGGGTCGATATTTCCTGGGTTTTTCTTTGCAGCCTTCCTTGAATAAGGGCACAACATTCACTGCGCTCCAGTCTTCTGGGACCTCACCAATGGCGAAAAATAATGCAAAAATAACAACTAGGGCCTCTGCAATTTCTTCACTAGCTTTTTACAGAGTTCTTGGATATGCCTGGTCAAGACCAGGAGATTTATCTACCTTCATACATTCTAAAACATCAACACCTCCTCTACTGTGATATGGACTGTCTCCAAGAAATCACCGCCCAGGGCGGAACCCCGCACTGCCCGATTCTATCTCCTTTCCAAGATCCACAAGCCTAACTACACTGGCCGACCTATTGTCTCAACCAGCTCTTGCACCAACGAACTCATCTCCACCTCCCTCGATACTGTCCTATCCCCCCCCCCCACCCCCGAGTCCAGGAATTCCCCCACATACATTTGGGACACCACACACGCCCTCCATCTCCTCCAAGACTTTTGTTTCCCCACCCCCAACTCCTCATCTTCACCATGGACATCCAATCCCTCTGTACCTCCATCTGCCATGACCAGGGCCTCCAAGCCCTCCGTTTCTTCCTCTGCCACCAGTACCTTTCCACTGACATTCTCATTTGTTTGGCTGAAATGGTCCACACCCTCAATAATTTCTGTTTTGAATCCTCCCATTTCCTCCATGAGGACCCGCATGGGCCTTAGCTATGCCTGTCTCTTTGTCGGCTACGTAGATCAGTCCATCTTCTGTTGTTACACCTGCACCACATCACACCTTTTCCTCTGCTACACTGATGACTACATGGGCGCCACCTGGTGCTCCCACGAGGAGGTTGAGCAGTTCATCAATTTCACCAACACATTTCATCCCGACCTTAAATTCACATGGACCATCTCTGACACCTCCCTCTCCCTCCTAAACCTTTCCATCTCCACCAACAACGACTGACTCAACAGTGACATTTTTTGCAAACCCACAGACTCCCACTGCTACCCTCTGTGACTACCTGGTCAGGTCCACGCCCCCCAACAACCCACCCTCCCCTCCTGGCACCTTCCCCTGCCACCGCAGGAATTGCAAAACCTGCGCCCACACCTCCCCTCACCTCCATCCAAGGCCCCAAAGGAGCTATTCACATCCAAAGTTTCACCTGCACTTCCACAAATGTGGAAGTTGCGGTGTCCTTTATATTGGGGAGACTGGACGTCTTCTCGCAGAGTGCTTCAGGGAACATCTCTGTGATACCCGCACCAATCAACCCCATCTCTGATTACTGCTGTGATACTCACCTTTATAAAAAGTGCAACTCCCCCTCCCCTCCTTCCACCACTGCTGTCCCGCCTAAAGCACTGTACCCTGGCACATTAAGCTGCCAGTCCTGTCCCTTCCTTAGCCATGTTTCTGTAAATGGATAAAATATCCCAGTTCCACGTACCCATCCACACCCTGAGTTCATTGGCCTTACTTGGCAGCCCTTTTGCATTGAAATGAGTGCAATTTAATCCAACAGGCATTCCTTTCTTCCTGTCATATTCCAGCTAGATTGTCCCTTCAACTTACTATTTCTGATGACTGCTGTTTTGCTGTCTTTATCACATAATATGTAGTTATTATATTGTTGAATATCCTGAGAAAAGAAACGTAATATATAGGAAATTAAAAAAATTATAGAATCCCTACAGTGTGGGAACAGACCATTCAGCCCAACAAGTCCACACTGACCCTCTGAAGAGGATCTCACCCAGCTATCCCCATCCCCTAATCCTGTAGACCTGCATTTTCCATGGCTAATGCATCCAATGTACATATTCCTGAACACTATGGGCAATTTAGCAAGGCCAATGCACCTAGCCTGCATATCTTTGGATTGTGGGAGGAAACCGGAACACCTGGCAGAAACACACACTGACCCGGTGAGAATGTGCAAACCCCACGCAGTCAGTCACCCCAGGGTAGAATTGAACCTGGTCCCTGGTGCTGTGCTAACCACTGAGCCACCGTGCCATATTTATGGAAGTTTGCTGAAACTGTTAGCATTCACTGCTGACTCTGAAATTAAATAAAATGTTTTACGTGCTTCTGAACAACGTATTATCCAAGGATTGCACAAAGGCTTGGCATCTATTGTTTGGAACTGTTTAATTGAATTGATAACTTATATTTACTTTATTTTCTGTTCAATTTATCCCTTTTCTGTGTCTGTCTATTGGTGGGAATGGAGGTTATGCTCAAAGAATCATACATATTAATTAGATTACCTGACTGGTTATCTTTGTTTTGCTCAAGTTATTGATACTTCTTGTTTAAGTTTTAAACTTGGTGTCCAAGATCAGTTATTCTTAAAGTCAGGTAATGAACAATTGTGAAGGAGGATCATGGCACTGATTTAGTTTGGCCTGTAATTAGTGTTTTAAAGAAGCTTTGGGTGGTCAATATTAGCTCAGAAGCAGAAATAATCTCTAGTGTAGGTCAAACAATTTCTGAACATTAGGAAAATCAGCAGCATATTATCAGAGATCAAGAGAAATACAAACTTCATTTGGACACAACTGGCAAAAGTAACAACAAAATACCTCACAAAGTTCAAATAAACCTATTATTAGAAGCATAGTCAAAGATGCAAACTGCACAGAAACAGATCCTTCGGGCCAATCAGTCCATGCTGACCATAATCCCAAATTAAGCGAGTCCCACCTGCCTTGGCTCATATCCTTCCAGGCATTTCTTATGTATGTACTCCTCTAAATGCCTTTTAAACGTTGGAACTGTACCCGCCTCCGGCACTTCCTCTGGAGGTTCATATCACAGACAAATCACTCTTGACTGAAAAAAAAATTGTCCCTGTATCTTTTTAAAATCTTTCTCCTCTCACCTTAAAGATGTGCTCCATTTTCTTGTAATCCCCCACCCGAGGGAAAAGATACGTGCCATTCACCTTATTGTACACCTTTATAAATCTCTGTAAGATCACCTCTCAACCTGGTTGAGAAAAAGGTTCTCTCCTTATGATTCAAATGCTTCATTCTTGGCAACACCCTGGTAAATCTCTTCTGAACCCTCTCCAGCTTAATTATATCTTTGTTAAAGTAGCGAGACCAGCACTGGAGACAGTACTACAGAAGAACGTCCTGTACAATCTCAACATCCTTTACTCAAAGATCTGAGCAACGAAGGCAAGCATATAAACTGCCTTCTTAACCACCCTATCTGTATGTGACAGCTCTCATGAAGAGTCATCGCGAAGCAAGCTTGCTGTGACTCCATGGCTGCTGTCTGACCTGCTGTGATCTCCAGCATTTATTTTTAGGATAATCTATATGTGATGCAAGCTTCAATAGATTATGTACCTGAACCCCTCATTCTCTCTGTTTCACAACACTACCCAAGGCCCTATTATAAATTGTATAAATCTTGCTATTGTTTGCTTTATCAACATGCAATATCTCTCATTTATTCAAGTTAAACTTCACTCTTCAGCCCATTGACCCAATTGAATAAAATCTCTTTGTAATCTTAGATAACCTTATTTACTGTCCACTGTACCATCAATCTTGCTGTCACCTGCAAACTTACTAATTACGCTTTCTATATTTTCATCTAAACTATTTATATAAATGAGAAGCAAAGCAGGAAGTCAGACAATGGCAGAGAGGTGATGAGGGAAAGCAAAGGCCAAACAAAGCAATAGATGGACATGGATTGAGATCCATAGTAAGAGAGTCACACCAGCCTCACAGCTTTGGAACCAGACCATGGCACAGGAAGATTGACAGTGTCGACAAATGCTCAAAAACACTCACCTCGCAAACACTTCCACTGTTTCGAAATATCCTGCTGGAGCCTGCAGCTGAAAACATATCAAAAGTAAGTAAGAAATACTCCTGCTGCCTTCAAATCTTATAAATCCCTGCAAAAGGTGTTTCAGAAACGAGTAGTTTCAGTTGAGGTGAAAAATGTAACGGAGATAGGATTCCAGGGGATAAGAAGGAATGTGGGGTTGAAGTCAGAGTCAGATCAGCTGGGATCTTACAGAATACAGTAGTAGAACAGGCTGGATGGGCCAAATAAGACCAAAAGACACAAGAACACAAATAGAACATCCTGCTCATCAAGTCTGCTCTACCATTTCATAATGGCTGATTATTTCTCAGCCATTTTCTCAACTCCATTCACCTACTTGCTTTCCATAACGTATGATCCCCTTACTAATCAGAAACCTAGTGCTGTCTTAAATGACTTCACCTCCACACTTTCTGCGGCAAAGCATTCCACAGATTATCCTCAAACATGCCCTCAATTTGCTACTGATCCAAACGCCTGTTGTTGACCCTGGGATTGTTTCAGGTTATATTTTTGGCATAATTGTACATGGATAAGCATGAGGTGAAGAAGTGAGCAGGGAGGGGGCGAGCAGGGAGGGCAGGCACGGGAGGGGCGAGCAGGGAGGGCAGGCATGAGAGGAGAAGAGGGAGTGGCATGTGAGGAGGGGAGGGGCAGGAGGGGGTCAGCTATGAAGGGCTAGCGGGAGGGGGTGGAGCAGGACTGGAGGCACTGGAGGGGGCGACCGGGGAGGGTAGGAGCGGGAGGGTGGTGAGCAAGGAGGGGAGCGAGGAGGGAAGGACCTCTTTGCTCCTATACTCAATTCCGCTTGTTATGAAGGCCAGCATGCCATTAACTTTCTTCAGTGCCTGCTGTACCTGCATGCTTGTTTTCATTGACTGAGGCTGGGGCTGGGGCTGTTTTCCCTGGAGTGTTGGAGGCTGAGGAGTGATCTTACAAAGGCTTGTAAAATCATGAGAGGCATGGATAGGATAAATAGACAAGGTCTTTTCCCTGGGATGGGGGAGTCCAGAACTAGAAAACATGGGTTTAGGGTGAGAGGGGAAAATTTCAAAGGGACCAAGAGCAACTTTTTCCACGCAGACTGTGGTACAAATATGGAATGAGCTGTCAGAGGAAGTGGTGGAAGCTGGTACAATTAGAACATTTAAAAGGCATTTGGGTGGGTATGTAAATAGGAAGGGTTTAGAAGGATGCAGGCAAAATGGGACTAGATTAGGTTAGGTTAGGACGTCCGGTTGGAATGGAGGAATTGGACTGAAGGGTTTATTTTCGTGATATATATCTCTATGACTCTGACTGTATGACAGGATAAATTTTGAACTGATGTTCCCCCTAATGGAAGAATCCAGGACCAGAAGGCATTGTCTGTGAATAAAGGGACACCAATTTGAAACTGTGATGAGGATTTTCTGTTCTATTGTGAGAGTTGGAGCTCCTTACCATAGAGCTGTGGGCAGAGTCCTTGTGAATATCTAAAGCTGAGATAGCCAGATTCTTGATCAGTAGTGGAATCAAAGATTACAGGAAAAATGCTGGAAAGTAGACTTGAGGAATGTCAATCATACTGAATAGTAAAACAGGCCTACTCCTCTTCCTAATTCATAAGGTCTTCCAGTAGTCTGTAGGAAGAGTTGCAACCAGTTAGTCAGCCTGAGAGGGAGTGAAAGTACTTTAACGTAGACTGAAATAAAATGTAAACGAACCCTTCGGTTCAACTTATCATGCTGATCAGATATTCTAACCTGATCTAGTCCCATTTGCCACACTTGATTGCTTCATTCCTGATTAAGGGCTTTTGCCTGAAACGATCTTCCTGCTCCTCGGATACTCCCTGACCTGCTGTGCTTTTCCAGCACCACTCTAGTCTAGACCCCTACATCTCTCTAAAGCTTTCCTATTCATACATCCATCCAAATGCCTTTTAAATGCTGCAATTGTACCAGCTTCCACTACTTTTTCTGGCAGCTCATTCCATACATGTATAACCCTCAGCATGAAAGGGTTGCCCCTTAGGTTCCTTTTATATCTTTCTCCTCTGACCCTAAACCTATGTCCTCTACCTCCCTCACCCCAGGGAAAAGATGAGTCTAATTATCCTATCCATACCCCTCATGATTCTATAAACCTCTGTGAGGTCACTCCTCAGACTCCAGCACTCCAGGGAAAAGAGCCCCAGCCTATTCAGCCTCTCCCAATAGCTCAAATCCTCCAAATCTGGCAACATCCTTGTAAATATTTTCTGAACCATTTCAAATTTCACAACATCCTTCCGATAGGAAGGAGATCAGAATTACATGCAATATTCCAAAAGTGGCCTAATCAACAACCTGTAAAGATACAATACGACCTCCCGACACCATTACTCAATACTCTGGCCAATAAAGGAAAGCATACCAAATGCCTTCTTCACTATCTTATTTTCAGTTTACAGAAACAATATGGACGTTCTTTCCATTGGATTAGAAGTTCTCTGATCATGCAGCCAGCAGAGACAGAGATCCCTACACTATGGAGATCCTGTGGAAATATCAGGGCAATGACAGGGATACAGTTACCCACCTGAGCTGACCACCCAATGGTGCAGTCACAACAGGGTGAGACAATTTCCCTGCTCCACGTGCAGGAAGAATTCAGTCAGACATTTTATGTGCTGAGAGCCCTGTAAGTTTACAGGGGGTTACAGGAGTTGGATTCTGTGGGATTGCTGCTTTTTATCCCAGCCACCTTCGTCTTCCCTTCATATTGGCCTTTTCCTGCAGTAAGCCGGAAGTAACCAAACAAACCAGCAGAGGCCCACATGCAGATTTCGGATCAGGATGGTTGGGGGGTGGTGGGGGTAGAAGGGCTCCGCATGGTCACGCCCACTCACTGTCACATCTCGACGTTTTGCGGACACCCCCCAAACACCCAACAAAAACAAAGACCAACTGCCGTTAAACGGGGCCTATTTCAGGAGGAGGCCCGAGGACTCCGCTGCACCAGAACACCCAGGTTTGGGGATTGCGATCTAAACTCCACAATTATGAATTATACTTTCCAGAATATTTCTCCGATAGCTGCCTACTTTAACCTTTACCTACCACCCATGGAATGTGATAAACTTCCAACCGTCACTCCCGGCACAGACATGTTCGATAGCCCAATCAGGTGTGCGCATGCTCCACCGCCTGATTGACGGCTCAGGGCCAATAGGAATCAAGAGGCGGGATAGGAGCTGCCGGTCATCCATTCAGAGTGAGCGAGGGACTCACTCTAACCAATCAACGATTATGGGGTGGCCCAGCGCTTTAACCTATCGGAGAGAGTGAGGGGCGGGATTAGTCCTACAACTAATCAATGAAGGAGGAGGCGGGTCTGGAGCCCGAACTTGGTCCTGGACTGGAAGGTGAAAGCGGGTACTGCAGTTTAGAGTGGTGCTGGAAAAGCACAGCAGGTATGGCATCATCCGAGGAGGAGGAAAATCGACGTTTCGTGCAAAAGCCCTTCATCAGGAATGAGGCGGGACTGGGAGGACATTGTTCTCGCAATGTTTCTGCAGTACATTCAATGGAAGCGTGTTCAGATAGTCAAATCCAAGCAAATCTCACAGCAAAATCGAATAAAGACACTCCCCGTTCCCGAACTCCTCAATATCATCGGCTTTTCACCGTGCAATGTAAAAGAATAATGCACAGAGGAACAGGCCCTTCCGCCTCCCCTAAACTTGCAACTACATTATTTAACCTTCCATACTGAAACTGTCTGCACTTACAGGATCCATATCTCACTGCTGCCTTTCCTTTCATGTTTTCGTCCAGGTGCTTCTTGAATGCCTCCATTGTGTCTGCTTCTGCCACTTCCTCTGTCAACACATTCCAGGCATTCACCACCTTTTGTGTGGAAAAAACCTGCCTCGCATATATCTTTTAAACATCCCCTCTTTTCCTGCACTTTGAACCTCTGTCCCCTGGTAATTGACCCCTCCACCCTGGGAAAAAGCCTCATACTTTCCAGTCTATCCATGCCATTCATAATCTTATCAACTTTTATCAAGTCATCCCTCAATCTCCTGTGTTGAAGTGAAAGCAAACCCAGTCCATCCAACCTTCATTCATAGCTAAAATACCCCATATCAGGCAATATCCTAGTAAAGCCTTTCCAAAGCAGCCACATCTTTCTGGTAGTGAATGCAATATTCAAAGGGTGGCCTAACCAAAGTCTATAAAGCTGCTGCATAACTTGCCTATCCTTATACTCAATGCCCTTTCCAATGAAGTTAAAAATCACACAACATCAGGTTATAGTCCAACGGGTTTATTTGGAAGTACACGCTTTCTGAGTGCTACCCCTTTGTCAGGTAGTTGATGTAGAATCAGCGCTCTGAAAGCTTGTCCTTCCAAATAAATCTGTTGGATTATAGCCTGGTGTTGGGTGATTTTTAATGTTGTCAACCAGCACCATGCCTTCCAATGAAAGCAAGCAAGTCAAGGCCATTTCTACTAGTTTATATACGTGCGTTGCCACTTTTAGTGATCTGAGGACTTGCACACTCAGATCCCTCTGCTGCTCAATACATATAAAGGTTCTGCCATTGTTCAGTCAATGTCCACCTGTAGTTGACCTTCCAAAGTGCATCATCTCACATTTGTCAGGTCAATGGGCCTGTTTCATGAATGCCAACTTTCTATGTAGCAACAGAGTCTCTCTAATTCCCCTGCTTTCCTCCCAAAACTCTGCAAGTTTATTTCCCTAAAAAAAGAAATTAGATGAGCATTTTAAGTCTTTGGTTCTCCTCGTTTCCACCTGTAAGGTGAGAGGTCTGGGTAGGACCACTCATTCTGGAAAAGAAAGCTTTATTCCACCTGTGGTTTTGTAAAATGTTGTGCATAATACATTCCCCAACATTTTAGAATTTACATAAATCACTTGAAAACATAGTAACTAAAGATGGATTAAAAAAAAATTAGGTTATGATGAAGACATAAGGTGTTTACGTACCAATATTGGTCGATAGATTCAGTGAATATGCAAAATATCTTGCAGATGATCTAAAATGTTCACCTTGACTGGATGGATAAATAAGAGCACAGCATTGCTTAAATGGAGAATGACTACAGAATTTGGAGGTGGAGAGGGCTTTAAAGCATGTCACAGAATTTGCATGTAGAAACAGCATATAATCAAGAAATATAATGGGTTGTTATCCTTTTTATGACAGGAATTGAACAGAAATGTAAGGATGTTCTGAAATAAAAACAGAAATGGTGGAAAAAAGCTCAGCAGGTCTAGAAGCATGTGTGCAGAGAAATCAGAATTAATGTTTTAGATCAAGTGTTTTGTGTCCTCAGAACTGATGGTTGCTAGGAAAATCTCAGTTTATTTCCAGAAGATAGGGTGGGGAGAAAGGGTAATGAGTAAATGATAGATGGGAATGGAGCCCAAAGAGACAGCAGAATAGTTGGACAGACAAATGAATGGAAAATGACCTGGCCAGAAGGATAAAGAGCTATTCATGGGAACTGGTATGCATTAACAATAAGCTGTGTGTAATAGCAGAATACATGATAATACATGATAACAAGGTCTGATGTCTGGAGATTGGGGCAAGGACATGGGAGAGCTCAAGCTCTAAAGTTATTGAACTCAATATTGAGTCTGGAGGGCTGCAGGTTCTCAAGTTGAAAATAAGGTACTGTTCTTCCAGCTTGTGCTGAGCTTTGTTAAAGCACTGCAGCAAGACGGAGACAGAGAACGGCCAGGGAATAGGGTGGTGTGTTGATGTGGCAGGCAACTGGAAGCCTTACCATATCTTTTATGCACAAAATATACTGAGACCAGCAATTTCTGTTTTTGTTTGATTTAAAGCATTCACAGTTCTTTTGGCTTTTAATAAGGATGTTCTGCTTCATTTATGCAGAGAATTGGTGAATCCACATTTCATATATTATATGCAATTTTCATCATTATCTGTCAGGAAATGTATAAATTTATTGGAGTGGTTCAGAGGCTGTTTACTAGATTGATCCCTGGAATAGGTGACTGACAGTGAACCCGAGAAGCACGTTCAGGGAAGGACATTTGAAGTAAAAACAAGGAGATAATCTGAGGAAAAAATGTACCAAACTTAGACAAAGGAGGGAACATATGGGATATAGTAATTTATGCTTCTAAACTAAGTATATTCACACCATCCAGAATATTGTGTTCTGAATGTCTATCATTGATTTACAATATCTTTGCTCAAACCATATTTCTCTTCTTGAGTAGTTTCCTCCCACAATCCAAAAATGTGCAGATTAGGTGAATTGACCTTGCTAAATTGCCCATAGCGTTAGGTGAAGGGGTAAAATGTATGGGTCTGGGTGGTATACACTTCCGCAGGTTGGTGTGGACTTGTTGGGCTGAAGGGCCTGTTTCCACACTGTAAGTAATCTAATTTTTCCTTGAGGATGCTTAGTCAGATTAAAGAGTATGTATTGGAAGCCCTGTATCAAGCATGTAGATGATGTGAACTGCCCAATGCAGCTGATTGATCATACCCAGCACCTGAATTCAATGTTCTTTGGTCTGATCTGCACTTGTTATGACTTTTTACATGGGGCAGGTATGGCATGAAACAGAGATCAACACCAAATCAATAATCCCCAAGGGCACCTGGTAACGATGAATAATAATAACTTCTCTCAGGGAGATAGAACATTGTGAACATGAGCTATTGCATTTAAAGTTTAGAAAGGAATCATAACAAATCACTGCTTCTCAAAATTTCCCAGTATGACCCATTTTAATGCCTCAAAATCTGTCCCAACCAAAAATTACAGTTTTTGGGGGGGACAGAGAATTGTTGACTAATGGGGGAAGGGGGAGGCAGGTTGGGTGTTAATAACAGATTATTCATGTATTTTAACCTTGATTATTAATGCAATAACATTCAGTTTATTCATCTTTTAAAACTGGCAATTTTTAAAATCTAACAGGATCCTGATTCTTTATATAATAGGGATGATTATTAATTGTAATAATTTTGTTATTTCACAAATCAGAGGTGATTATTGATGAAATACTTTCCAAATTATTGAAGGAAGAAGCAACTGATTATAAATGAAAGTAACCATATCAATAATTAAATCTTGATTCATCATAAACCCACACGTAGAGTCTTAAAAGCATAGGTAGCAGTCATTTGGCCCATTATGCTGGCACTGTCTCTGAAAATACTGGCAATTTGTCCCACTCCTTACCTTTTCCTTAAATAGTCTATCCCTTAATCTGAGACAAAGTCCCTGGTTCTAATCTGAACATCCTGGGGAGATATCAATCTACATCCATTCTGTCAGAACATTGTAAGTTTCAATGAGATCAAATATTATGATGGAAATACTGCACAAGTCAAATTTCTGAATGAAATCTGACTTAATCTGAAACTCATGTTTCATTTTTGCAATTAAATTAGACATTTGGCTAATTACTGAACATATTCACATGAGGCTGCCAACATTCATTTTAATAACACATTTATTGCATAAAATAAGGCTCTACACAAATGTGACAATTTTGAAAGACCTTAACACATTTAAACAATTTCCCCAGCAAAATACTCAATCTCAGTGAAGTATCACTCCTGTCTTTTTTTCATTTGTTAATGGGATATGGTTGTTGCTGGTTCAGCCAGCATTTATTGCCCAACACTACCTGCTTGGGTGGTACTGGTGGTGAGGTGCCTTCCTGAATGTCTGCCCTCCTTAGGGTCTTCAGTCACCCACATTGCTATTCTATCACTTTAAAACTTGATTCAAAGTTCCACATTATTATGTTAAAACTCACACAACACCAGGTTATAGTCCAACAGGTTTAATTGGAAGCACACTAGCTTCTGGAGCATTGCTCCTTCATCAGGTGGTAGTGGAGGGCTCAATCCTAACACACAGAATTTATAGCAAAAATTTACAGTGTGTTGTAACTGAAATTATACATTGTCAATTTTTCAATCAACAGGAAAATTACAGCTCATGCAGTCACTTGTGGACTTGCTGCTGTATTAGGAAGGATTTCTCAGTAAATTCTTTCCAAATTTAGTGAAGAATGACCTCTCTCCAGTGTGAATTTGCTGGTGTACACTGATTTGAGACAATCATCTGAACCCAGTCCTGCAGAGTGGTCTCTCATTGGTGTGAACACAGTTGACGTAGCATCAATCCCCCAGAACTTTTAAAACACTTGCCTCATTTGTGGACATTTAAAATGTCTCTCATCAGAGTGAACACGTTGATGGCATATCAGATCCCAGGATCTTGTATAACATTTCCCACACACTGTGCATTTGAAAGGTCTCTCCCCAGTGTGAACTCGCTGGTGTGTCAGGAAGTGGATTTTCTGAGTGAAACCCTTCCCCCACACAGAGCAAGTGAACGGTCTCTCTCCGGTATGAGTGCGCTGGTGTGCAGTGAGACGAGATGACCACTTGAACCCAATCCCACACTGTGAGCACGTGAACGGTCTGTTGTCAGTGTGAACACGTTCATGTAACTTCAGTTCTCCAGAGCTTTATAACATTTCACCAGTCGGGACATTTGAAAGGTCTCACCTGAGTGTGAATTCGTTGGTGTGCCTTGATTCATGAAATCCCTTCCCACACTGAGTGCAGGTGAATGGCCTCTCCCCAGAGTGAACTCGTTGGTGTGTCAAAAGGGTGGAAAACCGAAAGAATATTTGTCCACAATCAGAGCAGATGAATGACCTTTCCCCAGTGTGAAGACACTGGTGTAGATTGAGTTGAGATGATCTCTTGAAGCACTTTCCACACTCTGAACATTTAAAGGGTCTCTCCTCAGTGTGAGCACGTTAATGGGATTGCAGATAGTGAGAACTTTTAAAACATTTCCTGCAGTTTGGGCATTTAAAAGGTCTCTCCTCACTGTGAACCTGCTGGTGTACCTTGAGGTGATATGACTGAATGAATCCACTTCCACATTCAGAGCAGATGAATGGCCTCTCCCCAGTGTGAACTTGTTGGTGAACAGTGAGTTGGGATGACCACCTGAAACCACCCATAGTTGGAGCATGTGAACTGTCTCTCCTCAGTGTGAATACACTGATGGGACATCAGCTCACTCGAACTTTTAAAGCACTTCCCACAGTCTAGACATTTAAAAGGTCTCTCCTTAGTGTGAATTCGCTGGTGTGTCAGCAAGGTGGATAATTGAGTGAATCCTCTTCCACACAGGGAGCAGATGAATAGCCTCTCCCCTGTGTGAATACGTTGATGAATTTTCAATGCAGAGTGATGGCTGAATCCCTTTTCACAATCCTCACATTTCCATGGTTTCTCCACAATGTGACTGCATTTGTGGTTCTTGAGGCCAATTGATTGGCTGAAGCCCTTTTTGCATGCAGAACACAAGTATTTGTTCTCCCCATTGTGAATGGTGCTTACTTCTTTTATGTTTAAAATGTGTTGATATTCTGGTTGTGATAAACTGGGTGACTCTATTAGATCATGGTGTGATGTTTGCTTTCAGTTTGCAGCCTTCAAATCCACCACTTCTCATACCCTGTGGATTGATTTGAAACAGAAAGCAGGAGTAAGAGAGAAGGCACAAAAACATAAAAGCAGGTTGTAAAAGCATGCTGAGTGAATTTGGGGCAATTTGCTGGACAGGCATTTGGGAACAGTTACCATGAAAGCTTCTCAAATGTCATAGAAACTCATAATTAATATCGATCAGAGAAGAAACCCGCTACCTGGTGTGGGCCCACACAATTAGGTGAAGGGGTAAATGTAGGGGAATGGGTCTGGGTGGGTTACGCTTCGGCGGGTCGGTGTGGACTTGTTGGGCCGAAAGGCCTGTTTCCACACTGTAATCTAATCAAAAAAAAGACCGGCATGGAGCAGAGTGAGAGAGACATGGGGAGGATGTAGGAGAGTCAGGAGGCAAAGGAGAGGGATTTTATATATCTACAATTTGCCCTGAAGTGTGTTAGGATGGTCCAAATCCTCAATCTCCACCAGCTCAAAGGATCAGGGGAGCAGATCTATGTGAAAATCTTCACCACCAAATTACCTTCCAAGACACACGATCCTGGCATTTTTGACATCCACTGCTGGAGGAACAGAGACGTTTTTTGACTGAACATTAGGAAGATGAAAGTCAATGCCTTCCATCCCTGTTACAAAGTCCATTCCCAGTCACTGACTGAATCTCTTTCTCTGGCAACTGCGTAATCCTCAAATAGACTGCTCAGAAGCTTGCTGCCATATTTCACCCCAACCTGAGATTCCAACCATATGCCCACTTCATCAGTAAAACCAGGAGAAAGTGAAGACGGAAAATGCTAGAGATCAGAGTCAAAGAGTGTGGTGCTGGGAAAACAGAGCCAGTCAGGCAGTATCTGAGCAGCAGGAGAGTCTATGTTTCGAGTATAAGCTCTTCCTCAGGAAGGAGCCATCCTTAGTGAGATCAAAACACTCCTGATGAACAGTTTATGCTTGAAATGTCGATTCTCCTTGGCTTTTCCAGCACCCCACTTTTTGACTCAAAGATTTCCATCTTAGTAACATCAACTGAATCCACCTCAGTCGCAGCTCATCTGCTTCTGAAACTCTCATCCACTCCATTATTATCTGTACACTTAACAATCCTGACCCCTCTCCACAATGAACCCTTTTGGTAAGTGAGATCACTGACCCTTGTTACCTGTCTCCTCACTCACACCAACTCTTGCTGAGCCATCCTCAGTGGCATGAAAACATTGTCCCACAGGAGGGCCACGCATGCCCTCTGCTGCACCGTGACCTTATCAAGATGACATCTGCCCACAGGAAGGCCGCGCATGAGCTCTGCTACACCGTGACTTTATCAAGGTGGCATCCTCCCACAGGAGGGCTGCACATGCCCTTTGCTACACCTTAGCCCTATAAAGATGGCGTCCTCCCATAGGAAGGTCAAGCACGTGCTGTCACCCAATGCGGATGGCGCCCCCAAAGTCTGTGCACACCTGTTCCCTCAACGAAATGTTGGAGCAAATTGCTGCAGAGAAAGTTTTGGAGATAACAGCGAGTCAGACATCATCAATGGAGGGAGAACAAGCTAATGTTTGAGTCTAGCTGACTCTTCATCAGAACTGAAGTCAAGTGTGGAGGGGACACATTTATGCCATAGTTTGCGGGGTTATGTGGGTGTAGGGTGCTGGTGGACAAAAGATGTTGATAGTTCAGATTAAGGGATTGGAATGTGAAGATTGCAGAACAATGATGTGTCTACCTCTCAGATTTCAAAGGATTGACAGTCCACCAGGACTGGTGGGGTGGGGGTGGCGGCGGGTAGGAGGAGGTAAGGAGGGGAGACAGGACATGATAACAGAATATAACAAGCTAAAAGAAGTGGAGCTGAGTGGGAGTGAGCCAGAGAGCAATCTGGAAAGGTAAAGGATATAAAAATGTACCTCAGGGATTTGCAGAAGAGCAGCCTGGGAAGGTAAGAGTTTCTGATTCTGAGTGTTTCAACTGAGGGGGAGCTGAAAAGTGACATCACAGGAAAGATGTGATTTGATTGGCTAATCAGGGAATCTGCTAAATTCAAGTCTGGGCTAAAAGTGAGTCTGGGCTAAATTATTGGTGATAACTTGCGTTCAGATTAAGATAATAAGCGGATATATAAATATAGTTAAAAATAAAATAAAAATTAAAAACTAATTAAATAAAATAAGGATGGAGGTGTTGTTCCTGCATGATGTAGGAGCTGGTCGACCCCATTGTGGTTCCGACTGACCACATCTGTAGTAAATGTTGGTTGCTCAAGGAACTCCAGCTCAGAGTTGATGAACTGGACTCTGAGCTTTGGATATTGCGACACATCATGGAGGGGGAAGAGTTATCTGGATGCTGTGTTTCAGGCAATGGTCACACCCCTTAGACCAACTAACTTGAATTTGGTCAGTGGTCTGGGACAGAATGATGTGACTGTCAGTGAGGCAGGTAGATATCCAGGAGGTAGAGTTGCAGGAGCCTCAGCCCCTGTCCCTGTCCATCAGGTTTAAGAGTCTTGTTCCCTGTATGGAAAGGAAGGGGGACTACAGGAAGGATAGCTGACTGACCGCAGCACCATGGTGCAGGGAGCCATTTAAATGGGGGGAGAGAAGAGAAATGTGGTTGTAATTAGGATAGTTTTGTTAGGGGCATACACCACGTTCTTTGCGACCAAGACTGGGATCCTGAATGTTGTGTTGCCTACGTGGTGCTCGGGTTCAGGATATCTCATCTGGACTGCAGATGAACTTGGAGTGGGATGGTAAAGATCCAGTTGTCATGGTCCATTTAGGTTGTATGGGAAATTAGCTCTGAAAATGTGTTGCTGGAAAAGAGTAGCAGGTCAGGCAGCATCCAAGGAACAGGAAATTCGATGTTTCAGCATAAGCCCTTCATCCTGATGAAGGGCTTATGCCCGAAACGTCGAATTTCCTGTTCCTTGGATGCTGCCTGACCTGCTGCTCTTTTCCAGCAACACATTTTCAGCTCTGATCTCCAGCATCTGCAGACCTCACTTTTTCCTCCTGTATGGGAAATTAGAAAACTCAAATTAATGGAGGAGGTAAGCAATGTGGTGGATGGTTACCAGACAATAAAGGTGAGGGACAGAGCAGGTAAATGTCAAAGAGTAGGAAAATTTACCAGTAGATCAAATTTATAAGTTTTGTGTTTAAATGTTCAAAGCATTTGAAACAACATGAATGCATTAATGGCGCAAACAGAAACAAAAGTGTATGATTTGATAATGATTACTAAGACATGGTTACAAAGAGACCAGGGCATAGAATTGAAAATCCAAGGGTACTCAGCATTGAGGGAAGATCATCTGATATGAAAATTAGGTGGTGTGGTTTTGGTTACCAAAGGAAGGAGTCAATGTTGTATTAAGAAATGATGTAAGCACAGGAAATCAAGAGTCATTCTGGGTACAAATAAGAAATAACAAAGGGAATTAATACTTGGTACGAGTAATCTGTAGGTCCGGAACCAGTAGTTCTTCAGTAGGGCACAGTATAAACTAAGAAATATTAGAGGCTTGCAAGAAAGGTACGACAATAATTATGAAAATAACATGCCCATAGATTGCAAGAATCAAATTGGCGAGAATAACCTGGAGGCAGAGTTCATTTAAAATGTTAGATATTGTTTGTTGGAGAAGTATGTCGTGGAACCATCCAGGAAGCAGGCTAGTCTGGACTTGGTATTGTGGAATTCGGAGAGATTAATTGATGACATCACAGTTAAGGATCTTCTAGGGTGAAGTGATCATTGTTTGATAGGATTCAAAATTCAGTTTGTGGGTGAGAAGTTGGAATCCCACACTAGTATTCTGGAATTAAACAAAGAAAATTACATAGGAATGAAGACACATTTAGCCTGATTAGATTGGGCAGGAAAGCTAAATGGTAAGACAGCGGACGTGCAGTGGCAGATGTTTAAGAAGCTACTCAATTCCACACAACTAAAATATATCCCAGTGAGGAGGGAAGTTGGTAAGGGGCGGGGTGGGGCTGTCAAAAACCATCTATGGCTAAATAAGGTGGTCAAGGACAACATAAAATCAAAAACTAAGGTATACAATATTGCAAAGGCCAGATGCAAGCTGAAACTTTCAAATATAAACAAAGGGAGACTAAAAAATTAATTTAAAGGGCTACGGTAAATTACAAAACTAAACTTGCACAAAATATCAAAAAGGACAGCAAAAGCTTCCATAGGTATATAAAAGGGAAGAGAGTCACAAAGGTGAATGTTGGTTCCTTGGAAGATGAAACTGGAACGTTAGTGGTTGCGAACATTAAAATGGCAGAGATGCGAAATCAATACTTTGCCTCAGTTTTCACGGTGAAGGATAATAGTACCACTCCTATTGGAACGGGCAAGTCAGAGGCAATAGGAAGGGTACAACTTAGAACAATTGATAGGGAAAAGGTATAGAGCAAACTACTACGCTTGAGGGCAGATAAGACCCCTGGCCTGATGGCCTACATCCGACATAGTGGACCCATTGGTTACAATATTCAAAAATTCCCTGGAAAGCGGAAAAGTTCCAATGGTTTGGAGATCCGTCAAAGTAACACCTTTATTCAAAAAGGGAGGGAGGCAATATGTGAGAAATTATAGACCAGTTAGTTTAACATCTGTTGTTGGGAAAGTGTTGGAATCAATTATCAAGGAAGCAATATCAGGATATTTGGCAAGTCGAAACACGATCTATCAAAGACAGCATGATTTTATGAAGGACAAATCATGTTTGACTAATTTGCTACAGTGCTTTGAAGATGTAACAAGCAAAGTAGATAATGGAGATCCTGTGGATGTGCTGCAATATATCTGGACTTCTGGAAGGGAGTTGATAAGGTGTGGCACAAAAGTTTAATTCGCAAGGTTGGATCATATGGGATTGGGGTAATTTATTAGTTTGGATGGGTGAACTCCTAATGGACAGAAGACAGAGTGTCAGGGTATTTTTTTTCTGCATGGTAACTAGTAACTAGTGGAGTGCCATAGGGTTCAATTCTTGGGTCCCAGCATTTTACAATCTATATTAATGACTTGGATACAGGGACAGAAGGCTCTATAGCCAAATCTACAGATAACACAAAAATAGGTGGGATGGTAAATTGAAATGAGGAAATAAGAACCTTACAAATGGATATGGATAGGTTAAGAGAGTGGGCCAAAATGTGGCAGATGGAGTTTGACGGGGATATATGTGAGGTCATGCATTTTAGTCAGAAAAACTAGAAGGCATTATCTAAATGGGGAGAGACTTTGAGGTGCTGCGATACAGTGGAATCTGGGTGTTCGCGTTCGTGAGTCACAGAAAACTAGCATGCAGACAATAAAGAAAGTGAATTAAATGTTGACTGACAAATCTAAAGGAACACTATATAAAGGTCAGGAAGTATTGTTGCAACTAAACAACACCCGGAGAATTGTGCACAGTTTTGGTCCCTTTATTTGAGGAAAGATACAGTGGCATTGGAAGTTCATTAGATTGAACCCAGAGATGAGGGGTTTGTCATATGAAGAGAGATTGTACAGTTTAGTTCTATACTCTCTGGAATTTAGAAGAATGAAGAAAGATCAAATTGAGGTGTTCATGATGATTAACGGCGTGGATAAAACAGACGTGGTGTGGATAAAACAGACGTGGAGTGGATGCTTCCTCTTGTGGGGCATTCTAGGACAAGAAGCCATAATCTTAGGATAAGGAGTAACAAATTTACAATAGAGTTGAGGAGAAATTACTTCTCCCAAAGGGTTGTGAATCTGTGTAACTGGCTACCCCAAAGTGCAGTGGATGCTGGGACAGTGAGTAAATTTAAGGAGCCATTAGACAGATTTTTAATCTGCAACGGGTTGAAGATTTATGGGGAGAAGGCAAGAAAATGGGGGTGAGGAGATATCAACCATGATTGAGTGGCAGAAAAGCTCGATGGATGGAATGGTCTAATTCTGCTCCTTTATCTCATGAACTTATAAAAGAAAAGGAAGATATGGGAGTTGGTTGATAATTTGAAGGTGTTGGGCTCAGTATTTCATCCAGGAGTCCGTAAAGTGTCAAGTCTGAAGACCAGATGTTGTTCTTCCAGCTTGTGCTGAGTCATAGGAACACTGCAGCATGTCAAGGATAGACATGTAGGCATGAGATAAAGGTGCTCTGTTAAAATGACTGGCAACGGGAAGGTCACAGTCATGCTTGCATGCAGACCGAAGATGTTCTGCAAAGCGATCACCGAGTCTGTGTTTGGTTCGTCCAATGTTGATTAGGCCATATTGGGTGCAGTGAATACAATACACAAGATTGGAGGAGATACAGGTGAAATGCTGCTTCATGTGGAAAGACTAATCAGGCTCTTAGATGGTGAGCAGGGAGATGGTGAAGGGGCAGATGTTGCAGTTTCTGCAGATACGTGGGAAGCTGCCATGGGGATGGCAGGTGGTGTTACTCATCTTTAAATATACGAACGTGTCCTAGAGGGAACAATCCCTATCGAGTGCAGACTGGGGAGTGAGGGGAAGATGTGTTTGGTTGTGACATTCTGCTAGAGTTGTCTGAAGTGGCAGAGAATGATCCTTTGAATGTGAAGACTAGTGGATGAAAGTAAGGAAAGGGTACCCAATCTTCAAGTGATGAGAAGGAGCGAGGATGGAAGCACAGGTGGTAGGTTGGATACGGTTGAGGGCCAGTCAACAACAGTGGGTGGGAAACCACGGTTATGCAAGAAGCAAGGCCATGGTGAAAGTGAGGACTGTAGATGCTGGAGATTAGAGTCTATAGTGTGGTGCTGGAAAAGCACAGCGGGTCAGGCAGCATCCGAGGAGCAGGAAAGTCGATGTTTCGGCAAAAGCCCCATCAGGAATGAGGCTGGGAGACTTGGGGGTGGAGAGATAAATGGGAGGGGTGGGGTTGGGGGGGGTGAAGGTAGCTGAGAGTATGATTGGTGGATGGAGGTGGGGGCAATGGCGATAGGTCGGAGAGGAGGGTGGAGCAGATAGGTGGGAAGGAGATGGACAGGTAGGACAGGTCACAAGGGCAGTGCTGAACTAGAAGGTTGGAACTGGGGAGGGGAGGAGAGGGGAAGGAAAGGAAAATGAGGAAACAGGTGAAATCCACTTGATGCCATGGGGTTGGAGGGTCCTGAGGCAGAAGATGAGGCATTCTTCCTCCAGGCATTGGGTAGTAAGGGAGTGGTGATGGAGGAGTCCCAGGACCTGCATATCTTCAGCGGAGTGGGAGGGGGTATTGAAGTGTTTGGCCATCGGGTGGTGGGGTTGGTTGGTGCAGGTGTCCCAGAGATGTTCTCTGAAGTGCTCTGTGAATTGGTGTCCTGTCTCCCCAGTGTAGGGGAAATTGCATTCGGAGCAAATGATGTTTGTGGAAGTGCAGGTGAAAGTTTGATGCCTGTGGAAGGGTCCTTTGGGGCCTTAGATGGAGGAGAGGGGGGAGGTATGGGCACAGGTTTTGCAATTCCTGCAGTGACAGGGGATGGTGCCAGGAGGGAAGGGTGGGTTGTTGGGGGGGGGGGGGCGTGGACCTGACAAGGTAGTTGCTGATGGAATGGTCTTTATGGAAAGCGGATAGAGGTGGAGAGAGAAATTTATCTCTGGTGGTGGGATCCATTTGTAGGTGGCAGAAGCCATGTCAGCAGCACTACTTTGGAAGGTGGCATCATCTGAACAGATGCAATGTAGGTGATGGAACTGGGAGAATGGGATAGAATCCTGACAGGACATGGGGTGTGATGAGCTTCAGTGAAGGTAGTTCTGGGAATCACTGGCTTTGTAGTGCTTGATAGTGGACAGTTTGTTCGCCAAAATGGATACAGAGAGGTCAAGAAAAGGAAGGGAATTGTCAGAAATAGATGACATGAAAATTAGAGAGGAGTAGAAATTGGAGGCAAAACTAATGAATTTTTCAAAAGTCCTTAGCATGAGCATGATGTGGCACTAAAGTAGTCATCAATGGATCAAATAATCAGTTCTGGGAGGGGGCCAATGCAAGACTGGTACAAGGATCATTCGACATACCCCAGAAAGAGACATGCATAACTCAGACCCAAGTGGTGCGCATAGCCACTTCTTTGCCTTGACAGAAGTGAGGTGAATTAAAGGAGAAATTGTTCAGCAAGAAAGCGAGTTCAGCCAGGCAAAGGAGAGTGGTGGCAGAAGGGGATTGTTCAGTCTCTGGTTGACGAAGAAACCGAGAGCTTTCAGACCATCCTGGTGGTGAGTGGAAGTATACAGGTAGAGAGATTCGACATCCATGGTGGCAGTCAGGCCAGGGAACTGGAAATTGTCAATATGGTGAGAGGCATCAGAGGACTCACAAGTGTTGGTGTGCAGGGTCTGGACAAATGGATAGAGGATGGAGTCAAGGCAGGAGGAAATGAGCTGAGTGGCCAGGAACAGAGCAATACAATGGGCTTCTGGACTTAATGTACAGTTCAACACCTTCAAATTGGCAACCAACTGCCATTTCTTCCTACTTTTAACTTTACTTGTTACATTCTGTTCTCATGTCTTCTCTCCCATCCACCTCACTCCATTCGGACTGTTTGTCCTTATCAGTCTAGCAGTTAGACACACCATTGTTCTACCATTCTCACATTCTGCTCACTTAACTGAACGATCAACATCTTTTGCCCACCAGCACCCTTCACCTACACGCCCACCCCGAAACTAAACCATAAATGCTGTTCTCTCCACACTTCACTTCCGTTCTTATGAAGAATTATCTAGATTGAAAACCTTACCTTACCCTCTCCCCATGGACCACTGTCTGACTCACGGTTAGCTTCAGCATTTGTTGTTTTCAGTTCCTCAACAAGATGGTGGCCTGAACCTGAACCTCTCCACTGGACAAAGACCTGGATCTTTTAACGCGGAGCCAGGACAGTCTTACTGGGGGTTTGCGACCTCCAAGAGGGATTCATGAAGTACTAACGCTCTTCCCATTCACGCAGACTGCCATACACCAGCTCCACTCCTCCCCCTTCCTGTCGCTGACAGCAGCCGCTGGACAAAGAATCGCACAGCCCGCCTCAAAATGATATTATGCTTGCGCCAGGTACAATCCAAACCGCGCTTGCATCGAGCATGGTAACTGTATAAGGAATGGTCACACCCGCTAGGAATGTTGGGATGGAAGATCGCCATTAACCATCATTCTGGGGATTTAAAACTCAGTTTCTTACTTGACTTCTATAAATTAGTTAGGAAATAGGTAAGTAATCTGGATTTGAATCTCACCTACTTCTTAATATCTCCTATCAATTTAATATGAGATTTAATGTTCTATATCAAGTGAGAATGATCAAATCTTATTAAAAAATTCACTTCTCATGTTTCTGACCGATCCTATAGATTTCATTCACAATCAATCCTTCAACCCGGCACTCATTCACTCTGAGTGGTCGGAGGACAGTCCCGCTGCGCCTTCTTTTTAGATTTGCAGCGTTTGGTGGAGGTGCCACTCAGCAGCTGTACTCAAGGACAATATTAAGGGAAGAACGAGACAACCGTACCTCATAAGGGAAATTGGGGGTATAGATGCTCTTGGGGTGCGGTGGTACTATCCCTACTCCTGGAACGACAGACCTCGTTTCAATTTCCACCTGCTGCAGGGGCATATAATAACATTTCTGAGCTGATTGATTAGGAATGTCAGGGACAGAATAAAATAAAAGGAGAAAAGCATGCAATGTGGTGCAAGGGTTTGTAGAACTGCTGCAGAAGGTTTTGGACACCAACACATTGGACGTATTTAAGACAAAGATAGATAGGTTCTTGATTAGTAAAGGGATCATAGGTTACAGGGGAAAGGACGAGAATGGAGTTGAGAGACAATCAGCCATGATTGAATGGTGGAGAAGATTTGATGGGCTGATGGTCTAATTCTGTTTCTATATGTTATGGTCTTATCATCGGAACAGGAGACAGTGAGGACTGCAGATGCTGGAGATCAGAGCTGAAACTGTGTTGCTGGGAAAGTGCAGCAGGTCAGGCAGCATCCAAAGAGCAGGAGAATCGACGTTTCGGGCATGAGCCCTTCTTCAGGAAAGGAGAATCGACATTTCGGGCATGAACCCTTCTTCAGGAAGGGCTCATGCCTGAAACGTCGATTCTCCTGCTCTTTGGATGCTGCCTGACCTGCTACGCTTTTCCAGCAACACATTTTCAGTTATGATCGGAACAATCAACAAAACCCCCACAGTTTGAATTGAAAAAAACCAACAATGGGCAAAGGCATTGCAGCAAAGTAGTAAATTAATGGTCACTGGTTCAGGTCAAACTCTTCAGAATGAATACGTCTCAGCACCAATACAAACTCTCCCTGAACGTTCCTTCAGTGGGTAGCACTGCTCAGTGGGTAGCACACCGTGCCAGGGATCTGAGTTCAATTCCAGTCTGGGCCAGCTGTCTGTGTGAAGTTTGCATATTCTCACCGTGTCTCCAAGTGCTCTGGTTTCCTCTCACAGTCTGAAGATGTGCAGGTTAGGTGGATTGGCTGTGCTAAATTGCCCACAGTGTCAGATGGATGTGCAGGTTAGTTGGGCTAGCCATGGCAAATGCAGGAATAGGGAAGAGGGGGTGAGTCTGTGTGGGATGCTCTTCAGAGTCAGTGTGGACATGTTGGGCCAAATACCCTGTTTCTGTATGGGAGGGATTTTATGAAAAAGAAAATTCATCCACCAATTGCTCCGAGCCTGGATTGAAAATATGCATTGTCCTATTCTGTGGTCTACACATTTCTTAGTAAGGGTATGGAATGTCCTGCCTGCAACAGTAGTAGACATGCCAACTTTAATGACATTTTAATAGTCATTGGATAAATATATGGATGATAATGGAAATGTGTAGGTTAGATGGGATTCAGGTTGATTTCACAGGTTGGCACAATATCGTGGGCCAAAGGTCGATACTGCGCTGTATGTTCTTCAGGCAGGAGCAGACTTTGCAGGGGAACTGGTTTGTGAAGCAACTATCAGCTTTGTTGAAATGAAGTTAATTGAAAATTATCTGCTTTCAGGCAAATTATAGTGATACATGCAGACAACAATTTACACATGAACACGGGTTATACAGCTTATATCAATAATTGGACAGTAGAGCACAAAAAATGATTTATTGTAGCATTTTCAGCCTGTCTTCAAACTCTTTTTTTTCTTGAGTCTTCATCTTCTGATTCTGGTTGTTCTCCATTAAACAGACATTTCTTGAGGATCTAGTTTATCCTTGTTCTAATCTGCTTAACTTCCTCCTGTGCCCAATTGCAGTTCATATGAACAACTTTCATCTCAATTAAACACGTGATGTTCTGCACATTTATCATTCTTGTGTTTTTCTCTTACCTCAGTGCTGCTACATCTGTTGTTATTTATTTCATCAACATTTGTGAATTCACTGACAAAATAGCTTCAAGAACTTTATTTAGCTTTAAAGTGTACAAAACTATTTCACATTCCTGATCTCTAGTATCTGCAGTCCTCACTTTCTGCAAAACTATTTTAAATGCAATTTAAAATCTCAAGAATTCTAACGTGGCTTCTTTTCAAACTTCTTCTTTCTACATCTTGTTTATCTACTGTACTGCAATGCAAGATTCTAATGGCAATCGATATCAGCCTATAATAATAAAATTCACTATTGAAACCTACCGTGCTGCAGATTTCATAAAATTGCAGCATGAAATCAGTGAAAGGGTGAGCTGGCCTTCAGGACGAGAGAATGGATGAGGGTAGAGGTGGTTCCAACCAGACATTTCAGATGTCCATTTCAAGAGAAAACTGAACATTTCAACAACTCACCACCTCCACACAAACCCCTCCCCACTCTGCCTCTCACAATATGTGCATGCACACTTAATTAATTACAATTTGTAGTCCAAATGCTTCCTGTTACTTCTTATTGGTGCTTCCTGTAGGTTTCAACAAAGGAAACAGTCTTCTCAAATTGTTGCTCTCACTTTTCAGATGCTTTTGCCCTTCAAAGTTTCAGAGCCCCAGAAAGTCCTGGTAAAGGCTGTTTCACTGCTACTTGTGCAGGGCCAGGCAGAGCTATTGTGGTAAAAACAATGACTGCAGATGCTAGAAACCAGATTCTGGATTTGTGGGACAAGGTGGTTGTGATAGGAGATAGAGCTGGTGTGACAGGTACTCCCTTAGTTTGGTGGTTGAAACAGTGAGAGAGGGGAGAGTGTTGTGTGGAATTCTCTGCCCCCTCTCCTGTACCAGAATCCCATTATTGCCCCGACTCTGTGTCACACTAGTTTGCTGGTGATCAGAGACATTTTGGAAGCCCCCAGATACAAGATCTGTCACAGTCATCCTGTTTAAGGCAGCAGAATCTTCTATACCGCTGTGGCCATGGATTGCCATGCCATGCTTCAAACTCCATAAGACAATCATACTCTTTATGATGTAGAGGTATGCTTTTGGACTGGAATGGGCAAAATTAAAAATCATACTGCACCAGGTTATAGTCCAACGGGTTTATGATTAGATTAGATTTCCTACAGTGGAGAAACAGGCTTTTCAGCCCAAACTGACTCTCCAAAGAGTAACCCATCCCCCTCTGACTAATGCACCTAACACGATGGGAAATTCACCATTTAGACTGTAGAAGGAAACTGGAGCACCCAGAGCAAACCTGGGAGAATGTGCAAACTCCACAGAGACAGTTGCCCAAGGCTGGAATCAAACGTGGCATCGTGGTGCTGTGAGGCAGCAGTGCTACCCACTGAGCCATCATGCCACCCCTTATCTAGATAAACTGCCTTTCAGAGCACTGTTCCCTCATCAAATAGCTAGTGAGGCAAGATCATAAGACACAGAATTTATGGTAAAAGTTCAAAATGTGTTGAACAAACCTAGTTTGCCATAAAGTCTTTAATCACTTAGAAAGAGGTTGCAGATTTCGATTCATAATATGTAAACCCTTTAAAATTACATTCCTGAGATAAATTAAGGCTTTTTTAAAAAAAAAGTGACGTCTTGCTCAGACAATTCATTAAAGGTGTGACGTTAGAGTCTGTCTCTATCCCAACCTTGAGTCAGATTGGTTCTATTTCCAAAGTAGGAATTGATCAAATGTCACGTGGACTGACCTCCCACCGATTGTATGCTTTTGGAACACCATAGAATGTAACTGCAAACAAAAATCTGCAAATGGAAATCCACTCCATGGATGTGTGTGTGTGTGTGTGTGTGTGTGTGTATCAGTTGAGAATGTCAGTTGGAGAAAATGCTTCAAGGGTTGAAGGAAATTACAGAGGTACCACAGGCCGGATAAGATTTTACAGTTAGGGATGGGTGTCGAAGAGGCAAGCGGGCAGAGAGGGGCGTGCAGAGAGCAGCATTTTACAGAGAAAACTGGAGGAAGTAAAAGATATATGGCGGAATTTAGTGACTGAAGACGTTTACAAGCGTACGAATGCTTGCATTTTCTGGAAGTTACATAGACAGGAAGGCTGTGGGTTCTGGCAGCTTTTCCAGGCCAGAGACAGTAACATACATAGGGAGTAGAGAGGGTTGAAGGAGAGAATTAACTTTACATAGACTGGAGCGAAAGAGCTGGAGAAGGGTATGGATATAAGTAGATGGATGGAGAGACTGGATGAGTTATTATTGAAAGTGAGGCTTGTATGAACTGGAGAGTCACAAGAATTGGAGCGGGTGCTGCGTGTCAGGAATTCTGAATGTACTTGAGGGGATCACTCAACTAGGGAAGGTTAACAGGGGACTGTTTTGAGGCGCTGAGCTGCGGTGAAGGGTCAGCAGTGATAAAGGCGTCGTTGAACTCGCCTGATTCTAGATCATGGGGTATAAATTATCAGAGGTTTCTTGCTGAATTTGTTCAGGTTCTGGACCCAAAGAGACCATGACTCAAAGTACGAATGCATATTTCACTGAAGTGGCTCATGAAATAGCGCAGTGACTGGGAATAAAACGATAGAAAGTTCCAGCAGAGAAAAAGGCGACCACCCTGAAACAGGTCCTTGAGGCCAAATGTGTTTCCTTTGCCTATGAATAGCACTGCTTCACAAAGTGGGAAGTATTGAAGTGAATCAGTGAAGGTGATTACCCTTGCAGGTTGTTCACTTGTGAGTGTTCTCATTGTTATTCATGCCCGTGTAAACATCTGAACTCTGCAGCATTGGGGCGTTAGATATGCTCAGGGCCAGGGGCATAATGAGTCATATATCCGATTATAGACTGGAGATTATAGACTTGGCTCTTGTTTGGCTTGAGTGCAGTTACCAGCTTCTTTACAGCAGCAAACTCATTTTTCACTTTGTCCTCCATCGGGGATAATGCTTCAGTTCTTGACCAACAGGAATCTTTCACTGTCTCACATAATTGAATATCACTGAGAATATCACTGTCAATCTCACAGCGCTGTCAGAGGAGCGGAAGCTGAACGATGTCCACACACTGCTCATGGGCATATTTCCATTTCCCAAACCCACTCACTCAATCACTACGGCTCCTGGGAATAGGAAACAAACACATCACAAAACCCAATCTCAGATTTATGAATCATTAGAAACTCTTTGAAAGCGGAATCAGAGGAGAGTAAAGGGTGAGCTGCCTGACTGAGCAGAGGCAGGCTAGATACATTCCGCTTCTTTAAAAGAGAACTGTAATGTTGTCAGAGATATTCATTGATCCGAGACATTGAACGGATTCCCGTCTGAGCCATTCTGCTTTTACTGTTGTCACAGTCAGGGACAGCAAACCTTGCTTCCCTGACTGAGAATCCAAACCCGGGCTGTGGTGATGAAAATGCCGAATCCTAACCACTAGACCATCCGGGATAAAAACAAGAATGCTTGCATCGCTTCTTAATGACACAGCCTTTGGCTTTTTAATTAATCGCTGGAGATAAGTTGCTCCTTCAAAATTATCGAGTCATTCAGTTTTTATAAACGGAGAGAGGTTCACCATCCCAGTTTCCAGCACATGCCTGTAGTTTTGTGTTGTTTGACGTTCCAAATATTCATTAAGATCTCACACAACACAATACATGGGATTGAAGAATGAGTTGGGAAACTAATATCAGAAGTTGTTGGAATAGCTCAACAGGTTTGACAGCCTCTATGAAGAGAAGTCGGGGTTAATGTCTTGCTCCAGTGAGCCTTCCTGTTTTTGTTTGAGATTGAAAAATTGTGTTTATGCCCCCTCTAGCGGAGCTGAACCGCATTTTTCACTCACTCAGGGAAACACGTTCCCCAAGAGTGACAAACGCCTCAGGAAAGGCCAACTCCAGGATGTTGGATTTGCATTCATTTGGCTTATTGTGCCCTATTTCAGACTTCAACACTGGAGTCCGGTTACAGAAAAGTGCCTAGTTGATATAGCAGGTGGATAGACATCTGCACAGGCCTAGTGAGACGCGAATTCATGACAACAGCTACATAAGACGAGTGTTCTAACCAGCAAGTTACAGAGCCGTCAGAGGACCTACTGAGAGAAGAGTCCATATGCACTAGAAACAGCAATGTAATCGACGATTGGATAGCCTATATACTATACTGCAAGACGCAACAATAGGAGACAGAGTTGAGCGGATCATGGGCAGAAGGTTATGAGAATGTATTGCCAAATCAGGCAATGTTCTGTGTGAGATAAATGAAAATCTTCTTGTGTAGTCTAGTCATGAAGATTCATATTTTCACTGCCATTGGTTATTAATGGATACCATTTACAGTTATAAATTTGAAATACTGTGATCTATAGAAGCAGAATGATGCCATTGACCAGTCAGAATCGCTTCCCTGCATGTTACAGTTCAGGCGCAATGTGCAGTCGACTTAAATCAAGAACAGAGTGGATGGCAGGGAAAAGGAAGGACAATGGTGACTGTGGGCCCAGTGCAGCCAGACACAATGTGAATGCTGAAGCCCTGTTTTTCTGTTTACTCTGGTATACTGATCACTCCGGTTAAATCACACGCAATAATTCTCCTTTCAGTGTTGTCCTTTGCACATCTCACTTCGGTTGATTGCCCAGAGGAGATCCGTGCGTTTTTAACTTGGAAAACATTACTAAGGTCAGTTTTGCAGCATAATATTATAACCATACGTTTTAGAAGCATAAAGAGACCACTTAGCCCATATAACCTGCTCAGCCATTCAACGAGCCTCCATCTGACCTGATAATCCTGAACTGCACATTATTGCCTTTCTCCATAAACCATCATACATTTATTGATTAAAAACCTGTTGATCTCAGCCTTGAATGTTCTTAATGACCCAGACCCTACAACCCATGTTATAAACAATTCCGCCAGAATGTGAGAATGGCAGAAAAAAAAGATGTGTCTAATTGACAAACCGGAAAGAACAGACAATTTCATTTGGATGGCGGCAGGGAAGAGAGAGTTGGTGATAGATACTGTAACAGGTAAAGCTAAAAGAAAGGGAAGGAATGGGAGTAGGTTCAAAATCACAACATTGTTCTTCAATTCTCACATTATGATCACTTAATCTGAACTAATAACTTATTTTCTCCCCAAGCACTCCATCCCCTTGTCCCGCTACTCCCTCAATGAATGGCTGAGCAGGTTACATGGGCTGATCCCTCCACACTTCACATCAGCTCTCATGAAAAGTCGCCTCGACTGAAAATATTAGCTTGCTTTTGCTCCATGGATGATACACGACCCGCGATGATCGCCAGCAAGTGTATGTTTTTTCAGTGCAGATTCCAGTATCTGCAATAATTTGCTCCAAAATTCTTTCTCATTGTTGTTTTAAACGTTTGACCCACATTTTGATATTAGGCATTCTGGTACTAGACTGTCCTAGAAGGGAACTGACCCTTCTGCATTGCAAAGAGTTAAATACTCAAAAAAACTATATGTCTCAATCAGGAGTAATGTTCTTTTTGTAGAACTCTGTCTGAGCAAGAGAAGAGAATGGATTTGAGCGCTTCCTCCCATTTGCTTTCATCTCTGACGTGAAAATTGTGCTGATTTTAGCAGAGCTGCTCCCTTTGCTGTTTTTAATATCAGGAAGTCATGTTCATCTTTGGTGTTTTTAATACCAAGAATTCATGTTCATTTTTCAGAGTTTGAACAGGAACAACAAATTCTCATTCCCTGACTGAGAATCAAAATCAGGAAACAGCAGTGAGAGAGGTAAATCAGGATTACTAGAGCACAAATGAAGGCCCACACAATGCTTGCAACTTTTCTTCTTGACACTGCTTTTGACTTGTTTTTCGATTGCAAAATGATAGAGTCACTGTGTTTTTAACAGCAATGAAACAGACCCTTTGGCCTATTTTATCAATGCCAGATATTAAACATCTTGCTTCTAAACCCAAATTCCAATACTTGGCTCTGTATATTCTGACCTTTTAAGGGCTCATTTAAATCGTTATTCAATGTTTTGAGGGCTTCAATGGAACAGAACCAGCTCCTTAAGACAATAATAGGAAAGATTTCTATGAACTCTACATTTTATTCCTGAAAGACAGTTCCAAAAGTCAAATTCTTTCTCGCAGACGTTTGCCAGTTTTCATCATGATGCCAACATGATGGGTTTAAGTCGATGAGGTTACGCTAATGACACTCTTTTTCAGCCTCTCTGCTCATTTGTGGTATAATGTCCCTCAGGGTAAAACACCAGCAGTTGTCTGTCTCTAATGAGTATAGTCCAGAATTAGTGTGGCGTCTTTACCATTTAATATGTGACTCCATGTGATATTATATTCCTGGGGCACACAAGGAATATTTTATTTCCAATTATAAACATTATGTAGGTCACTTATACTTGTATGCGATAAATACAAACACTCTTGTACACATAACAACAAATAAGTTGAAAATCTAAGTGGCAGCTACATAGCACAGCAGTGTGGCTCAATCGTTAGAATTAAATAGAAAGAAACAAATAAAAACTCCGGCTGCTGTAAATCAAAACCAAAACCAGTAGTTGTTGGAAAGGCTCAGCAAGTCTGGAAGCATCTGTGAAGAGAAATCAGGGTTAAAGTTTCTATTTTGCAGAACTGGGGAAGTGTCACTTACCCAAAACATGAACTCTAATTTCGTTTCACAGATGTTGCCAGATCTGCTGAGCCTTTCTAGTAACTTTTGGTTTTGTGTCTGTTTTGCACAATTCCAACCTCGCAAGACTGCTGTGCCTTCAACGGGGTCACACTGAGGACAGACCATTTACATGTCTGGACTGTGGGGGGTGGCATAATTACCCAGGAAACATTTGTCTCATCAACTTACTGACATCAATGAGAGACTTTTTGAATGCCCAGTCTGAGGGGAATGCTACAAATACTCCCGGGACCGGATGCCCCACCAACATGTTCTCTGAATAGAGACCGCTTAGGTGCTCTCTCTTTGTGAGACTGGGTTCTGGTGATAATCTGACCTCATGGAGCACCAGCAGGTTCACACTGGAAAGTGAATGATTAGCAGCTCCGAGTTGGGGAGCAGATTCATTCAATCATTCAACCAACTGAGACACCTGCAAGTTCACACTGCAGAGTTATTTTAAATACCCATACTGTGGAGAGTGCTACACAAGCTCGTAGGGACTGCTTTGTCATCAGCAGGTTCACACTGAGGAGAGATATTTCAAATGCTCAGTCTGTGGAAAGTGCTTTAGGAATTCCACAGAGCTATATAGCGTGATTAAAAGCAGTCAGCATAGCTTTGTGAGGGGCAGGTCGTGCCTCACAAAACGTATTGAGTTCTTTGAGGAGGGGACAAGTCAGGTCGATGAAGGTCATACAGTGGATGTGGTTTATGTGGACTTCAGCAAGGCATTTGATAATGTTCCCCATAGTGGGCCCATTCATAGAGTCAGGAAGTATGGGATGCAGGGAGATTTTGCTATCTGGGAATCATGATTGGTTGGCTGACAGAAAGCTAATTGGTTGGCTGACAGAAGGCAGTGTGAGTGTGAGTGGTTGTAGATGGAAAGTATTCTGCCTGGAGGTAGATGTTGAGTCGTGTGTGTTCTTGGGCTGTGTTCTTGGGCCTCTGTTCTTTGTAGGTTTTATAATTTACTTAGATGAGGAGGTTGAGGGGTGGGTTAGTAAATTTGCAGATGACACAAAGGTTGGAAGTGCAGTTGATATATCGAGGGGTTATTGCAGTCTGCAGCATGACATAGACAGGATGCCAAGCTGGGCTGAGAAATGGCAGATGGAGTTCAACCTGGATAAATGCGAAGTGATGCATTTTGGAAGGTCGAACTTGAATGCTGAATATAGGATTAAAGATAGGATTCTTGGCAGTGTGGAGGAACAGGTATCTTGGTATTCAAGTACATAGTTCCCTTAAAGTTGCCGCCCAGGTGGATATGGTTGTTAAGAAAGCATATCATGTTTTGGCTTTCACTAACAGGGGGATCGAGTTTAAGAGCTGCAAAGGTTTGCTACAGCTCTACAAGTCCCTGGTGAGACCACACTTGGAAAATTGTGTCCCGTTCTAGTCACCCTACTATAGGAAAGATACAGAGGCTTTGGAGAGGGTGTAAAGAAGGTTTGAAAATGTGTTGCTGGAAAAGCGCAGCAGGTCAGGCAGCATCCAAGGAACAGGAAATTCGACGTTTCGGGCATAAGCCCTTCATCAGGAAAGGCTGATGCCCGAAACGTCGAATTTCCTGTTCCTTGGATGCTGCCTGACCTGCTGCGCTTTTCCAGCAACACATTTTCAGCTCTGATCTCCAGCATCTGCAGACCTCACTTTCTCCTGTAAAGAAGGTTTACCAGGACGCTGCCTGGACTGGAGGGCTTGCCTTATGAAGAATGTTGACTAAGCTCGGACTTTTCTCTCTGGAGTGTAGGAGGAAGAGGGGTGATCTGATAGAGTTATACAAGTTAACGAGAGGCATGAATAGAGTCAATAGCCAGACACTTTTCCCAAAGGCGGGATGAACTGGTACAAGGGGTCATAATTTTAAGATATTAGGAGGAAGGTATAAAGGGGACATCAGAGAGTTGCGAATGCATGGAATGTGTTGCCAGCAGTGATGGTGGAAGCAGAGTCATTAGGGACATTTAAGCGACTGTTTGACATGCACATGGATAGCAGTTAATTGAGGAGGGTGTAGGTTAAGTTATTATATTTTACATTAGGATTAAACTTCGGCACAACGTCGTGGACCAAAGGGACTGTTCTGTGCTATACTTTTCAATGTTCTATGTTCTAACTGAAGTCCCATCAATGTGTTCACACTGAGGAGAGACCTTTTAAATGCTCAGACAAAAGGAATAACGATAGAAGTTCCTTGGAACTGATTTATTATCAACGTATTCACATTGTGGAGAGATCTTTCAAATGTCTAGTCTGTGGGAAGTGATATAGAAGTTGTTTGTAACTGATGTCCCATTAAATATTCATATTTTGAAAAAAACATTTCAGGTGCTTTCGTTGTGGGAATGGGTTCAGGCGATCATCTTAACTCAGCGTGTTTACACTGTTGAGAAAGCATTTACCTGCTCTAAATGAGAAAACCATTTATGTCACTTATCTACACTGCAGACAAAACAGACAGATCAGTCTGTGGGGTCGACTGTTCATCTTCGCAGTGAAGGGGAATGAATTCATTCATTCTTTGACCCTACTAAAACAATACAGAGTTCACACATCTCGACAATTTGCTGCTCATCACGTTCATGGCTTAAAGCAAAGTTTTAAGATTCTGAATAAAAATCGAATAAATCAGCTTTGTATTAAACAGTGTGGCAGGGCATTGAAAGAATGTGGTCACAGAGTACTTGGAAGAATCAAGAGAGATTCGTCAGCAGGAAGTCATGTTTGACAAACCTGTTGCAATTCTTTTCGGAGGTACTGAGAAAGTTAAACAAAGGAGGGCCAGTGGATGTGATCAGTTTGGATTTCCAAAAGGCATTTAACAAGGTATTTTACGGAAGCTGCTAAATAAGACAAGAGACCATGGTATTCGGTGCAAGGCACTTGTGTGGATAGAGGCTTGGCTGCCACTTGTGATGTTAGCTTGTTATGCTGAAAGTTGGTAGGCGTGAGTTGTGTTTAAATTGATTGCAACGCAATGTAATTATGTTGCACAAAGTACCATGTTGCTCCAACGGGTCAGCGTCCATGCTGTGTTCACATAGTGCTGAGGTTATCACAATCACCTCCCATCAAAACGCCCCCAGCATTACACTGGGCCCAAAGAGGCTGTGCTGTTGTGCAATGTTCCAGGCAAATTGTGTCGTTCACCGTTATGTCAGAGTGGAGATCATTATTTTACCACTGTTGGGAAACAAAATCCTACATTGAAACAACTTGCAGTTATTTTGCTATTGTCCCCAATGGGAAAATAATGGCGATGTGATCTGTTGGTAAATTTCTCGCATTTACATCATTTCTGTGCTGGAGAGGGAGGCTGGTGAGCCGCTGCAGTGATACCCATATTGTTGATCGGAAGGGAAACTTAACCTAATCGAGACTGATTGGTCGTCTTCACTTCTCAATGGTCATTCAATTCTATTGTTTTTTCTCTCTCACTTGTGCACTTCCCAGCAAGTGGTGGTGCACTTAGGCTCCAGCACGTTCGGAAGCACAGATTGGATTTGCTCTGCTGGCAGTTGTGCGAGTCATTTATTACTCAGATCCCTCGGACTTGTCCCACAGATAGCATTCATGATACACTGTGTCTGAAGACACGTTTGCTTTGTCCCTTGCGCTTCTCTTATGCATTACATGTTGATGTTTGGGGAATCATTCGATAGATGAGGAGTGAACAGAGTCTGCAGCAAAATCCTGACTGGGAATCTGGGAAAGTATCATGCAGAGTGGTCACTGGGGGCAAATGAAAAGAAGCCCATTGTCTCCGGTTAGTTTCAAACCACAAACAATCCATATAATACCTGAATTATAAATGTAGTGTCGCACAGAATCCGGCACCAGGCTGCTAGACAAATAATCCATTAAAGTCGGTGTCAGCCTCGGAAACAGACCCTCCAGTCGACCTGATCCCTGCTGACCCGATGCCCGAAATTGAGCTAGCCCCATTTAGCAGCATTTGGCCCTTTTCTTTATGAACCCTTCTTATCCATGTACCCACCCAAATGCAATTGAAATGTTGTGATTGTACCAGGCTCTGCCACTTACTTTGTGAGTTCATTACGTACACACACAACTTTCACTGAGAAAACAAGTTCCCTTCAGGTCCCTTTTAAATATTTCCCCTCTCATCTTGTAAGAAATGGGGAAGTGTGTTTGTTTTGCAGATATAGAAAAGCAAGAGTGTGTATGTGCAGAAAAGGGGTACAGGGAAAAAATATCAGCTAGGCAAGCATTAGGGAAATGCATTTTTATCTTTAATGTATAATTGTGGATAATTGAATACTAACTTTAGTGCAGAATTATTAAAGCAAATAATTTATTTCATCATAATGTTTTAAAAATTTAGTCTCAGTAAAATAGCTGAGATAGCTGAAACGCATAAACTAGGCAAGTTTATATTGTCAAAACATATGTTCAGGAATGGAATGTACCTATGAACAATGGAAGATGCTACAAGCAAAGTAAAAGAACATCAAGGTACAAGTTTAGCCTTATGTCAGCACTTACAGAGGGAAAGGTTAGCAACTTGGAGAAAAGGGGGCAATAAGGGCGGAGCGCAGCTGGCTATTGGTAGAATACAATAAGAAAGATTGGGTAATGTAAGAGTCAGGAGAGGTGACCTCACGCAGCTCAAAAGTATAACTGTGTACTAATTTGAATGTTCATTGCTCATTTGCTTCTGCATTTGATGCCCTTTCTTGCAAGATCGTAAAATAAATTGTCTTGTTCCCAATTTTGGTGGTCTCTTTCAAATGTTATTCAAATTGTTTCTAACAGATTTGGGTTCTCATTCCAGGATCCCAAGCTCCAGTCGCTCTGCACTTTTGGGAAAACGGAGAAGGTGCACCTCGCTGATTTCGGCGGGTCTCTAGTTTCCCTCCTTGCCGCGGGAGCTTGGGCGAGTGTGATCCGGACTGGGAGACCCTGGAAACAAGACAGGCAGATGGTCGGGTGACTCTTGTGTGCAGAAGACTCGGGTAAGAAAGGTCTTAAAAGATGTATCCGGGAGACCGGGGTAGGCAGTGGTAGTTGCTGCCAGGTGGATATATCCGGGGATCCGGGGAACTGGGGTTCTGGGCGACCGGGGTAGGCGAATCCAGTCGACCAGGGTAGGCAGCGGTAATTGCTGCCAGGTGGATATATCCGGGAATTGCTACAGGGCGGGGCGTGCTGAAATGACCAGGTAACTCTGTGCACAGACCAAGGTAAAGAAAATGGACCTTTCAGTATTGCCTTGGTTGTCGGGGACGTTTGAGAAGTACGGGGAATTGGCAACTATCAAATAAAGCATTTAGATTAATCTGACGAGTAAGGTGTCCACCTGATTCGACCACCCAGCCTTAGACTGGTTGTTAAGCGGGGAAATTCCCCCACACGAAGGTCAGGACCCTGAAGTGGGTGTGGAAGAAGGTGACACCGGACCACAGTATGGTTAATTAAATTACATAAAGAAATGGCCGAATATTAAAATGGGAAATAAAAATAGTCGTTTAAGTGTCGAAGGGGACATGAGAGGGACGTTCGAGGACCACATCCCAACGGACTGTCCTTTAGGAAAAATGTTAAGAGATTGGAAGTACAATCCTTGGACTCGAGGAAAAGATAAAAACAAATGATAAAATGTCAATGACAAACAGCCTTACAGTCAGGAGGAATTCGATTATGCTTCGTGTCAGAAGGGCTAGTAGCTGAAGGGCTACTGAGGATACACTTGGTAACTAACTTATAGCCAGACATCCAGAAAAATATTCAAAAGCTAGAGGAGTCGTTGCGGGAAGTGAGGTATGGTGTGTGTGTGTGTGTGTGTGTGTGAGAGAGAGAGAAACGCTGTACAACTAACAGAAAGTTTAGCCCTTTGTGATTCGGTTTGAATGCACATTGTTTGTTGGAGATTGAATGTTGTGCTTTGTTCCCTGGAGCTTGAGATCCGGGATTGTTTTGAATCTGATTTCTATCATGGAAATTTTAACATGATTCCTTTTAAGGTTAAGGATTTTACAGATTATGAAATCAAATGTTAACTCCTGCTCTTTTTACAGGTCATGACTGCCTTACTATCAGTTTCTAACTAATCTTTTTTATCCTTACATAAAAGCGATTTATGGAGGACAGTTGAAGTTTTAACTTGAATAGACAAATCCTTTTAAGGCAGCTCTGGTTATTTCACGACCTATAGCATTGTAATTGAGCAATGACTGGTCAGGACTACTTGGGAGGACTAGTTTTGGATTTGAATCGGGGGACTGGAACCGGGTGATTGTGGTGGATTTCTGAGTTGGGAACTGTATACATTTTGCATTTTGAATATTAAACACTGAGTAAATGAATTTATAATATATAAATATATATTTACAAGTAAGATTCCAAAATGTATAGTTAAGAACAGGCTTTAAAGAAAAGCAAGGATAAATTGATAAATTGTATTTGAGATTACAGGGAGCAAGAAATATTGCAATATTTCTTTTTAAAAAACGAAGGTCTAAATAGAACATTGGGGGATGAGGAATGGCCATGAGGTGGCCCCAAAGCTGTTCAGTTGGTTAAATCGGCTCTGGCAATGTAACAGGAGAAGCAGAAACAGAAGGCAAAAATAATGATAGCCACGGCTGATGAGGTAATAAAGAAAAGGACAAAATAAAAAGGAGAAGGAAACCGGAATGGTGGCGGGCAGCATGTTGAAAATAAAGGGAGGAGAAGGAATCGGAGAGGAGATGTTAAGGGGTCTGGTAAACAGGAACAAGGATCAAAGTGGAAATCCCCACAGGAGGGATATGGAAAAACAGGTCACTTTAAGAGAAAGTGTCCAGATCCGAAAAAGGAAGTAAAGGCAGTGCCGTTAATGAACCTTGATGAAAAATAGGGGTGTCAGGAGTTTCTGCCCCCGGGGACCCACCAAGAACCTTTGATAAATTTAAAGGTGGGACCTTACAAAGAGGACGTAGTTTTCCTAGTCGATACGGGGGCAGAAAGGTCATCCTTAAATTTTAAACCCAAGGGCGTGGGAACGAAAAAGTTAATTGGATTATGGCAACAATTTTGTGATGAGAGGCACGAAGAATCAGTTTTGCGCTCATGAGGAGATATTGCCACCAAATTGGGGATCGAATTAACTGCAAATGGTACTATGGAATCTGTTGAGGTTCTTAAAAATGAATGTGCTCGAGCAAAACAATTACAGAAACAGAATGAGAAGTCACAAGTGACTGGCAAACAAACAGAACTGCGCGATTACAGTTGTTAAAATGTTTTAGTCACTTGTTGCGTTTCCACCCTGAATTATATAGCATATATAATTAATAATTAATACTTATAATAAATCAATTGTATTAGCATGAATCAATATTAATTGGCAAGATTCCTTCACAATTCTCACTGACCTGTCATATTGATTCATGGTTAATTTAAAACATGACTGCATGAATTCATTGTTAATTAAAGAATGGAAAGCTACATTACTGGCCAGAGTGTGCGCAGGCAGTGGCAGCACCAGCCTTATTGGTAGAGGAGAGTCGGAAACTTACTTTTGGGGGAGCCTTAATAGTCAGCACTCCACATCAGGTACAGACCATACTAAATCAGAAAGCAGGACGATGGCTCACAGACTCTAGGATCTTGAAATATGAGAGAATCTTAATAGAACAGAATGACCTTGTGTTAGTCACAGACAGTTGCTTGAATCCAGCTGCATTTCTGTGGCGGGGAGAGGGGGTGGCCCTTGGCAATCCAGAACGTGACTGTCTTGATATTACTGAATATCAGACTAAAGTGCGAATGGACTTAAGAGATGTACCGTTGCATGCAGGAGCTCGGTTGTTTATCGACGGGTCCTCCTTTGAGGATAAAATGCACAGTGGATATGCTGTAGTAGACAGGATAGAGGGAAGCATTATGGAGGCTGAAAGACTGCCTAATGGCTGGTCAGCCCAAACTTGTGAACTCTATACTCTATCTAGAAAGTGCTCTCAGAACCTTAGAAAACAATAAAAGGAACGGTATGTACAGACTCCAAATATGTGTTTGGAATGGTACATACCTTCAGAAAAATTTCGCAAGAAAGAGGACTGATAAATAGCAGAGAAAAAGAACTAGCACATGAGGTATTGCTAAAACAAGTGATGGAATCTCTGTTACTCCCGAGAGAAATGACAATAGTTCATATAAACGGACATTAGAAGGGGAATGAACCGGAAACAAGGGAAACAGACTAGCAGACGAGACAGCCAAAGAGGCAGCTATGAACCATACAGTAACAAAGATGCAGGTTCTTACACCCCTAGTTGAGTCTTCTTTTGTGAACCCCGTGTACACAGAAGAGGAAAAAGAATTCCAGGAAATAGGAACCACTAAGACAACAGAAGGAAGGTGGACCCTCCTGGATGGGAGGGAATTGTTGAGTAAACCGGTTCTGAGAAACACCTTAGCCACTTTACACCAAGGTAGTTATTGGAGCTCCCAAGCTATATGTGACATAGTATTAAGGAAATATGGATGTAAGGGAATATATACGTTGGCAAAACAGATATGTACAGAGCGTATAACTTGCCAGAAGATCAACAAGAAAGTAATAAGGGAAGGGCCAAAAGAGAGGAGAAACCCAGTGGTGAGAACCTTCCAAAGTATACAGGTAGACTACACAGAATTACCCCCAGTAGGGAAACAAAAGTGCTCATTAGTCCTAATGGATCACCTAACTGGGTGGGTGGAGGCATTTCCAATGTCCTCGGCTACCTCGAAGGGATAATGAAAACTCTTTTAGAACATATAATTCCTCGATATGGAGTTGTGGAAAGTATAGATTCAGACCAAGGTAGCCATTTTACCTCTTTGATCCTACAAGAAGGAATGGCGGGATTAGAAATCTCTTGAGAATTCCACACTCCTTGAAACCCACCTTCCTCTGGACGGGTGGAACGAACGAATCAAACCTTAAAGAAGCAATTGTCTAAGCTAGCCCTAGAGACTCGATTACCATGGACAAAATGCTTGCCTATTGCATTGCTACGCATTAGGACTGCGCCTAGACGTGATATAGGTTTCTCCCCTTATGAGATGATGTTTGGATTACCTTTCTTGGGTGAAAGAGGGGAATTATCAACTGCAGAGTTTAATGATAAGTTTTTAAAGAACTATATTGTGGCGTTCGGCTCTTCTTTGTCTGTCCTTAGGAAGAAGGGGCTGTTGACCCAGACACCTCCACTTGAGTTCGACAACCGGGTGCTTGGGTCCTGATCAAGACCTGGAAAAATGCCAAACTGCACCCGTGCTGGGAGAGACCATTCCTAACCCTCCTGATTACTGATATAGCTGTCCGAACAGCTGAGAAAGGGTGGAGTCATCACACTCATGTTAAAGGTCCTGTGAACGCCCCATTGGCAGAGTGGCATGCTCATCCTACAGACAACACTCTGAAAATTAAGCTAAGAAAGAAGGAATAAACGGAGACAAAAGACTCTTTTAACGTTTGATGATATCTATTGTTATTAATTGTAAGGCTGTGTGGACTCACCTCTCCCTGGCACTCAAAAGATTAAGACAGATAGACAGGATGGTAGGCAGGGGTCAGAGATGGGCGGGTACTGGTATAGTATTGTAACTTTAGTAGTACTAACTGTTCAAGGAGACGGGAAAATCACTTCACTACACTATGCCAAACTTATGCTGAACAAAAGGTACTTGCTGACTGTTGGGACTGTGCAGAGGTCCTACGTCATGGCGAATGTGGGATCCCCACCTCGGTAATACCGCTCACCAAAAGAGACGTATACGATGTATAACAATTTGACTCAGGCTCAAATGATACAAAGTGGAGATCTGACAGGGGTAAATATAACTTTGCAGGATGGTTCCCTAGACCAGGCCCTAAAACTCTGGGTGCTATCGATGGCCTTAGAGTTTCCCCCCTGAAATGAACAGTAAATACCACTTGTTTCTGTAATCAGAATGATACCGCACCCTTCTAATTAGGAAAATAATCTTGTGTCTACACTAGCCAAGCCACTGCCATGACCATTCCCCGAATATTAAACGGAACATGTTGGGTATGTGGCCTGAAGGCCTATCCATTTATTCCCGGGAAAAATACATTCGTGTGACCAAATGTATAGGAATGCATGCATGTTATGATGTTGGTGAAACACTACCTCAAGCCAGAAAGGTTGGAGTAGTTGCTGTTACCTCGCTTGTATAGTTCCTCACCTCCGATTAGAAAAACATGAGCACAACCTGAGAAAGGGGGGTGGGTGCGGTGGGGTGGGGTACGGGGATAAGACGTAAGGCCCGAGAGGTCTCTGAAGGAGACCTTCTGTTGTGGACACTATTCCCAAACTATGGCGCTGCAAGGGCTGGGGTACAGAAACTGGCGGCTGCCCTTGAAAAGATAACTAATGAAACCGTAGACACAATGGGAAAAACTCAGTCCCAAATATCGGCCATAACCACCAAAGTGATTGCCACAAGACTAACAGCTTTACAGAATCGAATGGCTTTAGACTATCTCTTGGCCAGAAAAGGGGGAACCTGTGCTCTGATTGGGAAGGAATGCTGCACTTTCATCCCAGACACCTCTTCCACAGTGGAAGATAAGGAAGAAAAAGATAAAAATTGGGGATGAACTTCGAAAAGATGAGGGATTGGGATGGGGCGACTGGGGACTGATTGGTTGGGGAAAATGGTTAGTTAATTTAGGCATTTATGTATTACTAATAATAGTTAGTCTGTTGATAGGGTGCAATGTGTTAAAGTGGATAATGACTAAGCTGGTAATGCCTTTGGAAGGACAACAATCAATATTGGTCATGACAATAGCACAAGCACAAGAAAGAGAGAGTAGCAGATTACTCCTAGAGTTTGAAAAAAAGACAGACTTAGAAGGACAGGAATGGCAAAATTGTGAACCTCTGCACCATAGGGTGAAAAGAGGGCAGAAAATAAAATTGCAAAAACAACAAATAGTTAAAAACAAAGAAATGGGGGAGTTGTAAGAAATGAGGAAGTGTGTTTGTTTTGCAGATATAGAAAAGCAACAGTGTGCATTGCAGAAAAGGGGTACAGAGAAAAATATCAGCTAGGCAAGCATTAGGGAAATGCATCTTTATCTTTAATGTATAATTGTGGATAATTGATTACTAACTTTAGTGCAGAATTATTACAGCAAATAATTTATTTCATCATAATGTTTTAAATAATTTAGTCTCAGCAAAATAGCTGAGACAGCTGAAGCACATAAACCAGGCAAACTTATATTGTCAAAACGTATGTTCTGAAATGGAATGTACCTATGAAGAATGGAAGATGTTACAAGCAAAGTAAAAGAACATCAAGATACAAGTTTAACCTTATGTCAGTACTTGCAGAGGGAAAGGTTGCTAACTTGGAGAAAAGGGGGCAATAAGGGCGGAGCGCAGCTGGGGGTAATGGTAGAATACAATAAGGAAGACTTATGTAATGCAAGAGTCGGGAGAGGTGACCTCACACAGCTCAAAAGTATAACTGTTTGAATGTTCATTGCTCATTTGCTTCTGCATTTGATGCCCTTTCTTGCAAGATCATAGAAGAAATTGTCTTGTTTCCAGTTTTGGTGATCTCATCCAAATTTTATTAAACTTGTTTCTAACAATCTTAAATCTATGCCCTCTGGTATTGAACTCGACCACCTTTGGAAAAAGAAAACAATACTTGACGACTCATCATATCCACTCCCCAACCTGGCTAATCAGTCTTGCACGGGGAACCATGTCGAACGCCTTACTGAAGTCCGTATAGATTACATCAACCTCTATGCCCTCATCAATCTTCTTTGTTACTTCTTCAAAGAAACTCAATCAAGTTTGTGATTTACCATGCACAAAGCCATGTTGACTATACCTAATCAGTCCTTGTCTTTCCAAATACATGTACATCCTGTCCCTTCAACAATTTGCCCATTACCAATGTCAGGCTCACTGGTCTATAGTTCCTGGCTTGTTCTTACCACCCTTCTTAAACAGTGGCACCACGTTAGCCAACGTCCAGTCTTCTGGCACCTCACCTGTGACAATCGATGATACAAATATCTCAACAAGAGGCCCAGCAATCACTTCTCTAGCTTCCCACAGAGTCCTAATGTACACCTGATCAGGTTCTGGGAATTTATCCAACTTTATGCGTTTCAAGACATCTAGCACTTCCTCCTCTGTAATATAGACATTTGTCAAGGTGTCACCATCTATTTCTTTACAGTCTATATCTTACATATCAATTTCCGCAGTAAATATTGATGCAAAATACTCGTTTAGTATCTCCACCATTTTCTGAGGCTCCACACAATGGCCGACATCCTGATCTATGAAGGACCCTATTCTCTCCCTGGTTACCCTTCTGTCCTTCATGTTTTTGTAAAAACCCTTTGGATTCTCCAGGGTGCCCCATAGAGGTTGACACAATAATGAGGGGCAAGGATTAGGTGAATAGACAAAATCTTTTCCCTGAGGTAGGGGAGTCCAGAACCAGAGGGCATCAGTTTAGGGTGAGAGGCGAAATATATAAAAGAGACCTAAGGGGCAACATTTTCACACAAAGGGTGGTACGTCTACAAGCTTACAGAGGAAGTGGTTGAGGCTGGTGAAATTATGACATTTAAGAAGCATTTGGATGGGTACATGATTAGGAAGGGCTTGGAGGGATCTGGGGTGGGTGCTGGCAGGTGGGCCTAGATTGGGTTGGGATACATGGACGGCTTGGGCCGAAATGCCTTTTTCCTTGCTATACATCTCTATGAATCTATGATTCTATGACATCCCTCGTACCTGACGCTTCAGAGAAAATTGTTCCAGCTTATTCAGGCTTGCCCTGTAGACCACACTAACACCCTGGCAACGTCCTTGTAAATATTTCCAGAGCAATTTCACATGATTTACTTTATTTTTCAACAATACCCATAATGTTGGACGACATGGATCTACTTGAAACAGAAAGGTAAAGCCTTGAACGGCTGAAAATTTCAATGCTGCATGAAGTTCATCAGACTGAGCACTCAAGTCGCCTTTCTTTAACGTAGTGGTTATCACATTTGCGAAAGGACCCCAGTTAAAAACCATTCAGAAAAAGAGACAGACTTAGATTAACCTGGATGGAGTTTTCTTGATTGTTGTCCACATCAGCAAAGCTTTCTTTGAATTTGCTCACCCAAAATTGCTGGAGTGCTGAAAAGGAATTCCTGTGTGAAATTTTGTTAAATTTCTCTCCTCCCTGACACTGAATATATGCCAATGTATATAGTACTGATGGCAATCCTGTTTAAGAGTGTAGTTGCAGTACTCTGATTGTTTCTGTAGCCATTGTAATGCTTTGAGTGAAAAGGCAGCTCGTTGGAAAGCCAAGGAAAAGCCTGATTTGCAGGTGGCATAGTGCATTATGAATTCCTGATGTGCCTTCTCTGTCAAATGTATCCCAAAGTAGACTCTGAACGGCCTCATGTGGATGCTGTCTGGCGTTTTTCAACATGTGAGAATCAAAACCAGCAGTGTTCAATCATGTTCTGCAGTTGCTCCCATGTTCGTGTTTCTAAGCACTGGACAGGATGGTGGTTCATTCAGTCAACCACATTTACAGACTCAAATAAACCTCTTGACTCGTGCTGTCACACAATCATTAATAATAATACATGCTCTGAAATCTAAGCTAAGTTGGAACCAAAACTGAGAAAATAACAGACAGGCTGCAAATGATATTGGACCCATTTTTCTTCCTTTGCATCACAGAGAAATAGGAAAATCTCTGACCTTCAATCAGAAAACCTCAGCTAGTACAACTTCTGAAACTTGCCTCTCATGAACGATTCTTCTCATAGAATCACAGTGATATACAACACGGAGCAGACTCTTCAGTCCATCTCTTCCATGTCAACTGGATATCTGACGTTATTCCAGTCCCGTTTACCAACATTTGGCCCATATTCTTCTAAACTCTCTCTATTCATCTCTGTCCAAATTCCTTTTGAATGTCAGTATTCCAGACTCCACAACTTACTCTGGCAACTCATTCCATATATTCTTGTGAGAAAAGTGTGAAAATCATTTTGTTTTTAAATTGGAATTCTACACAAAAGGTTCTTCCTATCCTTAGAATCTTTTAAATCGAATTCCTGTCCACAAAATGAAAAGTGGCCAAAGTTGTTGACACACAAAACAAACACAACACTGACAGTATTGAATGTGATTCGGCAGGGAGATGAACATTTCTTACAGTCTGTTAAAGAAATGATTGGTTTTACTGAAGCAAGTTTCCAGCATTATTTACCAGCTGACCAAGTGAGTGGGACTGACTCGGTTACTTAATTGTGTGAGAGAAAGTGAGGACTGTAGATGTGGGTAACACGTGGGCAACAACATGAAAATACTATATTGAATGTTGAATATCAAAACAAATGCTGAAAATGGATTATAATATTCTGTATGAGTAACAGTTGAGAAGTGAAAGATGCAAGTGATGTTACTTGTGATTGGGAGGAATGAAATGGAACTACGTAATTTTCCAGGTCGCCTTGAAATTGTGGTTCTAAGTGGATTTGGCTCAGTGTGAAATCGGGCATAATTGACAGCTGATCAGCTCAGGCTGGAGCGAATGCTACTCTTAATTTCAGGGTCCTGCATTTGAACCCCATGCTGGGCATGGTAATTTTAGAACTTCACTTTCTGAGGTGAATCTCAGCTCTCCCTTCCATTAGCCATGTCACCACCCAAATACAGGATCTCTCTCTCTGTCTCTCTAGCTCTACCACAGTAATTGTTTAGATGCCAGTTTCTGAATGAAAACTGCATCCACATTACTGGCATTGCCAATGACATGTTTGTAAGTGCAACTGAATGTACAATGAATGATGTCCCTTTCGAAATGCAGGTTCCATTTCTACCCCGAACTGACCAAACTGTTCAGAGTCAAAGAATTATAACGGCCACATAATGAGGGAGGTAACAATGACAGCTCCATTTCAGTATCAGAAGATTTTGCTTCAAACTACAGGGAATTCTCCATGAACATTACACAATTCACATGAGAAATTATCTTCTTGCATGACTGCCTTAAAATTGTGCCCCTTTGTGATAGATATTTCTGCCCTGGGGGAAAGAGGATCTCTGACTATTCACTTTATCGATGTCTATCATCATCTTTTACACCTCTGTCAAGTTACCTCTCACATTTCTTCGCTCCAATGATAAACACCTGAGCTCCCTCAACATTTCTTCATAAGAAATGCCCTCCAGCCCTGGCTGCATTCTGATAAATCTCCTCTACACCTTTCGTAAAGTTTCTACATCCGTCCTATAATGAGGTGACCAGAACAGAACCCAATATTCCAAGTGTTGTCTAACCAGGGATTTAAAGAGCTGCAGCAGAACCTCGCTGCTCTTAAACTCAATCCTGTTGATAATGAAAGCCAACACACTGTATACCTTCTTAACAATCCTATCAACCTGCATGGCAACTTTGAGGGATCTCTGGACATGGTCTCCAATATCTTCCACACTGCAAAGAATCCTGCCTTTAATCCTGTTTTCTACATTCAGATTGAACATTCCAAAATAAATCACTTCTCACTTTTCCAGACTAACTCCATGTGCTACTTCTCGGCCCAGTTCTTCATCATATCAATGCGTCCTTGTAACCAAAAACAGCCCTCCATAATTTCCACAACGCCACCAAACTTGATGTAATCAGGAAACTTACTAACCCACCCTTCCATTTCCTCATCCAATCATTCACAAAAATCACAAAGAGCACTAGTCCAGAACCTATCCTTGCAGAACGCCACTGGTCACTGAATACTTTGTATCAACTACTACCCTCTGCCTTCTATGTATCAGCCAATTCTGTATCCAGACAGCCACATTTACGTGTATCACATGCCTCTTTACTTTCTCAATGATCTTACCATGAAAACCCGCATCAAACGTCTTGCTAACATCCATGTGTACCAGATCCACTGCTCTATCCTCACCAATGTGTTTTGTCACATCCTAAAATAATTCAAAACCCCATGAGCACGACCTGCTCCCACAAAGCCGTGCTGACTATCTCTTACCAAACTGTAGTTTTCCAAGTAATAATAAATCCAGACTCTCAAAATCCTCTCCAACAATTTGCCAATCACAGATGTAAGACTGACTGGCCTGAAGTACTCAAATTATCTCTATTCCCCATCTTAAATAAGGGAAAAACATTTGCTACCCTCCAGCCATCGAGTGCTACATGAATGGACAGTGAGAATGCAAAGATCAGCACCAAAAGCACAGCAATCCCTTCCTTCGCTTCCTGTAGTAATGTAGGTAATATCCTGTCTGGTCTGGCGGACTTACCTATCCTTATGCGTTTCAAAATTTTCAGCCCATTCACCTTCTTAATATCACCCTGTTCAGGCATATCAGCTGGTATCGTGCAATCCTCAGAAACATCAAGATCCCTCTCAGTAGTGAATACTGCAACAACGTATTCATTAAGGACCTTCCCTAAATGCTTCAACTCCAGGCAGAACTTTCCTTCACTATCCATAATTGGCCCAACCTTCACTCTGGCCAAAAGACTCCAATGAAATAGTTTCATATTTTTTCTTTAAATCTTGCCAAGAGTACAAGTGGATTGTGGCCCGTGGACAAAACCGTCACTAACACATCGTTAGTGATCTAAAGACCCAATTCCCTCTCTTCTAATTTAACTAAAAACAAGTAAACAAAATTAAATTGATTTTGTCACGTACATTTTTATGTAACGCTCTCGGACGTTAATCGGCAAGCGTTTAAATCTGCTGGGAAGTTTTATAAGCCAAATCTATTCAAAACTATCTAAGTTTCAGACTGGATCTGCCTAAACTTGTCCAAATCATGAAGCTGAGTCTCCAAACTGTTGCGATGTGGAGGTGAGCCGTCGTCGACGCCAAAATCGACGTTTCTGGCAAAAGTCCTTCATCAGGAGATGGATCATGTGCAAGCAAAAGTCATCATTTTTGAATAGCATCATGTTCAGCACAACCATGGTGGGCCTCAGGGTGTATTGCTGTTCTATTTTCTAACTTCCCAGCATTCCCTGTCAAAGCCCTTCAGAATATTGGATGTTTCATTACATTTCTCTCTCTTTCTTCTAAATTCCAACTGGGTCAAACTCATTCTCCTCAGCTTCTTCTCATTAGAAAATCCCACCATTCCCATGACCAGCTTAGTGAACCTCCCCCGGCTTGCGACCAACGCAAGAATATCTTTCTTTGGGGCAAGCATACTTCTCATAATATTCTGGATGTAGTCTGACTCATATCTTGCACAGTTTTAGCAATACCTCCATATTTTTAGACTCCATTCCCTTTGGAATAAATACTAGTGTGTGAGTTTTCCTTCTCTATGACCTGCTAAACCTGTAAGCTACCTTTTTCAGATTGATGAACAAGGACTGCCAAAGCTCTTTGGGAGTCAATCTGAAGCAAACGGTGCTTGCCTGAGAGAAAGTGAGGACTGCAGATGCTGGAGATCAGAGTCCAAACTGTGGTGCTGGAAAAGCACAGCAAGTCAGGCAGCATCCGAAAAGCAGGAAAATCGACATTTCAGGCAGAAGCCCTTCGTGAGTAATTGGTATTTGCCTGAGAGTGAGTTGGAAATATGTTGGAGTGTATTAAAAGGGAACATGACAGTAATCAATAATTGAACGCTTAGAAACAATGGTAGACACATAATTTTATAAAAAGCGAAATATTTCTGATTAATCTGTTGGATTTTAATTTTGGTGTGGCAATACATGGCAATATAGATAAGGACACGGTAGGGCAGGTTTGGTTGGGTTATATGGCTTATTTGATATTTTAGAAGCGTTTTGACAAATTTCAATTTGGGCAAAATAGTAACTATGCAGAGAATGAGGTTATTAAAGATCAGCAAGGTCATTTACGTTTGGAAAAACTGTTAATGGGGAAGATCCTAAATGGATATTTCATGTTAGTATTTACTGTTGAGAAGACATGAAAGTTCAGAGATTGGGGACATAAATAGTGACGTCTGGAAAAGTGCCCACATTAACAGAACACGGTGTTGAAAGTCATAAAATACATAAAGGTTGATAAATCCTCAGTCCCTGCTCAGGGATATCTTAAGACTTCATGGAAAATGGGGAAGAAATTGCAGGGACCCTCGCAGAGATACTTGTATCATCGACAGGCACTATGTAGTGCTAGAATACTGGAGGGTGGCTACTGTTGTTCCATCGCTTAAGGGTTGCCAGGAAAAGCCAGGAAACTACAGACAAGTGAAATTGACGTCAGTAGTGTGTATGTTTTTAGAAGGGATTCTGAAAGACAGGATCTTTATGCATTTGGAAAAGCAATGACTGATTATAGACACTCTGCATCTTTTTATGTGTGTAAAATTGTGTCTCACAAACCTGACTGAGTTTTTGACGAGGTGGCCAAGAGTTAGGTAAAGGCAGAGAGGTAGACGTTATCTACATATACATCAATTAGCCCTTCGAAAAGATTCCATTTTGAAGACTTGTTAATAAGATTAGAACACATAAAATTAGGGAGAGCTTGCCAATTGGATACGAAGCTGGTATGAATGAGGCCTGTGACCAGCGTTATGTCCTGATGTTTGGTGTTTGGTACTTTGTTATACAACATTATATGAACGATTTGGATGAGAACATGAGTCTTGCTAGTAAGAGTGGGTGATCCTGAAATTGGTGGTATTATGGCTAATGAAAAGAGCAGATTAAAATACAATGACGCAATTGACCAGCTGGGCCATGGAACTGAATAATACAAGATTGAGTTGTAAATGCGAGGTTTTCCCGTTTAGTAAAACAATCCAGGGCAAAATCTAAACTGTTAATGATAGGGCTCTGGTTAGTGTTGTCAAACAGAGACAACTCTAGGTGCAAGTACATAGCAAGTACATAAGTAATGTTACAGGTAGACAGGGCGGTGATGAAGGCATTTAGCACGTTTCCCTTCACTGGTCAGAACACTGAGAGTAGGAGTTGGAATGTCAAATTCTGAACGTACAGGACATTGTTGAGGTTAGTTATGCTCTTCTAGTAATGTGATTCACGTCCTACAGCAATATGACTGATTCTGACCTGCCACCTGCTCAATTAACAGTGGACAATGTACGCTAATACAGCCAGTGACACTCTCATCCCATGAATGATTAAATAAAAATGCATATTTCCCTCTCTACTGCTGCAAACGCCTCCAGTGGACTGTCTTTGCAACATTGTTCAGGGTCTTTCCACTCTGTGTATGAATGAAGAAGGGCTGATTAAATGCTTATGCACAAACTTCGATTCCCTTGCTCACAGGATGTTGCCTAAACAGCTGTGATTATCCAGCTTGACACTCTTGACTCTGATCTCCAGAACTGCAGTTCTCACTTTGTCCCACACATTATAACACTCTCACCACCTCCAGCATCTGTAATTCTCCCTGTTTCTACATCGTTTTAAAGCCTGACAATATTTCCTTTTAATACGGCATTCCTCCTTCTAGGAGCCCCTTCCAATCTCTTTAACATATCCAGTATCTTGTAGTGCATTGACTGTTCCTAAACCCTCACGTTCTTCAATTTTTTGAGTTTCCTTGGTGGTCTTTTCAGCCTTTCTTAATTGATTCTGATATTTTACACCCTGTGTGAGGGACAGTTGAAAATTTCTTGCAGTTGTTACACCTCTTTCAATGGAGTATCATTTTGTTGAATATTTTACACAGTTCCTTCAAATGTTTTCTACCGTTCATTTACAGTTAAACAATTCAGTCTGTTTCCCCTGTTTGTCTTGGGTAGTTCTCTCTCAAACTGATGTAATTGACTTTGTTTCCGGTTCTGATTATTGCTTGTCATTTGTGTTGTCACTTTAAACTTCACAATGCTTTCAAAAATCCACTTTATCACAATTACCCAGAGGATTTGTCGGTGTGACGTTACTCATTCACTCAACTTCATCACCCAACGGTCTATCTGATATAATTACATCCCTAACCAGTCGCACAATATGTTTTTCATAGAAACACTGACAAAAAAAATTCTCTGAACTCCTCTTCGATAAAAAAAAACGATTGGCAATGTGATTGCCACAGATTATATGAGGATTGAAGTCTCCCAAAATTATAACACTGCCTTTGTTACAAATTCCAATGAGTTCTTGTTTAATGCAGAGATGAACAATGGAATTCTGTTAGGCAGCCTAAAAAGCTGTTCTCTCACTTGTGTTTTGACACTTTTATGACCTCGAATTTACATTCATAACTGTTCTCCTTCACAATCGGAGGCCAAATGCTATCTCTGAAATTGCTATTAACCATTATTGTCGGGGTTACCCATCCTGCTTTGCCATTCTGCCTGAATCCCGGTAAGGTTGTGTACCGTTGAATGTTTATTTTCCTCCTTTTGTTCAACCTGTAACCACTTCTCGCTGATGAGTAAATCATGTGATACGTCTATCTGTCTTATTGCAGATACTTTGTGCATTAAAAGCAAAATGTTATAATTTACTTTTTCCCATTATTTCCTGTCACAAACCTATTCTCTGACGTACAGTTTTTGTTAAACTCTGTCCCTTCCTGTTTCCTTTCTGCCTGTCTTCAGTCATATACCCATACTGTTCCAATACTTCACTTTTCCTCTATGAATTTAGAAATCTGCTTTCACCTTAGCCCTGTCTCTACAACCTCTCTGTCAGTTTAAAGCCTTTTCCATAAACCTACTGATATGATTGGCCAGGGCGCTGTTCCCAGCATGGTTCCAGTTGTTCTTTTTTTCTTCGCTCATAGGATGTAAGCGTTTCTGGCTGGTCAGTATTGCTTGCCCACTCCTTGAACTAAATGGCTTGCAAGGCCATTTCATAAGGCAGTTGAGAGTCAACCACACTGTTGTTTGTGTGGAGTCATATTCTGTCATGTTCAGTTGAGTATAGCAGATTTCCTTCCACAAAGCAGATGTGTGAGTCGAATAGATTTTGTATAACATTAGCAGTAATTTAAATCAGTGATTGTAAATTACATATTATTAAACATCATTTGATTTAAATTTCACCATTTGCAACGATGAGATTTGACCTTCGTCCCCAGAACATGAGTGTTTGACTAAATAGTCTCACTATAACATTGCTAGGCTTTCACTTTGCCTGCGTGTAAGTTTCTCATCCCTGAGTACTGATATCAGCACAATGAAACAAAATCGTTTCTTTGTACACAATTGCATGATTCCAAAATCTTTCCGCACTCTGTTGGTGTCACCCAATATCTTTCTCATGTGGTATGCCTCACTGCAAAGGACTAATGGCTAAACCCTGTCAGCGCCTCTCGTTTTTACAGCTACTTCAGATCCTGAACTAACAGAATTCCCAACTCCAGAGAGAGCACAGGTCAGGGTTGGAGCCTGTGGTTCCAGCTCACTCTAGGATTCAGGGATTCTGTATGAGTTATCCACACTGCATCAGCCTAATTTCTGAATCTGTCTTTTTTTTCTGTCTTCTGTAGGTACTCAGGAAGTTCCTGACTCAACCGAATTCCCAACTCTCTCTCGTCGGTTACCTCATTGAAGACGATGATCAGGCAGAGAGACAAGCCATCAATAAATCCTGCAACGAGGTAAGATCATTCATGTGAGAACAGCAGAGAGCAATTAGGGGGTCTCGAAACATGAACTCACAAGACATGATATAGATACAAGAGCTGAAGGGGGACCACAGCACAGAAAGATCCCAGACTCGATCATTAGCCCAGCTTTCACTTCTGTTGCATTGACCCATGCGAAGACAATATAGGAAGTTCACAGTTACCAATCCAGGTCTGCGCTGTTTTAGTGAGGATCAGTACTACAGAGGTGAAAGCAGACATCTCCCAAAAAGGTGATATTGAAGTGTGGGATCTTCTTGTTCCGTGCTCCCTCTCTAACACTGTTTCCGCAATATTTCTCGTAGATTGGTGCCTTTAATCATCATAACTTTTATAACTGCTCTTTTTCCTGTAACATCCTCGCTCCCTACACTCTTTCCTTGCTTCAAAACATACTACAATCCTGACCAAGTGAAAAACTACACAACAGCTAATCAACAGCTAATGCCTCCTTTATTTGGAGGCATTAGCTTTCGAAGCGCTACTTCTTCATGGGTTGGTTGTGGAGAGAATCATTAGACACAGAATTTATAGCAATGGATTTGCAGTGTCGAACAAATTTAGCTACAGTCTTTCATCTTTTAGAATGATAATTTTAGATTCGGTTCCTTCATATATATTCCCAGACCGTTTTTAACACATTTTCAATATAGCTTTTGACAATATATCTCAGCTCAGATAATGTAGGTTGTCGATTGAAGTTTAGGTTTGTCAGTGTCCTAATGTTAGGTCAGACTGATTCGATTTCTAAAGTGTGATTTACAGAATTTTACACAGACTTATGCAGTTTTTGGACAAAATAAAATGCAATTCTGCAAGTACAAATTCACCCCACAAACATGTGCATGTTTGTCTGTCTGTGTGTGCAGGGGAGACCGAGTGTGTGAGGGGACGCGAGTGTCTGTGAGAGAATGTGTGCATGTGTGAGAGTGTAATGGTGTATAAGTCTGTGAGTGTCCACGCAGCCATTGTCGCAGACTCTGCTTGCTTTCATCAATGTACCATGCCTGAGGGTATACATACCTGCAGCGTATGATTTAGAAAATGTTGCTGAGTCCCATGAGTACCTGCCACATACATGGCAATGTCCACACATGTAATGGTGGTAACTGTGTCGACTCTCCGACATGTTTTGCAGAGTCTGCTGTGACAGGGTGGTATGGTGTTGTCCTGAAGACCAAGCAGTTTGTTGTGAACAATGATCTGTTTGAGGTTTGATGGTTGTTTAAAGGCAAGAAGTGAAGGAGTGGGGAAGGTATTGGCGAGGTGCTCATCCTCATCAATAATGTGTTGCAGCCTGAGAAGCACATGACATATTTTTTTCAGCTCCCGGGAAGTATTGGGCAACACAAGATACGCTACTGGTTGCAGCTTGTGTCTGCCTCCTGATTAGGTCATTCCAGTTTCTTGCTGTGGCGGCAGAACTGGCGGTTGATGATTTGAGCATCGTACCTCGCTTGTAAGAGGGCATCCTTGAGCATGTCCAAGTATTCATCACATTCGTCCTCATTTGAACAGACATTGCGTATGCGTACGGCTTGTCCATAGGAGATGGCTGTTTTAATATGTTTATGGTGGAATCTAGGCAAGTGTAGCATCGTGAGGTTATCCCTGTGTTTGCAGTAGAGTGAGGTGCTGTGGTTCCAATCTTGATGGAGATTCATGTGTCGAAGAATGAGACAAATAACAAAGAGCAGTCTATGATGAGTTTGATGGTGGGATGAAACATGTTGATATCACTCTGCAGCACTTTGTTCACACCAGCATCCGGAAATCATACAACCTGACCAACATCTCTGCCTCTCATCATGATTAAAGGCAGACTGACCCCACTGTTTCTATATCACTGAACCCAGGGAGATCAGAATAACCTAGGAGAAAGTGAGGACTGCAGATGCTGGAGATCAGAGCTGAAAAATGAGTTGCTGGAAAAGCGCAGCAGGTCAGGCAGCATCAAAGGATCAGGAGAATCGACGTTTCGGGCATAAGCCCTTCTTCAGGATTGAGGAGGGTGTGCCAAGCAGGCTAAGATGAAAGGTAGGAGGAGGGACTTGGGGAAGGGGCGTTAGGAATGCAATAGGTGGAAGGAGTTTAAGGTGAGGATAATAAGCCAGAGAGGGGGTGGGGCGGAGAGGTCAGGAAGAAGATTGCAGGTCAAGAAGGCGTTGCTGAGTCTGAGGGCAGACAAGGGAAGTGTGGTGGTAGTTGGCGCACCGATCTCTACATTGCTGAGGCTAAACGCCAGCTCACGGACACCTCCTCCTACTGCCCCCTTGACCATGACCCCACCTCCCACCACAAATCATCATCTCCCAGACCATTCATAACTTCATAACCTCAGGGGATCTCCCATCCACTGCCTCCAACCTCAGTCCTACAAACCTGCACCGCCCATATTTACCTCCTGCCCAAAATCCACAAACATGACTGACCCAGCTGGCCCATTGTCTCAGCCTGCTCCTGCCCCATCTAAATCATCTCTGCATACCTTGACATGGCCCCTAGTCCAAGAACTCCCCACCTACGTTCGGGACACCACCCACGCCCTCCACCTCCTCCATGATTTTCGCTTCCCCAGCCCTCAACGCTTTATCTTCACTGTGGACATCCAGTCTCTATACACCTCTATCCCCCATCATGAAGGCCTCAAAGCTCTCCGTTTCTTCCTTTCCCGCTGAACCAACCAGTACCCTTCCACTGACACCCTCCTTCGACTGACTGAACTGGTCCTCACCCTGAATAACTTCTCTTTCCAATCCTCCCACTTCTTCCAAACCAAAAGAGTAGCCATGGGCACCCACATGGACCCCAGCTATGCCTGCCTCTTTGTCGGATATGTGGAACAGTCCATCTCACGCAGCTACACTGGCACCACCCCCCACCTTTTCCTTTGCTACATGGATGACTGTATCGGTGCTACCTCGTGCTCCGAGGAGGTTGAACAGTTCATCCACTTTACTAACACCTTCGACACCGACCTCAAATTTACCTGGACCATCTCAGACTCCTCCCTCCCCTTCCTCGACCTCTTCATTTCTATCTCGGATGACTGACTCAACACGGACATTTACTATAAACCAACTGACTCCCACAGCTACCTGGATTACACTTCCTCCCACTCTGCCCCCTTTAAAAACGCAATCCCATATTCCCAAATCCTTCGTCTCTGCTGCATCTGCTCCCAGGAGGACCAATTCCAATACTGAACAACCCAGATGGCCTCCTTCTTCAAAGACCGCAATTTCCCTTCAGACGTGGTTGACAATGCTCTCCACTGCATCTCCTCCACATCCCGCTCCTCTGCCCTTGAACCCCGCCCCTCCGATCGCCACCAGGACAGAACCCCACTGGTCCTCACCTATCACCCCACCAACCTCCAGATACATCCTTTGTCATTTCCACCACCTTCAAACAGACCCCACTACCAAGGCAAAACTTGAGCCCACACCTCCCCCCTCACTTCCCTCCAAGGCCCCAAAGGATCCTTCCATATCCGCCACAAATTCACCTGCACCTCCACACACACCATTTACTGTATCCGCTGCACCCAGTATGGCCTCCTATACATTGGGGAGACAGGCTGCCTACTTGTGGAACGTTTCAGAGAACACCTCTGGAACACCCACACAAACCAATCCAACCATCCCGTGACTGAACACTTTAACTCCCCCTCCCACTCCGCCAAGGACACGCAGGTACTTGGCCTCCTCCATCGCCAGACCATGGCAGCATGACGCCTGGAGGAAGAGCGCCTCATCTTCCGCCTAGGAACCCTCCAACCACAAGGGATGAATGCAAATTTTTCAAGCTTTCTCATTTCCCCTCCCCGCCTTATCTCAGTTCCAACCCTTGGACTCAGCATCGCCTTCTTTACCTGCAATCTTCTTCCCGACCTCTCTGCCCCCATCCGCTCTCCAGCCTATTACCCTCACCTTAACCTCCTTCCACCTATCGCATTCCCAACGCCCTCTCCCCAAGGCACTCCTCCCTACCTTTTATCTTAGCCTGCTTGGCACACTCTCCTCATTCCTGAAGGAGGGCTTATGCCCGAACGTCAATTTTCCTGTTCCTTTGATGCTGCCTGACCTGCTGCACTTTTCCAGCAGATCCATTTTTCAGATCAGAATAACACCAGTGTGTGCATCACTGACCCTGGAGCAGTCAGATTGACCTTACAGTGTCTGTATCACTGACCCTTGGGACAGCATACTGACCCCGCTGTGTCTGTGCCCGGGGAGAGCAGACTGACACTAGTGTGTCTATATCAATGAGCCTGGGGAGAGCAGACGGACCCAACTGTGTCTGTAGCACTGACCCCATGGAGACTTAACTGATGCCACAGTGCATGACTGACCCTGGAGAGATGACACTGGCTCCACTGTGTGCATCACTGACACTGGGGAGAGCAGACACGCCGCACTGTATAGGTATCACTGACCCTAGGAAAGTAGACTTACCCCACTGTTTATGCAGCACTGACACAGGATACCACTGACACAGATTGATACCACTGTGTGTATTACTGGTACTGTGTGTAGTACCTACTGAATCTGTGTTACTGACCCTGGGGACAACAAAACTGACAACATTTTGTGTGTATTACTGACCCTCTCGGGAGCATAATGACCACATTGTGTCTGTGTCACTGACACCGGGACAGCAGACGACACCCGCTGCATCTGTATTATTGACTCCAGGGAGAGGAGACCGCCCGCACTGCGTGTCTATCACTGACAATAAAGGAGAACAGACTGACGCCAGTGTGTGTATCACATTGGCCCCTGACAGAGCAAACTGACTCCACTATGTCTGCAACACTGAGAACGGGAAGAACAGACCCCACTGTGTCAATAACACTAACTCTGACAGAACAGACTGACTGCCCTGTATCAGTGTCAGTGACCATGAGAATGGAGATTGACATCCCTATGTCTGCATTACTGTCACAATGGAGTGCTGACTGACACCTGTGTAACTGTTCACTGACTAGGTGAGAGCAGTCTGATCTATTGTGTGTTCATTAGTGAACCAGGAAAATCAGGCTGAAAACAGTGGCTCTATATGATTTACACCGTGTTTTACACAGACCCCACTGTGTCTATATCGCTGACCATGAGGATAGTAGGCTGACCCCACAAGTTACGTATCACCGTCCCCAGAGAGAGCAGACTGACCCCACTGTGTATGTATCACTGAAGACAAAAAAAGCAATCTCACTCCACTGTCAATGTATTACTGACTCCAGTGAGAGTAGATTGAACCCATTGTTTGTGTATGACTGACACCGGGGAGAGGAGACTGACCCTTCTGTGTGTGTGTGTGTCAATGACAATTGGAAACGTATACTGACCTACTGTGTTCGTAGCACTGATGCCCAGAAAGCTGACTTAACGAAGCTGTGAGTGCATCGCTGTCACCATGGAGAAACGTCTGACACACTTATATCTGTATCACTGACCATGGGGAGAGGAGACTGACTCCAATGTGTGAGGATCATTGACCGTGTGGAGACCTGATTGAGCACACTGTGTGTGCATCACTGATCCTGTGGAGAGTAGACTTAGCCCCAACTGTGTCTTCTCACTGAACCCTAGAAAGAGGTGATTGACCCTACACTGTTTGTCCTATTGACCCTGGTGAGAACGAAGAGACCTCAATGTGTCTTTTATCACTCACCTCGGACAGAATATATCTCCCCCACTGTGTCTGTATCACTGATAACATGGAGAGCAGATTGAGTCCGATGTGTCTGCATCACTGACCCCGAGGCGAGCAGACTGACCCCGCTGTGTCTGTGTCACTGACCTCAACAAGACATGACTGAACCTATAGTTTGTGCATCACTGATCCCAGGGGAGCTGACTGATCTCGCTATCTCTGCAAACAGACTGACCCCACAGTGTTTGTCTCACTGATCCAGGACAGAGAAGACTGAAACCAATGTCTCTTCTGGCACTGATCCTGGGAGAACAGAATGATCAACTCTGTTCCCCCAGCAACTTTAGCCAGCTAGTGGAGGGCGTGATGGCCGAGTGGTTAGCATTGCTGCTTCAGAGGGCCTGAGACCCGGGTTCAATTTCCGCCTCAGGCGACTGACTGTGAGGAGTTTGCACATTCTCCCCGTGTCTGCGTGGGTTTCCTCCGGGTGCTCCGGTTTTCTCCCACAGTCCAAGAACGTGCAGGTCATGTGAATTGGCCATGCTAAATTGCCCGTAGTGTTACATGTAGGGGAATGGATCTGGGTGGGTGCACTTTGGCGAGTCGGTGTGGACTTGTTGGGCCGAAGGGCTTGTTTTCACACTGTTAAGTAATCTAATCTAAAAAAAAAACACCCTCCCAGCCATGTTCCCCTACAAATGGCCTTTGAACCTATCCTCACTCTGTTGCCCTTGGTCACATACTGTGAACCCATCCTCACTCTTCTCTCCTTGCAACAAAGTGTAAACCCCTCTTAACTCTGTTCTCCTGTGAACCCATCCCTACGTTGTTCTCCTAGAAAAGACCTGTGAATCCAGTCTCAGCCAGTGACCCCATCCACACTGGCTCCTAGCACCAGCCTGGGAAGCCATCCCCACGCTGTTCTCCTCGCAACTGTCTGTGAACCTGTCGTCCACTCTGTTCTCCTCGCAATTGCTTGTGAACTTATTGCCACTCTCTTCTCCCAGCAACGGCCTGTTGACCCATCTCAACTCTGTTTCCCTTGCAACGGCCAGTGAAGTTATCACCACTCTGTTCTTCAAGCAATGGCCTATCAAACGCTGTGTAAAGTCAATTCTCCCATCAAGGGCCTGTTAGCAACTTCCCACTGTGTTCTACTATCAAGAGACTGTGAACCTATTCCCACGCCGTTCCCACAGGAAAAGAGTGTGATTCGTTGCTAGTCTGTTTCCCGAAGGATGGCCTATGAGCACATCTTGTCTCTAATGCCCTAACAATGGCCAGTGAACCCTTTACCACTCTGTTCTACTTGCAACAGAGTGTGAATCCATGCCTGTGCTGTTCTCCTTACAGCAGACTCTGAACTCATCCGCAGAATGAACGGCCTGTGAATAAATTCATAATCTGTTGTGCAAGCAACGGTCTGTGAACCCACCTCCACCCTGTTTTCCCAGCAAAACCTGTCGATCTATTTCACATTCAGTACACTAGCAATAACATTCCTGTTCTCCTAGCAACTGTAAAAAATGCTAATGTGGCTTCACTTGGGATATCGTGTACAGGTCTGTTCACCCCATTACAGGAAGGATATGGAAGCATTGGAAAAGATGCAGAGATTTACCAGGATGTTGCCTGGTCTGGAGGGAAGGTCTTATGAGGAAAGGCTGATGGAATTGGGTCTGTTCTCATTGGAGGGAAAAAGGCTAAGAGGGGATTTAATACAGACATACAGGATGGCCAGAGGATTAGTGTGGACGGTGACACCATCCAGGCTCTCTTCCTCCTGCAAAGGCCAGTGAACCCATCCCCACTCTGTGCTCGATAAAACAGCCTGTTAACCTATTTCAAATTTGTTCTCGATGTAACAGCCTTTGAAACCATCCCCACACTTTTCACATACTAACGGCCTATGAATCCATTTCCAGTCTGCTCTTCTAACGGTGACCTGTGAACCAATCCTAACACTATTCCACAAATTATGACCTGTGCGCCTATCCCTTCTCTGTTTATCTGGCAACGCTCTCTGAATCCATCCTAGAATATATAACGATACAGTGCAGAACAGGCGCTTCGACTCTTGATGTTGCGCCGACTTTGAACTAATCTAAGCCCATCGCTCTACACTATCCCATCATTATCCATATGCTAATCCAAAGACCATTTAAATGCCCCTAGTCTGGCTGAGTTCACTACATTGGCAGGCAGGACATTCCATGCCCTCACCACTCTGAGTCAAAAACCTGCCTCTGACATCTGCCTTAAACCTGTCACCCCTCCTCCCATTTGCAACTATGACCCACTCTTACAAGCTGACATCATCGTCCTAGGAAAGAGACTCTCACCGTCCACATTAATCCTCTGGCCATCCTGTATGTCTGTATTAAATCCCCTCTTAGCCTTTTTCCCTCCAATGAGAACAGACCCAATTCCATCAGCCTTTCCTCATAAGACCTTCCCTCCAGACCAGGCAACATCCTGGTAAATCTCTGCATCTTTTCCAATGCTTCCATATCCTTCCTGTAATGGGGTGAACAGACCTGTACACAATATCCCAAGTGAAGCCACAATGGCATTTTTTACAGTTGCCGCATGTCATCACGGCTCTAGAACTCATCCCCTCTACCAATAAAACTTAGCACACCGTATGACTTCCAAACAGTGTTGTCAACCTGGGTGTAAACTTGCAGGGATCTATGCACATGGACACCAAGATCTCTTTGTACACCCACACTGCCAAGAATTTTTCCATTGACCCAGTTTTCTGCCTTCCTGTTATTCTTCCAAAAGCAAATCACCTCACGTTTATCTGCATTGAACTCCATTTGCCATCTCTGAGCACAATTCTGCAGTTTATCCAAGTCTCCCCTGCAACCTGCAACATTCTTCCACACTGTCCACCACTCCACCGACTTTAGTCTCATCAGCAAACTTACTTACCCTTCCAACTATGCCTACATCCAACTCAGTTATAAAATGACAAACAGCAGTGGTCCCAAAACAGATCCTTGTGGCACACCAGTAGTAACCAGACTCTAGTCTGAATATTTTCCATCAACGTCCACTCGCTGCTTCTTACAGTAAGCCAGTTTATAATTAAAATTGCTAAATCGCCCTCAATCCCATGATTCTGCATTTTCTACAAAAGCCAACCATGTGGAACCTTATCCAAAGGCTTTGCTGAAGTCCCTATGCACCACGTCAACTGCCCTACCCTCATCCACGTGCTTGGTCATCTTCTCAAAAACTCAATGAGGTTTGTGGGACACGACCTACCCTTGATGAAGCCATGTTTACTATCTCCAATCGTATTGTTGCTTGCAAGATGATTATAAATTCTATTCCTTACAATTCTTTCCAAACTTTTTCCTACAGCAGACGTAAGGTTCACTGGTCTATAATTACCTGGGTCATCTCTGCTGTGCTTCTTGAACAACAGCACAACATTTGAAATCCTCCAGTCTTCTGATAGTATACCTGTAGGCAATGACGACTAAATGATCAAGGTCAACGATTCCGCCATCTCCTGTGTAGCTTCCCAGAGAATCCGTGGATAAATCTCATCCAGCCCAAGGGATGAATTGACAACATCTCCTCCTTACTAACCTCAATCCTTTCTCGTGTAATAGTTTGCATCTCAGTCTTCTTCTCTACAATATTCTCCTTTTCCTGAGTGATTGCAGATGAGAAATATTCGTTTAGCACCTCTCCGATCTCCACAGAGTCCACACATGACCTCTCATTTATATCTTTGACTGGCTGTATTCATATCCTAGCCTTCCTTTTATTCATCACATAACTTCAGGGTTCTCTTTTATTCAAGCTGCTAGATACTGCTCATGTCCCCTCCCTGTTTTTCTTAACTCTCTCTTTAAATGCTTCCTATCTATTCTGTAACTCTCCGTCGCCTCATCTGAACCACCTCATCTCAACGTCACTTAAGCCTCCCTCTTTCACTTAGGAAGTGGGACAATTTCTTTAGTAAACCATGGTTCCCTGACCTGATCACTTCCTGCCTGCCTGATAGGGGCATAACGATCAAGGGCACGCAATATCTGTTCCTTAAACTAGCTCTACACTTCGACTGTCCCCATCCCCTGCATTTGCAACCCCATTCTATGCCTCCTAAGTCTTGCCTAATCTCATTATATTTGCCCTTCCCCATCTATAACTCTTATCCTGTGGCATGTCCTGTCCCTTTACATCGCTAAACTAAACATAACCAAATTAGGGTCACTCTCGCCAAGGTGCTGGCCTACCACTAAGTAAAACACATGGCATGGTAAATTACAAAGTACCAGATCCTCTTGTTGGATCTTCGACATACTATTTCAGGAAACACCCCTGCACACATTGGACAAAAACAGATCCATCTGATGTACTAGAGTTATAGCATTTTCAGGAGGATCCGAAGTTTTCTGGAGGATGGTGAAAACATGGCAGGGCTGGGAGCTTTTCTGGATGGATGGTGAAAACACGGCAGGGCTGGGAGCTTTTCTGGAGAGATGGTGAAAACACAGCAGGGCTGGCGAGACATTGAACAATTCTTCCGCCGCCTTCGCCTCCGTGCCTACTTTTTCAACCAAGACTCTCGCCCACCCTCTGACGACCCCTTCTCCTGCCTCCAACACACCCCATCCACCTGGACACCCCGTGCTGGCCTCTTACCCACCCTCAATCTCTTTATAGCCAACTGCCGCCGCGACATTAACCGACTCAACCTGTCCACCACTCTTACCCACTCCAACCTCTTACCCTAGGAATGTGCAGCCCTCCACTCCCTCTGCTCCAACCCCAACCTCACCATCAAACTGGCAGACAAGGGAGGCGTGGTAGTAGTTTGGCGCACCGACCTTTATACTGCTGAGGCCAAACGCCAGCTCACGGACACCTCCTCCTACTGCCCCCTTGACCATGACCCCACCTCCCACCACCAAACCATCATCTCCCAGACCATCCATAACCTCATCACCTCAGGGCATCTCCCATCCACCGCCTCCAACCTCATAGTCCCCCAACCCCACACTGCCTGTTTCTACCTCCTGCCCAAAATCCACAAACCTGACTGCCCTGGCTGACCCATTGTCTCAGCCTGCTCCTGCCCCACCGAACTCATCACTGCATACCTCGACACGGTTCTGTCCCCCTTAGACCAAGAACTCCCCACCTACGTTCGGGACACCACCCACGCCCTCCACCTCCTCCATGATTTTCGCTTCCCCGGTCCCCAACGCCTTATCTTCACAATGGACATCCAGTCCCTGTATACCTCCATCCCCCATCACGAAAGCCTCAAAGCCCTCCGCTTCTTCCTTTCCGGCCATGCCAATCAGTACCCTTCCACTGACACCCTCCTTCGACTGACTGAACTGGTCCTCACCCTGAACAACTTCTCTTTCCAATCCTCCCACTTCCTCCAAACTAAAGGAGTTGCCATGGGCACCCGCATGGGCCCCAGCTATGCCTGTCTCTTTGTAGGATATGTGGAACAGCCCATCTTCTGCAACGACACTGGCACCACCTCCCACCTTTTCCTCCGCTACATCGATGACTGTATTGGCGCTGCCTCGTGCTCCCACGAGGAGATTGAACAGTTCATCCACTTTACCAACACCTTCCATCCCGACCTCAAACTCACCTGGACCGTCTCAGACTCCTCCCTCCCTTCCTAGACCTTTCCATTTCTATCTCGGGTGACCGAATCAACACAGACATCTACTATAAACCGACTGACTCCCACATCTACCTAGACTACACCTCCTCCCACCCTGCCCCCTGTAAAAACGCCATCCCATATTCCCAATTCCTTTGTCTTCTCCGCATCTGCTCCCAGGGGGACCAGTTCCAATACTGTACAGCCCAGATGGCCTCCTTCTTCAAGGACCGCAGACTCCCCACAGACGTGATCGACGATGCCCTCCACCGCATCTCCTCCACTTCCTGCTCCTCCGCCCTTGAGCCCCGCCCCTCCAACCACCACCAGGACAGAACCCCACTGGTTCTCACCTACCACCCCACCAACCTCCGGATACAGCGTATCATCCGCCGTCATTTACGCCACCTCCAAACGGACTCCACCCCAGGCATATATTTTCCTCCCCTCCCCTATCAGCGTTCCGAAAAGACCACTCCCTTCGTGACTCCCTCGTCAGGTCTACACTCCCCACCAACCCAACCTCCACTCCTGGCACCTTCCCCTGCAACCGCAAGAAATGCAAAACTTGCACCCACACCTCCTCCCTTACTTCTCTCCAAGGCCCCAAGGGATCCTTCCATATCCGCCACAAATTCACCTGCACCTCCACATACATCATTTATTGCATCCGCTGCACCCGATGTGGCCTCCTCTATATTGGGGAGACAGGCCGGCTACTTGCACCTCTGGGATATCCGGACCAACCAACCCAACCACTCCGTGGCTCAACACTTCAACTCCCCCTCCCACTCCACCAAGGACATGCAGGTACTTGGACTCCTCCATCGCCAGAACATAACAACACGACGGTTGGAGGAAGAGCGCCTCATCTTCCGCCTGGGAACCCTCCAACCACAAGGGATGAACTCAGATTTCTCCAGTTTCCTCATTTCCCCTCCCCCACCTTGTCTCAGTCGATTCCCTCGAACTCAGCACTGCCTTCCTAACCTGCAATCTTTTTCCTGACCTCTCCGCCCCCACCCCACTCCGGCCTATCACCCTCACCTTGACCTCCTTCCACCTATCACATCTCCATCGCCCCTCCCCCATGTCCCTCCTCCATACCTTTTGTCTTAGCCTGCTGGACATACTTTCCTCATTCCTGATGAAGGGCTTATGCCCGAAACGTCGATTTTCCTGTTCCTTGGATGCTGCCTGACCTGTTGCGCCTTTCCAGCAACATATTTTCAGCGCTTATAGCATTTTCAGTCAAAGTTGGGGAAGTTAAATTCTCCATGATGACCACCCTGTTCCTTTCACACCTACCCAGAATCCTTTTGTAAATCCGCACTTCCACATCCCTGGAACTTTGTGAAGGACTATAACAAAACTTCCAACAGTATGAACGCTCTTCTCGTGTTTCTGACTTCAGCCCATATCACCTCGGTAGACGCATCCTCGTCAAAAGTTCTTTTGGCCACCGTTATACTGTACTTGACTAACAAAGCCACACCTGACTTCATTCACCTAGCAATGACCTACAAAGTCAAGCAACCACCTACCAACCCATCACCACATTGCTACTCTAGCAACGGCCTCTGAACACATTCCCACTCTGTTTTCCTAGAAACGGCCTGTGACCACATTCCCTCTCTATTCCTTTCGCAATGGCCTGTGAAGACATCCTCTCTCTGTTTTCCTAGCAACAAACTGTGAAACCATTATCATTCTTTTCTCCTTACAACATAGAGTGAACCGATCCCAACAGCCTGTTTACAAATGTCAAGTCTGTTCTCCCATCAAAAGCCTCTGAAAAAGTTCCACTCTGTTCGCCTTGCAACAGACTGTGAACCCATCCTGGCTCTTTTCCGACGGGAAATGTCTGTGACTCTAATGCCTCTCTGTTTGTCGAGCAAAAGCCTCTGAATGCAATTCCCAACTATCCTCCTCGAAGTGGCATGTAAACCCGTCCCCACCCTTTCCCCAAGAAATGATCGGTGACATTCTCCCCCTGTTCGTTCTGAGTAAACTTTACCGACAGAGACAAATCCTTTAGGGAGATCAGGCATTAACTCCATACCAAGGCCCTGCCTATGATCTGCCCTCTTGTGCAGCTCGTCGAAATTTGTTGGGGTTTCCTTTACGACTTTCACTGATGCCACTGGCTTAGCTTCTTTTACCACATCTTTTCCCACAGATAATTTATTTTATGATTGGTGCTGTAACATTGCGTGTTCTACTTTACCACAGTGGAAATACCTGAGGTCTTTCACCACATTTTCTTCCTCTTGGGCTTCCTTTTTAATCTGTGGTAAATATTTACCAGTGCTCTCAATTGTTTACTTCGTAGTGTCGAATCTCCCCTTATCTCAACTTCTATCCATCAGAGGACGAAATTCTTGTGAAAGCTAAACCTTGTCTTGTGCATCAACGCGTACTCAACCGCCAACTTTGCTGCTTTTCTCACTTTCTGAACTTGCTGTTCATCCACGTTATTTCGAAACATCTCTGGAAGTGAGTTTTAAGCTCTTCCAGCAGAATAATCTCTCTTGGAGTCTCCTAGGTCTTACCTATTGTTAAGATGCCCAGATGTCAATAGGACTGTGTTTAGTTCTTTCAAACAGAACAGATGTCTGACCTTGTTCCTTCATTATGTTTATGAAACGCTGTCTATACGCTTCTGGTACCAGTTCATAAGCACTTCAAATAGCCTGTTTGACCTCTTCATCATCTTTACACCCCTCATCTAACAGCACTGCAAATACCTCACTAGCACTGCCTGCCAGTTTAGGGTGAACTAGCATTGCCCACAAGTCCTCTGCCAATTTCTCATGTGAAAAAGGAAGGCCTCAACATCTTTCCCAACAAAATATGGCAGTGTATTAACATCTTTGCATGCATCACTATCTTCTCTGTTCATCTCCATCATGTTAATTTGACTTCCTTGACTAAGTTGCAATTTCTGAAGTTCAAATTCCCTCACCACTTCTCTTTCTTTTCTCACTTTTTCTCTCTCCCTTCCTTCACTCTTCCTTTCTCTTTGTTCAGCTAAGAACCTTCTCGCACTTTCTTTTCCGCTCTATCTTTCTTTTTACACTCTTTATTTACAGATTACTTACAGTGCGAAAACAGGCCCTTTGGCCCAACAAGTCCACACTGACCCTCCGAACAGCAACACACCCAGACCCATTCCCCTACATTTAGATTAGATTAGATTACTTACAGTGTGGAAACAGGCCCTTTGGCCCAACAAGACCACACCGACCCACCGGAGCGCACCCAGCCAGACCTATATCCCTACATTTACCCCTGCACCTAATACTACGGGCAATTTAACATGGCCAATTCACCTAACCTGCACATTTTTGGACCGTGGGAGGAAACTGGAGCACACGGAAGAAGCCCACGCAGACACGGGGAGAATGTGCAAACTCCACACAGTCAGTCGCCTGAGGCGGGAATTGAATCCGAATCTTTGGCGCTGTGAGGCAGCAGTGCCAACCATTGTGCCACCGTGCCACCCTTTCTTCCCCCCTTTCTTTCTCTCTCCCACTTTGTTTAGCTTCTAATTTCATTTTCCTCAGCTCCAACCTAAGTTTTTCTAACTAAATTTTCTAACTCTTGTCTGTTTCTCTGACACAAATAAGTGTTTGAGTAACTTCCTTACAATTTCAGCTTTCCTTTTCTCCCTGGTTAAACCCAATTCTAACCGCTTCACAATTTCTGAGAGTAGGGCATTTTCTCTTCTCTCTAAACTTCCTTCACAAATTTTCGAATCATCTTCACACCGGAGAACTTCTTCTGAAATTTTAAGAGCCATTTTTGCACTTTTATTTTAACCAACTACTAGTAACTGAAATTAAAGAAATTGTTTCACCTGCGTTTTACTTAATGATCTGGGACACTAATCAGCAAGTGTTTTAAATCTACTGGGATCTTTTGCACGTTAAATCCATTGAGATCTGTTCAAATATCAGACTGGATCTGACTAAACCTGTCTAAATCACGGACCCGAGTGCACATACTGGATAAACACTTAAGCTAACTTAAACTTAACCCACATGAAAGCTCACCTCTCCTCGTAAACTGTTAAATTTTGAGTGTAGAGAACTTTCAAATTCACCATTCAAATCAAAAAACCCCTTAATTCTTCAACTCCAAAAGACAGTATTAAACAATTATCTACACTCTAAGCCTTCTTTGCCTTAGCGATTTTTCTACCTCCCACTCTATATAGCAATATACTGATTTGATAATGCCCCGATGAAATTTTAAAAAGTAAATCAAGTTTCAAAACCAGCGAGCTGTGTCGATTCTCTTCTGTATCTTCCTTGTGTCGTCTTCAGTCTTTAGCTGCACAGATGTTTCATATTGAAAGTACCTTTTATAGAGAGGGTCTGCAGTCATCGATAGCAGTATGTTTTACTTGTGTCTCTGGTTTACTATTCATAATGTCCTATTTTTATACCCAAACCACATGTTCATCTAGGACTTAATTTTGTCAAAACAGTAAAAGTCAAATTCACCTAGGTTTTAGTATCTTGTGGCAAAATTTAAACGGATTAGCTAAATTAAAATTGCAGTAGAACGCAGCAACCCGGCCTAGTAATTTGTTTCCCACCAGACTCTGTGCCTACATAGTGCTTATCAGCTTTTACCCTCTCTTAAGAGTACACTAGACACCTACATACATTTGCATTTTTCTACATGACATCCCCCTGTCTCCCCGCCCCCATTCTTCCTAATTCCAGTGAGTATAGTGCCAGTCTACACAATTTCGTCTCATTCAGCAAATGACTCAAATTCTGAATCAACCTAGTGAACGTCATCTGCACCCATTCCAGCGTCAGTACATTACATCTCAAGTAAGGAGATCAAAACTTTACGCAGTACTCCAGGTCTGGTCTCAGCTGCAATGCAACGTCTCTATTTTTAAACTCCATTCCTTTAGCAATGAAAGATATCATTTGTCTTCTTGTTTACCTGCTGTGCCTGCAAATCAACTTTTTGTTTTTCTTCCCGGATTCTGGAATCAATGTTGGGGAATTCCAGGGTAACTACTTTCCTGACCGTATTACACAGTGGCTCCACCATTGTGGGTCTGTCCTGTTGGTGGGAAACATTATTCATTAGGTCTTATTCTGAGTATGATGATTCCAGACTGTTTCTTGATCTGTTAAATTAATAAATAAAAGTGATAATAGAGTAGATGATAATGGCTTAAAAAGCTGAACAGAAGAAACTTTATTGGAAGGGGTTTTGTTTTTGTCAAGAAAGATTGGAAAACTTAGTGAAAGAAATGGAAATAGACATGATTCAATGACATTAGACAGACATGGCTAGATGGGGAATGACATTGGGAACTGAATGTCCGGAACTTTTTATATTTGGAAGTGATATACAAAACTGAGAAGGAGGTGGAACAGATCTCTGAATAAGGGATGGTATCTGTATGATTGTAAAAGAGGATCTGATTATAAAATGATCAATTTAGTACACAGATAATTTATATTTGAGGACTAAGTGTAATGTGTCAACGTTGGTAGACGATGCTAAGATGAGTGGTATAGCAAAGTATGCAGAGGACACTGAAAGATTCCAAAAGGATATAGGTAGGTTAAATGAGTGGGCAACGTGCTGGCGGTTTGGATAATCAGCCCAGTGCAGTTTGCAGACTTGGTGCGTCTGGAACCTTGACCTGGTGCAATCTCAGCCAGGTGTGATCTGGAAACTGGGCCTGGTTCAGTCTGCAGACTGTGCCCGTTTTGGTGTGGAGTTTGGGCCCGGTACAGTCTAGAGAATCGGACCGAGTGTAGACTGGAGTGAAGTGTCTCTAATTCGAGTCAGTTCTTTGTTTAGTTTTATTCCTCTGCTGCACTTTCATTCATTATTCTTTCATTTTTGTCACAAATGCTGAAGAAACTGTACCTAGGTACCTGTACAAAAGATAGCACCATAAGCAACAATATTGTAAATTTTTCACTGCACTCTTTAGAGTATACGTGACAATAAAGTTAATTCAATTCAATTGTAGGGATAGTCAACACGGTTTTATGAAGATTAGGTCGTGCCCCACAAACCTTATTGAGTTCTTTGAGAAGGTGACCAAACAGGTGGCATAAGTTGTTGATGTTGTCTATATGGATTTCAGTAAAGTGCCTGATAAGTTTAATTTGAGATGTTTATCTGGAAGTTCTGTTACCGGTTGTATAACGCAATGATTTGTCTTGGGGCCGCTGCTGTTTGTCATTTTTGTAAATGACTTTGATGAGGGTGTAGAAGGATGGGTTAGTAAACTTGCCGATGACGCTAAGATCGTTGGAGTTGTGGACAGTGCCAAAGGATGATGCAGGTTGCTGAGGGACATAGATAAGTTGCAGAGCTGATCTGTGTGGTGGCAAATGGTGCTTAATGTGGAAAAATGTGAGGTGATTCACTTTGGAAGGAGCAACAGGAATGCAGAATACGGGGCTAATGATAAGATTCTTGGTAGTATGGATGGACAGAGAGATCTCGGTGTCCATGTGCATAGATCCCTAAAAGTTGCCACCCAGGCTGATAGGGTTGTTACGAAGGCATATGTTGTATTGGCTTTTACTGGTAGAGGGATTGAGTTTCGTAGCCATGAGGTCATGTTGCAACTGTACGAAACTCTGGTGTGGCCGCACTTGGAGTGTTGTGTACAGTTCCGGTCGCTATATTTTATGAAACACATGGAAGCATTGGGAAGGGTGCAGAGCAGATTAACTGGATGTTTCCTAGTGTGGACAGAAGGTCTTATCAGGAAAGGCTGAGGGCCTTGTGGCTGTTTTCATTAGGGAGAAGAAAGTCGAGAGGTGACTTAATAAAGATATACAAAATGATCAGAGGATTAGATAAGGTGAGAAACGTTTTCCTCTGTTGATGATGGCTAGCATAAAGGGACATTGCTTTAAATTGAGGGGTTATAGAAATAGGAAAGATGCCAAAGTGAGTTTTTTTTTAAATCAGAGAGCAGCAAGGGCGTGGAACACCCTGCCTGTAAAAGTGCTCGACTCGCCAACTTTAAGGTCACAGATAAACATGGGACTCCTAATGGAATAGTATAGGTTGGATAGGCTTCAGATTGGTTTCACAGATCGGTGCAACATCAAGGACGACTGGCCTAGATTGTGCTGTAATTTTCTATGTTCTAATGTGAGGTGTTATATTTTGCAAGACAAACCAGTCAGAATTTACACAGTTAACCGGAGAGCTCTGTTGAACAGAGAGAGACCCGGGGTGCAGGTGCACTTATACTTGAAAATAGTATTGCAGTTAGACAGGGCAGTGAAGAAGGCTTACCTTCATCGGTCAGGGCATTGAATGTAGGAGTAGGGACATCGTATTGCAGCAGTCCAAGACAATGATAAATAGACATTTGGAATAATGAGTAAAAGTATTGTCGCCCTGCTTAAGGAAGATTGATATAAGCCGCAAAGAGTGAGAGACTGGAGGTTTTGGGAAATAAAGACAGGCTGGATAGCCTTGCATTTTTTGCCCTTTTACGCAGGAAACTGAGGGGTAACCTTATAGAGATTTATGAAATCACGAGGGGCATGGATGGGATAGATAGCAAAGGGCTTTTCTCCTGGTGGAGGAGTCCACAACTAGAACAGACAGTTTTAAGGTGAGAGGAGAAATACTGAAAAGGAATCTAAGTGGCATTTCTTTTATGGAGAGTGTGGTGCATAAATGGAACAAGCTGTCAAAAGAAGTGATCGGGACGAGTACATTTACATCATTTAAAAGACATTTGGTCAAGTACATCGACAGGACGAGTGTCAAATGCAAGCACATGGGAATAGTTCTGTTTAAGAAAACTATGCCAGATGGACCAAATGGTCTATTTCCACACTTCATAACTCTCAGACTCGATGACTCTCACTCATCTTGCCTGGCAAATTAGACCTCAAATAATTTCCAACTCAAAAATTCTCTTTAAATACTTTTATTAATCTAGTTCTCCAAGTAGTCGTGAATACAGAATTCCTGATATTCATGGGGTGCTGTCGACCACAACAGCAATAGTAGTAGAATTACATGCCAGAATATAGAACATAGAAAAGTACAGCAGAGAACAGGCCGTTTGGCCCACATGTTGTGCCGAGGATTATTCCTAATTTAAATAAAATAACCTAAATTACGCACCCCTCAACTCAATGCTGTCCATGATCATGTACAGCAGTCGCCCCTAATGACTCTGCTTCTACCACTGGCAACGCATTACATGCATTCGCAACTCTCTGCATAAAGATCATACTTCTGATGTCTCCACTATATCTTCCACCAACTATCTGAAAACGATGACCCTTCGTGCCAGTCAATCCTTCCTAGGGGAAAAGTCCCTGGCTATTGACTCTATCTATGTCTCACATTAGCTAGCACATCTCGATCAGGTCACCTCTTTTCCTCCTTCTTTCCAGAGAGAAAATTCCGAGCTTAGTCAACCTCGCTTCCTAATACAAGCCCTCAGTCCAGGCAGCATCCTGGTAAACCTTACTTGCAACCTCACCAAAGCCTCTGTATATTTTCTATAATAGAGCGACTAGAACTGGACACAATACTCCAAGTGTGGTCTCACCAGGGTCTTGTAGATGTGCAGCAAAGCCTCATGGCTCTTAAACTCAATCCCGCTGTTAATGAAAGCCAAAACACCACATGCTTTCTTAACAACCCTATCCACTTGATTGGCAACTTTGAGGGATCTATGCACGTGATCAACCACATCCCTCTGTTACTCCACAGCGACAAGAATCCTGTCTTTAATCATATATTCAGCATTTGAGTTCGACCTTCCCAAATGCATCTCTTCGCATTAATCCAGATTGAACTCCATCTTCCATTTCTTAGCCGAGCTCTCCATCCTGTGTATGTCACGCTACAGCCTGCAATACCCCTTAATGCTATCAACGGCTTCTCCACCCTTTGTGTCATCGGCAAATTTACTAACCCACTCCTGAACCTTCTCAAAGACATTTCCAAAAACTAAAAACCAGAGGCCCAAGAACAGAGCCCTGTGAGATGCCACTCACCACTAATCTCTAGGCAGAACACTTGCCACCTACAACCACTCTCTGCCTTCTATCAGCCGACCAATTCTGAATCCAGACAGCCAAACTCATGAAAGCATTAATGGGCCTATCATTGGGAACCTTAAAAATGCCTTGATGACGTCCATATGCACCACATCCTCTGCTCGACCTTTATTGACCTGTCTCGTCATGTCCTCAAACAACTCAATAAGATTGGTGAAGCATGACCTGCCCCTCACAAAGCCATGCTGACTGCCTTTAATCATGCCATGCTTTTCCAAATAGTCATAAATGATATTCCTCAGATTTTTTTTCAAAAACCTTACTGACCACCAGCTTAATACTGACTGGTCTGTAATTGCCAGGTATTTCCCTATTCCCATTATTGAAAAGAGAAACAACATTGGCCTCTATCCAAACTTCTGGTACGACTACCGTGGAGAGCGAGGAAGCAAAGATCTTCGCCAGCTGCTTTGCAACCTCCATTCTTGCTTCCCAGAGCAACCTAGGATAAATCTGGTCTGGCCCTGAGGACTTATCAATACTAATGTTTGCCAAAATGTCTAGCACATCAACTTCACCAATCATGATCTGTTCAAGCCTGTTTCCTAGCTTCTCAAAGTTCTCATTCACAACAAGGTCTCTTTCCTTAGTGAAAACCGAAGCAGAAAACTCATTTAGGGCTTCCCTTATCTGCTCAGACTCCACGCACAAATTCCCTATGCTATCATTGACCGGTCCTATCATCTCCCTGATCATTCTCTTATTCCTCATGTACGAGTAAACTGCCTTTGGGTTCTCCCTAATTCTTCCTGCCAAGCCTTTTTCTGAGCTCCTTTCTAGTAAGCCTGTAATCCTCTAAATCTGTGCTAAATCTTTGCTTCTTCCACCTTATGTAAGCTGCATTCTTCCTTTTGACGAGAAGCTCCTTCGTTCTCGTCGTTCAAGGCTCCTTAATCTTATCCCTTCTTGCCAGGAACAAATTTTTGCACTCTCGGACTGCTCCTTAAACAGTCTCCACATGTCTGCTGTGCCCTTAAAGTGGAACAATTGCTCCCAATGTGTACTTCCCAACTCCTGCCTTATAGCGTAATAATTTCCTTTTCCCCAATTAACTATCCTCACTTGGTAAATACTCCTCTCCCTCTCCAAGGTTATGGTAAATGTTAGGCAGTCATGATCACTGTTAGCAAAGCGTTCACCCACTGCAAGATCTCATTGCCAAGCACCAAATCCAAAATGGCCTCTCTCCCCGTCGGCCTATATGCACACTGAACACACCTATCAAAAACTGCTGCATGTAAACCATATGCACTAAGGAGGTTCCAGTCAATATTGGGAAAGTTGAAGTCACCCATAATAACAACCCTGCTATATCTGTATTTTTCCAAAATTTGCCGGCCTATCAGTTCTTCAATCTCTCTATTGCTCTTACAGGGTCTATAGAGAACCCCCTAATGTGGCGGCTGCTCCCTTGCTTTTACTGTCTTCTGCCCATAATGATTCAGTAGACAAACCTTCCTCAACAAGCTTCGTTTTTGCAGCTGTGATGTACTCTCTGATTAATAATGCTACACCGCCTCTTTTTCTCCAACCTCCTTGTTCTTTTTACACGTTCTAAAACCTGGAACATCTAGCAACATTTCCTGCCCCTGTGAAACCCACGTTTCCATTATGGCCACATCATCATATTCCCAAGTACTGTTCCATACTCTAAGTCCATTGCTCTTATTTCTGACATTGCTTGCGTTAAAGCAGACACACTTTAACCAATCTCCTTGTTTTTTCACGTGAAAAACCTTTCCGATAGATTCACTGCATCTACAAATACCCCCTCTCAGATATGTAGTTCTGGTTCCCATCCCCTTGCCAAACTAGTTTAAACGCTCCAAAACCACACGAACAAATCTCCCGCCCAGGACATTTGTGCCCCTCCATTTCAGGTGCAAACCGTCCTTCATGTACTGGTCCCACCTACCCTAGAAGGCATCTCAATCGTCTAAGTATTAGAAACCTTCCCTCCTGCACCAGCCTCACAGCCATGCATTAAGCTGACTCTGCCTCACCTTAATGTCTCATGGCACCGGCATCAAATCTGCAATCACTACTTTACTCATACTGCTTGTCAGCTTCTACCCTAGCTCTCTATAGTCACACTTCAGATCCTCAATCGCTTTCCTGGCTGTATTATTGGTGCCAAATGTACCAAGACTTCTAGCTACTCACCTTCCCCCTTCAGAATCCTGTAAACCCAATTGGTGACATCCCGTATCCTGGCATGGGGAGACAGCATATCTTTAGGGAGTTCCATTCGTGACCACAAAATCTCCTGTCAATCCGTCTAACTATTGAGTCTCCTTCCACTAGCGCTTTACTATTCTCCCCTTTCTTTCAGAGCCTCAGTGTCAGGCTCAGTGCCAGAGGCCTGACCACTATGGCTTTCCCCTGGTAGGCCATCCCCACTAGCAAAATCCAAAACGGCATACTTATTGTCATGGGGTACGGCCACAGGGGATCCCTGGTCTGTCTACGGTTCTCTTTTCCTTCCCTGACTGTAATCCAGCTGTCCTTATCCTGTGTCTGAGGAGTGACCACCTCCCTATGCATCATCTCAATTTCTCTCTCAGCCTCCCGCAGTTCATCAGCTCCAGCTCCAGTTCCCTAACTCATTTTTCGAGGAGCTGGAATTGGGTGCACTTCCTGAAGATGTGGTCGGCAGAAACACGTTTCATGTCCCTCACCTGCTACATCTCACTCACATTTTACCACAATCTGTAAATTTTGTTCCCCTTAGTCTACCATTACCATCAAGCTGATCTATGGTTCAGTGAGGAGTGTGAACGAGCATGCCTGGTTCAAAACAATCTCTACCTAAAACTGATGACAATCTGTTGAAGCTCGAACACTTGACTGCTTGAATTTCAAACAGCAGATGTAATATCTGAGAGAAAGTGCAAAATGATTTCAACACCAACAGATCAGATGTAAGCTTTCCAGTCTTGCCTCATCCAGCCAAAAATGTTGCTGGACTGTTGAAAATCTCATGAGAGGATAGGGCTCCACAAGTGAATGGAACAGCCCTACACACCAGTACAGATAAGGACGTATGTAGTATTCACTTCACCCTCATCCAGGAGTGCTGAGTTGATGACCCACATCATCCTCGTTATGATGGCCACAGTATCGCAGATGCTAGCCTTCAACCAATTCGATTCACTGCACGTGACCTGAAGAAACAGCTGAACACATTAGATACAACAAAGCCAATGGACACTGACTCCATTCCTGCGGTAGGATTGAAGAGGTGTGTCTCTTGGGAAGCTTTTTCATTCCAGCTCCAACTCTGACATCGACCTGGCAATGTGCAAAATTACACATTATTGCTCCGTCCCCTAAGGGAAGAATAAATACAATCTAACCAATTACCACCCCTTAATCCCAACACGATAGTCAAATTGGTAGGAGTTGTTTTTGACAGAGCTGTCAAGCAATACAGAAATAAACAAGCTCAGTGTGGTTTCCGATAAGTCCCCTTGTGTGGATGGTGCTATTGTAGAAATGCATCAGTAAGGCGAATACTCTGGCATCCGGTGGAAGTTAAAAACAATTAATAAAATGTCGAGATCTAAAATCTAGTATCAGTAACAGTGACAAGTCAATTAGGCGATAGTGCTAGAGACTAGAGTCAAGACTAGAGTGGTGCTGGAAAAATGCAGCAGATCAGGCAGCATCTGAAGACCAGGAAAATCCTGATGAATAGCTTTTGCCTGAAACGTCAATTTTCCTTCTCCTCGGATGCTGTGCGACATGCCGTGCATTTCCAGCACCACTCTAATCCTGACATCGAAGGAAATGTCGAATGTAAACACCAATTTGTGCAACTAATGTACTTTCTGGAAGCAAATCTCCCTTGGTTTTCTCGCCTGGACAGAAAATGACTCCAGACAAAGAGATATGTGACAAACGTTTCCAATTCTTCAAACAGCCAAAGAAGACACTCAATTGTATCAAACTTTTGCGAGGTCTTAAAGGACTAAACTGGACAGAACATCCAGCACCAACCTTGGTATCGGAAAAGGGAGGGGAAAAACAGTCCTGTTGACCCTGCAAAAACCTCCTTCCCAACATCTGAGAGTTGCCACAACTTTTGGAGAACTTTCCCACAGACCGCACAGAAACATTGGGAAGTGGTAGGCCATTCAACACATTGAGCCTGCCTCATTCTAGTTCATGGCAGAATATCGCCTCAATATACTTTCTGACAAAATGTATGGAACCCTAAATGTGATTAACCATCGGAAAAATGCCATCGGAACTGCAGTAGTCTTGACGGTCCTTTGATTTTGTTGCCCCATTCAGTATGCATTTAGTTCTCATTTATTAGATGCGATTTGGCTGTAACCGATTACGAGCCTATTTTTATAACACAGACTACACTTACACGATTTCATCTGTGGCATGAGCTGAGCAGCAAAACCTAACCTCTGTCTGCAAAATGCACACTCAGCGTGTACCGCTACTATAGGAATGCAATCGGGTTTACAAACCTTGAAATTGAGCTTGAAAATGGGAATTGGAGTTAACATTTAGAAGGAATTTCATTTCACATTGGCGTATAATCATGTGGAGAACTGGAATTCCGTGTTGGCATCACTTTATCAGTCGGCTCATGCAGTTTTTTTTCGTGAAGAGCTTTGTGAAAGGTATAGTATGGTAGTCAGTATTGTACTTGTACTATTTCTATAAAATATGGTTGTAAAAATTACTTGGACTGTGCGATCGTTTGTGCTAGTCTAACCTATTTGGATTTTGATTGTTACTGACATGCTTGGAGGTCTCCCCTGTGTTTTTTTCCATTTGCCACAACACTTGTACATAGAACATATATCATTACAGCGCAGTACAGGCCCTTCGGCCCTTGATACTGCGCTGCCCTGTCATACTAATATGAAGCCCATCCCACCTACACTATTCCATGTACGTCAATATGCCTGTCCAATGACCACTTAAATGCACTTAAATTCGACGAATCTACTACCGTTGCAGGCAAAGCATTCCATACCCTTACTACTCTGAGTAGAGAAACTACTTCTGACATCTGTCCTATATCTATCACCCCTTAATTTAAAGCTATGCCACCTCGTGGTCGCTGTCAACATACTTGGAAAAGGGCTCTCCCTGTCCACTCTATCTAACCCTCTGATTATCTTGTATGTCTCTATTAATTCATTCTCTCAACCTTCTTCTCTCTAACGAGAACAGCCTCAGAAGCCTCAGCCTTTCCTCGTAAGACATTCCTTCCATACCAGGCAACATCCTAGTAAATCTTCTCTGCACCCTTTCCAAAGCTTCCACATCCTTCTTAAAATGCGGTGACCTGAACTGTACACAATACTCCAAGTGTGGCTGTACCAGCGATTTGTGCAACTGCAGCATAACCTCCTGGTTCCGGAACTCAATCCCTTTATTATTAAAGGCCAAAACACTGTGTGCCTTCCTAACAACCCTGTCAATCTGGGTGGCAACTTTCAGGGATCTGTGTACATGGACATAGAGATCTCTCAGCTCATCTGCAGTCCCAAGAATCTTACCACTCCAGTACTTTGCATTCCGATTACTCCGTCCAAAGTGTATCACCTTACACTTGTCCACATTAAATTCCATTTGCCACGTCTCAGCCCAGCTCTGCATTCTATCTGTATCTCTCTGCAACCGACGACATCCTTCGCCACTATCCACAACTCCACCGACCTTAGTGTCATCCACAAATTTACTAACCCACCCTACTAAGCCCTCATCAAGGTCATTTATAAAAATGACGAACAGCAGTGGACTCTTGTGGTACGCCGCTAGTAACTGGACACCAAGATGAACATGTTCCATCAACTACAATTCTCTGTTTTCTTTCAGCAAGCCAATTACTGATCCAAATTGCTATGTCTCCCACAATCACATTCCTTCGCATTTTGTATAATAGCTTACTGTGGGGAACCTTATCAAACGCCTTGCTGAAATCCATATTCATCACATCAACTGATTTACTCTCATCTACCTGTTTGGTAACTTTGCCAAAAAAGTCAGTAAGATTCGTTAGGCACGTGTATAGACGTTGAAAAGTCATGATGTAGCTGTACAGGACATTGGTTGGGCCACAATCGGAATATTGCGTTCAATTCCACGCTACCTGCTATAGTAAAAATGCTGTAACACTTGAACTAGTTTGAAAAGGTTTCCAAGGATGTTGCCATGGTTTGAACTGTTCGAACGATTGTTAGAGACTGAATAGGCTGAGAGTATTTCCCCTAGAGGATTGAAGGTGAATGGGTTACCTTATAGATGTTCATAAAATCACGAGGGGAATGGAAAAGGCAAATAGACAAGGTCTTTATTAATTTGAATACGTGGGGTGGGGGTGGGGTTCAAATTAGAGGACATAGATTTAACGTGAGTGGGGATAGATTTAAAAGGAACTTCTTTAATAGAGAGGGTGGTGCATGTACAAATGGAGCTGGTTGGCATGATGGTTGGATTGATAGCTCCATTTCCATGCGGTATAACTCAATAACTCTACCTGTTTTAGCAAAATGGTGGAAATCTGAAATAAAAACAAAGAAATTTAGCAGGGAAGTCAGCATTTGAAATGGTGCAGATGCAGCAGTCATTTGAATCATCAGGTCATGTTTAGATGGTTATGCAAGGCACTACAATATCGGTTACACGCTGAGTGCCAGAAAATGGGACTGGAGTAAATAGTTGCTTGATGGCCAGCATGGAAAAGATGGGGACAATGTGCTCAAAATTTTTATATCAGAGAGTCTGACCACATTTTATTCCGTTTTTGTCTGTGATTCTCTCTTTTAGGAAGCAGAAAGGAATGGCAAGCAGTGAAGAATGTAAATGAAATGTGGCCTTCATAGTGAGAGGATTTGAGTACAGAAGCAGGGATATGTTTCTAGAAGAACTTTGGTGAGACCATACCTTGACTATTGTGCGCAACTTTGCTATCCTTTCCAGAGGAAGGATGCCATTGAGAGAGTGAAAATGAGGTTCACTAGACTGATTCCCAGTATGTCAGAACTGTTGTGTGAAGAGAGAATCTATCTTTGTTTAATCTTACTTTTTTTGTTTGTTCCTGAGCCGCTGAATCAATCATTATTATTCTACATTCCATTTCCTGATCTGAATCTGATCTGCCTAAGAATATACTTTGGTTCGCAACCCCGGCAGACTAGTTTAAAACTGTACCAATCGAAATAGCAAACGCCCCCTCGATAAGATTTATTCCAGCTCTGCCCATGGGTAACCGATAAAGCTTGTACATGTCCCACCTCAACCAGAAACTGTGTCAATGCCTGAAGTATCTGAAGACTTTTTTGGTGCTCCATTTCTCCAGCCACGCAATCATCTCATCTATCCTCTTATTCCTGTTCTCACTATCACGAGGCATTGGGAGCAAATGTGACAAAAGGGTAACTAGGGAGAGAATAGGCCCCTCAAATATCAGCAAGGTGGCCTTTGTGTGGAGCCGCAGAAAATGGGGGAGATAATAAACGAGTATCTTGCATCAGTATTTACTGCGGAAGAGGACATGGAAGATATAGAATGTAGGGAAATAGATGGTGACATCTTGAAAAATTTCCATATAACAGAGGAAGAAGTGCTGGATGCCTTGAAAAGCATTAAGGTGGATAATTCCCTCATTCAGGTGTACCCTATAACACTGCGAGAAGCTAGGGAAGTGATTGCTGGGGGGCTTACTGAGATATTTGTATCATCGATAGTCACAGGTCAGGTGCCGGAAGACTGGAGGTTGGCTAACGTGGTGTCACTATTTAAGAAGGGCAGTAAGGACAAGCCAGGCAGCTATTGTCCAATCAGCCTGACGTTGGTGGTGGGCAAGTTGTTGGAGGGAATCTTAAGGGACAGGATGTACATGTACTTGGAAAGGCAAGCACTGATTAGGGATAGTCAACATGGTTTTGTGTGTAGGAAATCATGTCTCACAAACTTGATTGAGTTGTTTGAACAAGTAACAAAGGAGTTTGATGAAAGCAGAGCAGTAAATGTGATCGATATGGACTTCATTCAGGCGTTTGACAACGTTCTCCATGGGAGACTGACGAGCAAGGATGGATCTCATGGAATGTCGGGAGAACTAGGCATTTGGACACAGAACTGGCTCCAAGGTAGAAGACAGAGGGTGGCGGTGAAGAGTTGTTTTTCAGACTGGAGACATGTGACCAGTGGAATGCCACAAGGATTGGTGCTGGGTCCACTACTTTTCGTCATTTATATTAATGATTTCGATGTGAGCATAAGAGGTATAGTTACTTAGTTTGCAGAAAGCACAAAAATTGGAGGTGTAGTGGAAAGCGAAGAAGGTTACCTCAGATTACAACAGGATCTTGGTCAGATGGACCAATGGGCTGAGAATTGGCAGATGACGTTTAATTCAGATAAATGCGATGTGCTGCATTTTGGGAAAGCAATTCTTATCAGGACTTGTACACTTAATGACAAGGTCCAAGGGAGTGTTGCCAAACAAAGATACCTCGGAATGCAGGTTCATAGTTTCTTGAAAGCGGAGTCACAGATAGATAGGATAGTGAAGAAGGTGTTTGGTATGCTTTCCTTAACAGTCAGAGTATTGCGTACAGGAGTTGGGAGGTCATGTTGTAGCTGTACAGGATTTGGAATGATGTTGTGAAACTTGAAAGGGTTCGGAAAAGATTTATAATGATGTTGCCAGGATTGGAGGATTTGAGCTATATCGAGAGGTTGAACAAGTTGGAGTTGTTTTCCCTGGAGCGTAGGAGGCTGAGGGGTGACCTTATAGAGGTTTACAAAATGATGAGAGGACAAACAGACAAGGTCTTTTTGATCTGGGGGGGAACCCAGAACTAGAGGGCATCGGTGTTTACTGCATATAGGGAAATAGATGTTGACACCTTGAAAAATGCCCATATTACAGAGGAAGAAGTGCTGGTTGTCTCGAAATCCATAAAAGACGATAAATCCCCAGGGCCAGATCAGGTGTACCTTAGGACTCTGTGGGAAGCTACATAAGTGCTTGCTGGACCACTTGCTGAATTATTTCTATCATTGATAGACATAGGTGAGATGCCAGAAGACTGGAGGTTGGCTAACGTGATGCCACTGTTTAAGAAAGGTGGTAAGGACAAGGGAGGGAACTATAGGCCATTGATCTTGAAGTCTGTGGTAGGCAGGCTACTGTGGAGAATCCTGAGGGACAGGATTTATACATATTTGGAAAGGCAAGGACTAATTAGGGACAGTCAACCTCTCTTTGTGCGTGGAAATCATTTTTCACAAACTTATTTGAGTTTTTTGAAGAAGTAATGAAGGGGATTGATGAGGGCAGAGTGGTGGACGTGATCTACGTGAACTTCAGTAAGGCATTTGACAAGGTTCCCATGGGAGGTTGATTAGCAAGAGTAGATCTCATGGATTACAAGGAGAACTAGCCATTTGAATACAGAACTGGCTCCAATGTGGATGACAGAGGGTGATGCTGAAGAATTACTTTTCTGAGTGGAGGCCTGTGACCGTGGAGTGCCACGTGGATGGTTGACTATCATTCGTCGTTTATATAAATGATTGGATGTGAGCATAAAAAGTAGTGTTCGTAAGTTTGCTGATGACACCAAAATTGGAGGTGTAGTGGACAGCAAAGAAGGTAGTCTTAGATTACAACTGATCCTGATCAGATAGGCCAATGGACTGAGACCTGGCGGATGGGGTTTGATTTAAATGAATACGAGTGCTGCATTTTGGGAAAGCAAATCTCAGAAGGACATATACACTTAATGGTAACGTCCAAGGGAGTGATGCAGGTTCATAGTTCCTTGAACGTAGACTCGCAAGTAGATAGGATAGTGAAGAAGTCATTTGGTATGCTTTCCTTTATTGGTCAGAGTATTGATATAGGAGTTGGGAGGTCATGTTGCAGCTGTATGGGAGATTGGTTAGGCCACTTTTGGAATATTGCGTGCAATTCTGGTTTCCTTCCTAGCAGAAGGATATTACTAAACTTGAAAAGATTCAGAAAGATTTACAAGGATGTTGCCAGTGTTGGAGGATTTGAGCTATAGGTAGAGGTTGAATAGACTGGGTCTGTTTTGCCTTGGAGGCTGAGGTGTGACCGTGTAGAGGTTTATAAAATCATCAGGGCCATGGATCAGATAAAGTCTCTTCCTTGGGGTGGGGTAGTCCAAAACTAGAAGGTATAGGTTTAGAGTGAGAGTGAAAAGATAAAAAAGAAACATAAGGGGCATCATTTTCACGTAGAGCTTGGTACATGTATTTATTTATCTGCCAGAGAAAGTTTTGGAGGCTAGTACGATTGTAACATTTAAAAGTCATCTGGATGGCTAGATGAATAGGAAGGATTTGGAGGGATATGGGCTATGTCCAAGTAGGTGGGACTAGATTGGATTAGGATATCTGCTCGGCATTGACGAGTTGTCTGAAGGGTCTGTTTCTGTACTGTACATCTTGATAACTCTATGAAGCTAAGCGTATATTATACTGTCTACAGCTGATGTTGTCTTACTTTAGCTGCAGCATGTCTGCTTTCTGCATCTTGTTTATTTCTGAGGCTTTGAGCACAATCACTTTGGTCAAGGCTTATCTGTGTCCCCAGCTTGTATCATTTATTTCCATTTTTAATAAATCCATCATTTTTATCTGTCCAGCCAAACAAACCACCGTGAAGTCATTGTACGTATTCTTTATAAAAGAAAGCCTTCCAAGAAGAAACGCAAAGGCTGCTTGAGCAGTTATCTCTTACTTTCCATTACATCAATGCTTAAATGGTTGTCACATGTGGAGGGTCTGTTGGTAGAATTAAGTACCATGTCATTGATGCAGTACTCCAACACCACCAGCAACTTCCCTGCAATCTTACCAGAGGGTGTGATGGAAACAGGACGTCAGGCCACATGCGATTTAAATTTCAATTGATTGGTGTTGTGCTTGGGCTGAATAGTCAGATCTTTGCATGGGTGGTCACATCAATCTTAGTGAGTCACAAAAGATATAATTCTGCAGTCGGATTTCAATGCATAAATATATACAAAACACTTCATTTTCTTCTTCCACTATTGCTTAGCCTACTCAATATTGACTATACACTTAATACTTATCTATTTATCTATTCAAATTCAATAACCGCAACCTCTTCATCCAAGCCAATTCCAACTGGTTCTATTTCCCACTGCCTCATTGTTCCCATGTGATTCTGAAAAGGAGTTCTGTCACTCATATCTTTGAAAAGCTTTAGTTGAAATCAAATACTGGCACAGCAGGGTGGTGCAAGAGTGAGTGTGCTTTCCCATGAAGGAAATAAAATTTTCTTCCTGTCTTGGGAACGGTGATGGGATTGGTGGGAATGGTGTTAAGTGAACATGATTTTCAATTTCCTTTTAGTCCAAGCAGTACACAAAAAAATGACAGATTTAGTTTTCATTTTGGCAGGGCATGGATTCATTGCCAACTGCAACATGTACATATGAATTCGAAGCGTTAGCCCCATATTCGCATTCATGTTTCAAATTTCCTTTTCTTTGAAATCTTGATTACAAAGTAATTTCTTTCCGAATTCTGCTCAGTGCAAACTGTTTTCAAAATACCTCAATACTCCTCTCGCAACTGGAACTGACACCATGTCGGTATTGCTCCTTTATCTCTGCTTCAGTGTTTGTTCTTGTTACACTAACGAAGAGGATATTAAAAAAAACAATGCTTATTTGAAAATCCACAACTTAATGGTTTCCATGTTGGATTCACGTTATCTCAACATGAAATGGGGATACAGCAGCTTTTGATTCTTGTGGTTATCAAAACAGTTTCCATGGTTACTGATCTATGATATCATCGTCAAACCATCGTGAAATCAAAGGATATCTTTTTTTTTACAAGACAAAAGCTTCCGAGAAGGAACACGAAGTCTGCTCTAGAAGTTAGCTGTTGTTTTCCATTTCATCACTGTTTACATGGTCGTCACGTGGGGAGTGTCTGTTGGAAAAATTGGGTAGCATGTCATGGATACAGTTCCTCAGCTCCACCAACATCCTCCCTACAACCTTATCAGTGGGGCTGAAGGCGCAAGATGGTAAGGCCAAATGTGACAAAAAGGTCAATTAATTGCTTTTGTGTTTGGGCTGGCGTATCTGCTCTCAGGAATTGAATTGAATATCATTTGATGATGGGTGATCACATCAGACCTGAAAGTCCCTCCAAAGCAAATTAATCTGCAAACCTCTACCGTTGAGCTCAGCTTATACATTGGCCTGTGAAGCCTCAAAAGACTCCACCAACACCTTTTTGATCTGCAGACTGAGAATAAAGGTGATATACTGGGTCTGTGTTTGGTGTTGATAGACTTTGTCATTCATCCTGTCGTATGTTTTCTGCTTAGATATTTCTTAAAGTCCGACATGACATCACACCATTGTCTGTACTGAGAATATAGAACATACATCATAGAACATTACAGCTCAGTAAGGCCTTTCGGCCCTTGATGGTTCCACAGGTCGAAGCAACAATCTGAAGCCCTGCTAACTAAACTACTTCATTCTCGACCATATGCCTATTCAATTACTTTTTAAGTGCCTTTACGGTTGGCGAGTCTACTACTGTTGCAGGGGCTGCAGTACACGTCCCTACTACTCTCTGAGTAAAGGAGCTACCCCTGATATCCGTCCTATATCTATCACTCTCAATTTAAACCTATTGCCCCTTCATGCTAGCCATCACCATCCAGGGAAAAAGGTTCTCACTGTCCAACCTATCTATCCCTCTGATTATCTTACATGCCTCAATTAAGTCATCACTCAACTTTGTTCTCTCTAACGCAAACAGCCTCAAGTTCCTCAGCCTTTCCTCATAAGACCTTCTATCCATACTAGGCAACTTCCACTAAATCTCCTCTGAATTCTTTCCAAAGCCTCCACATCCTTCCTATAAATGAATTGCTTTGAGTTCATTAGGGAAGACTGGTTAACAGTTCTTTTATCCTGGATAATATGACAATAGAAAAACAATTGCTCCTTATGGTTAACTGAATCAACAATTTTGTATATTTGTGGTGCAACTGGTAATATAGTGGGGCTTGATTATCAGTACCCACCTTTAGTCACAGATGCAACAATACTTTGTTCTCATGTCATTTATTTTAACCAACCCTCTATTCACGGTCATGCTTCACCCTGAGCCCCACAACACTTTCTTACCTGTTAACCATCAGCAAGATATCTTCCAGAATGCCTTTTAGTAATCCAACTACTGGTTCCCTCTTAACTACTTCATTAGTTAGACATTCAAAAAGGAAAATATATTGTCAAAGATGATTCCCCTTTCTAAAACCGTGTTTATTATATTGGATGATACCGTGTTTTTTCCCCTTACTTTATAAATCACACGACACTAGATTATAATGCAGCAGATTTATTTGGAAGCACTAGCTTTAGTAGCGCAGCTCCTTCATCAGGACCTTTTTCTTCGTTTATTGCTGAAATATACTTAATTAATGAAGCACGTTCCCAATTAGTGGATGTCATGCCTTAGTTCCTTATTTTCACCTTCTCTGTTTTTAAATAGCAGTGTTATATCATCTAACTTCCACTCCACTCAGACCTTTCCAGAATCCAGGGTCTTTCGGTAAATCAGAAGCCAACACATCCACTATGTCTGAAGCTAGACTCTAGGAGTACTTAATTTCTTGGAAGGACAGTCATTATGAAGAAAGAGGTGAGTTTGCATTACTGCTTATACAGTAACATTAATGTGGCAATGAAAACGGATTTTAGTTCAACTGAAATGGAGTCAGCTTGGGTTGAGTTTAAAAAACCAAGGATAGAAAGTTTATATAAAGCCCATTAAACTTTGCTGGTGATGTTTCGGGAAGGCACTAAATGGGAAATTCGAACCACCAGCAATAAAGGTGTAGATCTAATTAAGGTTGTGAGTTTCTGAGTATAAGAGTCAGGTAACTTTAATCTGCATGGAGATTGGACAAAACAAATCAATTATCATTCCATAGAGGAGGAGTTCGTGAAGTGTTTTTGAAGTCATTTACATGATGAGGACATCACTGACTAGGCTAGCATTTATTACCCATATCTAAATGCAGGGTGCAGTTAACTGTCAACCACATTGCTGTGGGTTTGGAGTCACATGTAGGCCAGATCGGATAAGGATGGCAGTTTCCTGCCCTAAAGGGTAATACCAACCAGCGATTTTTAAAAAATTATTTCCGCAATTGATTCATGGTCATCATTAAACTCTTAATTCCAGATTTTTATTAAATTCAAATTCCAACATTTGCCATGGGGTGAGATTCAAACCCAGGACCCCAGAATGCTACCTGTGCATTTGGATTAAAAGGCCATTGTCTTCCCGATTAACTGTGTACTATGTGGTTTTCTGAAACAATACGTTCAACCAACATGTGAACAGACCTTGCTAAATGGGTTATTGTGTACTATGAAGATCACAGTTTTTTGGTGGCAAAGTGCTTATGGGGAGAAGGAAATGCATCTAGAATTGAGTCACTAGGCTGGCATAGGGACATTGTTCTGAAATCACTGAGGTAGGTTTGCGATGAATGTGAAAGAACGGTCTAAGATGAAATCTTCAAAAAAAACTTGATGAAAATGACTCTGTGTTGATTTCTGGTAAAATTACACCTGCTATCTCTTTCACAACTGTAGGACAGAGACCAAGAGACAAAGAACAAAGAAAGTTTATAGCCCAGTAACAAGCCTTTCGGCCCCCCAAACCTGAGCCGATTGAAATGTACTATCTAAAACTGTCGATCAATTCCTAAGCATCAGTATCTCTCTACTACCCTCCTACTCATGCATTTTTCCAGACGCATCTTAAATTAATTTAATGTGCCTGCCTCTACCACCCCTGCTGGCAACACATGCCAAACACTCCAAACTCTGTGTGAAGTACATGCCGCGTGTACCCCCCCCCCCTTAAACTTTACACCTCTCACCTTGAAAGTGCGACCTCTCGTTATTGAACCCTTCACCATGGGAAAAAACTTGTCTCTATCCACCCTGCCTTTAACTTTCATGATTTTATAAACCTGAATCAGGTTCCCCCCCCCAATCTCCTTTTTTGTAATGAAAATACACCTAACCTACTCAACTTTCTTCATAGCCTGCACCTTCCATACCAGGCAACATCCTCGTAAACCTTCTCTGCACCTTCTCCAAAGCGTCCTCATCCTTTTGGTAATGTGGTGACCAGAACTGTACACAGTATGCTAAATGCGGTCGAACCAATATCTTGTACAATGTTAACATGGCTTGCCAGCTCTTATACTCTACACCCCATCCAATGAAGACAAGCATACTATATGTCTTCTTGAAGAAAGTGAGGACTGCAGATGCTGGAGATCAGAGCTGAAAAATGTGTTGCTGGAAAAGCGCAGCAGGTCAGGCAGGCAGCATCAAAGGAGCAGGAGAATCGACGTTTCAGGCATAAGCCCTTCTTCAGGAATGAGGAGAGTGTGCCAAGCAGGCTAAGATAAAAGGTAGGGAGGAGGCACTTGGGGGAGGGGCATTGGGAATGCGACAGGTGGAAGGAGGTTAAGGTGAGGTTGATAAGCCGGAGAGGGGTTGGGGGCAGAGAGGTCGGGAAGAAGTTTGCAGGTCAAGAAGGAGGTGCTGATTCCGATGGTTGGGACTGAGAAAAGGTGGGGGGAGGGGAAATGAGGAAGGTGGAGAAATCTGCATTCATCCCTTGTAGTTGGAGGTTTCCTAAGCGCAAGATGAGGCGCTCTTCCTCCAGGCGTCGTGTTGCCATGGTCTATCGATGGTGGAGGCCAAGGACCTGCATGTCCTTGGCGGAGTGGGAGGGACAGTCAAATTGTTCAGCCACGGGGCGGTTGGGTTGGTTGGTGCGGTGGCACAGAGGTGTTCTCTGAAACGTTCTTGTCTTCTTGACCACTCTATCCACCTGTGCAGCAACCTTCAGGGTACAATGGACCTGAACTCCCAGATCTCTCTGCCCATCAACGTTTCCCAATACTCTTCCGTTCATTGCAGAGAAGGTACAGAGATGGTTTACAAGGATGTTGCCTGGTATTCGTTTGTAGAATTAGTCTTGCCTAAATGCATCACCTCACATTTGTCTGGATTGAAATCCATCTGCCACTTTTCCACCCAACTCTCCAGTCTGTCTATATCCTCTTGTATTCTCTGACAGTCCCTGATGCTTTCTGCTACTCCACCAATCTTCGTGTCATCTGCAAATTTGCTGATCATATCAACAGTGCCCTCCTCCAGATCACTTATGTATATTACCAACAACAGTAGCCCCAACATTGACCCCTGTGGAACACCACTGGTCATCTTTCTCCATTTCTAGAAACTCCCTTCAACTACTACGCTCTGTCTCCTTTTGTTCAACCAGTTCTTTATCCACCTAGCAAGAACACTCTGCACACCATGTGAATGCACTTTCTCCATTAGTCTACCACGGGAAACCTTATCAAACGCCTTACTAAAGTCCATGTATATGACATAAACAGCCCTTCCTTCATCTATCAACTTGGTCACTTCCTCGAAGAACTCCATTAAGTTGGTAAGGCACAATCTCCCCTGCACAAAACCACGTTGCCTATCACGGATAAGCCGATTCTTTTCAAAATATAAATAGATCCTATCCCTCAGTATCTTCTCTAGCAACTTTCCCAACACCGACATCCGACTCACTGGTCTGTAGTTACTCTGTATTTCCCTACAACCCTTCTTGTGCAGGAGGATAACATGAGCAACCCTCCAGTCCTCCGGCACCTCTCCTGTAGTTAAGGATGCCACAAAGATATGTGTCAGGACCCCAGCTATTTCCCGTCTCACCTCCCTGAGAAACCTAGGATTGATCCCATCCAGTCCTGGGGATTTGTCCACCTTAATAACATCTAGCCTACCCAATACATTTTCCCTACTTATGTCAACGTAATCCAGACTAATCAAACTTCTATCTCTAGAAGACATTTAGATTCTAGTCACTTAAATTACTTCTGTTCATTTCCATTATTTATATTTCTTTATTTTTCGTGATCACCTGGGTTACCCTCTATTTTTGGTGTATAACTTTGGTGAACAGCATTTTCAACTGTAAAGGCAGACATAAGGCTTTTTTTCAATATCTTTGCCATCTCCTCATTCTCTGTGATTCTTTTGCCATTGGCACTTCAAAGAGATTAATCTTCAATTCTGGGAGATTTTAGGTAATCCTGGAGCGTTGGTCCACCCTTCACTTTGTACAGATAGTGCCTCCTTCTGTTGAGCATTACATCTTGTTTAAAGCATTTTCTCTTCTTGTCCCATACACTTTCCAATGATTATTCCATGTCTAATCACTTATACTGCTCACCTCCAATTTTGACGCCAGGAGTCTTGCAGTACAAATGACAAGAGAGTGGTGAGCTTGGTGGAGACTGTAAATATGCTAGGCGATCTTTATATTGTGAGAGGTATGGCCATACAGGTTACACTGACAAGTTACAAGAGAGTATAGTTTAATTCCATAACTGTCGCCATGAGCCTTCAGTGCTAGCACCCAGTACACAGTTAGCCTTCATCAGAAGTGTTTAATAGTATTTAAGGAGCATTAAGCCTCAGTTGTAAGTTAAAATGGTCCTATTTAGAGAACAGCATGAGGTTTTCCAGTGGGTTGGTGAACATGCAATAATAGATGGGCATCATCACATTGATACTTGAAAGATAATGCTATTGTAGAATAGCTTTGCATCTGGCGATGCAACAGTTATTCCACTTGAAACTAATTTATTTTCTGTAGTCTACAGAGTTATTTTCACAGAAACATCTTTGTCAGTACAAGAGACAAGTATCATCAGAATCTGAATGATGCGGCTGTGCTTTCACCAAATAACGGGGCCAATTTCTGACTGAACAACAGCAAGTTCCATTTAAATGGCTCTTCGATTATGAAATACCTTAGTAATACTACAACTCGCACCTTTAATATTTAGCTTCCTATCATGATGAACAAGGCAAATATTGAGAAAACGTGAGCGGGTACCTGACGAAGCCAGCTTCCCACTTGATCGATATGGTATCCATGTAGGTTACTGGGCACTCACCGTTCAAGACAATCTCCACGGGCATCAGTCACATGCACCCCTCATCTATGGACTTCGGTATCCAACATTTGCCAGTCTCAAAGAACCTTTGATCCAATTACAAGATGGTTTTGCAGTTCATCACTGCTCCTCGTGTTACACCAACAACTATCCTTGTAACACTGTAGTGCTCACAGGGGGACACACCCAGTCATGGACTAGAATAGACGGCATCTCTCTCATTGTTAAAGCATTCGCTCACTCTGAGGCTACCTAGCTACTTACGGCATCCCTGCTGGAGCTTCCCCTGTCTCCTCTGCCAGCTCAGCCAGACATGGCAGTCTTATGCTAATTCGGACTTGGCTTGCCGTTTAGCATGGGCACAAAAGTAAGAAGCTTGTCATTGGTGTCAGCAGTCCTCAGTCAAATAAAGGGTGATAGAGACATACAGACACACAGCATGGAATCAGGCCCTTCAGTTCATGCCAACCATAATTCCAAACTAAACTCGTCCCACCTGCCTGCACATTGCCAATATAACTGCAAACATTTCTTATTCATGTACTTGTTTAGATGTCTTTGATTTGATTTATGAATGCTACATGTACCTAGGTAGAGTGAACGATTTTGTTTTACGTGATGTAAAGGGATATCATATCAAAGTGCATGAGTGTAACAGAAAAACGTGAAGAATACAATGCTCTTGCTGTATGGGACGTGCACAGAGAGTAAGATAAACATTCAATTTAAAAGTTCACGGATCCGTTCAGAAGTCTAATCTAACAGGGAAGCTATTCTTGAACCTATTCGGACATGCAAACAGACTTCTATGATATCTAACCAACGGAGGGGGGTGGAAGAGTGTATATATAGGAAGGGAGGGACCTAATATGCTTTCCTGAGGCAGCAGTCAATGAATGGAAGCCCAGTCCATCACGCAAACCAGCCCATGTTCACGATTCACTGAAATTTCTTGTGGTGTTGGGATGAGCTGTTTCCAAACTGCAATGTGATGCAGCAAGCTACAATACTTTCGATGAAGCATTGTTATGATGGTGAAGACATGTACTGTACCTTTAAGAGAGAAATAATGCCGTTCTCAAATGAGAACTCGCAAGCTCCCTTGTATATGTCTGGATGGCAATTTCAGAATGCATGGAAAATTGAAAACATTAACATTTGCCTGTGAAATGGATACCTGAGTTGGTTGCTGTTTTGATTACAATTCTAATTTAACCAATTATTTTAAATTAAGCTCCATGAAAGTAAAACCCAATCGAGTTTGCATTTTATTGCTTTATCAACGTTGAACCAATAAGAAGTTATGATGTTGCAAGTATAAAAATGCAGACATTTTGAAAATAAAGTGAGAGCAACTGCTGTCAAACCACAAATGCCTGGAGATCGAAAATATTGTTTTCCTAAAAATTTGGAAACACTCTATCAAAAGTACCTTTACATATGAAACATGTTCACTGTAAAAAGAAAGTGGCATGAAGTTGAAGACATGAACTGCATTTTTTAAGAGCGAGTGAATGCTGTTCTGCACCAATACCTGACAAGCAAATGTCATATGGCTAGATGGTTATCTCAGAATATACTCGAAAATTGAAAACATTGACATTTGGCTGAATTGGTTGCTCTTTTGACAACAATTCCAAATTAACAAATCAATTCAGGTTATGCCCCACACTAATAACACCTAACCGATTTTTGAATTTATTGTTTTGCCAAAGTCGAAGCCATTGAGATGATCCGATTTTGGGCTTTTACAGAAAGGCAGACATTTTGAAAATCAGACAGAGCAATTGCTACCCAGAGAGAGAGCGAGTGCGCGTGTGTGTGAGAGAGAGAGAGAGAGAGAGCGAGGGAGGGAGCGAGGGGGGAACGAGTGCAAGAGAGACAGACTAAAGGCATTCAAAGATAACATTCCATATGAAACATCTTCACAGCAAAATGCAAAAGGAAGACTCAGGGAGACCATCAGCTGGAAGAAGACAGACACTAAAGGTGACAGACGCTGCATGGTTTTGAAATTAAGTTGATGTAATTCTATGATGTATTTTATAGAAACAGTATATTGTTATAGATTTGGAGGCAGATGATAAGCAGTTAAGAGAAATGTGCGTCTTACAGTTGTGAATAGTTGCTAATTAATGTTCACTTTTATAGTTAAAGAATAAATTGACATTATGTTATTTAAACAGTGGATTTTAGGAGTTCTTGGTCATTTATATTTAAACAGACTACAAGGCGAGGTGTGCATTTCTGGGAATTTGGTTTAATTGACTGAAGATTTCACCTCCATATTGTAAGAGTTTGGGGGAGCGAGTCCGAGATTGGGAAAGGTTTCGACTGATCCAGTCTGAGATTTGGGCAGATTTGAACAAATATGGGGTACGATGGATCTCAGCAGATTTAAACACTTGCTGATTAGTTGCCTAGTTCTCAAATAAAACGTAGATGAGACAAGTTGTTTAATTTCAGTTACTTGTGATTGGTTAAATTAAAACTGAGGGAAATGGCTACTCATATTGTTAAGAGGTTATGGAGTTTGAAGCTGCTTCTAAAATTTGCCAAGAATGTTTAGAAAGACAAAAGGAAGGACATAATTTCAGAATTAGCAAATAGGTTAGAATTGTGTTTAAGCGGGGACAAAAGGAAAGTTAAAACTGAAATGAAGTTGGTCAAGCACTGAGGTGTGTCAGAGAAAGAGACAGGTGCAGTAGAGTTAGAAAAACTTAAATTGCAAATGAGGCAGCTAGTGTTAGATGATAATGAAAGGAAACAAAAAGAGCCATCAGAGAAGAGAGAGAGAGAGAAGAAAGAGAGAAATTGCGAGAAAAGAGATAAAGCATAAAGTAAAGAGAAGAAAAAGAAAGAAGAATAAGGGAGAGAGAAAAAGCTCTTAGCTGAGCACACAGAGAGAGTGAGAGAGAAAGAAGAAGAAGAAGAAGAAAAAGAAGAAATGAAGAGAGCAGGTGGTGATGTATGCAATTATGTAAAACATTCATACATTTAGATGAGCAAGATGTTGAAGCCTTTAGTTAACACGAAAACAATGGATAGGCAGATGGAGTTTGTCAGAGAACATTTGGGCAGTGCTTATACTAAGCTGGGTCGTATAGGTAGGCAGAGTTAGTGAGATATTTGCAGTGCTGCTTTGAAAGTGAGGACTGCAGATACTGATGATCAGAATCAAGATTAAAGTGGTTCTGGAAAAGCACAGCTGTCAGGCAGAATCTGAAGAGCAAGAAAAGCGATGTTTCAGGCAGGAGCCCTTCCCCAGAAATTAGGCTGGGAGCCTCCGGCGTGGAGAGATAAGTGGAAGGGCGTGGGGCTGGGGAGAAGGTTGCTAAGCGTGCAATGGGTGGATGGAGGTGGGGATGAAGGTGATCGGTAGGAGAGGAGGGTGAAGTGGATAAGTGGGAAGGAAGATTGGCAGGTAGGATATGTCATGAGGATGGTGCAGAGCTGGCAGGTTGGATCTGGGGTAAGGTGAGTGGAGGGGAAATGAAGGAAACTGGTGAAGTCCACAGTGATGCCATAGGGTTGGAGGGCCCCGAAGGTGGAAGATGAGGCGTTCTTCATAACCCTCTCCCAGAGTTAGCAACACATGTAGCGATATAATTTGATCATCGAGTTGGACAACATGGAAATAGATCCTTCGGTCCAACTCGTCCATGGCAAACAGATATCCTAACATAGTCTAGATCAATTTGCCAGCACTTGGCCCATATCCCTGTAAACCCTTTCTCTTCATGTACACATTTAAATATTGTAAATTTATCAGCTTCCACCACCTCCTCTGGTAACACATTCCACACTCGCATCACACTCTGCGTGAAAAAGTTGCCCGTACATCCCTTTTAAATGTTCTCTCTGATTTCAAACCCATGACATCTTTTTCTGGACTGCCCTACATCCGGGAAACAAATCTTGTCTATTTATCGTATCCATGCCCCTTATGATTTTATAAACCTCTATAAGATCACCCCTCAAACTCCAACGCTCCAATGAAATTAGCTCCAGCTTCAGGCTCTCCCTGTAGCTCATTCTTCTTTTGGATGTCCGCCAGAACTTATCCATCTTTTCCATTTTAATAATGCTTACAATGCTGCCTGAAGCAATATTCTTTGCATCTGCCTGAAGCAATATTCTGTAGGATGGCGTGGCAACTTCCTAAAATGTGCTGTCAAAGGAAGATTGCATAAGCAACATGGCTCTTTTGAGCAAACGTCCAGCTGAGGTGTGAGCTGTTGCTAACGCCAGAAGACTGTTTCGTTTCACAACGCAAAGAACCCTGCTGAAGTTTGCAATTCAAATAAATTTGGAATGACGTTCGTTGCAGTAATTCAGCAGAGTATCATTTCGAGTCCTAATGTCTGTGAGGTACCGGCAACATAGTGTGCGAGAGTTGATGCTAACCTGCTTCAGAGGTTAATAGTCAATATGACAGTCATGACCTGAGCTGGTGGCATTGTGCCTGAAGTTGCATACATCCGGACTTTGCTGAGAACGTGGATTACAGATTATCTCGAGTTTGCACGATGGTAAAACGAACTTTGGTTTGTTTGTTGAAATAAGATGAGTGACTAAAGGACTTCTGGCTGTTGTGCAATCAATGATAAACAGAAAATTCTTGGCTGCCATAGCTGTGATCATCAAGAGAATGGTCATTAGTTTACTGAAAAATAGCAGTATACGGTTCTGTCAGTTAGCTTAGTCTGTGAGAGTGTGGTGTGAGTAATGCCAATGTGGTACATTCGATTGCCATTCTAAGCAGATGGTAGTTGAGATTTGAAGGTTTGGAATTCGCGTTCGTCTTTGCTTTTCTTTCCAACAACAGCATGAAAATGAGATGTGATTCGTTTAGATGTATTTTCTGTTGGACAGCCTGCGATTGGTTTCAAGGAGCCTCATCTGATTCACCCAGTGTCTAGGCTGAGCTGAACTGATCGGAGCTGTGCTGCTGCATTTTCAACCAGCATGCCCGCATGCAGCCACTAAACAGGTAGCCTCACCTGCATTAAAAAATTCAATGGTGATAGATACAGGACTTTGTAGCTCCACATTCGATGACGGTTTGATGCTGACTGTAACAAATGAATCCATCTCAGTCTTTTTTTTAAAAATAGGCAAAAAAAATGTAGAGAAACTTAGCAGATTTGGCACATGCTAGCACGAGAAACAGAGTTCAGTTTTCAATTCAGGTGGAAGGTTCTTCAAATTTATTCTGCTGGATGTCTATCAACACTTTGGACATGACCGCTAGAGGAATGATTTACCCTGCTCACTTCGAGGGCATCGACATTGAAGTTATAATATAACCCTCTCCCAGAGGTATCACCGTATGTAACGATATTATAGAGTCATAGAGATGGACAGAACAGAAACGGACACTTTGGTCCAATCATGCCACACAAATATCATAACCAAATCTCGTACCATTTGCAAACACTTGGACTATGTCCCTCCAAACACTATCCATGCACACGTCCAGATGTCATTTTATTTATAATTGTACCGACCTCCACAACTCCTCTGGTAAAAAAGTGAGGTCTGCAGATGCTGGAGATCAGAGCTGAAAATCCAAGGCTGCCTAACCTGCTGTGCTTTAACCAGCAACACATTTTCAGCTCCACAACTCCTCTGGCAACTCATCCCATATATGTACTACCCTTTGCGTGAAAGGGTAGTACATATATCTTGAATCCCTCTTAAAACGCCCCTCCTCTCTCTAGGACTATGCCCTTTAGTTATGCACAGCCCCACCACAGAGAAAAGATTATTTCTATTTACCCTATCGATGCCCGTCATGGTGTTATAAACTTCTATATGGTCAAACCCTCAGACACCGATGCTCTAAGCAATGTAGCCCCAGCTGATTTAGCCTCTTTATGTAGCTTATTTTCCTCTTGGATGTCGGTAACGTTACCATCTTCTCCATTTTCAAAAGTAAGACATACCATGCTGTCTGAAGCAATAGTCTTTGCAGCTTATCTGTAGTTGACAAATGTTGCAGAAACGCAACATAACCTGCTCATATGTAGTGTCATACTTAAATTGCTTAAGCATCATTAGCAACATGGGTGTTTTCATAAAACGTACAACTGAGTTCTGAGCTGTTGCTGATTCCAATAAAACTGTGTCATTTATCAGCGGAAAGAATCCTGCTGATATGTTGCAAATGAAATCCATTTGGCACGAGGTTCGTAGCAGTTCTTCAGCAAAGTATAACCATGACTCCAAATGTCTGTGAGTTACAGGAAACATAGTGTGCGATTGTTGAAGCTAAGCTGCTTCAGAGGATATTGGTCAATATGCCAGACTTTAGCGCAGTGGGTGGCATTGTGCATGAAATTTCATGTTTCTGTATTTTGTTGAGAATTTGGATTGCAGATCAAATGGTAATCTTGAATACGTGCAATTCTAAAATAAACTTTTCTTTGTTGAAAAAAAGATGCAACTTAAGGACTTCTGACAATCGTGCAATAAATGCTAAAACAGAAAATTGCTGGCTGCTATAGCTATTATTAACAGGAGAAAAGTCATTATTGAAAATAGTAACAGTGTTGTACGTTGGTTTGCTCAGTGAGTGAACGCATGGTACTAATAACTCCAAGGTCTTAGGTTCAAAGACCAGGTGTGTAGTTACTCATTGGAAATTGCGAATTCAAAACTGCAGTTTGGTTTTGCTTTTATTTTGCCTATCTGCATGATATTGAGATACAATTTATTCAGGTTTGTTTTCTGCACGACAATCTGTGATCAGAGTCATGAAGCCTCATCTGCTTCATGCAGTGGCGGAGCTGAATTGATCTGAGCTGTTAGGCTCTATTTCAAAACACAATGCCCGCTTGCAACCATTAAACAGGAACCCTCGTCTGCATTATAAAACATTCAATAGAGATAGACGCAGGATTTTGAAGCTGTACACACGATGACTGTTTGATGCTGACTGCAGCAAACTAATCAGTCTCAGTGAAAAAAAAAGAAATTTGTGGAGAAACTAAGCAGACCTGGCACAATCTTGGAGGAGAAACAGAGTCCAGCTTTCAATTTAAGTGAAAGGTTGTTCAAATTTATTTTACTGGATATCTTATCAACAGTTCTCACACAACTGCTCAGGGAATGAATTCCCCTGCTCACTTCTCAGACATCAACATCGAAGTTAATATATAACCCTCTCCCAGTGTTACCAATGCATATAGAGATATTATAGAGTCATAGAGATGGACAGTATGGAAAAAGACCCTTCCGTCCAATTCATCCACGCTGAAAATATATCCTAACCTAATATAGCCCCATTTGCAATTACCTCACATCCATCTAACCCCTTCCTATTCTTATAGGCATCCAGATGCCTCTTATATATTGTTATAAAATAGCCAAGACGACGTCCTGTGGCACCTCATTCCAGACACGCATCACCCTTTGCGTGAAAACGTTGCCCTTAACTCTCTTTTAAAACGTTCCCATCTCACTCTAAACCTATGCCCTATATTCCGGGACTGCATCACCCCGGGAAAAATATCTTGTGCTTTCCAAACCGATGGCCTCTATTGGGGACTGCACCATCCGAGGGAAAATAGCTTTTCTATTTATCTATCCATGCCATTTAATTTTATAAGCCTCTGTCAGATCACCAGTCAGCCTCCGATGCACCAGCGAAAATAGTCCCATTCTTTTTATTCTCTCCTTGTAGTTCATTTTCCTCTTGGATGTCGCCGGTAACGTTTCAAAATTAATCCATTTTGAAAAGTAACACATACCATGTTGACTGAAGCAATAATCTTTGCAGCTGCAAATGTGTTGCTGGTCAAAGCACAGCAGGCCAGGCAGCATCTCAGGAATAGAGAATTCGACGTTTCGAGCATAAGCCCTTCATCATGCTGCCTGGCCTGCTGTGCTTTGACCAGCAACACATTTGCAGCTGTGATCTCCAGCATCTGCAGACCTCATTTTTTACTCAATAATCTTTGCAGCTCATCTCCTGTCGTTGACAAACGTTGCAGGAAGGCATGATAATTTACTGATGCATGCTGTCAAACGAAGATTGCATAAGCAACATGAATGTTTCAGCAAAACGTACAACTGAGTTATGAGCTGTTGCTGATGCCAAAATGTCTGTTTTGTTTCAGAATGGAAAGAATCCTGCTGACTGTTTGCAATTGAAATCCATTTGACATGAGGGTCGTAGCAGTTCTTCAGCAGAGTGTAACCATGACTCCAAATGTCTGTGATTTACGAGAACCATAGTGTGCGACTGTTGAAACGAAGCTGCTTTAGAGGATATTGATCAATATGACAAACTTTAGGAGAGCTGGTAGTATTGTACGTGATATCGCATGCTTCTGGGCTTTGTTGAGAATTTGGATTGAAGATCAAATGGTTATCTCCAGTATGCGCGATTCTAAAAGCAAAGTTTTTTTTAAAAGATGCAACATAAGTACATACCTCTGACTATCGTGAAAGCAATGTTAAAATGGAAAATTGCTGGTTGCAGTAGTTGTGATCATCAGCAGAAACGTCATTAGCTTAGACAAGCCAATAATGTCTGTGTCTCTTGGTTAGCTCAAGTTGTTCGAATATGTCGCTGCTAACGCACAGGTCTTGGGTTGAGTTTCCATGCTGCCTGTGTCTGTAATCCCGATTTGACAGTTGCAGACTCGCACTTGCTGTGCGCGCGTTTGTCTTTTTTTTTCACCACCTGCATGAAATTGTGATAATTTCGTGATAATTATAGGCCAGTGAGCCTTACCTGGTTGTGGGTAAAATGTTGGAAAAGGTTACAAGTGATATGATTTATAATTTTCTCTATAGGAATAAGTTGTTTAGGGATAGTCAACATGGTTTCGTAAAGGGCAGGTCGTGTCTCACCAATCTTATTGAGTTAATTCAGAAGTTGACCAAACAGGCGGATGAGGGTAAAGCCGTTGATGTGGTGTATATGGATTTCACTAAGGTGATGGATAAGGTTCTCCACGGTAAGCAATTTCACAAAACACGGAGGCATGGGATTGAGGGCGACTTAGCGGTTTGGGTCAGAAATTGGTTAGCTGAAAAAAGAAGGAAGGTGGTGATTGATGGGAAATGTTCATCCTAGAGTTCAGTTCCGAGTGGTATACTACAAGGATCTGTTTTGTATCCACTGCTGTTAATCATTTTTATCAACGACCTGAATGAGGGCGTAGGAGGATGGGTTAGTAAATTTGCGGATGATACTAGGGTCGATGCAGTGTCAAAGGATGTTGCAGGTTATAGAGGAACATAGATAAGCTGCAGAGCTGTGCTGACATGTGGCGATTGGTGTTTAATGCGGAATGTAAAGTAATTCACTTTGGAATGAGTATCAGGAATGCAGAGTAATGGGCAAATGGTAAGATTCTTGGTAGTGTGGATGAGCAGAAAGATCTAGGTGTCCGGGTGTATAATAGGCATATGGATGAGAATGGAATAATGTAGGTTAGATGGGCTTCAGACTGTTTTCACAGAATGGCACAACATCGAGGGTAGAAGGGCCTTTACTGCGCTGTAATTTGACATGTTCTATGTTATATCTTTTTGCGATAGATTTTCTGCACCAAAGTCTGCAATCAGAGTCATGAGTCTCATTTGGTTGGTTCAGTCGCTCGGCTGGTCTGAGCTAATGCCCGTATACAGCTGCTAAACAGCAAGTGTCATCTGCATAATGTAAAAATCAATAGAGATGGACGCAGGACTTTGTAGTTATACCCATGATGATTGTTTGATATGGAGTGCAGCAAACAGGACAGTCTTAATCTTTTTCAGAAACAAATGAAAACAAAAGTTGTGGCAAAACTAAACAAACCTGGCATAATCTGGGAAGAGAAACAGAGTTCAGGTTTCAATTTAAGTGAAACACTTTTAAAATTTGTATTGCTGACTGTCTATCAACACTTTTTCACACCACCATCCAGAGAACGCAATATGTTATTTGCCAGACTTTATTCCATATGTAGCAATTTCAGTTTCGTATTAGGTATCAACGGGAACATTTCCATCTTTTCCATTTTCAGTAGTAAATTATACCATGCTATCTGAAGGAATTTTCTTTGCAGCTCACCTATCTTGTAGTGACGTTGCAGGTATTCATGATAACTTGCTAATATCTGTTGTCAAACGACGGTTGCATAAGCAACATGAATATGTTCACGAAACAAACAAGTGAGTTTTGAGCTGTTGCTGACGCCATAGATACTTGTTCGTTTAGGAGCAGAAATCCATTTGACGTGACTTTCGTAGCAGTACTTCAGCAGTGTCACAACGGCTCCAAATGCCTGTGAGGTTCAAGGAATGTAGTGTCTGACTGTTGAAGCTAAGCTACTTCAAGGGAAATTTGTCAATATGACACAAATTAGCTGAGTTGTTCGCATTTGCTTGAAATTGCATGCCTCCAGACGTTGTTGGGAATTCGGATTGTAGATCAGGTGGTCATCTCGAGTATGCCAGATTCTGAAAGTAGCTTTTTCTTTGTTAAGAAAAATGCAACGTCAGATCTGACTACTGTCTACTGTGCGATTACTCATAAAAGAGAAAATTGCTGGCTGCCGTGGCTGTGATCAACAAGATGAAATACATTGTTATTGAAAGCACCAGCACTTCTGCTGGTCGAACAAAGACAAACAAAAACACTTCAAATGCTGGAATTCATGATTAATAAACAGTAGGCTGGAAGAACATAACAAGACAGGAAGCATCAGGATGTGGAGAAGTCGAAGTTTCGGGTGTAAAACTTGCGGACCGGGGATGGGTGTAAGAGGTGCTGCAGATAGGGTGAATGTGGGTAGGGGAAGACAGATAGAGAAATGATGATAAAATTATTTATCGTGCAAGGACAGGATATGATGTCACACGACCTACCGGGAAGTATACCCATTGTAGTTTAAATGAGAGTAAGTGAAAGAAAACTCATTTACTGTATAAAATGTACAGATTTGTGGAGATAACAAAAAAAAACGAGGAATTATTTCAGTAGAATTACCCTGTACAAGATCTGTATATGTTTAGCAGACTGAATCAAATCCTTTGAGGTGATTACTGCGTGAATCTATATTCATATTTCATTTCTCCGGTTACATTTCCCTGTGTTTTTCAACAGAACACGATTGGCAAAGAGGTCCGGACACAGCTATGCCACATCAACGTGTAATTCTATGGGTATGTACGTTTTGGTAATGTTCACAGACAAAAGAATCATCTCTCACGCTGCTGTCATTACATATCCTCAAATTGAGCAAACGTCAGGCAACATATTGTTCATCAAAGGATCAGTCCTCAGAACATGACCTGATCACAATGGCAATGAGATCCCAAAGTGACCCCCATTTACTCGTGGAGAAAGGTCTCACGAGTACACGGCAATCTCCAACTCAATGTCACACGATGTGAAATGTGAAATCTCCAATTTTTCAGTTATTTAGGTCGTTGACTAAAATATAAACGTGCCATAAATGGATACATAAGCATATTCTTCAAATGTCCTCTGAATTTTGATTGAATAACAGTATAAACACAAGCGTTTGTGCAGCAGGCCGATGTTTGCAGAATGAAGCCTAGTTCATTCAGCGTAAGGTATATGTATGATGTTATAATCCAACTTTTCTATTCGTTTCCACAAACAAAACAGCGTCATCAAAGCCCGTGACAGAACGAAAGTTCCTGAGATAACAAACAGGAAAATAATAGATTTCCTTCGACTCTCTCCCTGTAAATCTCCATGACCGTCCCAAATTCTATGAGCATGGAGCCTTCTGCAGTTTTGTCTGCTCATTAAAACCTGCCTGATAATGAAAATATTGAGCAGAACAATAAGCACGAATGGAACTGCCAGTGATAGAATGTGATGCATGAACTCTATTGCTGCCCAAACGAGAGAAAGTTGCACTTCTTTTGCCATGATACAAAACCATGGTGTGTTCCACATTTTGTAGGAACCCGTTAGCATGAAATACCAGCTGACGTTTTTTAAACAGCATAATATTCCAAGTGTTCCAAGAACGAAATCTGCTGTCTTTACATTGCAATATTTACTTCTCCATTTCTTAGAAGAGATGGTCACAAATCGGTCAACAGTAAATGCAACGGTGAACCAAACAGATGCATCTGTGGCTGCATTTATCAATGCAGCATGTACATTACACATAGGGACGTTCTTTAGGAAAAGGAATAGTTTATTATAGACAAGTACAATGTGTCTTAGTACCAGATCCAAAATAGTAACGAGGAGGTCCGCCATTGCCATGGCCACCATGTATCGTGTGGTACATTTGGAGAGACCACATTTTCGCCGACTCAGTATCACAACCGTCAATATATTAACTGTTCGGGGAGAAAGAGAAATTGTACATCAGGTTGCATTAATTTTGATTCAATGTTTCTTGAGATCGCTACATTTGATCCTGTGTGATAAAATAATTTAGTCTGAGACTGTTTTTATGATGTAATATCTTGGTATGTAAAATAGAACTGAGGCATCGCGAAATTTGTGAAACACATATAGCGTCATTTAGAATTATTCCCTCTTCCAGAGCATGGCTCAGTCACAGCCGAACTCTAAACATTCCGAATTGAATGCATCACAATAATTGGTGGCAGGGATCATGCATTTAATTTGAAATATTACAAAGGAGGCAACGATTTAGCCAGCATTACCTTATTTCAGGTGGAATATGTGGAACATATGGCAGACAGTGTAGTGCCTCAGATAATGACGGACCAGAATAATTTACTGCTATCTTATAGCCATCATGACAAGAAGAACAACTGAAAAGAAAACGTCCTTTGGCTAATTGCATCTACACCTAGCAGAAACATCCCACTTAGACGTGTTGAACCCCTGAAGTCTACAATAATATTCGAGGATAATTTCATACATTTACCTGATACCATCAGCGTGGAATGTCGGACAATATTTTGAGCACCACACACGGATGTTGATTTCTTTCGCGGTGAAACTAAATTTTTGTATGGGCGTCAATTTGCATTTATTGGGACTGATACCAACCTTACTGACCAGATACATCAACTGTGGCAAAATAACCAAATTGATTTGCATAATTAATCCTGGGATTAAATTATGAATTTCAGGCCTGCATGCGTCAGCCACATTGGCAAATGTGAGGCAGCAGCTCATGGTAAAGGTCGATGCATAATTGTCAAGAGCAATCAAGAGTAATAGATCCTCTTCTCTTAATTCTTGTGGATTCTTACAAGTGAACCCAAAGCACACAAGGCAGGAAACATTCAGTCCTTCTAATGCATTTTTCAAGTCCTCTTCATTTCTGAAGCATCTATGAAGGACTCTACGACGCTTTATACTCAATTCTTCCACTTCTTTGTTTTGCTTCAGACAAAAAATGCAGCGTGATTACAATCCTCAATACACACACTAAAATTCCACACCAAGTCTGATGACCGTCAAGTATGTATGTTGTCGTTGCAAACTCAGCAGCTGGAAATATTTGGTACATCGTCTTCCCTAACACTACTATAACTAAATTACGTGCTACACAATAACGAACCACATTCAAGATTGTGCTGGAGCATGGTGACATTTTATGAGCTGACTATAGCAGATCGTTTACTTCCATGTTTAAATTCCTTTGTTTTTTTTCTATACCTGAATTCCATGTCTGTCAGAATTACTGTCAATGTTCATTGAAATCTACCTTCAGGTTTAAAGTTTCCAGGATGGCAGAAATTCATGCCCAGGCTAACTAAGGGTCAACCAACTTCCAACAAGTCTGACCTGTTCGTGGAAACCAAGAACTGAATCCTGTCCAGCCTGGAAGCGAGAACTGATTCCTTAGTGACCGACAACAAGAAGGCTGACCGGACGATGGTAAGAACTCCATGAAGGAGAGTCACTCCTGGGACTCCATCAGATGTTGCGGAAGCTGGATAGACAAGCCCAGAAGTCTACCAGTCTCTCCTAGGCTCGAATTCGTCTAAACCACAACCAAGGCACAACAAATGTTGGCAAAGGAAACACCCGACATCGAGGATGCTTAAATGTATATGTTGCAGAAGACCCTAGAATGCTCAAGGGCACGAATAGTGCACATGGCACTTCAGGGGCTCACGTGTATCTCTTGAAGCAGCAACCCTCTCTCATAGACATCCGGGGTCCAAAAAGAGCAGACACCAGACCGGGAAGCTTGAGACACAAGTTGGATTTCCGGTAACACTTCAACAGAAGCTCACTGATGATGTTATCTAGTATGGTACCTAAACGTCAGAAAACAAACCTTCCTGTTCAACGAACAAACTTACATCCAGAGCTTAATCAGAGATTCAAATCCTCCCGCCGAAACATTCCCCTGGCAAATGCCCCAGCTGTTGAACACTAGATGGATAACCTTAAATCTAGATGCACCTTCCACAGCGAATGAGAAATTGCTATGAACTTTATTTTCCAGAATCATGGCTCACTCATGCTGCACCCAACTAAGGCTTACAATCTGAGGATTTCTCAGTTCACTAAATGGACCGATCGGCGTCCTTTGAAAAGCAAGTGGCCATTGTTTCTGCCTTCTAATGATCTTGGTACTTAGATGAGACCATGCTGGCGCATTACTGCTCTATGAACTTAGAATATCCTATGTAAAATTCTGTATGTTGTGCGAGTTCAATTCCACTATCCTGACGGCCGTTTACATACCACTCCATGTGAAATTGAAGAGTGCATTTGATGAAACATACAACGCTGCAAACAGTGTTGAGACAGAATACCTGGAGGTTTTCTAGCCTGTAACCTTAACCAGGCCAACTTGAAAAATGTGCTGCCAATATGTCTCATGTTCCACTAGAAGTCCAAACGTCCTTGACTATTGATATACCTTTGTTAAAGTACGTACAGTTCCTTTCGCAATTTGCGTTTTGAAAAATCAGATCACAAGGCTATTCTCCTCCGCACATCCACGTCCCCTACCCGCTCCACTCCCTCACTGGCATGTAGAAATGTAAACATGAGGAACGAGTACGGAAAGCAGTGCAGTATTGTTCTGGAACAAAAGAAAAGCTTTTAAAGAACTGCGTACAGTCCATGGACTGGACCCTAATCAAGAACTCTGTGTCCAATCTGAACGAATTTCACTGACATCATTAGTCTATACAATAGTATGTGCTGTAGAAGTTCACCCAAATGCTCCCCGTGTGGAAAACATGAATGAAACGGAAGACACAGTCCCTCCTAAATTTCAAAGCTGATGCGAACAGATCGAGCAACTTCGATCTATATGAGAAATCTAAGTACGACCTTTATACGGACAATGGAAATGACAAGCAGGAACACCAAATGAAGCTTGAGACAAAGACCAACCACGTGGACAACGTTATTTATGGCACAACTTTTACACGCAACAGGCTACAAAGAGAAGTTGAACAGAATCGCGAGGAACACGAGTCATGATGCTACTCCTTTAACAAGTTGATGTAATTCTTCGTTTGCTTTTTTTTCAAAGGGGTTGTAAAGACAGAGGTTCCATTATGTCTGGCTTTATCTATTTGAAGAAGCTTTTAACTATTTTTAAAACACTTGTAAATTGAGAGGGGTGTGGCCAATTCTCCGACTTCAGGGTTTGGTTTGTTTAGTCAAGCTGTTTTGTTTGTAGTTGCTGGTCAAGTTTTAACTGGGAAACCAGATAAGCTGCTGGGAACGCAAGGAACCTGCTTCATGCAAATCCTCTCTCTCTCTCTCTCTGACATGTTTCCTGAAATAATGTGCTTTTGAATTTATCTTTTTGTCACAATGTTTTTATGGGATGTTGCAGGTAATTGGAAAAGAATCATTAAGCTGCGTTTTTGTGATGGTCGGATTATCCAATATATTTTAAAAAAAAATTCCCAATTCGGTTTTCCTTTGTTCAAGCGTCAATTAATTATGTTTTGTTTAAACCAGAGTGTTTTTTTTTCGCTGCAACACTCCTAGAATCTACAATCTAGATCTGCTTAAAATAACTAGAATACTTAGATTCTGGGCTAGTTTTTGACCTGTTTTGAGGGCGTCTGGCCTGGTCTATCACACAGGACAGACCCGCTAAGTTCGCTGCATTCTACGCTTGTTATCACAGTAGCCTTGGATGCATCACCATTGCAGTTGTTAGATCCGCCTTTTGAATGACTCGATAGAAAATGTCTCACCTGGATGTAGCCTTTCACTCAGATGTTGTGTGGACCAGTTGGTAGCACTATTCACAGACTTCCTTAACTTCAACTTTGTACAATCTGATGTTCCCAGCAGCTTCCAGAAAACGAATATTATCCTGTTGCCAAAGAAATATCATGCAGTTTGTCTCTACACTAATTCCCAGTGGTGCTGACCTCCATGTTTATAAAGTGTTTCGAAAAGTTAACCATGTTTCAGATCACCTTTGACCTCCTAAATGTTCTTTGTTCTTTGACGTTCATTTACGAGCACTACAGGTTCACAGCAGACGCCATCTTCCTGGCCCTACATTAATTGCTGGAACATATGAATGACAAGGATACCAAAGTCAGCTTCTTACTCATTAACTCAATGTCCGCCTTCAACACAATTATTCGAAACAAATACATCCTTAAATTCTGTGACGCAGGTCTCTGCTGCCATTTTTGTAACTGGAATCCTCAAATTTCTGACTAGTCGTCCACAGTTTGAACTGGCAACAATACCTTTTCCGCTGTAATCCTTACAACAGTGTCGTGCAACCCCGTGAACTTAGTTTCTAACCATATTCATTATACACTCATGACTATTAATTCCTAACAAGTCCATTTACAAGTTTGTTCGTAACACAACCACTGTAGGTCAAATGTCAAGTCACGCAGAAACAGATATTGAGTGTTTAGCGGCATGGTGCCAATGCAACAATCTCTCCACAATAGCAGCAAAACGACGAAGTTTGCCATTGACTTCAGGAAGGAGACTGGAGGGCACACCAATGTCGGTATCAATGATGCTGAGGTAGAGGTAGGCGAGAGCGAGCGAGTTTTGAGAAGATTTGTAGCTCCGGTTGAAGTTCTGGATGCAGCTTTGCTTGCTGAGCTGGAAGTTTCCTTTTCAGACGTTTTGTCACCATACGAGATAACATAATCAGTCAGGTTAACTGGTGGTATTAACTCGTATGGTAATGAAATAACTGAAAAAGAACCTTCCAGATCAGCGAGCAAACCTAGATCCATAGTCAAGAGCGACGCATCCCTGGAAGTGATGATCATTAAAAAGCTGTCCTGGTTCACCAATGTCAGTGCGACATTTGAGAATGCACAACATGGTTCCTATTTCTTCAGGAGGCTCAGGAAATCCATTGACTCTAACCCCTTTTTTAATAGAGGCAGCATGGAAATCATCTTATCGCCATCCTTCACAGTTGGGTTGGAAACTGGTCTTGACAAGGCAACAAGTAACTTCAGAGAATTATGATAACAGCCAAGTTCATCACGCAAAATTATCTTCCATTCACAGGTTTCACTTATACTACTGGTTGCTTCTGGAAGGAAAGATATATATTGAAAGACCGCTCCAGTTATATCCTCTTCTATCCACTGCTTTCGGGCAGATGACATAAAAGTAGAATACACAGTTTTAAGAAGAACTTTTTCCTCGCTGAATTCATATTTCGAAATGCATACAAACTACCCAACACATCCCTACCCTGCTTCCCATGTTAATTATGATCTCACTCTCTGTATGCCTCTCTGCCACTGGAATACTGTATTCTGTACACGGTCTTGGTACCACGATGCACCTCGTATGATAACATCTGCCTGTATGACTTGAAAAGCCAGACTTTCCCTTGTATTTTGGTATATGTGACAGCAATAAACCAATGAAACATCATCAAATTATGTCAGTCATCATGCACTAAACCAGGACCAAATGCAGCTAAACCTGGTAAGTGCCTGCACTCTGTCTTATAATTTACAAGCAACCAATTTGCAACACAGTTGTCTGAGCATGATTATCTCCAGCAGGAGACAATCTAACCATTGCTCCTTATGGTCCTTGCTGTTGCCATTGCTGGATTCCATGCTACCGCCATCCTCCAGATTATTTTAACTAACTGAATGATCTATATGCATTGCAGAAGCAGGTTAGACACAAGGAAACCTGCAGCTAGTAACTCACTGCCTGTATTCCTACGACGACATCAACCTTCGTTCAGGCACAAACCAGCAGTATGATTAAACCATGTAATTCGTTTTGAATAAAGGTCACTGAATTAGAAATGTGGTCTGTTTTTTTCTGCCATTTTTCCAGCATTGTTTATCTTTGCTTCAAAACTCCACCATCCATATTTGTTCATCCTACATTATGAAAAAACTCCAACATATCCGAATGAGTGCAGCTCCAAAAGTATTCAAGAAATTTGACACTATCACGATCAAAGCATCCTGTCTGATTGCAAGCAAATACACGGAAACGCACTCCAGAGAACACTGATGTTCATTGGAAGCAATGTGTATAGTCTACATAATGAACTGCAGACATTCAGAGGGATAGGTCCACAGATCACTGAAAATGGCAGCGCAGGTAGATAAGGAAATAGAAAAAGGTCTATGATTGGCTTGCCTTCATTTTATTGGGCATTAAGGTGACGGATAAACAAGTTATGCTGCAGCTTTATAGAACTTTAGTTCGGCCATACATTGAATATTGTGGATAGTTCTGGGCACTACACCACCAGAAAGATATGGATGCCTTGGAGAGGGTAATAAAAAAAAGAGGTTGCTGCCTTTGATGCAGGATTTTATCTCTGAAGAAGATTGGATAAATTGAGCTTTCTTTCTTTAGATTAGAGTAGTGTGGAAACAGGCCCTTCGGCCCAACAAGTCCACACCAACCCACCCATTCTCCTACATTTACCCAAGACGACGGGCAATTCAGCATGGCCAATTCACCTAACCTGCACATTTTTGAACTGTGGGAGGAAATCCACGCAGATACTGGGAGAATGTGCAAACCCCACACAGTCAGTCGCCTGAGTCAGGGATTGAACCCGGGTCTCTAGAGCTGTGAGGTAGCAGTACTAACCACTGTGCCGCCCACTAACGCATAAACCCATGAGTTTCAGAGGTGACCTAGTAGAAGTTTATATATTGTGAATGGCAGTGATAGAGTGCAAAGGACGAGGCTTTTTCCTAGGGTGGAGAAGTCAATTACAAGGCGTCACTGATTCAAGGTGCAGTGGCGAGGGCAAATGTGAAGGACATGTGTGTGGTACGTTTTTTACACAAAGGGTGGTGAGTGCCTAAACGCGATGCCAGCGGAGTGGGTGGAAGCAGACACAATAGCAGTATCCAAGAAGCACCTGGTTGAAAGCATGAATAGCAATGGAATAAAGGGATATGCAGCCTGTAATTGAAGGCAATTTCAATATGAAAGTGCACAAGATGTCAGCGCAGCCTTGGAAGTCTGAAGGGGATATTCTTGTGCTGTATTCTTCTTTGTTGCCGGATCTGTGTTCTGTGTTCTTATTTTGGAAACACCTTGGCTCAACACCTTCTAAACCTACAATTTGCAAGAGCAAGAGCAGGAAACGAATGAAAAATTAACACCATTATAATCCCCTCCAAGGTGACACCATCCTGACTTGGAAATATATCAGCAACACTTCAACATTTTAAGTCAATGATCTATAAATTCTTCCGTGATTGCAGTGTGGATATACCTGTGACACACAAACTGCACGGCACAAGAAGGCAAGTCATCAACACCTTCTCAAGAGTAGGACAAGAAATACTGGCCAAGCCTCCAAAATGCTGAGATCATGTGACTAAACTAGAATGAAATAGTTGTTGTAACAAGGTTTCAACTTTAATTGGACTATTCTTCCATTCTCCAAAGTATATGGACCCCAACAACATTTTGTGTGAGCATTTGTATAATTACACAGAAAAAGTTTAAATAAAATAAACAAAATTGACAGGAATGAAATCGCGCTGTTCACTGCAGAACAACATCTGTGGCAGTGGCTGCCAGCACAACCAGGAACATCTCCTATTTTCTGATGTTGATAGCACAACACTTCCTGATGAACGGCTTATGCCCGGAAAGTTGATTCTCCTGCTCCTCGAATGCTGCTTGAGCTGCTGTGCTTTTTTCCAGCACCACATTCCTAGTAGTTCATACAGTACCTGTTGCACTGACTGAAGTCGTGGTCAGCACGAACTATAGAGAACTTGAAACAAACTTTAAGAAGCACTATTTAGGGGCATAGAGAAACATGGGCCCGGGCACGACATGTTAGAGGACTGAATATACTGGGAGAGCTAGGAGCTGGATTGAAAGTAGAAGATTTCACACATTGTCAGACTAACAACGCTACGAGTCATTGAGTACAATAAAGGTGGGAGAGATAGATGCGTCATGTAGCAGATTACGATCAACACTTTCAGATGAGCTGAAATATTGTAATTGCGTATGGACATTATTGTACATTAATTATTCACAATACTTTTTTTTCTTCTCTTTTAAATCTTTTCACCTAATAGGCTGATGAGTTTTTTGTAAACCTTGTGAACCAAATTTCCAATGCGTTGTGATCAGGACACTGTGGCGATTGTACGTTAAAACAGCTACCACTGAGTAAAACTCTATGTCTCCTTTCATATATTATTGCTGATACTTTACACACATTCCTTTGTTTTAAAGAAAGAATAGTAATGTCATAAGCTAGGGAGAGATGAGTAGCAGGTTTGTGGAGTCTACTGGGGACTTGGAAAGCAAATAAAAACATGATAGAATAGCTGAAGTACTGTGAGATATAAATTGGTTTATTTCTGAATGTAACAGTGGAGAGAAACAACATGTACTGAATGGTCAGATTTTAAATTGTGAACTCGAATGGGAAACGCTGTGGTTAAAACACCTATTGTTTTATATTGCTTTGCACAAAAGTTGGAATAAATTAAATGCGAGGATGAATAATACTACTAGGTCATTAATGGGCGGGGTTGTTGAGGGAATGGGTATGGGTACAGTGTTCCTGTGGTGTGCAATTAGAGTCCCACACTCGGAGCCAGAACACCTGTGTTCAATTTCCACCGCCTCCAGAAATGGAGAATGGCACATGTGCGCAGGCTGGCTAGAAATAACTGGATAAACATGTCAAATGGATTGTGGGTTTATCTTGAATACTGATTCAGGAGGAGATTTCCGTGTGTGAACGGCGAAGACGTTTTTAAAAAGGATAGAACACATTGGATTTGGGCTGCACAGATTTCAAATATTTTGAACGTACCACAGACTTAACTAATAAAAGAAAATGGACAAATTGACTTACCAGGGACACCAACAAGTGCCAGCATTGGGTAATATCCTGCTTGCATAATCCGAAGACTGTAATAGATTCGCCATTTTGTTGCTAATTTTTCATAACGTGTGGAAAACGTGTAAAGTGCATGGTACAAGCTCCTGTCAATGGCTGTCATTTTCCGACTTAATATTGTCACGTTGGGATCCATTGTGATCTTCTTACAATTCATTGTTCTTGGTGTATGATCCACTTGTGTTGCATTCGAATGTCATTTCTGTTTATTGTGAAAAGATTTAAATCAATTGCAATAAAATTCGTTCTGTGGATGTTGTATACAATTTTCTCTCTCAGATACTGACCTCCCGTCTTCCTCTCTCTCGAGTCTCAGTTTACCTGAAGTGACCATTCATTTAGAGAAATCGGTTTTTAATAGAAGTTGCAAAGCCTCCGGGGTGCCAATTAACATTCTCGGAAATGATGATAAAGCCATAAGTGAGACAATAAGCATTCCTTTAAGCTGACGATCGTTAGTATTCGAACAAACAGATTCAGTTAACCATTCGCACTCCAGTGCCTATTGTAACACGATGCCTTGTGCATTGTAGAAATGATACAACTGATACGAATAGCAGCCGCGAAATTTATGTAGAAAGGAATGACATTAAAACTGAAGTACTGGGCGTAGAATTCGAGATTTCTAAAGCATTGGCTGGTGACAGATTTGGAAATGTTCATCAATGACAAGTGCAGCCAAAAGAAGGTTAAAGGATAAAATATACCACTGAATCATAGGGGCATGATTGCAGAGCTGGGCGGAAATGTGGCAAATGGAATTCAATGTAGCTAAGTGCGAAGTCGTTCACTTTGGTAGGAATAACAAGATGATGGATTACTGGGCTAATGGTAGGCTACTTGGTAGTGTGGATGAGCAGAGGGATCTTGGTGTCCATGTACACAGATCTCTGAAAGTTGCCACCCAGGTAAATAGTGCTGTGAGGAAGGCATATGGTGTACTGGGCTTTATTGGCAGAGGAATTGAGTTCCGGAGTCCTGAGGTCATGTTGCAGTTGTATAAGACTCTGGTGAGGCCTCATCTGGAGTATTGTGTGCAGTTTTGGTCGCCATACTATAGGAAGGATGTGGAAGCTTTAGAACGAGTGCAGAGGAGGTTTACCAGGATGTTGCCTGGAATGGTAGGAAAATCTTATGAGGAAAGGCTGAGGCACTTGGGGCTGTTCTCATTGGAGAAGAGAAGGTTTAGGGGAGATCTGATAGAAGTGTATAAGATGATTAGGGGTTTAGATAGGGTAGATACTAAGAACCTTTTACCGCTAATGGAGTCAGGTGTTACTAGGGGACATAGCTTTAAATTAAGGGGTGGTAGGTATAGGACAGATGTTAGGGGTAGATTCTTCACACAGCGGGTTGTGAGTTCATGGAATGCCCTGCCCATATCAGTGGTGAACTCTCCTTCTTTATGGTCATTTAAACGGGCATTGGATAGGCATTTGGAAGTTATTGGGCTAGTATAGGTTAGGTAGGATTCGGTCGGCGCAACATCGAGGGCCGAAGGGCCTGTACTGCGCTGTATCCTTCTATGTTCTATGTTCTATGTGTAAACGTACTTCATCGGGTAAAATCATTCAATGTTTGGAATAGCTTTGAATAAGTTAAGGTGTATTACACGGAATCCGTCAACAGGAATACATGAATGTGAGATTGTGATTCAATGAAAAGGTTTGAGGAAGGTGCAAAGATTGAAGTTAGATACAGTGACTGCCAAAATAAATCCTATGTACAAAGGAAACCAGGCTGATCATGAAGTTACAACCGATATGAACATATGTATGCGATTTGACATGGAACAGCTATTCCCTCGTCCAAAAATATTATCTGTGGTCTGGGATTGTCACATATTTTTGTTGTCGTGCTACCTGTCCACATCTCTCTTGAGGCGCTTGAATAGCACGGATCAGGGCGGCTCAGTGGTTAGCACTGCTGCCTCACAGCACGAGTCCCCGGTTCGATTCCAGCTTCGGGTGTGGAGTTTGCGCATTCACCCCGTCTCTGCGTGGGTTTCCTCCGGGTACTCCGGTTTCCGATGTGCAGGTTAGATGAATTGGCCATGTTAAATTGCCCATACTGTTAGGTGCATGAGTCGGGGGGAAATGGGTCTGGGTGGGTTACTCTTCGGAAGGTAGGTGTGGAGTTGTTGGGCGGAAGGGTCTCTTTCCACATTGTCGGGAATCTAATCTAATCAGCATTGAATTAATTCAATAATGTAGCGTTTGCATTTCATCATTCTGCTGTAACTCAGTTAATTTGTCTGAGCTATAGATGTTTGCATTGTCATCTGTCTGCTCCTGGTTTGTGCTAAATATCTTAACAAACAGGGTCTGTGCTAATTCCAGTTGAACATTCCTATTAGATTAGATTAGATTACTTACAGTGTGGAAACAGGCCCTTCGACCCAACAACTCCACACCGACCCGCCTAAGCACAACCCACCCATACCCCTACATTTACCCCTTACCTAATACTACGGGCAATTTAGCATGGCCAATTCACCTGACCCGCACATCTTTGGACTGTGGGAGGAAACCGGAGCACCCGGAGGAAACCCACGCAGACACGGGGAGAACGTGCAAACTCCACACAGTCAGTCGCCTATCTGGACGCTTTGGTCTCTCCTATTTCAGTTAGTGACTTTGTAACTTCCTTACCACACAGTCTGTAGGTTTCCGGCAAAAGCTCATTTGCACTCAAGATGATTCTCTTCACTTCCTGATACACGCCAGATACCTCCTGTCATGGTGATGAGAATATCTCACGAGCCCTATTTTTAAGCTTTATTGGATCAACGAAAACCATACGGTCACTGGTCACCGCATTTGTTGAGTCACCATTACAAATGAGATGAAAAAGGTTTCCATGTCCTTATCATCAAATTTAGGCAATGCTTGAATACATTTAGACATATTTGCACTAGGCCTTTAGCTACCATGGGTTGCTCATCCTCACTGTCTTCCTCATTATACTTACCTTCGAATTTCATCTTCATCCGTTTAAGCTGACTTTCCTACCTAAGTGCCAATTTCTGAAGTTCAAACCTTTCATCTCTCTCATCTCTCTCTTTCTCATCTTTTTACTTTTGTTTCGCTGAAGTATTTTTCTCTCTTTCCTCTGCGTTATATCGTAATTCAAACAGTAATATTTCATTTAGAATGTCAATGTCTTTTTCCTCTATCTCAAGCTGCTTAATTTGAAACTGAATTTTAGCCAGCTCTAAAGATTTTGATGGCATTTCCAGCAAATGTAAATAATTGAGGTATTTCTGTAATCTCTCCTTTCCTCACAGAAGGAGACAGCTCCTATTCCAACTTGTCTGCTAATTCCAGCAGCTTGGCATTAATCACCTTTTGTGAAACCTCCAAAGTCACTTCATCAACCCCCCTGAAAACTGAAAGTGGCATTACTCCCCAAGCGATGTTTAAGCCAACCAAATTCAACACCCGGCACAGAAGACACGAACAACTATCACTCTCTGCCTTCAAGTATACCAATCCTAATCCAGATCGGAACTATAGAACAAATCCAGACGAACTCTCAACTTGTTATGCACCAGGCCATACCTCTCAAAACTTTTCAGTAAAGTATCCTGGACCTTAACTTCTCTAATTGTCTTAAGCAGTTTAGACTGAATACTCCAAGATTGATGCAACTGGCTCAACGACCTCTAAATAAATCAGAATTGATTCCCAAGATTACGGAATGAAACACAAACAAAAGAGAACAGTTGTAAAATAACTTAACCTAACCGAAAACCCAAAAGCCGATACCAACTTAATGATGCTGTTCCAAACACTTGCTACGATCTCCATAAACACCGCTTGGCAAAAAAAGGCGAAATCCAACACAATTTCTGACAGGGCATACGTCAGAGAGAGCGAGAGGATCAGCATGGACGTGCTTCTTTGGGTCCAGCAGCTTCATCACTGACCGCTTGCTGAGGCCAAACCAAACCCAATCCAGTGTGAATCTGAGCTGAGAGAACTGACCATTCCCCTTTGATTGTACAAGTGTTTTTTAAAATTAAACTCAAAAGATTCTTCAAGTAGATCAACCCTAGAAATGTCAGAACCTGTATTTTTTTACCACAGTCTGAAAAAAGAAACAAGAGTAACACACCAATTTTAAAAGAACAACATCATCACACCCATCCACATGCCTTTCAGTTGCTGTAATACTACCAGCTTCCACCACTTCGTCTGGCAGCTCATTCCATACGTGTACCATCCTCTTTGTGAAAAAGTTGTTCTTTATATTACTTTCAAATCTCTCACCTTCAACATATATCTCTAGATTTAGATTCCCCATCACCGTGAGAAACCTTGTCGATTTAGCCTATCCATGACCCTCATGATTTTTGAAAACCTCTATAAGGTCACCTTCAGTCTCTTACACTCGAGAGAAAGTAGTCCCAGTCTATTCAACCTCTCTGTATAACTGAAACTCCCAACCCTAGCAATATCCTTTAAATTTTTTTTAATCCTTTCACAACATCATTCTTATAGCAGCGAGAGCTGAATTACACGCAGTATCCTAATAGTGGCCTAATCAATGTCCTGTACAGCCGCAACATGAGCTTGCGTTTCTTCATTCATTAGGTGTGCAAGGAGAGTTCTGTCCTGAGCAGCCTGACTCAGTAACGTCATCTCAGTCTAACGTCCTGAGGACCAACAAATCCTTTTATGCCACTCTATTATACGAAGCCCTCAAACACAGAAACCTCCCAGTCGATCCTGTTTTCTATCATGGAGCTGTATCCTACAGAAACAGAAAATTGGAGTCCGCCCTGATGGGAGTTTTCTGTAGGCCTTTGAAAGGTTACAGAGATGTAGAGTTTGCACATACTCCCCGTGTCTGCGTGGGTTTCTTCTGTGTGCTCCGGTTTCCTCGCACGGTCCAAAAATGTGCAGGTTAGGTGAATTGGCCATGCTAAATTTCCCGTAGTATTAGGTGAAGGGATAAATGTAGGGGAATGGGTCTGGGTGGATTGCGCTTCGGTGGGTCAGGGTGGACTTGTTGGGCCGAACTGCCTGTTTCCACACTGTAAGTGCTCTTAAAAATAAGATGGCATAGGACTGAGTGTGATATAGTGGTTGGGATCTGACATCGGCTAGTTGTAAGAAGACAGAGTATGGTAATTGATGGGAAACGTTCATCCTTGAGTTCAGTTTTTAGTGGTGCATCGCAAAAATCTGAAGTTTGTCATTTTTGGATAACATCAAAGTCGGTGAAGTTCCTGGACTATGCAGAAGGTTACAGAGGGTCATTGATAAGCTGCAGAACTGTGCTGAGATGTAGTGCACCGGAAGCATCTATTTTGTGGTCACTGCTGTTAGTCATTTTCATAAATAACCCACAAGAGGGCATAGAAGAATGGGTCAGCAAATTTGCAGATGACATTAAAGTCGGTAGAGTTGTGGACTGTGCAGAAGCATATTGCAGGTTGCAGAGGCACATGGATAAGCTGCAGAACTGGACTGGGAGGTGGCAAATGTAGTGTACTGCAAGGATTTGTTTTGTAGTCACTACTGTTGTCATTTTCATAATTGACATAGATGAGGGCATAGAAGGATGGGTTAGCAAATTTACAGAAGACATTAAAGTCGGTGGAGTCGTGGACTGTGTGGAAGGATGTTGCAGGTTACAGGCGTGCATAGATACGTTGCAGAACTGAACTGAGAGGTGGCAAATGTAGCATAATGCAGAAAAGTGTGCAGGTAATTCACTTTGGAAGGAGTAATGGGATTGCGGAGTACTGGGCCAATGGTTGGATTCTTTGTAATGTGGGTGAGCAGAGAGATGTCAGTGTCCGTGTGCACAGCTCCCTGAAAGTTGCCACCCAGTTTAATAGGTTTGTTAAGAACTTATACAGTATGTTACCTTTATTTGGGAGCGGCATTGAGTTTGGGAGCCATGAGTTCATGTTGCAGCTCTCCAAACCCTTGCGCGGCCACACTTGGAGTATTGCCTATCGTTCTGGTCACCACATTATAGGAAGGATGTGGAAGCATTGGAAAGGATGCAGAGAAGATGAGGGGAGGTCTTATGAAGATCGGCAGAAGGACTTGAGGCTGTTTTTGTTACAGACAAGAAGGTTAAGTGGTGGCTTAATCGAGGCATACAAGATGTTCAGATGATTAGATACAATAGATGATGAGAGTCTTTCTCCTCAGACGGTGATGGCTGTCACGAGGGACATGCCATTAAGTTGAGTGGTGATAGACATAGGACAGATATCTGAGGTAGATTCTTTACTCAAAGAGTAGTGAGGGTTTAGAATCTCCTGCCTGCAATAGTGGCAGACTCGCCAATTTGAATGGAGTCTTTATGTACCGCTGCAGCTGTACTCAGATTGGCTGCAAGGAATTGTAGAGAGTGTCACACATCTCCAGCTGCAACGTGCATTTTTAAAGAAAGTGTGGAGGAAGATGCAATAGTTTGTGTGAAGGTTCGTTCCGTGCAGTTCCGTAACGTGGAACACTACTTTATGGTCTCTTCCCCAGGACACACGCTGAGACTAGCATAAACTGCGCCCGGAGGATCATCAACTCAGTGAGAGGTGCCCTTTCTTCTGCCCAGAAATTTTTGTTCTTCCAGAAGAACGCGATAAACCTGACCACGTGTAGCAGACTGACATATTCCAAAATCCAGGACTACGTGCAGAGGCATGCACAAAGATTTGGGCAGCTGCCACCAAAACATGGTGGGAAAAACCACTGTCTGAGGTCTTCCTGCTGTAGGTAAATGATGGTCGTTCAGTTATCAGATGCTCGCAGTGTTTAACTATATATAATTATTGGTATTATACGTGCAAGCGAGATTTTTGTTGTTTTGGATAGCATCAAAGTACAATGTTTTGTTTGTTCATTTGATGTGTAATTGTACAGAATTGAACTGCTTTTGTGACAATGTCCATAAACAAAGAGATTTTTTAAAAATGAAATATATTTTTGAAATAAAGAAACTTTAATGGGAGGTATGTAGATGGAGCGGGCTCATTGTGAGCCAGTTCACAGTTTCCCAACAGTTACTGGGAGTATGTAAATGAGGCCACACTCACCTTTGGAATGCATACAGTCACCAGATAGTTACTGAGAGATGTGTATATGAGTCCAGGAGTTCTGTTAGACTGTTTCCACTCACCATATTGTTGTTTGAAGAACAAAGATCAAAGAAAATTACAAGCCATTCAACCCTCCAAGCCTGTGCCAATCCAGATCCTCTATTGAATCCTGCCATCTATTTTCTAAAGAGCTGTATCCCTTTGCTCCCTGCCCATTCATGTATCTGCTTGATAAATCTTAAATGACGCTATTGTTCTCGTCTCTACAACTTCCACTGGCAATGTGCTCCAGGCCCCCACCACCCTCTGTGTAAAGAACTTTCCGTGCACATCTCCCAAAATCTTTCCCCCTGTGACCCCTAGTAATTGTATTCCACACTATGGGAAAAAGCTTCTTGCTATTCATCCTGTTTATACCTCTCATGACTTTTTAGACCTCAATCAGGTCCCCCATTAACCTCTTTCTAATATTTTCTCTTCTCATGAAAATATTCACAATCTATTAATCCTCTCTTCATAACTCATATCCTCCATATCAAGCAGCATCCTGGTGAAACTTCTCTGCACCCTCTCCACATCCTTTTGAAAATGTGGTGACCAGAGCTGTACACAGCATTCCAAATGGGCCAAACCAAAGTTCTGTGCAATTGTACTATGACCTGCCAACTCTTGTACTCAATGCTCAGTCCATGAAGGAAAGCATGCCAAATGCCTTCTTGATCACTCTACTGACCTGCGTTGCCACCTTGAGGTATTAATGGACCTGAACACCCAGATTTCTCTGTATGTCAATTTTCCCCAGGGCTTTTACAATTACCGTATAGTTTACTCTTGAATTGAATCTTTCAAAATGCATCACCCTGCATTTGCCAAGATTGAACTCCAACTGCCATTTTTCTGCCCATCTCTCCAATCTATCTATATTCTGCTGTACTCACTGACAGTCCCCTTCACTATCTACTACTTCACAGTCTTGGTGTCATCTGCGAACTTGCTAATCAGGCAACTGAAACCTTCCTCCAAATCATTCATATATATCTCAAACAACAGTGGTCCCAGTACAGACCCCTGTGGAACACTACTGGTCACAGGTCTCCATTTTGAGGAGCTCCCTTCCACTACTCCTACCAGTATCCTGTTGCCCAGCCAGTTCTCTTCCCATCTAGCTCGACAACCCTGGACCCCATGCCGCTGCGCCTTCTTCATCAGCCTATTATGGGGAACCATATCAAATGCCTCACTAAAGCCCATGTATATGATATCTACAGACCTTCCCCCATCAATTAACTTTGTCACCTCCTTATATTACATTAGGTGTGTAAGACATGACCTTGCCCGCACAAAACTATGTTGCCCATTATTGATAATCCAATTTTCTTCCAAATGAGAATAGATCCAATCCCTCAGTATCCTCTTCAGCAGCTTCCCTACCACTGAGGTCAGGCTAACCAGTCTATATTTACCTGAGTATCCCATCTACCCTTCTTAAACAATGGGAGAACATTAGGCATTCTCCAGTCCTCCAGGACCTCACCTGTATTCAAAGATAAAGCTGCAGCTATTTCTTCTCTCGCTTCCCTCAGCAACCTGGGGTAGATCCCATCTGGGCCTGTGGACTTATCTATTTTAATACCTTTTATAAAACGCAAAAACTCCTCCCTCCTTCTGTCGACTTATCCAAGAGCACTCAAAGATATATCGTTTACATCAATATCCATCATATCCCTCTCCTTGGTGAATACTGATGCAAACTACTCGTTAAGAATCTGACCCATTTTCTCTGACTCCATGCATAACCTTCTTCCTTTGTCCGTAACTGGGTCAACCCTATCTCTAGTTAGCCTCTTGCTCCTTATATATGAAAAAAAAACGGCTTTGGGAATTTCATTAACCCTGTTTGCTAAAGATATCTTGAGACTCCTGTTAGCCCTTTTAATTCCTTATTTCAGATTGGACCAACTTTTCTGATATTCTTCCAAAGCTTTGTCTGTCAAATAGCAGGGCGCTGGCAAAAGTATTGAATTCCCCAATGACCACAGGAATGGTGCTAGAGGACTGAAGGGCAGTCAAAGTGGACCTTTCATTCAAGAAGGAAGCAAGGGAAAAACCAAGAAACTACAAGCCAGTCAGTCACATCTTGGTGGTGGGGAGGCTTCCCGAAATAATCCTGAGGGATAAAGCTAATTTGCATTTGGAGAGGCAGGGATTAATCAATAACAATCAGCATGCGTTTTATTTTGAGGGGACTCCACGCCTGACCAACTTGATTCAATGTTTTGATGAGGTATCCAGCTGTGTCAATGAGGGCTATACTTTTGATGTTGTCTCTTTGGACATCAGTGAGGCTTTTGATAAGGTACTGCATGGGAGGCTGATAGCAAAGGAACCGATTGCAATTTTGCAAATTGGAACCACAATCGGCTGAGTGGCAGGAAGCAGAGGGTGATGGTTGAGTTTTATTTCTCTGACTGGATGCCTGTGTCCATTGGGTTCCCACAGTGGCCAGTGTTGCGCCCTTGCTGCTTATAGTTTGTATAAATGTTGAATGTAGGAGGCTTGATCAGTTAGTTTGCAGATAATGCATGTGTAATGGGTGGTAAATGTTGAGGAGGATATAGATAGGCTGGCCAGATTGGCTGATTGGTGAGAAATAGAAGTCAGTCTGGATCAGTAAGAAGCGACATATTTGGAATGGACAACTGATCATTGCATTCAGCTGTTAACTATAAGGTTCGTGGTTCGTGCACAAGCCAGGTAAGGAAGGTTACTTATTTTTCCTATCAGCATATTCTGTGACACAGCCCTGGGTTGTCAATGGGGATTTTAGCAGCAAGACTATTTTGCCAAATATTGCTGGTTAGACCTCAAACAACAACACCTAATGCACGGTGTTGCAAATTATAAAGAAAGAAAATGGAATTTTGGCTTTAAGTCCTAATATTTCATTGCCCTTTAAATGTTGACCATCTCTGATTGAAATCCTACAATCATGAAAATGATTGCGTGACCCAGAAGGATGTGTCCTCGCTGAATCGGAGCAGATCTTTGGCCTATCAAGTCTGCTCCACGATTCAATCGTGGCTGATAGGTTTTTCAAACTCATTTTCCCCTTTCGCTCCATAACCTTTGTCCCCTTGGCAATCATGAGCTTATCGATCTCTGTTTTAAATATACTCAATGAACTGGCCTCCATAGCCTTCAATGGCAATGAATTCCAAAGATTCACCACTTTTTGGCTGAAGAAGTTCCTCCTCACCGCTTTACTTCCCTTTACTCTAAGGCTGCTCCCTCGGGTCCTCGTCTCCCCTACCAATGGTAACATCTTCCCAATATCCACCCTGTCCGCACCATTGCGTATTATGCAGGTGTCAATCAAATCCTCCTGCGCCCCCATTCTTCTAAACTTCATTGAGTATAATCCCAGAGTCCTCAAACGATCATTTTATGTTAAGCCTTTCATTCCTGGGATTATTCTTGTGAACCTCCCTGGATCCAATCCAGGGCCAATACAGTTTTCTTGAGGGATGTGGTCTGCCTAGACCTTCAGAAAGCCTCAGAAGTACATCCCTGCTTTTATATTCTAGTCCTCTCTAAGTGAATGACAACATTGTATCTGCCTTCCTAACTGCTAACTCACCCTGCAGGATTACCTTAGACAAGAACTCCAAAGTCTCTATGCGATCCAGATTTCTTTTTCTCCCCATTTAGAGAATCGTCCATGCTTCCAATCTTCCAACCAAAGTGCATAACCTCACACTTTCCCACATTGTACTCCACCTGCCACTTCTTTGCCCACTCTCTTAACTTACCTAAATCTTTATACAGCCTCCCCGCCTCCTCAATACTACCTCCCCCTCCACCTACCTTTGGACCATTTGCAAACCTTGCCAGAATGCCCTCAGTTCCTTCAGCTAGATTGTTAATATATAAAGTGCAACCGACCCTGGCTGCCATCCTGAGAAGGACCCTTTTGTCCCCACTTTCTGGCTGTCAGGCAGAAAGCAATCCCCTATCCATATTACCACCATGCATCTGACACCATAGGCCTTTATCTTACTCAGCAGACGCCTGTGTGGCACCTTGTCAAAGGCCTTCTTGAAGTCCAGACAGACAACAACCATTGGCTTTCCTTGGTCTAACCTGTTCATAGAGTCATTGAGTCATAGAGATGTGCCGCACGGAAATATACTCTTCAGTGCAACTTGTCTATACTGACCAGATATCCCAACCCAATCAACTCCCACGTGCCAGCACCCAGACCAATCCCTCCAAAACTTTCTTATTCATATATCCATCCAGATGCCTTTTAAATATTGCAATTGTACTAGCTTCCACCACTTCCTCTGGCAGCTCATTTTATACATGTACCACCCTCTGTGTGAAAAATATTGTCCCTTAAGTCTCTTTTATATCTTTTCCCTCTCACCCTAAACCTACGGCCTCTAGTTCTGGACTCCCCCACCCCAGGGAAAAGACTGTCTATTTATCCTATTGATGCCCGTCATAATTTTACAAACCACTCAACCTCCAACGTTCCAAGGAAAATAGCCCCAGCCTATTCAATATCTCCCTATAGCTCAAATCCTCCAACCCTCGCAACATCCTTGTAAATCTTTTCTGAACCCTTTCAAGTTTCACAATATCTTTCCAATAGGAAGGAGACCAGAATTGTATGCAATATTCTACCAGTGGCCTAAACAATGTCCTGTACAGCCACAACGTGACTTCACAACTCCTGTACTCAGTACTCTGACCAATAAAGGAAATCATACCAAACTTTTTTTAACCCTATCCTATTTACCTGCGACTCCACTTTCAAGGAACTAAGAATCATTACCTTCTCAAATAATTCTAACAGATTGTTAGGCAAAACCTCCCGCTGATAAAACCATTTAGACGTTGCCCTATTTTACCAGGCACTTCCAAGCATTCCGAAATCTCATTCTTCACAATGACCCCAAAATCTTATCAACTACTGAGGTCAGGCTAATCGGCCTATACTTTCCCATATTTTGCTTTACTCCCTTCTTAAACAGGAGGGTTACATTAGTGATTTCCTAGTTCTCTGAAACCCTCGCTGACTACAATAATACCTGAAAGATCACACTAAAACCATTATTATCTCTTTACCAACTCCTTCAGAATTCAGGGTGTAGTCCAGCTCGTTCAAACGGTTTATCCACCTTCAGGCCATTCAATTTTCTGGCACCTTCTCTTCGCTGATGGCCACCACACCCATCTCTATTCCCCTGACTCTCTTGAGTTTTTAGGATATTATTTGAGACTTCCACCATAAAGACTGATGCAAAATATTTATTTCATTCCTCAGCCATTTCATTGTTCTGATTACTGCTTCTCCAGCATAATTTTCCAGTGGCCCAATGTCCATTTTTGCCTTTCTTTTGCCCTTTATATATCTTAAGAAATTCTTTTAATCTTTCTTAATATTACCAGCTAGCTTAGCTTCACATTTAATCTTCTCCCTCCTTATTTTCTTCTTCATTGGTCCTCTGTTGGTTTTGGCGGTTCCTAATCCCCTGGACTCCCATTGACATTTCTCCAGAGTAGTAAACTCCATTTCAATTTGAGAAGTTATAACCATCATCAGAAAAAAATCCAAAGGTCAGAATAAAATCATCTGAAACTCACAGCACAGATGGAGGCCACTTGGTCCATTGTGATTGAATGGATGAAATAGAACTATCCAGGCCGATCTCATTTTATTGATTTTAGTAAATAGACCTGTACATTCTGTATTTCAAGTGTATTCATGTCCTTTTATTTTAATGCAATGAGGATTACTGCCTCTATCAGACAGAGAGTTCCACATCCCCACCATGTCTGGGAGAAATGATTTCTCCCTTCCCCTTCTTTCCGTGAAATATTTTATATCTAAAACCTCCAGTTATCGACCTCTCTGTTCATGAACAGCTCAATCAAATCCACTCTATCTGGACTCATCATTATCTTATCAATTCAATTAAATCTCACGTCGATCTGCTTCTCTTCCACAGAAAACCACCTCAACCTATCCAATCTATATCCAACCTATTCAATCCTGACAGCTTTAATTCTCCAATTCTGGAAATATTCCCATCAATTTCAACTGCACCAGCTCTAGTGTGACCACATCTATCCTGGAATGTTGGGCCAGAACTGAGTATCATATTTTAGCTGTGGTCAAATAGGTGTTCTCATGAATCACAGGAGTTGTATCACTGGCTGATGAAGAGGTATCAGGCACGCACTGAGCACTGGAGTTGGGATGTCATGTTACAGCCAAACAAGACATTGGTGAGGCCACATTTGGAGCACCTTGTACAGTTTTGGTCACCCTGGTATAGAGAGGATGTTATTAAACTAGAAAGGGTGCAAAAAGGATTTATTAGGATGTGACGAAGACTGGAAGGTTTGTGCTACAACGAGAGGCTGCATAGGTTGGGACTTTTTCTCCCTGGAGTATAGGAAGCTGAGGAGTGACATTAAAATTATGAAGGGCACAGATAAGGTGAATATTTAAGCTACTTTTTTCCCAGTGTAGAGGAGTCCAGAATTAGAGGACACAGGTTTGAGGTAAGAGGCGAAAGCTTTAATAGGGTCTTCAGGAGCAATGATTTCACACAGAGAGTGGTGCACATATGAAATGAGCTGACATAAGAAGTGGTAAAGACAGAAACGATTACAACATTGAAAAGACATTTGGAGAGGTGCAAGGATAGGAATGGTTTATAGCAATATAAGCCAAATGCAGTCATATTTGACTAGCTCAGTTTAATCGATCTGGTTGGTATGATGGAGTTGGGCTGAAGGGCCTTTTTCAGTGCTGCATGACTCTGTGACTGTAATTATCTTGGTTTCCTCACAGGAAATTCAATGTGCAGTCCATGGGTCTACCTTGTGTTTCTTTATTAACTAAGCCAACCTTCAGATTAAAATAAAGATCGATTCATTAGCTACTCACTAATCAACTTCTTCCATTATACAGAAGTCACCTTTTTATAGTAAGTTAACCAAAATATTTTTTCTTTATTATTATTGAAGCACTACAGATTTTCAGTTTCTGTCAAATCAGATGTCTTCACTGTTATAATTATTTTGTCAGTTAGCTTTATCACTTTTAGAGACATTTGATGAATTGAATACTGATTTTAATGAAGTATCAAAATAACTTGAGTTTTATTGTAATTAATCCAGTCTCACTGTAGTTCATTCATGTGACGAACAGAACTGCCCTCTGCACTCCAGCTGCGTTCTAACTCATGTTTTCTAATTCTCTAGCATAATCTCCATGCTTTTATGTTCTAGGGTCAACCAAACCCCTCACTGACCTCCTTATGGGGATGTGTGGACATCACTCGGAGTGCTGGCTCTTCCTCTCAACTTCATAGTTTCCTACTATTTATTGTACATTTCCTTTCCCTATTAGCCGCTCTCGTCCCAGATTCTTTATCTCCAGAACAAATTCCATTAGCCAAGTTTCTTCCCTTTTGTGTAGTCCATTGACATCATGCAGTCTGCAGCTTTCATTGTCTATTTCATGGCCAACTTCTGTCTTATTTACAAACTTTTTCATTATGGTATTTACATTGAAATCCAAATCCTTGATTTTCAGGGTGAGCCCGTATCCGCAAAATCATTTTCCGTGGTTTCAGTTACACACTGATTACCATGCCCTGAACATACAATAGGGTACCAGAAACCAAGAGGCTGTGGGAAGGTATGTTTCTATGCTCCTATCCGCTGTGGATGAATCCTTTACCAAACTTTGAGCAGGTGAATGGTCTTGCACCTGAGTGGCTATGTTGGTGAATTTCCAGCTCAGATGAGGACGTGTATGCTTTGCTGCAATCCCAACTTTCTTTCTCAGTGTGAGTGCACTTGTGGTTCTTCAGGCCAGAAGATTGTTTGAGGCCTTGTCCAACAAAGAACACAAATGTGCTTTCTCCCAGATGTAAATTTCTTTTTATATCCATGTTCAATATCTGTTGATCCTCAGATTGCGACAAATTGAACAAATCCATCATATCCTGATTTGATGTTTGGTTTGAACTTCCCAACTGCAAACTTTCCCCTTCTAACATTCCGTGAAATTGGTTTAAAATTGGTTTAAAACAGAAAAAAAAGGAAGACAGAACCCACAAAACAGAAAATTATGTTGTGAAATTGATCTTAATGAACCTGATAATTTATATGAATGGCACTCAGGAAAAAGTGGAAACAAAAACTGCTGAATTGATGCAATAACTGAATCCAATAACTGAATATCCATCAGGGAAGGGTAACTACCATCCTGTCGTGATCTACACAAAAGTCGGGCCTCTAACGGACGACGAAGATGGAGAGAGTAAGAGAGAGAATGTGGCTGGAGAGTGAGAGTGGGAAAAGGAAGACAGGGGAAAGAGGGAGTGCAAAAAATAGAAGCAAGCAGGAGCATAGGAGCATGAGAGGGCAGTGTGTAAGTGAGGCCTGTGCAAAAGTAAGGACACGTGTGTGGGAGTGGGATAAATCAGTAGCACAAAGTTGGGAATGGGCAATGATGGAATCCTCATTTAGATATGCTCGGAAGAAATAGCGATAAATTATCACATGGGGTTAAAGCGCTCAATTTTAAAAGTAGAGGAGTTGTGAAAATGGCAAAGAGGTAATTAGGCAGGATAGGGATAAAGCACAGCAATGGATAGACATAAATTCAGATTGATACTGAGGGGGTCACATCAGTCCTCCCCCGTGAATCTCAGCACAGCAAGATTGGCATTGAGTTTGTAGATGAATGTTCAATAATACTCAGCTTTGGAAAAACATGTTAACATGATTAAATGTAAATTCTACTGCTCCATCTTGCAGTTGAGAAGACAAAAGAAGTGAATCAAAGAAAAAGTTCAGAGTTTTCATGTCTTCCATTTCTCTGTAAAATGAGATGACAGCAGAAATAAGTATCAGTCAAGGAAGGAATTCAGAGGAGGCAAACACTTCTCATGCTTTGAGCACTAAACATCAACCTGTTAAAGGAGTTTCCAACATCCATCACCATCAGTTCAGGATGGCAACTTACAACATGTTTTGAGGGATGAGGTACTTTAATTAGAGGAATATGTTGTAGAGAGCAGACGCCAATGCGTGGAGCATTTCAGGGAAAATCTCTGGGACACTTACACCAAATAACCCTGCCACCTTGTGGCCGAACATTTCAACTCCCCCTCCCACTCCGCTAAGGTCATGCAAGTCTGGGTCTCCTCTAATGCCAAATCAAAGCCACCAGAGTTTATCTCTCATCCCCATCCACATTCCTGAAGAAAGACTTATGCCTGAAATGTTGACTCTCCAGCTCCTCAGATGCTGCCTGAACTGCTGTGCTTTTTTTTAGCACCCCACTTTTCGACGCTGACTTCTGCGTTCTTCACTTTTTCCTAGCTGTAGATAGTGGAGTTGAGAGGTTTGATGGATTTGCCTCAAGTTCAGGACGTCTTTCTGACCGCCGATTTTGTTCTGACAAAGAGTATTTGGATAGCGGAAGCCTGAAATGCAAGAAGGAGAAAACTATTAAAGAGTAGAATCAATCTTCAGTAACAATTGAAATGAATGGTGGATTAAATACCCGGTATTCCCCGCTGTGTTGAAGGTCCTCTGCCCACTCCACAGAGCAGGGGTGCATGCACGGTGCTGACTGGATTTCCACAATGGAAGTAATGATGACGGTTGTGGGCGCTATTTTCCAAATGGTAAGGTCGGAGAGCCATAGGGAATGATGGAGCTGGACAATGGATGGAGGGGGTTTATAAAGGTCTCCAGAGATAGGCCAGCACATTGAAAGAGAAGCTGCAGATTAGTTCCTTGCAGTTTCGGGTCTTTTCTCCAGGAACGGTCCAAGGTGAACAAACAGCATCTCGGCCGGTGATGGGAAGCGCCTGTGCAACTGTGTGGGTGATGCCACAGTCCAGGGAAGGCTGAGCATGAATCCTGCAAATGATGGCAATCTGAGACGAAACCAGAAATTGCTGGAGGAACACAGCAGGTCTGGCAGCATCTGTGGGGAGAGAGAGGGAAAGAGAAACAACACACTTAACGATTCCAGTCCATAGTGTATCTTCTTCTGAACTCAGTGCCCAGGAGGTGCAGTCCACTGGGCGATAGCTTTTTCAGTAACTTCACCCACAGGTGATATTTGCAATAAACAGCCATCTACGTTAATCCCAGGATTTCTCTGGAGTGAATATCTTTAATGAACCTGTTCTCATGTTTATGACCACATTTCTGGAACAGATGGGACTTCAGAATCCAGTCATCCTTAGCCAAAGTAGTTTTCCTCAGGGTAGAGTCCTTGGCCCAACTATCTTCAGCTGCTTCATCAATAACTTTCCCTTCAGAGTTAAAAATAACACAACACCAGGTCACCCAGTCCAACACCGGCATCTCCAAATCATTTCCCTTCAGAAGTAGAGATGTTGGCTGACGATTGCATCATTTGTGACTGCTCACATACTGAAGTAGAGCATATCCATACATAGCAAGACCTGGACAGCAGACACTGGGGAGAAACCATTCGTGTGCTCCGTGTGTGGGAAGGCTCGTTCATCCAGCCTCATGACACATCATTGTGTTCACACTGACAAGAGACCTTTACAGTGGAAAAAGCTTTAAAAGCTCAAAAGATCTAATTCAACATTAACCTGATCACACAGGGAAGAAATTATTCAGCTGTTTCAGGGGGGAGGAATTCACTTGGAGAATTAAGGGCTATGGGGAGAATGGAGTTGAAATGCCCATGACTGAATGGCGGAGTGGACTCGATGGGCCGAATGGCCTTACTTTCACCCCTATGTCTTATGGTCTTATGGATTTAGCCTATTGTCACATAAATGTCTTTGCCACAGGGAGAGAGGCTTCATCTGCCCTGTGTGGGGGGAGGATACACTTCATGCTCCAGCCTAATGTTACACAATCAAGTTCACACTGGATAGAGATCATTCATTTGTTCTGTGTGTGGGAGGAGATTCACTCGATCATCCATCCTAATGTCACACAGTCACATTCACACTGGAGAGAGAACTTTTAACTGCTCTGTGTGTGGAAGGGGATGCACATCATCACCTAACCAAAGGTCACATAAGCCATCTCACACTGGAGAGAGACCGTTTATCTGCTCTTAGTGTTGGAAGAGCTCCAGCCAGTTATCCAGTCTCACTAAACATCGACTTGTTAACAGTGGGTGAAGCCATTCACTTGCTCCATGTGTGGGAATCGATTCACTTCTTCTTCCCACCTCACTTATCACAGGTGTGTTCACACAGGAGAGCGGTCTGCTCTGTGTGTGGGAAGGGTTTTATTAAATCAGCACAGCGTCAGATACACCAGCGTGGTCACACTGGGGAGAAACCTTTTACCTGCTCTGTGTGTGGGACGGGATTCACTCAATTTCCAATCTCAGCACAAACGGAGTTATTCACACCGATGACAGAGCATTTAAGTGTTGTGAATGTGAGAAGATCTTGAGAAGCAGCAATGATTTGATGAAACACCAGCAAACTCATCTGAGGAGAGTCTATTCACCTGCACTGTGTGTGGGTAAGGGATTCAATGTTTCTTCCACATGTCTGCGACACCAGCGAGTCACGTGATTATATTCGGCTGGTACTACACCCAGAACTGAATCGTATTCACTCTGATAGCTGGCGTTTATTTCAGCGGATAGGAATATTCTGTTTAGTTGGACCTATGTTTAATTGTCCTGCTATCAACTTCATCAGATACACAGAGTTCGTGTCACTGATTTCTCTCAGATTAGAGGAGACTGAGAGATATGATGCTACTGACCTTGTGAAGTGCAGTCACAGTTGGAGGAGATACAGCAGCTAAATTTTGTGCAACAAACTCTTACACACAGAAAAAAAAACACATGCTGGAAATAATCAGCAGGTCACGCAGCATGTGTGGGGAGCATAGCTGATAACAGAAAAATGGCTATGACAGGCACTCTGTTCAGGAGTGATTATTGAGGGATGCACATTGAGTAGCAAAACTGACAGACCTGCTCTGCTCTTTGAAATAGCTTCATTGGATCTTTTAAATCCACCTGTGAGGGCAGATGTGGGTCCAACTAAAGGTTCCCTTTGAAAGATAGGATCTCTGATAATGCAGTTCTTCCTCAGTCCTGCAGCACAATATCAACCGGGATTTTACACTAAAGATTCTGGATGGGATGTTTGAGCTCACAACATCCTGACACAGAGATAAGCATGGAACCACTGAACATTAATACCACATCATTAGTTAAGATTATTTCAAATCTGAAACTTTTGTGTGACAGATTTTTTATGGTGCAGAACATGGCCATTCAACCCAGCGTATTATTACTGACTGTTTGAGCTTTATTCTAGCTTTTACATCTTTGTTTATTCTCATGGCCACGTTCACCCATTGGGCTCTTGGTCAATACGGGGCAATGATTTGCAGAGCAACACAAAAGCTGATTCTGTGACAGGAGTAGTGGAACATTTTATTAAATCATGAAGAAAACGACAGATATCAAACATTACAAACTGGTGCTGTTAGGAACTAAAAAGGCTTAACCATTCAGGCCTTTTTTTGACTTAAAAAAATAAAGTTTTTAAAAAGACAAATGCAAGTATAATAAACAAAAACGTAAATTTCAATCCAACTACTAACTACTAATCTACCCTACAAAATGAAACAAACCAAACAATGTGCAAAGTAACACTAATAACTACGAGATTGACTGAAAAAAAGAGCACATAACTCAGAATAACAATGCTTGGCACGAAGCTACCTGGAAGCTACCTTCCAGGGCCCAGAGCTCAGCAAACCTAACCATCCTGTTTAAACAAATGCCCTAGTTGAGATAGCAGACAAATCTGTATCCAAATAACTCAAAAAGGGCCGCAATTTCTTATAAAAAAACTGTTTTGTGGTGCATCATATTCGTGAAACAATCCAAGGGAATGTGCTCCATAATTACTTTTTGCCATCCCGGCAAGCCTGACTGGTTCTCAGACACCCAATTCATCAGGAATATTCTTCCGTGTACAGTAAGAATATTTACCATTCTCCAATCTCAGCGTCAAAAATGTTAGACCAAATCTTAAAATCTGAATTTAATAGAGAGGTGAGCCTATATGAAACACAGTCCTCAGGAACCTTCCCCTTTTTAAGAATGATGGAAATATTAGGTTGTCTCAAAGATGGTGGGAGGCATTCATGAATATAGGAGTGATGTACATTTCCAGCATCAACTCTGAATGAATCCCAGTAAATTCCTTATAAAGCTCACCCAGGAGGCCATCAGGGCCAGGCACTTTCCCACTTTGAAGTTGCATAGCTGCCTCCTGTATTTGCTCAACTGTCAAGTGGGCATTATGGAGAGAGACCTATTACAAGATCACCCCCGGGAGGTCAAGGTCCTTAAAAAAGGACCCATCCTCACAACCTTCAGGTTGATACAATTCAGTGTAAAATCTCTGAAAAGCCTCATTAATCCTTTTGGCATCATATCTAAGGACTCCAGTGCTGTCTCCCTAATTACAGTAATGGATTGGAGACCATGCTCTTTCTTAGTCAGATATGCTAAATATTTCGCTGGCCAAACCCCATACTCGAACAGCCTTTGTCTAGGAGAAAGTGAGGGCTGCAGATGCTGGAGACCAGAGTTGAAAAATGTGATGCTGGAAAAACACAGCAGGCCAGGCAGCATCCGAGGAGCAGGAGAATTGGCGTTTTGTGCATAAACCCTTCAGGAATTTGCCTAGCAAAAGCAAGTTCTTTCTTTGTGGTTTGTGTAAGTACTGAATTCAGGGCTACCCGGAGGACCATGATCCACTATAGATTGGTCACGAAACACCTCTCAAAATGTACCGCTTCAGTGGCTTTCATCCCCGTCTCAAGTAGATGCTGCAGTTCCCCCTTCTGTTGGTTCCAGTTAGCCAAATAGGAAATAGCTAATCCCATAGCAAAGGCCTTAGCGGTATCCCATAGCATAGACGGACTACTCGCCTTGTCTGAGTTGATAGTCAAAAACTCCTGAAATTCCCTTGAACAGTTTTCCACAAGTTTGGAATCCTGGAAGAGAAAAGGATCCAATTGTCAATGCCGTGAACCTAATTCCTCATTCTTGGCCTTAACCTCCAAGTATACCACCACGTGATCAGAAATACCTATGTTCCCAATTTTACAACCAATAATCGAATCCAGAACAGTTGAGGGCGCCAGAAAAAGATTCATTCTCATATGATATTTATGAGGGTTTGAAAAAATAATGGAATCCCTGCCGGTAGGGTGAAGACATCTCCAAATGTCCACCAGCCTCAATTCCCCAGTCACCTGCTTGGCCCACAAAGAGATAGTTAGGGGCTCATTGGGCATCCTGCCCACTGTCAGATCCAAAAGGCAATTGAAATCTCCCCCTATAATAATGTGTTGTGTTCCAGAGGCACTCAGTTTAGAGAAGGCATGAATCAATAGTTTGAGGGGATGTGCCGGGGGACAGTAGACATTTAAGATGCCATATTCCTCCCAATGTATCAGGGCCTTAAGAATCACAAACTGCCCTTGCTCATCTTTCACCTGTTCTAATAATGTGTACGTAAGATTTTTTTTCTGGATAAATATAGCTACACGCACCACCCTCTGAGTGAAAAAGTTGCCGCTTGGTCTTTTTTTTTATCTTTTCCCCCTCACCTATGCCCTCTAGTTCTGGACTCCTCTACCCCAGGGAAAAGACCTTGTCTATTTATCCTATCTATGACCCTCATGATTTTATAAACCCCCATAATGTCACTCCTCAGCCTCCAATGCTCCCGGAAAACAGACCCAGCCTATTCAACCTCTGCCTATAGCTCAAATCCTCCAACCCTGGCAGCATCCTTGTAAATCTTTTCTGAACCCTTTCAAGTTTTGCAACATCCTTCCAATAGGAAGGAGACCAGAATTGCACGCAATATTCCAAATGTCCTGGACAGCCTCAACATGATCTCCCAACAGCTGTACTCCAGCTTTAGGTGATAATACTAAGGTAATGATAAGTATTTGGATTTTGCATTGAACAGTCTGCTGAATCGATTTAATATCACAAACAATCCCTTTTGAATAGAAATCAGAAAACTAGAAATACATGTAATATGAGTAATACGGTAATAATGGGAGAAAGTTAGGACTGCAGATGCTGGATATCAGATTCCAAATGTGTGGCACTAGAAAATCACATCTAGTTAGGCAGTATCCAAGGAGCAGGAGAATCGAATTTTCGAGCATGAGCTCTTCATCAGGAATGTGGGATGTCCAAGGGGGCTAAGAGGTAAATGGGAGGGGTGTGGGGCTGTGGGGAAGATAGCTGGAAATGTGACAGATGGATGAAGATGGGATGGGGGTGACAGTGATAGGTGGGAGAGGAGGGTTGAACAGATAAGTGGGAAGGAAGATAGACAAGTAGGACATTTCAAGAGGGCAGTGCTGAGCTTGAGGGTTGTATCTGGGATAAGGAGAGGGGAGGGGAGATGAGTGAACTGGTGAAATTGGCATTGATCTGTGAAATTCACAAACCCCAAAGTGTGGTGGATGCTTGGACAGTGAATAAATTTAAGGCGAAGTTCGACAAATTTTGACTTGGCAATGGGTTGAAGGGTTTTTGGGGAAGGCAGGAAAGAGGAGCATATCAGTCATGATCAAATGGCAGAGATACTCAATGGGCCGAATGGTCTAATTTTGCCCCATGTCTTATGAACTTTTGAGCTAAAGTAATTCTGCAGTACTAACAAAAAAGTAATTCTGATTTCTATACTGTCCAGTTTAGCTTACTTTGGGTGTAGCTCAGGAGAGCATCCACATGCATTCTCGTGCACGCCTTGAATGTTTAGATGAGACACATACATTTTTCCTGGAACCATTTGCATTTTTGCCCATCATTTTTCATCAGGAACCACATTTGATAGCCAGGTCCAAGCTGAAATGCCAGGACCATATAGGGGCAATAAGCAAATGTTTTGTGAGAGACCCCTGCTTTAATCATCTGTGTCCACATTCCCCTACTGTTCACTTCAACCATTTACTGTGTATGAGTCCGCATTCTCAACACATACTGGGTAAGAAGGTTTCTCATGAAATCCCCATTGGATTATTGAACTCTTTCAACATCTTCAAGAATTCCACCACATCATGCTTCAATCTTCTCTTTTCTATACCACCCCATCCTGCTGTTTCTGAGGGTGAAATGCTGTCAGTTCAGGTTTTATCTTTGTTAAACTGTAACACCTTTGCTAGTGCATCCATTCCATTTCCTGAATGAAGAGGACAGAGACTGGGACTGTAATCCCAGTCAAATCTAACCATGGTTCTGAAATAGGTGGCATGAATCTTCCTGATTTTTCAATGAAATCTCTCTAATGCAACCCCCATGTTTTGGTCCTATGCTTCAGGTATGTTGAGAAGTTCTCACAGAGGTCAGTTAAGATTCAACCACATTGGTATGGGTCTGGAGTCATACACAGGCAACACCAAGTATTGGCAACAGATATGCCTCAGAAACAAAAATGGAAATTGCTGGAAAAGCTCAGTAGGTCTGGCACCATTGAAGAGAAATGAGAGTTAATGTTTTGAATGCAATTAGCCTTCCTCTAAGGAAGTTTTTCCGGCAATTTCTGCTTTTGTTTCTGATTTCCAGCACCTGAAATTCTTTCAGGTTTTATTGGATATGACTCAGTGTTGGTCAGGGTCCTCAGTAGGAGCATAGTCAGTATTCCCATCTGTCACAAGGGAGACTGGGATTTAATTCCCAACCAGGGAGAGTGCAGCATTTTTAGGAGACTGTTGTGGTGCAGTGGCAGTGGTAGTGTCCCTGCTACTGAATTGAGAGGCCTAGGTACAACTGCCAGCTGTCCCAAAGATTTGGAACAACATCTCCCAACAGACTCCTGGGAAAGAAACAATACAAGCTCATGGGGGCTTGCCAAATAATTGCCCCATTCCTCATTGTCTCCCATTGTCAGAAGACCATCCATTCCTGTTAGGTCTTCCAGCCATGCCCAGAGCCTCCAGGAACAGACAGATGTCAGGCCGCCAGTACACTTCGTAGCATGGAGCAGGACAGAGGTAGAGTCGCCGGGTGTGGGAGAGGAATGGAACCGTGGCTGGGCGGGAGAGGGCATCCCGCACCTACACCCTGGAAGGGTTTGTGAGACAAGGTGGGAAGGTACACTGGACAGGGGGATAGGAGGAGGAGGGGGCCCAAGGAGGTTATAAACTCGAGGGGGAGACCTGAGGCTGCAGTGGGGTGAACTGGCCATCAACTTGGGTGAGGGCAGGAATTCTTATCGGGTAACTGTCCGATAACTCGATATGAGGAAAAGGCGTGTCAGACTTTTGGGAAAATCCATGAGGCTGTGATCAGTAAGGAAACCCTCGAGGTGGGTAGGCCAGTGGGAGGATTTACCAACACCACCTGGAAACCCCAAACCCCAATCAGACTCAGTGCTTTAATTTTCAGTCTGCAGCCAGAAGCTGGAAAACTGAATCCAGAGACAGGATAGAAAACTGGGAATGGGGAAAGGAGATTAGAATCCTGACAATGTGGAAACAGGCCCTTTGGCCCAACAGATCCACATCAACCCTCCAAAGAGCAATCCACCCAGACCCATTCCCCTCTGTTTACCCCTTCACCTAACACTATAGGCAATTTAGGTCAGCCAATTCACCTAACCTGCACATTTTGGGACTGTGGGAGGGAACCAGAGGAAACCCACACAAACACAAGGAGAATGCACAAACTCCACACAGGTAGGAATTGAACCCGGGTCCCTGGCACTGTGAGGCAGCAGTACTAACCACTGTGCCATCTGCTGCCATTGCTATTGTCGATCACTTCCAAGATTGACAGTCTGACTGATTTGTTTCAATTTGATGTTACCACAACTATAACTTGCTAGCGTTTGGTAATCTGGATATGTTGCTGATTTTTGGGACTGCAGTGTCCCTTTTTAAAAGCACCAACGTTGATCCTGGATTCGAGATCTGTGTTTGGAGAGAGGAACACATATTCTGTGGAAGGGAAAACACAAAATCATCAACATTCCAACAGAAATCTGACAAAGGAGATCACCAAAAACGCTTTATCTAACAAAGCTCCCAGGGCCAACTACTCTGTTCATTGCCCACTATTGCGCAGATTGACAGCATCATAATTTGTGATAGGAATTGGATGAAGAATGAAGTGAAATCGAGCTGTATCAGAGTCCCCACTTGGTTTTCCAATACCTTCTCCATTCTCTTCACTTTGGAATTCTCCTGTGATATGGGGAAATTTACCTGAATACGAGGTCAGACAGTCAGCTCTACAATCAATCCAGACTGAAAACGAAGTCAAAAGTAAAGCATGTATTTAGTCAGAGAATTCCTCTGCCTTACACTGACAACAGTGCACTCTCACAAACTGATCTACAACGAATCAATTGTTCATCTATCCTATGTTTAAACATAACAGATCCACACTTGGATCAGTGTAAAGACCATCTTTTTGTGACTTTGAGACTGTCGTGAGATAACCTGTTTCCTAGAGCAGAACTCAGTACACATGTTGGGAAAGCAGAGATCACCTTTGGCTGTCCCCTGAATTCTACATAGAATAACCACACCCCGACTCTGAGCATGTTGCTTTCTGAGGTCTGTGCTCTCAGAACTTTGTTGTCTGGAATTGGAAAACAGAGGACTGAGAACAATTTTGGTCTAAGGTTTATATTATAGATGAAATATATATGTAGATATCATTTATACATATATATAAATTATCTATTTTAGAGTTTGGATTTTGAACTACCATCTTTACGCTTTGATCTGTTTATGTCAAGGAGTTTAATCTGTTTTTTTTAAAAAGTTGTTCATCTGTGGGATGTGGGCATCACTGGCTGGGCCTGCATTTATTTCCCAACCTGGGTTACACTTAAGAAGATGGTAGTGAGCTGTCTTATATAGAGAATCCCATCAGTGTGGAAGCAGGCCATTCCCCCCAGTATTTCCTGACCAACCCTCTGAAGAGCATCCCACGCAGACTCTGACCCTTCCCCTAATGCTGCACTTCCCATGGCTAACCAACCTAACCTGCACACGCCTGGACACCATGGGTAATTAGGTTACCCAATCCACCTAACCTACACATCTTTAGACTATAGGAGGAAACCAAAGCACCCAGAAGAAACGCCATGCAAACATGGGAAGAATGCACAAACTCCACACAGATGGTCATGTGAGGCTGGAATTGAAACACGGGTCCCTGGCAATCTGTGTCAGTAAACTAACCACTGAGCCACCATTCCTTCTTGACCTGACCTGTGCCTTGCATATGGTGGTTAGGTTTTGAGGAATCAGGAGGTGAGTTGCTCACTGCAGTATTCCTAACTTCTGGCCTGTTCTTGTAGCCATTGTGCTTATGTGGCGAATCCAGTTGCATTTCTAATCAATGATAACCCTCAGAATGTTGGTAGTGGGGTTTTCTGTGATGGTAACACAGTTGAACAGCAAAAGGCGGTAGTTAGATTGTCTCTTATTGGTGATGGTCATAGCCTGGCATTTGTGTGGCACGAAGGTTACTTGCCACTTGTCAACCCAAGCTCGGATATTATCCAACCTTGCTGCATTTAAGCATGGACTGCTACAGTATCTGAGGAGTTGTGAATGATGCTAAGCATTGTACAATCATTGGCGAACATCCCCAATTCTGACCTTATGATGGAAGGAAGGTAATTGATGAAGCAGCTGAAGATGGTTGAGCCTAGGATACGACTCTGAGGGACTCCTGCAGGCATGTCTTGGAGCTCAGATGATTGACCCTACAACAAAGATGACCATCTTTCTGTGTGCTAGGTACGACTCCAACCAGTGGAGGATTTGCCAGTACCCATTGATTCCAGTTTTGCCACAGCTCCTTGATGCCACACTAGGTCAAATGCAGCCTTGATGTAAAGTGCTGTCATTCTCCCTTCCCTTCTGCAATTCAGCTCTTTTGTCCATGCTTGAACCAAGGCTACAATGAGGTCAGGAGCTGAGTGGCCCTGAGGGAACCCAAACTGGGCATCACTGAGCATATTATTGCTGAGCAGCTGCTGCTTGATAGCACTGTTGATGATTCCTTCCATGATTTCCTGATGATCGACAGTCGACTGATGGGGCGGTAATCGGCTGAGTTGGATCCGTGGTGTGTTTGTGAACAGGACATACCTGGACAGTATTGCACACTGTTGGATAAATGCCAATGTCATCATTAGAATGGAGGAGCATAGCCAGGGAAACAGGAAGTTCTGGAGTGCCTCCTCAGTTTGTTTTACTGGAATGTTGTCAGGAACTACAGCTTTTGCCTACAAATGTTTCTTGATATCATATGGAGTGCATCAAATTGGCTGAAGACTAGTATCTGTAATTCTTGAAACACTGAAGAATGCTCAGATAGATCAGCCACTTAGCATGACTGGCTGAAGGTTGCTGTGAAAGCTTCAGCCTTATCTTTTGAACTGATGTGTTGGGCTCCTCCATCAATGAAGATGGGGCTATTTGTGGAGTCTCCTCCTCCAGTGAGTGGTGCAACCAGGGTTGCCCCCCTGGATTGATGGTAATGGTTGAGTGGGGATATGCTGTGCCATTGCAGTTGTTGGCCCACAGCACCTCACCTTTCTTGAGTCGCCAGATCTGTGCAAGGTCTTTTCCATTTAGGACAGTGCTAGTGCCACATAACACGATGGAGGGTAGTCTCAATGTGAAGGTGGGACTTCGTCTCCACAAGACTGTGTGGTAGTCACTTTTATCAATACTGTCATGGACAGATATATCTGCAGCCTGTAAGCACGAGGTCAAGCGTATTCTTGTTGGTTCCCCTACTGCCTGCCGCAGATCCAGTCTGACAGCTATGTCCTTTAGGACCTGAAAAGCTCAGTCAGTCACACTGCTGCTCAATCACTCTTGGTCGTGGACAGTGAAATCCCCCACCCAGAGGATATTCTGTGCCCTTGTCATCCTCAGTGCTTCATTCAAGTTTTATTCAACATGAAGATGGACCAATTAATCAGCCGAGAGAGGACGGTATATTGTAATCTGCAGGAAGTTTCTGTACCCACATTTAACCTGAAGCCATAAGACCTCATGGGGTCCGCAGTCAATGTTGAGAACACCACAGCAACTCACTCCTGGCTGCATCCGACTGTTCCACCACCTCTGCTGGATCTGCCCTGTCAATGGAACAGGACATATCGAGAGATAGTGATAGTGGTGTTCTGGGACATTATCTGTAAGGTATGATTCTGTGAGCATGATCTATATCCTGATGCATTGTTTGACAACCTTCCTCACTATCCTCAACTCCACTAATTCTCACGGCATTATCAGAGGCGAGAGTGGTGCTGGAAGAGCACAGCATGTCAGGTAGTATTCAAGGAGCAGGAGAATTGATGCTTCGGGCAAGAGCTCCTGCCCAAAACATCAAATTTCCTGCTTCTCAGATGCTGCCTGATCATTTGAACCTAGTCCCACATATCAGCAGTGTGAACGTACTGATGTCTCATCAGTTGTGCTACAAAGTGGAATCCACTCTCCCCTAATAAATTAAAACCAAAACACCCCAAGATAGTTTTGTTTCGTAATCTGATAGAGAAGTGTTACAAGGGGTACAACCTACCTCCTACACCCAATCTGTTAGAAAGAAGTGGTTAAATGAAATAGAATTCTTTCACCCATTCTATAATTAACAATTTATTGATCTAAAAGTGATCTAAAATTGACAGAATTACTAACAAATTGGACAAATTTTCCCTAAGTACTAAATATTCCCTAACTGAACAAAATTCTACTGGAATGAAAGCGGTTCAAATTAACACAAGTCCCATTTATATAAATCCAATTAATAAGGAAACAGTTAATTAAACTTTAATCTCTCCAAGTTCACACAGTCCATGTCTTCTTGGCTTTATCTCCAATCTTCCTTCTGCTGATCTCACGTCACAAAACCTTTCCTTCCCATGATTGCTGTATCAGGATCTTGAGGTGCAAATACTGTGAGTTCTTTGATGTGCTTTTTGAAGAGAATTGAACCATTTTTGTCTAAAACCCAGATTTTTTTTTCTCTCAGATTGCAGACTTGCTTTTGCTGCGGCATCAATTTGGCTCCCTCTTCAGTCAGCAGGAGGCTCTGTGTTGGGAGGTAGGGGTCTATATGTTTAGGGGCAGAGGGCTCTGTTCAAGAGGGGTGAGGGGTTCTGTGCTCAGACAGCAGGGGGTTCTGTGTTCAGGCGGCAGGGGTCTATATGTTTAGGGGCAGAGGGCTCTGTTCAAGAGGGGCGAGGGGTTCTGTGCTCAGACAGCAGGGGGTTCTGTGTTCAGGGGGCGAGGCACTTTGTGTTCAGGTTGACAACAGGGCTCTATGTTCAGGGGTGGGGGCTCTGTGCTCAGAAATGTGTTGCTGTGTTCAGGGGCTGGGGGCTCTGTGTTCTGGGGGCTCTGTGTTTGCACCATGGAGCTCTGTGTTTTAGGGGAGAGGGACTCTGTGCTCAATGCATGGTGTATTCCGCGTTCAGGGGATGGGTAGCTGTGTTTGGGGACAGAGAACTCTGTGTTCAGGGGCCGGAGGGGCTCTATGATCCAGGGCAGAACGCTGTGTGTCACAGCGCTCTATGATCGAGGGCAGAACATAGAACAGTACAGCACAGAACAGGCCCTTCAGCCCACGATGTTGTGACGACCATTGATCCTCATATAAGGTAAACCTAATGTACGAACCCTCAAATTTCTGTGACCATATGCATGTCCAGCAGTCTCTTAAATATCCCCAATGACGTCGCTTCCACAACTGTTGCTGGCAACGCATTCCATGCTCTCACAACTCTCTGCATAAAGAACCCAGCTCTGACATCCCCTCTATACTTTCCGCCAAACAGCTTAAAACTATGACCCCTTGTGTTAACAATTTCTGCCCTGGGAAAAAGTCTCTGGCCATCAACTCTATCTCCTCTCATTATCTTGTACACCTCATTTAGGACCCCACTCTTCCTTCTTTTTTCCAATGAAAAACCTCCGAGCTCAGTCAACCTCTCTTCGTAAAATAAGCCCTCCATTCCAGGCAGCATCCTGGAAAACCTCCTCTGAGCCCTCTCCAAAGCATCCACATCTTTCCTATAATAGGGTGAACATAACTAGACACAGCATTCCAAGTGCAGTCTACTCAAAGTTTTATAGAGCTGCAACAGGGTCTCACGGCTCTTAAATTGAATCCCCGTTAATGAAAGCCATAACACCATATGCTTTCTTAACAACCCTGTCCACTTGGGTGGCAATTTTAAGGGATCAATGTACCTGCACACCAAGATCCCACTATTCCTCCACACTGCCAAGAATCCTGTACTCAACTTTGAAGAGCGACCTTCCAAAATGCATCACTTCGCATTTATCCAGGTTGAACTCCATCTGCCACCTCTTAGCATCCTGTGAATGTCACGCTGCAGTCTACAACAGTCCTCTATACTGTCAATGACACCTCCAACCTTTGTGTCATCTGCAAACTTGTTAACCCATCCTTCAATCTCCTCATCCAAATCATTAATAAAAATTACAGAGTAGAGGCCCAAGACCAGAGCCCTGCGGAACACCACTCACCACTGACTTCCAGACAGAATAATTTCCTTCCACTACCACTCGCTGTCTTCTGTTGACCAGCCAGTTCTGTATCCAGATAACTAAATTTCCCTGTATCCCATTCCTCCTGACCTTCTGAATGAGCCTACCATGGGGAACCTTATCAAATGCCTTGCTGGCATGGGGGCAGGTGGCTCAGTGTTCGGGGACTGTGGATGGGGTGGGGGGGGGGCTCTGTGTGGAGACAGCGGGTGGCTCTGTATTCTGGGAGTTGTGTTCAGTGGTGGGGGTTTGTGTTCTGAGACCAAGCGGCTCTGTGTTCTGGCGGTGAGGGACTCTCTCTCGATTTTCAAAACACACTTCCTTAAATACCAAAAATGCAAAAACAATCTCACATAAAATGATTGGTTCAAGGTAGTCAACACGAAGAGATTAGAATTTAATTGCTCCTTAATCTCAAAGCGCTTTTTAAAAAATGAATTGGCTGAATTTAAACTTGGGCCTGCTAAATGAAAACTCTTTTGATCCAAGTGTTGGGACTCACTCCCAATGCTTGCAAACTTCCATACACAAACAAAGCACAATTTCCTAAAGGGATCACAGCTTTTCAATTCTTTTTACAATTTTGCCATTTTTTCACACCAACTTCATGACAGTTGTCCAGAATCTTTGAAGCACTTCCCACAGTTTGGACATTAAAAAATCTCCCGTCAGTGTGAACCAGCTTGTGTGTCAACACTGTGGATAACCAAGTGAATTCCTTCCCATGATCAAGGTTTGTGTGATGTCAGTCGAGATAGTTGTCTAAACCCACGTGCAAATACAGAACACATGTATGGTTTCTCCACACTATGAACAGTACTTTCTCCTTCCATATTCAAAATCTGGTGATATTCAGATTACGATAAACTGGGGGGGGGGGGGGTTATCAAACCCTGGGATGATGACTGGTGTCAGTTTCCCTGTGAAATTGATTGAAGTCAGGACAATGGGAGCGAGATCGAGCCCCACACAAACACCAGGCCGCTGTGAAATTCAGCTAGTAATCAATGTGGTAATTGTTAGGATTTATGATGCACAATGAGAAAGTGACCACAGAAGCTGCTGGATTGTCATAAAACCCAAATGTTAATCAGAGAATGGAACATTCTACCTTGTCTGGTCCTACACCAGACTCTCACCTTTATGTGAGTGGAGAGACTAGGTAAGAAAACAGGGAGAAAGGACAGTGTGGTGGCTCAGTAATGAGCACTGCTGCCTCACAGCATCAGGGACCCAGGTTCAATTCCTGCCTCAGGCAACTGTGTAGAGTTTGCACATTTCTGCCCCCCTCAGGGCCATGTGAATTTCCTCCCACAGTCCAAAGATCGGCAGGTTAGGGGAATGCACCATGCTAAATTGCCCACAGTGCTAGGTACATTAGTCAGGCATAAACATAGGGTAGAGGAATAGATCTGGGTGGGTTCCTCCTTAGAAGGTTGGTGTGGACCTATTGGGCTAAAAGGCCTGCTTTCATACTGTAGAGAGCCTAATTTAAAAAAAAAGGAGAAATACAAGAATAGAACAAATCTACAACTTATCCACGACTTTGACCAAATAACCCAACCTTCAATCTTCATCAACGTGGAAGATCTACATGGAGAGGGTTCTCGTGGTAATGGTGTTCCAAGTCACACACCAGTCTGACCTGTTTGACATTCAGTGCAGAATGCACAGAAATTTCCTCCAATTAAACACTGGGAAAGCTTCCTAACGTCAGTGCTGGGAAAGTTGTTGGAGAAGGTACTGAGGGATAGGATTTATTTATCTTTGGAAAAGAACGGGTGGATCAGTAGTCAACATGGTTTTGTGCGGGGGAGATCATGCCTTACCAACAGAGTTCTTCAGTTGATAGATGAAGCAAAGGCTGTAGATGTCATAAACATGGACTTAAGTAAGGCATTTGGTAAGGTTCTTCATGGTGAAGTTACATGGTGTGCAGGTTGTTCTAGCTAAGTGGATAAACAACTGGTTGAGCAACAGGAGACAGAGAGTAGTAGTAGTAGTTGAAGGGAGTTTCTTGAAATGGAGAAAGGTGACCAGTGGTGTTCCACAGGGATCAGTGCTGGGGCCACTGTTGTTTGTGATATACATAAATGACCTGGAAGAGGGCACTGTTGGTATGATCAGCAAGTTTGCAGATGACACGAAGGTTGGTGCAGTAGCAGAAAGCGTAAGGGACTGTCAAATAATACCGGAGAATGTTGATAGACTGGAGAGTTGGGTGGAGAAGTGGCAGAGTTCAATCCAGGCAAATGTGAGGTGATGCATTTTGGGAAGTCTAATTCTAGAGCACATTATACAGTAAACGCAAGACCCTTGAGAAAAGTTGACGAGCAAACAGATCTGGGAGTTCAGGTCCATTGTACCCTGAAGATTGCTGCACAGGTGGATAGAGTAGTCAAGAAGGCATATGGTACGCTTACCTTCAGTGGATGGGGTATTGAGTATAAGAGCTGCCATGTCATGTTAAAATTGTACACATTGGTTCAGCCACATTTAGAATACTGTGTACAGTTCTGGTTGCCACATTACCAAAAGGACGCTTTGGAGAGGGTGCAGATAAGCTTTACGAGGATATTGCCTGGTATGCAAGGTGCTAGCTATGAAAAGAGGTTGAATAGGTTAAGTTTGTTTTCATTAGAGAAAAGGAGATTAAGAGAGGACCTGATTGAGGTGTACAAAATCATGAAGTGTATAGACAGGGTAGATAGAGATAAGCTTTTTCCCAGGCTGAAGGATTCAATAATAAGAGGTCACGCTTTGAAGATGACAGGTGAAAAGTTTAAGGGTGGTAGCTGCCTGGAATGCGCTGCTAGTAGAGGTAGTAGAGGCAGGCACAGTAGATTCATTTAATATGCGTCTGGACAGATGCATGAGTAGGTTGAGAGCAGAGGGATATAGATGCTTAGGAATTGAGCAACAGGTCTGGATGTGGGTTTGGATCGACTCAGGCTTGGATGGCTGAAGGGCCTGTTCCTGGGCAGTAAATTTTCTTTGTTCTTTATTTTTTATACACTGCTCAAGTGTAGGGTTGTGGTTGAGAGCTCCACACTGGGTCCAGACTGTTTAATGATTTGGTAATCCCTCTCAGCAAATCCCCTTCCTCCAGCTACTGTTGATAGGCCAAACTCTTCATCTCAAGTAACAGCTTAGCAAATCTCTTTTGCACTGCATTCAATGCCAACATATCTGTTTCTTAAATACCAGGACAACATGATATATGATACATCAGGAATGGCTTCACCAACATTCTGTACGTTCTTACAAGATTCCCCCAATGTTTAAACTCCAACACCTGGCAACTCAGGCCAAAAACCCATTTTCTTTCTTCATAATTTGCAACACAAGTTTAGGACTTTAGTCCCATTCTTGACAGTTTCCATTACAATCCTGAAAAGAAATGTGTTATAATAACTGTCTGCAAAATGTTCCCTCACTGACACTTCAACTATTTGCCCAGCTTTGTTATCTAAAAGCAATTCCAGGACCTTCCCCCTTCCTTGTTGGGACTATTATATACAGGATTCAAAAGCTGTCCCAAATCTACGTTAAAAATTGTGATAATCTTTCACCCTATGACAACCACAGTTAATGTCGGGGAAATCGAAAGCCCAAGCTATCGCAACCCAATTACGTTTACACTTCCCTGAAACTTGCGTAATTTCCTGCTCTTGTCGTTCTACCCATACAGTTTATGTGAGGAGTTTTTAAGAAAAGGTATTAAAGAAAAAGAGAGATCCTTATAAAGTGGCCAAGAACAGTGGGAAATCAGAAGATTCGGAAGGTTACAAACACAAACAGAGGGTAACAAAGAGAGAAATAAGGAAGGAGAGGATCAAATATGAAGGTAGGCTAGCCAGTAATATTAGAAATTATAGTAAAAGTTTATTTCAATACATAAGAAACAAACGACAGACAAAAGTGGACATTGGGCCACTTCAAACTGATGCTGGAAGCCTAGTGATGGGAGATAAGGAAATAGCAGGAGAACTTAACAAGTACTTTGCGTCAGTCTTCACAGTGAAAGACATGAGTAATATCCCAGCAATTAAAGGAAGTCAGGGGGCTGAGTTGAGTATAGTTGCCATTACAAAAGAGAAAGTGCTAGAAAAGCTAAAAGGTCTTAAAATTGATAAATCTCCTGGCCCCGATGGGATACATCCTAGAGTTCTGAGAGAGGTGGCTGAGGAAAAAGCAGAGGCATTGGTTTGAGATCTTTCAAAAGTCACTGGAGTCAGAGAAAGTCCCAGATGATTGGAAGATCGCTGTTGTCACCCCCTTGTTCAAGAAACGATCAAGACAAAAGATGGAAAATTATAGGCCAATTAGTCTAACCTCGGTTGTTGGTAAAATTCTAGAATCCATCACGAAGGATGAGGTTTCTAAATTCTTGGAAGAGCAGAATCTGATTAGAACAAGTCAATATGGATTTAGGAAAGGGAGGTCGCGTCTGACAAACCTGTTGGAATTCTTTGAAGACGTGACAAGTAGGTTAGACCAGGGAAACCCAGTGGATGTGGCCTATATAGACTTCCAAAAGGCCTTTGATAAGGTACCACACGGGAGGCTGCTGAGCAAGGTAAGGGCCTATGGTGTTCGAGGTGAGCTACTGGTATGGATTGAGGATTGGCTGTCTGACAGAAGGCAGAGAGTTGGGATAAAAGGTTCTTTTTCGGAATGGCAGCCGGTGACAAGCAGCGTCCCGCAGGGTTCAGTGTTGGGGCCACAGCTGTTCACATTATATATTAATGATCTGGATGAAGGGACTGGGGGCATTCTATCGAAGTTTGCCGATGATACGAAGTTAGGTGGGCAGGCAGGTAGTACTGAGGAAGTGGGGAGGCTGCAGAAGGATCTAGACAGTTTGGGAGAGTGGTCCAGGAAATGGCTGATGGAATTCAACTTGAGCAAATGCGAGGTCTTGCATTTTGGAAAAAAGAATAAAAGCGTAGACTACTTTCTAAACTGTGAGAAAATTCGTAAAGCCAAAGTACAAAGGGATCTGGGAGTGCTAGTCGAGGATTCTCTAAAGGTAAACATGCAGGTTGAGTCCGTGATTAAGAAAGCGAATGCAATGTTATCATTTATCTCAACAGGGTTGGAATATAAAAGCACCGTTGTGCTACTGAGACTTCATAAAGCTCTGGTTAGGCCCCATTTGGAGTACTGCGTCCAGTTTTGGTCCCCACACCTCAGGAAGGACATACTGACACTGGAGCGTGTCCAGTGGAGATTCACACGGATGATCCCTGGAATGGTAGGTCTAACATACGAGGAACGGCTGAGGATCCTGGGATTGTATTCATTGGAGTTTAGAAGATTAAGGGGAGATTTAATAGAAACTTACAAGATAATACAGGGCTTGGAAAGTTTGGATGCTAGGAAATTGTTTCCGTTAGGCGAGGAGACTAGGACCCGTGGACACAGCCTTAGAATTAGAGGGGCAGATTCAGAACAGAAATGCGTAAAAATTTCTTCAGCCAGAGAGTGGTGGGCCTGTGGAATTCATTGCCGCGGAGTGCAGTGGTGGCCGGGATGCTAAATGTTTTCAAGGCAGAGATTGATAAATTCTTGATGTCACAAGGAATTAAAGGCTACGGGGAGAAAGCTGCTAAGTGGAGTTGAAATGCCCATCAGCCATGATTGGATGGTGGAGTGGACTCGATGGGCCGAATGGCCTTACTTCCACTCCTATGTCTTATGGTCTTAAGATGTCATGCCTCCTGAAGCTGTAATAGATTGTCTAGCATTAAGACCCTGTATCCTGGAATATTAAGCTGCTATGTCTAAGTGACAGCATTGTCTTCACAAACCTCTTATTTTAATTTTTATCCTCAACTCATCTGCCTTCTTCATCAGACTCCCAAGCATTAAAAGAAATACCGTCCACTTGTGACAAACTCTCTCGTACCTTGTGTGGCCTGTGACAATGCCTTACTGACTTTTGTTTTTCACTTTTTGGCCCTACCCACTGCAAAGTTACTTACACGGCCCCCAAAAACACTTGAAAGCTACCCCCACCAGGATGCAGCTTCCATTCTGGTTCAGGTTCAGGTGCAACTCCGTGCACCGTGAACAAACTGTGCACAAGCAGAAAAAGACTTCTTCCCCATGCACACAATCCCAATGGTGCACAAAATGTCCAGCATTATGGGATGTTCCTGCTCCCAACTGATCATGTGAAATGTACGGATTGTTTCATTCAGTGTGACAAATCAACTACACGGGTTCCTCACACTTGTTGGGGGGAAGCTTGGAGGAGATAGGAAAGATGGAAAATCTTTCAAAATAAATCAATCAGTCTACTTTACAGATAAGATAAAGATTTGATGTGCACAGCTTTAACAGAAAGCCGATTTATATGATTTTCCGCCCCAGTGGGTAACCAGACATTTGGTTTTTACAGACATCATCAGAAACAGGCCCAAATAACATGCCTTAGATACAGATTAATAACAGCATCAGAAAAACAATTCCTACTGATTCTTGGGAACTGACTGGTGGTTAATCAGTCCTGAGGAACCAGGAAATCCCTTTCCAAACACGATGCAGGTGGATTGTATTTATGCAGTGTGAACATGTTGATGTACAGCAATAATGTGATCATTTCCAATATTTACCCTACAGATACACAATTATTATTAGCATTGACGAGGTAGGACTGATCAATTAAACTGCATTTATTTCAATGCAAGAGGTCCACAGGTAAGGCAGATGAACTCTGGACATGGTTGGGAACATGGGACTGGGATATCACAGTAATTACAGAGATATTGCTCAGATTAGGGCTGATAGCTTAATGTTCCAGATTATAGATGCTATAGAAAGGATAAAAGTGGGGGCGGGGGGGAAAAGAGGAGGGGGAGTAACATTTTTGATTACTGTTAACATTACGGCTGTACTTCAGCGTGATATTCCTAAAAACTGGGCGAGACCGAGAAATAAGAAATGGATGATCACCTTATTAGAATTGAGCTAAACACCCTACAATAGTCAACGGAAAATTGAGAAACAAATTTGTAAAGGAGATCTCAGTTATCTGTAAGGATGATAGGGGATTTTAACTTTCCAAACACAGACTGGGTCTGCCATTGTGTTAAGGGTTGAGATGGGGAGGAATTTGTTAAGTGTGTACAAGAAAACTTTCTGATTTAATATATGGCTGGGCCAATGAAAGAAGGTGCAAAACTTGACCTACTCATGGGAAATAAGGCAGGGCAGGTGACTGAGGTGTCAGTAGGGGGCACTTTGGTAAGGTGCCCACAATTCTATTAGTTTTAAAATAGTGATGGAAAAGGATATATCAGATCTAAAGGTTAAAGTTCAAAATTGGAGGAAGGCCTATTTTGATGGTACTAGGCAAGAACTTCCAAAAATTGGTTAGATGTGGATATTCACAGGTAAAGTGATGGCTGGAAAATGTGAGTAATGAGATAATGTGAGTCCAAAGACAATGTGTTCCTGTTAGGGTGAAAGGCAAGGCTGGTAGGTGCAGGGAATGCTGGGACTAGCGAAATCGCGGTTTGGTTGGACCGAAGGGTCTGTTTCTATGCTGTAGATCTCTATGACTCTGACTCTATAATGAAGGAAGCATATATCAGGTATATACAGCAGGGATCCAGTGAATCTTAGAAGAGTATAAAGGCTGTGGGAGCTTACTTAAGAGGGAAATCACGAGTGCAAAATTGGGACAAGAGACAATTTTTGTAAATAGGGTTAAGGAGAATCCAACTGGATTTTATAAAGACATGAAAGACAAAAGGGGAACTAGGAAGAGAATAGGGCCCCTCAAAGATCAGCAAGGCTGTGTATGTGTGGAACAACAGGAGATGGGGGAGATACTAAACATCAGTGCTTACTGGGGAGAAGAACATGGAAGATAAAAAAAGGTAACGAAATAGCAAAATACTGAATTACAGAGTTGGTGGTGCTGGACGTCTTACAATGCATAAAGGTGGATAAATCCCCAGGTGTACCCTAGAACTCTGAGAGGTTAGGGAACTGATTGTGGGACCCCTTGCTGAGATATTTGTATCATTGATAGTCTCAGATGAGGTACCAGAAGACTTAAAGGTTAGCTAACATGGTGCCACTATTTAAGGAAAAGCCAGGGAACTATAGACTGGTGAGCCTGACATTGGTGGTGGGCAAGTTGTTGGAGGGAAATCTGTGGGACAGAATTTACATGTATTTGGAAAGGCAAGACTGATTAGGAACAGTCAACATGGTTTTGCACATTGGAAATCATGTCTCACTAACTTGATTAATTTTTTTTCTCAAAAAGTAACACATAGGAATGATGCAGGCAGAGCAGCAGACATCATCTCAAAAGGACTGCAGTAAGGCATTCGTCAAGGTTCCTCATGAGAGGCTGGTTAGCAAGGTTACATGGAATACCGGGAGAACTAGCCATTTGGATACAGAACTGGTTCAAAAGGTAGAAGGCAGAGGGTGGTGATGGAGGGTTGCTTTTCGGACTAGGGGCCTGTGACCAGTGAAGTGCCACAAGGATCGGTGCTGGGTCCACTGGTTTTCATTATTTCATATAAACGACTTGGATGTGAACACTGGAGTTATGGTTAGTAAGTTACAGCTGACACCAAAATTGGAGCTATAGGGGACAGTGAAAATGATTACTTTAGAGTACAATGGGATCTTGATCAGATGGGCCAATGGGTGGCAGATGGAGTTTAATTTAGATATTGCATTTTGGAAAGACAAATCAGGGCAGGACTTACACACTTAACAGTAAGGTCATGGGGAGTGTTGCTGAACAAAGAGACCTTTGAGTGCAGATTCAAAGTTCCTTGAAAGTGGAGTCTCAGGTAGGGAGGGTAGTGAAGCTGTTTGGTATGCTTGCCTTTATTGGTTACTGTATTATTATAGGTGTTGGCAGGTCATGTTGCGGTTGTACAGGACTTTGGTTAGGCCACTTTTGGAATATTGTGTGCAATTCTGGTCTCCCTCGTATAGGAAGGATGTTGTGAAACTTGAAAGGGGTTCAGAAACGTTTTACAAGTGTGTTGCCAGGGTTGGAAGATTTGAGCTTAGAGGAGGAGCTGAATAGGCTGGGGCTGTTTGCCCTGGAGCATCGGTGGGTGAGGGGTGACTGGTGACTGTATAGAGGTTTATAAAATCATAAGGGACATGGAGAGGGTGAATAGACAAGGTCTTTTGCCTGGGGTGGGGAAATCCAAAAGGTGTAGGGCACAGGTTTAAAGTGAGAGAGGAAAGATTTAAAAGGGAACCTAAGGGGCATCTTTTTCACACAGAGAGTTATATGTATACAGCTGGCAAATGGGACTGGATTTATCTTGGATATCTGGTTAGCATGGTCAAGTTGGACTGAAGGGTCTGTTTCTGTGCTTTACATTTCTATGACTCTATGTTATCTATAATACTCTCAGAGACGTACAGCACGGAAACAGACCCTTCTGTCAAACTAGTCCATACTGACCCGATGTCCTAAATCAATAGAGTCCCATTTGACAGCACATGGCCCATATCCCTCTAAACCCTTCTTATTCATATACCCAACCAGATACCTTTTAAATGTTGTAATTATACCCGCCTCCACCACTTCCTCTGGCAGCTCATTCCATAGACCTCTGCGAAACCACCTTAAAAGAATTATGAGTTCCCCATAGTCTCTTTGTTCAGCCACACTGCAGGAGCCTACTAAGTGTAGAAGTCCTGCTCTGATTTGTCTTTCGAAAATGCAGCACCTCACATTTATCTAAATTAAACTTAATCTGCCACTCCCTGACCTATTTTATTTAGGTCCCGTTCTATTCAGAGATAACCTTCCTCACTGTCTACTATCTGCAAACTGAGAAACCATTCCTCCAATGTTCAAATCATTTATATAAAATGACAAAAAGCAGTGGACTCAGCACCGATCCTTGTGGCACACCATTGGTCACATGTCTCTCGCTGAAAAACAGACCTGTGACCAATTCGTTATACTGTCTCTTACTTTTTGTATCTCAATGGATAACTCTCCCTGAATTCCATGTGATCTAACCTTGTTAATCATGTTGTGGTTCTGTTCGCCGAGCTGGAAGTTTTTGCTGCAAACGTTTCGTTCCCTGGCTAGGGAACATCATCAGTGCTATTGGAGCCTCCTATGAAGCGCTGCTTTGATGTTTCTTCCGGTATTTATAGTGGTTTGTTCTTGCCGCTTCCGGGTGTCAGTTTCAGCTGTAGTAGTTTGTATGTGGGGTCCAGGTCGATGTGTCTGTTGATGAATGTTCTTGCCACTTCCGGGTGTCAGTTTCAGCTGTAGTGGTTTGTATATGGGGCCCAGGTCCATGTGTCTGTTAATGGAGTTTGTGGATGAATGCCATGCCTCTAGGAATTCCCTGGCTGTTCTCTGTCTGGCTTGTCCTATGATGGTAGTGTTTTCCCAGTCAAATTCATGTTCCTGGTTGTCTGAGTGTATGGCTACTAGGGATAGCTGGCCATGTCGTTAACAGACACATGGACCTGGACCCCATATACAAACCACTACAGCTGAAACTGACACCCGGAAGCGGCAAGAACATCCATCAACAGACACATCGACCTGGACCCCACATACAAACTACTACAGCTGAAACTGACACCCGGAAGCGGCAAGAACAAACCACTATAAATACCGGAAGAAACATCAAAGCAGCGCTTCACAGGAGGCTCCAATAGCACTGATGATGTTCCCTAGCCAGGGAACGAAACGTTTGCAGCAAAAACTTTCAGCTCGGCGAACAGAACCACAACAACGGACACCCGAGCTACAAATCTTCAACCAGACTTGTTAATCATGTGGAATCTGATCAAAAGCCTTACTGAAATCCATACAGACAACATCCACCGCTCTGCAGTCAATCTTATTTGTCATTTCTTCAAACAATTCAATCAAGTTCATGAGTGCAAACTGCCACACACAAATCAATGCTGACTATCCCTAATCGGTCGTCATCAGTTTCCAAATTCATGTAAATCCTGTCCCTCAGAATCCCCTCCATCAAAATACCTACAACTGACGTCAAGATCACCGGTCTATAGTTCCTTGCATTTTCCTAACTACATTTCTTAAACAATGCTAACCTTCAATTTTCTAGTACTTCACCGCTGGCTATCAATGGGATAAATATCTCAGCAAGGGACCCAGCAATGACTTCCCTAGCTTACCCAAAGTTCTACGATACAGGCCCTGGGGATTTATCCACCTTTATGCTTTTTGAGGCATCCATCGCCTGCTTCTCTGCAATATGGCCATTTTAAAAGTTATCGCTATTTATTTCTCTAAGTTTTCTAGCTCCCTTATTTTTTTCGCCACCGTAAGTACAGATGTGAAATACTTGTTTAGCATCTCAGCTATTTCCTGCATTTCCACTTCTAAGCAGCCTTGCTGATTTTTAACGGGCTTGGAATCATAGAATCCCTACAGTGTGGAAGCAGGCCCTTCAGCCCAACAAATCCACACCAACTTCTGAAGAGAAGCCCGCCCAAACCCATTCACCTATTACTCGACTTTCACCCTTGACTAATGCACCTAACCTACACATCCCTGCACACTATTGGCAATTTAGCATGGCCAATTCACCTAACCAGCACATCTTTGGATTATGGGAGGAAACCGGGGCACCTGGAGGAAACCCATGCAGACACGAGGAGAATGTGCAAACTCCACGCAGACAGTTGCCCGAGGCTGGAATCAAACCCAGGTCCCTGGTACTGTAAGCAGCATGCTAACCACTGAGCCACTGTACCGCCCAATGACTGTGCCAAAATTGACCTTACCCCAATTTAGCATTTTAACTTTTAGATGAGGTCTATCTTTTTCTACAACTATTTTAAAACTAATAGAATTATGATCACTGACCCCAAAGTATTCACCCACTGACAACTCTGTTAAACGTCTGGCCTTAATTTCCAAGAGAAGGGAAAATTTTGTGCAGGGATGAATATCAGTACAAACAGTCCAAAGATTTCAGTTCATCCCTTGATGTGAGTAAGAGCAAAACCCTTCATTTATGGTTTTTGGTGAACCTGCTGGTGTCTCAGCAGGTTGCATGACTGAGTGAATCCCTTCCCACACACAGAGCAAGTGAATGGTCTCTCCCCAGTGTGAACTCGCTGGTGTATCAGCAGTTGCATTCTCTGAGTGAATGCTTTCCCACACTCTGAACAGGTGAATGGCTTCTCCCCACTGTGAACTCGCTGGTGCCTCAGCAGGTTTGATGACTCAGTAAATCCTTTCCCACACTCGGAACAGGTGAATGGCTTCTCCCCAGTGTGAACTCGTTGGTGTACCAGTAGTTTAGATGAGCGAGTGAATCCTTTTCCACACACAGAACAGTGGAATGTTCTCTTCCCCGTGTGAACTTGCTGGTGTTCTAGTAGGTAGAATGATTGACCAAATCCTTTCCCACAAACAGAACAGGTGAATGGTTTCTCCCCAGTGTGAACTCGTTGATGTTTTAGCAGGTAGGACGACTGACTAAATCCTTTCCCGCACACAGAGCAGGTGAACAGTCTCTCTGCAGTATGAACTCGCTGATGTTTGAACAGGTAAGAAGTCAGCATGAATCCTTTCCCACACACAGAGCAGGTGAAAGGTCTCTCTGCAGTGTGAAGTCGTTGGTGTATCTGCAGGTTTGATGACTGACTGAATCTTTTCCCACACACAGGGCATGTGAATGGCTTCTCCCCAGTGTGAACTCGCTGATGTTTGAGCAGGTGAGAAGTCAGCATGAATCCTTTCCCACATACAGCACAGGTGAATGGCTTCTCTGCAGTGTGAACTCGCTGATGTTTGAGCAGGTGAGAAGTCAGCATAAATCCTTTCCCACACACTGAGCAGGTGAATGGCTTCTCCGCAGTGTGAAGTCGCTGGTGTATCTGCAGGTTGGATGACTGAGTGAACCCTTTCCCACACACAGAGCAGGTGAATGGCTTCTCCCCAGTGTGAACTCGCTGGTGCATTTCCAGCTGGGACGGGTAAAGAAATCCCTTCCCACAATCCCCACATTTCCACTGTCTCTCCCCAGTGTGACTGCGGTGGTGTTTGGACATTTCAGATGAATCGCCACAGACCCTTCCACACACAAACAGTATGTGTTTCTCACTGGTGCGAACAGGGTTTTTTCCTTCTGTGTTCAAAATCCTGAGATACTGAGGTCATTGCAAACAGAGTGACTGTCAGAAGCGGATATGGTTTCGGTCGATTTCTCTAACTGCAATTAAAATTTCAAACAGAAAATAAATGAGAGAGAGTGAGAGCGAGAGAGAAAGAGAGAAAAAGACAAAGACAAAGACAGAGAGAGAGAGAGAGAGACACAGAGAGAGAGAGAGAGACAGAGAGAGAGAGAGAGAGAGAGAGAGAGAGAGAGAGAGAGAGAGAGAGATAAAACTGAACTGGTTCATAAATATCCTTCAGGGAAGGGAACAAGTCAGTGTCTGCGCAAAACTACTGAAATAGAGAGATGTTGAAAAGACAGGTACGAAGCAGAGGCATTTTACACATCTGCAGCTCAAACCAATTCCTATTTCTCTCCATACCTTTTGATCCATTTGAAGGACTAAGAATAAGAAATAAAATACCTGAAATAAAAGCAGAAAAAGATGGAAATACACAGCAGGTATGGAAGAATCCAAAAGGGTGACAAATTCAGGAACCATTGTTATCTTTACAAAATGTTTAGATGGTCACCCATTGCACTGCAATATAGGCTGCACGCTCACTGCTGGAAAATAGAATTAGAGTAAATAGGTGCTTGATGACCAACATGGACGAGATAAGAACATTGTATTCAACAGTTTTATATCAGAGACTCTGAGCACATTAAGTCTCATATTTCTCTGTGACACTCTCTTTTAAGAAGCAGGCAGGAGCAGCAAGCAGTGAAGAATGCAAATAATACACTGGCCTTCATAGTTTGAATATTCGAGTACAGAAGCAGGGATATCTTTCTGGAAGGGCTTTGGTGAGACCACATCTGGCATATTGTGGACACCTTTGTTATTCAGTTGCCCTGGCTACTGACACAGAATAATGAAGGATCACCAGACTGATTTCTGGAATGTCAGGACTGATGTACGAAGAGAGGCTCTATCCTTATTTAATCTTCCCTTCTTTTGTCTTTCTGAGCCACTGATTGCATCATCAACTAACATTATACCTCCAAATTCCTGATCAAGTCTGATACGTCTAAGCCTACACTTTGGTTCTCATTCCCCTCCCCGACAGACTAGTTTAAACCCTCACAATCGAACTAGCGAAACCATCCAAAAGAATATTTCTCCCAGCTTTGCCTGGGAGCAAGTGGTCAGGCCTGGACATGTTAGACCTTCTCCAGAAATGGTCCCATTGCCTCAGGAATCTAAACTCTCTCTGGTACACCATTTCTCCAGCCACACATTCAGCTGACCTATTCCCTTCTTTGTGCTCTGAGCAACACGTGTTATAGCTGCCCATGACTAAACATGGCCAAAAGGGTTGGCAGCTACAGAAAGCAGCTGTTCAGTCAGACTTGTGCTCTCCATACAGAGCTACTGGAATAGATAATGAAAGGTCGTGTGGGGGGGTCATAAAGGAGTTCTGGTGAGAAGAAGCATTAGGGAATTTACTTGGGTTTCTGTAAGCAGACAGTTCAAAACACATCAGCATTTTTAATAACAAGCATTTTTGAAAGGCCTAGTTAAGCCCCAATCTAAAATTTGTTGCTAAGCAAAGAGTAGAAGGATCCCACAGCATTCTGAACTGTTTGGGTAGTGGTAAGCTAGAAATGCAAACAACAAATTAATGCGAAAGGGTTAGTTGCATTCATTGAGCAAATGTTTGAAGGCATCATTAGGGAAGACAAAGCAATAAATGGTGTAAACACAACCCTGAAAAGATCATCTGCACAGGAAGATGGGAAAGAAAGCTTGTAAAATGGGAGGGGTCAGGATAGTGGGAGACACAAACAATCAAAGCTCAAGTGCAGATGTGGATAATTTGAACAAGTTCTTACATGCAAAGATCAAGGGAAGAGTGACAGAGTTAGATTACAAAATACAAAGTAATTATTTATGGAGTCAAAAACAAATATTAATTAATAGAATTAAACAAAACAGTGGAATTTGAATAGATTTTTTTTATTAAAAGAAAGTAATAATGGAAAGTATTTAGAGTAGAAACAGTAAAGATTTATTTAAAAATTAGAGTTTAGTTTAAAATTTACTTACAGTGTGCGTACAGCAGGAATTGTAAACTGCAGCTACAAATCAGAAGGATTGTTTGATCTCTCAGACTGAAGTGAGAAAGGGCTGTTCTCAATGTCTCAGCTGTGTCGCAGAATTGTAGTCACTTCGTAATAGAGTTGATTGCAACATTCCAAAGACAGATGAAGAAAATTTCTGGTAAATAAAAAGAGATTATGGGAGGACCTAGGGCTATCCATAGTATTATCTACGATTGTATGTTTACTGGATTGAATGCATAAATTAGGGGTGTGTAGCTAACTGTGACATCAATATTGCATGTAAATATTGTCACGTAAAAGGTACAAAAATGTTGTATTCAGCCAGGGAGGTTTGAGTATCATTGACCTCTCCTCCAATCTGAAGTGTAAAGCAGATGGCCCCCATGTAAAAGCCAGATTCAGACAGGGCTCGGGTCACTTCCGTGTGTGGTCAAAGCCCTCTGAATAAAGGTCGCTTGTACTGCTGAACACACAGCTCAACACTCCTTTTCAATATTTCTCCCTACAACAACGTAGCACTGGCTGTAAGTCTGATATTACTAGATTGTGAGGTCTTGTATTTTAATATTTTCCTTCAGCTTTCAGGTCCTCACCCTATTATTTTCCAATGTCATTGGTAGCTAGGTGTGGCTGTTCACCCTCCCACTCCTGACAGCCCTGCAGCTGCTCCAACATCCCATCTTGGATTCACGTCCGTCTGTTGGATCCCCTGCCACTTGTTTTCCTCTGCTTCTGTACAACAGAGCCACCAGTGGGGCCATGAACTTGGCTGATGTCCCTCACCACCTCACTCCAAACAGTACCCAAAGCAGAAGGGGATGACCAGTGGGGTCTTCTGCACTTCCTTCCTAAGCCTTTTACTTTATCTGATGGTCACCCATTCCCTTTCTGCCTGTGTAATCCTCATCTGCAGTGTGAGCAACGCACTAACTGTGCTGTCCATAACATTCTCAGTCTCACAGATGCTCCAGTGATTCCATCCACAGCTCCAGCTGTGAAAAGCAGTTACCCAGTAGCCGCAGATGGACATACCTCAGGCACATGTAGCCAGCAGGGACACTGGAAGCATCCTTTATTTCCCACATTGTGCAAGGGGAGCACACCAGGGGTCTGAGGTCTCCGGCCAAAACTTCTCTCCGGGTTCAGCTAGTTACTCCCTTTAAGAAATTTTAATTAAGCTGGGACCAGCCCCTTCATTTTAAACACTTCTATTGTAATCAAAAGTGCCTGACTTTATTTAAGTTGATATATACTTTAAACCATAAGAAAGTTCTCTGCAGGTATCACTTACCAATTGGCTGTTTTCATTAGGACCATGTGACTTTCTGAACTGCCTGAACTGAGACTGAGCACCAAACAGAGTCTTTCAGCTTCAACTTCTCCCTGTCTCACCTGTCTGTTTTTACCCAACTCCAAAGCACTCTCATTGAGCCAAGAGGCACTCACAGTGCAGCCTTGTCAGCTAATTGGCTGCTCACATTCACACTGCCCTCAGCCTCCTGTACTGTTCCAATGCAGCTCAATGAGAGCTCAGGGAACAACACCTCACCTTTCAATTCAGTCCTTTATAACCCTAGACTCAACGTGGACTTCAGCAGTTTTTGGATCAACAGAGAGTTGTCAGGATCTGGAATATCCCACCTGAAGGGGTGTTGGAATTTGAGTCCAGAATGAACTTTAAAGGAAATTTGCAAGTATTTGAGAATGAGGAATTTATGGGTTAAAATCAGGAAATGGATGATTGGGACTAAATATGACAGTGCCTTCAAAGAGATGAGATGTAATTTGGATAAATCTGTGCTCCCCTTCTCTTTCCTCAGCTGCAGGGCCCAGAACTGAGTACATGCCCAAGGGTAATCTAAACAAAAATCTGAATATCCAAATTACAAACATATCAGAAATATTTTCCCACGGACAGAATAGACAAACCTCTTTCCTTCCACAGTTAAACGCCAATGATATTCAGATCCTTATGACTCCACTTACTGTCAGAACTGGTTTTGAGATCCCCGTCTGCAATTTATTTTCAATTAGTATCCTGCAAAACAAATTCACAAAAGAAAAGTCTCTGTCAGCCCAGGATAGAAATCTTTCAACACTCTTGAAACACCCCATCCATGCCCCTCATGAGTTTACAAGCCTCTCAGATTGTCTAGAAATGACAAACATTTATTTTGGTTTCAGTTTGCAGTGTGTAAATCCTCCTCTTCAAATTATCCTACTCCCCCACCAGAAAGATGCAGAGTGAAAATACACCCAATATGAGAGATTGAGGAAGTCAGATATTGACAAAGAGTTGATCAAGAAGCACAGAAGTGAATGAGAGCTGTTCCAGTGTTCCAATCCCAATTGGATGAACACTGAACAAATGGATATGCTTTGACAGATCATAATGTTTAAAGCAGGACTTCCTACACTGAGTCTGCCATAGGTAACACGGAGCTGTAACCGGTTTACAGGCAATGCTCCTCCACTAAGTACCTAAAGTGTAACAGCAGCAGTAATGCTGCCTAAAGCAAGTATTTTGCCAGCATCAGCACCCCCATGCCCTGTTCCTTTACTGGGTCCTGCATATTCTGTAAGTGCTCGAGCCTCACACACAGCAATAGTGCAGACAACGACAAGTTACGTGACATCCACTATTCCTCTGTCACTCACTCTGATTGGTTGGAGAAGCAATGCTTCCGCTCAGTCCTCCAGGCCCACCCTCTCCCCTCCTAATGGACCAGAGCTTACGTCAATCACATGGGCTACCACTGAGAGCTGAAGCATGCGCAATGCTTTCTGTTTTTGCTGCTCTTCATCAGCAGCTGTTCACCGTGCTGTTCACCATGGCGGCATGGTGTCACAGTGGTTAGCACTGCTGTCTCACAGCACCTGAGACCCGGGTTCAATTCCCGGCTCAGGCGACTGACTGAATGGAGTTTGCACATTCTCCCCGTGTCTGCGTGGGTTCCTCCGGGTGCTCCGGTTTCCTCCCACAATCCAAAGATGTGCGGGTCAGGTGAATTGGCCATGCTAAATTGCCCATAGTGTTAGGTAAGGGGTAAATGTAGGGGTATGGGTGGGTTGCGCTTCGGCGGGTCGGTGTGGACTTGTTGGGCCGAAGGGCCTGTTTCCACACTGTAAGTAATCTAATCTAATCACAGCTCTGAGTGACGGTGAGAGTTCATAGTCATAGAGCTGTACAGCACGGAAACAAAGTCTTCCATCGATTTGTTCATGCCAACTAGATATCCTAACCTAATCTAATCCCATTTGCCAGCTCTTTGCCCATACCCCTTTAAACCCTTCCTATTCATATACCCATCCAGATGCCTTTTAAATACTGTAATTGTACCAGCCTCCACCACTTCCTTTGGCAGCCCATTCCATACACGCACCCCTTCTGTGTGAAAACATTGCTCCTTAGGTTCCTTTCATATCTTTCTCCTCTCACTCTGAACCTATTCCCTCTATTTCTGGACTTCTCCACCCCAGGGAAAAGACCTTGTCTAGTTATCCTATCCATGCCCCTCATGATTTTACAAACCTCTGTAAGGTCACCCCTCAGCATCCAATGCTCTAGGGAAAACAGCCCTAGCCTATTCAACCTCTCCCAATAGCTCAAATCCTCCAATCCTGGCAACATCCTTGTAGATTTTTTCTGAACCCTTTCAAGTTTCATAACATCCTTCCTATAGGAGGGAGACCAGAACTGCACACAATATTCCAAAAGTGGCCGAACCAATGTCCTGTACAGCTGCAACATGACCTTCCAACTCCTATACTCAATGCTCTGACCAACAGCTAGTGTACAAAATGCATTCTTCACTATCCTATCAACCTGAGTCTGCACTTTCAAGGAAATGTAAAGCTGCACTCCAAGGTCTCTTTGTTCAGCAACACTGCCCGGGGCCTTACCATTAAATGCATAAGTCCTGCCCTGATTCGCCTTTCTAAAATGCGACACCTCAGATTTATCTAAATTAAACTTCATTTCCCACTCTTCAGCTCATTGATCAATCAATCTGATCAAGTTCCCACTGTACTCTGAGGTAACCTTTTGCACATCTGCACCACCTTCAATTTTGGTATCATCTGCAAACTTACTAACCATACTTCCTGTTAAGGACCAGGACAGATTCAAAACATTTCAAGAAAGTCACCCGAATTTTGTTAGTTGCTTTAAGCAGGTGTACAGCGAATATTCCAGGAGTGATGCAGTTGGTCAGACCACTTTGTTTTAAACAAAACAGAATTTATTTGCAAGATTACTGAAAGAAATATAAAACAACAAAGAACAGAAAACAGAATAATCTAAACTATCTGAAACCCCAACAGATTAGCATGATGCAACAATCCCCACAAACACCCCTTGACTCAAAAGGTAAAATCAAACACAGGTCTTACAGGAGAGAGGTCAGAGAGGGGGAGGATCAGCATGGACCCGCTTCTTTGGGTCCAGCAGCTACAAAACTTCACTGCTAAAACTCAAACCAAACCTGAGCTGGGGAGAACTGGTCACTCCCCCTTCATTTTACAAGTGTTTTTTTAAAACATGCCTGAGGCAGTATCTGTAAGCTATAATCAAATTGGCCTTAAAACCCTTCAACTTAAACTTTTCAGAGTCTGTCTTTTATGACCTCTCTGAAAAAAGTCCAAGGAAAGCATAACCTTGTTAAAGGAGCAGTATCGTCACACCCCTATGCTCACATCCAAATCATTTTTATAAATGACGAAAAGCAGTGGACTTAGAAACAATCCTTGTGGCACACCACTGGTCATAGGCCTTCACTCTGAAAAGCAACCGTCCACCATCACCCTCTGTATTGAGAGATGGGAAAGAAGTGTGTCATTCCTGATTCTCCCAATGTAAGGCTTTTACAACAACAACTTACAGTTTATGGAACCTGTCACATTATCACTCTCCTAAGATTCCTCACAGGTGATGAACATGCTGATTAAAGATATCGATTTTAATGACACACTATCTTGAATGAGAGAGATGTCTAAGGAGGAAAGTGCGGAGCTTGTATTGTAGGCAGCTCAAAGCCTGGAGTGATGTAAGTGGAGTGAGTGAGAAAGGATATTTGGAAAGGGGAATAAAAACTAAGAACTGTGGATGCTGTAAATCAGAGACAAAATTAGAAGTATCTGCTGAGTTCAGAGCTTCCTGAAACTCGACCTGAAACGTTAACTCTGATTTCTCTCCACAAATACTGCTAGACTTGCTGTGCTTTTCCAGCAATGTCTGTTTATGTGTAGAAAGGCAAAGAGTGAATCGGGTTTTAAAGTTGGCAAAGGTTCCAGATACTGTCTGTGATAGGCAGGAGGGTTGCCTCATGGAGCTTGAAGTATGGTGGTGCAAGCCCTGACCACAGTGGGACAGAAGATTTCTGCTGCTTTATACAGAATGACAGATCTTGTATCTGTGGGCTTATAAAATGTTACTGATCACCAGCAAACTGCTCTGAGGTAGAGTTGGAGTATGATGCTGCTAAATGAAAAGGGACAGGGAACAGGGAGCTCCATACAAAGTTCTCCCCTCTCCTTACTATTTTCACCCCCAAAACTGAACGCGTACCTGTCACATTACTTCTATTCCAACCACAATACCTTGTCCCACAATAGATGTGTTGGGCCTTGCACAAGTAAAGAGAAACAGTCATTACTGGACTCTCTGGGGCTCAAACTCTCAGTGAACAGTAAAAGCAACGGAGTAGTGAAAGCAGAGATTTCAGAAGACTGTTTGCACCTTCGCTAAGACCCGCAATGTGCACCAGGAAAAAAAAACAAGAAGCATCTGGACTACAAAATGGAATCAATCAATCACTTCGGGGGAGGCAGTAGGAGGCAGGTGGGTTGAGTTCACAAAATACTCAGTTTCCTTTGCTGGGTAATCTAAGACAGACGATGGGAAAAATTGTGGCTGCTTTCTTTTGATGTATTTTCAGTATTGAAACTGATTTTGTCAATTCTATGAGTGGTAATTACAGTTTGATAAGCTGTTGTATTGTCTATCTTCCTTTTTCCAAAACAAAGGCCAATGACCATACGGGAATTGATTCAAACAGCAAAATACACTGTCTTACCCAGCAGTGAATCCACAAAGCTAACTGTTCTGCTGTTTGATTTCAAGTATCTCCAAACCACCGGAATCATTGAAGAAAAATTAACCAACAGTAAAATTCATAGCTGACCATGGAGATACCTTTGTTAGCGAAGTGGCTTTTTAAAGTACAACCATATCTTTCCTTTGTAAATTTACAATAGTGAGTAGACTGGGCTCCTATAAAACATTGGTACTAATTTAGTCTGGAGCAGAGTTTTTTTTTAAGAGCAGTAAGACTGTGCTGTTTTCTGGGTCTGTAGACTGCTAAGGTGCAAAGATGGCCCATAGTAGAGTGGCGTGCTCTTCCTGTCAGACGTGGGAGGTTAGGGAGAGCTTCCACGTTCCTGATGATTATGTCTGCAGGAAGTGTGCTCATTGGAAATCCTATCGGATCACTTAGATTGGTTGGAGAGGCAATGAGGAATTTACTGGAGCTGGGGGTATGATGGATAGTATTTATAGGAAGGGATAAAAGGTAGGAGGGGTAGGCAGGTTGTGCAGGAGTCTCCTGTGGCTATCCCCATCTGAAACAAGTATGCTATTTTGGAAAATGTAGAGGGTGATAGACTTTAAGGGGAATGCAGTATTGACAGCCAGGTTTCTGATACCAAGACTGACACTAATGTAACAAGGGATATCATAGGTTCCAAATGATTGACTGAGATAGGGGACTTTCTAGTCAGAGGTACAGACTGAGGTTTCTACCACTGACAAGGAGACATCAGAATAGAGTACTGCCTCCCTGGTGCCAGGATCAAGGATATTTTGGAGAGGGTACAGAATATTCTCAACGGGGAGAGGGACTACCAGGAAGCCATTGTACACATTGGAGCTAAAAACATGGGAAGAGAAAAGGACGAGATTCTGAGGAGAGAACATAGTAAGTTAGGCAGGAACTTAAAAAGGAAGTCCTCGAGAGTACTAATACCTGGATTACCCTGGTGCTTAGAGCTAGTAAGGATATGAAATGGAGGATAGAACAGATGAATGCATGGCTGAGGAGGTGTTACAGGGGAGAAGGATTCATATTTTTAGATCATTGGAATCGCTTCTCAGGGAGAAGAATCCTGTACAAGAAGCTGGGATTGCATCTGAATTGAAAGGGTACTAGTACACTGGCAAGATGATTTGCTAGACCTGCTTGAGACGATTTAAACTAGGGGAAAGGAGGGGCACCCAGGGAGATAATGAGGTAAGAAATCAGTCTGAGATTGATATTGTTAAGAAAAGGAGCAAGTCGAACAGTTAAGGCAGGCAGAAACAAAATAGTGGGGGGGGAGGGGGGGGGGGACTACTAAGCATGTATTTTGCATGAGTGGTTACTGTGGAAAAGGATGTGGAAGATATAGAACATAGGAAAATAAACAGCAACATCTTGGAAATGTCAAAATTACAGAAGTGGTGGTGCTGAACGTCTTACAACGCATAAAGGTGGATAAAGACTCAGGACCTGACCAGGTGTACCCTAGAACTATGCGGAATAGCTAGGGTACTAATTGCTGAGCCACTTGCTGAGATATTTGTATCACCGATAGTCACAGGTGAGATGCCGGAAGACTGGAGGTTGACTAACGTGATGCCACTATTTAAGAAGGTTGGTAGGGGAAAATCAGGCAACTACAGACTAGTGAGCCTGACCTCGGTGGTGGGCAAGTTGTTGGAGGAATCCTGAGGGACAAGATTTACATGTATTTGGAAAGGCAAGGACTGATTAGGGATAGTCAATATGGTTTTGTGTATGGAAAATCATGTCTCACCAACTGGATTGCACTTTTTGAAGAAGTAACAAAAAAAAAGGGCAGAGCAGTGGACGTGATCTATGTGGAATTCATGAAGGCATTCCGCAAGGTTTCTCATGGGAGACTGGTGAGCAAGGTTACATAGAATACAGGGAGAACTAGCCATTTGGATACAGAACTGGCTCAAAAGATAGAAGGGTGGTGGTGGAGGGTTGCTTTTCAGACTGGAGGCCTGTGACAAGTGGAGTGCCACAAGGAATGGTGCTGGGTCCTCTACTTTTCATCATTTATAAAAATAATTTGGATGTGAGCATAAGAGGTATAGTTAGTAAGTTTGCAGATGACACCAAAATTGGAGGCATTGTGGACAGCACAGAAGGTTTCCTTAGACAAGACCAGGATCTTGATCAGATGGGCATTTGGAGTTTAATTGAGATAAATGTGAAGTACTGTATTTTGGAAATGCAAATCAGGGCAGGACTTATCCACTGAATAGCAAGGCCCTGGGGAGTGTTGCTGAACAAAGAGACCTTAGAATGCAGGTTCATAGTTTCTTGAAAGTAAAATCACAGGTAGATAGGGTAGTGAAGGTATTTGGTATGCTTTCTCTTGTTGATCATTGTGTGTGTTGCAGTTGTACAGGACATTGGTTAGGCCACTTTTGGAATACTGCGTGTAATTGTGATCTCCCTCCTATCAGAAGGACGTTGTGAAACTTGAAATGGTTCAGAAAAGATTTACAAGGACGTTGTCAGGATTGGAAGGTTTCAGCTACAGGTAGAGGCTGAATAGGCTGGGGCTGTTTTCCCTGGAGCATTGGAAGCTGAGGGGTGACCTTATAAATCATGAGGGGCATGCTCAGGGTGAATAGACAAGATCTTTTCCCTTCGGGTGGAGAAGTCCAAAAGTACAGGGCATCGTTTAAGGTGAGAGGGGCAAGATTTAAAAAGGGACCTATGAGCTGCCAGAGAAATTGGTGGAGTCTCGTATAATCACAACATTTAAAAGGCAGCTGGATGGAAATATGAATAGGAAGGGTTAAGAGGGATATGGGCCAAGTGCTGGCAAAAGGGACTAGATTTATTGAGGATATCTGGTCAGTGTGGACAAGTTGGACCAAAGGATATGTTTCTGTGCTGTACATCTCTATGACTCTATGTTCAAGAACATTTTCTTCATCAATGTAAATGTTCCCATTAGAGAAAGAAGAAAATGTGACCTTCTCTTGTTTAATAAGGCAGGGCAAGTGACTGAAATGATAGTTGGGGAACACTTTGGGTAAAAAATGAGGTCTGCAGATGCTGGAGATCACAGCTGCAAATGTGCTGCTGGTCAAAGCACAGCAGGCCAGGCAGCATCTCAGGAATAGAGAATTCGACGTTTCGAGCATAAGCCCTTCATCAGGAATGGGACACTTTGGGTCTAGTGATCGTAATTCTATTAGTTTCAAAGTAGTTATGGAAAAGGATAAGCCTTCATTAGAAGGCATGGTTACTGAATTAGCGGATGACACCAAAATTGGTGGTATATTGGAGAGGAAAGAAGGTTGTCTAAGATTACAAAGCGATCTTGATCAATTGGATCAATGGGCTGAGGCATGGCAGAGTTTAAATTGAATAAATGCAAGGTATTGCATTTTGTAAAACAAACAAGGGTGGAACTTATACAGTTAAAAGTAGAGTCTCAGATAGTGCTGTCAACAGAGAGACCTTGGGGTTCAGGTACATAATTCTTTGAAGTTTGTGTCACATGTAGACAGAGTGGTTAAGGCAGCTTTCAGTAGGCTAGCCTTATTGCTCAGACCTTTGAGCATTGGAGTTAGGATATCATTGTTGAGGTTATGCAGGTTGTTGATGAGGCCTCTTCTGGAGTACTATGTTCACTTCTGATCAGCCTGTTGTAGGAAAGATATCATTATGCTGGAGATGGTTCAGAAGAGATCTAGCAGGGTGTTGCAGGGAACGGAGGTTTGCTTTTTTAAAAAAGGGGCTGGAATCTTTTTCAGTGGACGTTAGGGGATTGAAGGGTGACCTTATATAGGTTTGTAAAATCACGAGGGACTTACATAAGGCGAATGGCAGGTGTCCTTCCCATAAAGTGGAAGACTAGGAGGCATATTTTAAAGGTGAGAGGAGAACGATTTATAAAAAGAGATGAGGGGCATGGACAGGGTGAATAGACAATATCTTTTCCCTTCGGGTGGAGATGTTTCATACCGAGAATAGACTTCCAGAGGAAATGGTGGATCTGGGTTACAAGGTTTTTAAAAGATATTTGATTAAGTACATGTATATGAAATGTTTGGAGGGACATGGGCCAAAGGCAAGGAGGTGGGATGAATTTAATTTGGGATTATGGTTGGCACGAACTGGATGGACTGCAGGATCTGTTTCCATGCTGCACGAATGTATCTATGCTTCACGAGGAAACTCAAATGTCTTTTCTCCAAAGTTGTAGATGACATGAAGCTGGGTAGGACAGTGAACTGTGAGCAGGATGCAGATATGCTTCAGTGTTGTCAGCAAAGTGATAGAAGGTGTCATCAACAGTGTCATCAAATAGCTCCTGCTCAACAATAGCCTGCTCAGCTCCTGACCTCATTACAGCCTTGGTTGTAATGGACAAAAGAGGTGACTTCCAGAGGGGAGAGTGACAGTCCTTGACATCAAGGTAGCATTCAACCAACTGTGGCATCAAGGCACCCTCACGAAACTGGAATCGATGGGAATAAGGGGGCAAACTTTAAGAAAAGTCAGAGGTGGGGATGTTCACCAATGATTGTGCAATGTTCAGCACCATTCGCCACTTCTCAGATACTGAAGCAGTCCGTGTTCAAATGTAACAAGATCTGAACAGTATTTAGGCTTGGGCTGACAAGTGCAAGTAACATTCGCACTACACAAATGCCAATCTATGACCACCACCAATGAGACAATCTAACCACCACCCTTTGGCATTCAACTGTGTCACCATCACGGAATCCTCCACTACCAACATCCTGGGGGGTTACCATTGACTAGGAATGCAACTGCATTTGCTACATAAACACAGTGACCACAAGAACAGGTCACAGGTTAGGAATACATTGAACAAAACATTACAGCGCAGTACAAGCGCTTAGGCCCATAATGTGCACTAACCTGTGAAACCAATCCGCAGCCCATCTAACCAGGACGACTTACCAGGGGTAAGCAATGGGGTTCAGGCCTCTGGCACGGAGCCTGTCCCCGTTGCTCAGAAGGGAAGGGTGGAGAAGAGCAGAGCAATAGTTATTGGGGACTCGATAGCTCGGGGCACAGATAGGCGGTTTTGAGGGGGCGAGAGAGACTCACGTTTGGTATGTTGCCTCCCAGGTGCAAGGGTATGTGACATCTCTGATCGTGTTTTCCGGGTCCTTAACGGGGAGGGGGAGCAGCCCGAAGTCGTGGTCCACATTGGCACCGACAACATAGGTAGGAAGAGGGATGAGGATGTTAGGCAGGCTTTCAGGGAGCTAGGTTGGAAGCTCAGAGTTAGAACAAACAGGTTTGTTACCCGTGCCACGTGACAGAGAGTCGAGGAATAGGGAGAGAGAACAGTTAAATGCGTGGCTACAGGGATGGTGCAGGAGGGAGGGATTCCATTATCTGGATAACTGGGGTTATTTCTGGGGAAGGTGGGACCTCTATAAACAGGATGGTCTACACCTGAACCTGAGGGGCACCAGTATCCTTGGGGGGAGGTTGGCTAGTGCTCTTTTGGCGGGTTTAAACTAACTCTGCAGGGGCATGGGGATCTAGACTGCAGATTTAGGGTGCAGGGCCTGGAGTGTAAGAAGGTTAGGAACATAGCATCAATCTCAAAGGAAGGCGCCTGTAAACAGGAAAGTGGCTTGAAGTGTGTATACTTCAATGCAAGAAGTATACGAAATAAGGTAGGTGAACTTGCAGCGTGGGTTGGTACCTGTGATTTTGATGTTGTGGCTATTATGGAGACATGGGTAGAACAGGGACAGGATTGGCTGTTGCAGGTTCCAGGGTTTAAATGTTTTAGTAGAATCAGAGGGGGAGGTGTGGCATTGCTTGTCGAAGATAGTATTACAGCAGTGGAAAGGGCGATGGATGAAGACTCGCCATCTGAGGTAGTTTGGGCTGAGGTTAGAAATAGGAAAGGTGAGGTCACCCTGTTAGGAGTTTTCTACAGGCCTCCTAATAGTCCTAGAGACGTAGAAGAAAGGATTGCGAAGATGATTCAGGAGAAGAGTGAAAGTAATAGGGTGGTTGTTATGGGGGACTTTAACTTTCCAGATATTAACTGGGAAAGCTATAGCTCGAGTTCGTTAGATGGGTCGGTGTTTGTCCAATGTGTGCAGGAGGGTTTCCTGACATAATATGTAGACAGGCCAACAAGAGGTGAGGCCATACTGGATTTGGTTCTGGGTAATGAACCAGGCCAGGTGTTAGAATTGGAGGTAGATGAGCACTTTGGGGACAGTGACCACAATTCGGTGACTTTTACTCTAGTGATGGAGAGGGATAAGTGTGCACTGCAGGGCAAGAGTTATTGCTGGGGGCAGGGAAATTATGATGCGGTGAGGCACAACTTAGGATGCGTGGCTTGGAAAAGTAGGCTTCAAGGGAAGGGCGCAATCGATATGTGGAGCATGTTCAAGGAGCAACTATTGCGTATCCTTGATAAGTATGTACCTGTCAGGCAGGGAGGAAAGGGTCATGTGAGGGAGGTAATAAAGAATTGGAATCCCTTGTTAAAGGGAAGAAGGCGGCCTATGTAAAGATGAGGCGTGAACGTTCAATTGGGGCGATTGAGGTAGCCAGGAAGGATCTGAAGAGAGAGCTAAGAGCAGCAAGGAGGGGACATGAAAAGCCCTTAGTTGGTAGGATTAAGGAAAATCCAAAGGCTTTCTATAGGTATGTCAGGAATAAAAGAATGACGAGGGTAGGACTAGGTCCAGTCAAGGATAGTAGTGGGAAGTTGCGTGTGGAGGCTGAAGAGATTGGGGAGACACTGAATGAATACTTTTCATCAGTATTCACTCAGGAACAGGACATTGTTGCCGATGTGAATGTTGAGTCACAATTAATTAGAATGGATGGCTTTGAGCTATGTAGGGAAGAGGTGTTGGAAATTCTGGAAAGGGTGAAAATAGATAAGTCCCCTGGGCCTGACGGCATTTATCCTAGGATTCTCTGGGAAGCAAGGCGGGCGATTGCAGAGACATTGGCCTTGATTTGTATGTCCTCGTTGTCTACAGGAATAGTGCCAGAAGACTGGAGGATCGCAAATGTGGTTCCCTTGTTCAAGAAGGGGAGTAGGGATAACCCTAGTAATAATAGGCCGGTGAGTCTCACTTCTGTTGTGGGCAAAGTCTTAGAGAGAATTGTAAGGGATAGGATTTATGAACATCTGGATAGGAATAATGTGATCAAGGACAGTCAGCATGGTTTTGGTGAAGGGCAGGTCATGCCTCACAAACCTTATTGAATTCTTTGAGAAGGTGACTAAGGAGGTGGACGAGGGTAAAGCGGTAGATGTGATGTATATGGATTTTAGTAAGGCGTTTGATAAGGTTACCCATGGTAGGCTCCTGAAAAAACACGGAGGTATGGCATTGAGGGTGAGTTGGAGGTTTGGATTAGGAATTGGAAGAAGACAGAGGGTAGTAGTTGATGGTAAAGGTTCATCTTGGAGTGCAGTTACTAGCGGTGTTCTGCAAGGATCTGTTTTGGGACCATTGCTGTTTGTCATTTTTATAAATGACCTGGAGGAGGGGCTAGAAGGTTGAGTGAGCAAGTTTGCGGATGATACGAAAGTCGGTGGAGTTGTTGATAGTGAGGAAGGATGTGTCAGGTTACAGCGGGATATAGATAAGCTGCAGAGCTGGGCAGAAAGGTGGCAAATGGAGTTCAATGTAGCTAAGTGTGAGGTGATTTACTTTGGTAAGTGTAACAAAGAGATGGGGCACTGGGCTAATGGTCGGATACTTGGTAGTGTGGATGAGCAGAGGGATCTTGGTGTCCATGTACACAGATCTCTGAAAGTTTCCACCCAGGTAAATAGTGCGGTGAAGAGGCATATGGCGTACTGGCTTTTATTGGTAGAGGAATTGAGTTCCGGAGTCCTGAGGTCATGTTGCAGTTGTATAAGACTCTGGTGCGGCCGCATCTGGAGTATTGTGTGCAGTTTTGGTCGCCATACTATAGGAAGGATGTGGAGGCACTGGAACGGGTGCAGAGGAGGTTTACCAGGATGTTGCCTGGTATGGTAGGAAGATCATAGGAGTAAAGGCTGAGGCACTTGGGGCTGTTTTCATTGGAGAAAAGAAGGTTTAGGGGTGACTTGATAGAGGTGTACAAGATGATTAGGGTTGACCATGAGAACCTTTTTCCACGTATGGAGTCAGCTATTACGAGGGGGCATAGCTTCAAATTAAGGGGTGATAGGTAGAGGACAGATGTTAGGGGTAGATTCTTTACTCAGCGAGTTGTGAGTTCATGGAATGCCCTGCCAGTAGCAGTGTGGACTCTCCCTCTTTATGGGCATTTAAACGGGCATTGGATATGCATATGGAGGATAGTGGGCTAGTGTAGGTTAGGTGGGCTTCGAACGGCGCAACAGCGAGGGCCAAAGGGCCTGTACTGCGCTGTATTTTTCTATGTTCTATGTTCTAACCAACACTATTCCATTATCATCCAAATGTTTATTTAAATACCCTTAAAGTTGGTGAGCCTACTACTATTGCAGGCAGGGCATTCCATGCCCCTACTACTCTCCTGAGTAAAGAACCCACCTCTTACATCTGTCCTATATCTTTCAGCCCTCAATTTATTGCAGTGACCACCTCACCTCCTGACTCCTTGAAGCCTGTCCAACATCTAAGGCACAAGTCATGAATGTAATGGAATACTCCCCACTTGCCTGGATGGGAGCAGCTCCAACAACATTCAAGAAGCTGACACCAGATGAAGGACTATGTAGATAAATGGGAGGTTATCCAGTTTGATCACAAAAACAGGAAGGAAGACTAATTTCTAAATGGCGAGAGGCTGGAAAAGGAGGAGGTGAAATAAGATCTAGTGTCCTTGTCCACGAGTCGCTGAAAGTAAGCACGCAGGTGTAGCAGGAGGTGAAGGTGGCAAATGGTGTATTGGCGAGAAGCAGGGATGTCTTGTTGCAATTGTACAGTCTTGGTGATTCCACATTGTGTGCAGGTTTGGAAATCTTACCTGACGAAGAATGTTCTGCTTAATGGAGAGTGTACAACAAAGGTTTACCAGACTGATTGTTGGGATGGCAGCACTGATGGATAAGGACAAAACGAATTGGTTAGGATGAAACCCACTGGAGTTTGGAAGGAAAGAGAATCTCTCAGAAACCCAAAAACATTCTGACAGGACTAACAAGGTAAATACAGGAAGGATCTTCTAATGAGTGAGGAGTCAAAGGTTAAGGATATGGGGTAGGCCATTTAGGACTGAGATGAGGAAATATTTATTTTCTCAGAGTCTGGTGGTCTGCAGAATTCACTGCCACACAAAGCAATTTAGGCCCAAACACTGAATGTTTCCAAATTGAAGATAGATATAGTTCTGAGGGCTAAAGGGATCGAAGGATATAGTCTAAAGGGAACAAGCTACTGAGTAGAATGATCAGCCATGATCATACTGAATAGAGGAGCAAGATTGAATGCCACAACAGTGTACACCTGTTCCTATGTTCTATGTTTCTAATGTATTAAAGGTGGGTTGTAAAAGCAAAATGATTGTAACTGATAAATATCTGCACTACATTTTCACTACTGGGTGAAAATTCTGTAACTCCTTACTGAACAGAAATCTGGGAGTAGCTTTGCAACACAGACTGCAACGGTTCAAGAGGGTCAAGAAGGTGAGAGTGAGTTTGGAAGCTTCTGAACTGGCTGCTCTGTCTCTCGTTTTCTACCCAGCTCTCAAATTTTTCAATGTTCTGAGAAAATCAAGAACAAAGTATACAGATCAAAATAAATATTTATAGGAGTTTGCTGAAACTGTTTCCATTGACTGCTGACTTAGAAATTAGATAAAGTTTACGTGCCTGTGAAAATCTCATTATCCAAGAATTGCACAAAGGCTTGGCATCCATTGTTGGCAAGTATTTACTTGAACTGACAATTTATATTAATTTCAATTTCTGTTTCATCTATCCCTATGTGTCTGTCAGTCAGTGAGAATGGAGGTTATGAATGAAGAAAAAAATATGTTTAAATCACAGATATTGATGAGATTAGTTGCTTATATTTGTTTTGCTCAAGTTATTGTTTCTTCTTTCTATAAACTCAGTATCTAAGATCTGTTATTGTTAAAGTCTAGTTAAGAATGGTTGGGCAATATGGAGGGTCATTCAATGCTTTAATTTCACTGTGTTGTGAATCCAGTGTTAGTGAGGCTGGTTTACTTTGGGCTGCTATCCTTGTGTCATAAAAAGTGATGGTCAATATTAGCTCAGAAAAAGAAATGATCTCCAGTGCAGGACAAACAATTCCTGACCATGGGAAGATAAAGCTGGGAAATCACAACATATACTGGGATATGGCCAGCAATGGAAACCTCATTTGCACACAGTCAGCAGAAATAACAACAAAATACTAATAAAGGTTCAAATAATCCTGGAATTAGAGACAGAGAGATGATGTGGTGAGGTATAAAAGAGCAATAAGTGGGACACAGATTCGGATCCACAGGAAAGGTGCCACATCAGCCCCAGGACTATGGAAGCACGACAAGATGAAATTGTAGATGAATGCTCAAAAATACTCACCTGCCAAAGAATCCCACTGTTTTCAAATATCCTGCTGTAGCCTGGAGCTGGAAAGATATTAGAAGCAAAGAAAATAAATTCTTGCTGCCTTCAAATCTTATAAATCCCTGGGAAAGGAGATGACAGAAATCAGAAGTTCCATGAGGCTAGAAATGCAGCAGAGATAGGGTTACAGGGAATTGAAAAGAAAGTGGAATTGAGGTTAGAATCAAATCAACCATGAGCTCAATGATCCAAATAAGACTACAAGATATCGCAGCAGAAATAGGCCCCTCTGTCCATTGAGTCTGCTCCACCATTCGATCATGACTGATTTGTTTCTCAAGCCCATTCTCCTGCCTTCTCCCTTTAACCCTTGATCCCCTTACAAATCAAATACACTCAAAGACTAGGCCTTCACAGTCTTCTGCGGCAAAGCATTCCACAGATTCACCAACCTCTGACTGAAGAAACTCCACCTCCTCTCAGTTCTAAAAGGCTGTGTCCTCAGTCCAGGGGGAGTAAGGGACAGGGGGGGATGTGAGGAATGGGAAAGGGGTGGGGGGTTTCAGTAATGGATGGATGATGGGGGAAGGAAGGAACGGGGAGGGGGGGGGGGTGGGGGTGAAGGAGGAAGCCGTACAGTGTGAGGGGGCAGTAGTGGGGAGGAGGGGCAAAGGAGTGGGAAGTGTGGTGTAAGAAGGAAAGGGGGAGGTAGAAGGAGTTTGGGGGGGGGGGGGGGTGAGAGAAGTGGTGAACTGACGATAACCCCAACATCCGAAGGGCCCACACCACTCAATTTTCTCCCTGTCACTCCCTAGTCTGCTCTCAAAGTCTCCTCCCAATTGGCAGCCAGCTCAGTGAAACAGTTTTGTAAGTAACCGCTTATCAATCAATCACACGTACACAAGTGCCTCCCAACACCATACTGCACATAATCCTCAGCAAATGTGGCTCAGTTGTTAGCACTGCTGCCTCACAGTCCCAGGGATCTGGGTTAGAGTCCTCCCATGAGTGACTGTCGGTGTGGAGTTTGCATGTTCTCCCCGTGACTGCACAAGCCTCCTCCAGGTGCCCCGGTTTCCTTCCACAGTTCAAAGATGTGCAGATTCGGTGAGTTGCCCAAGCTAATTGCCCCATTGTGTCCAGGACTTTTCAGGGTGGGTGGGTTAACCGTGAGAAATACAGGGTTACAGGAACAGGGTGAGGCTGGTCACGTTGCTCTTCCGAGGATCATTGTGGACTAGATGGGCTGAATACCTTTTTCCACACTGTAGGTATTCTAGGATCACTGCAATGATTGAATTCAATCATTTGTTTTCAGCCCTATTCATACCAAAGTCAGACAAACAGTCATTGAGTAATTTAGCATGGAAACAGACCCCTTGATCCAACCACTTCTTGCTGACCATAATGTCAAACTATACTAATCCCACCAGTGTCTGCTTGGCCCATATCCCTTGAAACATCTCTTATTCATGTACTTATCCAAATGTCTTTTAAACGTAATTGTATCTGCCTCCACCACTTCCCTCTGAAAGTTAATTCCACACACGAACCACTCCCTCTCTGTGATAAAGAAATGTCCCTCATCTTTTTAAAATCTTTCTCCTCTCACGTTAAAAATACATCCCTCATCTTGAAATCACCCACCACCTGCCATTCACCTTATCTATACCCCTTACGATTTTATAAACCTCCATACGGTCAACTTTCAACTTACTACACTCCAGTGAAAAAGTGCCGAGCCTTTCCAGCCTATCCTTATACAGTAGCACCTCGACATACGAACAACCCCATTCATGAACAAATTGGTTTGCGAACAGGATTGTATGTAAAACTTTGCTTCAACGTACATACAAAATTCAAGGTACGAACGAAGGTACAAACGCAAAAAGCCAGTGGTTTCTTTGTCATTGTTCTGCTTTACTACGCCGTTTTGAATATCCGAATAATGGGAAAATTGATTCAGTTCTTGAACATTTTGGTTCGCGAACCAGGTCCTGGAACGGATTAAGTTCTTAAGTCGAGGCGCTATTGTAAATTCAAACCTTCCATTCCTGGCAACATCTTGGTCAATCACTGCTGAACCTTCTCCAATTTAATGGCATTCTTCCTGTAACAGGGCAACCAGAACTGGACACAGCACACCAGAAGAGGCCTCACCAACATCCTGTACGACCTCAATATAATGTCCCAATGCCTTTACTTGATGGTCTGAGCAATGAAGGAAGAGTACTAATATCTTCTTGAGGTTTAAGGGATAAATTAGAAAAAGTTAAAAAATTATAAAACTGGCCAGAATACTTCAGTAGTTTCCATGATGCATCATTTCACAGATACGAAGGTTGACAAATCCTCAGACTGTCACATCAATAGACAAAATTCTTCTCTCAAAAAACCAAAGGTCAAAAATAGTATCAAAAATCTCCAGCTTGCTTCTGTTTAATCACATCCTCTCCCAGACTTGCAGGCACCAGTTCCCAGACACTAACCTTATTAATAGTCAGACATCTCCTATCTGGTTAAGCACACTGTCATCCTCTAGTGTCTACAGAGTTCTTTAGTCAAGAAACAACCTGCAATTAACATCCAGGCTCCAGACTTAACAACAAACACCAGCTGATTTACTCTTTTCAAAACAAGCTGCTGCTCACAATCCAGAGGTCCACCATTGACCTCAATTTCAAAACAAAAATGATTTTAAAATTCAGCAAAAGTTCTCTCACAGTGCACTGCACGTGGAAAGAACTTTAACCAGTGATTAAGTGAATAAAACATGATACATTAGAGTTTAGAACAATGATAGATCTCATTGATGCAAATCAGATTTTGAATTGTCTAGACAGGGTGTGTGAGAGGATATTTCCATTCACGCAAGAATAAAAGACTAGAAAGTATAATCTCAGAATGAAGGGATATCAAAAATGAGAGGAGAAGGAATTTCTCCTTGTTGGAACTCCTTGCCTCAGTGCTGTGGGGGCAGAGTCTGTTTGTACCTTTAAGGCTGAGATAGATAGATTCTTAATCAGTAGGGGAAACAAAGGTTTAAGAAAATGCTGGAAAGACGACATGAGGAATATTTGGTCAGCCACAATCCTATTGAATGATGTAACTGCCTTGAGGGGCCAAATGTTCTGATTACATATGGTCTTCCAGTGGACTGTACAAACAAGTTACACAGCCTGAGTAAAAGTGTACCAGGGAACTGACTACAGAAAGAGCTTTAAGAGCTCATTAGCATCTGTGGAATTTACCACTTAGTGAAGCGGTTAATGCTACCTCTTTGAATGTTTTTGAAGCAAAACTAGGCTTGTGAACTGTAAAGGAATTAAAGATCGTGGTGCGCAGGGGCGTAAGTAGTGCTGAGTTCATGAAAAGATTAGCCAGGCTGATATTGAATGGCAGAGCAGGCTTGGTGAGCCAGATGGCCTACTCCTGTTCGTCTTTCTTATGTTAACCTATGCTGAAAGAGAAACTATATGGATGTTCTGTCCACTCAGTTAGAATTTACCTGCCTATCTGGCCAGCAGAGACACTATTGACGTCCTGTGGAATATCAGGATAATGACAGGGATACTCAGTTACCCATCTGAGTTGCCCATCTAATGGTGCAGTCACATTCCCCTGCTCCATGTGCAGGATTCAGTCAGACATCCAGCTGCTGAAAGCCCTGTTAAGTTTTCAGCGGGGCTACAGTGGTTAGATCCTGGTGGGATTGCTGCTTTTTTATCCCAGCCAGCTGCATCTCCCCTTCACATTGCCCTTTGTAAGCCCGCCCTCCGACGGGGAGAAACCAAACAAACCAGCAGGGCCCCAGATGGAGTCACTGGCTCAGATTTGAGGGAAGGAGGGGGTGATTGGAGAGGCGACACACGGCTCCGCCCACTCATGGTGACATCACCGCGCTAACGGCGCCTATAGTCCCTCCCACCCGACCAAAACAAATACTACTGGCCTTCAACGGGGGCCTGTGGCAGGAAGAGGCCTGAGGCTCTCTGCGGCACCAGAACACCCGATTTGAGCATTGCGACCTAAACTTCGCAATGGTGAATTCGTCTTTTCAGAATGTTTCTGCGGGCACTGGCCATTTTAACCTTTACTTACCGCCCGTGGATGTGATAAACAAACATTCACTTCTCACCGTCACTCCCGGCACACGCATGTTCAATATCCCAACCAGCTGTGCGCATGCGTCGCTCTTCCACCCGCATGATTGACAACGCCTCAGAGCAAATAGGAAGCAGAAGGCGCGATAGTAGCTGCCAGCCATCCAATCAGAGTAAACATGAAGTGAGACTCGCCCAATCAGAGATAGCGGGCGGGCTGCAGCCTTAACCTATCGAAGGGCGTGAGGGGTGGGATTAGTTTTCCAATCATTCCGTGCAGGTTTACTTGGAAGCGCTAGCTTTGACAGCGCTGCTCCTTTATCATGTAGTTATGGGGTATCCTGATGAACGAGCGGCGCTCAGAAAACTAGTGCTTCCAAGTAAACCTGTTGGACTATAACATGGTGGTGTGTGATTTTTTTAACTTGGTATACCCCAGTCCAACACCAGCATCTCCAAATCGTGAATGAGGGGGCGGGCCTGGAGCCAGAACATTGTCCTGGACTGAAGGGAGAGGAGGGGCTGCTCTCTCTCACTGTTTCTGTAGCACATTCAATGGAAGCATTTCTAGATCGTCAATTTCAAACAGATATCAAGCAATATCAAATAAAGTCACTCCCCATTCTTTAACTCCTCAATATCATCGGCCTTTCACCGTGCAAGATAAAAGGGTGTGTGCAAAAAGATTTCCGGGATTAGTGTCACCGCAAAAACTATTTAACAGCGGGCGCAGGACGTTGTCCAGCTCTGGGCACCTCATCTGTGGAAGGAAAGGCAAGAGGAAAGCACAAATATACCCAATTAATCCCAGGATCATATTATGAGCAGGGTATTGCAAAAATTAAATTCCCCTGCTCCCTTCCCAAAGCTCTGCAAGATTATTTGCCCTAAATGCTTGTTTAATTTCCTTTTTCTACACTGTCGATTCTTTTGGTTTCCACCCATAAGCCGAGAGGACTGGAAAATATGCTTTATTCCCTCTCTGTGTCGTGCCTGTCTTGTAAGTGGTTGGTCTAGTACACTAGCCAACCTTTAAAAATGTATATAAATCACTTAAACAAGAGAATTGAGGGCATGGTAGCTAACGATGGATAGAAAATATTTTTTTATACATACATGGGATGAGGGTGACAGTGTCTGCCTATCCCTAATTGCCTAGAGGCCAGTTAAGACACAACCACATTGCTACGGGTCTGGAGTTACATGCAGGCTAGACCAGGTAAGGGTGTCGGTTTCTGTCCCTAAAGGACATTAGTGAACCAGACGTGTTTTTTCAACAATCTGTAATTCATGGTCATCATCAGACTCTTGATTCCAAGTATTTATTGAATTCAAATTCAACCGTCTGCTGTAGCGGGATTTAAACACAGGTCTCCAGAACATTATCTGGGTCTCTGGATTCGCAGTCTAGCGATAATACTGCTAGGCTGTTGCTTCCCCCATGAATATGTTATGATGAAGACGTAAGGAGTTTATGGACCCATGCTGATGAATTTTGTGAATAGACAAAATAATGCAGCTGGAGTATAATGTAGGAAAGTGTAAGGTCATTCACATTGGCTTGAAGAATAAATAAGAGCAGAACATTACTTTTAAATGGAGAATGGCTGCAGAATTGTGAAGCTTGGAGGGATTGAAAGCACCGGTGACAAAGAGTTAGTGCACAGATGCACCGCGTAATCAAGGAACCTAATGGGCTGCTATCCTTTATTATGGCAGGAACTGAACATAAATGTAAAGATGTTATGCTTCATTTGTGCAGAAAATTGGTAAGATTCACTTCGCAAATACTATGCAGTTTTTATCTTTGTCGAGGATGTGTGTACATTTAATGAAGTGATTCAGAGGAAGTTTACTTAGATTGATACCTGGATTAGGTGACTGTGACAGTGAACTCGAGAAGCATCTTCAGGGAAGGAGGTGTTGGGTGAAAGCAAGGAGATAATCTGTTGGATTAGCATTCCAAACTTAGATAAATAGGGAGTATGCAGGACATAGTCTTTTATACTTTCATAATAAATATATTCACAACGTCCAGAATAATGTGGTCTGAATGTCCATCCTGGACGATACCACTTGTAAAACCATATTCTTCTTCATGAGCAGATGGGGAGGATTGAGGATGACTCCCTTCTGCTTCAGTCTTGTGGGTCCTGAGGCTATTAAATAGTTCAAGGCTGGATACACAAGCACTGCCAATATGGGGCAGATAATATTTGCTCAAGCGCATAGGAATACTGCTTGGATTTTCACATGTTCCAATTTAGTAGTTTAACTTATAGGATCCAGTCCATCCTTTTCCATCACTATTTTAAAACTACTAGAATTATGGTTGCTGGCCCCAAAGTACTCCCTCACTGGAAACTCAGGCACCTGCCCTGCTTATTTCCCAACAGTAGGTTAAGTTTTACACCTTCTCCAGTAGATACATCCACATGTTTAATCAGCAAATTTTCTCGTACATACTTACATTCCTCTACGTCCAAACCTTTTACAGCATGGCAGTCCCAGTCTATGTTTTGAAAGTTCAAATCCCCTAGCCAAACTAGCTTATTATTCTTACAGATAACTGAGATCTCCTTCCAAATTGGGGGGCGGGGGGAGGGGGGGTGAGGGTGGTGGTGGTGGGGGTCTATAGTACAAGAAGTTGATTATCCATTTCTTATTAGTTCCATCCAAATATCTTCCCTGCTGAAAATGTGTTGCTGGTTAAAGCACAGCAGGTTAGGCAGCATCCAAGGAACAGGAAATTCGACGTTTCGGGCCAGAGCCCTTCATCAGGAATGTTCCTGAAGGGCTCTGGCCCGAAATGTCGAATTTCCTGTTCCTTGGATGCTGCCTAACCTGCTGTGCTTTAACCAGCAACACATTTTCAGCTCTGATCTCCAGCATCTGCAGTCCTCACTTTTTACTCGAAAATATCTTCCCTGGACATGTTCCCAGAAATATCCTGCCGAACATAGAACATTACAGCATAGTACAAGCCCTTCAGCCCTCAATGTTGCGTCAACCTGTGAAACCAATCTGAAGTCCTTCTAATCAGCACTATTCCATTATTGTCCATATGTTTATCCAGTGACCATTTAAGTGCCCTTAAAGTTGGTGTTGTACTACTGTTGCAGGGAGGGCTTTCCACACCCTTAGAACTCAGAGTAAAGAACATCTGTCATCTGTCCTATATCTATCAACTCTCAATTCAAAACTCTGTTCCCTCATGCTAGCCAACACCATCTGAGGAAAAAGACTCTCACGGTTCACCCTATACAATCCTCTGATCATCTTGTATGTTTCTAGTAAGTCACCTCTTAACCATCTTCTCTCTAGCAAAAATAGAGAGAAGTCCCTCAACATTTCCTCACAAGGTGTTCCCTCCATATCAGGCAACATGCTGGTAAATCTCCTCTGCATCCTTTCCAATATTTCCACATCCTTCCTGTAATGCAGCAACCAGAACTGTACACAATACTCCAAGGACAGCCACACCAGCTTTTTGTACAGCTGCAGCATGACCTCATTGTTCTGAAACTCAATCCCTCTACCAATAAAAGCTACACAATGTACGTCTTCTTCACAACCCTATCAACCTGGTGGTAACTTTCAGGGATCCATGAACATGGATACTGAGATCTCTCTGTTCATCTACATACTGCCAAGAATCTTACCGTTAGCCCAGTACTCTGTATTCCTGTTACTCCTTCCAAAGTAAATCACCTCACACTTGTGTGTACTAAACTGCATTTGCCACCTCTCAGCCCAGCTCTGTAGCTTATCTATGTCCCTGTGTAACCTGAAACATCCTTCAGCACTAGCCACAACCTTAGTGTCATCTGCAAATTGACTAACACATCCTTCCATGTGCTCATCCAAGTCATTTATCAAAATGACAAACAGCAGTGGCCCTAAAATAGATCTTTGCAGTACTAGTAACTGAACTCCAGGATGAACATTTCCCATCAACCACCACCTCGGTTTTCCTTCAGCTAGCCAATTTCTGATACACACCACTAAATCACCCTCAATCCCATCAACAACTGCAATGTTATCCCTAATCAAAAATGACTCATCTCTCTTCTCTTGCTCCCCTTCCCTTTCTATCCTTCCTATAGCATCAAAAATTTGGAACAATAAGCTGCCAGTCCTGTCCATCCCTGAGCTACATCTCTGTACTCACTGTGATATTCCAGTCCCACGTTCCCAACCATGCTGAGTTCATCTGCCTTGCCTGTTAGACTCTTGCATTGAAATAAATGCAGTTTAATTAATCAGTCCTACCTCATCAATGTTAATGACAATCGTGTATCTGTAGTGTAGGTTTTGGAAATAATCACTTTATTACTGTATATCAACATATTCACCCTGGGTAAAGACAGCCACCTGCACAGTGTGTGGAAAGGGATTTCCTGGTTCCTCAGGACTGGTTAACCATTAGTCAGTTCCTAACAATCTGTAGGAATTGCTTTTCTGATGCTCCTGTTATTCTGTGTCTAAGCATGTTATTGGGGACTGTGTCAGATGACATTTGTAAACATCACAATGTCTGGTTACATATTTGGGAGAAAACTGATAAAGATCAGCTTTCTGTTGAAGCTGTGCACATCAAATCCCTCCTTCCCTCTCCCTGCTTGTATAGAGTTGGATGGGGAGAGTTTGGGGGAGGGGGTGAAGGAGGGAGAAGGTGAGAGTGGTGGGGGGGAGAGGGAAATAGGAAGGGAGGGATGGGGGTGGGGGAGGAGTATGGGATGGGGAGTGGGAGGAGGGAGGGAGGAGGAAAGATGGAGGGAGGGGAAGGGAAGGGGGATATAGAAAGAGAAAGGGGGAGGGGAAGGAAAGGGGGGAGAAAGGAAAGGGAATGGGGAGAAAGGCAAGGGAGGGGGGAAAGGATAGGGAGGGGGAGAAGGAAAAGGAGGGGGAGGGGGAAGGAAAAAGATGGGGAAGGGGGAAAGATAAAGAGGGGGATGGGGAAGGAAAAGGAGGGGGGATGGGGAAGGAAAAGGAGGGGGGATGGGGAAGGAGAGGGATGGGGGAAGGAAAAGGAGGGGGAGGAGGGAATGTGAGGGGTGGGGGGAAAGAAAAGGAGAGGGGAGGTGAAGGAAAAGGAGGGGGAGGGGGAAGGAAAAAGAGGGGGCTTGGGCAAAGGGAAAGGAGGGGGAGGAGAGGGGAGAAGGTGGAAGGGAAAGGAGGGTGGAGGGGAAGGGAAAGGGGAATGGGAAGGGAAATGAGGGGGGTGGGGGGAAGGGAAAGGAGTGGGGTAGGGGAAGGGAAAGAAGGGGAAGGGAAAGGGGGAAGGGAAAGGAGGGGGAGGGAAAGGATTGGGGAGGGGGAAGGGAAAGATGGGGGGAGGGGGAAGGGAAAGGTGGGGGAGGGGGAAGGGAAAGGTGGGGGGAAGGGAAAGTGGGGGAAGGAAAAGTTGGGGAAAGCGGGTAGAAGGACAAGGGGGGAGGGGGTAAGGACAGGAAAACGAGGGTGGGAAGGAAAAGGAGGGGGAGAAGGGAATGGAGGGGGAGAAGGGAAAGGATGGAGAAGGGAAAGGCGGGAGAAGGGAAGGAGGGGGAGGAAGGGAAAGGAGTGGGGAGAAGGGAAAGGAGGGGGGAAGAAGGGAAAGGAGGGGGAGAAGGGAAAGGAGAGAAGGGAAAGGGGGGAGAAGGGAAAAGAGGGGGAGAAAGGAAAGGGGGAGAGGGGATAGGAGGGGAGAAGGGAAAGGAGGGGGAGAAGGGAAAGGAGTGGGGAGAAGGGAAAGGGGGAGATGGGAAAGGGGGGGGGAAAGGTGACTGGGTCCAACTAGACATAAGTTACTTGGCCCATTGCTTCTCATATTAGAGAAAACATGAAGCTCTACAATTCACAATGTGAATTTTGCATGGATAGATCAATGCTGATGTACTATTTTTTCCCTGTCCCAGTGTTCTAGTAAATTGTGGGTCCACAAACATCGATTGAGAGGTTTATAGACAGAGCCAGGGTGACAGATAATGTGATGGAGAGAACTGAAGAGATAAATAAAAGAAACTGCAGCGGAAACAACCAAAAGGGTAGATATGAAGATGGAGAGAAAATAAAGTGAAAGAAACAATGGTGTGTGCGGGTGAGATTGCGAGAGAAAGAGATGTAAACTGATAGGACACACCTCACGTCAACTCCCTGCCCTTTCCCTGTCTCCCTTAATTCTCCTACTGATCAAGAATCTACCTCAGCCTTAACTATACACAAGGGCTCTGCCCCTGCAGTTCTCTATGGCAAAAATTTTCAAAAACCCAGTACCTCCTAGGAAAAGAAATTCTTCCTCACCTCCCTGTTGGCTTGATAAACAACTAGATAGAAAGATGGCATACTATAGTTGTTTCGAGAGTGGGGTGGTAGCACAAACTCTGAGAAAAGGGATAAAGAGAGAACTAGAAAACATAAGAATTTGGACAACCACGAAACCATTGGGGCCACTCGAGCTTGGTTTGGCCATCTATAAAATCATTCATTCTCAGTGTTTTCAATTCCACTTTCACACCTTACTCTAATTATCTTCTCTCTCAAGATTATCCACCTCTGCCTTAAGATTCAAGATAATTGCCTCTACGGCCTTGTGAGGCAGAAATTCCAATGTCAAACAGCTCTCTGAGAGAGAAAAAAATACCCTAATCTGTCCAGAAAGAGGGACACCTAATTTTGAAACATTGCCGCTATCTCTGTACTAACCCACAAGATTCACATCCTTTCCTCGTCTGTCCAATAAAAAAGCATCTTGAACTTTATAATGCAGTCATTGCTGACTGCTGTGAATCACAGCGAACAGCAGGAGAGTCTGTGCAACGTTATCAAAAGAGACAGCCTGTCAATTAATGGCGTCAATTTAGGAAGCACCTTCCACACTATCTCCAACATATCTGCATCCTACCTGAACCAAGAAGACCAAAACCACATAGAGTATTCCAGTCTTGGCCTCACCACTTCATGCAGAACTGAACAGAACATTGTTACTCATCTTTGTGCAGTTCCTCCTGCAATAAATCACAGAGTGCCACTAGCTGCCTTAATAATTTGTTGTAGCTTCATTTTATTTCACTTTGATTCACTACTTGCCTCAATGTCACAAGTGATCACGATAGATAGTTGGATAAGAACATAAGAACCAAGAGCAAGAGTAGGCTGACTGACCCTTCGAGTCTGGTCTGCCATTCAGTAAGATCATGGCTGTTCTTTTCATGGACTTAGATCCACTTCCTCATGCTCTCACTGATAAGAACATAAAAATAATTTCACTGTGATTCAGAGGAGTCAACAATGATGAAGGGAAAGGATGTTTCCATCTCAGTTCAAAACTGTGCATCATTATGGCTCATGTAAGGGGGTAAGGGGGTTTTGGAATTATATAAACAAGGTCAGTAAATTGGTAAACACGTGCAAGGTGCAAATGTGAAGTGGTCCATGTTGAAAGAAAAAAAATCAGAAAGGCAGAGAATGATTCAAATTATGATAAAATGGAGCAATATTGACATCAGTAAGGAGAGGAGGGATAGAACATTTTTTCACTGGAGCATAGGAGGTTGAGGTGTGACGTTACAGAGGTTTATAAATTCCTGAAGGGCATAAATGAGGTTAAATGGCAAAGGTCTTTTCCTGAGTGCAGAGGAGTTCAAAACTAGAGGACAGCGTATTTAGGTGAGAGGTGAGAGGTATAGGGGACTGGTAGGGTAACCTTTTCACACAGAGGGTGGTTCATATGTGAATTGAACTGCCAGAGAAAGAGTCAGATGCTGGTAGAGATGCATCATTTATAGAACATGGAACATGACTGGACAGTAGAGCCCTTTGGCCCTCAATGTTGTGCTGACCTGTGGAACCAATCTGAAACCCATTGAACCTACACTATTCCAGTTTTGACCATATTCCTATCCAATAACCACTTAAATTCCTTAAAGTTGGCGAGTCTCCTGCTGTTGCAGGCAGTGCGTTTTACACTCCTACTACTCTCTGAATAAAGAAACTACCTCTGACATCTGGCCGAAACTATCACACCTCATTTTAAAGCTTTGTCTCCTCATGCTTGCCATTGCCATCCAAGGAAAAAGGCTCTCATTGTGCAACCTATCTAACCCTCTTATATGTCTCAATTGAGTCAGCTCTCAACCTTCTTCTCTCTAACGAAAACAGCCTCAACCTTTCCTCATGAGACCTACCCTGCGTATCAGGCAACTTACTTGTAAATCTCCTCTGAATCCTTACCAATGCTTCCAAATCATTCCTGTAGTGTGGGAACCAGAACTGTACGCAATACTCCAAATGTGGCTGCACCAGAGCTCTGTACAGCTGCTGCATGATGTTGTTCCGAAACTCAATCCCTCTACCAATAAAAGCTAACACATTGTATGCCTTTGAAAGAACCCTATCAACCTGGGTGGCAACTTTCAAGGATCTATGTACATAGACACCAAGATCTCTCTGCTCATCTACACTACAAAGAATCTTACCATCAGCCCACTACTCTGCATTGCTGTTACTCCTTCCAAAGTGAATAATCTCACAATTTTCTGCATTAAACTCTATTTGCCAACTCTAAGCCCAGCTCTGCAGCTTATCTATGCCTCTCTGTAACCTATAACATCCTTTGTCATTATCCACAATTCTACTGACTTTAGTGTCATCCACAAATTTACTAACCCATCCTCCTATGTCCTCACCCAAGTTTTTTCTAAAAATGACAAACAACAGTGGACACAAAACAGATCCTTGCAGTATCCCACTAGTAACTGAACTCCAGGATAAATATCTCCCATCAACCACTTAACTCTGTCTTCTTTCATTCAGCCAATTTCTGATCCAAAATGCTAAATCACCCTCAATCCCATGCCTCCGTATTTTGTGCAATAGCCTACCATGGGGAACCTTATCAAATGTCTTACTGAAATCCATATACAGCACATCAAGTGTTTTATCCTCATCCTCCTGCTTGGTCACCTTCTCAAAGAACTCAATTAGGTTTGTGAGACATGACCTACTCTTCACAAAACCATGTTGACTACCCCTAATCAACATATTCCTTTCTAGATGATTACAAGTCCTATCTCTTATAACCCTTTCCAACACTTTCCCCACAACCGAAGTAAGGCTCATCGGCCTATAATTTCCAGAGTTGTCTCCACTCCCCTTCTTGAAAAAGGGAAGAACATTAGCTATCCTCCAGTCTTCTAGCGCTATTCTTGTAGACAATGATAACACAAAGATCAAAGCCAAAGGCTCCGCATTTTAAATGACGTTTGGCAGACACAAGTATATGAAAAGAGTATTTGCCAAATAGGAATAGTTTAGCTTGGGAAACATGCTGGACATGGACTAGTTAAAATTGTAGAATCCCTACAGTGTAGAAATAAGCACCTCAGCCCAGCATTCCACTCTGACCCTGCGAAGAGCATCCCACCCTGACCCATTCCTTTCTTACTCGACATTTACCCCTGACTAATCACTAATTCCTGAACACTATAGGCAACTTAGCGTGGCCAATTCACATAACCTGCATATAAGTTTGTGGGGTGAATCTGTCCTTGCAGAATTTCATTTTACTTTCATCAAAAACAGCATGAATCCATGTAAGCTTCTGTAAATCCGTTTTTAGATTAGAATCAGTCTGACCATTGTGGCACAAACAGTCTCACCCAAGGAAGCTCACACCTTCAATACATTATTTGGGCCAACATAACGCCAATTGTAAAAGTTCACTTGAGAATGTAACTTTTAAAAATGTTTTGCGATTTACATATGAAAGAACTGAAACCAACATGGTCATTCTGACAGATGGGAAATTTAACAAACAATCCAGGTCTTTTTCAATGTATAATTTCAGTCACATCACACTGTAAACGTTTGCTATAAATACTGTGTCATACAATCTTATACACTAATAACGACCTGATGAAGGAGCAGTGCTGCAAAAGCTGTTGGACCATAACCTGATGCGTGATTTTTCACTTTGTACACCCCAGTCCAACACAGACATCTCCAAATCATGACAGAGAGAGAAAGACAGCAATACAGAACGAGTGAGTCAGTGGTAAAGTAGAAACAGAGAGAGACTTAAGGAGTGAGAGAGGGGGAAAGAACAACAAAGATGAACAGAGCGAGCCAGTGAGAGAGATAACTAGTGTATGTGCATGTGTGAGAATGATGGTGCAAGGGAGAGAGCAGGACAGTGAGAGAATGAGTGAGAAAGAAGAGGAGACTGACAGACAGTGAGAGACAAAGAAAGAGAGAGTGGGAGACAGTCTGTGTGAGAGAGAGACATCGGGGAAGAATGGCAGTGAGAGATCCATAGTGAGAGAGAGTGTGAGTGAGGGAGGGGCATAGAGTCATAGAGATGTACAGCATGGAAACAGACCCTTTGGTCCAACCCATCCACGCCAATCAGATTTCCTAACCCAATCTAGTCCCACCTGTCAGCACCTGGCCCATATCCCTCCAAACCCTTCCTATTCATATTCCCATCCAAATGCCTCTTAAATGTTGTAATTGTACCAGCCTCCACCACATCCTCTGGCAGCTCATTCCATACGCGTACCAACCTCTGCGTGAAAACGTTGCCCTTAGGTCTCTTTTATACCTTTCCCCTCTGACCCTAAACCTATGCCCTCTAGTTCTGGACTCCCCGACTCCAGGGAAAAGACTTTGCATACTTACCCTATCCGTGCCCCAAAGAAAAAGATAAAAATCACAACACCAGGTTACAGTCCAACAGGTTTATTTGGCAGTACAAGCTTTTGGAGCACTGCTCCTTTGAAAGGTAGCTAGTGGGGCAGTATCATAGCACACAATATTTATAGTAAAAGGTCAAAGTGTCACACAACTGATAGATGTATTGAATAAACCTAGACTGCTGTTAAATCTTCAATCACTTTGCACAGCGATGCAAGTTTTGATTCATTAATGTGCAAATTTACATATTAATCAATCAAAACCAGCAACCCATTCTAACTGATTAATGGCTTACTAGCAATTTAGAGCTGAAAATGTGTTGCTGGTTAAAGCACAGCAGGTTAGGCAGCATCCAAGGAACAGGAAATTCGATGTTTCGGGCCAGAGCCCTTCATCAGGAATGAGGAGAGTGTGCCAGGCAGGCTAAGATAAAAGGTAGGGAGGAGGGACTTGGGGGAGGGGCGATGGAGATGTGATAGGTGGAAGGAGGTCAAGGTGAGGGTGATAGGCCGGAGTGGGGTGGGGGCGGAGAGGTCAGGAAGAAGATTGCAGGTTAGGAGGGCGGTGCTGAGTTCGAGGAAATCGACTGAGACAAGGTGGGGGGAGGGGAAATGAGGAAACTAGAGAAATCTGAGTTCATCCCTTGTGGTTGGAGGGTTCCCAGGCGGAAGATGAGGCACTCTTCCTCCAACCATCGTGTTGTTATGTTCTGGCCCTCCAACCGTCGTGCTGTTATGTTCTGGCCCTCCAACCATCATGTTGTTATGTTCTGGCCTCCAACCGTCGTTTGTTATGTTCTGGCCCTCCAACCGTCGTGTTGTTATGTTCTGGCCCTCCAACCGTCGTAATTTAGGTTTGTTCAATACATCGCATCAATTGTATGACACTGTGATCTTTTATGAAAAATTCAGCGTGCTATGATCCTACCCCACTAGCTAATTGATGAAGGAGCAGCGTTCTGAAGGCTAATACTTTCAAATAAATCTATTTGACTATAACCTGGTGTTTTGTGGTTTTTAACTTTGTCCACCCCAGTCCAACAAGGGCACCACTCCATCAGAGAGTAAGAGATGAGAGAGAGAGGCACTGAGACAGAAAGAGCAAGACAGAGAAAGACAGAGAAAAAGTGAGAAAGAGAAGTGCAAGGGAGGAAGAGTGGGATATAAAGAGAGCGGGGGAGAAAGAGAGAGAGAGAGAGACGCGGAGTTTGAACCAAATAGAGAGAAACAGAAAGACAGTAGTTCAAAAAAGATTCACCGATCAGAATCACCTCGTCTCTGAATTAACTACTCTGTCTTTGTGCCCTCAATTTATGTTATTTTCCATGTTGGGCCACTTCTGCTTTTGATTTGGCTAGACATATACATCTTGCAAAATAATCTTCTTGGCCAAACTAACCACAGCACATCCATCTATCACTTAAGTAAACAGTAATAAAATGCAAAGTGCAAAAAAAAATTGCATTTGCCTGTTTTTTTGCTTTGGACCAATTTGAAGACTCTGGTGGCTGGTTCCAGACTCTCCTCAAGGCAAGACATTTATGCAGCATTCGACAATTCAATGTATGTTTAATTAAATAAACTACTTTTTTAATGCACTAAATAACTTTGTGTGCAATGCTACTGCCAGAAGCAAGCGCTTCTTCTGTAGAAATACTTGTATGTTGATCTCTTCACTGGAAGCATATCCTTCCCTCATAAGATCAGCAATAATGTGCACTTTACTCAAATACATAAACCACTTGAAATTTGGCAAGTGGGCAACCTGACAGTGAAGCATTGCCTCACCGCTGCTCCTAATAATGCAATAGTCTGTATACTCTGTAGTTCCGATAGCTTGCATTTAAAACAAAGATTTTGACTGTTTCGACATTTGTAATAAATCTAAGTTCCAGTCATGAGCAAAAGCCCAACAAGATACAGGGAGAGTGCGGGTAAGTGGTGTTGAAATGCCCATCAGCTATGATCGAATGGAGGAGTGGACTTGATGGGCCAAATGACCTTACTTCCACTCCTATGTCTTATGGTCTAAGATCTAATCATTGAATAAGGCTAAGGTAAAGATTGTTGTCAATCGAAGGAAGAGATGTACAAAGCTGATGTTGGGTGGTGGGATGGGAGCTAGGTTTAAGGCATCTGGTGGTGCAGAGATAATGAACAGATAATTTTAAAAATAGTTTACTTTAAAACAATATGTGTAAACCTGATATTAAGCCCAGGCCTGGGGTTTCAGAACACTTTCAAAGCAGGACCAACAAAATAATGCATTAAGAGAAAAACAACATGAAATTAAACGAGCAAGAGACATAAGCATGTGTTTGAAAAAGCTTTCTGTAGGTAAAGCAAAAAGTGATCACAAAAGACAAATATGCACTGTTAACTAGCAGCAAAAGATCACTATCGCTACAACCAATGTTCTAAAGACACCCAGATGTTGATTGTCAGATTCCAGGATTGTATTTTTTTTCTTTATTACTATTTTTGTGCACTAATGACCAATTTGTCAATCTCCTCATTTTCACTAGGATAATGTTTCTGTTGTTTTACTGAGAAACATAGTGAATGTTCCTCTTTGAAGACAGGCCCAAAATATTATCTTTATTTTTCTGTTATTTACACCATCCCAATTGCAATTTTCCCTGTTTCTGACAGTTGTGGTGCATATTTCTGATTGCATTTTGCATTCTTTGTATAAAGCTTTTACAAACACATATTTAAGTCTCTCACCAGTTTAATTTCATGATGTTTTCTCTCTTAATTATGTTAGCATTGCTTTACTGAATCGAAAGTGTTTCAAATTGGAAGGCCTAAAGTTTAATGCCAGCTTTAATTATTTTTTTTAAAAATAACCTATTTTTCCAATTAACCTGTTCAGAGATGTTGTTACATGGCTCTTCCTTTGATTGACCATAATCTGGACCTTTGCCTGTATTCCATAATTATATATTGTTGGGCTTTTGCTCATGATTGGAATTTAAATTTGTTACACATGATGAAATAGTTAAAGTCTTCTATTTAAATGCAAGTTATCCAAGCTACAGTATACAGACTGTCACACTCTCAGGAGCAATGGTAATGCTTCATGTCCATGTGCCAGATTTCAGCTAGTTTGTGTATTTGAGTAAAGTGCACATTATTGCTGACCTTATGAAGGAAGTATATACTTCCAGTGGAGAGATGAACATAAAGGTTTTTCTGCCAATGAAGTAATTGCTTCTGACAGTAGCATTGCACACAAAATTATTTAGTTCATGAAAACATGAGTAACTTTTATTTAATTAACAATACACATTGAGTTGTTGCATGCTGCATGTCTCACCTTGAGAAGAAAAAGTATAGACATCTAAAGAATTCAAAAGCAAAGGAACATGCAAATGCAATCAAATTGCTTTTGCACTTTGCATTTTATCCCTGTTGATATAGGAGTTGGATGAACATGCTATGGCTCATCTGGTCAAGAAGACTGTTTTGTAAGATGTACTAAATTGGAGGAAGGTAAATTATAATGGTATCAGGCAAGAAGTTTCAAAAGTTGTTTGAGGAGAAATAGAGTTAAGAAGGTTCAAAAGATATTCTAGAAATACATTAAATACAGTGGGCAGCAGGGTGGCACAGTGGTTAGCACTGCTGCCTCACAGCACCAGATATCTGGGTTCAATTACCGCCTCAGACGACTCTGTGTGGAGTTTGCACATTCTCCTCCGGCTGCTCCGGTTTCCTCCCACAATCCAAAAATGGGCAGGTTAGGTGAATTGGCCACGCTAAATTGCCCGTAGTGTTAGGTGAAGAGGTAAATGTAGGGGAATGGGTCTGGGTGGGTTGGGCTTCGGCGGGTTGGTGTGGACTTGTTGGGCCGAAGGGCCTATTTCCACACTGTAAGTAAACTAATCTAATCTATGAGTAACTAGGGAGAGAATAGGACCCCTTAAAGGTCATCCAGGCAGAAGTGCGTACTGCAGACACTGGAGATCAGAGTCAAGATTAGAGTGCTGCTGGAAAAGCACAGCAGGTCAGGCAGCATCCGAGGAGCAGGAAAGATTGATGTTTCAGGCAAAAGCCCTTCATTAGGAATGTTAAAGATCAGCAAAGCTGCCTATGAAATTGCAGGACATGGGGGTGATACAAACAGGTACTTTGCAGCAGTCTTTAGATTAGATTAGATTATCTACAGTATGGAAACAGGCTCTTCGGCCCAACACGTCCATACCAACTCTTCATAGAATAACCCACCTAGACCCATTCTCCATATGTACCCCTGACTAATGCACCTAACATTATGGGAATTTAACATGTCCAATTCACCTAACCTGCACATCTTTGGCTTGTGGGAGGAAACCAGAGCACCCGGAGGAATCCCATGCAGACACGGGGAGAATGCGCAAACTCCACACAGATATAGTCGCCCGAGGCTGAAATCAAACCTGGGTCCCTGGCACTGGGAGGCAGCAGTGCTAACCACTGAGCCACCGAGCTGGCCCTGTGGTGACGAATGTGGAAGATATAGATTGTGGGGAAATAAATAGCAATATAGGGAAAACAAATGTCCATATTACAGAGGTGGAGGTGCTGAACATCTTAAAATGCATAAAGGTATCTAAGTCCCTGGGATCTGATCAGATGCACCCTTCAACTCTGTGGGATGCTAGGGAAGTGATTATTGTGCCCCTTCCTGAGATATTTGTATAATCGATGTCACAGGTGAAGTGCTGGAAGACTGGAGTTTAGTATTTCAGAAAAATGGGAAGGAAAAGCCAGGGAAATATTGACTGGTGAGACTGATATCAATGGTGGGCAAGCAATTGGATGGGATCTTAATGGATATGGCTTACATGTATTTGGAAAGACAAGGACTGTTTAGGGATAGTCAGCATGGCTTTGTGCATGGAAAATCATATCTGACTAAGTTGATTGAGTTTTTTTTTGAAGAAGTAACAAAGAAGACTGATGAAGACATAGCAGTGGAACTGATCTATATGGACTTCAGTAAGGCATTTGACAATTTTCCATGTGGTAGGTTGGTTAGAAAGGTTAGATCACATGGAATGCAGAGGGAATTAGTCATGTGGATACAGACCTGGCTCAAAGATAGGAGATAGAGGGTGGTGGTGGTGGACAGTTGCTTTTTAGACTAGAGGCCTCTCTGACCATTGGTGTGCCATAATGATTGGTGTTGGGTCCATTGTTTTTCATCATTTCTATAAATTATTTGGATTTAAACATGTGAGGTATGGTTTGGCAGATTACATCAAAATTGGTGGCATAGTGGACAGAGAAAAAAAGCTACTCAGAGTTCAACAGGACCTTGATTAGGGAGGCCAAAGGGCTGAGGAATGGCAGATGTAGGATAATTAGGATAACTGTGAGGTGCTGCATTTTAGGAAGGCAACTCAGGACAGATTTAAGGGTAAAGTCCTTGAGCCATGTCGCTGAACAAAGAGAACTTGCTGTGTAGATAGATAGTTCCTTTAAAGTGGGGTGCAGTAGAAAAGATAGTGAAGGCGGCGTTTGGTAAGCTTGCCTTTCTTGGTTAGCACATTGAGTGTAGGAGTTGCGAGATCATGTTGCAGCTATACAGGTCATTGGTTAGGCCACTTTTGGAATAATGCATTCAATTCTGGTTTCTGTGCTATAGGAAGGATGTTGTGAAACTTGAAAGGGTTCAGAAAACATTTGCAAGGATGTTGTCAGGGTTGGAGGTTTTGAGCTATAGGGAGAGCCTGAATAGGCTGGGGATGTTTGCCCTAAGGGTGACCTCAGAGGTTTATAAAATCATGAGGGGGATGGATAGGGTAAACAGACAAGCTATTTTCCCTAGAGTGAGGGATCCCACAACTCGGGGGCATAGGTTTAAGGTAAAAGGGGAAAGATTTAAAAAGGACTGAAGGGGTAACATTTTCATGTAGATGATGGTGTGTGTATGGAAAGAGCTGCCAGAGGAAGTGGTGACATGTCCAGCAGGAGGCACTGGCCATATGATAATTGGCTTGATGTCAGTGGATCTGACCGAGAATGTGCAGGACACAAACAGGTAATCTATCCTTGAGCGGATAGACCTATCTGGCCATGACCAGGTGTATTTATGCTGCGCTCTGTCTGCGGGGATGAAGATATCATGTAGCTTGGTGACTTTAACTATTTCCATAAGGAATCTGGTCATGGAGTCCAGTTTGCTGTCAGCCCTCCAGATTGTCCATCCACATCGATAATGCAGTTGAAGTCTCCGGACAGAATGACCAGCCAGCAGAGTTGGGAGCTGCTGCAGGATGGCCAGCTGCTCATTCTTAACTGCAGGGATAATTCGTCTCAGGGAGTATTTCTGTATGGAATAACAGGTACAAGAAGGTACCTGCCCATCACTTCCTTAACTTTGGAGATGGTGAAGTTGCCGCCTCACAGCAGAATACCCAGGCGAGAGGAACAGCTATCATTTCCCCTGACCAAATCCAAGGCCAATGGGTCCATAAGCTCAATCATTTCCTGTAGCTATTGAGGTGCGGTATCTCACATTACTGCAGAAACAGGAGGTCTGCTTTAACATTGGCCACATAGGCCAAATGGGGAAACACATTGTTTAGTAGATTTAACACTGTACACATTAATAAAGGCAAGTCAATCATCCAGTTTAAGAGTTTATGCAATTACCCAATGTCCACTCATCCACAGCGTTATCACTGGGGGTTTCTCTTCATCCCCGCGGTGTGGGTGAACTGTTGGAAACTCTCCGTACTGAGATAGCTGCCCTGTTCCTCCACAGAGGGGAATGTCCCAGCTCGGGTGTCATCGGGGACAGAATGAAGCGAGCAGGGCCTAGTACTGAACCTGACAGAAGGACTGTCGGAGCATCACTTCTCCTGGTTACTGCGGTGTGGTGTGTACCCCGTGGATTCAGATGGCTGGAAGTTGGGCTTCTCTGGGCCCCTCGAGGAGTCTAACATTACTGGTTTGGTGAGGTACTCCTCTCCTTCGCCCCCAACTTGTGGGACTATGTCTCTCTGTTTGTTCATGGCCGTCCCTCAGCAGGTCTTCATGGTCAGGGGATTGGCTGGTGTAGCATCATGTAGCTGCCTCTTTCTGTTTTGCTGTGGGGCTCTAGGGGCCTGATGCATTTTCTTTTTCCAGTTGTTTCTCATCAGTTTCCACTGTCCTACTTCTTTTGTTTCCTCCTCCTCCATTGACTCTGTTCAGGTGGAGGTTGTGTTGCTTGTTGTGCCTCCACTCTGGCTACCTTTCGTTCCTCTCCGACCTGTCCTTCCTTCTGGGTAACCCTCCCTTTCAGTTTTCCTGCTGGTAAAAGGCACTTTACTGACCTTTGGGGGTCCACGGCTCACTTTGCCCACTTCCAGCTATCTGAGCGTACATTCCACCCCCCGCTCCTGGTCTTGGTCAGGCCTCATATAGATGGCCTGCTTCCCCACACAGGTTGCAGCTGTTGGATTCCTTCAGTCCTTAGTCAGGTGGCCCTCTTGTTTGCAGTACCTGCAGATGGTTACTTTGCAGTTTGTTGCCATGTGTGCTGCCATCCTGTAGATCGGTACACTGTAGGCTGCCCCATGTACATCAGGTAGCCTCAGCTCCCTCCAATTACAAAGCTGGATGCTGGGTGGAGGATGTTCCCACTGGCATCTACCCTCAGAGTCACTTTGACCTGCCACTTCCTGGTTCAGATTCCAAAGGGGTCCACTACATTGGCGCTCTCTCCTTCAAGCTGCAAGCACTTTCCCAGGAAGGTCAGGACAGCTGTTGATGTGACATGGGGTTTGTACAAATGGATTGTCACAACCCAGTTCTTCTGTACAGGGAGAATCATAGAGTTATACAGCACAGAAACAGATCCTTCCATCCAATCTGTCCATGCCGAACATAATCCCAAACTAAACTATTCTCACCTGCCTGTTCTTTGCCCATGTCCCTCCTAGCCTTTTTCTATTCAAATATCCAAATATCCAAATATATTGTAATTGTATCCACATCCACCACTTCATCTGGAAGTTCATTCGACACACACACCACCCTCTGTGTAAATAATTTGTCTCTCAGGTCTTTTTTAAATCCCTCATCTTGAAATCCCCATCCTAGGGAAAAGACAATTACTGTTAACTCTATCTGTACCACTCATTATTTTATAAACTTCCATACATTACCCCCCTCACCCCTCCCATCCTCCAGTGAAAAAAATACCCAGCCTATCCAGCCTTTCTTTATAACTCGCACCTTCCATACTCGGCAACATTCTGGTAAATCTCTTTTGAGCCCCCTCCAGCTAAGTCATACCCTTCCTATAACTGGATGACCAGAACTGGGCACAGTATTCTAGGAGGGGCGAGGTGTGGTTGACAAGAAAAAAGATGAGGGTGTGGGGATAGCAGTGATAATTCACTTCATCCACAACCTTTCCCCCATCCAGACCACCCCCAAACCCAATCCTAGTTAAAGTGGAGACAAGACCGGGCAGGCAACACTTAGAGAGATTCCAACATCAAATATTGAGAGGAATTGGCTGGAGTGGGACAGAGAGATGCACTGGGGTGGGGGGAGCGCAGTTCCTCCTCCTGTTCACCTTGGATCGATGCTAAACTACATTCACATGGCACCTGCACCATTCATTGTGCCCTCTTTGCATTGTGGCACCATCTGAAAACAAAACTTGATTCATAAATTCACACACAGCCCCCTCATAGGGCTCCTGACCGTTTTCCCCAACTCGACCCCCTCCACCCCAAAGGATAACGTTGGGATGAAGGATCAACTGCATGACAATAAGAACACATCCTGCAGTTAGAAACCACAGGCTGTACAGATTGAGACACTGTTACTGCCTCTTTTGTGGAGCACTGTCTGTCTCTCTTTCCCTCTCTCTCTTCCTCTCTCTCCCTCTCTCTGTTTTTTTTCTCTCTTCATCAATTATTCTAATTCTCTTTCCTCTCCTTCCGTCTGTGTTTCTTGTTTCTCTTCTGTTGTCCCTGTTTTGGACACTCTCTCTCTGCTCTATTTATCTCTAGCTCTGTCAATGTATCTGTCTCTTTTTCTCTATCCCAGGCTGTAATCTCACAAATGTGCTGGAGATTATTTCTTGAGATAGAGGGACAGAGAAATCTCCAACACTCACCATGACTCGTTCAGATCCTGGCACACTCTGTCTGTCTGTCACACCACATATTACCCCCCAACAACACCCACCGTCTCTTTCTTCCTCTTTCTCTGTATCTCTTACTTTCTCTTTCTGGTTCCACTTTGTTCATTCAGGGGCAATTGGGGATTTTCCAACATTCCAACTTGTCTCTCTATCGCTCCCTGTCCTTCTCTCCTCCCCTCCAGCCCCCCACCCTGCCATGTGCACTCTCCCTCTCTCTCTCTTTGTATCTGTTTTTCTTTTCTATCCCCTTTCTTCCATAAATTCCCTTGGACTAAAACAAAATTTCATTTCCCCATTTTAACATAGCAACAAGGAGAATTGTTGTCTGTGAGATATTTTATTTGTTTAAATAAACAAGAAAGCTGTAGAGGATTCTGGACAAGAGAGTCAGAGAGAGAGAGAGGGAGACAGAGACCCTCCTCCTAGATACACAGCGAACTGAATTGAAATGGCCATCCTGCGTCTTATTAATGTGATCTCTAATTATACCATTCTGCCCCAGACAGATCGTACATTACACTGCCAACAAGTCTTTAGGAAGATTTTCACATTTAGAATTTTAATTTCCTCTTTTGTGGGAGTCCTGTCTATACGATACACACTGATGGTTTATGTGTTTGTGTCAAAGCCCAAGGCTGCATTTACTTTAACCCCAAGTTCAATCCTCTTTTAAAACGACAGGGCCACAATACAACAGGACTCAGTTGACCAGAGGCTCATAACATAATCGGGGGCCCACAGAAGAAAGCAAACTTCAGGATAATAAACAGAAACAACTCACATGGGCACCATGGAGTATTCAACTAGGGGAAAGTGAGGACTGCAGATGCTGGAGATCAGAGCTGAAAAATGTTTTGCTGGAAAAGTGCAGTAGGTCAGGCAGCATCAAAGGAGCAGGGGAATCGACGTTTCGGGCATAAGAAGGGCTTATGCCCGAAACATCGATTATCCTGCTCCTTTGATGCTGCCTGACCTGCTGTGCTTTTCCAGCAACACATTTTTCAACATGGATTATTGCCTGTCCAACAGGCCTCAGAACTGTGGCCCCCTCTTGGAGGATGCTCTTGTTCAAAGGTCACCTTGTCCCAAACGTTTTGGATCTTCTGAGTGAACTACAATTTCCTGGTAAATAAGAGATGAGTGAGAGGACATAGCAAGATCCCAGGGATTCCAGACTCGGGGTAACTGACAATCTCTCAGCAATATATTAGTCATGGATTGAGTTTTTCTGCTATAACCCTTTTCAAACACTTCAAAATATGAAGAGTTCGCTGAGTAAAACACTCAGTTCCTGAAGTGATGGCATTGTAGCAATTGTTGCACAGCACGATTCCACCCCAGCGGTATAGCAGCAGCCAGCCCAAGAATCTGATTCCTTTCTCCTCTGTCATGCTGTTTCACTGTTAAGTTTGCTCCAGAAAATAACTAATCTCGAACGTCTCTCTCTCTCTCTTTCTCTCCCGACACGCACATACACAGACATACAAAATCTCAATCGGACAGGGAGAGTTGCTCACTCTCTCAACATAGAAAGAAATAACAGGATTTCAGAATTAATTTGACACATTCTTCTGCAGATTTATTCTCATTGAGGAGTCTGCTATCTCCACCACGGAGTGATGGACACTTTACAATGTCTCTCAGTCCCCTCCCCCAGAGCTCCCTGTCCCATTGAGTTGTTAATGTCAGGACGTGAACCTTGTTGGATGTCCCTGAACATTGTCATGTTAATTCTAGTGCAGGAAAGCTTGACCATTCCTTGTTTCCTTTAAATCTTTTTTATATTTTGTAATGTATATGAGTGCTGTCTGAAAACATTAAACATTGATCCCACACTAGCCTCAAAGATTTTCTGCCCCTAAATCTACCAGCACACTCAGAACTGGCCCAAACTGTGGGGATATTTGCTGAGGTTCTCTCTAGGGATTTTCCTGCTGCCAGCATGACTCCCAGATATAACACTCTCACGCATTACTCTGACATTATATCAAGTCTTTAAGGAGAGTTTCACATTTAGGGTTTTCATTTCCTCTTTGGGGAGCCTTGTCTGCCAGAGACTTAACATGTTTGTGTCAAATCTCAAGGTCCTGGTTACTTTAGCACCAGGCTTCAAACTTGTTTTAAAATGACAGAGCCACAGTCCAATCGGACTCAGTTAACCAGAAGCCCTTAAAAGAAAAACAGGATCTCCCAGAGAAAATCAAACTTTGGGGTAATAAACACAAACAACTCACATGGGTCCCATGTGGTGCGGCCTGTCGAATAGGCCTTAGGCCAATATCTGCCCTTCCCCTCAGAGGAAGCTTCTGTCCAATTGAAGGATTTCTTGTCCTGCCATAGTTTCACAATAACAATTCCTGCTTGGGGTGGATGGAGAGAGTGGGAGAGAAAATATTATTGAAACTGGAAATGGGGGAGACATTCAAACAATTACACAGCAAGAGGTCATTCTGTCAAACAAAAATTCCCCTAGCACAACCTAACTACGATCAAATTGGGTTTAAAGTTGGGGATTTCAATCCCAGACTAATTGGGAAGCCTGAAAACTACAGGTTTATCGAAATGGTTGTTGCTTCGATCATGTTGCTGCAGGCCATTGGATCACAGCCACACCTCACATGTGTCAGCAGCAAGATCAGTCCAATTTTTTTCTGATGGGGGCTGCTTAAAACTTCAATATTTGTTGCAATTACAGGCACTGACATAACTGCTATTTCACAATTTCAAATGCTTCTCCCTCTCTCCATCTCTCTCTTTCTCCCATCCCTCTCCCTTTTCAAGTCTTTCTATCATTCCCAATTTCAATTTTAACATTCACACTTTATTACTCTGACATTATAACAAGTCTTTAAGGCACAGTTTGATATTTAGGGTTTTAATTTCCTCTTTGGGAGGTTCTGTCTGTCAGACATTCACTGGGAATGGGGACATGGGAGTTAACAACTTTGTGTCGAATCCCAAGACCTTGGTCACACCGTGACCTGTGGGCGGCACGGTGGTACAGTGGTTAGCACTGCTGTCTCACAGCGCCCGAGACCCGGGTTCAATTCCCGAAACAGGCGACTGACTGTGTGGAGTTTGCACATTCTCCCCGTGTCTGCGTGGGTTTCCTCCGGGTGCTCCAGTTTCCTCCCACAGTCCAAAGATGCGCAGGCTAGGTGAATTGCCCGTAGTGCTAAATTGCCCGTAGTGTTGGGTAAATGTAGGGGAATGGGTCTGGGTGGGTTGTGCTTCGGCGGGTCGGTGTGGACTTGTTGGGCCGAAGGGCCTGTTTCCACACTGTAAGTAATCTAAAGTAATCTAATCTACTTGAACCCCAGTCTTCAAACCTGTTTTAAAATGACAGGGCCACAATTAATAACAGGACCCAGTTAACCAGAGTCTCCTTAAAATGTCAGGGTTCAACAAAAGAAACCACTCTTTGAGAGGAATAAAGAGCCATAACTGACATTGGGCCCCATGGAGTGCCGCCAGTCGAATAGGCCTCAGGACTGCGTCCCCCTCTGGAGGATGCTATTGTTCAAAGATTACCATGCCCAAAACTCACTTTGGATCTTCCAAGTCAATAACAGTTCCCTGGGAGAATTATTCCTTCCATCCTGGTGAAAAGCCTCATACTGACCATTCTATCCATGCTATTCATTATCTTATAAACATCTACAAAGTTCCCCCTTCAACCCCCTGTATTCCATTGAAAACAAAACCAGTCTATCCACACTTTTCTCATAGCTAAACTCCCTCTTAGCAGCCAATATCTGGGTAAACCTTTTCTGGACGGTCTCGAAAGCATCCACATCGTTCTTGTAGTGTGGTGACCAGAATTTTAAGCAATATTCCAAGTGAGACCTAACTAAAGTTCTACAAGGCTGCAGCATAACTTGTCTATCCTTAAAGTCAATGTCCCTTCCAAAGAAGGCAAGCATGCCATAACCCTTTTTCATTCCTCACCCACCTGCACTGCCACCTTCAGTGATGTGTGGACCTGCACACCCATATATCAATACTCTTAAGGGTTCTGTCATTCAATGTATCATTTCCACCTGTCCTTGACCTTCCGAAATGCATCACCTCACATTTGGCTGGATTAAACTCCATCAGTCATTTTTCTGCCCAGGCCTCCAACTGATTGATATCCTGCTGTGTCCTCTGACAATCTTCCTTATTATCTGCAATTCCACCAATCTTTGTATCATACGCAAACTTAATAAATAATTAACCGCATTTTCCTCCAAATCGTTTACATAGATTAAGAGCAGCAGAGCATCCAGCACTGATCCCTGTGGAACACCAATAATCACAAGCCTCCATTGGAAAAAGCAATGTTCCATAACTACCCTCTGTCTTCCTACTAACCCAGTTCTGCATCCGTCTTGCCAGCTCACCCCGATACCAAGTGACTTCACCTTTTGCACCAGTCTATCATGAGGGAGACTCAAGTCCATGTAGACAATATCATCCGCCTTTCCCCCGCCAATTATCTTCATCACCTCCTCAAAAATCTCAATTTACTGTTACTACACGGGATAAACAACTCTGCTAATTTAAACACGACACACAGAGAAGCTCACCTCGCAGTGTAATCTGCTAAATTTCAAGAGGTGAAGAACTATCCCACAGATCACTATTTAAAGTAAAGAGTAACAATTTTATTCTTTAATGCCAGAAGAGAACATTAAAATAAACTTTCAAAATCAGCCATCTGTCGAACATTCTCTTTATATATTCCTCTCCAGATTTTTCTCGGTCATCTTTTCTTCAGTATTCTGCTTCACGGGTTTTTCATATGAACAGGTACCTTTCAGAGAACTATTTACCTAGCAGTCTATACTTGTTGGTGCATGGCAATTCTCCCCACAAAGCAAGATACATTTCAATTGACCATGTGATATTGATCTGCATTTAAGCCTGCCAGACTACTCAATACTTTCTCTCTCTCTCTCTCTCTCTCTCTCTCTCTCTCTCTCTCTCTCCCCCTCTCTCACTCTTTGCAAATTTCTTTACATTCTAGCACAGGAATCTCTCTATCATCTTTGTCACTTGTGAACACTGACACAAAGTATTAATTTAGAACCAGGCCTAAATCCTCTTCTCCCATACACAGATTGCCATTGTGATCCTTACTGATTCCTCCGTTATCCTTTAACCATTAATTTACCTGTAAAACAACTGAACATTTTCCTTTATTTTACCTGGCAGTATCAATTCCTGTTCCCGTTATAGCTCTCCTTATCTCACCACTTAATTTTCCTTTCGCAACTTGAAAGTATCTGCTCCCGGTTCAATCTGGCCAAAACAGATCGGGTCTTATTAAAATCACCTGATTTAAAACTTTGATTGCAGGCCCATCCTTGTCAATTTCTATGACAATCCTGAATCTTTTCAAAAAGAGCTCTGATAATTGTCTGCAAAATTCTCCTCCACTGATACTTACTCTATTTGTTTGTTTTGGTTCCCTAAAGTTAAGTCCAATACCTCCTCCTTCCTTGTTGGCACTTCTACATCCTAGCTGGAAAAGCTGTACGGGATCATTTTTTAAAAATCCTCTGTGACAACCACAGATAATGTTGGGAAAGTTGAAGTTCCCCACTATCATGAACCTAGTACAGTCACACTTCCCTGAAAGTTGGGTCCTAATGCTCTTCTAGTTACATCCAACCGGCTTTATTTAAGGAGTTTTCTAAACTGTAATAAACTCCCTGAACATAATTGTGACACCTCTTCCTCTTCCTCATCCCTCACTGTCTTACATGAAGACTTTGTATCCTGGAGTATTAACCTTCCAATCCTGCCTCTCTCTTAGTTATGCTTCAGTGACAGCAATGTCATCATACTCCTAGGTTTTAATTTGTATCCCCAATTCATCTCCTTGTTCATCAAACTCATAGCATTAAAATCAATGCTATTCAAGCAGATCAAACTCCCTTGTACTTTAACTGGCCTGTAATGTTGATGTCTTCCCAACTCACTTGTTGATTCTTCTCTTTTGTTCTTAACATTTTGGACATTCTCTCTGGATTCCATCCCCTTGCCAACTTAGGTTACACACGGCCCAACAGCATTAGTAACTAGATTTTCAGCATTGCAGGCTACATCTCACTCCGGATATGCCTTCTCCCAACTGCTCATCTGAAGGGGGACACATGATTATCTTATGTCTAAGGCACTCAGAATGAGTCAGACTGGATGCAACATAGTTTTAACAAATAAAAATAATTTGTATTATTTTAATCCCAAATAAGTCACTGAACCTGTATTGTTTATAAATATCAGAAACAGGTCCAGAGAACATGATGTGGATATAGATAATAACAGCATTAAAATGCAACTCTGGTAGTTACCAGGGAACTCATTGCTGTTTAACTAGTTCTGATGAACCACAAAATCACTTTACAAACAAAATGCAGGTGGACAGTCTTTACCCAGTGTAATGGTGTTGATGTACAGCAACAGTGATAATTTTCGAAACCTACTATACAGATACACATTGTATCAACGTGTTACCTACAAAATCAATACCTTTAATAGAGCAGGGTTTAATAATATCAATACAAATGATCCAATGACCAAGATTCATTGCCTGATGTAAGGAAAAGCAAAACACTTCACTTGCGGTTCTTTGTAAATTTCCTGATGCGTTTGCAAACAACAATTCCTTTTACACAAACAGAGCAGGAGAATGGGATCCACACAGTGCTATTTCACCGCTGAGGTAGAAGTTTGGATGGCAGAGTGAATCCCTTCCCACATACGGGATAGGCGAATGGTCTGTCCCTAGACTAAACATGCTGATGTGTCAGCAGGTGAGTTCGGAAATAGGGCTGAAGGGCTGAAGGCCTGTTCCTGGGCTGTTTTCTTTGTTCTTTGTTCTAGACAGACTTGGCTGAGAAGATTAGGGTGAATTCCAAAAGATTCTTTCAGTATTTTAAAGGCAAAAAAAAAATCTCGGGTGAAAATAGGACCCCTCAAGAACCAAAGTGGACATATATGTATAGAACCACAGGAAGTAGGTGAGGTTCCCAATGAGTATTTCTCCTCTATGTTTACCATGGAGAAAGACATGAAGACTTGGGAACTCTTGTGCAATTTAGTGGTGATATCTTGGGAACATGCCACATCACAGTAGATGAGGAGTTGGATGTATTCAAATGTATGAAGTTAGATAAATATACTGGTCCTGATCAGATATATCCAAGGACACTGCAAGCATCAAGAGAAGAACTTAAGGGGGCTTTGGCTGATATTTTTGCATCATCATTGTGAGGTCCTTGAAGACTGGAGGGTAGCAAATGTTTTGCCCTTATTCAAGAAGGGCTGCTTATAAATACCTGGGATCTAGAGACCTGTAAGCTTAACATCTCTGGTACATAAGTTACTTGAGAAGATTCTGAGGGATAAGATATACATGAATTTGGAATGACAGAGTTTGCTTAGAGGTAATCAGCATGAGTTTGTGTGTTGTAGATTATGCCTCACAAATTTGTTCGAGTACTTTGACGAAGTGACCAGAACAGTAACAAGGGCAGGGTGGTAGGGGAAGTCTACATGGATTTCAGTAAGGCCTCTGATAAGGTTCCACATGGTCAGCTGGTCTGGAAGGTTAGATCGCCTGGCATCCAGGTACATCTGGCAAATGAACACACAATTGCTTGATTTTAGAAAGCAAAGGATAACGGTGGAAGGATGCTTGTCAGACTGGAGGCCTGCAGCTAGTGGAGTGACTCATGGGCCGGTGCTGAGCCCATTACTGTTTGTTATCTACATCAATAATTTGGATGAGAATGAACAAGGCACCATTAGTAAGTTTCCAGATGATGTTAAAATAGGCGGTATCGTGGACAGTAAGGAAGGTTGATTCCAGCAGGACCTTGATCAGTTGGGGAAGTGGGTTTACAAATGGCACATGGAGTTTAATATAATAAGTGTCAGGTCTTGCATTTTGGAAAGTCAAATCAAGGCAGGAATTTCATGATGAATGGCACGGCCTTAAGAAGTATAGTGGATTAGAGGCATCTTGAAGTTCAGGTGCACGGTTCTCTGAAAGTGGAGTCACAGGTACACAGGGCAGTGAAGAAGGCTTTGGGTACACTGGCCTTCATCAGTCAGGGCATTGAGTAAAGAAATTGGGAAGTTATGTTGTACAGGATGTTGGTGAGGCTGCACTTGGAACATTGTTCTCAGTTTTGGTCACCTAGGCTTAGGACGGATGTTACTAAACTGAAAAGAGTGCAGAATAACTTTACAAGGATATTGCCAGGACGCAAGGGACTGAGATATAGGGACAAGAAAGGACAGTTTTTCCTTAGAGTGTAGGAGGCTGAGGGAGGGACATTATAGCAGTGCATAAATCATGAGAGCGTGGATAGGATGAATGCACTCGGTATTTTTCACAGGGTTGGGAAACAAGGACTAGAGGACATCGGTTTAAGTTTACAAGGGAAAGAATATAAGGGAGCCTGAGGGGCAATTTGTTTACACAAAGCGTAATACATATGGCACAAAATGGAATGAGCTGCCACTGAAAGTGGTTGAGGTGCATGACAACATTTAAAAGGCATTTGGACAAATGCATGGATAGGAAAGGATTAGAAGCATATGGGCCAAGTGATGGGAAATGGTGTTAGCGTGGACAGGCATTTTGGTTGACATGGGCCAGTTTGGTCCAAAGGGCCTGTCTCTGTGCTTATGGACTGTATGTCTCTATGAGTGAATGTTTCTTCCCAGTGTGAGACAATTAGATTATTACAGAGTGACTGTTAGATCTGGATGTGGTTTCGTTTGAAATCTCTCATTGCAAAACAACCTGTCAAACAGAAAACAAATATATTAGGAGAAACTATAAGAACACATAGGGTGTGAAACTGAGAGAACTTAATCTGGTCACTTGTGGAGATGATTCTTAAGGAAACTAGTGGATGATCATTAAAACTGAACAGGCTAATAAATGACCTTCACGGAAGGAAAACGTGATTGTTTTCACAAAACTACTGAAGGAGGTAGAGGAATGTTCCACCCATAGAATGTAGGAGGTAAGGGTCACCAGCAGTGTTTCTGCTGACTGAATCTGTGGGAAGTGCAGATGCACTTAAACTCCTCCGAAACCGCGTTAGGGAATGGAAGCTGGAGCTGAATGAACTTCAGATCAATAGGGAGGTGGAGAGGGTTATTGAGAGCAGTTACAGGGACGTAGTCATACCTCAGGTAAAACATAAAGGTAGATGGGTTACCATCAGGGAACGGAAAGGGAACCGGAAGGCAGTGCAGGGATCCCCCAGTGCAGTGCGTAATTAATCCTGGGATTAAATTATGAGTTTCCTTCCTGCCGAAAAGACTGTTCCCACACTGTAAGGATTCTGAAATTTAGGGATGGAAAACTTGAATTCTAATTAGTAAAAATGCCTCGGTTTACAGAAGTACAAGGTGTGAATGTAAAATTATTGAAAATAAAATCCTTATAGAAATTATGATTTTTTTTTCTCGTGGAAGAATGGAACATGATGCCACACGGCCATTTGGGAAGTGTAACCATTGCAGTTTAAGTCAAAGTAACGGGAAAAAAAATTACTATGTAAAATGTACAGACTTGTGGAGAGAAAAAAAAGTTGAGGAATCCCTTCAGGTGAATTACCCGTACAAGAACGGTACATGTTAGACAGAAGTGATGACAACGTGATTCCATTTTCATAAATCATTTCCCCAGTAATGTTTTGCTTTTCTTGTTCAACAGAGCACGTCTGGCAGCGAGGGCTGGCCAAAGCTTATGCTAACTCAATGTTCAATTCTAATGGGGTTTCATGGTTTGGTAATGTTTGCAGACAAAAGAAACAGTACCCTCCTGTCTCATTCTGCTGTCATTACATATTATGATATTGAACAAACGCCAGGCAACATGGTTGTCATCAAAGTGTCTGTCCTCAGAACATGACCTGGTCACAATGGCAATGAGATTGTAAAGTGACCCACATTTGCTAATGCAGAAAAGTCTCACAAGTACGTTTGCTTCACCACATGCACAATTCCTTGGCAATCTCCAACTCATGTCACACAACGTGAAATGAAATGAAAATAACTTCTAAATGTCCAATTGTTCAGTTACTTGCATCGTTGAATGAAATCCAGAAGTGTCGTAAATGGATACATAAGCATATTCTTCAAATGTCCTCTGAATTTTGGTTGGATGACAGTGTAAACACAAGCGTTTGTGCAGCAGGCCGATATTTGTAGAATGAAACCTAGTTCAAGTACAACGAAAGGTATATTTATCGCGTTGGTATTCAACTTCTGTATTCGCTTCCACAAATAAAACAGCGTTACCAAAACACGGAACAGAATGAAAGTTCCTGAGATAACAAACAGGAAAATAATAGATTTTCTTCGACTTTCCCCCTCTGAATCTCCACAAGCCTCCAAAATTCTATTAGCCTGCAGCCTTTTGCGATTTTGTCTGCTCATTAAAACCTGTCTGATAGTGAAAACATTGAGCAGTGCAATAAGCACGAATGGAACTGCCAGTGATAGAACGTGATGCATGAACTCTATTGCTGCCCAAACGAAAGAGAGTTGGATTTCCTTTTTCATGACACAAAACCACGGTGTATTCCACTTTCTGTAGGAACCCGTTAGCATGAAATACCAGCTGACGTTTTTTAAACAGCACAGTACTCCAAGTGTTCCAAGAACGATATCTGCCGTCTTTATGGTGCAATATTTACTTCTAAACTTCCTGGAAGAGATGGTAACAAATCGATCGAAAGTAAAAGCAACAGTAAACCAGACAGATGCATCTGTGGCCGTATTTATCAATGTAGCATGTAAATTACACATGGGGATGTTCCATAGGAAACGGAGATGTTCATAATAGACAAGTACACTGTGTCTTAATATCAAGTCCAAGATAATAACAAGTAGGTCCGCCACTGCCATAGCCACCATGTATCGTGTGGTACATTTGGAGAGACCACATTTTCGCCGACTCAGTATCACAACTGTTAGTATATTAACTGTTAGGGGAGAAAAAAAATTGTACGTTACTTTGTATCAACTTTGATTCACTATTTCTTTGGATCACTACATTTGCTCCTGTTTTATATCGCGCGATAAAATAATTTTGTCTAAGACTGTTTCTATAAAGTAATATGTTGGGATGTAAAATAGAACACTTTTTTTTAAACAGAGTCATAGTGAAATTTGTCAGACGCATATCGGGTCATTTCGAATTATTCCTTCTTCCAGAGCATGGTTCAGTCACAATCAAACTCTCAACATTCCGAATTGAATGCATCACGATAATTGGTGTTCGGGCATCATACCTTTAATTTAGGATATTACAAAGGAGGCAACGATTTCGCGAACATTACCCTATTTCAGGAGGAACATGTGGGACATACGACAGACAGTGCAGTCCCTCAGATAATGACGGACCAGAATACTTATTTACTGCTAGCCGATAGTCACAATGTCAAGAAGAACAACAAAACAGAGAAGGCCCTTTAGCCAACTGCGTCTGCGCTGAGCAGAAGAAACGCACTTAGACGTCTACAATACTTTTTCGAGGGTAATTTCACACATTTGCCTGTTGCCATCAGCATGGAATATGGGACAATACTTTGGGCACCACACATTGTTGTTGATTTCTTTCCAGTCGAAAAGAAATTTTCGTTTAGGACGACAATTTCAATTTACTGGGACTGGTGCCTACCTAACTGAACAGATGCCTCAACGGCGGCAAAATTATGCATTTAAAAATGCGTAAATAATCCTGGGATTAAATTATGAGTTTCCTTCCTGCATGCAGTAGTCACATTGCCAACTAAGAAGTAGCAGTTCAAGGTAAACGTGGATGCATAATTGTCAGGAGCAATCAGGAGTAAGAGATCCTCTTCTCTTAATTCTTGTGGGGGTCTTAAAATGAACCCAGAGCACACCAGGTAGGAAACGTTCAATCCTTCCAATTTCTCTTCCAAGTCCTCTTCATTGCTGAAGCTTCTATGAAGGACTCTATGATGCTCTATGAATCTATTCTTGCACTTTTTTTGTTTTGCTTCAGACAAAGATACTGTGTAATTACAACCCTCAATACACACACTGAAATAGCTCACCAAGTCTAATGACTGTCAAGAATGCATGCTGTCGCTGCAAACGCAGCAGCTGGAAAGATTTTGTACATCGCCTCCCCTAACACTGCTATGACTAAATTACATACCATACTACACAATAATAAATCACATTCAAGACTGTGCTGGAACATGGTGACATTTTGTGAGCTGACTAGGGAAGGTCGTTTACGTCATGTTTTAAACTATTTTATAATTATTTAAAGTAATTATTCAAATTGCTTCTAAAGCTTACTTCCTTGTCTGTCAGAATTACGATCAATTTTCTCTTAAATCTGCCTTAAGGTTTAAAGTTTCCATGAGCTACGAACTCGACTCCTGTTGGTGGAAACCCAAGCCCACCACACCTAAGGGTCTAAATGTAGGCAAAAGAAACCCTATGATCCGACATTGAGGAGGTCTAAATGTACCGACCGCAGAAGCCCCTGGAATGCTCATGGGGACGAAAAGCACAGGATCCCTTCAGGAGCGTACACCTTTCTCTCAGCGCAGCAGACCTCCCTCAAAGACATCCGGGATCGAAAAGGAGCAGACACCAGCCCAAGAAACTTGAGGGACGAGCTGGATTTCCGCTAACACTTAAACAGTGGCTGACTGATGATATTATCTGGTATGGTACCGAAATGTCAGGAAACAAACCTTCCACGTCCGTGAACAAACTTATATCCAGAACTTAAACAGTGCTTGAAATACTCCCACCCAAGCATGCACCTGACAATTATCCAAGCTGTCGTACTCAAGATGGATCTTGCAAAGGGATTTGAGAAATTGTTATGAAATTTACTTTTCAGAGACATGGCTTACTCTTGCTTCACTTGATTAAGCCTTACAATCTGAGGGTTTTTCAGTTCACTGAACTGACTATTTGGCTTGCTTAGAAGAGCAAGTGGTGGTGGGTTGCGCTTGTAATCATCTTGGTGCTTAGATGGGGCCAGGCTGGTGAACTACTGATGTCTGCACCTAGAATATCCTATGTAAAATCCTGTCCCTACAACATGCTACGCGAGTTCAGCTCCACTATTTTAACAGTCTACATCCCACTCCATGTGAAATTGCAGAGTGTAGTTGGTGAAACATGCAACGCCACAATTTTGAGACAGAGTACCTGAAGGTTATATTCTTTCTATCTTGTGGGTTTAACTTGCCCAACTTGAAAAAATGTGCTACCAATATGTCTCTTGTTCCACCAGAGGGCCTAACTTCCTTGAGCATTGCAAAACGAAACAAGCTTGACAGTACTGAATCGCGCTGTTCACTGCAGAACAACATCATTGTGGCTGCCAGCACAACGTTAAACTTCTCCCAGTTTCTGACCTTGACAGCACAGCTCTTCCTGATGATGGGCTTTTGCCTGAAACATCGATTCTCCTGCTTCTCGGATGCTGCCTGACCTGCTGTGCTTTTCCAGCGTCACACTCTAAGTACTGCATTCAGTACTTGTTGCATTCACTGAAGTCGTGATCAGCACGAAATACAGAGGACTGTGAAACGAGTTTAAGCAGAACGAATTAAGGGCATAGGGACAGTATGGGCCCGGGCATGACTTGTTACAGGACTGAATCTACTGAGAGCGCGAGGAGCCGGATTGAAAGTAGAAGGTACCACATATTGTCAGGCTAACAATGCTACGCATATTGAACACAGTAAAGATAGGAGATATTGATATCTCATATAAAAACCTTCAGGTGAGCTGAAATATTGTAAGTGTGTGTGTACATGTGTGTGCATCTTTGTGTGCACATGGCTGTACACGAGTTATTCACAATACTTTTTCTTCTCTTTTAAATCGTGCATTGAATAGGCCAATGAGTTTTTCGTAAACTTCATGAATCAAATTTCCAGTGCGTTGTGATCAGGACAGCGTGGAGATTGTACGTCAAAACTGCAACCACTGAATCAATCCCTATGTCACATTTCATACATTATTACCAATACTTTACAGACATTCCCTTTATTTTTAGAAAAACTGTGGTAATGTCATAAAGCAGGGAAGAGATGAGTAGCTGATTTTTGAAGTCGAATGGAACTTATAAAAAGAATAAAAATATGGTAGAATAGTTGAAGTACTGTGAGATGTAAGCTAATTTATTCTGCATGCCACACTTGAGGGAGACAGCGTACATTAAATGGTCAGGTATTTAATTGAGAACTCGAATTGGGAAAGCTGGGATTAAACATCTTGTATTGCTTTGCTCAGACTTTGTCGTCTGACACGCATGGAATAAACGAAATATGAGTAAGAGTAATATTAATAGGCCATTAAAGGGCTGGGTTGTTGAGAGAAAGGATGTGGGTTCAAGGGTCCTGTGGTGTCGAGTTCGAGTCCCAATCTCGGAAGCAGAACATCTGTATTTAACTTCCACTGCCCCCAGAGGTGAGGAATGACATATGTAAGCTGGTTGGTTAGAAATATAGAACATAGAACATAGAACAATACAGCACAGAACAGGCCGTTCGGCCCACGATGTTGTGCCGAACATCTATCCTAGACTAAGCACCCATCCATGTACCTATCCAATTGCCGCTTAAAGGTCGTCAATGATTCTGACTCTACCACTCCCACGGGCAGCGCATTCCATGCCCCCACCACTCTCTGGGTAAAGAACCCACCCCTGACATCTCCCCTATACCTTCCACCCTTCACCTTAAATTTATGCCCCCTTGTAATACTGTGTTGTACCCGGGGAAAAAGTTTCTGACTGTCTACTCTATCAGGAATCTCTGATCATCTTATAAACCTCTATCAAGTCACCCCTCATCCTTCGCCGTTCCAATGAGAAAAGGCCGAGAACTCTCAACCTGTCCTCGTACGACCTATTCTCCATACCAGGCAACATCCTGGTAAATCTTCTCTGCACCCTCTCCAAAGCTTCCACGTCTTTCCTAAAGTGAGGCGACCAGAACTGCACACTGTACTCCAAATGTGGCCTAACCAAAGTCCTGTACAGCTGCAACATCACTTCATGACTCTTGAATTCAATCCCTCTGCTAATGAACGCTAATACACCATAGGCCTTCTTACAAGCTCTATCCACCTGAGTGGCAACTTTTAAAGATCTATGTACATAGACCCCAAGATCCCTCTGTTCCTCCACCTGACTAAGTACTTTACCGTTAACCCTGCATTCCGCATTCTCATTTGTGCTTCCAAAATGGACAACCTCACACTTGGCAGGGTTGAACTCCATCTGCCACTCCTCAGCCCAGCTCTGCATCATATCTAAGTCCCTTTGCAGCCGACAACAACCCTCCTCACTGTCCACAACTCCACCAATCTTCGTATCATCTGCAAATTTACTGACCCACCCTTCGACTCCCTCATCCAAGTCATTAATAAAAATTACAAACAGCAGAGGACCCAGAACTGATCCCTGCGGAACTCCACTTGTAACTGGGCTCCAGGCTGAATATTTACCGTATACCACCACTCTCTGACTTTGACCGATTAGCCAGTTTTCAATCCAATTGGCCAAGTTTCCCTCTATCCCATGCCTCCTGACTTTCTGCATAAGCCTACCATGGGTAACCTTATCAAATGCCTTACTAAAATCCATGTACACTACATCCACTGCTCTACCCTCATCCATATGCTTGGTCACCTCCTCAAAGAATTCAATAAGACTTGTAAGGCAAGACCTACCCTTCACAAATTCGTGCTGGCTGTCCCTAATCAAGCAGTGTCTTTCCAGATACTCATAAATCCTATCCCTCAGTACCCTTTCCATTACTTTGCCTACCACAGAAGTAAGACTAACTGGCCTGTAATTCCCGGGGTTATCCCTATTCCCTTTTTTGAACAGGGGCACAACATTCGCTACTCTCCAGTCCCCTGGTACCACCCCCGTTGACAGTGAAGACGAAAAGATCATTGCCAACGGTACTGCAATTTCCTCTCTTGCTTCCCACATAATCCTAGGATATATCCCGTCAGGCCCGGGGGACTTGTCTATCCTCAAGTTGTTCAAAATGTCCAACACATCTTCCTTCCTAACAAGTATCTCTTCTAGCTTACCAGTCCGTTTCACACTCTCCTCTTCAACAATACGGTCCCTCTCGTTCGTAAATACTGAAGAAAAGTACTCGTTCAAGACCTCTCCTATCTCTTCCGACTCAATACACAATCTCCCACTACTGTCCTTGATCGGACCTACCCTCGTTCTCGTCATTCTCATGTTTCTCACATACGCATAAAATGCCTTGGGGTTATCCTTGATCCTATCCGCCAAGGATTTTTCATGCCCTCTCTTAGCTCTCCTAATCCCTTTCTTCAGGTCCCTTCTGGCTATCCTGTATCCCCCCACTGCTCTGTCTGAACCCTGTTTCCTCAATCTTATGTAAGCCTCCTTCTTTCTCTTTACTAGACATTCAACCTCCCTCGTCAACCAAGGCTCCCTCACACGACCATTTCTTTCCTGCCTGATAGGTACATACATATCAAGGACGCGTGGTATCTGCTCCTTGAAAAAGTTTCACATTTCTACCACATCCTTCCCTGACAGCCTATGCTTCCAACTTATGCTCCTCAAATCCTGTCTTACAGCATCGTAATTTCCCTTCCCCAAATTGTAAAATCTACCCTGTTGTGCGCACCTATCTCTCTCCATAACCAAGGTGAAAGTCACAGAATTGTGGTCACCATCACCAAAATGTTCACCCACTAACAAGCCCATCACTTGACTGAACACGTGTAATGTGTAAGGTTTATCCTTCAATATTGATGTAGGATGACACTTCGTGTGCTTTTTGAAAGGATGGAACCCATTGGATTTGAGCTGCACAGATTTCAAATATTTTGCACGTACCACAGACAAAAATAGTAAAAGAAAATTGATAAATTGACTTACCAGGGATACCAACAAATGCCAGCAATGGATAATAACCTGCTTGGATAATCCGAAGACCGTAATAGATTCGCCACTTTATTGCTAGTTTGTCATAAACTGTGGACAACTCGTGAAGTGCATGGTACAAGCTCCTACTGATCGCTGTCACATTCCGACTTAATGTTGTCATATTGACATCCATTGTGATCATTTTCGAATTCATTGTTCTTGGAGTATGATTGAATTCTGTCACATTCACATGCCCCTTTTGAACTAATGTGAATAAGGTTTCAATTCGTTGAAATAAGATTCGTTCTGTTGATGTTATATTCAATTTTCTCTCCCAGATACTGACCTCCCGTCTTTCTCTCTCTCGATTCGCAGGTTGCTCGAAGTGATAATTGATTGAGAGAAATCACTTATTAATAGAAGTTGCAAAGCCTCCAGAGTGACAATTAACATTCTTGGAAGGTGATGGTACATCCATAAGCGAGACAATAGTTAGTATTCGATCAAACAGATTCAGTTAACCATTCCCACTCCAACATCTATTGTACCACGATGCATTCTAGAAGAGACGCAACCGGTTTGGTTAACAGCTGCTAAATTTAAGCAGGAGGAATTACACTAAACCTGCATCATTGGACATAGGATTCGAGCCTTCTAAAGCATTAGCTGGTAACAGATTTGTAAATGTTCATCAATGAAAAATGCAGTCTAAAGGTGGTCAAAGGATAAAATATACCACGGAATAATAATGTAATTGGTGGGACACGTCTGGATATGATTCCTAGTGTAAAATCTTTCAATGTTTGAAACAGTTTTGAATAATTTAAGATACTACATGGAATTTGTCAACAAGAATATATGAATGTGAGTTGTGATTCACTGAAAAAGTTTGCTGAACGTACAACGATTATATATAACGACTGATTATATATAACGATTATATATAATTATATATAACGACTGTCAAAATAAATCCTTTGTTCAAACGAAATCAGTCAGATGTTGCAATCGATATGAACATATGTATGCAAATTGACATGGAACGCCTTTTCTCTCGTTCAAACATGTTATGTCTGATTTGATTGTCACAGAATTTTATTGCTGTGCTACCGGTCCACATATCTCTTGACCACCTTGAATAGCACATATCAGCCTCACTCAGCCCTGAATGAATTCAACAACATAACATTTGCATTTCATCTTCCTGCTGTATTCAGTTAATCTATCTGAGCTATAGACGTCTGTATTGTTAGCTCGCTGCTCTTGGGTTGTGCTAAATACCTCATCATACAGGATCGCTGTTAATTCCACTTCTACTTGTGGGCGGCACGGTGGCACAGTGGTTATCACTGCTGTCTCACAGGGCCAGAGGGCCGCTTTCAATTCCCGCCTCAGGCTACTAACTGCGTGAAGTTTGCACATTCTCCTCGTGCCTGGCTCATAGTATGAGCCTTGATGAAATTTGGAAATAGTATTCTGAAATTTTCACCCTGCCACAGCGGAATAACTCCAGTAGACTCTGCCTGCCTCACAGATTTGTTTCAAACCCATAACACAAACTGAGCAAGATTCTGAAAATGAAAAGTGGCGTGCTGCAACCTTTATTATACGAGGGCTTGCAGGATAAGAATCCAGGAGGCTTGCAACAATTGTACAGGGTTTCCTCAGGTGACATCTCTGCTGGGATACTGGGTGGAAGTTTGGTTTCCCTACCTAAGGAGGGGTGTCGAGCTATAGAAAGTTGCCTTGAATATTCACTAGTGTTACCTGGGATGAGAGTGTAGAACATATATATTCTGTAGAGTTTAGAAAATTAGCAGGTGATCTCATTGTGAAACATATACAATTCTTTGATAGTTTAGCTGGAGAGGCTAGCTACGGGGAGTAATGTCTCAGAAGAAGGGATCAACCATTTTAGACTGAGATGAGGAAAATCTTCGCAAACAGAGTTGTGAATTTTTGAATTCTCCCCCCCTCCAGCACCCCCCCCGCCCCCCCCCCCCCCCACACACACACACAGTCAAGACACAGATCAATAGATCTTTGGTCACCAAGGGAATCAAGAGATATGGGATGGTAAAGTGAGGTAAAAGATCAGCAATGAATAGTGAAGCAGTCTTGAGGGACCAAATGGCATTGTCATGTTCTTATTATTTCTTTTGCCCATTCATACATTTATTCACACTGGTGACTTTATGACCTCGTTACCACACAGTCAGGAAAATTTCCAGGGTATGTTTCCTGCAATAGTTCAGTTGCCTGATTTTGCACTGGCTTTTCAAACACACTAGGCAGCACTTCTACCGGCAAGTTAGCTGTATCATTAGCAAGGACAAATTCCTGGAGCTGTGAGTTTGTCCAGTACTATCACGAATTCTCCATTCTTCGTTGGACATATGAACTGACTTTACATAATTGGGCGCTTTTTATCTCACCGTGACTTCCTGTCACTCGTACCTTTTGTGGCAATAGTCATTCAGAAGTACATCTCTCCTTATCAATCAGCATCATAGACTTAAAGTATCCTATGCCTCTTAATATTGTCTCATATTTACGAGCTGCTTCTGCCTTATGAGAATAAACTTTAGATCCGTAGGTATTTGGTTTATGAAGACCTGCACTTCCTCCTTAATCAACTTCCAACAAAGTTGTAGTCTGATGCATCTTTCTAGCCTCCACTGTACTTTCTGTTACCACTCCAACAAAATTCACTGGCTCATCCTGTTTTCCTACATCAGACTCCCAAGTGCTTTTCCTTACCCACCAGAGTTGTGTTTTCATGTGGCCTACTTTATTGCAGTGGAAACTCCGGAGCATTTTAATTACTCTTTCCCCTTTAAGGGTTTGCTTTTTACCTTCTGGTAAGTTATCCTTATAGTCTTCACCAACTTCTGCTTTTCCCTTTCCAAGTGAAGATTTCGCTTTTAGACAATTTTTATTGTCATGGATTGAAATTAAATATGGAAGCGAAATTGTTTCATTGACCAACTCAATATCATCAGTCCTTTTGCTAATTTTGCCATTTTAACTTTCTGCTCTCCCGCCTGAGTTATCCCTACATCAGAAATTGTTTTTGAAAGCCTGTCTAATTGCCAATTTCTGAAGTTCAAACTGTTTCTCGTGTTGTCTCTCTTCTGCTAAAGCTATTCCTTTTTTTGTTCCTCTGCTTTTAATAATAATTCTGTGTTGTTGACTCTAACCCAAGCTATTTCATTTTCAATTGAATTTAAACCACCTCTCAAGATTCTGATGCAAATATAAAAGCTAAGCTATTGCTGTAGTTATTTGTCCTTTCCTCACGGAAGTAGGCATGTCCAATTGCAGCATGTCTGATAATTTCAACAGATGGGCCTTTAATCACATTTTGCCTAACCCCGAAGGTCACTTCTTCCACCACTAGAAAAGTCTTCGTGATCCATTGTTATCGCAAGCACTATTTAAACCAACCAAAATCAATATCCGGAGCAAAAGAGACTAACACCTACCATTGGCCGCGTTCGCCTCCAACAACTTTAATCTCAGTTTGGAACTACAGAATAAATCCTGTACGAGTACAAATCTGTCTGATCCAGGACAGAACTCTCAAAACATTCCAAGAAGGTAGCCCAGACACTAACTTTGCTCGTTGTTTTAAGTAAAGTGGATATTCCAAGAGAGAATGAGCTGGTCAAACCACTTAGTTTGAAACATTACAGAATTTATTTGCAAGATTACTGAATGAAACGCAAACCAAAGAAAATAAAATTTTGAATAAATTCACCTCTCCTAAAACTCAACAGGTCTTTCTAAAATTAATTATGCTGCTCCAAATACTTGCAACAATCCCCATAAACACCTCTTGGCTCAAAAGATAAAATCAAACAAGCTCTTACTAGATGGAAGTCAGAGAGAGAGAGAGAGAGAGAGAGAAATAGCGCGCGAGAGAGAGACATGGAACTAGCCTGGACCTGCTTCTATAGTTTCAGCAGCTTTTTTCACACTACCGCTAAAAATAAAACCAAACCAGAGTGAAAGCTGAGCTGTGAGAACTGGACAGACAGGCCCTTTTCATAGTACCATTGTTTGTTTTTGACTTGGAAGCCTCTGCTTGAGGCAGTGTCTGTTAGCTGTTATCAAATTGGTCTTAAAGCACTACACCCCAGACGTTTTAGAGTTTCTTTTATTTACAACCTCTCCTAAGAAAAAGGACAAGGACTCCATAACCTTGTTAAAGGAGCAGCTTCTTCAAAATATTGACTCCGATAGGTTATGGTCATAGCCTGGCATTTTTGTAGTGTGAATGTTACTTGCCATTTGTCAGCACAATTGGAGATGTTGTCCACATCTTATTGCATTTTAACATGGACTGCTTTTGGTTCTGAGCATTTAGGAATGTTACTGAATATTGTGCAGCCGTCAACGAACATCCCCACTTCTGACATTATGATGGGGGGAAAGTTATTAATAAAGCAGCTATAGTTGGTTGGTCCTAGGATACTCTCCTGCGTAACTTCTGCTGAGATAATCTGGAGCTGGAAAGACTGTCATTGAAAAGCCACGACTTTCATCGTTGTGATAGCCGAACCAAAGTCTTATGCAACTCTAGAATGACCTGTCATCTCTTGTACTGAATATCCCGTCCCATAAAGGAAAGCATGCCATATGCTTTAACTACCCTATTCACCTGCATTGCCACCTTCAGGATACAAAAAACCTGAACAACTAGTTCTCACTGTACATCAATTTGCCCCAGGACTTTTCAATTTACTGTGTGGCTCGCTCTTGAATTAGATCTTCCACAATGCATGATCTTACTTGACTGGATTAAATTTCAAATTTCCATGTCCCCACCCAACTCTCCAATTCTGCTGCAATCTCTGACCGTCCCCTTCACTATCTATTATTCCACCAATCTTTGCCTCATCTATAAACTTGCTCATCTGACCACCTATACCTTCCTCCAGATTATTTATGTACATCACAAACAACAGTGTTCGCAGCACAGATCCCTGTGGAACACCACTGGTGACAGTTCTCCATTTTGAGAAACTCCTTTCCACTACGACCCTCTGTGTCTTGTTGCTCAGCCAGTTCTTTATCAATCTGGACTCCATGCACCTTCACTGTCTCCAACAGCCTATCATGGGGAACCGTATTAAATGCATAGCTGAAGTCCATTTATATGACATCTACAGCCCATTCCCCATCAATCAACTTTACCACTTCCTCAAAGAATTCTATTAATTTGATAACAAATGATGTTCCCTATAGAAAGAATATGTTAAATTCACTTACAAGCCTATTTTCTTCCAAATGCAAATAGATTCTATCCCCCAATATCTTCTCCAACAGTTTGCCTATCATTGACATCAGGCTCACCGCTTATAATTACCTGGATTACCCTTGCTACTTTTATTAAACAACGGGACAACGTTAGCACTTCTCCAGTCCTCTGGGATCTTACGAGTGTTAAAGGATGCTGCAAAGATATATTTAAGTCTCCAGCTATTTCCTCTCTCGCTTCTGTCGGTCAACTGGGATAGATCCCATCCGGACCTTGAGACTTGTCCACATTATTGCCTTTTAGAATACCTAACACTTCCTCCCTCTTTATGCTGATTTGACCAAGAGTAATCAGACATCTTTCCCAAACTTCAACATCCGACACGTCCCTCTCCTCGGTAAATACCGATACAAAGTACACATTAAGAATCTCACCCATTTTCTCTGACTGCATGCAATGGTCCAGCCCTTTCTCTAGTTACCCTCTTCCTCTTTTTATGAATAACAGGCTTTGGGAGTTTCGTTAATCCTGTTTTCTGAAGATACTTCATTACCTTTTTTTACACTCATAATTCCTCATTTCACCGAGCTGGGAATTTGTGTTGAAGACGTTTCATCCCCTGTGTGGGTGACATCCTCAGTGCTTGGGAATCTCCTGTGAAGTGCTTCTGTGATGTTTCCTCCGGCACTTATAGTGGTATAAATGCTGGAAAAAACATCACAGAAGCGCTTCAGTGGAGGCTCCCAAGCACTGAGGATGTCACCTATACAGGGGACAAAACGTCTGTAACATAAATTCCCAGCTCGGCGAACAGAACCACAACAACGAGCACCCGAACTAGAAATCTTCTCACAAACTTTAAATTCCTCATTTCAGACTGGTCCTATATTCCCCATCTTATTCCAAAGCTTCATCTGTCTTCAGTTGCAGAGACCTATGTATGCGTCCTTTTTCCTCTTTGCTAGTTTCACAATTTCACCTGTCATCCATGGCTCTTTAATCATGCCAATTCAATCCCTCATTTTCACAGGAAGATGTCTCTCCTGCACTCTAATGAACTCTTTTCTAATAGAATGTGGTCTGGGTGGGTTGCGCTTCGGCGGGTCGGTGTGGACTTGTTGGGCCTGTTTGGGTCTGTTTCCACACTGTATCTTATCTAATCTAATCTAATCTAAACTAACTCCTATTTAAGAAAGCATGCTGATTTGTACACAGAAATAACAAAATAAAAACAAATTGACCTTCTAGAAGGACTGCGCATATCCGCCAGGACCAGTATAACAGATTTGATATAGATAATGCCAAACATACTGACAGTTTTGAGCATTTACATTATATTTTAGATCAAACTTTATGTCAGCAGCAGATTGGCCTGGGCATTTCTACCTTGAAAGTAATAATGCTGAAAAGGACCTTATCACTTTAAAAAAAGGGCAGAACATGATCTGTATATGCTGAACTTAACCACTGCATTAAAAAAATTGTCAGCACTAATGAAACCACCCTGAATATATTTGTTTTAATGCGAATTGAACTGCACTGAACAATTCACTGAACCACCTCTTTCCAATATCTATTTGACAGTCCCTCTTTTTGGAAGTCTAAAATGGCTTTATGATTGCTTGCTGAAGATACCCAATTTAAATTAATGGCGATGATGAAAGTATGAATATTAGAAATCCCGAACCAGAGCTGATCTGCTGATATGAAAATTTAACTGCGCTATTAAATAGCATTTACCCACGTTCAATGCATCCTGTTTTGGACAATAATGGTCCTTCCGTGTATTTGGTTCCTTTTGTATTTAACTAGGCTAACCTAAACACAATGAATGCAAAGTGTACTGATACTATTTGACGTGCATTTAATTTTCAGATGTTGTGTGGGCATCCCGACATTGAATGTGCCTCTTGGACACTGAATACGTGCACGCTGTTTGGAACTGCACTGGACTGGGCCTTTTCCCTGCTGAGTTGGACAAGTCCACAATGATAACTATGACAATGACGTGAACAAGTTGGCGTTGAATCTATTTATTAAGTACAGACACTGCGTACAACAAGCGTTTCGGACAAGCTAGAAGTTGTCTTAAATTAGGTGCAATGTTTAAGAAAGATTCCACATCAAGTTTTACGTTCTGACTGAATAATGATCTGAAGCAAGAACCTAGCATTTTGTTTATCTCAGGAAAATGTAGATTTGTCAGCAGCGCCAGTGGTGACCACTTCTGGCTTTGCCGTACCCCAGTCTACAGACAATTAAGGTTTTTACAAATAAATTTATCTGTCATCATTCCACAGTCTCAGGGCATTTCAAATTAGAATTGCATCAAGCCCCATTGAAAATTTTCCAATCTACTAAAATGTAAACACCAGCTGAGCATCAGCAGCCCCATCCCTGTGTTTCAAAAATGTGATTCGTACAACAATTAACAGCAACTAATTAGCTCCTTCAGCAACAGGTATAAATACGAAAAATTTTTTTTCAGAGTCAATTGGAGAACAGTCCCCTGCTTTTAGGTGAAATGCATACAGCATTAAGAGGTCCTCTCTTTGCTATTTATTATCCCATCCTTGCATCTATTGGAGTTCCAGGTAAAACATTTGCGTTGTTTCTTTTAATATTGTGTATACCATTCGTTTGCTACATCCATTCTCCTATTTTACAGCGTGCATTATTCTAGGTAACTATCCAGATTCGACGACAGAATAGGAGGTAAACTTCAATTTCAGTTTTTTTTCGTTTAACTGGTAAAGTTTCTCTTCTGTTGTAGCATAGGTTTTGAGTATTAACGTTATTAATCCTAACCATATGATTTATTCAATTTACTGACAGAAGTTCTAAATATCATTGTTATGGTTGATCTGTTTTTACAATGCTATGCCCCTTTCATCAACTATAGTCATCATACTTAATGGAGCTCTACTGTGCCATTGACAATGACAGTGACGAAATAATTACCACGTGATGGATTGATTGAACTGATAAATAATGTCAAATGTAATTTATTGAAGTCATATTTTGAAAGGTCGTATTAGGCACCAAGCTGCAAACAACATGTAAACAATGCACCAGCATTGATGAATGACAGCCATTTACCCTGAACCCGTACATCTCAGCATTTCATTCCTTAGCTTCTAATATTCAATAGCCCAGACCGGATTTCCGCTGCCTTATTCGCCAGGGTTGATTGAATATTGCTGAGAATCACGTTTCGTTTTGCTCCCTAAATGGGATAATATCTTTTTTATTACCTTCCCCATGATGTTTTCCACATTAAACGAGGCTGCTACTCATGGTTTCGTACGGATCTATGCCTCAACATTTTCTTTCAAATATTGGCAGTATTGTGAAACTGTTCATTTATTCTGACTGTATGGTAAAGCCTAGTGGATCAATTCACAGCATTGTTCTCCAAACAGTTTCTATCTTCTGCAATTTGCAGTGCTTCCGTCGGTTCTGAAGGTCTGAGGTGACGATTAGGTGAACAGATCAGCCTTAATACCATATTGAAGGGCGGCACGGTGGCACAGTGGTTAGCACTGCTGCCTGTAGACCTGGGTTCAATTCCCGACTCAGGCGACTGTCTGTGTGGAGTTTGCACGTTCTCCCCGTGTCTGCGTGGGTTTCCTCCGGGTGCTCCGGTTTCCTCCCACAGTCCAAAGATGTGCGGGTCAGGTGAATTGGCCAAGCTAAATTGCCCGTAGTGTTAGGTAAGGGGTTAATGTAGGGGTATGGGTGGGTTGCGCTTCGGCGGGTCGGTGTGGACTTGTTGGGCCGAAGGGCCTGTTTCCACACTGTAAGTCTAATCTAATCATTTCCATGTAAAAATCTTCAGCCAAGTCAAACGCAAAGTTTTTTCCCCCATACTCTTCCTCTGTTTCAGACATACCGTGGTTAACACTGCTGCCTCACAGCTCCAGGGACCCAGATTACATTCCAGCCTCTGGCGATTGTCTATGTGGAAATTATATGTTCTCCCCGTGTTTGCATGTATTTACTCCATGTTCTCCAGTTTTCTCCCACAGTCCAAAGATGTGCAGGAAAGGCGAATTTGCCATGCTAAATTGCCCACAATGTTCAGGGATGTGTAGGATAGGTGCACTCATCGGGGGAATGTAGAGTAATTTGGAATGGGCCTCGCTAGGATACTCTTCCAATCATCAGTGTGGACTTGGGCCAAATGGCCTGTATCAAAATGGCCTGTAAGGATTGTATGACTGTTGACTTCTTCAAAACTGCATAGTTTTACAGACTTTATTTGAAACAGCTATTTTCCTTTTGATCAGGAAGAAATTGCATTTGTTTAGTTTTATTTTCATCTTTTTCCCTCTCTGTTGCAGCTAACCTGTCAGTAATTGTGATACTCACCCGAAGAAGGTGTGGTCTCTCTGGATGTATCACTTATTACCTGGTGTCCATGGCAGTGTCAGATTTCCTGGCTATTGTCACAGCTGTAATATTAAACCGGATTGCTGGGATTTATTTCCCCTCCAGCTTCCTGTCTATCACACCAGTTTGTCGTTTTCGCGCTGTCTTAATTAATGTTGCTCTTGATAGCTCAGCTTGGTTAACAGTCACTTTTACCTTTGATCGGTTTGTCGCCATTTCTTATCCCTTCTTGAAAAGGACATATTGCACAGAGAAAATGGGAGCACTCGTTATAACAATCGTTTGTACACTCTCCTGCATAAAAAATGCATTCCATTATTTTATATATGAACCTGTATACATGATTGGCAATGTACCTTGGTTCTGCGCCTTGAAAAGAATATATTATACTTCACCTGCATGGGCTGCATATGACTGGATCCGGCCCATTTTAAACCCTTGCCTTCCATTTATTATGATATTTCTGCTCAATGCTCTGACAGTCAGACATATTCTCGTCGCCAATACAACCCGCAGGAAACTCCGATCCCACAGCCATGGAGATAACCAGATTGACCCAGAGATGGAGAAGCGGAGAAAGTCCATTGTTTTACTTTTTGCCATCTCGGGAAGTTTTATTCTGTTATATTTGCTATATTTTACACGGATTTTCTATGTACGAATTGCGAATGTTAGTTATTCCACGGCTTCCGATCTCAGCCGTTCAATTCTGATCATCCAACAGGTGGGATTTATGTTTCAGTTGTTGAGTTGCTGCGTTAACCCATTTATTTACGCTGTGACACAAAGCAAGGTCAGATCCGAGTTAAAGAAAGGGTTGAGATATCCAGCTAGACTACTTATTAAAATATTTAAATATTGAAAATGGGAATCTAGAAAAAAATATGAACTGTCAATGATAACTATATACATTTATCTTGCCTGTGGTCCGTGAAGTTGTGCTTTCAATATCTTTGTAAATCTAATCTGTGAAATAATAGTGCGATTTTTTAAAAAAAATGTTGTTTTATCAAATAATTCAGACATTGAAATTCTTCTAATTAAATTTCCACTTTTACCTGACGATACCTTTTAAGGACATGAGCATTCTAATTATCTATTAAGGTGTTTGAAGCAAGCAATCAACACATATAAGCCATGTCGGAAGAATGTATTTTCTGCCATATTTATTTCACCAGGCGTTCTTCTGTTACCTAACCGTGAATAACTTTCTGGAACCAAACGATATCTGTATCCATAGCCGAGAATGGACCCTCCAGTGACAATGTGTTTTATAATCTTTAATGATGTGACATATAAATGCTGCGGCAATGCCAGCATATCTGTTTCTGGCTCTCTGAGCTGGTGGAGTGGAAATATACATAGTTGAGTCTGCGGTGAAGGAAAGTGATAGAAAATTAATTGATATTCACTGTAGAGGATTTCTTCTCCTGCCACAGATAAGCCACGAAAGCTCATCATCAGGCTGTCCTGGCACATGCCCGACAAAAAAGATAAGAAGCATGAGAGGACAAAGCATCCTTCTGACTTCATAATTCGGACTTATTGCTGGGGCACTTGCACCAGTCAGAGAGCACTTTGCCCGATTCGGTGGATCATTCACCTTGAGGTCTCCATTCCCGACTCAACATTAGTAAATGTTTAGCACGCCTTCCTGCCTTCATACCCAAGGCATTTACACCCAAGATGTGGCAATAGCCACGTGCCCAGTGCTCCGTTTGTTCTTTGCCTTTCTCTGTACTTTAGCTTGATTTATTTTCCCTGCAAATGTTGTGGAAGAATCACTCAATTTTCTATGAAACATTACCAGGAGACGCAGAAATTCCTTCATGAAATTAAACTTAATCTTGCAAAATCAAAGCTGTGAGAGCCAGCAAAATGTCTTTCCTGGCTCCCCACAATTTCTTTGTTCTCCTCCAGTTTATACAATTTGCTGCTCCCGCGCTTATCAAGTAACATTAGCATAGCCAATCATGCTAGCTTGATTTATCTTTCTAAACTAATCATCGTCTGCCACATTAAGTCCTCCAACTTAACCGATCACATTACAACACCAACACCTTCAGCATTAGCTCATCTTTGAGTAATTTAACTAACCTATCACAGTCTACTACCATTGTCTGTTACTAGACATCTGTAACATGATCCCAGACATACATTGCAACACAAGTTAACTACATGACTGCCATGATAACTTCTATATTTTCTCCCTTTGAGACCAACAGGAGGCAGGACACACAAATGCCAAATCGATAGCCAGAGCCCCAAAAGCGGGCCACAACAATTTCCAGTGTTCATATCTCAAGGTATTTTCGTTCGGCACTTGGAGCCTCAGTCCAAAAACCCGTCCCCGATAACTGGAAAAAAAGACCCAAAAACTCCGCGCAATAGAAATGTTCACGCAACAGATGTCTCCATCCAAACAAAACTTCAGCACCACAAGCAGACATCAGATCACAGAAGTAGAGCAGAGAACTGCATTGGAAGAGGGGGCTGTTCCAGAGTCCACTGGAACAACAGGGAACTTCCGCGCAGCAAGACACACTAAAAAGACTTAACAAGAGTTGAAACACAGCAAAAGACAAAGGCAACAACAAGCAACACAGAAGTGCAACAATCCCAATCTTGGTGAACGAAGCCCCTGATCTACCCAAAACACCATCCAACCAGTCAAAGACCCAAAGGCCGGACCGTGTATTCTCAAGATCCTTCCATAAAGTCAGCAGCTTACCCATCGTCTAAGTAAAGATCCTTCCGGGCTGGTAGTAATTGGAATAAAGGTACAGCAATATTCCCCAAGCAACAAACAAACCCCACCTTCCCCAGCCAACAACCAGTCCAAAGCCTATCTATTCTGCCACACTATCCTACTGGTCGCATCTAATTGCTAACCAACGCAGACAGGGCATCATCAGAGAAATTAACAAATCTCTGTTGATTGCAATAGATATAACTAAACCACTCAGCATTCCAATGGCAGGGATAAGCCACTCCCAATCCGCAGCAATCGCATTATTGGCCTTAACCACATTGGAGAAACCCCTTGGCTAACCTATACCAACAATGTGTACTGCCAGATCATGGACACAGCTGAAAACGTGTTGCTGGAAATGCGCAGCAGGTCAGGCAGCATCCAAGGAACAGGAGAGTCGACGTTTCGGGCATAAGCCCTCCTGAGGAAGGGCTTATGCCCCAAACGTCGATTCTCCTGTTCCTTGGATGCTGCCTGACCTGCTGCGCATTTCAGCAACACATTTTCAGCTCTGATCTCCAGCATCTGCAGTCCTCACTTTCTCCTTGAACATCATGGACACACCCTCGTTTAGGGCAGTATAGAGTTGGTGTGATTGGGCATTGTGACTACCAAGCGAGATCCGCCAAATCGATGGACCCCAAGTCAGCACATGAGCAGAAAGGTTCAGGACTGTGGAGGGAACTTCAGTGACCTCCCACAAGCTATCCTCAGTCAGACAATCAGGAGAAAGGTCGCCTTCCATAAACACATCACCGATGGTCTCGGAGGCACCAGCACCAGCACCAGCACCAGCTTCACTCACAGACTACTCAAGGCCGCGTAAAGGAAGAACGGGTGCCAACATGCCCTTTCAACAGTCGCAACCCCTTCACAGCCCACACATACCTCAACTCTGGATTCCGTCTGTGCCCATGGAAGCAAGGCAACGGATATGACACGGATCTACTCACCATTGGAACAAAAGTAGGCGACGGCCCTGCTTACCGTAAAGGAATCTTTTCCCCTCGGTTCCTTCCACTTTATCCAGAAGAACCCACACATACACCCCATATCTAGGTCCAATAGGTCGCTTCCTCTTACCAGACTCTGGCATTTCCTGTGAATGCATAGACTCATGAATCATAGCTAGCTGTTGCATGAACTACTTAAGCTCAAGTTCAAATCGTTCCAAGCTAGGTCTATCAAACGGGTCACTCCACTCAGGCACTGGCACTGGTACCAGTAAGCATTTCATGCGGCGCTAAGTTAGTCATGTGGTTAGTCTGCACACGGTATCCCATTAATGCCAGCGGCAGCGCATCGACCCAGTTATGATAGGTACTAACACAAATTCTAGTCAGTTTCCCCTCAGCTTCCAAAAGGCTAGCAATCCGTTCCACCATACCCTGCGAATAAGGATGATACACGCAGCCAAATCTCTGCTTAATCCACAAGTTCTGCAGCACCAACGAACCAACTTCTGGATAAAGGTAGAGCCATGATTCGAACTGATCTCAGACGGTATGCCAAACCACTGAAGCACTTTAGTTGGTAAAACTTCACCACAGCGCCTGCCCCTGAATCTCTTGATACAGTTGCTTCTACCCATCTACTAACTCAGTCAATGATTACCAACATATATCACTGCTTTCTCACTGTCCTTATCATGTCCATATAGTCGACTACCAAATCTTACAAGTAAGGTGACCAATAGCCATCCCTCATTATCTTCTCAGCACTAAGGCTCGAGCACCATCATCCAACTCATGTGCCTCTAAAATAAGAATGGGCAACAAAGAGGTATGTGCCACCCACAATCCTTCCTCTGTGCATCACAGGCCTTCCTGGTTACGCCTGCCACCCCCTCCCCCTTTTGTCTCCACAACAACTTCTCAGCTAAAGTCGCCTCATCTTGTATCACTATAAAGACAGCTATGGTTGGCTCCGGATCTAAACACACCTGGGGTGCAATGACAGCTGAAGCGCACCCTGAAGCCAACCTACTCACGTTATTTGTTACTTGATTACCCTTGACCACCAAATCATCACTTACTTCATGTGCCCGACACTTAATCATAGCTAACGCTTTCAGCATCATCAATGGTTGTCTACTCAACAATCTGCTGACAATGTTGCATGAGATCTCCATTGCTCTTTTGGGAGCCTCTTTGCTTCCAGATCGAACCAAACAAATGACTGAACCAAAGGCACAGGCAGAATCAATGTGTATACCTGCCTTCTCACCTTCCACCATTGTACAGGCTGCAGTGAGGGCCTTCAGCTCAGCGCGTTGTGCCGAAAAGGGTAACGGATAGGCCTCCAATACAAACATCTTAAACTGAGACTCCTCCTGCTGGACAACTGCAAACCCCGCATGATTCCCATCATAGTCTCTGTAACACGAACCATCCACAAAAAGCTTTGCAGCTTCTGCCCAGACCCCTTATGACTATCATATGCTAACTGTTTCAGAAGAGGTATGGTGTCACAGTCACATTGTCCTTCACTCTCAGAGCAAACTAACAAATCAACAACATACTGGATTACTGTACTCTCCAAATGCACACCCTCCAGATCCAAGTTCAACACCTGATTAAACACATGTGGCAAATGCTTAAACCCCACGCGGCACTCGAATATAAGTATACTGCCTTCCTCTGTACATAAAAACAAACAAATATCGACAGTCCTCCGCCAATGGAACACTAAAGAAGGCTGAACACAAGTCAATCACTGAAAACCAATCTGCTTCCAGGGTATATTTTCAGCAGTGTATGCGGATTTGGAACCAATGCTGGCCAATCCTCCACCACACCATCAACCACTCTCAAATCGTGTACCAGTCACCATTTCAACATACCTGTTTTTTAAAAAGGCAGCAATGTTGTATTACAGGAGCTGCATGTCTCACTGAGCACCCAGGTTGCTAGTAGTCCCTTGTATTGTCGCTGCTATTCCCTCCTCTGCCTCTGGCTTCAAAGCATACTGTGATCTCCCAGGCAAATGTGCCCCTGGCTGTAAACTTAATACCACTGAATTTGCTGACTTCATTCTCCCCACATCTGTATCATGTAGGAACCATAAGCTAACTGACAATGCATCCAACTAGTATTCAAATTGATGGTCACTTTATCGTGCTATCCCTGGCACACTCCATCGGGGAAACCAGTTCAATCTCTTTGGGGTTCCCCAACATATTCACACAAGCTGCAATTCGAACATAGTTACCATCGCCAGATTTCCAGAACACTGGTGTCATCATCTGCCAATCACTAATCATTTCTACACGTTTCATCATGGGCCCTGGATCCTTGGACTGATGTCCCTCATTTACTAATATTGTCATACGGGGCAAAGCCCATAGCACACTGCATCATTTCTGCAGAAAATCATTTTGTCTTGTCTGCAATGCTAAATCCCTGCTTTCCTCTACGGCTTCACTCTGTAAATGCTGCGGGGAGACAACCTCACAGTGCCACCACTCTTACAATACTTTACTCTGATTCTCATCAAAAATTACTGTATAATGGTGCAGCCAAAGGCAGTAAAGCTAAAGTATCTGTCCTCCATTTCTCCCAAGTTACACAAATATAACCATCTCTACCTCCCATTCAATGTACAATAGCCTTCCCTGCTCCTTGCAACCCCAACTGAGAACTCCCTTTTATCTACACTAAACACCTTTTTGAGTACATTCCAATGCTAAATCTAACTTCAAAAAAGCGTCCTTACCTAGTAAATTAGTTGGTGTCCCCATAGAGACTAATAAAGGCAAAACGACTATTTTGCTATCCATTTGTAAACTTAATGGGGCCATAAACCTTTAGGGAACGCTTTAGGGAACATCTCCGAGATACCCGCACCAATCAACCACTCCACCACGTGGCCCAACATTTCAACACCCCCTCCCACTCTGCCGAGGACATGGAGGTCCTGGGCCTCCTTCACCGCCGCTCCCTCACCACCAGACGCCTGGAGGAAGAATGCCTCATCTTCCGCTTTGGAACACTTCAACCCCAGGGCATCAATGTGGACTTCAACAGCTTCCTCATTTCCCCTTCCCCCACCTCATCCTAGTTTCAAACTTCCAGCTCAGCACTGTCACCGTGACTTGTCCTGACTGGTCCAACCTGCCTATCTTCTTTTCCACCTATCCACTCCACCCTCTCCTCCCTGACCTATCACCTTCCTCTCCTCCCCCACTCACCCATTGTACTCTATGCTACTCTCTCCCCACTCCACCCCCCTCTAGCTTATCACTCCATGCTTCCAGCTCACTGCCTTTATTCCTGATGAAGGGCTTTTGCCCAAAACGTCGATTTCGCTGCTCGTTGGAACTGCTGTGCTTTTCCAGCAGCACTGATCCAGAATCTGGTTTCCAGCATCTGCAGTCATTGTTTTTACCTAATGAGGAAATCGTAGAGGGAACGATCTCTACAGAATGCAGATATCACAATGACACAAATGTGTATTTGGAAGCTCATGTTGGGGTCAAATATGATTTCAAAAGTTGTGAATAGTTTGATTCAGCCAAACAGACCATTGGTAAATTGGGCAAGTGGGCAAGTAGTCTAACGATTTAGTGACAATGGAGTCACTGATGAGGTAGAGTTGAGGATCATCAGCATGCACGTAAAATATGTGTAATTGTTGCCAAATTGCGGAATGCAGATGAAAATTGGAGGTGAGGCATGGGGCAAGTCTATATCCGTAGGAAACACCAGAACGTGTGAGAACAGGAATAGTAGCATTACTGGCGATACTCTGCCGTATATATATATATATATATATATATATATATATAAAAGCAAGAGCAGTTCTTAAGAAGGGTCACTGGACTCGAAAAGCTGACTATTTTCTCTCCACAGATGCTGCCAGACCCGCTGAATTTCTCCAGCAATTTCTATTTATATTTCAGATCCATCATCATAGGCATCAACTGTCTTCCGGCACAAAGTTGTAAAATAGGTTTCTATTCAGTCTCCCGTGTCTACTTAGAGTATAGACCCTTCCTACTTGGGCTCTCCGGCCACCCCTAACACATCCTATAGTGATTTGCAGGCCAGGTCGGGCCAGTAAGGAGTTGTGGCAGAACAGCTGGATGTCCCTGATTCATAGGCCCTCATTCGGGCCAGGTGGGCTGGGCCAACATGGTCAATCTCTCTTCAAATGGCCTAGTCGATTACATCCCCAACCTACTACTCCTGATCCTCTCTGAATCTGACTTCCCACCAGATCCTTTGCCACACCCCTTCGCCACCCCCACCCCCCACCCCACCCCACCCACACCACCTCTCTGTCCTTGTCCTGGAGACCCCAGTTCTGTCTAGGCTGTTAGTTAAGTTCATATTGCCCTTGGTATTGTATCTGCGAAAAAGTGCCTCCAAACACAGGCCTGTCCAGCCCTTGCCAGGTGGTTGTAGAGGATTCTCCATGGACCGACATGTCATTCATTTCATTACTGCTAATCAACCCAGTAGTCACTGGCAACATCATTTTGGTTTTTGCTCCCTCTGACTTTTTAAGTTCCCCGAGCTGCAGTTGTATCAACTGCATTGGCGCCTGCTCCTGCTGTTCAGCTAGCTTCTTTATGTCTTTCCTGTATCTTATGTTCTATATGACCTCTGAATTCCCGGTGGGCTATAGATGTTAGGCTTACTACCTCCTCTAGTTCAGATTTGACTTGAGGGACATTACCTCGACAGCAGCAGTCCGGAACTTTGTGGTTATCACTTCACTACCTTCCACAATCTGTTCTGTTTCAAGCCTCCACTCTTTCAAATGGTTTTCCAAATAAACTGCTGGATTTTCAGAGTCTCCCGAGGACCCCCTCTCAAGGCTTCAGGATCGATCTTCGGTAGATAACGGTCTAAGGGCCTGCCATACCCTTTGTCTTACTCTCAAATCCAGCACCATAAATCATTGGATTGCCCACAACATTCTTCAGGCCGGCTCAGACTCTTAATTTCGGGAGGCCCACCACCTGTATTAGCAGTGCTGTCAAATCTCCCATAGCCAACAACTGTCCTGTGGTTTCGTATTTAAAGGCTCTAATCCACTTTCCTGCTCCATCACGTAAACTGGGCAACACATTTCTCAGCCTGTCCAGATCCTGGGTCCCCCAAGGAATGTATAGAGGTTGTCTCTCCCCTTTTATAAACAATGGCAGCATCTTCCATTGTGGGAGCTTCTTTCCCTTATTAAAATTGCTACATACAGATTCGTTACCAGATTCTAATTCTAGCCTAAATTATATGTCCTCTCTGTCTGTGTTACTGCCTCCTCTGCTCCCCTCCCCACATCACTCTATGCCTGCATCTGCACAATATTCCCAGAATAACACAAATGTACCTTGTAGTCTCTTTGTTCCCTTAAAATGTGTAACTTCTGAATTTCACCTCGCAATCTTTTTTCCAGTTGTAAAGCTTCTAATTCTGTTTGTCACCTCGCCTGTCCTCCCTATCGTTTTATTTTGAACACATTCTGTTCTTGGTCAATTTCATCCAAATCTAATTCCCCCTCTCGATATTGTTCCCCTTATTACAGGACAATGTGTTACATTCTTTTCACCCAAATGAGGGAAGGGGGGTTATCCCAAGCCTTCCAACCCGGGAAACAGATGTAAACCCCTGCTCCCCCCTATATTGTGGGGCTCTTTGTTCTGCAAAGAGGACATGGAGATTTCCTCTTCCAAAGTCTTTGCTTCCAAAAGCTGCTCGTTCTGCTCTCTGGCACCCTCCTGATCGTAACTGGTGCCTGAAAAGTCTTTCTCAATCCTTTCCTACAATTCCAAACAGCCATAAAATTTCTAACTCCTATTGCATCCTATTGAAGAGGGAGATCCAGTAGATGTAGTGTACCTGGACTTTCAGAAAGCTTTTGATAAGGTCCCACATAGGAGGTTAGTGAGCAAAATTTGGGAGCATGGTATTGGGGTAAAAAGTGAGGTCTGCAGATGCTGGAGATCAGAGCTGAAAATGAGTTGCTGGTTAAAGCACAGCAGGTTAGGCAGCATCCAAGGAATAGGAAATTCGATGTTTCGGGCCAGAGCCCTTCATCAGGCTCTGGTCCGAAGCTTCGAATTTCCTGTTCCTTGGATGCTGCCTGACCTGCTGTGCTTTAACCAGCAACACATTTTCAGCTCTGATCTCCAGCATGGTATTGGGGGCAAAGTACTAACTTGGATTGAAAGTTGGTTGGCTGATAGTAAACAAAGAGTAGTGATAAATGGCTCCATTTCAGAATGTCAGGCAGTGACCAGTGGGGTACTGCAGGGATCAGTACTGGGACCGCAGATTTTTACAATATATATTAATGATATAGAAAATGGTATTAGTAATAACATTAGCAAATTTGCTGATGATACTAAGCTGGGTGGCAGGGTGAAATGTGATGAGGATATTAGGAGATTACAGGGTGACCTGGACAAGTTAGGTGAATGGTCAGATTCATGGCAGATGCAGTTTAATGTGGATAAATGTATGGTTATCCACTCTGTGGCAAGAACAGGAAGGCACATTACTACCTAAATGGAATCAATTTAGGTAAAGGGGCAGTACAGAGATTCTGGGTGTTTTTGTACATCAATCAATGAAGGTAAGCATGCAGGTACATCAAGGTAGTGAAGGTAGCTAATAGCATGCCGACCTTCATAACAAGAGAGATTGAGTATAGAAGCAAAGAGGTTCTTCTGCTGCTGTACAGGGCCTTGGTGCGACCACACCTGGAGTACTGTGTGCAGTTCTGGTCTCCAGATTTGAGGAAAGACATTCTGGCTATTGAGGGAATGCAGTGTAGGTTCAGGAGGTCAATTCATGGAATGGTGGGATTACCTTACACTGAAAGACTGGAGTGATTGGACTTGTATACCCTTGAGTTTAGAAGACTGCGAGGAGATCTGATTGAGATATATAAGATTATTAAAGGATTGGACACTCTGGAGGCAGGAAACATGTTTCTGCTGATGGGTGAGTGCCGAACCAGAGGACACAGCTTAAAAATACGGGGTAGACCATTTAGGACAGAGATGAGGAGAAACTTCTTCACACAGAGTGGTGGCTGTGTGGAATGCTCTGCCCCAGAGGCAGTGGAGGCCGAGTCTCTGGATTCATTTAAGAAAGAGTTGGATAGAGCTCTCAAAGATAGTGGAATCAAGGGTTATGGAGATAAGGCAAGAGCAAGATACTGATTAAGGATGATCAGCCATGATCATATTGAATGGTGGTGCAGGCTTGAAGGGCAGAATGGCCTACTCATGCACCTATTGTCTATTGTCTATTGCCTCTTTTATGATTTATCATTAGGTTTGTAATACTGAACTAACCCTTCAATTTCATCATATATATTTATATCAAAGGAAACCTCTTTTCCCATTTAGTCAATTAATCTTTAGCTCATCTTAAACATTTTTCAGAAGTTTTAACGATATAATTTCCTACTGGAAATTCCTTACGCAGTATTTGAATAGCAGTACCTTTAACCATCCTGACATATATTTCAGTCTAGCTAATGTATTATCTTTGCTCTCACAAATCACTCCCTTATGCCACACAAGTCTGGTAGCGCCGAGGATAAATATTCCCTAACTCTACAACTTGCAATCGTCCCTTGCCAATCTAACAGTCCATAAGTTTGCTTAACTACTTAACAAAAACAATCTATTCTAATCCATTCTGCCTAAACCATTCTAAGACCGCATCTGCAGGATGCATTAATCAGTAAGTCATTCTTGAAAAACCTGTTTAAAAAAAACTATCTTGCATTCTTACAGTGCAAAATAAAATCAAAACACGGGATCTCGAGCTCGGGAAACAAGACACAAACATTTAAGCACCAGCAAACAACTGTGCATACAAACGAGATCACAATGATTAAACGATAAAGTCTCTCTCTCACACAGAAACACACAGTCAGAACTATTCTGCAAGCGGTCAGGAGCTCAGCACTGAGCCAAAGTCTCTCTCTCTCTCTCTCTCTCTACTCCTCAATCTCCCTCATTCTTACTTGCCTAACACTTCAGTTTCCTTCCATGGCAAGCCGTTACTAGGGGAACAGAGTTGGCATGGTTCACATTTCGTTGCTGGGGAAAAGAGTGGGGGTGAGTTCATACGTCATTACTAGGGGTACAGAGCCGGAATAAGTTCACAGGCAGTTGCGAGGTCAATAGAGTTGCGATAACTCAACAGGCCATTATTGGGTGAACAAAATGGGGAAGCATTGGTACAACGTTGAATAGAGTGGAAATTTGATCACAGGCCCTTGCTGGGAGAACATTCCTGGGATGGTTTCAGTCAGTTCCGAGGATAATGGATGGAAATGAGTTTCCAGGTTACGGGGAACATACTGGAGATTCAATCATAGGCCATTGCTTGGAGAAACGAGTGGGGATGAGTTCACAGGTCGTTGCTGAGGTTACAGAGCGGGGATAAGTTCACTGTCTGTTTCGAGGAGAACAGCATGGGTTTGGATGTGCAGTATGTTGCGAGGAAAACATAGTGAGGATGGGTAAATGGGCCATTCAGTGGAGAAGGAGTGGGAATGTGTTCAGAGGCAGTTGCTCAGGGAACAGAATGGAATTTTTCTCCACTACTCATCCCTCTGCGCAGGTTTTTTGAACAATCCACAAATTTTAATTTACCATCCACCTTCTAGTTCTTTGGATTGGTGAGACCCCCAGCAGCTTTCTTTGCCCCTCTGTGTTCCCGAGAACCTGACTAATTTGACAGAATATAGTCCAGATTAGCAGCAAATCGCTGCACCATTCTTTTGCAGGTTTCCAGCCGTATTATTCTATCTCAGGAGTGTTCTCGATTCAACTGGGAAGTGATCTGCAGCTGCATTCTCTTTTCAGAGGTAAAGGTTTCTTTCTAGTCTCATCTGGGGTGTTGTGGACGAATCACTCAATGTTCTTTTAAAAATTACCAGAAGACTCAGACAATCCTTCATGAAATTAATCTTGCAAAATCAATGCTTTTAGAGCTAGCAAAAAGTCTTTCCTGACTCACTACAATGTCTTTGTTCTCCTCCAGTTTATATAATTTGTTGATCCCTCGCTTATCGGATAATATTAGCATAGCCAATCATGCTGGCTTGCTTTATCTTTCTAAACTAATCATCGTCTGCCACACTGGTTCCCTCCATCACACTTAACCTATTACATTAAAACATCGACATCTTCAGCATTAGCTCATCTCCCAGTGATTCAACTAAACTATGACAATTCACTACCATTATCTGTTACTGGAGACCTGTAATATATCATGGGCATACATTGCAACCCTATTGCCATTGACTGCCATAATAACTTCCATACAAAAAGAACAATTTCCTTTGTTGTATGACAATAATGACACACACACATGACTTCCATGACTGGCAGCAGAACTATTCTTCTTGTTGCACGACATGGCTCTTGTATGAGACTATTCTGCACAAATGTTTGACATTCGTCAATGCCAGGAATGTGCCTTCATAATAGGACGCTAATACACCACTGACAGACAATACTAGCACTCAATGAACGCTTGGATACTTAAGGTGAACGTGAGGACTGGAGTTGCTGGAGATTAGAGTCAGGAGTGTGGTGCCGAATGTGGGAGGTAAGGGTCATCACTGGTGCCCCTGCTGACTTCCTTTGCGGGAAGTGCACACAACCACAGCTCTACGAAAACAACTTTGGGGAATTCGAGCTGGAGCTTGATGAGCTTTGGATCATTCAGAACGCAGAGGGGATTATTGAGAGGAGTTTCAGTGAAGTCGTCACATCTCAGGTACAAGAAAAATGGTGGGTGACAGTCAGACGACGGAAAGGGAACTGTCAACAACAAGTATACCGTTTTGGATTCAGCTGAGATTGTCGACTTACCAGGGGTAAGTCGAGGGGTACAGATCTTTCACGCAGAGTCTGTCCCTATTGCTCCGAAGGGAAGGGGGGAGATGAACAGAACAGTTACTGATTGGGGGCTACATAGTTGGGGGATAAATACGAGGTTCTGTGAAGTAGAGAGCCTCATGGTATGTGTGTTGCCTCCCAGGTGCCAGGGTTTGTGTTGACTCAGATCGTGTTTTTGAGATCCTTAAGCAGGGGGGGGGGGGGGGGGGGGCAGCAACCCCAAGTCTTGGTCCACATGAGCACCAAAGACATAGGTAGGAAAAGGGATGGAGATTTAAGACAGACATTCATAGAGCTAGGATGGAAACTCAGAGCTAGAACACACAAAGTTGTTTTCCCTTGTGTTACCAGTGAAACGTGCTAGCGAGGCGAGGAATAGGGAGAGAGAAGAGTTGATTATATGACTACAGGGATTAAGTAGGAGGGAAGGATTCGGTTGCCACGAAAACTGGGGCTCATTCTGGGGTAGTTAGAATCTCTACAAACAGAATGGTCTACACCTGAAACAGAGGAAAACCAATATATTGTGGAAGGGGGCAATATTTGCTTGTTTTCTTTCGGGTGGGTTTAAAATAACCCAGCAGTGAGTTGGGGACAAATCCAGTGTCCAGAAGTTTGACAGTAGTGAAGTCAGAAATATGGTTTCAGTGTCGCAAGACTACACTGGCAAGCTGGAAGGGTGTTTTAAGTGTATCTACTTCAATGCCAGGAGCATCCACAATAAGGTGAGTGTTGCAGCATGGGTTGGTTACTGGTACATCGATGTTGTGGCCATTTTGGAGACATGGATAGAATCAGGGACAGGAATGATTTTGCATGTTCTGGGTTTTAGATATTTCAGTAACAACAAGGAAGGTGGTAAAAGAGGGGAGGTGTGATACTGTTAATCATGGATGCTATTATGTTGGCAGAACGGACGTTTGAATACACATCTACTGAATGTGTATGGTCTGAATTTAGAAAGAGAAAAGGAAAGGTCATCCTGTTGGGAGCTTTCTGTAGGCCTGCGAATAGATGTCGAGGAAAGGGTAGCAAAGATGGTTCTGGATAGGAGCGATAGTAACAAGGTAGTTGTTACGCTGGACTTTAACTTTAAAAAAAGTGCACTGGTATCGAGTCTGTCAGATGTTATCCAAAGTGTGCAGGAGGGTTTCCTGACATAGCATGTAACCAGGACAACAAGATCCGAGGTCACATTGGATTTGGTAGTGCATAATTGACCGGGCCAGGTGTTAGATGGGCAGCACTTTATGTGATAGTGAACACAATAAGGTTATTTTTACTTTACAGATGGAAAGAAACACGTATATAACACAGGGTAAGATTTATACCTGGGGGAAAGGCAATTGTGATGCGATTAGGCAAGATGGACGGCACGGTGGCACAGTGATTTGCACTGCTGCCTCACAGTGCCAAAGATCTGGGTTCAATTCCCGCCTCAGGCAACTGTCTGTGTGGAGTTTGCACATTCTGTCTGGGTCTGCGTGGGTCTCCGGGTGCTCTGGTTTCCTCCCACAGTCACAAAGATGTGCAGGTTAGGTGAATTGAACATGCTAAATTGTCCGTAGTATGAGGTGAATGGGTAAATGTATGGGGAAATGGGTCTGGGTGCGTTGGTCTTCGGAGGGTCGGTGTGGACGTGTTGGGCCGACGGTCCTGTTTCCACACTGTAAGTAATCTAATCTAAAAAAAAGGATGCATAGAATGTGGAAGGAAACTGCAGTGGTTGGACACGATTGGAATGTGGAGTTCATTCAAGGAACAGTTCCTGCATGTTCTAATAAGTATGTACCTGTCAGGCAGGGAGAAAGTGATCAAGCAAGGCAGCCGTTGTTTATTAAAGAAGCTGGATTGCACGTGAAGTGGAAGGGCTATGTATGGATGAGACGTAAAGGCTCAGTTAGGGCAGCTGAGAGTTAAAGGTTAGCCAGAAAGGACTGAAAGAGGGAGCTAAAAAGAGCCAGGAGGGGATATGAGAAGTCGTTGGCAGCTAGAATGAAGGAAAACCCTAAAGCTTTCATTAGGTATGTCAGGCATAAAAGAATGACTAGCGTAAGATGCGGGCCAATCAAGGACAGTCATGGGAAGTTGTATGTGCAGGCAAACGAGAAAGGAAAAGCGCTAAATGAATATTCTTCGTCAGTATTCACACTGGAAAAAAGACATTTTTGTCTGAAGAATAATGCGATACAGGTTACTGGACTAGACAGAGTTGGGGTTCACAAAGAGATTAACAATTCTGAAATGTGCGAAAATATAAATGTCCCCTGGGTCGGACTGGATTTATCTTAGGATCTCTGGAAAGCCGAGGAGGAGATTGCAGAGCCTTTGGCTTTGATATTTATGTCGTCATTTTCGACAGGAGTAGTGTCAAAATACTGGAGGATTGCAAATGTTGCCCCGTTGTTCAAGAAGGGAGTGCAGAGACAATCCTGATAATTACAGACAAGTGAGCCTTCCTTCGCTTGTGGCTAAAATGTTGGAAAAGATTATATGAGACAGGATTTATAATCATCTAGAAAGGAATAAAGTGAGTAGAGATAGTCAACACGGTCTTGTGAAGTGTCGATCGTGCCCCACAAACCTTACTGAGTTCGTTGAGAAGGTGACCAAGTGACCAAGATGAGCGTAAAGTGGTTGATGTAGGGTATATGGATTTCAGTAAGGCACTTGACAAGGTTCTCCATGGGAGGCTATTGCACAAAAATACCGAGGCATGGGTTTGAGGGTGATTTGGCGGTTTGCATCAGAAATTGCCTTGCTGAAAGAAGACAAAGGCATCCTAAAGTGCAGTTACTAGTGGTAAGCCGAAAAGATCTGTTTTCGTCACTGCGGTTGTCACTTTATAAACGACCATGATGAGTTACTGCAGTATGAGGACTTATGTAGGAATTCAGATTAGGAGCATTAATGCTATTGTACATGAAGTAGAAATAGGGAATGCTGTTCTGATAAAACAACACCTCTATTGGTCTAATCCTTTCACGGTCAGAAAGGTCCAAAAGGAGGTGGATGCATGCTCATCGAGGATATCATCAAAACAGCCAGAGCGAGTGGAGATCCCAAACCTGACTGGTGTCAACCAATTTGCTAGGATTACTGGACTGTCAAACTATTACAAAATCGGCATCATATCCAATACTAAGATTTGAGGACTGTATCATAAAAGTTGGACAAGCCAGTTACATCATTATTTTGGAGTTATTACTTGGTTATTGGCAGGTACCTTTATCAGAGACGGTGAAAGAAATTGCTGTGTTTGTAATCCCAAATGGGCTATACTAAATCAAAATTATGCAATTTGGAATGAAGAACGCACCCACAACATTCCAAAGACACATGAACAAAGTTGTGGCTGGGTTAGGAACTGTGCAGTGTATTTGGATAATGTTGTGATCTTTAATGAGTCCTGGAAGAAAAACACGTGGTACAGTTGGCAGAGCACTTTGAAAGACTAGGAGAAGCAAGACTGGTAATAAACCTAAATAGAACTGAATTCGAGAAAGCAGGGGTGATATTCTTGGGAAATAACATCAGTCATCAAAGGTTCACTCCATGGAATACAAAGATGAAGGACGTCGAGGAATTTCCACGACCAATTTTGGAAAAAGAAATGCTTCAATTTTTGAATCTAATTGGATTGTATCTGAAGTTTGTTCCAAACTTTAGCAGTGGCATCTCAACGTTAAAGGATTTGTTGAAAAAGAACACAAAGCAAAATTGTTCTTTCGGTGGACAGAATAATGTCAGGAAACATTTGACCATTTAGAAGCAATATTAACCACCACACCAGTTTTAGTTGCACCAAACCTTTAGAAACCCTTAAAAATTGTCATCAATTCCAGTGAAATAGGCTTTGTAGTTGAACTGTACTGAATATATTGATGTGATTGAACTGTCAGTTGGTTAATTTTCGAAGAAACTTGACATCTTCCAGAGGAAATACTCCCCAATCGAAAAAGAACTATTGAGTTTGCTACTGGCCTCGTAATAGTTTAATATGTACGTCACAAACAATGTGCCGGTGGCGATTGTGTCCATGGACCACAATCCTCTTGCATTCTTGGAACTCTTCCAAGACAAGAAAATGAGACTATTTTGTTGAAGTCTTTTGCTACACAGTTTTAATTTACAGAACCCTGGTTTTATCCTGTCTGTTCCATGGGACTTATCTATCCTGCTTTTCAAACGTTCCAGTGCTTCCTCCTTCTTGGCATCATTCTGGTCGAGTATATCTGCCTGTTTCAAGCTGTTCTCACAAACGACAGTGTCCCTCTCACTCGTGAATACTGAAGCAAAGCAATCATCAAGGACTTTGTCGAACTCCTCTGACTTCAGGGACATGTTCCCTTCATTTTCTCTGGCCCTACCCTCAATCTGGCCATCCTGTTGTTCATCACTCAGGAAATATACAATTTGGGCGTTTCCATGATCCTCCCAGTCAAGGTATTTTCGTGACCTCTTGTAGCTCCTATAAGTCCATTCCTCAGTTCATTTCAGACTACCCTTTAACTGTCGACAGCAGTGTGTGATCAATGTTTCCTCCAGCAGAAGGATGCTTCTTTCTTGCTCTTCACTAGATGTTCTACATCTCTTGGCACCCAAGGTTCCGTCACCCTACCATAATACCCGGTGAAACAAATCTATTCATCACTACTAGCAAGTGTTCCCTAAACATTTCTCTCCTGCATTTCCCTGAGAATATCTGTTCCCAATTTATGCTACACATTTCCTGCCTCATAATACTGTAATTTCCCACTACCCCAATTAAATACTTCAGCACAAACTCTGCTTCTGTCCATCTCCATGATTATAGTAAAGGTCAGGACGTTTTGATGACTATCAGAAAAATACTCTCCTAACGTGGGTCGCTGACAAGTACAAAATCCAATATGGCCTTTACTCTAGTCGGCCTATCTCCAATCTTCCTAGACACGCTTCACAAAGTCTGCTCCATCCAATACAAGGCTCATCAAACCTCCAAACTTGGTGACATGTGCATTAAACAATAGAAACACTGATGCAATACACAAGGCAAGGGAAACACGCAACCTGGAAATCAGATTTAAGTCAATCCTTTCACACCCACAAGCGATTAAAAGCAAACTATTTAATAACTCACAGGATCAGACGGTCTCCATTTTAGCAATTTTTGTGCTCAGAACGCCAATGCAAAAGGAAAGTTGATGCATTGGCCTGAATCTTGAGACAAACTTGTGATTGGAGGATTCAGCTCGTCCTACTCCAGAGGTCTTAAGCATCAGACTTCTCCCAATTCTACACAGGCCACTTGATATCAAGGCTGAAGGATTCTGATAATGGAACATACGTGGCCTTTGGTAAGCATTAATCAAATGTAATGAATGTGTTTCTCTTCAGAAATGTAAATGTCCCTCGCCAAGCTGAGACAAGAGCCAAATCCCTGAAATCCTCTTAAACTCAGGCCGAATCCTCTTCCTGCTTTTGAATCACAATGTAATGCTCCCTGTCTAGGAACTCAGCCCTATTCATCTCACAACCTTTAGGATCCCAGGCTAATCCTAGCTAGTCATTTGGCATCCCAGGCTAAATCTTTTGAATACTCCAGGACCCCAGCACAATCCACTTGAATCCTTTGGGGTTCCAAGCTAATCCATTGGTGCCCAACCAAATCATCTCAAATCTTCAGGACCTAAGTCTAATCCTCTGAAATCCTTTAGGACAACAGAGTAGTCCTTTGAGGGCATAGCCTAATCCTCATGGGCCCCGGCATAATCCTCTCTAATCCTTTGGGACCCAGACTTAATCCTCCCTGCCCGAGGGCTATTCGTCTCAAATCCACTGGGAACCCAGGTGAATCCACTCAAATCCTCTGGGACCCTTTGTCAATCCTCTTAAATCCTCTGGGATCACAGCCAAAACATTTCAAGTCTTCTGGGAGGCTAGCCTTATCCCTTCAACTGTTTTGGACTCGGGCATAATGCTCGCAAATTTTTAGCGACACTTAAGTTTATAATTGGAAAAGTATGGGCTACCGGACTCACCCTCTTGAATCCTCTGAAACCACAGGTTCATTTTTTCTCATCTTCTCGACCTCATTGCAATTCTGTGAAATCATCTGAGACCCTTGGTTAATCATCTTGTATTTTCAGGAGCCACATGCCAACTGCCCTTCAATTCTCTAGAATCCCAGTGTAATCATCAAAACTTCTCTGGGACTGCAGTCTCATTCAACAAACCATCCGAGAGTCTCGCCCATGTCCACAGAACCGCCTGTCCGTCCCTCTAACTAGAGAGTCTCCTATAACTAGCGCCCTCCTGCTCTCCCTCTTTCCCTTCTTAGTCTCAGAGCCAGACCTCATGCCACAGACCCGTTCACTGCAGCTTACACCTGCAAGGCTGTCCTCCCCCCCAACAGTTTCCAAAGCTGTATACTTATTGTTTGGGGGAACGACCACAGGAGAACCCTGCACTGCCTGCTTCTTCCCCTTCCCACCTCTAACTGTTACCCAGCTACCTCTGTTCTCCGGCGTAACTACGTCCCTGTAGCTTCTATCAATCACCCTCTCGAATAATCCTCAGTTCATCCAACTCCAGTTCCAGTTCCCTAACTCGTTCGGTGAGGAGCAGGATCTGACTGCATTGCCTGCAGACAAAGCCGGCAGGAGTATCGGTGGTCACCCCTACCTCAAACATCCTGCAGGAGGAACATTCCACTGCCTGCGCTGCCATGACTGTACACTTTGTCTCCAAAACAAGAACACTGAGTCGCTTATCTGTGGACTTTAAAGTTAGGTTAGAGGAGGAGGGAGGTCCTAGGAAGTAGGGCCTGGGGTCTAGAACACACCCACTCAAATACTACTCACTTACCTTCCCGACCAGCTCTGCGCTCCGACCTCACTTCCGCCCGGCTCGCGCCGCTCTCCGCGGTGAAAAGCCCGTTGTCGTCGAGGTAAGTTCTTTAAATGCTACTCACTTACCTTCCCGACCAGCTCTGCGCTCCGACCTCACTTCCGCCCAGCTCGCGCCGCTCTCCGCGGTGAAAAGCCCGTTGTCGTCGAGGTAAGTTCTTTAAATACTACTCACTTACCTTCCCGACCAGCTCTGCGCTCCGACCTCACTTCCGCCCAGCTCGCGCCGCTCTCCGCGGTGAAAAGGATGGAGATGAAGATTAATCTTCTCTCTAAAGGAACATTGTTTCCGAGACTGTCGCACTATCGCTCTGTGAAGCTGCGATAAGGACAGGGGGAAAATTTAAACCTAGTCAACTTGGAAAGGAAACCGTGCATCACTGATGTCTCCATTTCAGGAATTGTTTTCACATTTTTTATTACAGTCTCTTCATTTGTAAAATACTGACTACTCATGGGATTTCCATCTAGTTGGCTTCACCATCATTTATTGACCATTCCGAGTTCCCCGATGTGAAGGTGGGGCCTGGATCACCCTCTTGAACCGCTGCAGATCTTGCAGCGTCGAATCAACCACACAGTGCTTTATGGAGAGACTGCCAGGATATTTCTACAGCGACACAAAGTGAAGGGCTGTTTTGACAATTCAAGATGGTGAGTGGCTGAGAGGGGACATGCAAGTGGGTAGCGTCCCCATGTATCCGCTGCCTTAGTCATTCAAGGTGGAAGTTGTCGTGGATTTGGAAGGAGCTGTCTGAGGATCTCTGGTGAATTTTTGCAGTACATCATGCTGTTGGTACTTGGTGATGGAGGGAGTGAAAGCTTGTGGATGGGCTCCAAATCAAGCGGGTTCTTTTGTCGTGAATGATGCCAAGGTTTTTGGAGTTTACTCCTCTGGAAAAGTGGCAGATATTCAATATTGAATCAGATCCTAACTTGCACCTTTTTGATGTCTTTGAGGAGGCAGAAAGTGAGTTATTGACGCCGTATTCATAGCCCCTGAACTGATCTGGTAACCATTGTATGTTCATGGTCACTCCTTCAGATTTTCCCTCCCTTACCTTTATCAATGCCTCCTTGACACTGACATTTCTAATCTGCGAAAAGCATTTCGACAATTCATGCATCTCGTAATTTCGATCAGTTTGCAGCTCAGCCTTGGATGTTCAATGAAAATAAACCACGTTCGTCCAATCTCTCCCGTAGCTAACAGCCAGGAATAAGGAAACCCTTTGGTAAACGTTTCCATGACACTCACCATAGGCTCCACATTTCTCTGGAAGTGCGGCATCAGACCTGTGGCAACATTCAAAATGAGACACAACTGAAGTTCTATAACCCTGGAACATGACTTGCCAATATTTATACTCTGTTCTCAGACTGATGAAGGAAAGTATATCTTATGAATTGTTGAGCACCTCATCCACGTGTGTCGCCACTTTGAGGGAAATACAGACGTGTGTGCTGGCTTCCCTCTGTATGTTGATACTTCAGCCATTTTCTGGATACTTCCCTCGTGAAGAAGACATATGAAACTTCATTATGTTACATTTGTCCAGAATAAACTCCATCCACCATTTCGCCCCCACGTCTCCCAAAGTTTTGTGCCTTCCACAAAATTATTAATCTATATTGTCTTCTGAAACATTTCTTAATACCATGACGAAGAATGTTCCTCCAACAACGTTTTAACGTCCTTGGTTTTCTTCAGAGAATTTGTAAACGGCACAGATTCTAAAATGTCCGAGTTTGGGTGGATTTTAGGGCCAATTTGTTTACTCTGTTAGGTATATCAGAGGCTTTCAGGTTTCAACAAAAACATGTCTTATGAAAATGGAGTGCACAGTTATCAGTTCAGCTATTTGCTGGTTTGGTTATAATGCAGCTACTGGGCCCTCTCTCTCTCTCTCTCTGACTTCAAGTCCGCAATGTGTCGTTTTACTTTTTGTGTCAAAAAGTTTTGGTGTTTATGCAGATTGTTGCAAGTATTTTTGGAACAGGATCATTAGTTGGGATGGTTTGTTGGGTTTTCGGATAGGATCATTTTTTCGGCATTCTATTTCCTATTCTTTGCGTTTCATTCATTAATCTTGCAAATAAATTCAGTTTTGTTTAAAACTAAGTAGTTTGATGAGCTGATTCTCTCCTGGAAAATCCGGTGTACACTTCCTTAAATCAAATATCAAAGTTAGGGTATGGTCTGCTTTCTGGAAATGTTTTGAGGGTTCTGGACTTGTTCATAACAATATATTACAACGCATCATGTGTCCCTGCACTCATCCCTCTGGAGCTCCACTGGTTACAGATCTCCAGTTTGACCAAACATCTTGCTACCACTACCTACCTTCTTTTGTCAAGCCAGTTCTATATCCATCTTACCAGTGTATGGTTGATCCAACGTGATTTCATGATTTATATCAGTCTTTCAAAGGCCTAACTAAAATCCATCATGATAACGTCTATCACCCTGCTCTTGTCAGCCACATTTGTTCCCTTCTTTTAAAAAAAAACGTCATGCTTGTGAGACACGAACTTCTCCATACAAAGTTACACTATTACGTCCATGGTTTTACAAATATGAGTATTTCCTATTCCTAAGAACCATCTTCAACAGTTTCCTTACCACTGAGGCGAGGCAGATACAACCCCAACAACACTCCACCTCTAATTCCCTAGATTATCTCTCTCTACCTTCTTCAACAAAGTAATGGTTATCGTCCCAAATATTGACTGGGAATAGTATAGTTCAAGCAGTTTGGATGGGCTAGTTTTTGTTCAATGTGTGCAGGAGGGTTTTCTGACACAGTACATAGACAGGTCAACAAGAAGCAATGCCATATTGGGTTTGGCATTGGGGAATGAACATGGCCAGGTGTTAGATTTGGACCTAGGTGAGAACTATGTCGACACTAAACACAATTAAGTTATATTTACGATAGGAATGTGCAGGGATAGGTGTAAACGGCAGGGAAATGTGTATAACTGGGGGATAGGCAATTATGATGCAGTTAGGATAGGGAAGGAAACCGCAGAGGATGGACACACTTAAAATGTGGAGCTTATTCAAGGAACAGCTAATGCAAAGTAGTGGAAAGTTGTGTGTGGAATCAGAGGACAAAGGATAACTGCTTAATGAATACTTTCATCCTCGGATTATCTGGAAAGCCAGTGAAGAGATTGTAGAGCCTTTATGACATCCTTGTTGACAGGAGTAGTGCCAGAAGACTGGAGAATAGCAAATGTTCACTTGTTTACGAAGGGGAGTCCGGACAACCCTGGTAATTATAGGCCTTACTTCGGTTGTGGCAATGTGTTGGAAAAGGTTGCAAGATCTTTAATAACCTGGAAAGGAATAATTTGATTAGGAATAGTAAACATGGTTTTGTCAAGGGTAGGTCATGCGTAACACACCACATTGAGTTCTTTGAGAACGGTTTCAAAGCAGGTGGATGAAGGACAAGCGGTTGATGTAGTGTATATGGACTTCACTATTGTATTTGATAAGGTTCCACAAGGTAGGCTATTGCACAAAATGCGGAGATTGGCATTGGAGGTGATTTAGCCAATTGAATCATAAATTGGCTAGCTGAAAGAAGACGGAGTGATGGTTAATGGGAAATGTGCATCCTGGAGCCATTGATGTGTTACCAGAGGTGTGCTGCAAGGATCTGTTTTAAGGCTATTGCTTTTTGTCATTTTTATAAATGATCTGGATGTGGGAGCAGAAGGATGGGTTAGTAAATTTGTGGATGACACTAAGGGAGGCACAGTTGTGGATAGTGCCTACAGATGTTACAAAGGGACATAGATAAGATGCAGAGCTGGGCTAAGAAGTGGGAAATGGAGTTTAATGCGGAAACGTGTGAGGTAGTTCACTTTGGAAGAAATAACAGGAATGCCGAATACTTGGCTAATTCTTAGCTGTGTCGATGAACAGAGAGATCATGATGTCCAGGTGCATAAATCCCTGAAAGTTGCCACCCAGGTTGATAGGATTGTTAAGAAGGCATATGGTGTGTTGACGTTTATTGGGAGGGGGATTGAGTTTCACAGTCACGAGGTCATGCTTCAGCTGTACAATACACGGTTAAGGCCGCACATGGAGTACTGTGTACAGTCATGGTCACTTTATTATGGGATGAATGGGTAAGGATTGGAAAGGGTTGAGAGGAGACTTACTATGTCGCCTCGTATGGAAGGAAGGTTTACAAGGAAACGATGAGGGAACTGAGGCTGTTTTCATTGAAGAGAGGAAGGTTGAGAGGTGACTTATTCGGGACGTATAAGATATTGAGAGGGTTAGATAGTGTGGACAGTGAGAACTATTTTCCTTGTATGGTAAAAGCTAACACGAAGGATCATAGCTTTAAATGGTTGGGTGATAGATTTAGGACAGATATTGGGGTAGATTTATTTATTCAGTAGTAAGAGTGTGGAACGGCCTGACTGCAACTGTAATAGACTCGCCGACATTAAGGGCACTTAAATGGACATTGAACATACATATGGATAATAATGGAAAGCTATTGGTTAAATGATCAACAGATTAATTTCACAAGTCAGCGCAACATAGAGGGCTGAAGGGCCTGTACTTTGCTGTAACGTTCTGTGCTCTATGTTCTATGTTATATGTTCTATGAATGTCGTTGGCTATTTCCCAGTCCTCTGGAACCTCTCTTACGATTGAAAAGGATAGAAAGATTTCAATCAAGATTACTTCCCTCGCCTCCAACAGCACTGGAGCCCTTCAGGTTCTTGTGATTTGTCTACCATTAAACTTTTCAAAGAGGTTTCCTTTAACAGTCTTTGCCAAATATATTTCATGGCCCCTTTTAGCCATCCTAGCTCCTTATTTGAGTTATTTGTATTCTCTTTCTCTATCTTCATATTCTTCGAGAGCTCTGTCTGTCTTCAGTTTCCTAATGTGTGATTTTACATTTTGACCAAGCTCACAAATTTTCGTGTCATCTAAGCCTTCTGAACCTTGCCTTCGTTATCCTTCATTTTCACAGGAAATTGATTATGCTGAACATTAATCAAATGCCTTGAAATAAAAAGTCCACGTGTTAGTTAAGGATTCACCCACAAATAACCACCCATAATATACGTTCACCAGTTGGGTGGTACTGGAGGGCGTATTTCAGACTGGACCCCTGTGACCAGCAGTGTTCCACACGGATCAGTAATGGGTCCACTTTTGTTTGTCATTTATGCAACTGAATTGGATGAGAATACAGGAGACATTGTTATAAAGTTTGCAGGCAACACCAAAATGGGCGGTGTACTGGTTAGTTAAGGGGATTATTTATGATTACAAAGAGATCTTGACCAATTGGGTCTTTAGATTAAGCACTTGCAGATAGAGTTTAAATTGAATCTATCTGAGGTAATTCATCTTGGTACCATCAGCAAACACAGGAGTTTTTCACTTAATGATCGGGCCCTGGATCGTGTTGTCGAATAGAGCGAGCAGAGAAGTGTTCAGCTACATAGTTTACTGAAGATTTCATCTTAGATAGACAGGATGGTTGAGAAGGCGTTTAGCACACTGGATTTTATTGGGCAAATCTTTGAGTATAGGTGTTGGGACGCCATGCTGAGGTCTTACAGGACGTTGGTGAGGTTTTTTTCTCGACCAATGCGTGAAATTTTGGTCGCCCTGCTTTTAGAAGTGTTTTATAAACGGAGTAAGTTCAGAATAGTTTTTCCAGTATTTTTTTCCACAGGATCGTAAGAGGTTGAATGATGACTTTTTTGAATTACATGAAGTCATAAGGGACATACATAAATAAGGTGGATGGTGGGGGTCTTCTCTCTCGGGTTGAGGAGTTCAAAATTAGGCAGCATACTTTTAAGGTGAGAGGGTGAAATTTAAAAAAAATCGTTATGCATGGAAATTGTTTACAAAGTGTATGGGATGAACTGCCGGAGGAGTGATGGATGGAGGTACAGCTACAACGTTTAAAAGGCATTTAGATACGTGTATGAATAATAAATGTTTGGAGCTATGTATTCCAAGCGCAGAGAATTGGAACTAGTTTAGTTTGAGATGCTGGTCTGCATGGACTATATGGACCGAATTGTCTGTTTCTATACTGTATGACTCAATGACTCGATTGTGCATTTTTGGAGAACATCTCAAGTATGATCTTATGGTGATGAGCTGAGGACAGTCTCATGGTCAAGCAAACAGAACCATCTTACTTTGTGCCGGACATGACTGTCATGTCTCTTCACAAAATTGAAGGGAAGGCATCTTTCGCGTAATTGCAGCAAGACATCCTTGTTCTTGTTCTCAAATTCTCTTACAATGATGTCCGACATGCCACTTGCCTTCTTCACCTCCCATTGACACTACACATCCACCACTCTCTGTGTGAAAAACTTGCTCCTTCACATCCTATTATATGTCTGCCTTCTCACCTGAAACCTATGCCTGTAGTTTAGGACTTCCCTTATCTGGAAAAAGAAACACCTTCACGATTCACCGTATTTCGTACATAAATTTAAAAACCTCTCCAAGGTCACCCTTCAACTTTCGAAGGCTCCAGGGAAATTTTCGCCAGCCTCTTCAGCCTCTCCTTGATGCTCAAAAACCTCCAACACCACCTTCTAACCGTTTTCTGCACCTTGCCAAGTTTAACAAAGTTTCCATTTAGCAGGGAGACCAAACACTATCGTGGTATTAAAGCATGTCTAACCGATGTGCTGCCGAGCTGGAAAAGGCATCCCAATTCCTATACTCAATGCATTGACCAATGAAGGCAAGTGCACCAGGCCGATCTGGTCATTTTGCAATTGAATTTTGAGATAATGTTCCTCACTGTCCAGTGCATCACCAAATTTGGTGCTATTTGCAAACTTACTAATCATTCCTGCAGATGAAACTAAAATAGGTGGTTTATTGTATAGTGAGGATGATTATCAGAAATTGCAGTATGACCTTGATTAGCTGGGGAAGTTGACCGAGAAATGGAAAAAGGAGTTTAATATAAATGAGTGTGTATTTTGGAAGATCACATCAAGGTAGCAATTTCTTGCTGAATGTTAGTGCTGTAGAATTGTACTGGAACAGAGGGACTTGGTGTTCAGGTGCATGTTTTCTGAAAGTTGGGTCACAGTTGGACAGGACAGTGAAGAAGGTTTGTGGCAGACTAGCCTTCATGAATCAGTGAATTTGGTATAGAAGCTGTGAAGTTATAATGCAAATATACAGGACATTGGTGAGGTTGCACTTGGAGCATTGTGCACAGTGTTGGTCACATTGCTACAGGAAGGATGTTACTCAACTAGAACGAGCGCATAAGAAATTTACAAAAATGTTGCCAAGACTCAATTGTCTGAGTTATAGGGAGAGGTTGAACAAGCTACGGTTTTTTTTTAGAGTGCAGAAGACTGTGGGGGTAGTTACAGAAATAAGACAAAAAGATCATGAGAGACCTGTAGAGGGTGAATGCACTCGGTATTATTACGAGTTGGGGAATCAAGGATTAGAGGGCATGGGTTTACAGTTACACAAGAAATAAAAGAAGGCAAAATTTAAAGTCTGGTTGAAGATTTGTAGCTCGGGTGTCCGTTGTTGTGGTTCTGTTCGCCGAGCTGGAAGTTTTTGCTGCAAACGTTTCGTTCCCTGGCTAGGGAACATCATCAGTGCTATTGGAGCCTCCTGTGAAGCGCTGCTTTGATGTTTCTTCCGGTATTTATAGTGGTTTGTTCTTGCCGCTTCCGGGTGTCAGTTTCAGCTGTAGTAGTTTGTATGTGGGGTCCAGGTCGATGTGTCTGTTGATGGATGTTCTTGCCGCTTCCGGGTGTCAGTTTCAGCTGTAGTGGTTTGTATATGGGGGCCGGGTCCATGTGTCTGTTAACAGACTCCATTAAACTCCATTAACAGACACATGGACCCCCAAGGTGTTGTTCAGTACTCCAACAAATTTCACTCCCACTCTGCTCCACTATCACGTGGATCCATTTGGCCACTTTCAAGGTCGAACGTCAATCTGACTACCACAATACTCCAGTCTCCTTGGCCAGTCTGCAAGCCCATGAATGCTCCAGGTCCTCAATTGTACTTACACCCCATTGTCTAATATCCTCCGACAGCCAACCCTACCATTTCTTCTCATCCATTGGTTCAGTCACCATGTCAATAAACTCTTTACTTCCATGCCCAGCATCAATGGAAGTCTTGAAAGTATCATCAATCCGACCCAATCTTTGCTACTCTATTCACTAGTTCTGATGTCAATTTACCATGGGTTCCATCCCCTTTGTCCGTGATCACGTCATCGTTACTCGCCACCCCCCCCAACAATGCTATTACGTCCATTCCATTCGTGAGTTTTCAATAACACTGTCACACTACAGCGAACCAGAGAAACACAGAAGATAGCAGCAGAAGGAGGACATTTAACCCTTCTAAACTGCTCCCAATAAACACCATCGTCCAACTCAACACTCTAATCCTGATGCATGATTAGCTGCTTCCTCTTAGCTGCATAGTGTATAACCTTAACTGCTTCTCCAATTTGTTCGATGTTTGTGGAATCAACTACTTCCTGTGGATGTGAATTCTACCAGGCCCAACCTTCTTTGCATGAAGAAATCTCTGGCCTAAATGATCTAACCTGAATCCTCAGTTTGGATCTTATGGGTCTGGATACACCCATCATCGGGAACATCATCCCTGCACCTACTGTGTCCACTCCTGTCTGAAACTTATAAATGTTTATGAGATCACCCTTTCATTCATCTGAACTTCAGCGAAAGAAATCCTAACCGAGTCAATTTCTCCTCATCTGGCAGCTCCAGAATCAGCCTGGTAAGCCTATTCTGCACTCCCTCGAGAGTGAGAAAAGGTATAACCATTCAGTTTTAAAGGAAACGGTATTTATTTATACATGAAGAAACGAAAATTGTATGCAGTATTCGATGCGTGGCCTCACTAAGTCAATACCTCATTTCTGGTATCTGTCACAGCCTAATTGTCAATCCAATATCCACCAAGATACACTCTCATTCTTAATATCATTCGCATGCCATTAGCCCGTTTCTCTTTCAAGCATATTTGCCATTCCTACCCCCACGTCATTCTCACCTCACCATGAAGTCCCTGCATTAATCTCTCATGCACAAACACATCACTAACATTTTGGTCATTTAGATGATCTCCATGTCCATCATTCTGCTTCTCAACACCCACATAGTCACTCACATCCGAATAGAAAGCCACCATATCTGTCATGACCCTGACAGTTTCCATTATATTGAGTAATCTCTGGAGACAACATCGCTCTTGCCTCCCACTCCAGCATCTGATTTGCTATTCTGCATAAAATTCATCACTTCCGTCAGTTCGCACAGTCAACACGTATACCATCATAATTCAAGTCCCCAGGTCGCCACTTCCAGCCCAACGACCAGCTCCAATGTTGAACACTACACGCTCGTTCCACACATCATCTCCCCCATCTAATTCCCAAGTCTGCGTCATACTAATCACTGTGCTGTTATGGACCAAGCCAGAATCCCTCAAAACATTTCAAACAAGTCGTCCAGACCCTAACTTTCTTTGTTGTTTTAAACAGCTGTAAAATGGGTATTCCAGAAATGGTGCAACCATTCAGTTTTAAAGGAAACGGTATTTATTTATACATGAAGAAACGAAAACCTGATTTAGAATAACATACATAGGTAAAAACCGAATCGACTCTATCGGAGCATAATGATGCTTGTCCAAGTACTTGCAACGTTGCAAGTACTTTGCCAAAAAATAACAAAATCAAACACAGGTTCTTACATGACGGATGTCAGAAAGGGAGAGAGACAGAGAGAGAGAGAGAGAGAGAGAGATGATGAGCATGGAGCTGATTCTTTAACAGTCACCCTTAAAAAAAGGCTGACAGCTGGCTAAGACCAAGCCAACCAAACCAGAGGTAAGCTACGCCAGGAGGAACGGGCTTCTTCAAGTAAATATTTAAGGCATCTCTGCTACTTTGTTTCGGACAACTTTTGTGATGAAAGGACAATGCAATCTTGTTAAAAGAGCAACATCGTCACGTCTCACCCCTTAAGGAATGAACTATCAATATACAGAAATGATTTCAGTTTAGATCCACTTAATTTTTCACAGTTAGTACACTGCAACATCGATTTACATTACATGTAGTATAAGCATACGCACATGCACTACTGCTTCAGTACATTTACTCCTGCCACCAAACGCCTCCGTTACTCATCAAAAACTTGACAATGCATTTGCAATCACGTTTTCTAGTTCTGCTACATGCATAATTTTTAAATTGAATGGCTGTAATAGCAAATTTCCTCTAAACATGTTGGATTCTTTTCATTAAATTTCTTCACAAGCTTTAGTAAGATGTGATGTGTGTCTATGATTGTTTCAGGCATAAGTTTTGGCAACCTAACCGTTGATATGTTTGATAACGGAAACACCAAGCTCAAAATCTCCTTCTCAACTGTCTAATATTGCAACTGACGAATGCTCGGTTTCCTGGAGAAATGTCTGATAGGTTCTCATTGTCTTCCCGGATGAACACATCCCACATTATTCTCATTCATAGTTACCTTTAATGGCAGTGCACAATCAAATATGGCAAATAATAGGTTAACACAGCTTTCAGTCCGTTAAATGCCTTCTGACAGTTCTCGGCCCATTGAAACCTCTTGTTTTCCTATGGATATTTACGGAGTGGAGCAGCCACGCAACTATAATTTGGTACGAATTTCCAATTATCTCAAATAAACCCAGAAATCGCATTACTGCTGTTTTTGTCGATGGCATTGGAAATTCCCCAATTATCCATGGTTTCGTATTCCGTGAGACCAATTGTCCATGTCCAATGTTGTGAGTTGGATTTTGGCAAATTCACAATAATTCAGGTTTATCACCAAAATGTCTGCTGAAATCGACTGAAAATTTTCTGATAAATGTTTCAAATATACTATCCATGTGTGCCTAATAATCACCAGGTCATCGATATAACCATGGTGGCACAGTGGTTAGCATTGCTACCTCACAGCACCAGAGACGCGTGTTCAATTCCCGCCTCAGGTAACTGACTGTGTGGAGTTTGCACATTCTCCCCGTGTCTGCGTGGGTTTCCTCTGGGCTCTCCAGTTTTTCCCATAGTTCAAGGATGTGCAGGTCAGATGAATTGGCCATGTTACGTGTAGGGGTATGGGTGAGTGGTGGGTCGGTGTGGACTTGTTGGGCTGAAAGGCCTGCTTCCACACTGCAAGCAATCTAATCTAAACTATACACAGAAATGACCTTGCTGGTTAGACCTATAGAAATTTTGCTTAATGGGAACAGCATTTCCTATATCTCCATCATGCATAACTATGTTAGCACTTCCCAACTTATTTCCACATATCCGTCCAGGAACAGCAAAAACATTTTTCGGGTGATATGGATTTTATCACAATTTTTTTACAACATCCCCATTGACCAATATAAGTTGAGGAAAGTCCAAGTTCTCCTCCTCTGAACTGAGTTCTTCTCTCTGTGTTGCTTTCCTCACATGTCAAAATACTTTTTAAGCATATTCACATGACACAATCCGTGAGATTTCTTTCTGCCTTAAGTCCCTACCAAGTAGTTCACCTCACTCAATCTCCTTTCGATTTGACCTTGCTTTTAAATGTTCACCTATCACTGTATCACCTATCACCTATCGCAGTGACACTAACAATTTATCTGCAAAAGCAAAATTGCAAGCTTTTTATTTCTTGCCTGCTTCTTTTTTTTATTGTATGCTGTGATATTTTTTAATGCTGTCTAGCCAACGTCCCCGCTGCATTCAACACTTTCCTACAATTTGACACATACTTTAAATTTGGGCTCTGAATTATGACTTCCCAATTTCTGTTTAAACATCTTTTCCTTTCTCTGCAAAAAAAATCTAATTCAAATGGACTGAATTTTGTCGATTCATTGGTGTATCCCTGATGACAAACAAAATGGGAATTACTTTCTTCCAGTCATCTGAATAGACTTGAATATTAACTTGTCAGCATGATGTTTAGTATCAGATACCACCTTTCTAGTTCTCCCTGCGATTCTGGATGGTCCGCCATAGATGAGAATTGTTTTATTCCTAGACAGCCCATAACTTCCTTGAATAATTTTGATGGAATGTTCGATCCTTGATCTGATTGTATGTCTCTGCCAGTGAAAAAGTTCTACAATCCTTATAACTTAGATGGTGTGTAATGGAATGAGGCTGGAAATCTGGTGGACACACCCTTATTTTTAACAAATACTGATGTCCCCGTTTTGATTTAGATAGGCGTCGTATGCAATCAATTAAGACCCTTGTAAAATGTTCCCTGAACGCAGCAGTGGTTATACAATATCTAGGTTTCACTACTGCCTGAGATTTTCCTTTTACCTGACATTATATGACATGTCTGGCAAAATTCTACTCCATCCTTGTGCAGTCAAGGCCATTAAAATGTTTTTATATTTCAGCTTGAGTTTTTCTTACTCCTAATTGACCTCATTCCGGTAGTTCCATTTTGCCCACAACACTCCCACTGGCATTACATCTTGATGAATTTCTGCCTATTTCACAACTTTCTCAATATGTGAAAGTTCCTATTTCATCATTAAGATGTCATTGTTTGGTTACTAGCTCTCAGAGATACATTCAGATGCTTTGTCCATGTATGCTTTTTGGTACAATTGATTAGGTTCCAAACTTTCTGCTATAATCCAAATGTTTCTCTGAGTAAAAGACAGCCACGTTGCCATCGATCTGCTCCTGGCTTGTCTCAATCATTTGATCAAACAGGGCCTCTGACAATTCCATTTCAGCTTTTTTATCTGCACTCATTGATCACTTTTGTTTCAGTTGGTGACACTGTGACCTCGGTACCACACAGGAAGAAAAACATTCCAAGGATATGCTTCCAGTAATAGTTCTGTTGCCTTATTTTCCTCTTCCTTTTCAACCACAGCAGGCAGCACTCATATCTGTGAACCAACTGCTGAGTTAGCAAGAACTAATTGTTTACCTGGAGCTGAGAGTTTTTCGAGTACTCTGCTACCGCTTCACTAGTTCTCACTGGATGCTTTAGCTGCACTCTATATAGTTGATCATTTCTTGTCTTCAACGTGAATTTTACTTACGAACACTTTTTCTGACAACAATCCTTCGGAGGTACATATGCCCTCATCATTCAACATTAAAGATTGAGTGGATCATGTGTCCCTTAATATTGTAACCTTTTTACCTGCTGCACCTTGCTGCTATGGGATATACTTTATCTTTGCAAGTATATCTTTCAAAAGATCTGACACTTCTTAGCCAACCTCGCACCATTTTGTGCATTCTAGCGTCGTTCCCTAGCCTTCACTGTACGTTTCGTTACCACTTACACAAAATTCATTGGCTTAACGTTTGCAGCGCTTTTTTGTAACTCACCAACACTGTGACTTCACTTGGCCAATTTTAATGCGGTGAATACTCTGGAGCATTTTAACTTCTCTTCGCTCTCCCTGAACCCTCCAAGCGTTTCCTTTTTATCTTTGTTCAGTTACCCAAATAATCTTAACGGAGATCTATCATTCCCTTATCATGTAAGGATCTCTTTTCCGAAATTCTATCCATCAGGGATTGAAATTAATGATGGAAGCCAAACTTTGATTTACGGGCCAACTTGAAATCATCAGTCCTTTCAGCTTACAATCTTGCCGTTTTAACACTCTGCTCTTCCACATGAGTTCTCACTCCTTCATTAAGTTTAATTTCTGCCTTCATCTCCATACCTTTCGGCCAACTCTTTTATCTGAGTGACAATTTCTGATTTTCAAATTCTCGCTCCTGTTTTATGTTAAGCTTTGGTATTTGCTTTATTTTTCTTTGTTCTGCTTTTAAGCATAATTCAAACACTTTCTGCCCTTTAGCTCTACCAAGCCTTTTGCCTCTAAAGCGAGCTGCTTCATTTTCAATAAAATTGCAAACATTTCTGAAGAATCAGATGGCATTTCCAGCAAATGTAACTGCCATATCTTCTTTACTTGCTTGCCAATTCTAGCAGCTTCTTTCTGTCCACCTCTTCTAAAACCCCAAAGTGACTTATTCCACTTACGTAAAACTCTTAGTGACTGAAAGAGCCATGAAGACACCAAGCACTTTTTAAAACAACCAAATTTAAAATCTGGAACAAAAGGCACTACCACCTACCACTCATTGCTTTTGAGTCCAAAACTCTACTCCCAAATTGGAACTACCTAATAAATCCCGTAAAGAATCCCTAGTCTGTTACTGAAGTCTTTCTAAGGCTTGATTTTCTTGAGCATTAAGTACCCTTCCTTCCTTTTTATTAGCCTAATGTCGGTTCAGTAGCTTGTCTTATGGCGTGCTGTTTATCCTCTGACAGATCATTACTTTTTAATGTGACTTCGAATACTGCGAGGATGTCATTTTTACTCGCGTCCTTGTAATTGTGTGGGTGATGCAATTTAAAGTTCGCTTTTTCCAAGGAAAGGTAGATGGGGTCTAAATCGATGAGTTTATTGATAGAATTCTGGTGAGAATGTCATGCCTCTAAGAATTCTGGTGCGTGTCTTTGTTTTGCTACACATTTGCCCAGGATGTTTGCGTTGGCACAGTCAACGTGACTCTGACTAAGACTACCTTTTCTGTGTCGGTAAGTGGACGGTCTGACAGGCATAGCATTCACAAAAGAGGAGGGCAACGACAACAGACTCCCATTCCTAGACGTCACAGTCGAACGTAGAGTTAATTGAGAACTTTAAACCAGCGTCTAAAGAACAAAAACAACAAACACAGACCAAGCACTTAATGTCAGAAGCAATCACCCAACACCCATAGACGGAACTGCATCAAGACTTTATTTCAAAGAGTTATATCACACTGCAGCACCCAAGAATTGAAAATAGCAGAAATATTTCCAACGATTTCAAGATTTCCAACGGGTACCCAAAAAATACAATCCGCCGATTTCTTGAAAATAAATCCATACAAGCAGACACAACGCAACCAAAAAACTATATCCACATTACCTTACATCAAAGACATATCAGAAATGACTTCCAGTCTCCGAAGATCTCTTGGCATCATGATAGCCCACAAACCTAGCAACGCACGTAAACATAGATGAATGAACCTGAAGGATCCATGAGATAGTGCAAGCAAAACTAACGCCATTTACAAGATACAATGCTACTAGTGTAAAGAACACTACCTTGAACACATAAATAGGAAAATTGCCACGAGGATGTATGAGCACCAACTAGACACCGAAAGACACGACCCACTATCACTAGTTTCCATACTTACAAACAATGAAGGACACCACTTTGACTGTGCCAACACAAACATCCTGGGCAAATGTGTGGCAAAACAAAGACACGCACCAGGATTCTTAGAGGCATGACATTCTAACCAGAATTCTATCAATACATACATCGATTTAGACCCCATCTACCTTTCCTTGGAAAAAAAGAAACTTAAATTACATCACCCACTTTAAGAAACCAAGACCAATAAATAGAGAGGTGGGACATACCACCACACACCAGAGTTTCCACTTCACCGGAGATTCTCACTAGTCATGGTGATAAAACATCTGAAAACAAAACTTCCAGCTCAGCTGAAACTCGGGTTCTTGCAGGATAAATGTCAGAGATAGACAGTCAGTCAGGAAACCTATAATGAATACAGGAACCTTCATCCTCAGTAGCTTTTCTTTGCCACACAGCTTCAAACTAAACCTAACTGGAAAAATAACCTGACCTGGGAGAACTGGCCATTCCCCTTCCATTGAACAAGTTATATTTTCAAACAACGACCCAGAAGGTTTACTGTCATCGTTGTCTTAGACAGTTTCTGTTTGCCATTATTCTAGTAGCCAGTTCAGGCAATTCTGCACCTCTACCTTTACAACCCCTATCAAAAAAATATCAAGGGCAAAATAATCTTGTTAAAGGGGCAGCATCATCAGAAACTGAATTAACGATTAAATTAGTGTGTGGAACGAAAGCTCTCTCAAGGACCTCTACATATGCGGTAACTGGTGACTGAACAGTCACAACAAAACGGAAGTCATCTCTGAAAAGAACATCAAAAAATAATTTGACATTGATGGGAATAATAGTACGTGCAATGGAGCAAGTGTTGCTTCTTGAAGGCATTGCAATTGACATTTAAGGATCAAGATCAGATTTATCCGTTTCATGTGGGATTCTTAACCAAACTTATATCTAAATGTATGAAACCACATTATTATGGTAAACCTATTGTAATGTGTTAGTAGATAGAGTATAGAACATAACAGTGCAGTACAGAGCTTTCGGTCCTCAATGTTGCGTTGACCTGTGAAACCAATTTGAATTCCATCTAACTTAGGATATTCCATCATCATTTATACGTTTATTCAATGATCATTTAAACGCCCTTAAACTTGGCGAGTCTACTAATGTTGCTGGCAGGGTATTGCACGCCCTTACAACACCCTTAGTAATGAAACTACCTCTGACATTTGTCTTAAATCTATCACCCCTCAATTTCACGCTGTCGCCTCGCTCTATCCATCGCTATCTGAGGAAAAAGCCTCTCACTGTTCTCCTTACCTAATCCTGTGATCAATTTGTATATCTCAAATATGTCACCTCTCAACCTTCTTCTCTCTTAAAAAAAACCTCATGTCCTTCAGCTTTTGCTCATAAGACCTTCTCTCCATGCTTGGTAACTTCCTTGTAAATCTCCTCTGCACCCTTTCCAATGCTTCCACATTCGTCATATAATGCTGATTCAAAACTGCACGCAACACTCAAATCCCCTTTGCCACCTCTCAGCCCCTCTCTGCAGGTTATATATGTCACTCTGTAACCTGCCATATCCTTTGGTACGGTCCACAAATTCACCGACTTTCGTGTCATCGACAAATTTACTAACCCACCCTTCTATACACACATCCAGGTCGTTGATAAAAATGACAAACAGCAGTAGCACCAAAAAAGAAATCCTTGCAGTTCACTACTCGTAACTGAACTCCAGGATGAACAATTCCCATCAACCACAACCCTCCATTTTCTTTCAGCTAGCTAATTTCTGATCCAAACCTCAATCACCCTCCATCCCTTGTCTCTGTATTTTCAGCAATTCCCTACATTGAGAACACTGTCAAACTCTTCGCTGAAATCCATACGCACCAGTTTAACCTCTCTACCCTCATCCACCTGTTTGGTCACCTTCTCCGAGAATTCAATAAGGTTTGTGAGGCACGACCTACCCTTCAGAAAACCGTTTTAACTATACTTTATCAAATTATCTCTCTTTAGATTATTATAAATCCTATCTCTTACAATCGTTTCTGACACTTTACCCACAAACGAGGTAAGGCTTGCCAGTCTATAATTATCAGGGCTCTTGAATCCCATTCTTGAAGAAGGGGAAAACATTTGCTATCCTCTATATTTCTGGCACTATTCATGTCGACAATGACGACAAAGTTCGAAACTAAATTTTCTTCTGTCTCCTCCCTTGCTTCCCAGAAAATCCTCGGATAAGTACTATCAATTCCTGGGGGTTTATTTATTTTCAGCATTTCCAGAATTGCTAACACCTCCTCCTTATGAAATTCCATTCCATCGAGTCTAAGAGACTTTATCTCAGTATTCTCCGTGAAAACAATGTTTTTTCCTAGTGTGAATACTGACAAAAATAAATGATTTAACGCCTTCCCTATCTCCTCCAACTCCATGCATAGCTTTCCACGACTGTACTTGACTGGCCATCATCTTACTATTGTAATTCTTTTGTTCCTGGTACACCCATAGAAGGCTTTGGGGATTTCCTCGATCCTAACATTCAAAGACTCCTCATTTCCCCTCCTGGTTTTTCTTTGTTCATTCTTTAGGTACCTCCTGGCTAACCTATAACTCTCAAACACTCTAACCGGTATTTCATGTCTCATCTTTACATAAGACGCCTTCTTTCTCTTAACAAGAGGTTCAAGTTCTTCAGTAAAATAGGTCTCCCTCACCCAAGCACTTCCTCCCTGCCTGATAGATGCATAAATATAAATAACCCACAGTAACTGTTCCTTGAACAAGTTTCATATTTCAATTGTGCTGATCGTATTCATCCTAATCGTGCCTAAACGCATCATAATTGCCTTTCTGTCAGCTACAACTCTTGCCCTGCCGTATATACCTTTCACTTTCCATTGCTAAAGTAAACATAAGTGAATTGTGGTCACAGTCACCAAAGTGTTCACCTATCTCCAAATCTAAGGTCTGGCCCGGTTCATTACCAAGTACTTCACCTCTTGTTGGCCTATCTACATACTATGTCAGGAAATTCTCCTGTACACATTGGTCAAAAATTGACCAATCGAAAGTATTCTAACTATAGCACTTCCAGTCAATATTCAGAAAGTTAATGTCCCCCATACAACTACCATGTTACTTTCTCTCCTATCCAGAAAGTCTTTGAAACCTTTCTTCTACATCTCTGGGAGGCCTTTCAAAAACTCCCAAAAGAGTGACCTCTCCTGTCCTGTTACTAACCTCAGCCTTTACTACCTCAGTAGATGATTCCTCAAACGCCCTTTCTGCCATCGTAATACTGTCATTGACTGACAATGCCACACCTCCCCCATTTTAACCAACTTCCCTATTCTTTCTGAAACATGCAAAACACCAACCTGCAACACGCTTTCCAGTCCCTATTCTATCCATGTCACTGAAATGACCACAACATCGACGTTCCAAGGTACCAACCTTTGCTGCAAGTTCACCCACCTTATTCCAGATGCTCCTAGCGTTGACATAGACACATATCAAATCCTTCCTGCCTGCCAGTACACTCTTGCGACCTTGAAACCTTAATTATTACTTCACTCCTCTCAACCTCCTCGACACTGGAACGACAATTAATTTTCCCATACCACTGCTAAATTAGTTTGAACCCCCTCAAAGACCATTAACAACTCCCCCACCCTCCCCCCCAAAAAATTGGTGCTCCTGTGGTTCAGATGTAGCCAATCTCATTTTTAGATGTCCCACCTTTGCCAGAATAAGCTCAAATTATCCAGCTATCCGAATCCCTCCTTCCTGCACCATTCCTGTAGCCACGTGTTCAACTGTTCTGTCTCTCACACACACATATACATACACCAACACACATGTGTGCACACACACACACACGCACACACACACACACACACACACACACACACACACAGACACACACAGTTCCTCGCCTCTCTAGCATGTGGCACGAGTAACAACCCGGAGAGAACAACCCGGTTATTTTCTACCTCAAACCTTCCACCCAACTCCTTACACTTCTGCCTTACATCTACATCCCTATTCGTAGCTATGTCATTGGTGTCGATGTGGACCATGATTTGGCGCAAGACTCCTCCCTCTTAAGCATTCTGGTAACACGGTCTGAGCTATGATGAACCCTGGCACCCGGGAGTCAACACACCAAGCATGAGTCTCTCTCGCTCCTGCAGTCTCTCCTATCTGTCCCTCGAAGTATTGAGTCCCTAGTGACTAAGCTCTGCTCTTCTCTTCCCCCACCCCTTCCCTTCTGAGCAACAGGGATAAACTCTGTGCCATATAGCGATACCTCATGGCGTATGCCTCGTAAGTCATCCCCAAAACAGTGGCCAAAATGGTATGTTTGTTATTGAGAGGAATGGCCACTGGTGTCCCCTGCACTGATTGCCTATTTCCTTTCCGTCTCTTGGCTGTAACCCATCTACCTTTTTTCCTGTACCCGACATGTGACTAACTCCTTGTGACTCCTTTGAATTACCCCCTCAGCCTCCCAAATGTTCCAAAGTTAATCCAGTTACATCTTGTTCACTAATGCGATTTCCAAGGAGCTGGAGTTGGGCTCCTTTCCCGCACATTAAGTTAGTGCTTATACTAGCGGTGACCCTTACCTTCCATATACTACAGAAGGGAAAGAGACTGTTGAAAAAAAACTAATATCCTAAAAGAATCCTTAAAAAAACTAATATATTACCACACTCATTCAGCCATCAAGTGTTTGTCGCTGCAGCCTCCTGTTCCTCACTCTCAGTGCTCCCGCTGCCGCTGAAAAATAGCAGCCGCTGAAATGACCAGATAAGTGTTTCAAAGATTAATTTACCTTCCCGCCAGCTCCGTCATCCTCTCTGTCTCTGCTACCACTGCTGCAAAAATGGAGCTGAACCCACGATGTAAGTTTTCAAAAGGATTACCTTAACTTCCCAGCAGCTCATGGCCCTGCTCTCACCACTCCTGCTGCTGCTGCTGCAAAAAAAGACTGCTGAATCTACGAGGTACGTTTTTGAAGATTGATTTACCTCCCAGCAGCCACCTGGATCTCACTCTTACGGCTGCTGCTGTTGACGAAAATGGCAAATGTTTGTTCAAATTCAATTTTTAAAAATGCAAGCGTAATTATAATTTCCAAGTTGAGATGCCACACAATATGAAATAACACCTCTGAACTGCCTCATCACCAATTCCCAGAAAATTCTCCAATTCCAAGAGATTGCCTTCAGCACGAAATGAGAGATTGTTTCACAAACAACAAAATGCATCTTCCAAGAGAAAACTGTTTCAAAAGTATACTGCAAAATTCTTCCCTTTTTTTGGTGTTCCTGGAGCGTTTTGAAACGACCTACTTCGTATAATTCAGTGCATTGCATGATACTCATTTCCACTCCCGGGCTGATCAATTGGTTTATTTACATTCAGCAAACCAAAACAAGATGGCAAGCGATAGTGCCCTCACCGTCTAATTTCACGTCAACCATTTGTCATTCAGTACACTCCTCACAAATGTGCAGCATTACCTCTTTTTCTGTATAGTACAGAATGTGCTTGTGTTGAGACCATATTATTAGAGTTAGGCTGAGAACCAGCCTGCATTTCCAAGAAACTGTTTAGCAAGATGGTTTACTCAGTGGCATTTCATAGTTTGCACTTGGTTAATTGGGTTTTACAGCAAACACTTCTTAGTGACACTTTATATTTCCGATTTCTTAATCTAAAAGAAATTTGCTGGTATTCAGGAGCTTCCTCCACATGGGAGACCGGATATAACATGGATTGAGTAGAGCGGGTCATTATTAAAAGAAAAATGAAGATTAACATAGATGGCTTTGACTAACTGGTGTCTGAGTCAGAGGATATGTCGAAAGGTAATATTTGTGAAGGCAAATAGCTGGGAGGGGTGTTGATCACAGGTTAGAATTAAAATATTAATTGTTGAAATTATTTGATCTCAAGTTGACGTGTAATTTGTGACATTTTTAATAACATTCACACTTCTCTTGTGTGAAATTTAACAGAACAATGGCTGAGAATTTCGTGATAGCAGCTTCCCTTTATTATTTCAAACAACTTTGATAAGCAGGATGTTTCTTATCGCGCCCTTTGTTGTTGTATCTTTTGATGTTCCCTGAATGCTAACTGTTTGTCAGGCTTTGGAAAGGATCGTTTTCCCTGGGCCTCACATGTTGACTCTTCTTTCACTCAGAACGCCTCACCACAGCTCCAATGTACCTTCTCCTGAAACTGCCAAAGGAGTAATAGATGCCTGTTTACTTTCACAGTCCTCAGTATCCATGGGTGCAAATGCACTTTTTACCTGCACTTCAATCACAGCATTTGCTCCTCGCTCTGTGGTCTCCCCGACACAGATGAAATGAAGAACAGACTGAGAGATCATTTCGCAGAACTCTTAACATTCTGCCTTCAAAAAAGATCCTGAGTTTCCAGTTGCCTGCAACTATAAAACACCACCTTCCTCCCTGGCCAGCATCACTGTCTCAGGCTCACAACACTGTTCCACTGCCAGCTCGGAGAACATCACCTCAATTTCCACTTGGACACTCTACGGTTTTTGGACTTTATGGCTAAAACACGTTTCGCCAAGCATTCCACAATCAGGAAACCCAATCGTGTTATCACATGGTTTGTTACAACCCATTGATACCTGATAATAATCCCCAGCAGCTGCTTTTCCTTCTCCTACACTGACCGTTATCCATTCCCTTATATGTTCAATTGACTATCCATCTCTTTGGGCTCTGTCTCCACCTGTCATATACTCCTTAACCCATCTTGTTTCTTTGAAACCCTCAATTCTGAAGAAGGTTAACTTCAAACGTTTACTGCTTCCCATAGGTGCTTGTCAGAACCGCTGAGATTTCCCAGCACCATCCAATATGTTTCTCAGCCAAACAGTTTTTCAGTGCCTCGACTTGCAATTAATTTACTTGACCTTGAAAACTCAAATGAATAATGATTTGAACCTAAGTTCTCGACAGAATGTGGCGATAAATCAATAGAACAGGAAGTAATAATCAGCACAATATTTAAATGGTATATTTGTGAAGATATGCAGGGCCACAATCTTTGTGGTTCAAGATATTTTATAGTCAAAGCTGCAATTATGAGAGCTTGTGGCACACTCAGAGGGTCAGTAATGATAGTACTTCGTATTTACAAGGAGCCATTATTGATGAAGTGATGAATGTCAGAACTGAGAGAGAGAGAGCCACAATGTATTCGTGTATTTCTAGGTGTCTATGTAGAGATGTGGTGGGAATAGATAGCTAAAGGAACATTACCTTGCATTCATTTCAACAATAATTCAGGAAATTTATCATGACAATCTGTTCTAAAATAGGGCGAAAGTTGAATGCTCATTGGTGGGTGAATTTTATACCATTGGTAGTTCACAACAAAGGAGCCTGTTATACTGTCTCAGCAATTTAAATCAAGGGCACAACCTGTTCTGTCAGACTAAACTCACGATTCTCGCCAGGTTTGCCTAACCAGATTTAAGCTTTAAAGAAAGTCAGCGTGTAAATTGCTGTGACGATACTGTTCCTTTAACAAGGTTAAGTTATCATGGGTTTTTTTTAAGAGTGGTCGCCAATGTATATATTTCAAAATGTCTGTGTTTATCTACATGAAGAAGCTTTTAATTTTTTAAACAAATATTTGTAGGGGTGTGGTCAGTTCTGCAAGTTCAGCTTTGTTTTGATTTGGTTTGGTTTTGTTTGATTTGATTTGTGGAAGCAGTTTGGCAGGTTTTTTTTAGGCTGCTGGTAATAGAAACAGCAGCATGGAAGGAGGCGTTACATGTGAATCTCTCTGCCATCTCTCCCTCCTGTAAGACCCTATGTTTGATTTATCTTTTTGGCGAATGGGTATTTATGGGGATTGTTGCAGGAATTTGGAGCAGCATATTTAAGTTTTGATAATCTCTCGGGTTTTTGCATTAGTTAAGTTATTTTGTATTCTGTTCTCTTTCGTTTGTACAGCGTAAATAAATTCGGTTTTGTTTAATACCGAGGGGTTTTGATCAGCTGCATCACTCCTGGAATATTCACTCCAGACCTGTTCAAAACAAGTTCTTTGCGACCTTTTTCAAATGTTTTCTGCTTGTCTTGCCGAGCCCATAACATTGCACTATTCTATCCATCGCCCCTGCATGATGTACCAGCGTAGATGTTCCAACAGGACTTAGCTTCTCTCACTTCCTTAGCTGTAGTGTACTTGTACCTTCACTGAATTGACCTGGTGATCTCACTAGCAGCAGTTTCTTTTCTCTAGGTGCTGATTATCTGATCTCTTTTGGCCAATGGTCATGGAGAGCCACACATGACTGCAGGTAATCATTGATCCCTTGCCGACCTCACTTGGCATTTGTTGTACTATTCTGGTTGAGGGCAAGTACTGCTTATTATCGAAAGCAGAGCATTAATACGACTGTGTGCTTGGCACGAGATGGACTTACAATCTGATGCTAACTATGCAAGGTCATCAGGCCTGAATGAACATGAGTGCAGTTTCAATAATGATAAATTATTTCATTCATGTCTGTACTTCACTGAAAGCTGGAACACATTTTCTGTAAACCAGCTGGTGAGAACATAAAATAATCAAAATGCTCGAGAAAGCATCACATTCAGGTTACAAGCTTCACGAGCAAAGCCAACATTTATTCCCCATTGGTCGTCATTGTCAAGGTGGTGTCGCTGGCCGCATTCTTCATCTTTGAAATCCATGCCAGAAAATTATTCTAAAGATGTTAGAAAGGAGTTGGGAGATAGCTGGACAGAGGGAGTATTAGAATGGAGAGCAACAAAAGGCTTACACATTGATGAGCTGAAAATGTGTTGCTGGAAAAGCGCAGCAGGTCAGGCAGCATCCAAGGAACAGGAAATTCGACGTTTCGGGCATAAGCCCTTGTTATGTTCCTTGGATGCTGCCTGACCTGCTGCGCTTTTCCAGCAACACATTTTCAGCTCTGATCTCCAGCATCTGTAGACCTCACTTTCTCCTCGCTGACACAATGATCACAAGATATATAGCATCCAACAGATGAAGGATTAAGAATCGCATAGTGTGCCGCTGGAAAAGCACAGCTGGTCAGGCACCACCCGAGAAGCAGGTCAGTCATTGTTTCCAACAGAAATCGTGTATCAGGCATTCCTGATGACGGGCTTCTGCTCGAAACGTCGACTCCCCTGCTCCTCGGATGTTGTCTGAACTGTTGTGTTTTTCCAAAGTCACACTTTCCGACTCTGCCTCTCCAGGATCTATAGTTCTCACTTTCTGTCAGGTGAACGATTAAGCCAATCTCTCCTTCCAATTTGCTTCATCATACTCTGTCTCACAAGCTTTTTATCGTCAGGAAGATGGAAAAAGTGATCAGGCAGAGTATGATGAGGGGGATCAAAGGGGCAACGTTTGTTGTTAAATAGCATACTTAGCACTGAGCAGAGCAGCAATTTCCCGTGGAACACAGCTTTGATGCGAAGCAGAAAAGTATATTAACTTATCATAACAGGAGTTATCAATGCCTCTTTCATTTATTCGATGATTAAGATGGGGACTTCAACATTTACACAATGTGTAGATCTTAAGCCACACTAATCCTTATATAGTCATATGTCTTATACAATGTGAGTAATATACAGAGTGCAGAATTCTCATTCTCTTCTTGTGTGGGGCTTAGGCAAAAGGCAAAAGACAGATCGGGTATAGAATTCTGTCCTTGTTGATTATCACAACCCATCGAGCTGTTGGCCAATAACAATATGCGGATTGTGATAACATTCCAGAACAGTTCTGAAGCGCAAAGCTGAACATCCATGTGTTGCTGTGGACAAAGCAAGATGAGGACAATTGTACTCAATCACAATCTGTGACCTCACGATAGGATAAACCCCTGCTTTGGCATTACCCAGTAGCCAGGCTATCAGACATAGTTCAATGATGAGGGCATGGGAGCATATCAGGAGCAGTAAAATGTCGACTATCTGATGAAACTATAATACGGTTTTTGACAGCTGACATGTCTGGGACGACTTCATTCAAAAATTATACACAGCATATTCATGGCATTGCAATCCTGCTTGCACATTGACTGTGCTGGCCAGCAGTAGCTTTTACGGTGAACACTATTATATATGATAGAAAATCTACTGAATTAGTAATGGGGAAAGTGAGGAGCCCTTCCTGAAAGAGGGCTTATGCCTGAAACGTCGCTTTCCCTGTTCCTTGGATGCTGCCCGACCTGCTGCGCTTTTCCAGCAACACATTTTCAGCTACTGAATTAGTAATGTCTATAATCATTGAAACGAAACGCATTTGGACTATCTCCTGATTATTTGTAGAGGCACAGACTTGCAGAGAACTTAAACAGACCCGTTGATACAACTCGTCTATTACAATGAGATACCTTAAATGATTCTAGTCCCATTTTCCAGTCCATTTGCCACATTCTTCTAAACCCTTCCGATTTATGTAACAATCCAGATGCGTTTTAAATGTTGTAATTGTACCAGCCTACACCACCTCCTCTGGCAGCTCATTTCATAAGTGCATCAGTCCCTGTGTGATAAAGTTGCCCCATTTCCCTTTTAAATCTTTCCTCTCTCACCTTAAACCTATGTTGTCTAATTTTGGGCTTTCCTTTCCAAAGGGAAAAGTCCTTGACTATTCACTTTGTTTACGCCTCTTATGATTTTATAAACTTCTGTAAGGTCATGCCAGCTTTCAAAGCTCCGGGAAAATAGCTTCAGCCTATTCATCATCTCCCTTTCGTTCAAACCCTTTAACTCTGGCGGGATCCTTGGAAATCTTCTTCAAATCCTTTCAAGTTTCACAACGTATATTCTGTAGCAGGGAGATCGGAATTGTATGCAGTATTCTAAAAGTGGCTTCACTAATGCCCTGACCAATAAAGGCAAAAGTGAGGACTGCAGATACTGGAAACCGCAGTTTTGATTAGAGTGGTGCTGGAAATGCAGAGCAGGTCAGGCAGCATCCGAGGAGCAGGAAAATCGACATCTCAAGCAAAAGCCCTTCATCAGGAATCATCCTAACCAATAAAGGCAAGCGTGCAAAGTGCCTTCTTCACTACCCTGCATACCCACGACTCCCCTTTCAAGTAACTATGAGCACCCCGAGGTGTCTTTGTTCGTCAAGACTCCCCAGGATCTTGTATTATGCATACAAATCCTGCCGTGACTTCCCCTAATAATGTGCAGCTTATCGCATTTATCTGAATTAAATTCTATCTGGCAATCCTCAGCCCTTTTGTCCATTTGAACCAGATGCTGTTGTACTTTGCAGCAACCTTTTTTTTGTCCATTTCACCACCAATTTTGTTGTTATCTGCCAACTTACTAACGATGCCTCCTACATTCACATCCAAATCATTTATATAGATTGCAAGAAGCAGTGGACCTAGCAGTATTCCTTGCAACACGCTGTTGTGAACAGTCCTCCAGTCTGAAAAGCAACCCTACACCGTCACTGTCTCCAATCTTCATTACAATTAAATATCCAAAAGGCTAGATCTCCCTGTATCCCATGTGACCTATTTTTCCAACTTGTTTATGATGCGAAACTTGGTCGAACACCTTGCTGTCATCCACATAGACAATGTACACCATTCTGTCCTTAACAATCTTCTTCGCCACTTCTTCAAAAAACTCAAGTTAGTTAGGCATGCTTTCTTATGCACAAAGCCATATTGACTCTTCCCTTTCCAAATGCAAGTTTATCCAGTTCCTTAGAATCCCCTCCAACAACTTAACTGCCACTGACATCAGGCTAACTGGTCAAAGTTTCCCAGGCTTTTCCCTAATATCTTTCTTACTTAACGAGATAATGATTTGGAGATGCCGGTGTTGGACTGGGATGAATAAAGTTAAAAATCACACAACACCAGTTTATAGTCCAACAGGTTTAATTGAAAGCACGCTTGCTTTCTGAGCGACGCTCCTTCATAAGGTGATAATGGAGGGCTCGATTGTAACACAGAATGTATAGCACAAATTTGCAGTGTGAAGTAACTGAAATTATACATTGAAAAATTGACTGTCTGTTAAGCCTTCCATCTGTTAGAATACAGTGATAGTTTCACTTTTTTCATGTGTAAATCACAAAACCTTTTTTTTAAAGTGGTCCAGGACATTCAGCCTCGGACCTTCCGGTGACCATCCTCCAAGGTGAACTTTGGGACAGGCAGCAGACGAAAGTGGCTGAGCAGAGGTTGATAGCTAGGTTCGGTACCCATAGGGAGGGCCTCAACCGGGACCTTGGATTCATGTCACATTACAGCTGATCACCATTGCACTACACACACACACAGATATTCCTACACACACACACTCTCACATACACACGGACACAGGTACACACAGACGTGCACAGACACCCAGACACACCCTTATAGACACACACACTCCCACACTCACAACCCCCACCCCAGACAGACACACACACAAGAGAGAAATACCCACATGCACACATATATTTTGTGGGGTGATTTTGTGCTTTCAGAGTTACATTGCACTTTGCTCAAAAACAGCATATATTCATGTAGAATTCTGAGCTCAAAAACTGCATGAATTTATGTAAAACTCTGTTATCTCACTTTTTAGATTAGAATCAATCTAAACATCAGGTCATAGACAGAGAACACAGGGAGCTAACACCTTCAACATATTGTCCAGCTATCACCATTGTTAACAGCTAGCCCGAGAATGCAACTTCAAAAAAAAAGGTTTAGTGATTTACACATGAAAGAAGTGTATTCTGACAGATGAAAGGCTTAACAGACAATCAATTTTTCAATGTATGATTTCAGTTACATCACACTGTAATTTTTTGCTATAAATTCTGTGTTACGATCGAGCCCTCCACTATCACCTGATGAAGGAGCATTGCTCCACAGCTAGTGTGCTTCCAATTAAACCTGTTGGACTATAATCTGGTGTTGTGCGATTTTTAAATAACGAGGTAATGTATTGTTTATCCAGTAATTAACACGTCTATTTGAGCAGTATCGAAACCGTTGGCAAAGGCAATTCATCAAATCTGTTTTATTCTCACGTGCTATTTCTGCCCGGCTCAGTTGTGATCTACACCAAAGTGTGCCCCCTTTGATTCCGAAGAAAGAATGTTTCCGACTTAGATTTCACACTAGCAACACTTAAGCTGTTAGTTCCAGCAAATAGTCAACAATTCCAACATACTGAGCTAAAAGCAAACCTAATTATTCCTGAATTAGGGTATGCTGGACTCTACCTACTCGTACAGAAAACTCTTTGTAATTGATTGCCAGGATTATACAATTTTGCATCACCATGACAATGTCCCTCTGCAAGAAAACAGGACACAAAGCACCTCTTAAAGGTACAGAATCATCATACGTGTCCAATCAAATTTAATGGTCTTCTGATTTGAACGTAGATCACATTGGTCATGTGGCATTTATGCTGTCAGCACAATCTGAAGGCAGAGTTGTGCATAGTTATGATTCAACTTCTGAAATTTAGTTGGGAAGGGGTTTGTGTTGACAGATGAAGAACTGAGTTCCGGGTGAGAAAGGTTTCGTTGTTGTTATTGAGATGGATTTTGTCAGAAATTAGAAAACCCAACTGTCAGGAATATTGAATGAGGTGGATTATTTTACTCCATCGTGATGCAACATGTAGAGTCAAAGTAAGAGATCACCTTTAACTTAAAAGTGGTTTTCACATGGTTGATTTGGATGGGAAATTTCCATTTAAGTATAAGCCACAAATGGGGTTTGGGGGATAAAATGTGTTCTGTTGCAGAAATATGGTTTTCTCAGTATTTTTACAACACAGAAGTGAATCTCTTTGTTCTCAAAACCAAACACTGAAGAAAGCTCACCTCGCTTCGTAATCTGTTAAAATATGACTGACAGAGGTGCCCCAAATTTTACTGTTTAAAGGAAACAACATCAATTTGCTTTTAACTCTAAAGCTGAACATTAAACAGCAACGATTCATAACTCTAAGCCCCATTTTTGTTAACTGCTTATTACCTGCCTCCAACTCTTTAATAATAGGCAGTTACAATAAGACACTTCTTACAATGATATTAACTTTATTTCAAAACCACACCGCCGCTGCTATCTTCTGTGACTTCACTCTCACGGTTGCTGAATTCCCTGCGTTGTCTTCTTGCTTTTTACTGCGGGTATGTTTTATGTGAAAAGGTAGCTTTGACAAACAGTCTATCTCGATGGAAGTTGTTTTCTCCCCTGTGTTCAAAATGTCCACATTCTTATATCCCCGATATCGGATTCTCTCATTGATGCGATTTTGGTGAACCAATTAGTATTCTGTGGCATACTTTAAACTTGTTTTTAATTCAAATCGTCGTCAAAACAGCAATCAAAACTCAAGTATATATTTTACAGCTAAATTTTCATATTTTTAATTTTCCAGGACTGGTATCTAGTCACATACACAGGTGCCTGATAGCTCTCAGTTCAGAACAGCATGCACTCTCTCTGAAATGGACAGAACACGCCTTAAACTTCATAACAGTGTGTACTTAAAATGCGAAACTGGCAAACATAGCAAGGTTTAGGAAGTCGGCTGAATGGTCAGATAATATGTAGTATATCAAATTCTATCTCAGCTATATTTATTGTCTCATGGCAAGTTCACATGCTTGGAGGAAAAACATGCATTTTGTCTTTACCAGTTGAACGCAACCTGCATGGAATAGCTGTGTTGGAATGCAAATGATTGGCACTTCTCCAAACGAATTATCAGAACTCTGATTTCAAAATAATGTTGCATCGTATTTACAGTGTTCGTTAAATTATTCGTTCAATTATTCCATATGTCACACTTTTCATTTGAATGAAGCAAAGTCCAAATATTATATCCAATCTCTGGACCAATGCAGACGTGTATCTGGAGGATACTCATTTGTTTTTATTCTTAATGTGTTGAATAAATGGTTTAACTGCATGTAACACTGTTTTTATAAGCTGCTCCCTGAATTTGGACTGAGTCACTGCATATATAAATGTGTTTGTGCAGGAACTTAAAATCCGTAACATAAATCCAACTTCTTTAAAAATATAGATATTACTATTGTAATATCTCGGATTCATTCCTGTAATGGTATAATACAAGAAATGCAGAACATACGTCAACCATAAAAGTATGAAGCTCCCAGATATAGCGAATAGTAACACCATAGACTTCCTTCTTGTCTCCATCTCTGGGTCACTGTGATTCGATTCCATGCTCTGGTGTTTGAGTCCCTGACGGACTCGACTGGCCAGTAAGATATGTCTGACTATCAGAGCATTCAGCAGCACAATTAATACAAATGGTAGCAATGGGTTTAAAAGTGTGTCAAACCAATCATATCCCACCCATCCAGACTCAGTATAACAACTTGGTTTTATCCTACAGAACCATGGTAACTTATTGATTATTTCTCCTGGTTCAAATAAAAAGTAGATTGGAACATTCTTTAAACAAAGCAGGCCACCAATTGTTGAAAGCACCGTAGCTGCGCTTTTCTCAGTACAGTATTTGATTTTAAGCTTCTGGCAACAAATTGCAACAAATCGATCAAAAGTGAAAGTGACTGTGAACCAGACTGAACAATCAGTGGATACATGAATAAGAACACTAACTACAGAACAAACATAGGTGACATTCAGCAAAGATCCTGGAAAATAGTAATAATTGATTCGCTTCATCATGACATCAAATATAATAATCAGTAGATCTGCCACTGCCATGGCCAATAGGTATCCAGTGGTACAGGTAGAGAGTCCGCACTTACCACGGGAGAGAATTGCAAAGGCCACCAAATTAACTGCAAAACAAAGGGAAAAACAATGGTGGGAATTATAGGTTAAACATTCTCCATGCTGAACACCTAACTATCCACTTTGAATGTCTTTTTGTGTGTGTTCAGGAAGGCTTCAAATCATTTTAATTTTAGGGATCTATTCATTTGACAAGCAACATAGTAAACTCTGCTGTGGCAGGTAGAAATGGGAGTGGTCATAACCATGCAGAAAAAATAGAGCTAAGACAGCTGTGTAAAACTAATGTTCGGATTGAGGAATGGATATGAAGCCAGTGTGGAAAAATGCCCACAAAGTTAAACCGCCAAATAATACTTAATTGCTTTCACCAAAAAACGTTGACAACATTTTGCATGGGAGAGAGAGGTAATCGGTAAAATAACAAAAACTCTAATTCAGGAAGATTCCGTTCAGTATAACTACGTAGGAGTATGTGGTAGAACCATGATTAGCTATTGATAAACAGCTATATTAGATGATATTATCAACAGACAAGAACAGCTGGAATTAAATCTACATTTAAAATGGCTTTATAAATAATTAGCGTAAGACTTTGGAAATCGTGCTAAAATCTTAACAGCAATCCATATGCAACTACAAGAATTAATAAAGATGAAATATGATGCATTCGTGTTGAACATCCCCCTTTAAAAGAGTGGCTAGAAGCATGAAATAAAATACCAATTGCGAAAGAAATTAATGACTTCCCATAGAAGTCATCTCGGATCAACTAGACTTGGGAGCCATGAACCACCATTGCTAACAAGCTCCAACATTTATCACGGATTATTAGAAAGCCATAAGTCGTATTTCGCATAAAAATACACGAGGTCACTGTTTATCATCAATTAGGTCAACAGTATAGACTCTGTAAATAGATGTTCAATTTCAAAATTAAGAGATATAAACAATTTGTGTATGCAGTTAACGCACAGGAGAAACACAGGAAATGCAAATGGAATTTCAGAAAGAATGATGAGAAAATATTGTCTGAAGTAAAGCGCACCATGCAATGCTGGTTTACGTGAGGAATAATGAAGTGAAACATTGATTTGGGTATGCAAGCTCACAAATCATTGTCAACAACAAGTGGATGATGAAAGTATTAAAACACAATCAAAGTAAAGTTTTTCAAGAGAAAGGAACTGAACCATGAAGTGATGACATTCTTTATACAATAACATGATGGAGAAGATGTAGTTTTGTAATTTGTAATTTCAAATCAGCTCGTTTTCTCATATGTTACTGTCAGGTAACATCAACATATTGTTCTCCGTTCCTTCAGTAAAAGCATTGTTACATTTTGTAAAAATGTTTTCATGTTATCATTCTTGCAGTGATTCACAAACAGAAAAATAAAATTAAAGTGAAAATGCTGATGATGCTTAAAGCTTGAAATAAGTCCAGCAAGTATGTATTAAACATGCAACCCGTCTTGCTGCGTCGGTGAGAAAACAAACAGAGTTCACGCTCAAATATTACCCTGATCTGAAGGAGACTTTTTTTCATTGATGACTGACTGGACGGAGTGGAACAGATGGGAGGGTGGACAAAGGTAAAAGGAGTTGAAAGTGTTATAGTCTCGGAAGATAGGTGTGAAAATAAGTATCTGCGTATTTGCTGAGAGAAATGTCAACCAGACACAAAAAATATACGAGAAGAGATGGCAGGGTCGAGAAATTAAGCAACAAAGGTTATTCTTTAATGTATGGCAATTAATATGAAGTCCTAAAGTATGAAAAGTGCTTTCACAGTCTGCGAATTGATAGATATTCAATGCATATTGGGCACAAAATATTAATTGTGTTTTGTTTTATTTCCCGATGGTGCAAGGCATGCTGATATTCTCCAGCAATTTCTGTTTTTTAGTGAGAGTTTAAATTGTTCTTTCATAGCATAACAGTTCTGTTATGCTGGTTAATTATCTGTAAATTGCTAACGTTGGATTCTATTGAATCAAAGCAATCTTGACTGAACGTTACTCTTTGCTCTCATTGTCAAATATCTTAAGTACGAACAAAAACTTTGCCTTTGAAAGTAATTGCTATATACACACATACGCTTGTGCGCGCGCACACACACACACTCAGACACATACAAAGAAAAAGAAATAAAGTTGATGGCTCGCTTTACCAAAATAATCTTTTGAACGTTCAGCAGATTTAGTTCATTGCAGCCACTCTTATTAATGTCAAAGAAAAATAGGTCACTGTGATTTAATTTCAATTGGTGGCACACTAATCCCATTAAGACATGCTCATTCTTGTTCATCCAGTCAACTCAATTCTATAATGACCCATTGTTTGGGCCTTCCCTCAGTGAATTGGTGACCATGAAGTATGATTTGAAGATGCAGGATATTCTGACAAATAATGAATGAATAGATTACTAAAACTGCAAACTGAAAAAAAAAGATGGTATTTTCACTCTTGACATTGGTATACAAGTGCAGAATCATATTAAGGACTGATGCCGAAGCATCGAATGTTGCTGAAATGATCAGCACCAGGTCAGCATGTTACATTGCCAAAAAGGTACGCAAACACTGATCAAGTCACAAATCGATTAATACCGAATGTTGGCTTATTTGAGAGACATTCTGTCCTGCTCTTCCATCAGTGAGAGACCTTGATGGTGATCTTAACCTAAATGTCACCATAGCTCAGGCAAGGTACAAGATTGAGGAGATGGGCAATCACTTACCTGGCACACCAATAACCGCAAGCACTGTATACCATGCTTTCCGGATAATATGAAACATTTCCAGAATTTTCTTTTTTTGTGTACTGTTTGTCGCTAGGTCCTGAAGGCAATGTCTTCATATTAAGCTCTGAGTCATACATGTCAGGTTTGAGTAATTATAGAGGGTGTAATCTCCATGGAGATATTGAACTTGCAACATCTTTCAAGTTAATTATGATGCTTTTAATTAAATTAAAATGCTTTTGTTTTACATTTGCGAAACAAAACAAATTGTAAAATCATAGTGAAATCCATTTTGTAAAGCATAATATGAATTGGAAACTTCCAAGAGCGGCCAATTCTCATAATGGAAAATAAATCAGAATCAAAGCTGCACCAAAGATGTCTTTTGTTGTTTCAAGCAACGTTGAATCTTTTTTTCTGATTTGACATTGTTTTGCATAGATTCTGAAAGAAAAGGTTTTCACTACTGGAATCGCACTGAACAGGACCAAATCCTCGTATAATGGGATGCATCTGAACGTTTCACTGTGATCAGCCAGCTAGTACATTACATGTTTAAGATATATTGAAATTTCAAAGAATTAGACAGCTTATCAAATAGACTCACACTGAGCCATTCAAGGTAGGACATTAATAGTTTACATTTGTTTTGCCTAAATTTTGTTTCAAAATAAATTTAACTGAGATTATATGAATTGGGCACATGGCCTGGAGCACTGCAAGTGATTTCGAACATCTTTTAGAATGGACAAAAAAGAACTCCAAAAGTTTCACTGCTATGCCATGAGGTTACATGAGATTCAAACGAAAATTAGCTCTCCAGATAATATAACTCCTGAAACATTTATTGTCAATGAAACAAAACAAGCTCCTTAAGTAGTCCTGAGTCCGAAATTAATGCAAGCTCTCAAATTCATTAAAATGGCACCAAAATAAATAAAGTCAAAAATGTGTTATGACACGGCAGTAAAGCTTACAGCTAATTAGAGTCAGAAAGCTGTACAACAGGGAAACAGACCCTTCGGTCCAACCCGTCCATGCCGAGCAAATATCCCAACCCCATCTACCTCTCCGCTTAATCTGTTAAAACATGAGTGGCAGATAACTCCACACATTCCACCAGTTATATAAAAAGACATCAACTTCATTCTTTAACTCTAAAAGTGAATATTAAACAACACGTGCTTACTACTCTTAGCCTCCTTTCTTTTAAAGGTTTGTTAACTATCTCCAACTCCTTAGTCTCTAAGATCAATTGCACCTTTGAAAAGTTTCAAGAAGTTTGGTGTGGCTAAAACTGGTGTGATGGTTAATACTACTTTTGAATTGTCTAATGCCTTCTGACATTTTTCTCACCACCGAAATTTTGTGTTCTTCTCCACCAAATCTGTTAACGCTGCTGAAGTTTGGAACAACTTTTGGGTAGAATCCACTTAGTCCCAAAAAACCGTGTACTTCTTTTTCCAAGGCAGGTCATGGATATTCCTCGGTACCCTTCGTCTTTGTGTCCCTTGAGGTCAACCTTCGGATATTATGTCCCAAGAACCTTACCACTGTTTTGTGAATCCTATTTTCTCGAACTTCTTCATCAGTTTTGCTTATCTTAATCGTTCACGTGATCTTTCCAGAACTCGCTAAAGTTCAGTGCATCATCCAGATAGACTGCACGGATTGTCAGCCGAGCCACAACTCGGTTCCTGAGTCTTTGGAATGTGGCAGCTGCATTCTTCATTCTCACTGCAATACTTTGAATAGATAGAACCCCACCTGGGGGTTACAAATACAGAAACTTATTTTGCCTTCTGTCATACGATACCTGCCAATAACCATGCAGTAAGTCAAATTTGAGTTGTAACTGGCCTGTCAAACTTCCTCTACAGAGTCCTCCAATCCTGGTATTGGTTATGAGTCAAATTTTGTTACGGCGTTGACCGTCAGATTTTGGAACTAACATGATCAGCACACTCCACTCGCTCTGACTCGGTTCGATAATATCTTCATTGAGCATCGCCTCCACAACCTTCTGGACCTTTGTGGTTATGAAAGAACTAAGACATAGGCGTGTTGTTTTATCAGAACACCTTTCCCTACTTCTCCCTTATGCACAATAGCTTTCGTTCCCCATCTTATTTCTGCATATGTCCTTATACTGACTGCAACAAATCTTTCAACTGTGTTATTTGCTCCTGAGATTTATTGTTTACTATCCTATCCCACTCTGCAAGGACTTCTTCGTTGTGTAATGCATTTTGAGGCACGTTAAACTCCACAACATCTGAATTTCATTTCACACTGTGGGGCAGTAACTAACACCTGTTTCTCCAGTACCATCTCTCTAATAAAATAAGGTTTCAACATATTCATGTGACAAAACCAATATTTTTATTTTCTATCTGGCATTTTACCAGATTGTTTACGTGACTCAACTTTTTTCTCAATTTGATATAGACTACTAAACCTTTATTTGGAGGGATCTTCCACCATTGTTAACAATATTAATATTTCATCTTCAGAGGAAAATATCTGAATTTCCGAGTTTATGTCTGCCACCTGCTTCATTGTTACCTCTTCAAGTGCTGTTTAGCTAACTCATTTACCAGATTTAATCTTTCCCTCAACTCCAATACATATTCCCAGTGTGATACCTCTGAGTTCAGTCCTATCAATTTCTTCTGAACTAATTTCAAAGGCCCTTTCACTTCATGTCCGAATATGAACTTTAAGGGAGTAAACTCTACTGGCAAACAAGATAAATGGGTTACTACTTTTCCCAATCATGCGGATAATTCTGACAATAAGATCGCCACTTGGTCTTCAGGGTCTGAAGCCACCTTTCCAAAGCTCCTTGGGAATCAACATATTAAACACTTGATTTAAAGTACTGTATACCGAAGCTAACCATGACCTGAGCATCCAGAATAACAGTAAAATTAGAACCTTGGTCCGCCTGAATGTCTCTGTCTAGCCCATACCACGTGAAAAAAGCTACCGACTCCTCTGACCACTAACGTCTTTTTGCCTTAATGTTCTGAAATGGAATTGCTGCCAGAAATCTAGTACACTCATCCATTATTGTTTGCAAATACTGGGTTCCCACGTTCAGTTCTCGGGAGGGGACAATCAAACATAACCAGCGTGAATAGTTCATGAAATGTGGTAGTTGGCAGCAAAGTTGCTGTTGTCATTACTGCCTGTGGCTTACCTACCATTTCACACGTATGACATCTACAGCAAAACCAAACCACGTCCTTGTACGTTCTAGGCCAATAGACATGCTTTCGTACCTTAGCCTGAGTCTTCCAAACATCTGGGTGACCTCGTACTGGTAGTTCATGTGCTACCCGTAACATTTCCTGTCTGTATGCTATCAGCAACACTTTCTGCTCTGCACTAACATGCCATGGTCGCCATTTACATCTTAGGATTCTATCTACGAGATAATAAACCTGAGGAATATTCCACGTTACCTTTACTGAGTATGCATCAACATATTTATCTTTAATTTTTATTGTATATCTTTCATAAGTCCATGAGCATTTCATAATGAAACACGTCTGCCCGACCCTCTGCCTGATGAGGTCTTCTTCCTGCACTATTACCTCAACAGGGTGTTCACTAACTCAACCTTCACTCTTCCATCTTTCTCTGTAGTTTTTGCTTCGTGCTATGATTTATGGTATTGAAATCTTTTTACGACATTGTCTGGAAAAATACAAGGGTACTTGTTTTTAATCTCTTCAGTTCTCTAATCTTCTTTGGACATCTCCACAACCAGGGGTTTCACCCCCACCTTTGATCCTGTTAAATTGGTCCAAAGAACAAACTGAATTTCTGAAACTGACACTCTGTCCAACACCCCGACAGTTACCTTTACAGTCTTGAGTTGGCACTCCAACCTGATTTTACGTAAGAGAACGCCCATCTATCTCAGAAATTACCAAGTTCTCGCATAGCAGGTTCAGAAAGAGTGCAAATACGTTCACTGCGTACAGGTTATAGCCTGTATCTCTCAAAATTGTAGCTTCTTGTCCTTCTCCCCCTGTTGTTTCCAAGTAAATTTTACCTACAGAGGGAATTTTTAAAATAGAGATCAGGCACTAACTCCATGCCCATCCCTGCCTAGACTGTGCGCTCTCCTGAAGCTCCTCGACTTTTCTTGATGTATTCCTTAATATTTTCATTAATGCAACTTGCTTAACATCTTTTACCACATCTTTTCCTACCATGCCTTTCTTAAACGTAACCCACTTTAATACAGTAGAAACACATGGGGTCTTTCACATTCTTTTCACTCTCTTGGGCTTATTTTTTAACACGTGTACTGTACCCTTTGTTTTGTAGCGTATGATCTCCACTTCACAGCATGAAATTCTTGCCAGAATCTAAACTTTGTCTTATGTACCAAAGTATATTAATTGGCTATTTCTACTGTTTATCTTACTTCTTGAAATTTCTATTCATCGTCTATGTAAGTGAGTTCTTAAACACCTCCGGTAGAATAATCTCTCTGAGTGCCTCATCGGTCTGATCTATTTTAAGGCCTGCACCCAGCTATCAAAATTAATATTTCCACTTCATTCAAACTCAATACTGACCTGTTTCCTCCTTTATATTTCTGAAGCGCTGTCTGTACACTTCTGGCACCAAGTCATAAGCACTCAAAAATAAGCTGTTTGATATCTGCATAATCTATTGCCCTCTCCTCTGACAGCGCTGCAAATTCTTCAATAGCTCTGCCTACCAGTCATTTAGAACTGGCGTTACCCACATGTCCTCTGACAGCTCCACCTGCCTAGCCAATCTTTCATATGAAATAAAGGAGGCTTCAGTGTCTTTCTCATCAAAATGTGGTTGTGTTTTAACATATGCGTGTATATCACTAATTTCTCTCTCCATATCTATCATTTTATCTTGAATTTGCTGACTAGGTCACCACTTCTGAAATTCAAAATCTCTGTCCATTCCTTTTTTCTCTCTCTTTTCTCTTTCCCTATCGTCTCTCTTTCTTTATTCAACTTTCTTTATCCCTTCTCGTTCTTCTCTCTCTCTTTCTCTTTCCCCCTCCCTTTATTTATCTTCTTACAGAGTTGTGAGAGCATGGAATGCTTTGCCAGCAGCAGTTGTGGAAGCAAGGTCACTGGGGACATTTAAGAGACTACTGGACATGCATATGGTCACAGAAATCTGAGGGTGCATACATGAGGATCAGTGGTCGGCACAACATTGTGGGCGGAAGGGCCTGTTCCGTGCTGTACTGTTCTATGTTCCATTTTCATCAACTATAAAATATGCTTCTCTAACTCTAATGCACTCGTCTGTTTCCCTGGCACAGCTAAAAGCTTCAGTAACTCCTTTACAATATCAGCTTTGCTTGTATCCTTGGTTAAATACAACTCTAACCTCTTTCCTAATTCTAAAAGGATGGCTTTTATTTTCTTGTTGAACTTACTTGGCAAATTTGGGAATAATCTTCAAACCCCAGACCCTCTTCAGCAATTTTCAGAGCCATTTCTCTCACTTTTGATTTAACTAACCACAAGTAACTGACATTGATCTCGCCTACATCTTTTGTAAAGGTCTAGGACAAGAAGTGGAAAGTGTTCACATCTGTAGGGATCTTTTATAACCATAAATTATTCAAATCTGTTCAAATCTCAGACTGAGAGTGTCTAAACCTGTCCAAATTCCGGACGACCCCCAAACTGTTACAATATGGTTTACGCTCTTCTGCTAATCAAACCAAACCCACAGAAAATCTCACCTCGCCTCGTAAGCTGTAAAAGTGTGTGTGACAGAGAACTATGCCAAATGCTACTATTCAAAGAAAAATAATTAACTCCAAAATTGATCAATAAACAACAACTACTGACAATCCTAAGCCTCCATTGTCTTAAAGATTCGTTATCTACTTCACACTCGATAACAATATACTGATCCGATAAAGCCTCCATTAAAATTACAGCAAATCAATTGTCAAACCCCAAAAAGAATGACATAAATGTTCCACGTAGATCTCCCTGGATTGTCTTTGGTCTTCTGCTGCACAGATTTTTCATATGAAAGAGGGTACCTTGTACAGATTTTTCGGGCAGTCTGTCTGACAATGGCAGAAAGTGATCTTTCTCTGGATAACAGTTCAAATTGGCTTTTTTTTTCAATAACCCCAGACATCGGATCGTCTGCTTGGTTTGATGTGTACAAAGAAGTTAAATTCATGTTTGATTCGATTTTCGTATGTTGACGCATAATTTAAACTGATTGGTTAAATTCGAAATGCTGTAAAAACAACAACGTATCTATGTCACTGCCCAAAATTTACATCTTTCAAAGTCCAAGCACACTCCGTGACATGACAGGTGCTTACCAGCTTTCATTCTCTCTTTAAGGTGCAGTAAATACCTTCAACTTCATAACTCTGTCAATCCCCTCAGAATCTTACAACTTTCAGTAAGGTCTTATCTCATTCTTCTGAATTCTAATTTTTACAGGCCCAGCCTGCTCAATCTCATCTCCCAAGAAAGTCCTCCCATGTATGTGATCAATCTCCGGAACGTTCAGTCAACTGTCTTTCCTAAATCAATGGGGCAAAAGCTGTTCACAGTATTCCAAGTCTGAACCGATTCGTATATTGTATTGTTTTAGCAAAACTTCCAGTTTTTGTCGCCCATTCCCTTTATGAAAAGGCCACTGACTCTACCTTCCTGATTACCCGTTGAGTCTGAATGCTAGATTTTCAACTTTCAAGCACATTCCCCACAATTCTCTCTCTGCTGCAGCTTTTTGCAATGGTTTCCCCCTATTAAATAATATTTACCTCTCCCAGTATCTCTGTCAAACTGAACAAACCTCATTTTTCCCACAATGTATTCCGCTAAGTTTATGCCCACTTACTTACGCTCTTTACTATCTTTCTGTAGTTTTGTTATGCATCCTAACTACTTGCCTCCATCGATTGTGTGTCATCTGCAAAGTTGACATTAACACATTCATCTAGAAGTAAATATTGTTAATAAGTGTAGCTCCAGTATTGATTTCTGCAAGCCATCATAAAGATGCTCTATTTGTCTCTACTGTTTTCAAAATTACCCAATCCTCGATCAATACCCTTAAATAATATATACTCGCAACTGTGTGGAATCATGGGATTTTTAAAAATAAATTAATCTCAAATGCAGTACTTTACTGAATGTATGTTGGAAATCGAAACATAAATCATCTGCTTGTTTCCACATTATCAATCATATTGCTACCTTCTCCAAGTATTTGATTGCAAGAACGTTCTGACGATGCTCAATTCTATGTCATCTTTCTAAATGTATTGTTGTTCCAGTTTCTATAACAGGCTCTTAAATTTTCCCACTGACAGCGGAATTCGAGAACAGCGTTGAATTAATCTGGTAGTGGGTGGGGCTCAGCACTCAGAAAAGGTTGTGATGAAAGATAACAATTATCATGATGAAAAAAAAATCAACTTGCCAGCCGGCCTGGTCGTAGAGATTCTGTCTCCACGGAATGATAGAGTTTGGAGGGGGTGCAAAGAAATAGAGGCCTGGAGGAAGGGCTAGATGTATGAGAGGGTTTTTGTATGTACTGTTAGCTCAACCATACCTTGAGCAAAGCCTCCTAAACCTGTCAATTTAATTTTCAGGTTGGACTCGGGCAACATGTGTATATGAGCATTAACACCCTGTGTCTCCCTTCAAATCATATGACTTCCCAGTTACAGATGCCTATATTTAAATCTATTTCTCGCTCTAGTAACTGCCTGAACCAGACTCTTCACGGTGTTGTTGCATTGATAGACCTGGAGTTCAGCCCTCAAACGTAGAGCCACATACTCACTGGAATATTTTAGTGCCATGGCCCGTCTCCAGCACAGTCTCAGCTCCCATGTGCTGAGAATATCAACGGGTCATTTGTCTCTTGAGCATGGAGGATGTCTTTTTCAGTATGAAATAGTTAAAATCAAATTATGTAGTAACTTACTAAAATAGAGAAGCCGGACCAGCGAGTGTCATAACTGCAATATGTAGGAACTGATATACCACATTGTGGTGCATAGTGACACCAACCATAGCAAGTTGCTTGAGGAAATCCTGCTCAGATTAATGAGCTGGAGCCTGAGCTCCGAGCACTGCTACAGCCCAGGGAAAGAGAAGAGTTACCTGCTCTGTTTCGGGAGGCAGTCACACACCTAGATAACTATGTCAACTTCGGTCGTAGGTCAGGAAAAGAGCAGTGTGACCAAAAGTGCAGCATATAGAGGGAATAAAAGGATAGTGCTGAAGGACCCGCAGCCCTCCAGCTAGCCTAACTGGGTTCAGATTCTTGCGACCTGTGTGGACGAGTGTAGAGGCTGTAGGGAGAGTGAGTAAACTGACCACAGCACGGTTTTAGAGGCAGCCATTCAAGAGCAGGGAGAAAAGGGAAATGTAGTTTTCATCGTGGATAACGTAGTCAGGGAAATAGAGTTGCTAGAGTAGAGAGCCCCGAAGTCTATGCTGCCTTTCCTGATGCCTATACTTAGGATGTCCATCTGGGCTGCAGAGCAATGACCCAGATATCGATGTAGACAGAATGAAGGATAAAGTGTCTGCTGAAGGAATATGAACAGCTCGGGGCGAAATAAAAGAAAATCAAAACCAAGAAGGCAATAATCTCTGGATTACTACCTGAGCCATAAACAAATTTGAAAAGGGTCTGCAAGGTGAAATAAGTAAATTACGGGGCTGAAAGATTGAGGTGGAAAAACTGGTTTCAATCCATTGGATAGTGGTGTCAGTACTGGAGAAGGATGGAAATGGTCTGATAGAACAAGATCCACCTGAATGATGCTGGGATAAGTGTCCTGGAGAATGGCATAACTGGGGTCTAAAGAAAGACCTATAGACTAAACCTTTGTGGTTGGTTTCAGCTGCATGGTAGATTGTGGAAAAAAATAAGAGCTGACAGAATGCTCTGCACAAGTTAAATATTCCACAACTAGTGATAGGATAGAAAGTATGGAAACGATCAGTAATCTAACATCAGATACAGCATATAAGGGGATAACTTTGGGAAAAGGAGCAGTTAACATAGGACTGAGGTTGCTGTACCTAAATGCACGCAGCATACGAAACTAGGTAGATGAGTTTGTAGTGCAGATTGAAATTGGCATGTACAATATATTGGGTAGCACAGAGTCGTGGCTGAAAGGGGATCAGGGCTGGGAACTAAATATTAAAGAAAAGATGTTCTGTGGAAAGACAATGGCAGTAGGGCAGAGGGAGAAAGTTTGCCTTGTTAGTAAGAAATAAAATTAAGTTGAAAGGAAGATATGAAATAAAGTCGGATGGTAGGTAGAATCCGTGTGGGTAGAATTAAGGACCACAAAGGAAAAAGAAAATGGCCCCGATGGAAATTGTGTTCAAGCCTCTTAACAGTAACCGGGATTTGGAGAAGAAAATAATTCAGACAATAGGCAATAGGTGCAGGAGTAGGCCATTCTGCCCTTCGAACCTGCACTGACATTCAATATGATCATGCTTGATCATCCTTAATCAGTATATTGTTCCTGCCTTATCTCTATAACCCTTGATTCCACTATCTTTGAGAGCTCTATCCAACTCTTTCTTAAACGAATCCAGAGATTCGGCCTCCGCTGCCCTCTGGGGAAGAGCATTCCACACAGCCACCACTCTCAGGGTGAAGAAGTTTCTCCTCATCTCTGTCCTAAATGGTCTACCCTGTATTTTTAAGCTGTGTCCTCTGGTTTGGCACTCTCCCATCAGCGGAAACATGTTTCCTGCCTCCAGAGTATCCAATTCTTTAATAATCTTATATGTCTCAATCAGATCCCCTCTCAGTCTTCTAAACACAAGTGTATACAAGCCCAGTCGCTCCAGTCTTTCAGTGTAAGGTAATCCCGCCATTCCAGGAATTGACCTCATGAACCTACGCTGCACTCCCTCAATAGCCAGAATGTCTTTCCTCAAATCTGGAGACCAGAACTGCACGCAGTACTCCAGGTGTGGTCTCACCAGGGCCCTGTACAGCTTCAGAAGAACCTCTTTTACTTCTTTACTCAATGCCTCTTGTTATGAAGGCCAACATGTTATTAGCCTTCTTCACTACCTGCTGTACCTGCATGCTTATAGGAGACAGAAAAGGCATGCGAGAAAAACACTACTGCAATAATGATGGATGACTTCGATATGCTGGTGGATTGTGGAAATCAGGTTTGAAGTGGATCTCAAGAAACGGAATTTGTGGAATGTCTGAGAGACTTTCTTTTGGTGCAATTTGTAGTCGAGTACACTAAAGCAACTGGCAAACTTGGATTTAGTGATCTGGATTCAGTGAGCGAGGTTTTATTAGGAAGCTCAAGGTGAAGGAACCCCAAGAGTACAGTGATCATAGTATAACAGAGCTCACCCTACAGTTTGAGTGGACGAAGACTGAATGGTGGAACGGTAACAACAAACTTATGTGGGTGAATCTAGCCTGAGTTTATTGGAAGAGGGTACATAACAGGGAAGACAGTGGAGATGCAATGGCAGGAATCTCTGAGGTAATTCAGGAGGCACTGCAGAAATTCATCCCAGTGAAGAAGAAACATTCTCAGTGGAAGATGAGGCAACCATGGCTGACAACGAAAGTCAGAGAGCGCATAACAGCAAAAGAAAATGCATACAATGAGGTGAAGATTATTGGAAGCCGAAGATTTAGAAGCCTTTGAATAACCGTAGAGGATAACTTCAAAAAAGGAACAATAAGGGGAGAAAAGATGGAATACGAGATTAAGATAGCTACTAATACACAAGAAGTTGGCAGGAGATTTTCGTCAATATTTAACAGTTTGCAGAGGGACAAGAGTGGACGTTGGACTGCTGGAAAGGAAGGCAGGACAAGTAATAATGTGGATCAAAGATATGGCGCAGGATCAGTAAGGAGAAAGGTTAGGGAAAACTGAAGATAGTTAAATCAGCAAGACCGCATGGACTACACCCCAAATGATGGAAGTAGAGATCTGAGGAGACTGAGGAGGCATTGTTTTGATATTAAGAAAGCTGTGGAGTCAGGGAAAGTCTCAGATGACTGAACAATGGCTAATGCAACACGCCTGTCTAACAATGGAAGGATAGCCTGACCTCCATTAGTGGCAAAATTTTAGAGTTCATTAAGAATGACAATAGAGGGGGTAACAAAAAAGTTCAACGAAAAGAGTCAGAGGACGTGATTTATTTGGATTTCTGAAAGGACTGTGATAAGGTACTGCACAGAGGCTGCTAAATAAGATCGTGTGAGTATCAAGGTAGAGGATTATCTGTTTGGCAGAAGGCAGAGAGTTAGGGTAAAGGAGTCTCGTGGACTTCCACGGGGGTCAGTGCTGGCACTAAAACTATTCATTCTATGCATTAATAATGGGGACAATGGAAGTAAGGGCATTGTTGCCACGTTTGCAGATGAGGGAATAAGTGGAGGCGCAAGTAGTGATTAGGAAATGGGAGAATGCAGAAGGATTTGGATAGGATGTGAGAATGCACAAAGAAGTGGAAGTTGGAATATAATGTGGGAATCTATGAGATTATGTCCTTTGTTGGAAAGATTAAACGTGTTCTTCGTTTCATAAACAGGAAAAGGCTTCAGAATTCTGAAGGGCCAAAGACTTTACGAGTCCTAGTTCAGAAATTCCCATAAAGTTAACAGGCAGGTTCAGTCGGCAGATCAGAAGACAAATGTCATTTTCACATTTATTTCAAGATTGCTATAATACAAGAGCAAAGATGTCCTGCTGAGACGATATCACCTCTGATTATATTGCGTTTGGAATACTGTGAACAGTTTTGGGCCCTTCGAAAAAAGGGTGTGCTGAAGTTGGTTGGGAGCCCAAAGTGGGTTTGCAAGAATGTTCATAGGATGAAGCGCTTTTCATAAGAATAGCAGTTGAGAACTCTGATTCTGTATGCAATAGAGTTTAGAACTATGTGGGGGAAAGGAAAGATAGAAAGAGAGGAAAAACAGAAGGTGGAGTGCTATTTTTGATTAAGGAACACATTGCTCCTGAAACTTGAAGAAATATTTTGGAGAAAAAGAAACATCCAGTGAAAGCATGTGGTTGAAATAAGAAAGTAATTATCTCCTTGATTGGAGTGTATTGTAAGCCACAAAATAATCAGATGGAAACTCAGGATCAAATTTCTGATATATTTAAGAATAATAAGTTTGTAACAGTAGGTGATTTCAATTTCCAAACGTGGACTAGGACATCCATTGTGTTAAAGGCTTGGATAGAGAAGAGTTTGTTAAATAACTTGAAGTAAATATCTTAATTAACATGTAAGTGTTCCTCCAAGAAAAAGAGCAAACTTGACCTTCTCTTGGGTAATAAGGCAAGGCAAGTGACTGAAGAAACATTAAGGGAACAATGTGGTTCTACTGGTCATTATTCTATCAGTTTTAAACGGTTATGGAAAAAAAGATAAGCCTTCCATAAAAGTTTTAATTGGAATAAGCAAATTTTAATTGTGCTTGTAAAGAACTTTCAAAAGTTGACTGGAGTAGACTGTTGACAGGTACACGGGTCTCTGATAAGTGGGCGGCTTTCAAATGCATGAGAACAAGAATTCAGAGCCAATACAAGATCTAGAGACATAGGAGGATAAATTAGGACATTCAGACCATCACTTCCGGTTTGTCATTCAGTCATGTCTGATAACTTTCTCCAAATCCAATCAAAAGCCTTTCCATCTCTGTTTAAAATATACTCAATAATCTGGTCTTCACAGCTTTCAATGGCAATGAATTCCACATATGCACCACTCTCTGGCTAAATGCATTTCTTATTATCTCAGTTCTAAAGGGTCTTCTCTTCACTCTAAGACTTGGTATGACATGGAGTTGAATCCCTTTGCTTTTTCAACCTAAATACCCAGAAGAGATCACCTCGTCTTGTAATCTGTTAAAATAGGAGCGACAGAGAACTTCCACGATTGGAAGAAAATAATATCAATTTATTTTTAGCTCTAAAACATACCATTAAACAACAGCTATTCAGAACTCTTAGTTCCCATTCATTTTAACTGCTTATTATCTACCTCGAACTCTGTCATAATAATATGCTGTTTCAATAAGACACCTATTAAAATTGTATCAACTTAATTTCAAAACCATACATCTGCGACCATCTTCAGAATCGTTTTTGCTTCTGGCTGAGGACCTCTCTGAGTCATCTTTTGTTTTCTAACTGTAAGTATGTTTCATATGAACATATGCCTTTGATAGGGAGTGATTCCTAATTTAGTGGACAACAAGATGTTAGATCTCTAGGCGTTTCTGTCTCGATGGCAGTTGCTCTCTCAATTTTCAAAACGTCCATATCTCTTATACTCCCAACATCAGATCGTCTCATTGGCTTGATGTTGGCAAAACATTAATTCAAATTCGTTTGGGTTTTAGTATCCTGGGAAATGGTTTAAACTGATGTTTAAACTCAATTTGTTTTCAGAAAAGCAACCAACTCGGCAATCCATTTTACAGCGAAATGTTACATATTTTCAATTTTCCAGTACACTCTGGGATGGCCAACGAGTCATATATACCGATGCTTATAAGCTATGAGTTCGGAACAACATTCATTCTTCCTTAAATGGTCAGCACACGCCTTCAACTTCATAACACTGTACCCTGTGTCCGAATCTGTTCTGTAATTGGAACCATTTCCCAAGGTCCACTCCGTCCAGGCTTTTCAGCATTTTATTTGTTTTACTTTGATTACCCCCTCATTCTTCCACGAGCATTATCCCAGAGTCCTCTACACTTCATCATGTGTTAAGTGTTTCATTCCTGGGATCATTCTTGTAAAACTCCAGGAGACATGCTCCAGAGTCAGGACATTTCTACTGACGTATGTGGAACAAAATTGCTCGCAATAGTCTCAAATATTGCTGTCCTCTCTCGATGAATGAAAACATTGTATCTGCTTTCCAAACCACAGACTCAACCTGCATGTTTATTTTAAGAGAAACCTGGACTAGGATTCTAACGTCCCTTGGTAATTCAAATTTTTAAATAGGGAGAAAATTCAAAAAATAGCCCATGCCTTCATTCTTCCTACCCAAACACATGACCAGTTAGATTGGAAGGTAAGGCTAGTATCATTAGGGAACAAAGGACAAACGAAGACATTGAGGCGCTGAAGAAGAATGAAAAGAATTATATATTAGTTAAAGGCAAGTGGTTTCCCATCAATCTATTGTAGGGGCTTTCGTAAGAAGGAGATCAGGAATACAAAGAGGGGATTTGTGATAATCTAATCTGCCAAGACTAAGAATAAGCTAGAGAGAGTCTACATACATACAGGGCCAGAGAGAAATTAGAAAGAGAGAGTTGGACACCTTAAGAATCAAGTGTCTGTCTTTACGTTGAAACTCAACTGTCTGGAAGATATATTAAATTAATATCACTTTTTATTGTGGCGAAAGTTAGCCCTAATGTTTCCTTTCCGGGTGTGAACTCGAACAGCTCCTGTGGCCAAACTATTTGACCAGAGGCCAAAGAAGTAGAAACTAAGTGATGTTGCTAGTGGCTGGATGAACTTTATACTCTGTGTGGTTTAATGCTACACTTACAGTCTTTCTGTTCGTAGGCTTAGAGAGTTTGTGTTTTGAAGAAAGACTGAATGGGTTGGAACAACATTCACTGGAGGTGATTAGAAATTTATGGAGGTTTATAAACTCAAGTGGGTTATAACAAATTCACGACGTGAATATCAAAGGACGTTTCCCTTGGATAGGGAAGTCCAAAACTCGCGGGTGTACTGTTTAAGGTGAGAGGGAAAAAAGATTTGAAAAGTATCCGTGGAGGAATGACCACTGTTGTTTATTCCTGTCTGTGCAAAATAAAATGAGAAAGATGGCCCTGCCATGGCAAACAAGGGATATTTGGGATAATACTGGATTCAAGGAAGATGTATACAATGCCTAAAATGCGCAGCAGACCTGAACTGGTAGCAGTTCAGATTTCAGTAAAAGAGTACGAAGGGATTAAAAATAAAATCTAAGTGTAATCTTGAGGAAGACATGCAAGGCAAGTTTTAAAGCTCCTGGGGGTCTATGAAGATGTCCAAAGATGTGCAGGTCAGGTGAATTGGCCATGCTAAATTGCCCGTAGTGTTAGGTGAAGGGGTAAATGTAGGGGTATGGGTAGGGGTATCGGAGTCGACTTGTTGGGCTGAAGGGCCTGTTTCCACACTGTAAGTAATCTAATCTAATCTAAAAAAAAAGACAAAAAGAAGATTTCATGAGAAATCGGGGATTGGGATCATTTCATGGCACACCAATTCACTACGGAATATATTTTGGTTCTATCATCACAAGGATGACACAAGGAAAACCCCTAAAATACTTAGGAACACATGAGAGGGAGAAACTGAAGGAATTCAATTTTAGCAGAGAAATGGTGTTGGGAAAATTTTTTAAAAGCCACAGATCTTAGCACCTGATAATCTATCCAGCGTACTTTAAAGTCACCCTCGATTCGCTGGATGCATTACGAAACTGGAGACTTGAATCTAAATAAATTAAATTGATTATCATATTTTAAGGTTATTTACACTCTGGAGCAATTTGTATGAATTGGAGGTCAGTTCATGTGACCCCACTACTTAAAAAAGAGAAAGTAAGTGCAAACATGGAATGTGAGCGGCACGGTGGCACAGTGGTTAGAACTGCTGCCTTACAGCGCCAGAGACCAGGTTCAATTCCCACCTCAGGCAACTGACTCTGTGGAGTTTCAACATTCTCCCCGTGTCTGCGTGGGTTTCCTCAGGGTGCTCCAGTTTCCTGCCACAGTCACAAAGATGTGCACTCCAGGTGAATTGGCCATGCTAAATTGCCCCTGGTCGGGGTATGGGATGGTTGCGCTTTGGCGGGTCGGTGTGGACTTGTTGGGCCAAACGACCTGTTTCCACACTGTAAGTAATCTAATCTAATAGACCAGTTAGCCGAACAGTGGGAGAGTTCCAGGATTGAACAAACAAGACCAGATGAGCTGGTACACAAGTCTCTGAAAGTTGGGATGCAAGCGCAGCAGGAGATGAGGAAGGCAAATGGTATGTTGGCCTTTGTATCGAGACAATTTGAAAACAGGAGCAGGGATGTCTTGCTGAAACTGTACAGAGTCTTGGTGCGACCACATCTGGAGTGTTGTCTGCAATTTAGGAATGTTTATTTGGTGAAAGTTGCTCTGCCTATGGGGATTGCACACCAAAGGTTTAACCTTTGGTGTGATTCCTGGGATGGCAGGACAGAAGAGGACAGAATGATTAAGAGATGCACTTGAAGTAGGATGTCACAAAAAAGAATGAGATTCAAAAAAGGAGTAACAAGATAATTGTAGAAAGGATGCTCTGGGAGAGGGAGAGGGAGGTGGGAGGAGGAATTTAAAGTTTAAGTTTATGATATGGGATAGAGCACTCGGTTATTTTAAACCAGACGCACAGAAAAGCTCACATTGCCTCGTAATGTTTAAAAGCATGAGTGACAAAGAAATGCCAAATTCCATTAATTACAGAAAAAAAAAACAAATTATTCTTTAATTCCAAGAAAAAAGCAGAGAACATTAAACAAGAACTGTCAAGACGGTAAGCAATCTTGGTCTGATTGATTTATCGAACTTCCACTGTACAATTGATCTGATAAAGGCCCACGATTAAAATTTTTTAAAAAGACAAATTTCAAAATTAGCCAGCTGTAAGTCTTCCCGTTATATCTTCCTCTGTAGACTTTCCAGTGTCTTTTCTTCAGTCTTCTGCTGCACAAGTTTCATATGAACAGGTACTTTTCACATGGCATCCTGCTGGCAGTCTGCTTTGGTGTTCTTTGCCACTCTGGCTGACTGTTATACCCAAAGTAAGCGAATCGTCTCATTGGTCTGATGTTGTCAGAACAGTAAACTGCAATTTCGATTGGATTTGGCACTGTGGCGCATGATTTAAACAGATTGGCCAAATTCGATTTTTTTTTTGTGCACAACAGCAACTCAGCTCGCTATTTGCTTCGTAGCCAAATGTGACATTCTTAAACTTTCCAGCACATGTGTTTATTACATTCTTGCCAATTTTCACGCTCTCTTAAAGTTACAGTACCTGCCAACACCTTCATAATACCTTCGCCCTTAAGAAAAAAAAACATAAAGGAAAGGAGGCTTTTTATTTATTCCGTATTCACGTTACCATGACATACCTACAACCTTAATAAAGTTCACATGAATTCTTCCCACATAGTTGCATTTTGGATAGAAACGAATCTCATCTGTTGTCTATGAATTAAGACTGTGACAACGCATCTGCTCTTAAATTCTTACGACCCCAACATGTACCATTTGTAAATTAAATGTTGGTAACATTAGGCTCCAACGAAATACACTCATATTCTTGTCTTCAAAGCGTTCCAAGAATGTGATTGTGATATAATTATCTCTGACATGTTCTTCATGACAGAATCATTAAATTGTTGTTAAGTCCGACCAAACTCAATAGTTCTTCTTTGATCACAGTATTTTTCTCTGGTAGGTGTTGTGTTTCCAAATGTTCAATTCCATCCTCATTTTCCTGTCGCAGTACAACTCCAACTCCGATGACATGAGCATCGATAGCAACTTTGAAGGGTTTCAGAGAGTTTGGTGTAGCTAAAACTGATGTTCTCGTTAATTTGCTTTTAAATTGTCAAATGTCTTCTGGCATTGTTTTCCACCGAAATTTTTTGGACTTCTTCAGCAAATCCGTTAACGGTGCCACGACGCTGCTGATGTTTGGAACAATCTGCCGATAGAATCTGCTCAGTCCCAAAAATCGAAACACATCTTTCTTTGTGGGTAGTCGTACAAATTCCTCGCTGGCTTTCGCCTTTGCATTCCTTGGGATCAACATTCCACAACCGATATTCTGTCCCAAGAACATTACCTTTGCTTTCACGAATTAAGCTTTGTTTCAGTTTATTTATTTTTTTGCTTCTCTGAATTGGTCAAAACGCTCTGTGAACTGTACCATGTGATCTTCCCAAGACATACAAATGATCACAACATCGTCCAAACAGACTGCACAGTTTGGTAACTCAACCACAACTCTGTTCATGAGTCCTTGGAATGCGACAGGTGCGTTCTTCATTCTGAAGGGCATCACTTTGAATTGATATAGCCATTTGGGTTTGCAAACGCAGACATTTCCTTTGCCTTTTCTGATAAAGTTATCTGCCAATAACTACACAATAAGTCCAACTTCATGATGTTACTGATTTATCCAACTTTCTCCATGCAATCTTTCACTTTGGTATTTGGCATGAATTTGATTTCGTTACAGCATTGACTTTCATATAATCAATGCAGTATCATTGAGTCCCTTCAGACTTTGGAGCACGATGCTTGTCAAACTCCACTTGCTCAGACTCGGTTCAATCATATCTTCTTTGAGCATGACCTCTCGCACTTCCTTGTGGGCCAGTAGAGCTTTGGAAGGATTAATCTGTGTTGTTTTATCAGAACAGTATTCTCCATGCCTACCTCATGCACAATGTCCTCCCCATCTTATTCCTACACAAATCCTCATACCACTGCAACAAAACTTTTAACTGCGTTCTTTGGTCTTGAGACAGATAGTTTACTAACCTATTCCACTCCTCGAGGGCTTTCTCATTGTTTAACGTACTTTGAGACAAGTCAAATTCCACAATATCTGGATTTGATTCCTCACTCTATGTGGCAGTAACTAACACTTGTTTTTCCACTTCCTTCTCCCTGTTATAATACGATTTCAACATGCTCAGAAGTAATACCCGATAATTTTTTCCCCCTATCTGACATATTTAGCAGATAGTTCTCCTGACTCACGTTTTTCACAATTTGGCAGGGACCACTAAACCTGGCTTTGAAAGGATCGCCTATCACTGGCAACAATAATAATACGTCATCTCCATGGAAAAACGGCCGAATCTCAGAGTTTTTGTCTGCCACTCAAATCATTCTCTGCTCGGCCCTTGTTATGTGTGGTTTAGCTAGCGCCAACTACCCGATTTCAACTCTCCGTCACCTCTGATACATAATCCAAGTGTGAGATCTCCGAATTTGGTCCTGTCAAGTTCTCTTTAATTAATTTTAAATGGCCTCTCACTTCGTGTCCGAATATCAACTGATTGCATTCGCCTGGGACAACTGGAATGGAAAACAATGTGAATGAGATACCTTTATCCCAATCATTCGGAAAACCTGATAGTATACTCTCAACGTAGTCTTCGGGGTCGGATGCCACCTTTCTGTGGTTGCCTGAGATGCAGGATGGTGCGCATTTGATTTAAAGTGTTGTATACATAAGCTATCCATGACTTCCTAAACAGCCTAGCAGTAAAATAAGAGCCTTCATCCGAATGAAAATGTCTGGATAGCCCATACTGTGTGAAAGAAGCGACAAACTCCTCCATCACACCTGTTGCCTTAATGCACTGAATTAATGCAAATGATTCGGTAAATCTGGTAGACACATTCATTATGGTTAGCATGCATGGATACTAGTTGCCACTTTTAATTCTCTGGAGCGGACCTACACAATAAAATATAACTCACGTGAAAAATTCTTCGAATGCAGGAATTAGCAACAAAGGTGCTGGTTTTATTACCGCCTGTGGTTTACCTATCAATTGACAGGTATTAAACATATGGCAAAAGTTAACCACATCCTTGTGCTTTTCAGGTCACAGAAACGCTATTTTTACCTTAACCCGAGTCTTCCATACACCTAGGTGACTTCCTACATGTAGTTCATGTGCGACCATTAGCACTTCCTCTCTGTATGCTACTGGCAACACAATCTGGTGCACTTCGACCCATTTTTCCTCTGCACTAACCTGCTGTGGTCTCCATTTTCGTCTTAGGTTTCTATCTTTCAGGTAATAACCTTCAGGATTGTTCCCTGCCTCCTTTACAGAGTAAGCATCCACATCTATATCTTTCATCGTCTTGTCTTGCTTTTGCAAGTCTCTTAGCCTTTGAGGACGAAACACACGTGTCTGACCCTCTGCCTGTTCAGGCTTTTCCTGCACAATTATGGCAAAAAGGGTGCCTGCTAACTGAACCTCAACTCCTTCATTTTTCTCGTTATGTTTTGCTTCATTCTGTGACTTATGATAGTGGGATCTGGTCCCGACACAGTCTGGGAAAATACAAGGAGTTTTTATTTTCTTTTAACTCCTCAGTTTCCTGTTCTTCCTTGTGATTTTCCACATCAATGCATATAACTCTACTTTGGACCCTGCTAAATAGTTCCCAAGAATAAACTGGATTCCTGGAACTTACACTCTATTGATTACTCCCGCTGTTACTACCGCAGTCCTGAGTTTGCACTCCAACCTGATCTTACACAGGGGATGCTAAATTTCTTTCCATCTCACAAATTAACACTCTGTCTGGTAACAGGTCAGAACGATTGCAATTTCGTCCATCTTTTACTGCCAGGACTGGTCAGATAATCTACCTCACAATTTTTTTTTAATATTTCTCCTCCTATTCTTTCTGAGTAAAGTTTAGCGACGGGGTCGACTTGTTTATAGAGATCAGGCACTAATTCCATTACACACTCCTGCCTAAACTGCACACTCTCCTGCAGCTCCTCGACCTTTCTTAGGATTTTCTTTACTACTTTCACTCATGCTACTTGCTCAGCTTCTTTTATCACATTTTGTTTCCAATAGTGCCTTTATTTAACGAGCAGCAATATGACTTTAGGCGTCCCAATTTACCACAGTGGAAATACCTGAAGCCGTTCATCTCCTTTCCACCCTCGTGGAGTTCTCTTTCAAACTGTGGCAAACACTTAACAGTTCCTCTACTTTTTCTGTTGAATAGTTTGGGATCTCGCCTTCTCCAAATTTCAATCCCTCATAGGATGATTTTCTTGCTGGAGGCTTGTCATGTTCATCAACGTATATTCATCTGCTAACTCTGCTGCTCTACTCACTTTATGAACTTTCTGTTCATCCACGTGAATCTTTATCTTCTCTGGTGAGTTATTAAACTCCTCCAGCAGAATACTCTCTCTTAGAGTCTCATAGGTCTTACTTATTTTTAGATTCATTTGTCAAAATGACCATGTTTACTTCTTTCGAACACAACAGAAGTCTGACCTGGTGCCTTCTTTATGTTTCTGAACCGTTGTCCATATTTTTCTGGTACCAAATCATAAGCACTTAAGATAGCTTGGTTGACCATGGACTCAGTGGTATGGGTGGCATGGTGGCACAACGGTTAGCCCTGCTGCCTCACAGTGCCAAGGACCCTGGCTCGATTCTTACCTCTCTGTGGCGTTTGTACATTCTCCCGTGTCTACGTGGGTATCCTCCCACAATCTAAAGATATGTAGGGCAAGTGAATGGACCACGCTCAATTGCCCATAGTGTTAGGCGCATTAGTCAGACCGAAATAGGTCTGGGTGGCTTATTCTTCGGAAGGTCCGTGTGGACTTGCTGGGCCAAAGGGTCTGCTTCCACACTGTCGGGAATCTAATCTAATCCAGTCTACAAATTTCTTGATTGCCCATTTGGCAGCACTGCAAATACCTCGCTACCTCTGACTGTCAGTCTTGTTTGAATTAGCATTATCCACAAGTCCTAGGACCACTTCATCTGCCGAGACATTTTTTCAAAATAAATAAAGAAGACTTCAATATCTTTCTCGTCAAGATGTGGCAGAGTTTTGACATATTTTTATATATCACTATCTGCTCTTTTAATTCCCATTCTGTTAATTTGACTTTGCTTACGAAGTCACAACTTCTCAAGTTCAAATTGTTTCTTTTTCCTCTCTCTCCTTCTCTCCTTCTATTTCTTCTTTCCCTCTTTGTCTTTATCTCTCTCTCTCTTTCCTCTGTCTCTGTCTCTGCCTCTGTCTCTCTCTCTCTCTCTGTTCGAACTCCATTTTTCTCAATTGTAATTTACGTTTCTCTAACTCGACTACATTTGTCGGTTTCTCTGGCACACCGAAGTGTTTGAATAATTCCCTTATTATTTCAGCTTTACTTTCGTTCTTTGTTAAATCCAATTTTAACACCTTTGCTAATTAAAAAGATAAGGTGTTTTGTTTTCTTTCTAAAGTTTCCTGGAAATTTTGGGAATGATCTTCAAACTCCAGAACCACTTTAACAATTTTAAGAGTGATTTCTCTCACTTTTAATTTAACCAACTTCAAGTCATCGAAATGAAATAAACTGTCTCACCTACGTTTTGTTTAAAGACATAGGTCACTACCTAGCAAATGTTTTAATCTACTGGGCATTCTTTATTGTACCCGAAATCTATTCAAATCTGTCCATATTTCAGAACGGATCTGTCTAAACCTATCCAAAACACGTATCTAAGCATGAAAACCGCTACCACATGGGGTAAACCCCTCTGCTAATTTAAAATAGACACACAGAAAAGCTCACCTCGCCTTGCAATCAGTAAAAGTATGAGTGACAAAGATATTAAAAGTCCCACTATTTAAAGGAAAGAATTAACAATCTATTATTTAACTCCAATAAAAAAGGAAAGATTCAACTACAACTGTCAACACTGTCAGCCTCCTTTTTCTGATTGATTTATCTGCCACCCACTCTGCAGAAGTGGGAGATCAATCACTTCCTCCATTGCCTGTTCCATTCTCTCAGCCTCTTTCACATTGACAGCCAGCTCAATGACAAAGATGTATACAGTGACAGTGCACATACTCCTCAGGGAACACAGCAATGATTTAACCAAGTAACATCTGTTTTCAGCCCCATTCAACCAAAGTCAGGTAATCAAACAGTGAAGTGATAAATTAAAACACAGCAAACCAAACCGAACCAAAACAAAACTGAAGGAAGAATCGTGGTCATTGACCGTGGCCTGTTTCTAGGAAGACACTTGAGAATCATGCAGTTTAATTTGCATATGCAGAAACCCCATGTTTGAGGCTAGAGTCCGACACTGATCAACAATGAAATTTTCTAACCAGAATATAGCTCCACCCGCTGTCCTCCGTTTTAAATTTCATTCACTACCTGTGGATGGGAGTGGCCAACACTTCGTTCTGGCCATCACGTGTGGCACACATGCTCACGACCCACATTAGGTGCGTGCATGTTCCAATGCTGCCTGCCTGATTGGTGAAGTTACACAGCAGTGAGCAAGAAATGGATGGGGCTGTTGGACCGAGCTGAAGCTGCTGGTCCTCCAATGAGAAAAATGAGGAGTGGGCAAGGGCCCTGATCAATGAAGAAATGGGGGTGGGGTGGGCTACAGTCCTACCCTCTATGACAGTGAGTGACGGGCACGGCTCGTGGCAGGCTCATTGGAGCCAGAACATTTTTTAAATGGAGGATTTAACTACAGGCTACAAGTGACACGGAGATGTGGGCAAGGTCCCCACACACAGCGGCATCTTCAGCACAATGCACCATTATAAATAATATCAGTTACAGAGGTTAAAAAACAAAATAAAAGTTGAAAAGACCATCACTGCAGCTTTCTACGTAAAAAAGTTAAGAAGTTACACATTTCAGTCCCTTCATAAGCCATGGGCCTGCAAACACTCCAAGCTGGGCTTTCCTCAAGTGGGCTTTCTCTTCCCTGCCCTAAGGATGCTTTCCCAAGCTGATCTAAGACCAACTCATTTTCCACAATCTGTCCTCAGCGCTGACGGCTGCTGCTGACCTTCATTGGGCACACATGTGTCACCAATACAATCATTCTTCACTGAAATTGACAAACAGTTTATTGCAAGTGATATCATTGGAGGAGAAAAACAGACTAACTGACACAGAACTGACAATCTGCACAGAGAATTTGATTTCTCCTCCCAGAGCTGAGGATGAGACCAGTTTTATAGTAATGCTGCACAATGACACTGATTAAGAAATGGGAGAATACAATGTTTCTGAAAATGGAATAACTTAGTTGCAAGTGTGCTAATTGGAAAATAGTTTATCCGATGAACGTCATGTTCCTTCGCACAATGCAACATTCTGACAGTATCATGGTTCCATTCATCTTCCCAGGTAGGGGTTAAATGCTTTTCTGGAGTGGTGAGGTGCTTCCATCGTTCTGTGGTGCCTATCTGTCCGTCCTACTCTTTGTGTGGCATTGCTGCTGCTGGGTTGTGGAACTGCCCAGAGGGCCTTGAGCCTCTGTCATGTCCATGGGAGTTTGAAAGCATATTCTATTGTCTGCGTATTGTCTGATCCAGTTCGTGAGCTGGTACAATTTGGCCAAATTGCTTTTGTGGGCCTATCGTGGGTTAGCAAATCTTTTCCAACAATTCCCCCGTTTTTTGCTTAGGGGAGGGACGAGAAGGTGGCAATGTAGCCAAAACCAGGGGGTTATCGGGTGGGGTGGGGGAGGCTCCCGATCGGAAAGGTAGCTCTCCATGTCAGAGTCAGGCCCAGCAGAGGCTATTCCGGCGCAGGGCTATTCTCCCAGTGGATCTGTGCTAACTGAGTGGTGAGGCGGGGCAGAGGGTAATATGATTGCACATTGGCATGAACAGCACAATTGGATGGCCATGGCTAGCACTATTAGACCGGTAATAATAGCAATAAGGGCTATCAGTCCCTGCAGTATGGCTGTGCCACATGACCCCAGCCAAACGCTGCCCAATCCTGTAGATCCCAACAGGCATTCTGATCATGCAGGACAGAAGCTGCCTGCCGAGTATGTTTGGCCAGGTCTTTGCTGTTTTCACTGGGGTCTGGAATGTAAGTGCGGCAGTTAGCACCAATAACGGCACATAGAACATAGAACATAGAAGGATACAGCGCAGTACAGGCCCTTCGGCCCTCGATGTTGCGCCGACCGAGTCCTACCTAACCTATACTAGCCCAATAACTTCCAAATGCCTATCCAATGCCCGCTTAAATGAACATAAAGAAGGAGAGTTCACCACTGATACGGGCAGGGCATTCCATGAACTCACAACCCGCTGTGTGAAGAATCTACCCCTAACATCTGTCCTATACCTACCACCCCTTAATTTAAAGCTATGTCCCCTAGTAACACCTGACTCCATTAGCGGTAAAAGGTTCTTAGTATCTACCCTATCTAAACCCCTAATCATCTTATACACTTCTATCAGATCTCCCCTAAACCTTCTCTTCTCCAATGAGAACAGCCCCAAGTGCCTCAGCCTTTCCTCATAAGATTTTCCTACCATTCCAGGCAACATCCTGGTAAACCTCCTCTGCACTCGTTCTAAAGCTTCCACATCCTTCCTATAGTATGGCGACCAAAACTGCACACAATACTCCAGATGAGGCCTCACCAGAGTCTTATACAACTGCAACATGACCTCAGGACTCCGGAACTCAATTCCTCTGCCAATAAAGCCCAGTACACCATATGTCTTCCTCACAGCACTATTTACCTGGGTGGCAACTTTCAGAGATCTGTGTACATAGACACCAAGATCCCTCTGCTCATCCACACTACCAAGTAGCCTACCATTAGCCCAGTAATCCATCATCTTGTTATTCCTACCAAAGTGAACGACTTCGCACTTAGCTACATTGAATTCCATTTGCCACATTTCCGCCCAGCTCTGCAACTTATCTATATCCCGCTGTAACCTACCACTTCCTTCCTCACTATCCACAACTCCACCGACTTTCGTGTCATCCGCAAACTTGCTTACCCAGCTTTCAAGTCCTTCCTCTAGATCATTTATAAAGATAACAAAAAGCAATGGTCCCAAAACAGATCCTTGTGGTACACCGCTAGTAACTGCGCTCCAAGATGAACATAATCCATCAACTACTACCCTCTGTCTCCTTCCAGCCAGCCAATTCCTAATCCAAACCTCTAATGTATCCTCAATGCCATACCTCCGAAGTTTTAGCATTAGCCTACCATGGGGAACCTTATCGAACGCCTTACTAAAATCCATATACACAACATCTACTGCTTTACCCTCATCCACTTCCATAGTCACCTTCTCAAAGAACTCAATAAGGTTTGTGAGGCACGACCTGCCCTTCACAAAACCATGCTGGCTATCCCTGATCACGTTATTCCTACCCAGATGTTCATAAATCTTATCCCTTACCATTCTCTCTAAGACTTTGCCCACCACTGAAGTCAGACTCACTGGCCTATAGTTACTCGGGCTATCCCTACTCCCTTTCTTGAACAATGGGACCACATTCGCTATCCTCCAGTCCTCTGGTACTATTCCCGTTGACAATGACGACATAAAAATCCAGGCCAATGGCTCTGCTATCTCCTCCCTAGCTTCCCATAGGATCCTGGGGTAAATGCCATCAGGCCCAGGAGACTTATCTATATTCATCCTTTCCAATATTCCCAAAACCTCTTCCCTGCATATTTCCAGGGCATCCATTCTAATTATTTGTGATTCCATATTCACATCAGCAACAGTGACCTGTTCCTGAGTGAATACTGATGAAAAGTACTGATTTAATGTCTCTCCAATCTCCTCCGCCTCCACACACAACTTCCCACTACTATCCTTGACTGGACCGATACCTACCCTAGTCATCCTTTTATTCTTGACATACCTATAGAAAGCCTTTGGGTTTTCCCTAATCCTACCAGCTAAAGACTTTTCATGTCCCCTTCTCGCTTTTCTTAGCTCCCTCTTTAGCTCCTTCCTGGCTACCTTATAACTCTCAATCGCCCCTACTGAACCTTCACGCCTCATCTTTACATATGCCGCCTTCTTCCCTTTCACAAGGGACTCCAATTCCTTACTAAACCACGGCTGCCTCACAAGGCCCTTTACACCATGCCTGACTGGTACATACCTATCGAGGACACGCAGTAGCTGCTCCTTGAACAATCCCCACATCTCATTAGTGTTCTTCTCTTGAAGCCTGTTTTTCCAATCCACACAACCTAAGTCATGCCTCACTGCATCATAATTTCCCTGCCCCCAGCTATAGCTCTTGCCCTGCGGCGCACGATTATCCCTCTCCATCACTAAAGTAAAAGTCACCGAGTTGTGGTCACTGTCCCCGAAGTGCTCACCTATCTCCAAGTCTAACACCTGGCCTGGTTCATTACCTAGAACCAAATCCAATATAGCCTCCCCTCTTGTTGGCCTGTCGACATATTGTGTCAGGAAACCCTCCTGCACACATTGTACAAACACCGACCCATCTAATGAACTCGAGCTATAGCTCTCCCAGTCAATATCTGGGAAGTTAAAGTCCCCCATAACAACCACCCTGCTACCTTCACTCTTTTCCTGAATCATCCTCGCAATATTATCCTCTACTTCTCTAGGACTATTAGGAGGCCTGTAGAAAACACCTAACAGGGTGACCTCACCTTTCCTATTTCTAACCTCAGCCCAAACTACCTCAGATGGCAAGTCCTCTTCCATCGTCCATTCCACTGCTGTGATACTGTCTTTGACAAGTAATGCCACGCCTCCCCCTTTTTTACCCCCATGTCTGATCCGACTAAAACATTTGAACCCTGGAACGTGCAACAGCCATTCTTGTCCCTGTTCTACCCACGTCTCTGTAATGGCCACAACATCGAAGTCCCAGGTACCAACCCACGCTGCAAGTTCACCTACCTTATTCCTTATACTTCTGGCATTGAAGTATACACACTTCAATCCACCTTTCTGGTTACAGGCACCCTCCTTAGAGATCGCTGCATTATTCCTAACCTCCCTACACTCAAGGTCCTGTACCCTAAAGCTACAGTCCTGGTTCCCATGCCCCCGCGGAGTTAGTTTGAACCCTCCCAAAGAGCACTAGCAAACCTCCCCCCAAGGACACTGGTGCCCCTCAGGTTCAGGTGTAGCCCATCCTTTTTATAGAGGTCCCACCTTCCCCAGAAAGGACCCCAGTTGTCCAGAAACCGGAATCCCTCCCTCCTGCACCATCCCTGTAGCCACGCATTTAACTGCTGTCTCTCCCTATTCCTCGACTCTCTATCACGTGGCACGGGTAACAAACCAGAGACTACAACTCTGTTTGTTCTAACTCTGAGCTTCCAACCTAGCTCCCTGAAAGCCTGTCTGACATCCTCACCCTTCTTCCTACCTATATCGTTGGTGCCAACGTGGACCACGATCTGGGGCTGCTCCCCCTCCCCCTTAAGGACCCGTTTTTGCAGCGAACAGGTAGTCCAGGGCCATCCTGTTCTGCAGAGCCACAGTTCGGATGGCAACAGCCTCCACATTCAGCTGGGCAAGTGCGTCTGCTGTGGAGTTTGCCATCGCCTCTCATGTGGCTTCTGCCTGTAATTGTAGGGTTGCTGAGTGGGGTGACATCAGATAGAGAGCTGCTTCAATGGCAGCAAGGGCTCGTCTGCTGCGGGAATTGGTTTTGGGAAGGGAGGGGACTGGGAGTGATAAATGAATAGTACCTGACATAACAGCTCCCAGTCCAGGATACCAGCAACCAGGGTTAGGCTTTATGGCCACAGATAAAATAGGTGCCGCTGTAGATCCGGAGATGATGGGTCTGGGTCTAGCCACCACTCTGCCATGTCAGAGATGCTTAAGGGGATTGAGACTAATGGAATGCCCCCGTGAGAATGGATAGGGACCCTAGTGCAGACCCAGCAACGGGTCTGATTAAATCGCTGGGCATTTTAAGAAAGGTGTTGGCCCGTAAGTCACGTCGAGTTATGAAATGTGCTGCCTCTTGTCCCTTTTTACCAGCAAGCCACAGTGTATTGGTCAGGCAGGTCAGGCCGAGGGTACTGATGGTGATGGCTGTCGTGAGCAGTTGTATCCATCCTCGGTGGTCAGAGTGGTGTCTTCCTCTGTGTGGTCCCTGGTGTTGGTTGTGGAGCCCTCTTGCAGCGGGTGGCATGTGTCCATTTGGGCCGTCCTTCCAGTTTCACAACAGTCTGGGTTATCATTAGGATCAGGTACGGGCCTTTCCACCTAGGAGAGAGAGAATCTTTTTCTAGTGATTTGATCATGACATAGTCCCTGGGTCGGAACGGATGAATGGGCACTGATTGGGGTGTGGGTAACGCGGCCTTGATATGGTCGTGAGTAGCACTAATGCTCCTGCTAGTGGAACTAGGACACCCTTGTGTCAATCACCGGTTTGATGCCTTCTACTGCTGCCAGGGACAGTGGGTATTGTCGTATGGCTCCTTGTTTCAGAGTGACAATTTGTGATTGGGCAGACTTCACTTGGCCTTCACTGTTACGCCCACAGTGAGGTCGGGAGGCCTGCTAGCAATAGGGGGTTCTCGTAGGAGGAGGCAGTGTCTGTGGTTAGCTTGGTAAAATTGGCCCGAGTGTTGCAGGAGCACAGCGCACACAGAACGCCTTCTGCTCAAGTTGAGCAATCTCTACTAGAGGTGTGGGGGTTTGACTGAGGGGTGCAAAGTGGAGGGGGCACTTCTTTAGTCACACCATCATGTGACCATAATCATTTGGGAACCCCAGGCTCTTAACAATGAGGGGAATGTATGAAACAGCCATCGGGCAGTTGCAGAACAGTGCAGCCTGTTGCTTGCCGAGCTGTACCTCTGTTGCTACTCTCTGTGTACAAAGTACAGGCCAGTGAGTGCTAGCAGGGAGGGGAGGGCGAGATGAGTGTCCGCGAGTGCAGCATATGCTGATGTTGGTTCCTGTGGGCCGGAAGCTGGACAGTGGAACTGACAGACGAAGTGGACTGTCAGTATAACTCAGCAGAGGAAAGATAAAGTGGGAGGATGAAGGGGCCGTTGATAACAGGGAAAGGAGGGGTTCAAGAAGAGTGTGGGTAGGGGTCTCCACAATTGGGGTTTTATTGCTGCGGTCTTCTGGTGGTGTTTGGCAATGTCCCGAAATTTTGAAAGACATTGCAACATGTAGACAGTGTCCCATGAGGGATCCCCGTGCCCCCTGTAATGACCGTGGTCCAGTAATCAATTTCATCCATTTTGAAGTACTTCCGATATGGCCAGTTTCCATGGGACCAGGTGTAAAGGGATAACGTAACTCCTGTCCCCTGTCTTTCTGCACAGTGTCTGCCGGTGACCCAGATGTAACAAGAGCATCTCCTACCTTGTTCTTGCAGTCAACGTAATTACCATGCGTTTTCAGGGTACTCTTGTTCATTTTTCCCCGGCCATTCTCACCACGTGGTTGGGGTTGCCCAGCACCCACAGCTGGCATCTCCCGGCAGACGGTGGATGTCCATGCCCCCATGAAGTCCTGGACGTCTTAGGATGATTTGTAAGTGCTGTAGTAGGGTTCGAGTGGTTACAAAAAAGAGATAGAGAGCTAACAGAACACAGACAGTGTGTGATTGACAGGCGAGGCAATAAAAGTTACTCAAGTTTATGATAGTTCAGGCAAGGTCGATAAAGAGCACCTAGTCCCATTAGCAGACAATAAAAGTAATAGAGACTCAGATTTTTAGGAATTGGGCAAAAGTTAATGCAAGAATGCAGAATTCATTTTATGTTCCTTTTATTTTACTCAATACTGACATTCAAAGGCCAATGAAATCCAGTGCTGAATGAATATTGAATAAATTGGCTCGAAACAATCTTTTTCAGTTTATTGGTTTGATTTTCCCATCTGCAAATCCTCTTCGTACATGCTGTACAGCAAGTTTACAAAAGTCGTCTGTCAGTTTGTGATAGAAATTGAGAATAGACAAAATACTTGTTATTTGGAGTTTCTTTGTGTAATTCGACCCCTCCTCCTTCCCTGTAAAAGGAGTTTATAAACTTCAACCCTATCAGTCCAGGAGAGACATTCACAACGTTCTCTGCCTGAGAACAGGATTACTGCACATGCACCCTGCTGCCATTTGCACCAACAAAGATAGCGACCGTTACGCAAGGCCTGTTACTGAGAGGGAGCCTCGATTGACCACGTTTTGTGAAGGGGGGAGTGGTAATTTCTTTATACTGGATCTATCGCATCCACAAAGCCACCCAGTCTATTGTCTCTTCTCTCCACTTCAATTTTGTCTTTTGTGGAGCTGAGGAAACGAGCGACAGCTGCTCGGCAACACTTCGGCTATGCAGGCACAAAGTTGTTGGCATGAGCGGATAATGCGCATGCGCAGTGATAAGCAAATCTGCACAGTCGGGAACACTGAGCAGACCCAGAATTTTGGGTTAATCTGGCCACTTTGTAGATGTTGATTTTTTTCTTGTTTTTGTGCGTACAAACAAACTTTCTATTTATGTTCCCCCAAGGACAATTAATATGTACAATACATAGAATAGAGAATGAACATTTCCTTGTGTGATCTAGCGGTAAAATAAAGTCTGACACTGAACGACGCTTTAAAGGCTAAAGACACAGGTCATGCTCGTTCTGAACCATAGTGCTTTCTTCATAAAATCCATGCAGTGTGGAAACAGGCCATTGTGTTGAGTGGGTCCACACGGAACGCTTGTAAGGACTTACAGTAAGGATCATTCCCCTCTCTATCCCTGTAGCCCTACATGTCATCCCTGAAAAATATGGGCAGTTTAGCATGGTCAATCCAACTAACTTGTATATGTTTGGACTATGGAAGAAAACTGTAGCAGCAGCTGACAATTCGTGCAGACACTGGGAGAATGTGCAAACTCCAAACAGTTAAACAGTGACAACTGGTGGTTGTTTAATCTGAGGGGCACCACATCCCTTATGAAGGAAAGCTTAATAAGAAAGTAATTAGCGGTAACTTCAAATGGTCTGAGATTTAAACACACACTCTTAGTGTCATGACAAAACTGGTAAATGTCTCCAAGAAAGTGTTTGGCTTTCAGAACTGTCTTCAAAGAGGAATGTGTAGAATTCCTGTTCCAGCAAACACTGTTGTTTCCCCTCATTTTTAAAAGAGTTAGTTTCATTCCTTTGGAACCTTCAAGACATTAAATAGCTCATTGGATAAGCAATAAGAAATTTCAGAGCACACCAGGCAAAGTATTAGAAATTGGTTTCAGAAGTGAGATGTTAGATGACTGATGCTGATATAATGGGCTGGAGATCCTCCCTTCATGCTGTTAAAACCTCAGTGTGCCTATTATTTTGCAACTTAACGTGAAGTAAAAAAAACAGCGTCAAGAAGGAAAGTTGCAAGTATTGCATGAGGCTTCCTCATTGTTTCAGTAAATGGAATGCAGTCAACTGCCATTTGCTGGGGTAATTTCTAATCAGGGAATAAGGATTATTTGTTCCTGTACAAAATGCTAAAATGAACATGAAGTCCTGACACGAAAATAAGCAAACAGTACAGGTCTGTCAGAGATAGTGAGAGTTTCACTTCAGAAATGGAAGAAAATGGGAAGAAGCACTGATAGATACTGCTTCTACATGCACAGGCACAAAACCACAAAACAAATTGCTTCTTATTCAACTTTACAGGGTTTATTTTTGTACATTTATCTATTCGAATGCAAAACGGTGGCTTCCATTCTAGGACAGTCTTGGACGAGAGTGCTTCATATCAGAATGGAGGTTGCTCATTTAATACAAAGATGAGGAAGTATGTATTACCTCAGAGAGTTGAGAATCAGTGGATTTTTTTTCAGCAGTGGGCAGTTGCAGCTGAGTCATGAATTATATCCGAGGTTGAGAGCGACAAATCTTTTATTGGTAAGGCGTTACAAGCAAGAAATAGCAGCTCAGGATCATGAGATCAGACATGAAATCCTTTAATGGCAGAGCAGACTTAATAGTCTGAATGGTCTCTTTATGTTCCGAAAATTGATGCTTCACTCCAATGGTAACCACTTTATGAAGCGGCGATGTCAGCAAAATAAAAACTATTTTCGCCCTAATTGTCACAATGTTAGTCCCTTATTATCTCGAAAAGCTGTTCCTTGATTTTTTTTCAGATGGGCAATTAACAGATCCAGATTCTGATCAGTCTGGTTTGGTAAGAGATGAAAAGGATCTTGAGCAGTCTGTTGATTATATGTAAACAGATGAGATGTCAAGCCGAAGTGGTCATGCTTTAGAAGTTACCTGTTTCAAAAGAAGGGCGTGGTCAGATCTCCAGCTGGCTGAGCTGAGGAGTTTTCGTTCAGGATTGAACAGGAAGGTCGAACAGGGAACTGTGTGGAAACTGTCTCTCTTTTCTATCCTTCAACTTCAACCTACAAACATGTGTTGCATTTATGCTGGTTTTTAAAGGGGGTTTGCGCATTTGGACTGCTGAGTACATTCAGAACAGCATAATTAAGTCTAGCTGGATCGGTTGAGTTCTGTAGGGGGTTCTTCTTCTGTTCTATGCTACACTGTGCAATATTGTGAATAAACTTTTTGTCTTTTTTAAAATCTAGTCATCAACTTAGCTGTCTTACTCCCGGTAATTTTCACTGTACACTTGCTGAAAAAATTGCAAGGTTAGTTCTTGAGCTGCCTGCTTAAGAATGGTTTGAGTCGTCTGGCCTATTCCATAACAAACTGGGGGATCTACGGGATTTTAACAGCGAGTGGTAGGTGCTAGTGTCTTTATTTCGGATATTGGTTTGGTTGGGTGGACAAACCTTGGGATAGTAATGGCTCTTTCAATCTCCATAAGTTTTTATGGATGTGAATGCAGTGACATTGGAGGTTTTGAAAAAAGTGAATAAGACCTCGTTGCAAGAGTTAACACAGAAGTTGGAATTGGAACTGTTTGCTTCGGTGAGGAAATTACTGAAGTAGGTCAGCATTTTGAAATTGCTGGAGAAACCATTAGAATCTATACAGTTGGCCAGCAAATGAAGTAGCTTGAGTTAGAGGCGTGAAATAAGGAAATGGCAGCAGAAATAAAACAGTTTGAGTTATGATAAGAAGCAGAAGAGAAGGGGAAAAAGAGAGCAGCAAAAGAGAAAGAAAAAGGGAGAGCTTTTGAACTTCAAAAACTGACACTGAATATATCATCATAAAATGCTGGAGATAAAGGTTGATGGTAGGCTTAGTGAGAATGAGCAAACCCTTGGTAGTCAGAAGCCTAGTGAGAAACTGTTTAAGTATGTTCAAGCATTGCCTAAATTTGATGTGAAGGATGTGGAAGTCTTTTTCATCTCATGTGGAAAGGTGGTTAAATCAATTAAGTGGCCAATCGCAGTGTGATTTGTTGATCCAAACGAAACTTGTGGGTAGGCCGAGTGAGATACTCGCATTCCTATCAGAAGAGGCTTCTGGGGAGTATGAGGCGGTGAAAAAAACATTTCAAGTGCATATGAACTTGTACCAGAAGCCGATAGACAACGGAACAGGAATCTAAGTAGGCACTCTGGTCAAACATATATTGAGTTCGAAAGGATCAAACAGAGTAATTTCGATAGATGGATAAGAGTTTTAGAAATCGAGCAAACTATGATGCCCTTAGAGACGTAATTATTTCGGAGGAATTCAAAAATTCACTGACTGTAAATTCAAACATTCACTGCCTGCGAACTCGTGTGGAAGAGCATACTTAAACATTAAGGTTAGCAGCTGAACTGTGGACTGCAGCGATTCAAGAAGGGAGCTCACCACCTACTTCTCAGGACCAATTCGGGATGGGCTGTCAATGCCAGCTACGGTCCAGTCCCACAAATGTATAAAAGTAGTCTATATTCCTCATTATTTTGTACATCTCAATCATGTCTTCCCACAATCTTCTCTACTCCAATAAAAACAGCCCGAGTCTGTCCAAGCTCTCTTCATAACTCATACTCTTCAACACAGGCTGTACCTTAGTAAATCTCTTCTGCACCATTCCCAGTGCCATCACTTCCCTAATATAATGTGAATTGCAGAACTGCGCAGACTTCTCCAGCAAGAGCCGAATGAACAAATTAATTAAAGGAAGTTTAATGAAGTTTAAAACTGGTCTTTTCCAACAAAGTAATTTTTGCACAACATTGCGCTGAGTCCTTTTCGTGTGCCTGATGTTTCAATAACCTTTGGTCCATGCCAGTAAAACCTGCTACATGAGGATTGAAATCACAACCACGGCATCTGAATGGATAAACCGATTTGGAGGTCCCCGTTGGTGGTATTGGGACATGCTCACTCTTGAGCCTCACTTTACATAATTAAGCACTTTCTGTCTTATCACAAATTCCTAGCAGAAAACATAAGGGGCTGCCAGAAAATACAGGAGGATATAGATAGACTGGAGAGTTGGGTGGAAAAGTGGCAGATGGTTTTCAATCTAAACAAATGTGGGGTGACGCATTTAGAGAAGACTAATTCTAGAGCGAATTCTACAATGAACGGAAGAGCCTTGGGAAAAGTTGATGGGAAAAGAGATTTGGGAGTGCAGGCCCATTTTACCCTGAAGGTTGCTGCACAGGTGGATAGAGTGATCAAGAAAACATATGGTATACTTCCCTTCATTGGACAGGGTATTGAGCATATAGGTTGGCAAGTCATGCTAACATTTTACAAGACATTGGTTCGACTGCATTTAGAATACTGTGTACAGTTCTGGTCGCCACATTACCAAAAGGTGGTGGACGTTTTGGTGAGGGTGCAGAGAAGGTTTATGAGGATGTTGCCTGGTATGGAAGGTGCTAGCAATGAAGAAAGGTTGAGTAGGTTAGGTTTATTTTCACTAGAAAAAAAGGAGATTGAGGGGGGACCTGATTGAGGTTTATAAAATCATGAAGGGCATTGAGAGTGTGGATAGAGACAAGCTTCTTCCCAGGGTGAAGGATTCAATAAAAAGAGGTAACGCTTTCAAGGTGAGAGGTGGAGCATTTAATGGAGATACACAAGGTTAGTACTTCACCTAGAAGGTGGTGGATGTTTGGAGCACGTTCCCAGCAGAGGTGGTAGAGGCAGGCACGGTAGAGCTATTTAAGATGCATCTGGATAAATGCATGAGTAGGTGGGAAGTAGAGGGATACAGATGCTTAGGAATTGACAGACAGTTTTATACAGTACATTTGGATTGGCTCAGGCTTGGAAGGCCGTAGGGCCTGTTCCTGGGGTGTAAATTTTCCTTGTTCTATGTTCTATTGTTTGTGTTGAAGAGTTTCAGTTATGAAGAGAGATTGGACAGACTCGTGCTGCTTTTAATAGAGTAGCGGAGATTGCGACAAAACAGGATTGAGATGTACAAAATGATGAGGGATATGGACATGGTAGAAAGAAAAAAAGTTTCATTTTGCTCAATCGCCAAGGGACAAGTTAAGTTTAGAGGCAGAAAGGTTTGAGCAGATGTGCACAAAACCTTTATCAGCGAGCAGGTGGTGGACCTGGAACAAAATGACAGTAAGATCCGAGGAGGCGAAAATCCTCATTACTTTCAGAAGTATTCAGATGTGAATTTGAGGTGCGAAAGCAGACAAGGCCAAGTGATGGAAAATGGGATGAATACAGTCATGTCATTCGACCAAAATGAAGATTGCAGATGCTGGAGATCAGATTCAAGATTAGAGTGGTGCTGGAGAAGCACAGCAGGTCAGGCTGCATCTGAGGAGTAGGACAATGACGTTTCAGGCAAAGGCCCTTCATCAGGAATGAGGCAGGGAGCCTCCGGGCTGGAGAGATAAATCAGAGTGATGTGGGACTGAGGAGAGGGTAGCTAAGAGTACAATAGGTGGATAGAGGTGGGAATAAAGGTGATAGGCCGGAGAGAAGAGTGAAGCGTGTAGGTTGGAATGAAAACTGGCATGTAGGGCCCAACCTGCCAATCTTCCTGCCCACCTATCTGTTCCACCCTCCTCTCCGACCTATCACCTTCATACCCACCTCCATCCTCCTTTCATACTCTTAGCTACCTTCTCCCCAGCCCCACCACTCTCCAATTTATCTCTCCACCCCGGAGGTTCCCTGCCTCATTCCTGATGAAGGTCTTTTGCCCAAAACGTTGATTTTCCTACTCCTTGGATGCCGCCTGACAAGCCGCTTTTTTTCAGCACCACCCTACTCTTGGTGATCATGTCGTTGTTTTTTTATAAGAGCACGTGCCAGGAGCATGAAGGGTGTAGTGTGGTTAGTCTTGGCGTTATTGCTGGTGGTCTAGTGTTCATCATTTCCACTGCCATGGCCTGCGTTTGATTCATGCTTCGGGATTTTTTTCCTCTAAAGTGACAACAGTAAAAACAGAGCAACTTTGACGGGATTCCTTTCAATGTCTCTAATCAATTAATGTCCCCAAGACATCAGAGTCAATGTCCAAGTCTCTTAAAAGAGGAGAAGGTTTCTCAACTGCCTCTGCTCAGTCAGAAAGTTGACATTTCATTCTTCTCTGATTCTGCATCCCAAATTGTTGATAAAGATTCTCAAACTTGAGACTGGGTTTGAGACTCTTTTCTTTCCTTGCCATTCCCAGGAGCTGCAGTGATCGGGTCGAGGATTTTGGAAAATGGAAAGGTGTCCATGAGCAGCGAATAGTGTGATGTCAGCTTACCCGCCTGTGACAAAGCTGGAACGTTGACTCTGATGTTCTCGAGGACATTTGCTGAAGGAATTCTCGTTCTTGAACATTAGGATTTCAAACCTCATCTCGGCTCCACCACAATGAGGAAGAACAGTTTGTAAATGTGATAAAAGTCTGCATTGGTCTCGAGTCAAAAAATGTTGTGGTGGAAATGCACAGCCAGTGAGGTAGAATCTGAGGAGCAGGAGAATCTATGTTATGAACATAATAAATACTCTCCTGCTCTTCAGATGTGCCATAACCGACTTTGTCTTTCCAGCACCACACGTTTTGGCTGGGATCACCAGTCCTCACTTTCACTGTATTGATCTCGATCCAAGTCGGAGTCACACCTACAATTACTTAATTGGTAGTGAGGTGCATTATCCATTGTGCCACTGTCAACATACACCTAATGCTTGCATGCTGCAGAGTCGTGATGCTCATGTGGGCATGAGTAATAACAGCGATGACCACCATTAAAGATAATCAGCATCATTGCTTCAGTCCAATGTCCCCACTTTGTGAAGCAGTGAGTTTCGTAAAGAAAGCACATTTGTCCTGATGAAGCTTCAGTACACCCTGTGTCTGCACAGCCATTCAACTGGATCACGCCTGATCTGTTAAATTTCAACTCCAATTTCCTGCTTTTCCTCCGTAACTCGAGATAAGCCCGAGACTAATTACACCATCGAATATTTCAGTTAATAAAGTCTGGTTGAAGATTTGTAGCTCGGGTGTCCGTTGTTGTGGTTCTGTTCGCCGAGCTGGAAGTTTTTGCTGCAAACGTTTCGTTCCCTGGCTAGGGAACATCATCAGTGCCATTGGAGCCTCCTGTGAAGTGCTGCTTTGATGTTTCTTCCGGTATTTATAGTGGTTTGATCTTGCCGCTTTCGGGTGTCAGTTTCAGCTGTAGTAGTTTGTATGTGGGGTCCAGGTCGATGTGTCTGTTGATGGATGTTCTTGCCGCTTCCGGGGTCAGTTTCAGCTGTAGTGGTTTGTACATGGGGTCCAGGTCCATGTGTCTGTTAATGGAGTTTGTGGATGAATGCCATGCCTCTAGGAATTCCCTGGCTGTTCTCTGTCTGGCTTGTCCTATGATGGTAGTGTTTTCCCAGTCAAATTCATGTTCTTGGTTGTCTGAGTGTATGGCTACTAGGGATAGCTGGTCGTGTCGTTTTGTGGCTAGCTGATGTTCATGGATGCGGATTGTTAGCTGTCTTCCTGTTTGTCCTATATAGTGTTTTGTGCAGTCCTTGCATGGTATTTTGTAAACTACGTTAGTTTGGCTCGTGCTGGCTATTGGGTCCTTTGTTCTAGTGAGTTGTTGTCTGAGTGTGGAAGTTGGCTTGTGTGCTGTTATGAGTCCTAAGGGTCGCAGTAGTCTGGATGTCAGTTCTGAGACGCTCCTGACGTATGGTAGTGTGGCTAGTCCTTTTGGTTGTGGCATGTCCTCGTTCCGTGGTCTATCTCTTAGGCATCTGGTGATAAAGTTGCGTGGGTATCCGTTTTTGGCGAATACCTTGTATAGGTGTTCCTCTTCCTCTTTTCGCAGTTCTGGTGTACTGCAGTGTGTTGTGGCTCTTTTGAATAGTGTCCTGATGCAGCTTCGTTTTTGTGTGTTGGGTTGGTTACTTTCATAGTTTAGGACTTGGTCTGTGTGTGTTGGTTTCCTGTGTACCCTTGTGGTGAATTCTCCGTTGGGTGTTCTCTCTACTAACACGTCTAGGAATGGGAGTTGGCTATCCTTTTCCTCTTCTCTCGTGAATCGTATTCCTGTGAGTGTGGCGTTGATGATTCGGTGTGTTTTTTCTATTTCTGTGTTTTTGATGATTACAAAGGTGTCATCGACGTATCTGATCCAGAGTTTGGGTTGGATTTGTGGTAGGATTTGATTCTACGGACTACCCAAAGTACACAAACCAGACATCCCACTCAGACCCATAGTATCACTACTAGGGACACCAGCATACAAACTGGCCAAAGAACTACAACAAAAACTGAAACACCTAGTCAGCAGATCCAAACACTCCATACAATCAACACAGGAATGCTTGGACATCATCAGGAATACACACATAGACAAAGAAGAAACCATGGTATCATTCGACGTGACGGCACTGTTCACATCGATTGACAAAACCCTAGCCAGAGAAACAATAGCCAACCTACTGGACATACATAACAGAACACAGGAGGCCGAACCTATCAACAAGGACGGCATACTTAAACTACTAGACCTGTGCCTCACCACACACTTCACATTCAATGATCAGATATACGAACAAATCAACGGAACACCCATGGGATCACCAATCTCGGGACTCATAGCAGAGGCAGCTATGCAAAGGTTAGAACATACAGCCCTACCACAAATCCAACCCAAACTCTGGATCAGATACGTCGATGACACCTTTGTAATCATCAAAAACACAGAAATAGAAAAAAACACACCGAATCATCAACGCCACACTCACAGGAATACGATTCACGAGAGAAGAGGAAAAGGATAGCCAACTCCCATTCCTAGACGTGTTAGTAGAGAGAACACCCAACGGAGAAATCACCACAAGGGTACACAGGAAACCAACACACACAGACCAAGTCCTAAACTATGAAAGTAACCACCCCAACACACACAAACGAAGCTGCATCAGGACACTATTCAAAAGAGCCACAACACACTGCAGTACACCAGCACTGCGAAAAGTGGAAGAGGAACACCTTTACAAGGTATTCGCCAAAACGGATACCCACGCAACGTTATCACCAGATGCCTAAAAGATAGACCACGGAACGAGGACATGCCACAACCAAAAGGACTAGCCACACTACCGTACGTCAGGAGCGTCTCAGAACTGACAGCCAGACTATTGCGACCCTTAGGACTCATAACAGCACACAAGCCAACTTCCACACTCAGACAACAACTCACTAGAACAAAGGACCCAATAGCCAGCTCGAGCCAAACTAACGTAGTTTACAAAATACCATGCAAGGACTGCACAAAACACTATATAGGACAAACAGGAAGACAGCTAACAATCCGCATCCATGAACATCAGCTAGCCACAAAACGACACGACCAGCTATCCCTAGTAGCCATACACTCAGACAACCAAGAACATGAATTTGACTGGGAAAACACTACCATCATAGGACAAGCCAGACAGAGAACAGCCAGGGAATTCCTAGAGGCATGGCATTCATCCACAAACTCCATTAACAGACACATGGACCTGGACCCCATATACAAACCACTACAGCTGAAACTGACACCCGGAAGCGGCAAGAACATCCATCAACAGACACATCGACCTGGACCCCACATACAAACTACTACAGCTGAAACTGACACCCGGAAGCGGCAAGAACAAACCACTATAAATACCGGAAGAAACATCAAAGCAGCGCTTCACAGGAGGCTCCAATAGCACTGATGATGTTCCCTAGCCAGGGAACGAAACGTTTGCAGCAAAAACTTCCAGCTCGGCGAACAGAACCACATTTCAGTTAATTTTCGGATGTTTAGATCACTATAATAAATTGGGTGCATTTGCAGGAAATTGAATAATATAAAGTGAGCTAGAAATCACTTTCTGCAATTTTAACCCAGTGCAGAGTCAACCAGATGAGAAAGGTCTGCGAGCGAAAACATTCTTTTCTTTTCTCTCTGCACAAATTCTCCTCCCCAGTTGAATCTTTTCGGGGTTTTCTTTAGAATTGGGTCATTTCCCTATGACAGATAATCCCTCAATTCACAAACATGAGTCCTGCTAAAAATTATTCACTTCCGATTAAAATGACTGAGTATCCTTTCACCACACAGCACCTCGTTCCATTCATGAACTAACTGTAGTTCACAAAGACGATCACACAAATCACAGGCTCTGAACGTTTGTTTTTCCGTTTTGCCTTAGGTCACAGAGGACAGGGCGACATTTAATGTAGATTCACCTTTCACAAGGTGTGCTAGAGATACACAGGAGGAATAAAGACCTCACCTCAAGTCTCACATCAGTGGGAGGGCAACAATTGTAGATAATCTTGAAGGCTGTATTGAGCCTGGATCATGAAGTATCTTCAGGCCTGAAAGAGGCATATTTTTATTCAGCCAGGGTATCATGGGTTACCGGGAAAATCCACGAAAGCGGACTTTAAGATTATCAGAACAAACATATTCTAACTGAAGTCAGAACAGATATAGTGAGTTTCTGGATTAGTGGCGCTGGAAAAGCACGGCAGATCAGGCAGCATCCGAGGAGCAGTAAAATCGACGATTCAGACAAAAGTCCTTCATCAGGATTCCTGATGAAGGGTTTTTGCCCGAAACGTCGATTTTACTGCTGCTCGGATGCTGCTTGATCTGTGTGTTTTTCCAGCACCACTAATCCAGAATCTGGTTTCCAGCATCTGCAGTCATTGTTTTTTACCTACAGATACAGTGAGTTAACAAGCATGCTTTTGCTCCTATGTTGTATTGTATTCAGTCTGCTACTAACCCTATGTTTGCAGGAAAATGAACCTTTCTCATTCTGGAGTGAGACACAGTTTGGAATTGAATCGATGAATTCACATAATGTATAAATACAAGACAGAGAGCAAGAGATAAGTTACAGGCAGGAATCTAATCAGTATTCTATAACTTTCAATGAAATTCACTCTCATTATTTGAAATTCCTGATAATACAGGCCCTGTTTGTCCATTCTCACTTGTTAACATAGTCACTTGTGGAAGTTTAGTGAACCTCCCTTGCATTCTCTATATGTCAATCATGTATTTCCTGAGATAAAGAATCAAACCTGCACATAGCCCCGCAGGTGCCGTCTGGCAAAGCTCGTATAAATTAAAGCAAGACGTCACTTCTTTTATGCTCACATCTTCTGACAATAAAGCTTATCATTCCTCTGACTTTCCAAATTGTTTACTGCACCTGTATGTTCGACGTAAGCAACTTACAGAAAAGGACACCGCGTCATTTTTTAAAAAGTATCTTTCCTTTCAAATTTCTAATGATTCGAGAAATATAATGTTCATCAAATTATCTAACAACGTGATAACCTCGCCTGCTGCCATATTATAGATCATCTGCTCTGGTCTTTCCCATGTGGAGGCCTGCTCAATTTTCATGGATTTCTAAATCTTCTTTACAGGACACATTCCCACACAACAGTGACTTATTCATTCCGATATTCTTTTCACTGTTCTTTCACAGCTAATTAATAGATACAAGCTCATGCATAATAATGGAATTGTTAGGAAGCAGGAGGCCTATTGTGCTTTCACAGGTTCTTCACATCAACAGCATTACCTCCACTTTTGAAATGCCACTTTTCCTCTGTACCTTCCCTGACTCATCAGGAACATAATCTTTATCCAAGCATTCAACACAAGCTATACTTTTTGTTTCTTATTTTGAAAAGAGGTATACATGTATTTGTTATAGAAAAGTTTCTTCTTAGTAAGCAGTCTCAACAAAAACAAAAACAACGAATTAAGTCTGATGCCTCATGACTTAAATTGGCAATTGACTGCCTTCTATCGTCAACACTGAGTTGGCCATTTTTAAGTTATTAACTCTACATTCAATTGTTTCATGTTTCAGTTGGTATTGTTTGGTTCTCTAAGCCTTATTGTCTGAAATAGCTGCATTTTTTTGCTAAGGAAAATTAGTCACAGATATGAGTCAAGGGTAGGTATACTGAGTTTTGTAACAAATCAGCCACGATGTCCTTACGTTCTAGAACAGGTTCAAGGGGCTCAGAGACCACGTTCTGTTCCAATTGTCTTGTGTTCCACGTTGCAAAGGCACGAAGTCACTTATTGTGATTAAGCAAAGTCGCTATTTCAAAAGAGACGATAAGACTAGGTATGTAACAGTTATGCTCTCCATGTATAAGAATGGGTACATTTACAGTTCACTTTGATTGCCATCATACACACAACCATTCACTGCTTCCACCATCAATTCTCAAAAGAAGCAGTGTTCACCAGCTAAAAATTACATTGTAGAAATTTCAAAAATGTATCTGACAGTAGCTTCTGATGCGTCAAGGGCAACACGTCCACGGAAATACCACAACCTGCAAGTTAAATTTAAAGCCAACGACTTGGAAATGCATCACTGTTTCATGAGCATTACTTGATGAAAATCCTGGCTTTCAATTCTCTTATATTATTGTTGGTGTACATGCTCGAAACAGCTTGCAACAAGTAGGGAGCAAAGCACTCCTTAATGTATGGGCAATACATGATGGCCAAGCCAGCTTTATCTAATGGCTGTGAATTAATAATAAACTAAGGTTGCACTTTTTGGTTTCATGCACTCATTAAGACAGCCAAGAACCATTACCAATCCAAACTCGACACCCAGACAGACAGCCGGCGACTATGGCAAGAGCAGAATGACATCACAGGTTTTTAAAATAGACAGTGCAAGATAGCAAACGATTACACGTTCCCTCCCAGATCGTCTCAATGCCTTCTATGCTCACTTTGACGGAATTTCAGGGGAGAATTCACACCTATTCCGACAAGTCCTGACGAACTTATCCCAACAGTCACCACATCAGAGGTCAGATTAGTTTTCCTTCATGAGAGTCCAAGGAAAACAGAGGGAGTACCAGCATTCACTCAAAGCATGCGCAGATCAACTGGCAGATGTCTTCTCGGACATCTTCAACCTCTCCCTGTCACTGTCCCTGCCTGTTTCAAGAGGGCCAACATCATCCCTGTGACTAAGAAAGCTCATGCAGGATGGCTACCCCACACCAACCCCTCCCTAAGCTCTGTCAGTGCCCCTAGTTATAGCCATTTAAATTTGGCTTGGGTGGTGGGTAGGTTGTTGGAAACGATTCTGAAAGTTAGTATGTATAATCATTTTAAGAGGCAACGAATTCTTAGAGCTAGTATTCTTAGAAAGCTTAGAGGTTCTGTGCGATGGCAATTGGGTCTCACAGACATGCCTGAGTTTTTCTTTGAGAAACAGACCAAGGAGATTGATCAGGGTTGAGAAGTAGACATTGTTTACTTGGGCTTCGGTAAAACATTCGACAAGGTCCCACATGGTCGACTAATCGTCAAAGTTCGATCACATAGCATTCATGGTGAACTTTCCAATTGGATATAACATTTGGTTTAATGGGAAGAGGCAGAGGCTGGTTATGAAAAATCATTTTTCGGACTGGAGGACTGTTACCAGTAATGTTCCAAAGGGATGTGTGCTTGGTCCATGTCTGTTTGTCATTAATATAAATAATGTGAATGAAAATATGGAATGCCTGGTAAGTACATATGTGGATGACACCAAAATTGGTGGCATGCTGGGAGTGAAGAGTGTATCTTAGATTACAAAGAAATTTTGACCCATGTGTCAATAGGCTAAGGAGTGGTAAATGTATTTAATAGAGATAAATGCGAGAATGACTACTTACACAATCTAAGTTAGGCCTTTGGGTCATGTTGAAGAACAGAGTGACCAAGGAGTTCAGGTACACAATTCATTGAAGTTCGAGTCACATATAGATAGAGTGGCTAAGAAGGTATTCAGCATGCTTGCATTCAGTGCTCAGACCTTTGAGCACAAGAGTTGGGACATTACATTGAAGTTCTGCATAATGTTGCTGCAGCATCTTCTGGAGTGCTGTGACTAGTCCCTTAGTAGGAAGTATGTTATTAAGCGGCCGATGACTCAGAAAAGATTTGTCAGAATGTTGCTGGGGAATGAAGATTTTGAGTGAGAAGGAGAGGCAGGATAGGCTGGGACCTTTTCAATGGAGCATCGAAGATGAGAGGTGATTTTAGAGCGATTTATAAAATCATGAAGGGTACATATGTGGTGAATGGCAGGTGATTTTCGCTTGGGTAATTGTTTTAGAGACAATGAGATATTATTTAAGTGGAGAAGAGTAAGTCTTAAAGAAGTCATGAGGGTCGACATTTTTACACAGAGAGTAGTTCTTGTGTGGAATGAATTCGCTGAAGAAGTGGTGGATGTTTAAGAAGGGATAGAAGAAGGAACGAGGAAAGTAGAGATTTGTGAGTTTAGCTTTGATGGTGGTTAATTTGTTGGAAAGTATTCTGAAAAGATTTATAGGCAGTTTGAGAGGAAAGGATTGATTAGTGACAGTTAACATTGTTGAGTGTGAAGGAAACTGTGTCTACCCAGCTTTGAGTGTCTGCAGGCTCATGTTTTAAGAAAGGACAGCAATTTTTGACGTTTTAACATTATTTTTTAAATTTATTCACTTTTATACTGAAGAAACGACGGTGCTAATGTTTTAAAACATATTTTCGTATTTTTCATGTTATGCAATTACGATTTTGTACCAGGGTACTTTGTCCCTAAGATGTCACAGCGTGTGGGGAATTAGCCACTTCTACCTGTCTCTTGTTGCCTGCACCTGAGAAAACGTGACAATAAACCCTCCATCTAACACAACGCTCGGACTCCAGCAACACTCCCACTAGCCCTGCCCCTCACTTACCTACTGAGGATGGGAGAGTGAGGTGCTGGAAAAGCACAGCTGGTCAGGGAGCATCCGAGGAGCAGGAAAATTATTCCTTCTGGCATAAACCCTTCTTAGGAATGAAGCTGAAGGAGATTAATGGAAAAGAGTCCCCGTTAAAGTATTTGTCACTGAGCTGTCTGTCATTGTGAAAGAGACTGAGAGAATGGAGCAGGGAATGTAGGGATAGAAATGATCAGAATGGGGCTGTTTCGAAATTGGGGTCGTTCGTTGCCCATCACCCCATACGAACGTGGCCCACTGTTTCCCTCATTGCTCCCCTTCCCCACCCATACCCTCTTCTGCAAACTGTTGCACCCTACCTCCTTCTAATTCCAACAAATCTCCAAGCTTTTTTTTTATTTCCTATGAACTTTGTTTCTTTTCTCAGAACATACAACAATTTGAGAATTCAACGAAAAGGGAGAGACAGCGAGCAAGGATAGAAACTTATAAAATCACTCTGCACCTTCTTAACCTTCTTGAACCGCTACAATTCGTGTGTTGAAGCTACTTCCCAATTCCTGTTCAGTAATGAGTTACAATCACTTCGTTTTTATATCCCACCATAACCAGAGTAGAAACATAGAAAATAGGAACAAGAGTAGGTTGTTTTGGTGTTCAATCATGCTCCATTATTTAACATGATTAGAGCTTATCATTTTGCTCAGTGGCCTGCTACTACTTTAACCCCATATCCACTAATACCATTAGCCCTCGGAACTGTATCTATCTTCATCTTGGAAACTTTCCACATTTTTGGTCTCAGTTGCTTTCAGTAGCATTAAATTCTGCAGGATCACCAGTCTCAAAGTTTAAACAAAAATCATCTCAGTTCTCAATTGCCTAGAGACTATCCTGAAACAGTAACTAGTCCCATACCCGCCCATCGCAAACTCCTGTGGTTCTGTTCTGCCAGTAATTGAGCGCATTCCTGGATTTACCTTGTTAGTCCGTTAAGGTTTTTATTAGGTTCTGTGACATCCTAAAAATCCTTCTAAACACCAATGGATTTCTCCCTAAACTCTGTCCTCATATGCTAATTCTGAAAGCCCAGGAATCAGTCTGATAAACCTTTGTTGCGCAGTGTTTACAGGCAGACTAACCTTCATTAGATAAGGATTCCAAAATTGCATTCAATACTCCAGATGTGGTCTCATCAATATCCTGTACAATTTTAGGAAGACATTCCCGCTCCTTTACACAGATCCACTCTCTACAAAGACCAATATATATTATTTGCCTTCCTCACTTCCTGCAGCACCTGCATGCATACTTTCAGCAATTTGTGTACAAGGACACCAGGCCTGCTTTCTCATTTTCCTTTTGCATATCCATGCTGACTGATTCCGTTCAATCCTGTCACTGTTTTCCAGTATTAGGCTAAATGGTCTATCCTTCCATGTTTTCTCTCCTTTTCTTAAATGATGTGGTCACACTAACTTTCAATCCCGAGATTTTTTTCCTGAGCTCATAGAATCATGAAAGATGACAATCAATTTACGCTGCTTAAATTCAAGACTCTAGTTTCAGAGTGCATCCACAATATGTCAGGGCTCTTTAATACTCTGGGGTGTAGGTTAACAGGTGTTGGGATTTAGTGGCCTTTAATATCATTAATTCCTCAGCACCATTTCACTGCTGATTTGATTTCCTACAGTTCCTCATTTCAATCTGTTCCACTGCATTTCACGGATATTACTTGTCATCCTTTGTGATGATCGAAGCTAAATATATCATTCAATTGGTATCCCAGATTTTTACTGCACTCTAACTTCACCTGTTAATTGTAAGGGAATTGTTTCCATTTTCTTTTCCCTTCAATTTTGCAATTACTTTGTCTGGTCCCCTCAAGTTTAGTCTTAGACTTTACTTTTCTCTCATAAATAATGCCTTAATCCAGTTTTGCTGAAATCGGAACGGCTCCTCGTATTCAAGTCTGCAGCTCTTTTTACCAATCTGTACGCCTTTTTATTGGATCTAGTACTATCCCTCATATCCCTTATTACAGTGAAAGGGCCACCTTTCCTGTTTTATTTATTGCCAGACAGGAATGGACAACAGCTGCAGTCCCTTTAAACACTTTTTAAATATTTGCCATCCATGTAAGTTACATTTCACAAATTATTGTCGCTTGCTTATGATCTCATAACTTTGGGATTGTTTTCAATTTGTATTTTTCCCACACTTGTCAGATTCAACTCTGTAATTTTCCATAACTCATATTTCTTCACTCTCCCACAAGGGGCCTCAAACAATCAGATTTCCAGTTATTCCCTTCTCATTACACATTTAAAGTTTGAAATTAAAGTCGTCATAGTCCCAAGAGATCATAAAACTGCTCTCTCCCTAGAACTATAGTTGGAAAGTGACAGAGAGAGACGGCTGATGGTGTTTTAAACTGAGGGTCACCGTGTCTCAGGCAAGGGACAAGGTTAAGAATGTGGGGCCTTGATGGTGAACTCAGCCAGTCTAGAGAAGTCACGTGCTATTGATGTCACTCTGCATGACGAACCAGCCTTCCACCCAACTGAGCTAACCCACTCCCAGCCTTTACAATGTATGCAGGCGAGGATTGCCTGTCCTCTGTTTGGATCCTTAATGTATCGATCCAAACTCCGCCTCATCAATACTCCAGGAATCTCTTCTCTCTGGTATTGGTACTTATCAATCTACATGATGATCCCTATATCCCTCGGTCCGGTTACTACAGTTTCACTTACCTGCAGTGAAACGTGGCCCGAACATATAAAAGGGAACGTACCAGAATCAGGGACCAGGAGGCTGCCAAAACGTACGTTTCCCGTGTAAATGAATGTGTTTGTACCTATCTGCGGTTTCAGTCTTCAGCAGTAGGTCCTGGAATGTAACTCCCACAGGTACCAATGACAGCTACTGTATGAGCAGATTAACATCACCCATAATAACTGCACGACTACGAGATATAGGAGCAGAAGTAGGATATTTGGCCTATCAAATCGAGAGCATGGTGCTGAAAAAGCACAGTAAGTCAGGTAGCATTTCACGAACAGGAGAATCGACATTTTAAGCATTAACCCTTCCTCAGATATGAGGCTGGACGGTCAAGGGGTCTGAGAGGGGCTGATCCTCACCTTCCACCTCACCAATCTTTACATGCATCGTTTAACCCTCCACCACATCCGCCATCTGCAAACAGACTCAACCACTCGGGATATATTTCCCTCCCCAATCCTATCAGCTGTCTCTCTGTGACTCCTTTGTCAGATCCACGTCTCCTACCCCTCCTCCACGAGCCAACATTCCACTTTTGACCCATTCCCCTGCCACCGCAAGAAATGCAATGCCTGCACCCACACCTCTCCACATACCACCGTCCAAGGCCCCAAAGGATCTTTCCACATCCGACAGAAAGTTACGTGTACTTCCACACATATCATCTACTATATCCATTGCACCTGATGTATTTTCCTCTACGTTGGGGGGACATGACGCAATCTTGCAGAATGCTGCAGAGAAATCTCTGGTACACCTGCATAAAACAACTCCACCACCACGTGGCTGAACACTTTAACTGCCGCCCCCCCCCCCCCACCTCCACGCCCCCCCGTCCAGCACTCCATCAAGAACATCGCCAACCCCCAAGCATCGAACGCCTCAAATTCCACTTCGGATCTTTCAATCACATTGGATCGATGTGGATTTCACCAGTTTCCACATTTCCTCTCCCCTAACCTTTTCCTTGATCCAACTTTCGAACTCAGCATCACCTGCTTGATTGATCCTACCTTTCTATCTTTCTTCCAACCTATCCTTTCCACCCTCCTCTCCGACCTTTCCCTTCCACCCATCTTTTATCTATCTATCACATTTCCAGCTACCTTCTTTCCCAGCCCCAACCCCCTATCCCATTTATCTTTCAGCTCACTGGCCCACATGCCTCATACCTGATTAAGGGCTTATACTGAAACGTCGATTGTCCTGCTCCTTGGATGCTGCCTTACATGTTATGCTTTTCTACCACCAATCCATCGACTCTGATCTCCAGCATCTGCGGCCTCACTTTCTCCCATTTAGCCCATTGAGTCTGGTCCACCATTTCATCGTGACTAATATGTTTCTCATCCCCTCTCTTCTGCCTTCTACCTTCTCCCATGACCATTGATGCTCTCCCTAGACAAGAACTTCTCTGTCTCTGTCTGAAATATATTCACTGACTTTGTGACTACAACCCTCTCAGGAATGCGTTCCACAAAATCACCACCCTCTGGCTGAAGAAATTCCTTCTCAATTCATTTTTGGAGAGTCATCGCTTCAGTCTGAGACCGTGCTCTCGGGTTCTTCTATCTCATGCTAGTTGAATCATATTCACTATTATGACTCTATCCAAGCCACTCAGTATTCTGTAAATTTCAATCACTCAGAGTCATTGAGTCAGACAATACAGAAACAGACCGCTTGTTCCAACCAGTTCCTGCTGACCATGTTCTGAACCTAAAGTAGTTCCACCTGAGAGTACTTGGCCCATATCCCTGTAAACCTTTCCTTTTCATGCACTGATCCAATATGTCTTCTAAACGTTGTAACTGTGCCTCCATTCAGAACGTCACCCATTTTCCCTGATTGCATGCAAAATTTTCCTCCTTTTTCCATGATTGGGCTAGCTCTTTCTCTAATTTCCCACTTGCTACTTATATACGAATAAAAGTCTTTGGGATTTCCTTAATTCTGTTTGTTAATGATATTCAATTCCTTCTTTAAGCACTCTTAATTGTTCATTTAAGATTGGACCTACTTTCCCAATATTATTCCAAATCTTTGTCTGTTGTCAGTTGCCGTGACCATCTGTAGGCTTCTTGTTTCTTCTAAGCTCGTCTTGCAATTTCAACCATTAAATAACATTTCCCACCTCCAATTATCTGGCAGTATTCCAGTGGACAGTCATATGACAAAGATCAACACCAAAGGCAGAACAATATTGTCCTTCGTTTTCCGTAGTAAATTTGGCTATATCCCGTCTGGCCTAAAATCCTTATCTATCTTCATGTTTAAAAAAAAATATTTCTTGACATCAACCTGTTCGAGCATATCAGACTGTTTCACGCGGTCCCCACAAATGACAATATTACTAGTGAATCCTGAAACAATTTATTCATTAAGGACCTTCTCCAACTCCATCCAGAAGTTCACTCCACTCTACCAGATCATCCGACCATCATTCTGCCTATCCTCTTGTTCCTCACATATGTGTAGAACTCCTTAGTGTTTTCCTTAATCCTATCCACCAAGATTTTCTCATGCCCCCTTCTCCCTGTCCGAAGTTTATTCTTCATTTCCTTCCTGTCTACCTTGTAACCCTCAAGAACCCTGTCTGATCCTTGCTTCCTCAACTTCAAGTAATCATCCTTATTCCACTTCACTAAATGTTACACATCTTTTCTCATCCAAATTTCTTTCACCCTCCCATCCCTTCCTTGCCTCAGTGGTACAAACTTATCCAGCACTCGCAGCAAATGCTCTCTAAACAACCTCCACACTTTTGCCTTGAATTCCCCTCATAATGTGTTCCAAATTTTTGCTGCACAGTTCCTAGTTAAACACATTGGAATTCCTTCTCTCCCAAGTAAACACTTCCCATGCTGTCTACTCCTATCTCCCTCCATGACTAAATGAAAGGTCTGGGAGCAGTGAGCACTATCACCGAAACGGTGTCACACCGATAGATCTGACACTTGCTCTGTTTCATTGCCAATCACCAAATGTAATAGCCTCTGCTCTATTCAGAGTTCTTCATATTGTGTTAGGAATGCTTCCTAGACATGACTGACAAAATCTGCTCTAGCAAAACGTTTATCTAAAAGAGAGAAATAAATTTTGTTTTTTGTGACACCAATTGGCTTAGAGCAATTTAACTTCATGCCTTTTGGAGTGAAAAATGTGGCAGCCATATTCAAAAGTTGGAGTTCAAGACCTGAGTGTGAAGGAAATGAATGGCAGTAATAGGGAAACCTGAAGACAAGAAATATTGAGCTGTTGACCAGAAAAATACTCAGGTACAGGCAGCTAGGATCAAGGGAATCCCTGGTGGTATTTAGGGATGACATGAATTTCCTGATGAAGGAAATTGGGAGGAATAAAAAAAGTCATAAGATAGCTTGGCTGAGAAGATTAGATCCAAATAAATTAATTAAGCATATTAAAGGAAAAAGAATAACTAGAGAAAGAATATGACCGCTCAAGGATCAAAGTGGAAATCAATCTGAGGGAAAACAGGAGATTGTCAATGCCCTCAATGAATATTTCTCCTCTGTGTTTACCAAGGTGAAAGACATTAAGACTTGGAAACTTGAGAAAGATAATGGGGATATATTGGGGACAGTCCACATCACTGTAAAGGAGGTGTTGGGCGTATTGCAATGTATGAAAGTGGATTGATCTCGTTCTGACCAGATTTATTCAAGAACACTGAAGGAGTCTTTTGAAGAAATTACGGAGATTTTGGCTGATATTTTTGAATTATGCCAGCCGCGGGCGAGGTCACAGTCTTCCAGATAGTACCCTGAACTACTAACAGCAGCAGAATTGTTGTCCAGCGCAATCTGTAACCTCTTGGCTTGGCATGTCACCTATTGCCATCAGCCAGGAAATCATTCTCATTCAATGATTACTGCCAAAAGCAGCACCAGGTAGACTTGAAAATGAGGTTCAAGCTGGCGACGCCACCAGACAGGACTACTTCCATGCTGAACTACATAAACAGAAAGTGGTAAACAGAGCTGAGCGATCCCACAATTAACAGATCAGATGTAAGCCTTGCATTCCTGTCATATCTCGTGAATTGTAGGGGACAATTAACCAACTCATTGGAGGCAGAGAGATCACAAGTGTCCCCATCTTCAAAGATTTGGGAGCCCAGAACACCAGTGCAAATGGTAAGGCCGAATCATTCACAGCAATCTTCAGCCAGAAGTGCCGAGTAGATGATCCATCTCGGCCTCCTCCAGTAGTCCCAGCATAATATATAACATTATTCAACCAATTCGAATAGCTCCACGTGATATCAAGGCAATTTTGAAGGCACTGAATGCTAGAACCGCGATGGACCCTGACAATAGTCCGGCAATAGTGCTGCAGAATTGGACTCCAGAACCTTCCATTCCCCTCGCCAAGCTCTTCCGGTACTGGCTTTAACCGATGGCATGTGAAATTGCCTAATTATGACATGCACATAAAAGGCAGGACCAATCACCTCCAGTCAGTCGACTGTCGGTCATCAATTAAGTGATGAGGAGTGCCATCAAGATGTTATCAAGCAGCACCTCCTCAGCAATAATCTGCTCAGTGATACCCAGTTTGGGTTCCGCCAGGTGCACTCATCTTCTGAATTCATTCCAGCTTTGGTTCAAACATGGACAAAAGATCTGAATTCTGGAGAAAACGAAAGACTGACAGGCTTGGCATCGATGGTGCATGCGACAGACTGTGGTATCAAGGAGTCGAAGCAAAATTAATGGATAACAGGTGGGTACAGCCACATCTGACACATAGAAATTTGGTGGTGCATGTTGGAGAGCGATCCATCTCAGATATAGGACATCACTGCAGGGGGTTTTCAAGGTAATATTCTCGGCCCAACATCATCTTCTTCTCAATGATTTTCCCTCCACCATAAGATCAGAACTGTGAATGTTTGCTGATGATTGCGCTATTTTCAGCATCATTCGCAATTCCTCAGACACGGAAGCAGTTGTTGAGCAAATGCAATAAGATCTGGACCATATCCAGGTTTATGCTGACAAGTAGCGAGTAACATTCGAGCCACACAAATATCAGGCTGTGACCGTCACTTATAAGAGACAATCTAACCACCGCCCCTTGACATTCAATGATGTTGCCATTACTGAATTTCCCAACAAAAACATCCTGGAAGTTATCATTCATCAGAAACTGGACTGGATTCACCATGTACATGCAGTTGGCTACAAGATCAACTCGGAGGCTAAGAAGGCTGCAGCGAGTATCTCACCTCCTGATTTCCCAAAGCCTGCCCATCATCTACAAGACACAAGTCAGTCGTGTGATTGAGTATTTCCAACTTGCCAAGAAGCTTTACACAATCGATGAAATACCTGCCCACTTGTTTGGTTCAACATCCACAACCATCTACCAGTGACGTTCAGTAACAGCAGAGCGTAATACAGATATGATGCACTACAGACATTCAGAAAGGGTTTTGACACAGTACCTTCCAAACTCATGACCACTTCTATCTAGAAGGACAAGGTCATTAAATATATGGGACCACCATCAACTTCAAGTTTTGAGCCAAGTCACCCATCGTCCTGACTTGGAAATATATTACTGCTCCTTCACTGTCACTTGGTCAACATCCTGAAATTCACTCGGAATACCATCATGAGTCAACGTACAGGAGGTGGACTTCAGCAGTTGAAAAAGGCACATCACCACCACATTCTCAAGGACAATTGGAAAGGGCAATAAATTATGACCAATCAGCGACATCCAAATTCAACAAATTAATCAAACAAAAACATTTGTGGTTAACCCCAACTGTTATCATGGGACTTTTCATAAAAAGCACCCTTTCCTAAGGGAAATGGAAACCTTCTGGTGACAAATTAGAATCGATGGACTAATCCATATTTGTCACAGGATCAGGTTACCACATCAATTTGACACTTTTAATATGGTAGTGTTGGATACCGACTTTAAACTTTATCATTCTCTCTGTACACGTTTGTTTTTTTTGTGTTACTTTCTTTTAAACTGACACCATCCCTCCTTTCCGGAGAAAATGAGGACTAAAGATGCTGGTGATCAGATTCGAAAGAAGTGGTGCTGGAAAAGCACAACCGGTCAGGCTGCATCCGAGGCGCATGAGAGTTGACGTTTCTAGCGTAAACTTTTCATTCCTGATGAAGAACTTATATTCTAAACGTCGACTGTCATGCTCCTCGGCTGCTGCCTGAACAGCTGTGGTTTTCCTGCATCACACATTTCGAATCTATCCCATATTTTCCCTAACTCACTGTTCAGCACCTCTCTTCTCTCCAAGTAAACTCTAAATCATGTCTCTCTTACCACGTATATGGGTCCCTTCACTTTAGCTCATTTGCCTATCAGGATTTTTCAATCGAATTCTTGGTATCCCTTTCTGAAAATAGCCAAAGGATAACTCTCGTTGCACGTTTAGATAACATATCTTTCTTCGTTTGCTACCAAACTGGATAATCTCATGCTCATAATACTGCATCTGGTATATATTTGCTCACTTCTATAAATTGTCCCAGTCCTACCGAATCATATCTGTGTCCTGCTTACAATTATGCCTATTTTGCGCTGTCTGCAAACTTGAAGAAATTATATTTTTCACTCATCTAAGTCATTAATGTCTGGGAATATTTGGGCACCAAACAGTCATATGCACGGTTCACTATTGATCACTGGCTGACACTGGGAAACTGAAAAAGTTGTTGAATACACTGTTTCAAGCTGACACTGTTGATTGCTTACAAAGAAATGTTCAGCTGAAAATGAAAATATGGCTTCAGTATCCCAATATCAAACGACATGTTGAATATATGAAGGTTTGCATACTGAATATAATATGAGGGGAGATAGGGATCAGGAGATTAATCAATGAACACAGGTTGAGACTCGTTGATTGGACCCTATTGTGAGTTGGGTAAACAGGTAGCAGCAAGTTTGTTAACTCTAGTTTATGAATGTTAGTGATGTATGAGGCAATGTAGAAATTTATTAGATAAGTCGATTCTCGGGGAAGCAATCGAATAAATAAAGTTTTCAGAGATGAGGCTGACAAGGCAGAATTCGAGTAGAGAAAGATAACTAGCAATCGTACAACTGCAAGAATGGAGTTAGAAACGCGTTTGTCGATGTAAATGGCGGTAGACTTCATACGAAAGCTTATACAAGAAGATTTGATTTTGCGAAACTATGTCCTTATCACACTTACCCCACCACTCTGAGCACATCTGAGGAGACTTAAAGTCGATTCAGTGAAAGTGGAGGAGTGACTGCCGATCCTTTTTCACCTCCTACGCTGCAGCAGGTGTAATGACTCGCCTTATCCCCACTTTACCTTCGGCCACGGGAAGGTTAGTATTTCTGACTTGTCTCTGGCACATCTGACTCCTAGTGTTAATTTCAGCACTCAATTAGTCGACGCTGGCATTGTCAAATTTCTATATCTTAACGTTATGAAATGGCTTCGAGCTTTTGCAGAAAATGGTGTGGACCCAGTTGGCCAACCATGACAGTCATTAAATTTTGGAAATGTCTCAACGAGCTGAAAGACACGATTCTGTTCCTATTTCATTCCCATTTATTTCCATCTAACTCTCTTTTTGTCCTATATTTCCTTCTAAACATTGTTGTTCAACGGAGTTGTATCTTCCTGATCAGTTACTTCACGTTCTATAAACGACGACTCCAGACTTTGACCCTCTGCGGTTTGTAATTCAACAGCTCTATTAATGTTCTTCTGACTCTCCAGCCTTCCATTTCTTAGAAATCGTTCATGTCACTTTGGCGCTCATTTGCTTCGTTTTGGTGCTGTCCAGCGTTGCACTCCATTTGCTCTGATCGCTGTTTTTGTCGAATTCTTCATGTAAAACTGGCTTCCAATGGGTTATTGTGTTGCCTCTGAATTTTGAGTGACTTCTAACATAGACAATAGTGTTTGTGCAGCAAACCTGGAACATAAATACAATAATTTGAAATGTACACATTGATTATCTAAAGGGCTGTAAATACCAAAATAAGGTAAATTATATCATAACCACAGAAAAATAAAGGAGCCAGATATGGAGAAGAGTAAATTCACAGATTATCTCCGGTTCTCTACGTCTTGATCCCTCGAGTTGACTTCCTCACTCTGGCGCTTCAGACTCCTCAGACCCTTATGGACTCGAATGGCCATGAAAATGTGCTTCACTGTTAGAATGTTAAGGAACAGCATTTAAGCAAATGGAACTACTGGAGTTAAAATCTTTCAAAACTTTAAAATCTCTCTGCACAAGATTATATTAATATGCAAACAATTTAGAATAGTCCCATGGTACTATATCTATAATCAGGAATGGTCGAAATCTAGGGTTTATGCGAATATTTTTCAAACAAAGCAGAATTCCAGTTGTTGCTAAAACCGCAGTGGCAGTTTTCTGACTGCAAACTTTAAACTTCAACTTCTCACAACAAAAAGTAACATGTCGATCCAACGTGAAAGCAATAGAAAACCACAGAGTACAGTCGAGGACTGCATGGACAAGGCATAGTGCCAGGGTGATGTCAAGAAAGGATATCGGGAAAGCAATCATATTTCATTTGACTGAGTATGGTCTCAAAGATAACGAACAATAGATCCACCGTTGCCATGTCCAGCAGGTAATAAGTGTGCAGGAAGAGCGTCCATACTTTCCTCCGTACAAGTTCACATTCCAGGAAATGGACTGCAAAGAGAGAGAAAAAAGGAGAGAAAAAAGACGCAAGAATATACAGGCAAGCATTTTCCATTTCAGAAGTGAGGCGGGAATGCTTACATTTAAGTACCATGGAAGTGTGAGTACAAAGGAATAAGAGATTCATATTCGCAATTAAGTCACCCACATGCCTCCACCACTGAACCATTAGATTGTATACATATGGACTCTGATCGTGTGTGACGTTTTACAGAGCACAAAAGTAGACAGTTAATATTCGAATGAGGAAAAAGCAAAAAAGCTACATCAGAAGCCATTTCGTGCATTCTGACAGATTCCAGAATCTGAAAAACGCAAGCTTGAATTTATAACACGCTGCAGATTAAGATAGCGTTAACAGACCACACCCTCATATTTTAAAAAAACGTATGTTTTGTCCAGAACAATTCCTTTTAGTGGTGTTCCAGGGATGAAAGATTAGAATTAAAGCATAGGTTTGACCACACTGCACAAACGAAATCAATCGAAAACATTGGACCAAGCATGTTGGTCAATTAAAAGAACACTATTTTTGTCAACTTAAGTATTGCACAGATAAAAACAAAGTGTGCAGCTAGGGTTTCCACAGCTTAAGCCATGTGGAGGCATTAGTGTAGGTGCATGTATTATTTACAAGAATAATATCCACCTAAATTGGAACCATTGGGCGATATTGAAGTGCTTGTGACTTTTTCATTGGGACAACGGGACTGCTCATGTCTGATCAACGATAGGCTTTTCAAATTGTAATGATATTTGGGTTAAAACCTCAAGGACATATTTCTACTTGTGACAGTGTGCAGAAAGGGAAGCTAGCAACTAATAGATTCTGTATTCTGCGCAGAAGCCAGAGTCATTTGCTTTGTGGGCATGGACTTGTCAACCCTGTGGCGTAGGAAGAGGACAAAACTATGAAGATAAAATTTGTGCATGAAGAGGACAGGAACGCCAGGATGCTTTTATAAGGTTGAAAGGGCTGAAATAGAAAGAGGATTATGTCCAGCATGAATAAAGTCATAGTTCATTTGGTTTAAATGCTAAGATTCCAGTGGCAAAAACAATATATTCAGTGCTAGGTAATAACAGTCATTCGTGCTTTGCTCTCTATGATGTTATTTCCGAAATAGGACAAAGGTTTTTTTTAGGGTTGTGCTCAGTGAAGAAGATGAATCAGCTCCAGAACATACTTAATCTAACACTGTTTGAAGTTCAACTAATATGGTGTAGCACCTTGAAATGCATTGAAATGCATGATCGGATACTGAAATCACAGCAGAGCAATTGTGATTAAGTGTCTCAATCCAGAGAGACATCCAGCTTTAGAACAATTCCAGAACCAGAGAGTGACAGAAATATAATGTAAGGAAGAAGTTCCTGACCAATGGAGTCCGCACAACCAAAATGCAATAAGCCAAGAGTTGTCCAACTTTCTTGCACTGAGCACATAGCATTTAATATGACGAGATTTCAAATTGTCGTTTCAGAATTTCTTTTCAGTTTATGAGGTTTTCCGCCTCACAATCTCACAAACAGTACATTTCAGAAACCCACGACCCTCCTGTGAAAAGGATTGACTTCAAATCTCTTCTAAGTCTCCGTCCTTTTACTTGTAAATTCTGTACCCTTGTGATTGGACGTTCGATCAAGTGTAACAGCTACATCAATTTATCTTGTCCACATCCTTCATAATTTTTAAAATCTATATGTTTTCGAGACTTATCTGCTCTAAAGAAAACAACACAAGCTTCTCCAGTCTCCCCTAACAGCTGAAGTACTCCAGCCCAGGCAACACCCTTGTGCCTCGCCATTGCACCCATTGTAGAACGAGTACATCATTTCTATTGTGCAATAATCACAAGTGCTCACGATACTGCAGTTGCCACCTGAGCAAAGATCTGAATTCCTTGATAGTGACCAACCTATCATTATAAGCTGTGGCAGGACCGGTAACAGCAAGAGTTCCATAAGCTTTCTTAACTGCCTTATGAATCTGTCTGCCCACTTTCAGGGATCTTTGGAGAAGTACACCAAGTACTGAGCCTACTTGAGGTCTGACATATATTGAGTATTTTGTTTCACTTGCTTAATCTTCTAAAGTGCATCACTTCACATTTATCAGGGTTATGTTCCATCTGCCATTGATAGTCCCATCGGATCACTTATTAATTTTAGCTGGAACTTCATATTTTCCACCTCACTGTCAACACCACGCTTAACTTCGTTTTGTCTCAAACAAAGTACTTATTGCCCCCTACCAAACTATCACATTCTGGTGTATGTTATTTATGAACACCAAAAACAATGACAGGTCCAGAACTAATCGTTTTGTTAAAGCATTCCACGCTGAGCTCCTGAAATGATTAAATTGTCACTGGGGTAAATCGGATCTTTGCCATATCTTAACCATACTATTTTGTTATCAACTAGTCTTAATGCTGACGAGGTGAGACCCTAGAGTAGACAAGAGGTTTTCTTATTCTGTAATTTTCAACAAAGACCAGTTACTGCACGTGCTATCAAAGGTTGTGAAGGCGCTTTTCTTCAAACAATACACATGAAACATATGACACAAGAGGTAAAATACACAAACCGTGTCACGCTCTTTGAAATGAGGCAGCTGAAATTATCACAAAGGATGATTTAGTACATTTAACGCCCCAACGACCTGACATGTACAACAGCCAAAGTAAAGAATCACTTGTGTTTCCATGTCCAAGTTCTATACTCATCTGGCATGGTTACAATAGGTTACACTTTCCACAATTTCCTGCATTCACCTCACATTATTTTCCTTATTTAGTGCATCTACTCTGGACTTTTATACATACTACTGATTATTTAACATGCATCCAATAACGACATGCCTTCAACAGTTTTTGGACCATATCTATCTCTTTGTCAATCCACTACCTTTTGTTTTTGGATTTCTTCTTAATATTTCCAAGCCCTTTCACTAATCTTTACTATGTCGTCTACTTAAAACAGAACGCGCTGCTGATATGGACTTTTTCACTGTTTCGAACCTTGCATCTGTCTGGAAGAACCTGTTTTTGTGGCTCTTTCTCTTAATCCAAAATCTCAAGGCAGTAAATGCTCGAAAAATAATCCCCTTAGGTTTTACCCGATCCGATTTACCCCAGTGACAGTTTAATCATTTCAGGAGCTCAGTGTGGAATGCTTTAACAAAACTAGCTGTTCATTTTTTTTTTAAACTGAAGTGATTTCTTGAAATTAAAGGAAATCAGAGTTCCTGTCGTGACAGCTTTTCGACCCTTACAGAACTGTACAAAATCCATCCTGCACCCCACTGTGGAGGACCGGTATTCATCAGTGTATATTACTACAAATTTTCGAATTATATCCCGAGAAATGTGTTCTTTGTATTCATGATGAGTCACAGCTTAATAGAGGTGCAAAGCAAGGGAACAGAACCTTAACTCCAACTCATCCATGCCGACGAGGTTTCCGAAATCAATCTATTCTGTTTGCCAACACTTAGCCCATATGGCTTTCAACCGTTTCTATACTGATACAGATGCCATTTAATTGTTGCACTTGTAGCAGACTCCAACATTTCCCCTGTCAGCTCATTCCACGCGCGCACTCCCCTCTAAGTTGAAAAACTGCCCCTTAGGTCCTTTTTAAATGCTTCCCCTCACAATTTCAACCTAACTGACTGGTTTTGGATTACTCCTCTACCTCAGGGAAAATACCTCGCCTACTTATCAAATGCATGGCCATAGATTTTATAAACTTCTGTAAGGTCATCCCTTGGCAAATTGGGAGAATATTTTATTGGGGAAGAGGAAACTATGATGCGATTAGAAATGAGTTAGGAAGCATGGACTGGGAGAAATTGTTCCATGGTAAAGGCACTATAGATATGTGGAGACTGTTTACAGAACAGTTGTTGCGAGTGATGAATAAACATGTCGGTCTGAGACAGGCAAGAAGAGTTAAGATAAAGGATCCTTGGATGACGAGAGCGGAGGAGCTTCTCGTCAAAACGAAGAAGGTAGCTTACATAAGGTGGAGGAAGCTAGGGTCAAGCTCAGCTCTAGAGCATAACAGGCAGGCGAGGAAGGAGCTCAAAAATGGTCTTAGGAGAGCCAGAAGGGGGCACAGGTAAGGCTCGGAGGAACGGATTAGGGAGAACACAAAGGCATTTTACACTTATGTGAGGAATAAGAGAATGGTCAAAGAAAGAGTAGGGCCGATCAGGGGTAGCATAGGGAACTTGTGTGTGGAGTCTGAGGAGGTAGGGGAAGCCCTAAATGAGTTTTCTGCTTCTGTCTTTGCGAAATAAATGAACATTAGTGAATGAAACCTTTGAAGAGCAGATGTGAATGCTGGAATGGATAGAGATAGAGGAAGCTGATGTGCTGAAAATTTTGTCAAACAATAAGATTGACAATTCACCAGGCCCGGACCAGATTTGCCCTCGGCTGCTTTGGGAAACGAGAAATGCAATTGCTTCACCACTTGCGAAGATCTTTGCATCCTCGCTCTCCACTGGAGTCATACCTGAGGACTGAAGAGAGGCAAATGTAATTCCTCTCTTCAAGAAAGGAAAAAGGGAAATCCCCGGCAATTACAGACCAGTAAGTCTCATGTCTGTCGTCTGCAAGGTGTTATGAAGGATTCTGAGGGATAGGATTTATGACCATCTGGAAGAGCATAGCTTGATTAAACGCAGTCAACACAACTTTGTGAGGGGCAGGTCATGCCGCACAAACCTTATAGAGTTCTTTGAGGATGTGACTAGAAAAGTTAATAAGAGTCGAGGTGTGGATGTGATGTATATGGACTTAAGCACGGCATTTGATAAGGTTCCCCATGGTAGGCTCATTCAGAAGGTCAGGAGGAATGGGATACAGGGGAACTTAGCTGTCTGGATACAGAATTGGCTGGCCAACAGAACAGCGAGTGGTAGTAGAAGTAAACTATTCTGCCTGGAGTCAGTGGTGAATGTTGTTCCACAGGGCTCTGTCCTTGGGCCTCTACTGTTTGTAATTTTTTATTAATGACTTGGATGACGGGATTGGAGGATAGGTCAGCAAGTTTGCATACGACACAAAGGTTGGAGGTGTCGTTGACAGTAAAGAGGGCTGTTGTAGGCTGCAGCGGGACATTGACAGGTTGCAGAGATGGGCTGAGAGGTGGCAGATGGAGTTCAACCTGGATAAATGCGACGTGATGCATTTTGGAAGGTCGAATTTGAAAGCTGAGCACAGGTTTGATGATAGGATTCTTGGCAGTGTGGAGGAACAGAGGGATCTTGGTGTGCAGATACATAGAGCCCTTAAAATGGCCACCCAAGTGGATAGGGTTGTTAAGAAAGCATATGGTGTTTTGGCTTTCATTAACAGGGGTATTGAGTTTAAGAGTCTTGAGATCTTGTTGCAGCTCTATAAAACTTTGGTTAGATCGCACTTGCAATACTGTGTCCAGTTCTGGGTGCCCTATTATAGGAAAGATGTGGATGCTTTGGAGAGGGTTCAGAGGAGGTTTACCAGATTTACCAGGTTTACTGGAGGGCTTATCTTATGAAGAGAGGTTGACTGATGTTAGGACGGAATTCGTCCAAGCGTGTTCTTTTAAGGAGAGGCCACACTTACCCAATTATTTGATATAAAGCAGGTACGTTTATTTAGCTGCAGAAACTTAGCTGTTACAGCGAAGCACGAGAGTTCGAATGGTTCGCTGGAGAAAATGTACAAGTTCTGAAAATCTACCGATAAGCTCCGTTAGTTGTACTATTTTCTAATCTCAATTCATGCAACGTGATCTTTCACAAACAAAAGCCTTCTTCAAAATGGTATCATTTGCAAACAAAGGTTCTATGTATTCTGGAAACATTTTTACAAAGGCTTTACATATATTTGAGACATTATCGAGACATTTTTCCTAGTCTTATTATCACATAGTTTACCTTAATCTAATCACTTAGTTTAGCAGGCAAAATTGACCTTGCTGATGTTCTTTCATTTGAACATCAGCTTTGTTAGTTATCATGGCAACAAGCCTAGAATTAAAAATTACTTTGGTCATCATTTTAAACTATAGGTTCACAGTGCCCCCCAATGTCCTAAGAAGTAACTACATCTCTATCCTACCTAACACTGAGCTCGGACATTTTTCATTGGAGAAAAGGAGGAGGAGCGGGGACCAATTTGAGATATACAAGATCATAAGAGGCATAGATAGAGTCGATAGTCAGTGACTATTTCCCAGGGCAGAAATGGCTAACACGAGGGATCATAGTTTTAAGCTGGTTGGAGGAAAGTATAGAGGGGATGTCAGAGGCGGGTTCTTTACACAGAGAGTTGTGAGAGCATGGAATGCGTTGCCAGCAGCAGTTGTGGAAGCAAGGTCATTGTGGACATTTAAGAGACTGCTGGACGTGCATATGGTCACAGAAATTTGGGGGTGCATACATGAGAATCAATGCTCGGCACAACATTGTGGGCTGAAGGACCTGTTCTGCGCTGTACTGTTCAAAAAAGAACTTGCAATGCGCCTAAAAAAAAAAGCTGCAGCTTATTCAACCTCTCCTTATAGCTCAAACCCTCCAAACCTGACAACAAGGGTGCAAATCTTTTCTGAATCAGAATTAGACTCACAGTGATTTCGTCAATGTCGAAAAGTGTGGCGCTGGCAAAGCACAGCAGGTCAGTCCGCATCCAAGGAGCAGAAGAGACCACGGTTCTGGCATAAGCCGTTCATCAGACATTTCTGCTGAAAGGCTTATGCCAGAATCGTCGACTCTCCTGCTCTTCGGATGCTGCCTGACGTGCTCTGCTTTTCAAGATCCACAATGTTCGACTCTGATCTTCAGTATCTGCAGTCTGCAAATTCGCCTAGTAGTACCACAACGTGGGGATAACAGACAAAACATTGATATAGCACAAAAAGATTGCTAAGTAATACATGAAGAAGTATTACTGGCAACGCTGTTGCTTCTTGGTTAAATTTCAAAACTAGGTCAGACGTAGATTTAAGCAACCTTAAGGATCTTAAGCAACTTACTAGGAAGAGCAATTATGCCTAGGACCACACAGAATACTTTTTCACTGCATAGATTTGAGCGTACATGTCATGTGTGCATTGATTTGTGCCCTGCTTCTGCTGGAAATTTTCTTGCTTCTGCTGGAAAGTTTAATTCTGTGATATTTCATACTTAGGATTTTCATTACAGACGCTTTTAGATCTCTGTGGGGAAGTGGGAGAAGGGGGTGAGGCGACGATATTTTCATTGCATAATTTTATAGTGTGTTCATTTTCCTTGAAAAGTTCGAACAAACAGATGACAACAGCTGAACTAATCCTCTGAAGCTGTAAGATGTTAACCGTGAGGAATGAAGTGGGTAAACAGCCACTGCCACACGAGGTTACAACATTGATAATATGGAATAACTGACCAGAATTCGATGCAATGTTAAAGTCAAATTGAGATGTTCCTTCACGCATCATCAGTTGCAGGTCTCGACTTCATATTGTGGCAGTGATAAACTTCTCTTCATGGCCATTCACTCAGTGATTTCCAATCACCATAAAACAGATTCAGGGCTATTTGGACGAGTTCAGAAGCATCGTTACTCTCTTTAGTTGTGGACAGTCAGTTGGGAATTTCAAATATTAAAGTGAGCAACACAGAAATCGTCCAGCTGCATAGTTTTGTTAAGATGCGTGCCAATCTCACTCCTGTCAGCTCTATATCATTAGTATGCTCTACAGTGATGTTCCATGTTTAATTCTCTATAATTGGACCTGCCCTCGCCAACATTCAGTGAGTTAATTGCAGGTCCTCAGCAAGGGCTATGCAATCAGTCATTTTCCGCCATAATGTTTTAGCTCTGTAGCCAAGCTCCTGCAAACTCTGACCTCAGTCAAGTTAATAACCATTGTACAATAATTAAGTGTCTTGTCTTGAGAATAAGAGATTTGGGAAATCTGTATAAAAGGCTAACTCAGTCGAGGATTGTGTTATCCAGCCTTGACTAAAAGATGACGATTTGTAATATCTGCCCATCCACCACAGGCGTAGAACTAGACAGGTTACAAATGCACCTCTGCATTTGATGTACTGATGACTTCCCAGGGAATAACAGCAAGTTATGCATTTCATTAATTTCTCTCCCCCACTCGTTGCAATCCTGCAGTAACTTTTCCCTTCACTTCCATGAATCTAATATCTACAAATTCTACATCCTGCTGATTACCATTGGTCAGACGCTGAACTGGACTATTCAAATGAATAAAATGACTATATGAACAGTTCAAAAACTAGGGATACTTTAGCCAGGAACTCAATTCAAAACAAGGAAACAGTCATGGGCTTGATGGAATAAAGTCACTTCTCCAGCTGGATTTAGATTCATCAATATGTGGGAAAATCGACATTATTTGGGACAAACACTCTATCTTATTGACATCACAGCCGAAAAATACACACCATCCACAACTGCTGCATGGTAGGAACACTGCGCATCATCTACAGCATTTCGCCCACAACTCATCATTAATTTCGTTCAATTAATGCTCCAAACTATTTCTGAAGCTTTATCTAAACACCAAAACTAGTTTGATCCTCTTTGTGTAACTCCGTGTCTCTGAATGATAGAAGGTGTTTTTCACACCCTGATCAATGTGAAGCTACTTGCTGATGTTGAAGACGACAATTAAATGTTCTCGCTGTATCTCCGCAACAATGATGGACCAATCAATCAGGGTTTTCTTGTCCTGCTGGATAGTTGCTGTTCTCATTTCTCAAATATTTTCTCTTTTTCTTAATTCTAATGGCAGCGAGATAAAAAAGCAAATTGAAGCATACATGTACCCTCTTAACAGTGCAAAAGTTTTCTCTGTTCCAGTGTTCCACTCAACGTTTCCTTTTACCCCATTTACCATTGGATTATTTTTGAAATTCCCTTCGACTGTTTATCTCTGCAGCCTCCGCACGATTATCTTTTGGTTAATTGTTTATCCTGAAGAAAGACAGATAATACCTCTAAATGAGATGAAGATGTCTGCAAAGTTATTTGTCGCTTTATGTTACAACTACGAGAACTTCCAATGGGTTGATGCAATTTTCAAGTGCTGGAAAGGCACTCAATCCTCTGGTGTACAGAGGTGTTTATTCCAGATTAAGAGCAGGAAGAATATTGGATAATGGCTTTGGGTTTTGTTTTGAAGGTTTGTTTCGAGATTTTGAAAAACGTTGCTAAGAGTGATGAAAATATTTCACCATCCATGGTCTCAAAATAGACATTTACCTTCTAAAAGATGTTTTCATCTGTCTTCAACTGCTGCGTGGCATTTGCATATAAACTGGAAAGAAAAACGAATATGCAGCCAGTGTAGTTCAGCGTAATAAAAAACAGAGTAAGGTGTCTCCCTTTTGTTAGGTTTTTATACAACATCTGTTTCTGTCTTGAACTCATGACAACCAGCATTGACTATCTGAACAGTTTGCTGGAATTGGGGTAAAGACGTTTAAGATTCCTTATTTTTGGCACTAAAGTCATCTGGCAGATAGAGGCGGTTTCATCAGTTAATCAGAAACTCGCTACTCATCTCTCATTGCTGTTAACATTGCAGCCAATGCGGTCTTGAAATTGAGTAATAGCGTCACGGAGACGTACAGCATGGAGCGAAGCCCTTGGGCCCAAACTGGTCCACACAGATCAAAATATCCATCCATGCTAACCCTAATTACCTGCACTTGGCCCATATTCTCCCAGATCTTTACTACCGATGTATTGTACAAATGCCATTTCAATGTTGTTAATGTACACACTTCAATCACTTCCACTGCAGTTCATTCCATATGAGTGCCAACCTCTGTGTAAAGAAGTTGCACCTACTTTCCCTTTTATACTTTCCCCTCTAATCTGAAGATGTTGCCCTTTAGTACTCGTTTCCCAATCCTGGGAAAAAGAAAGACACCAAGTTCATACACTGTCACTGTGCCTCTCATGATCTCAATCAATTGTCTAAGTATCCCCCTTCGTCTTCTACCCTTTAAAGAAAAATAACTTACATTGTCCAAACTATCACTATAATTCAGACTTTTGAGTCCGGGCAGCATCATTGTAAATGTCTTCTGCACTCTTTCCAGTTGAATAAGACTCTTCCTGTAGCAAGCTGCCCAAAACTGAACACAATACTCCAAGTGCGACATCACCAACGACCTGTACAACTTCACAAAATTTCCCAACTTCTATATTTAGTCCCCAGGCTGATGAAGGTCAGCGTGCCAAAAACCTTCTGCACTGCTCTGTATATCTGCTTTGCAACTTTCAAAGAATCGTGCACCTGAACTCCAAGGTCCCTTTGTTCCACGACAATTCGTTAGGCCATACTATTTGCCTACCTTGTTTTGACTTTCCAAAATGCAAGACCTCAAACTTATCCGCATTAAACAACATTTGCCGTTGCTCTGCCCACTTTCCCAGGTGATCAAGGTTCTGCTACAATTTTTGATAACCTTCTTCACTGTCCATGACACCGCCTATTTTATTGTCGTCTGCAAACTTTCTAATCATACCTTTGGAAATTCCCATCCAAATCATTGATATTTATAAAAAAGGCACTCCACTAGTCACATATCTCTTGTCTGAAAAAGAAATCTTTCCACTATTGTCCTGAATTTGGTCATGGAAAGGCGTCTTTCAGAATTGAGACCATTAATTATTTGTGTTTCAGAAGGATCAGTCTTATGTCCACTCTTAGTTGTGGCATATATCAGTGCTCAGCAGGAAAATCTGATTGTCTGATAAGAAGATTTGCGGATCACACAAGGATGGTGGCATTGCTGATAGCGCCAAAAACAAGGTATGGAAAGATAGACGACTTGGGCAGTTGGAGTTTCATTCAGACAAATGCGAGTCAATGCTTTTGGAGGATCAAAGTTAGGTGTGAATTCTACTGTAAATGGCAGAACTCTTAAGAACATTAACATAGAGATGCATCTGTGAATGCAGGTTCACAATTCCCTCAAAGTGGCAACACTGGTGGCCATGGTGATTAAGAAGGCATATGGCATATTTGCCTTCATTGACCGAGGCAAGTAGCACAAAGGTGAGCAAGCTACGCAGCCTTTTTGATCTACATTTGTTATAGAGTGTGTTATTTTTGTCGCCACACTACTGGAATGAAATGAAAGCCTTGAGGAGAGTTCAAAGAAGCTTCATTCGGATGCTACTTTGTCTGGAGACATTGGATATGAAGAAACGTTAAAAAGATTGTTTTCAGTGGAAGGACGGCAGCTGAGAGGACACCACAAAGGAGAGGCGTAGACAGGATGGATATTCATAAGCTTTTTCACAGGGTTGAATTTCCAAATACAAGGGGGCAAAGATTCAAAGTGAGAGGAGGAAATTTTAAGGATGTTATGTCAAGGAAGTTTTTCGGGAAGAAAGTGGTAGGAGCCTGGAACGCAATGCCAGGAGAGGGGATGGAGCAGAAAATTTGTCGACATTTAAAAGACATCTGTCTGGTTAAATGAATAAGCAGGGGACAGAGGGATACAGACCGAATAGTGGAATGGTGGTATGTTTTCTTAGAATAATGAGATCATGATAATTGGCACAAGGTTGGAGGGCCGAAGGGCCTGTTCAAATAATTTGGTGAGGACAATGGACTTCGAGATGGTGTAGTGATAAGAAAATATTCCAATGACACGGAATAATATCAGAACCTAAACCTCTAAAAGAAATTATAATTCGAGTCAGAAATCCGGAATATAATTTGAGCCTCAGTAATAATGACTGTTGAAATGATCAGACGCTAGCGCGTGTGTAGAATGAGTTGCTGCCAGACGAAGTATTGGAGATGGATACAATTAAAACATTTAAAGGACATCTGCATGGATTTGAACAGGAAATATTTAAGTTTATGGGCGAAATGCAGGCATCTTGACACTCATTTAGTAGGGAAACTTGGTCTCTATGGATGAGTAGGCCAAAGACTTTGTTTCTGTGCTGTATGACTCTGTGACGTGAGAACAGGGCAGTAAATATAGAATACGGAGCCTGGGCTTCATTAACGGGGGCACAGCCGCAGTCACGTCGACCATATGTTATAAAGGCTGCATAAAGCAGAGCTGAAACGTTGACGCAGCTCTCTCTGTCCACACATTCTGAGTTTCTCCAGAAATTTCTGTCTCAGTTTCACACTTAGAGAACTATTCGTCACGAAACTGAATTCAAATTCACCTAGTTGCTGCGAGCATGGGATTTGAACCCATGCCAGTCCAAACCGTGACTTTGCAACATGAGCTCCCCAATCAGTAATGTCACGTGCACTCAGCACTCTGTTACCTGTATCTGACAGAGGTATCAAGCTGCCCAGAGCAGATTTATTTGGGGTGCAGTTTATAAAGGGTGTCATCCCTCCCCATGATGACCCAAAGTCTTTCCAGTTCTCTCGGATCTTGTCCACCACAGTGATCAACCCTGTGCCACAGAGATGGGTCGCAAGTTAGAAAATAGAACATAGAGCAATGCAGCACAGAATACGACCTTCGGCGCACGATGTTGTGCCAAACATTTGTTCTAGCTTAAGCACCTATCCATGTACCTATCCAATTGCCACTTAAAGGTCACCAATGATTCTGACTCTGCCACTCCCACAGTGCATTCCATGCCCCCACCACTCTCTGGGTAAAGAACCTACCTCTGACATCCCCTCTGTACCTTTCACCCTTCACATTAATTTTATGTCCCCTTGTAACACTCAAAAGTTGCAAGAGGATACCATATGTCACCGTGAAAATAATGCTGCCGTCGCACGTGCTCGACAGCCCCAACCTCTACTGTAACCAGCAGCAGCGCTAATACATCACTGCAATGGAGCAGAGAGGGGGTGAATATAATCAGGCACATGACTATCAATCACGTTTCAAATCAATATCAACTTTCGTCAATATCCTGTTCTGTCTCTTCCCGCTTTCTGCGGCAGTGAATTCCATAGGCTCGCCAACTCCCTGCGTGAATGCATTTCTCATCATCTCAATCTCACTCCTATCTTTAGAATGTGACCACCTGGTTCTGGACTCCTCTCTCACTCCGAGGGATATCCAGGTTTCGCTGCACCTCCCCCCTTTCCCAAAGGGGCAGTTTCAGTTTCAGTTTGCTTTATTTTAGAATACAAGAAAAAATGTTCTGCTTCAGAACAAGTTAGTGGATTCGGAATGGAATAGGTGGAAACGTGCAAATCTTTAGGTTAAAACACACCTTGGAAATCGGTGGAAAATTCTGCAACTTCAAAGTAAAGGTTTAACAAACACAGGTATGAAATGTACGATCAAGGCCACAAACATCATTTTAATTTGCGGTTGCGTCTGCTTAGTCATGCTTCTATGTCTCATGTTCCAAATTACAACAACGCAAAATGGATTGAGTCATAAACTCATGCAGTCACACACCATGGAAGTCAACTTTTCAGCCCAACTCGTCTATGCTTCTAAGGTTTCTCAATCTAAGCTGGTCTCAATTGCCTGTATTTTGCCAATTTCTTTCGAAACACTTCCTGTCGATGTATATGGCAAAATATCTTTTTAAACGTTGCAATTGTACCCAAATCTCCCACTTTTTCTCGCAGGCTATTCATTAAATGCACCATCCCCTGCGTGGTATAGTTGCCTCTCATGTCCCTTATAACTTCGTGCTCTCTCAACCTAAATTTCTGCCCTCAGTTTTGGACTCCCCCAACCTGTGGAAAATAACTTGTCATTCACCTTATCTATGGCCCTCCTGATCCAGCTCGTGTCCAGCTCGAATGCTCCATGGAAAAATGTCCCAGCCTGTTTAGGCTCTCCTTATAAATGAAACATTCCAGTCTTGGTAATATCCTTGGTAAGTATATTTTGGATCATTTCCAATTTAATCACATCTTTCCAACAGCAGGGCGATCAAAACTGTAAGCAGTACTCCAAAATGTTCTCACGACTGAACAGCTGCAACATGACGTCCCAATTCCTATTGTCAATGCACTGACCATGAAGTCACGTGTGCCAAGCGCCTTCTTCACAATCCTGGTTACCTGTAACGTCACTTTCAACGAACAATATTCCTGCATCCCGAGATCTCTCTGTTCCACAGCCCTTCCCAAGGCCATACCATTAACTGTGCAAATCCTGTTTTCGTTTACCTTACCAAAATGCAATTTTATATTTATCTGCATTAAAATCCACCTGCCCACTGGGCCAACTAATCAAGATCCTGTAGGACTCTAAGCTATACCGCAGGGCTGGGGAGAAGGAGTAAAGGGAAATTACCAATTGTGAGACTAGAGTCTGCAGACAACTCTGGAGCACGATAGAGACAATGAGTTAAAAGTTGGATATTGTCATGAAGGTGAGAGGCTGAGGAAAGATGGGAAGGTCGTAACGACTGTGATCGTTCTGGCATTTAACTGACATATCTGAGTGGTGCTGTCAAACTCTCCTCTGAACACTGGCGCTTGGAGTCTGTCTTAGTCCAACATTTTCTCCTGCTTTTCCTACTCATTGCCACCAGTTGAAAGTTGCTAATTTTCCCCCAACACAAACATCCTTGACGTAGAATCCTCTGGATGCGAGCAGCGAAATTAAGGCTAATTATTGACCGCAATTCAACCTTCCTGTACTGTCCCTGTATGACCTGCTATGTTTAAAATCGAGTAATATATTGATCTTTTCTTGAACGTGCTCAATGGCCGATTCTCTACTGCCCAAAGATTCATCAAAGCCTGCTTAATGATTCTCACCTCATAGACTTTCCAATTCATACTGTGCAGAAAAGTCCTTTGACCAATTGAGTCCACGCCAAAAGTAATTACCAATGATGAGCGCTAATCGCAATTTCCCACACGTATCTCATGGCTGTGAAATATACATTTGAAGTGCATGTCAATTGTTTTTGTCGAATTTTGTAAGGTTTCTGTTCTCCACTACCTTCCCACTTAGTGAAGTCCAGATTGCCACCATCCGCTGCGGGGTACTGGTTTTACTGAAGTCTCCTGTCCCTTAAACTAATATTATGCAAACTCGTTATTTAAACCTTGCACAAGAGAAACATCTGCACTCTATCCGTCCTGTCTATACCACTCATAATGTTATACACCTCAATCATATTACCCCCTCAGCCTTCTCTGTGCAAGCCATCAATCGCAGCCTATTTAGTCTTCCCTTATGCATCAATTCCTCTATTCCAGGCAACATCATGTTGAACCCCCACCATACTCCCTCAAGTGCCATTACATCCTTCCTGTAGTGAGGTGATCGAAGCTGCTGTGGCCTGAATAACACTCTATTTAACTCCAACGTTATCTCTTTGCTCTTATACTCTAAGCAACAACTGATGAAAGCAAGTGCCTACTTAACTTTCTTATTCAAGCACTCCACCGAAGTCAGCTGTCTGGATAATTACCCCAAAATCCCCTTATTCATCGAAGCCAACCACTGTCCTGCCATTCTTTAAGTATTCCCTCATTTAGTTTTTTCTTTGAAAATGCATGATATCGCACATAGCAGAGTTAAATATCATGTGCCACTGGTTTGCCTATCTGACCAAACCATTTATATCTTCCTGAAACCCACAGCCATCTCTTCCACGATAAACCACCTTATGCTTTTCACGGTAATCCAATTATGTTGTAATTTGAATACTCGTGACAATGAAGATCTAGATACCAGGAGGGACCCCTTGGTTTCACGATCAGTCAAAAGAATCACTGGGAATGTAAAAATCAAGGTTACTAGTTTAATACAATAAGGCAGCCTGGCACAATTTTGCCCAGAGGCTTCCATGTTCCATGGAGTAATTGCACAATTACAATTGAACAATAAGCAATTTTTATATATTTCTTAAGAGACAGTACAGCCTTAATTACAAGGAAAGTCCAATCAAATGAGGTGACATGGTTGACAGCAGTTTAATCCAATGACTGTTTCCTGGGAAATAGTTATTCTTACGCAAATCATTATCTCATACCTGCAGTTCAAGATTATTTCGAGTAGTTAGTTAATGTCTTATGATTCATTTTATGAAAACTCTCTTGTCTGTTTTATCTTCTAATTCAGCAAACCTAGAAAAGCAGAAATGCAGTTTCACAGTGTCAAATCATAACTTGACGCCATTTTGTTGTTTTTTTTAAAGCGAAAAGCCATTTTGTAATTAATAAAAGCCTACATGTACTTGTCGCTCATGACAACAGCCAAAATTCAAATTTTAAATCCTCATCTCCCCCCTTTCGTTATTCTATGACCACACCATAAATGTGAAGGTATGGATCAAATCAATCCCATTCAATGGCAGCCAAAGACTGCCATACTTCCTCCTCCTCTGGGGAGGGACCAGGGGCATAATTACACTTCGTGGAGGAAATTGAAGTCGCTCAACCCGAGTACATTTTCTGCCGTTGTCACCCTCATGGCGGTAACACGGATGAATATAAAGGGGCGGTGGTTAGACTGCCTCTTATTGGTGATGACTGTTATCTGAAATTTGATTGACATAAATGTTACTTGCCACTTGACGACCCAAGTCTGGATTTTGTTCAGATTGTGTTGCATTTAATTAGATTACTTAGAGTGTGGGCAAGTCCACACCGACCCTCTGAGGAGCAACCCACCCAGACCCATTCTTAACTTACCCTTCACCTAACACCATGGGCAATATAGCATGACCAATTCATCTAACCTGCACATTTTTGGATTGTGGGAGGAAACCGGAGTACCCGGAGTAAACCCACGCAGACACAGGGAGAATGTGCAAACTCCACACAGGCGGAAAATGAACCCGGGTCCCTTGCGCTGTGAGGCAGCAGTGCTTACCACTGTGCCACCATGCCGCCCATTTGAGCACGGACTGCTTCAGTTTCTGAGATGTCGAGAATGGTGCTGAAACCTGTGCAAGCATCGAAGAACACCCCAAATTTGCCCTTCTGACAGAGGAAAACCTTAACGTGGAGTCACTGAGCATGTCATTGCTGAGCAGGTGCTGCTTGATAGCACTTCTATCACTTTACTGATAATGGAGAGTAGACTGATTCAGCGGTAATTGTATGGTTTGCATTTGTCCTGCTTGTTGTGTACAGAACTAATCTGGGCAATTACCCGCATTTTTAGGTAGATGTCAGTCCTGTTACTGTGCTGGAAAAGCTTGTCGGTGGGTGCACATTTTCTGAAGCACTCGTCGTGGAGTGAGTCGAATTAGCTGGAGACAGTATCTGTGATGCTGGGGACCACTGGAGTAGCCCGAGATGAATTATCCACTCGACACTTTGTGGGTGGCACGGTGGCATAGTTGTTAGCACTGCTGCCTCACAGCGGCAGAGACCTGGGTTCAATTCCTGACTCAGGCGACTGACTGTGTGGAGTTTGCACATTCTCCCCGTGTCTGTGTGGGTTTCCTCTGGGTGCTCTGATTTCCTCCCACAGTCGAAAAGATGTGCAGGTCAGGTGAATTGGCCATGCAATGTAGGGGAATGGGTGGGTTGCGCTTTGGTAGGTCGGTGTGGACTTGTTGGGCTGAAGAGCCTGTTTCCACACTGTAAGTAATCTAATCTAAACTTCAGAGTGAAAATTGTTGTGAAAGCATCAGCCCTATCTGAGGTGCTGGCTTTCTCCATATTGTGGATGGGGATATTTGTGGACCTTTCTCCTCCTGTGAGTTCTTTAATTGTTCATCACCATTCATGGCTAGAGAGCTTAGATCTGAGCTGTTTGTTGTGGGATTGCTTAGCTCTGTTCATCAATTGCTGTTTATACCCTTTTGGCACGCATGATGCCCTGTTTGGAATCTTCACCAGATTGACTCTTCATTTTTGGTATGCCTGATGCTGCTACTTGCATGCTCTCCTGCACTCTCAATTGAACTAGGGTTGATCCCCTGGCTTGATGGCAATGGTTGAATGGGACATATGCCAGGCCATGAAGTTCTAGATTGTGCTGGAGCACAGTTCTACTGCTGTTAATTGCCCACAGCGCCTCATGCATGCCTAGTCTTGTGCTGCTAGATGAGTTCAAAGTCTGTCTGATTTAGGATGTTGATAATGCCACACAACATGATTTTATTCTCAATGTGAAGACAACACTTCGTCTTCACAGGGACAGTGCCGTGGTAACTTTTAACTATACTATCTGCAGCCGGCAGATAAATAATTATGAGTTCAGTGATTTTTTTTGCCTCTTGTTCGATACTTCGCCACCTGCCACAGACCTAGTCCAGTAGATATAAACGTTAGGGCCCGAGCAGTTCGATGAATAATGCTGCTGCCAAATTACACTTTGTGGAGGACATTAAAGTTCTCCACCTCGAGTACACTTTGTGTCTTGTCGCCCTCAGGGATGGTAATGGTGATGTCTGTGGTGTTATCTGCAAGATATGATTCCATAAGAATGATTGTGTAGGGTGTTGCTTGATTAGTCTGTGCGACAACTCTCCCAATTTCGTCACGAGCCTGCAGATGTTGCTATGGAGAAACTTGCAGGATCTACAGGGCCGTTTATTTCTTTGCCATTGTTTTTTCTGACTCCCAAGTCCATGCCAGACAGTACATCCGGTTTCATTTCTTGCTTTGATGCGAGGGATGGTTTGTTCAGCCACTTCGGGAGGCCGTTGAGTACCTGGGATCACATGTAGGCCAGACTAGGTGAGAGTGGAAGATTTCCTTCCCTACAGGGCATCAGTGAAACAGGCAGATTTTTTTCCCGACAATTTCATGGTCATCAGTCGACTCTTAATTCTAGATTTTGCTTTCGAAAAAATTCTCTGCTCATTGCTTCAAACCCATTCTTTTAGATACGAAATGAATAAAGTACACAAACGGATGGAATGCTTAGCCAGAGAAAATAATTCAGGGAGGCCATTACGGCATCATCCGTTGTCACAGAAATCATTTTGATATTAAAAACTCGTTTGACTACTGATAGATCCATCTTCCTGCTCTTATATCAAATGTTCGCCCGAAACGTACAACCTGGTCCAGCATAAAATCATCAGAGATATCCACTTTCTTCAAATCCTAGGGTTTTGATTACCTCTAATTTTAGTTCCAGTCTCAATAACAATTATGCTTCCCCTGTGTTCGCCAAAGTTCTCATAAAAATCCATTCAACTCACTCGGCTGGTGTGTACGTTAACGTGGAACCGAATTTAGGTCTTTGTGTTTTGGATAAAATTCTGTGCATCGTTATCACTTTATGATTCATCATCCCTTCTGTGCATACGAACATAAGACATAGGAAAATGGCTTGCTCTGCCGTTTAATAAGATAATGGCTGATCATTTCGTGGTCTCAGATCCATTTAACCAACCTCACACCATAACCCGGAATTCATTCACTATTCAAAAAATTATCTATCTTAGCTTTAAAAACATTTACTCAGGAAACCTCAAACACTTCACTTGGCAAGAAATTACATCGATTCAAATTCATCTGGGTGAAAAGTTCCTTCTCAATGCAGTGTTAAATCTATTCCCCGTAATTTTAGGCTGATTCTTCTTGTCCTAGTTTCACCCATCAGTGGAAACATCCTCTCCATTGCTATCTTATCCATTGCCGTAATGCTTTCATATATTCCTATGAGATCTTCCCTTATTCATCCAAGTACCAATGAATATACTCCACATATACTCAGTCCCTCTGCAAAAGCCAAACCCCTCAACTCCACAACCAACCAAATGAATATCCTCTGCACCGCTTCTAGTGTAGTATATCCTCTCAGAAATAAGGAGGTGAAAACTGCAAGCAGCAACCCAGATGTGGCATCATCATTACCATATAGACACATTGTACCTGATGATAATAGACATAAACTTCTGTATGACAGAATTTGATAAGGACTTGGGTGTCCTTGTGCTAGAATTGCAGGAGGTTGGTCTGCTGGTGCAATAGGTAATTAAGAAGGCAAATGGAACATTGTCTTTCATTTCTAACGGGATTGAGTTTATAATCCAACAAAAGTAAACGCAATTCCAGAGCAGTTATGGGATTATAATGATGTCTTTGAGGAACCACACTGCCGGCTTTACTTCCAAAGTCTCTATCTCTGTGGAACTGAGGAAGAATGAATGATTGCTGTGGTTTACCAGAATCCAGTCATTTCACCGTTGTCAAAAGGAATTAATGGCGGTACTTTGGGCGTTTAGATGTTTCGTTCTGCCAGATGAAATGGACATTCATTTAAAAGCACAAACAGAAATTCCAGGAAAAACTCAGCATTTCCAGCCGTATCTGAGGAGCGATAATCAGAGACAACTTCTGAGAACTTTATCAGAACTATATTTTCTCCCACAGGTACCGACAAACCCCCTAAGTTTTTCCTGTAGTTCCGGCTTTTGTTTCAGATTCCAAGCACCTGTAGCCTTTTACGTTACCCATTAAAACAAAACTGAAAACCCTTTGTGGTTCCTCACTGGATTAGATTTCCGTTCTGCCAACCGAATTAAAAACTGGAACTGTGCAGCAAAGTGAACTCATGGAGTAAAAACAATGCTAACTCCATTTCTAGATGGTTTATCACTGCCAACCTTGTTTAACAAGCGAACACACTGACCAAATTGCACCACAGACTTTGTGAGCTATCAGATTTCATAATCCCCTAAAGCAGGCTCTTAGTGAATTCAAACTTCAGTCTGCCTTGCCCAGAATGACAGCTGTCCTCTCTTAATTTTACTTTTCCAAAATAAAGCCTGGGACATCCATTGAGGAATGATGGGAACAGTCAGACCCCACCCTCTGCAGATACATCCATTTCAGTGGGATCCAGCTCTCCAACAACTGGGATCGTCTTCCTTCGAGTTTTTCAGTATGCAAATTTCAATATTTTTTCTTGCTTCTCCTCGCCTCTCCGCTTGGTCAAAACTTCAAGTTGTTTTATTTTTACTATGCGCACAGGCACTACATTAAAGCAAAACACCCCATAATTAACGTTCAGTCCAAAACTAGATAAAAACATAAGGGATGGTTAGAACAGCATCATATTTTACGTGCATTAGTAATCTAAGATCGACTCCAAACAATGACAATTGGAATACAACAAACATTTTTAAATTGCAGTTTCCAGAAGGGGACAAGTTATCAAAAGTGCAATATAGCATCTATTGGATATGTCATGACTTTTTTCTACCAGACTACAATAATTACAAGGAAATAGTGAAATCCACGTTCTCAGTGAGTTTCTTTTTTTCAGACATGGAGTTCGTTGCTTGTAACGTTTACTCTAACCTACAAGCAGATCAATGACAAGAGATTTATGACGAGAAAGCCATTGACTCTGTCCACACAAATAATAATTATATTTAGAAGATATGTTCTATTTTAATGTCTGTAGTCATTTTTTTCCCGTTAACGTACGTGGCAGCATTAATGTTGAAGTCGGTTATGTTTTCCAGTTGAATCTGGACGTGATATGCAATTCACTTGCCAGAATAGGATTTCCTCAAAATGGAATTAATGAGGAAAGGAATAATTTTGTGACACATTAGAACATTAAAGATATTTGCGTGAAAAGATCAGAGCTCTTTACATCTCAAGGAAGAAGGACATTTCTACAAATAAAATTTGCCTACGTTTGCCTTGGTTTTAAAAATTCCATGATTAAGTCTATATTGCTTCAATTAATCTCACAATTAATCTCTGAGGTGTTTGGAACAGGTTTTTCAGCTCTTCCCTAAACTTGCTCTGAGTCACTGCATAAATGCATGGGTTTAGGAAACAACTCATCAATCTCAGAAAATCTGCAGTTTCAGTGGCGATATATTTAGGGTCTGTAAGATCACCTTCGTAATAAATGGTACTTGTCATTCTCGTAATCGTAAAACTCACGACAAAAGTTAACCAAAGCAATATAAAACTGATGGATATGGAGAATAATAAGATTATGGATTTTCTTCGGTTCTCTATCTCTGAATCACTGTGATTTTCACTGCTGCAACTTTTAAGTTTAGTTCGGCTATGATTTGCGGCTATGATACGCTGGACAGTTAAAGAATTAAACAAGACAATATTCGTGAAAGGAAGCCAAACTACCCAGGCGCTATGGAACCAGACAAAAGCAATGCCTGCAGATGAAGAAAAAAACTCCTCACTTGATCGGCAACCCCAGTGCACATTATTGATTACTTGCTGAGATTCATATGCAAACAGCACAGGGATGTTTTTCAGCACAATGATAATCGAGATGCTTGTTACAACAGCAGTTGCAATTCTTTGTGTGCAAAATTTTGTTTTAAACTTCTGGGAACAAATGACTACAAATCGATCAAATGTGAAGGAGACGATACTCCAAACAGACAAATCGAGAGCAATGACAATGATGTATATAATGATGGTACAAACAGGGGTGTAAGACAGGAATAGAAGTGGAAAGTGATAGCTCAAAATGTAATACAATATAACGTAGCTGCTAAGGACAAGAATATCGGCTATTGCCATGGTCACCATATAAACAGTGATGCACTTGGAAAGTCCACAGTTTCCTCGTAAGAGAATTATAATTGACATCAGGTTTGCTGTAAGGCAAAATTAAGACAAAATCAAGACAAAATTAAGTGTAAGAAAGACTAAATTTCTGTGCGTGATCAAATTATAAAAGAAGGTTATCAGTTGATAACATATGAAAGCATGTGATGTGATTTACAATGTGGCATAACCACATGTACATTTTGATGATCTGATCACCCTTCATTGGATCACAACACTGTCTGAAAATCCTCATATGTTTTTGAACTGAACTTTGAGTTACATTAATGTCAAATCAGAGAGACTTTCAGATTAAGGAAAACTCGAAACCTTGAAGCAACGTTGGTTGGTGAATTTATCTAGGATCTATCTATTACAGAGCGTTTACATGATTAAATATATGTTTTGAAGTTGAAAGCTGTGAACATCGATTAACAACAAACATCACAGGACTCACCAGGAAGGGCAATAGCTGCGAGAATCGGGTAATAAATCTCCTTCACCAGTATAATACTTGGCTTCCCCATTTTTTAATGAAAGCATATGAATTCTGTAAGTTCTGGCATAAGTGACAAATGCACCCAAAGACAGCAAAAATATCTTATATTTATATTGCTATGACATCTCCGGGGAGAAAAATCATTTCTTTTAGAGCAAAAATTGAAGAAATGCGCCAATCGTAGGTGTTCTACTCCCCTGACACACATGACGCAGCAATTAACAAGTGAAACTCCGTACTGAGAGCGAGCTTTACTCTACATCCCTGGTGATAGGTGTTCTTCTCGGATGGAATCAACATGAATGTCTGAAAATGACCAGCAATTCAGAAATCATTTAAATGAAAACTCACACAATGCTACTGTGGCTCAAAGCATCTTTGTTTTTGTTATTCAAATCGAGCTGGCAAAAAAGAAATCCTCATATAATACACCTTACCTTTTTTTCATTGGAACAACTCCTACTTCCAAACTTGATTTTAATGAATCACATTTGTGGCAACTTTGACTTTTTCCTAACGTTTTCCTATCACTGTATATCAACACTGGTCCCTTTGATCCAAAACTTCAATGTTCTTTTTTAATGTTTCCAATTATCCAGCATGAGTTGAACTTCCTGAACAAATTTTATAATGTACTATTCGGTTTATTCTTGACATCACTGCAGTCATAACGTCTTGTTGATAAATATTCCTTTATTTTCTGCAATTGCAAGCCAAACTGAATTATTTGATAGGGAGACTTCCAATGTTAGATCTGACAGATGCATACCTCAGGATTTGTTCAGATTCAGCAGTCTGACGGTTCTTTTTTCATTTGTTGGGTAGGCGAGAGGTTATTAAGGTAGGCAAATCACCAGGACCGGATGGGATCTATCCCAGGTTGCTGAGGGAGGCGAGAGAAGGAATAGTTGGGGCCCTGACTGATATCTTTGTGGCATCTGTAAATACAGATGATGTGCCAGACAACTGGAAGATTGCTCATGTTGTTCCCCTACACAAGAAGGATACGAGGGATATTCCAGGAAACTGCAAATGAGTTAGCCTGATGTCGGTGGTGTGAAATTTGCTGGAGAGGGTACTGAGGGATAGAATCTATTTATATTTAGAAAAGAATATGCTTCTCAGTAATGGGCAACATGGTTTTGTGCGGGGGAGATCGTACTTTACCAACATAATAGAATTCTTTGTGGAAGTGATCATGTTGATAGATGGAGGAAGGGCTGTTGATGTCATAGTAAGGCGTTTGATAAGGTTCCCCATGGTAGACTAATGGAGAAAGTGAAGTCACATAGTGTGCAGGGTGTTCTAGCTAGGTGGATAAAAAGGACTGGTTGAGCAACAGGAGACAGGGAGTAGTAGTTCGAGTCATAGAGAGTCATAGAAATGTACAGCATGGAAACAGACCTTTCAGTCCAACCCTTCCATGTCGATCAGATATCTCAAACCAATCTAGTCCCACCTGCTAGCACCCGACCCATATCTCTCCAAACCCTTCCTATTCATATGCCCATCCAAATACCTCTTAAATGTTGCAATTTCATTAGCCTCCACCACATCCTCTGGCAGCTCATTCCATGCACTCACCACCCTCTGCCCGAAAACGTTAACCCTTAGGTCTCTTTAATATCTTTCCCCTCTCACCCTAAACCTATGGCCTCCCATTCTGGACTCCACGACCCCAGGAAAAGACTTTGTCAATTTATCCTCTGCATGCCCCTCATAATTTTGTAAACCTCAATATTGTCGCCCCTCAGCCTCCAACGCTCCAGTGAAAACAGCCCCAACACGTTCGGCCTCTCCCTGTAGCTCAAATCCTCCAACCCTGGCAATATCCTTGTAAATCTTTTCTGAACCCTTTCAAGTTTCACAATATCTTTCCGATAGGAAGAACAGAATTGCATGCAATATTCCAACAGTGACCTGTACAGCTGGAACATGACCTCACAACTCCTGTACTCAATACTCTGAACAAGAAAGCAAAGCGTACCAAACGCCTTCTTCACTATCCTATCTACCTGCGACTCCACTTTCAAGAAGCTATGAATCTGCAATCCAAGATTTCTTTGTTCAGCAACACTCCTCTGGACCCTACCATTAAATGTATAAGTCCTACAATGACTTGCTTTCCCACAATGCAGCACCTCGCACTTATCTGAACTAAACTCCATCTGCCACTTCTCAGCCCATCGGCCCATCTGGTCCAGATCCTGTTGTAATCTGAGTTAACCCTCTTCGCTGTCCACTACACCTCCAATTTTGGTGTCATATGCAAACTTATTAACTGTACCTCTTATGCTCGCATCCAAATCATTCATGTAAATGACAAAAAGTAGAGGATCCAGCACCGATCCTTGTGGCACTCCCCTGGTCACAGATCTCCAGTCTGAAAAACAACTTTCCACCACCATCCTGTCTTCTACCATTGAGCCAGTTCTGTATCGAAATGGCTTCTTCTCCTTGTATTCCATGAGACCTAACCTTGCTAATCAGTCTCCCATGGGGAACCTTGTCGAACGCCTTACTAAAGTCCATATAGATCACATCTACTGCTCTGTCCTCATCAGTCTTCTTTGTTACTTCTTCAAAAAACTCCATCAATTTTGTGAGACATGATTTCCCATATCCAAAGCCATATTGACAATTCCTGATAAGTCCATGCCTTTCCAAATACATGTACATCCTGTCCCTCAAGATTCCCTCCAACAACTTGCCCACCTCTCAGGTCAGGCTCACTGGTCTATAGTTCTCTGGCTTGTCTTTACCGCCCTTCTTAAACAGTGACACTACGGTTGCCAACCTCTAGTCTTCTGGCACCTCATCTGTGACTATCAATGACACAAAAAAAAGCGAGAGGCCCAGCAATCACTTTTCTAGCACCCCACTGAGTTCTCAGGTACACCGGATCAGGTCCTGGGAATTTATCCACCTTTAACAGTTTCGAGACATCCAGCACTTCCGCCTGTGTAATCTGGACATTTTGCAAGATGTCACCATGTATTTCCCTACAGTCTATATCTTCCATATCATTTTCCACTGTAAATACTGATGCATAATATTCATTTAGTATCTCCCCTATTTTCTGTGGCTCCACACAAGGGCCACCTTGCTGATCTTTGATGGCCCCCTAGTTTCTCCCTGGTTACCCTTTTGACCGTAATATATTTGTAAAAACCCTTTGCATTCTTCTTTATTCTATTTGCCAAAGCTGTCTCATGTCCCCGTTTTGCCCTCCTGATTTCCCTTTTAAGTATACTCCCACTTCCTTTATACGCTTTGAAGTATTCACTCGATCTATCCTATCTGTACCTAATATATGCTTCCTTCTTTTTCTTAACCAAACCTTCAATTTCTTTCGTCATCCAGCATTCCCTATACCTGCCAGCCTTCCCTTTCACCCTGACAGGAATATACTTTCTCTGGATTCTTGTTATCTCATTTCTAAAGGCTTCCCATTTTCCAGCCGTCTCTTTACCTGCGAACGTCTGCCTCCAATCAGCTTTCAAAAGTTCTTGCATAATACCGTCAAAATTGGCCTTTCTCCAATTTAGAACTTCAACTTTTAGATCTGGTATATTCTTTTCCATCACTATTTCAACTCTAATAGAATTATAGTCGCTGGCCCTAAAGTGCTCCCCCACTGACACCACAGTCACCTGCCCTGCCTTATTTCCCAAGAGTAGGTCTAGTTTTGCACCTTCTCTAGTAGGCACATCCACATACTGAAACAGAACATTTTCTTATAGACACTTTAGAAATTCCTCTCCATCTAAACCTTTAACACCATGGCAGTCCCAGTCGATGTTTGGAAAGTTAAAATCCCCTACAATAATTACCCTATTGTTTTCTTACAGATAGCTGAGATCTCCTAACAAATTTGTTTCTCAATTTCCCTCTGACTATTAGGAGGTCTATAATACAATCCCAATAAGGTGATCATCCCTTTCTCATTTCTCAGTTCCACCCAATTAACTTCCCTGGATGCACTTCTGGGAATATCCTCTCTCAGCACAGCTATATCGTATCAAAAAATGCCACTCCCCTTCATCTCTTGCCTCCCTTTCTATCCTTCCTGTACCATTTTTATCCTGGAATATTAAGCTGCCAGTTCTGCCCATCTCTGAGCCATGTTTCTGTAATTGCTATAATATCCCAGTCCCATTTTCCTAACCATGCCCTGAGTTCATCTGCCTTCCCTTTTAGGCCCCTTGCATTGAAATAAATGCAGTTTAATTTATTAGCCCTACCTTGTCTTGCTTGCCCTGACTGTTTAACTTGCTTCTTTTCTCAACTGTACCCGTCTCAGATCGATCTCTTTCCTCACTATCTCCCTGGTTCCAACCCACTCCCGAACCCCACCCGAACCCCGACCCCTAACCTTACTAGTTTAAATCCTCCCAAGCCGTTCTAGCAAATTTCCCTGCCAGTGTATTTGTCCCCTTCCTATTTAGGTGCAATCCGTCCTTCTTGTACTGGTCACTTCTACTCCAAGTGAGATTCCAATGATCCAAAACTGTGAATCCCTCTCCCATACACAAGCTCCTCAGCCATGCATTCATCTGCTCTACCCTCCAATTCCTGCCCTCACTAGCTCGTAGCGCTGGGAGTAATCCAGAGGTTACTACCCTTGAGGACTTCCTTTTTAAAATTTCTGCCTAACTCTCTGTAATCTCCCTTCAAAATCTCAACTTTTTCCCTTCAATGTCGTTGGTTCCAATGTGGACAATGACCTCCTTCTAGCCCCTCTCCCCCGTGAGAACTTTCTGCACCTTCTTTGAGACATCCTTGATCCTTGCATCAGGGAAACAACACACCATTCTGTTTTTTTTTCTCCGCTGGCCACAGAAACGTCTGTCTGTACCTCGGACTACAGACTCCCCTAACACAGTTGAAGGGAGTTTCTCGAAATGGAGAGAGGTAACCAGTGATCAGTGCTGGGGCCACTGTTGTTTGTGATATACATCAATGATCTGAATAGGGCAATGTTGGTGTGATCATCAAGTTTGCAAATGACACGAAGATTGGTGGAGTAGCAGAAATCATAAGGGACTGTCAAAGAATACAGAAGGATATAGCTACACTGGAGAGTTCGGCTGAAAAGTGGCAGATGGATCTCAACCCAGGCAAGTATGAGGTGATGCATTTAGGCAAGTCTAATTCTAGAGCGAATTATACAATGAAATGAAGAGACTTGGGAAAAGTTGATGGGCAGAGAGATCTGGGAGTGCAGCTCCATTGTACCCTGAAGGTCGCTGCACAGGTGGATGGAGTGATCAAGAAGGCATATTAGTGTACTTGCCTTCATTGGAAGAGGCATTCAGTACAAGAGCTGGCAAGTCATGTTAAAATTGTACAAGACGTTGGTTCGGCCGCATTTAGGTCGAACTGTGTACAGTTCTGGTCGCTACATTACCAAAAAGATGTGGATGCTTTGGAATGGCTGCAGAGAACGTTTACGAGGATGTTGCCTGGTATGGAAGGTGCTAGCTATGAAGAGAGGTTGAGTAGGTTAGGTTTGTTTTCATTAGTAAAAAGGAAATTGTGGGGGGACCAGATTAAGGTTTACAAAGTCATGAAGTCTATATATAGGGTGGATAGAGATATGCTTTTTCGCAGGATTCAATAATGAAAGTTCACGCTTTCAAGGTGAGAGGTGGAAAGTTTAAGTGGGATACATGTGGTAAGTACTTCACACAGAGGATGGTGGCCATCTGAAACGCGTTTCCAGCAGAGATGGTAGAGGCAGGCACGGTAGATTCCTTTAAGATGTGTCTAGACAGATGCATGAGTAGGTGGGGAGCAGAGCCATACAGAGGCTTAGGAATTGGGCGACAGGTTTATACAGTATATTTGGATCGGCTTGGAGGACAGAAGGGCCTGTTCCTGGGCTGTACATTTTCTTTGTTATTTGTTCTTTAAGACTGAATGACGCTAACACACTCCTAATCCACTTCCAATTTCCAATCTCCTTGCAATCTGCAGTTCATCCAATACCCCATGGCCCAAGCACGAACTCGCCTGTAGTCTTGTTTTTGTCACCCTGAGCTCACTGAACTGAAGTGTTTTCCAACTGAGAAAAAGCAACATTTAATATTACTTTGCCCATGTTTGCAAATCCCCCTATGATAGCGATCATTCCCAACTTTGTCATCTCTGCCAGCCACACAATCCGTTCTTTATAAAGGTAGAAAGAGGAAAGAATGTCTGCTGAAGGAATGCGAGCAGCTCCGGGTTAAATTAGAAAACAATCAATAATACAACCTGATCCATAACAAAGGTGACATTGTGGTAGCAAACTTAACGAGAAAAATTGGTGTGGGAGAATTGGTGTAATTTCATTGTGTATTGGCGTCAGTCCTGGGGAATGACAGAGCTGTTCTAATGGAATAGCTTCACCTGAATGATGTTGGGCCCAGAGTCCTGTCGAATCCCATAACGAAGGGTCTGTGGTTACGACTTCAATATAAATGATGTGGTTGGTTCATTGCACAATTAAGGAAAAATTTAAATTGGTGGAGGACTCAGCATAAGTTAAAGTTTCCAGAAACAGTAATAGGACAGAAAGTCTGGAAATGATCAGGAATCTAACTCCAGGCGCAGCAGATAAGTGCATAATTCTGAGAAGTGGTGCATTCAATGCAGGGCTGAGGTTATAGCATCTGTTTGAATCCTCCATTCCAAAACAAAATTACACCAAATGTTGGAGCATGTATTCATGGCCAATTGGTGTGAGGCGATCGAATAAGAAACCATTGGGCCGTGCAGGTTCTAGTCCTGACAATTACGTTTCTTCAAACCACAAGCGCTTTCACTGGCTTTCTGCAGGACACATTTTTGCGAACCCTGTGTGGTCAATTTTGTACCTTTATGAAACTCAAGTTCTGAGCCATTAATGTACCACAGTCAAAACTTTAGCTCTGTTTATTTTTCCATGAATACTGTGAGATACGTAATCTTCTGCAGTATTCTCTGAATTTATGCTGCACATGTGTTACTTATTATTAAATATCTCCAATCCCAGGCCTCCGGCAACATTTGTGATTGCTCATCAAACCGCACCTCTCCATTGCTTTCTCCCTCATCATTATTAACAGCCACAGGAAATCTTCGGCTAACCTTCTTTCCTCCAACGAGAACATTCCCCATCTCGGGACTCTCTCCACAAAACGGGATTTCCTCATTCCCAGACGTGGTGCAAGGCGGAGGATTGTGAAGACATTTTTGGGAAAATGTTTTCAGTTAGCAGGTGGCAAAATGTTAAAGAAGAAAACCATGAAAAAATATCGCCAGGTTTGCAAATCTTCCAAAACGCATTGGGAAGCAGACTCAGAGGAGAATGAAAGGTGAACTCTTCAACTGAGCAGGGACAATGTCGACACCTTCTCCTTGTTTAAGAGGCCAAGACATTGACTCCGATGTTCACGAGACATGAACTGATCTGAGACATAACAAGGATTCGCATTCCTGTGCGTCAAGAATTCTAACCTCATCTCGACTCCGGGACAATGAGAAAACGTGGAAACAGACAGGATACTGAAAGACTTGAACGGAAACAGCTCCGGTGGTAGAAGAGCTGGATCCCGGTGACATGGATATGTAAAAAATAGAAAATACAAAAGAACAGCACAGAGCAAGCCCTTCAGCCCACAATGTTGTGCCTATGATTATTCTTAATCTAAAATAAAATAACCTAACCTACACACCCCTCAATTCACTCCTGTCCGTACGCATGTCTAGCCGTCGCTTAAATGTCCCTAATAACTCTGCGTACCCCACCACCACTGGCATCACATTCCACGCATTCACAACTCTCTGCGCAAAGAACCTACCTCCGATGTTTCCTCCATCCGTTCCTCTTAACCTATGACCCCTCCTGCGAATCAATGATGCCCAGGGGAACAGTCTCTGGCTATTGATTCTATCCATGCCTTTCATTACCTTGTAACACTCGATCAGGTCATGTCTGTTCCTCCTTCTCTCCAGAAGGAAAAGTTTGAGTTTAGTCAAACTCTCTTCGTAAGACAAGCCTTTCAATCCAGGCAGCATCCTGGTAAACCTTCATTGCACCCTGGTTAAAGTCTCCTTATTTTTTCCTATAGTAGGGCGACCAGAACTGGACTCAATGCTCCAAGTGTGGCCTCACCAGGGTCTTGTGGAGCTGCAACAAAACTTCGCAGCTCTTAAACTCCATCCCCATGCTAATGAAAGCAAAAACACCATATGCTTTCTTAACTGCCCTATCCACTTGGGTGGCCATTTTGAGAGATCTATGCATTTGAACACCAAGATCCCTCTGTTCTTCCACACTGCCAAGAATCCTGTCTATAATCCTATGTTCATCATTCAAGTTCATCCTACAAAATGCATCATTTCGCATTTATCCAGGTTGATCTCCATTTGCCATTTATCAGAGCAGCTCTGCATCCTGTCTCTGTCACACCACTGCCTGCAAGAGCACTCGATACAAACAATGGCACCTTAAGTAATTTATAAAAACTTGAGCAGAAGCCCAAGAAAAGTGTCCTGTGGGACCTCACTCATCACTGACTTCCAGGCAGAATACCTTCAATCTACAACCAATCTCTGCCTTCTGCCAGCCAACTAATTCTGAATATAGACACGTAAATCTCTCTGTATCCCATATGTCCTGACTTTAAGAATGAGTCTACCATGGGGAACCCTTTCAAATGCCTTGCTGAATTCCATATACATCACATCTACTGGTCGACCTTCATCAACTTGTCTCGTCACCTTCTGAAAGAACTCATAAAATTGTGAGGCATGGCCTTCCCCTCACAAAGCCATGCAGACATGCTGACTGTCTTTAATCACGCTACACCTTGCCAAATAGACATGAATCCTATCCCTCAGAATTCTTTCCAAAACCGGGCTGACCATAGGCGTAAGACTGACTGGTCTGTAATTGCCAGGGATTTTCTTATTCCCCTTCTTGAAAAGAGGAACAACAATTGCCTCCCTCAAATCCTCCACTACGTGGAGAGTGAAGAAACAAAGATCTTCGCCTGTGGCTTATCAACCGCCTTTGTCGCTTTTTGGAGCAACCTCGGATACATCTGGTCTGAACCCTTGGGGACTGATCAATGTCAATATTTCCCAAAATTTTCAGCACATCAACTTCATCAATCTTCATCAATCTTCATTTGTTCAAGCCTGTTTATCAACTCCTCAAAGTTCTCATTCACAACAAGGTCCCATTCCTTAGTGAAAGCCGAAGCAAAAAATTCATTTATGGCTTTCCCCTGTCTGCTCAGACTCCACGCACATGTTCCCTATGCTGTCTTTGGCTGGTCCTGCCTTCTTCTTGATAATTCTCTTGTCTGTAAAGGGTGGGATCAGACAGTTTCTATGTCTCCCCAATGAATGTCCTAGGCTTTATTTTGAAGTAGTGGAAGTAATAGAGGACTAGTGTCATTCCAGGAGAGGCAGGTTGAATTTTGAATTTATTACTTGCCTGCTTTAGGGGATCGTGCGAGCGGTCAAATCACCATGCTCTGTCGCGCAATTGGTCAGCACGTTGGCCTCTGGTGTGAAAGGTTGGCGAATCATGACCACCCTGGACTGCAGCGAATTGTCTTCTCACTCCATCCGTCTTGGTTCCTGTGCTGCTCCGGGCTTTTTTAAATTGAAGTCAGGACAATATTTTCCAAAAGGAAAGCTTATCCAGTGAATGACCACAAATGGGTTTCTATGTTTCTTTTATCATTAATGTAAAGAACTGTGGATGCTGGGAATCTGAAACAAAAACAAGGAAACCGCTGTAGAAACACAAACAGTTTAGGAGCTACCTTTGGAAGAAAACAGAGTTCAGGTAATGTTCTGAAACATTGTCTCTGATGCTCTGTCCACAAATGCTGCTCGACCTGCTGAGGTCTTCATGCAATTTCTGCTTTTGTTTTTAAATGAACGTCAATTTCATCTATCGAAATGAAGATAGATGAAACTCAAACCCACCATAGGCTGTTATGTAAGTTTTTTGAAAGCTGGGAACTGATTGGACGCAAACAAACTGCAGCAATTATTCACTCTTCCTCGGTTCCACAGGGAGGGAGAACTGGAAAGTGAGGCAGTCACTGTGGTTCTGTAGTCGTGGCCAATGTTTGTGGACTTAAAATCCAGTCGGATTTGCCCCTGTAGATGGGAATTCTACCGATTGCAGATAGAAAGGGAAAATTCTCCCTGTGTTATTCTTTAATAATTAAATCACATCAGCCACATTGGGAATGGTCAGATTCTACAAACCACAGCCTGTCGTGGTGAAACAAGCAGAACCCCCCCCCCCCCCCCCCCCCCGATCAGCTAAGATGCATTGAGATGCATACTTCCATCATCAATTCCATTTGAAGAAATGAGTCAAGTGTTGGAAAATGAGAAGAGAACAGTCAGGAGCATGTCTATGACCAGCTGCGGTGAGCTCAGTTTGTGAGGTGACACAACAGTGTTTGGAAAATGTACCGAACCAGGAAGTGGCCAACGGGACTCTCCCCTGATCTGTCTGTCAGACATTGGGACATTGAAACTGGGATTATCTGACACTGTGCATATTCCTGGAATTAGTCTCTGGGAGAATCAGAAAGATGAGATCCAGGTGTCTCCTTACCCAGCCGTGTGCATGCCCATTGCCTCCCAATACCTTATGCCTTACATTCTCTGGTCCTGGCTTCCAGATAAAGATCCGGTTCACGATCTGCCTGTGGTTGCACTAAGCAATTCATTGACCTAGAAGCTGGATGGTCAGAGGTGACAGTCGGTGAGACAGGGAAAGAAGCACAAAAAGACAAGATGAGGAAGTGTTTTAAGTTTGCCATCTGTCAGTTCGTTTTAGTGAGAAATGACTGCCGGACATAGTCCTGTCAGAATCGAAGAGCAGCAGGGATTGAGTCTGTGGGTTTTAGGAAATTGTAAGTTACACATGAGCAGCCTGTGGGACACTTTCAGTTCACTGCCCATTTCATATGCTAGCTCACCACAATGATTCTTGTTGTCTGGAGAAGTGGTGAGTGTTCCACCTAAATCCGCCTTTTGTCAGAGATACTGGTGGATGTGAAGCACGAGGCGTCTGACTGTCTCAGGGGGATGTTCCTGTGTTTCTCCCTCTACGGGTGAAAATGAGGGTGAGTTAATCAAGGATGTTTGAATACAGTACGACCATGTCAAACTTTAGTCTCAGTGCTGCGTCATTTGAGATAACAGGAAGAATCTCAAATACGTTTGCCCTGGAAACATCAGAACACGCAAGATTATTGGCCAAACGCTGTAAAATGCGACTAGAATAGAGGAATGTCTGACAACTCACACTGCAGATGGGGCGAATGGCTGTAAATACTGGATCACAGAGAGAAACTGATCTGCAGCAAAAATGATCAGAAATGAAAAGGTGAAAGGAATAAACATAGAGCATCACTTTGGCTTTTCCCTGGTGGTCGAGTAGTTAGGAGTCAGTACCTTTACAACTGCAACCTGAGTTCGAATTCATATCAGGTGATGGGAGCATCGTTTTCCTTGTTTATCTTAGTGACAACATTCCGGAAGCAGAGAATGATGTGTGGTGCTGGCAATTGATCTGTTTTTGTCACAAACATGATTCAAAGTAACATAAAACAAATAACTGCAGATGCTGGAAATCTGAAACAAGAACAGCGAGTTGACAGAGAAACTCTGCAGGGCTGGCAGCATCTATGGAGAGAAACAGAGTTAATGTTTCCAGGCAAGTTATGTGTTTTAATGTTATAATGCTGGGATAATTATCAGTTCTATCGGGCGAATCAGCATATTTTTTTCAAAATCTCTCATTACCTGACAACCATCAACTTTACAAATGTAAAATGCCTTTATCAGCACTCACGCCCTGAGCCAGTGAAAGGTGGTGTTAAAATCATTACCCTTTTCTTTTCCTTTCTGTCCATCAGCAGCCATGTCGCTTGGAGAATTAGTCCTTCCGGTGTCTGCCTCAATATATGCCTGTGTTTGTCTCTCTTTGTCTCAATGTATCCACCTCACCCCCTTTCACAGTATCCGAATCTCTGTCTTTCTATATTCCTCCGTTCCCATTTCTGCTCTTTGATAAGTCTGACATTCGGAGACAGTTTGAGAGTGGTGCTGCTGAGAGGCTTTCCTACCCCTGGCTGGAGTGTATAGAGTTGGGATAACGTTCTCCGGATAATGTGCCGAAGGCATGAGGTGTGTTAGCTTTTATCAATAGAGGGATCGAGTTTCGTAACCATGAGGTCATACTGCAGCTTTACAAAACTGGTATAGTCAATATTGCAGTATTGTGTGCAGTTCTGGTCACTGCATTATAGGAAGGATGTGGAAGCTTTGGAAAGGGTACAGAAGAGATTTACGGTGTTGCCTGGTATGGAGGAAACATCTTACCAGTAAAGATTGAGGGACTTGATGCGCTCTTCATTAGCCAGAAGATGGTTGAGAGGTGGCATAATTGAAACATATAAGATAGTCTGAGCATTAGATCGGGTGGACAGTGAGAACCATTTTCTGAGTATGGAGATGGATAGCACAAGGGAGCATAGCTTCAAGTTGAGGGGTGATAGATATAGGACAGCTGCCAGAGATAGTTTGTTTACTCAGCAAGTAGTAGGGGCATGAAACGTAATGCCTGAAACTGGTTGTAGACTCGCAATTTTACGGGCATTCAAATGGACATTGGATTGACATGTGGACACGAATGGAATGGTGTAGTTTAAGTGGCTTCAGATTGATTTCACAAGGTGGCACAACATCGAGGACTGAAGGGCCTGTACTGTGCTGTAATATTCTATGCTGTACCTCACATCTATCCACGTTTAACTCCATCTGCCACATATTGTTCCAAGCTCGTAACCTATCTATCCCTATTTCTCAGGTTCTTATTTCCTAATTTAATTTACCGTCCCGCCTATTTTTCTCTTGTTCACAAATTTAATGACAGAGTCTTCTCCCCCTGTATAAAATTCATTAATGTGGATTGTAAATAGCTGGTTTCAAAGCACCAAATTCTGTACCACCCCAGTATGCACGTTTTGCCATTCAGAGAAAAATAAAATCCTGATGGTCTGTCTTCTGTCCATCAGCCAGTCACCTGTCCAAGTTAGTAAATTACTGTTTCCAAATGGTCTAATCTTTTGACCTTATCTTTGTGCAGCACCTTATCAAATGCCTTTCAGAAGTCCAGAAATATTACATTTACAGGATCCTCATTATCCACTTCTCTTGTTACATCTTCGAAGAATTCTGCAAATTAATCAAATATGATTTACCCTTCGTAAAACCATGCTGAATATACAAAGCTCCTACTTTCTTGATAATTGATGCTAACAGTTTCCCAACAAGATGCTAAATTAACTGGTTTGTAATTTACCATATATCGTGTCGTCACTTTTCAAACATGGGCATTACATTAGTCTTTTTCCAGCCCACTGGAATTTTCAAGTGTACTGGAAACAATGAATCCAGTATCTCCACCGCCACTTCCATTAATACCCTAGAACGTAGGCCAAAAGGCACGAGTAACGTGTATGCTCTCAATCATAATGGATTGGTGAGCACTTTTGCCTATCGACATTGATTGTTCTAAGTTATAGAGTCATAGAAATTTACAGCACGGGAACAGATCCTTCAGTTAACCCGTCCATGCCGACCAGATATCCCAAACCAATCTAGTCCCTGTTAGCACTTGGCCCATATCCCTCCTAACCCTTCCTATTCATATACCCATCCAAATGTTGCAGGTTTACCAACCTCCACCACATCCTTTGGCAGTTCATTCCATAAACGTACCACCCTCTGCGTGAAAATGTTGCCCCTTAGGTGTCTTTTATATCTTTCCCCTCTCAATTCTACCCTGTCAATAGCCTTTCACCACCAAGTTCCAATATAAATTGTGTAATCGTTGCCCAACACGAAAACCGAGGCAATTAATTGATTTAGCATCTCTGCCATTTCAATGCTTCCCAGTATTAACTGTCCGTTTCATCTTCCAACTTTCACCTTACCAACTTTCACCCTACACCCTCTTGTGTACCAAAAAGGCTTTTGCTATCCTTTTTGATTTTTTGTGCTTGTTTAATTTCATAATTTAACTTAGCTCTTCTTAATAAGTGTTAAGAATTATCTTGTTTATGTTTGGAAAGGTTTCAATATTTCAGTTTCCAGGGTTGTGGAATAATATTTCTAAACAGGTTAAAAATTAGACAACTGCGATAAAAAACATTTTAAAAACATTCAGGTGCCTGGGGGGCGATTCAAGCAATTGCCCCACCTTCAGTCTCTTGGATTGGTTTAAATGACTTCAATCACACCCCCTCTCCGATGATGATGTCTTCTCCAGCCCCGACCACTTGAGAGCTGGTGCATGTGCTGTGTTGGTTCTGTAGCTGCACAATGGTAGTGTTACTGAGTGTGGAAGAGGAATAGTGGCAACAGCTTTAGCAACAATAGAAAGCTGTAAAGGCTGAACAGGCCTCGCAGCATCTGTGGAGAGATTTCCAAGGATACGTTTAATGTCCAGTGACCTTTCTTCATTTTCAGAGACACCACGAAGAGATCACCAGGCCCGAGCCACACGACCTTGCTCCTGCCCCCATGGGAGAGATATTGAGACAGGATAGAATTTAAATAGTGGAAAAAGGAGCTGGGGAGAGTTTGGGAATTCCAAGGAGAGGCCTGAAGCCTCGAATGCAAGCCCCAGAGGCACACTGTTTACCACCTACTGTGGTGAATATCTCGGTTTGCCCAGTCAACCAGCCGCCAATTTCGTGAAGGTGAAGTGATTGTTGTCTTAGGCCATTTAGCGTGATCGGCCATCTAGGTGAGGCATCATCAATGATCATTTCTAGGAGGGAATCCAACCTCGTGGCAAAGTTCTTGTCAACAAGGAGTTCCTCATTTCAGCCTGAGAGACCTGGATCTGAGCTTCGTCTGAACGCACTTTAACCAGGTGTGGTTAAATAAGGAGTGAGAGAGAAATCCAGGTAAAAAGAACACGAAATCAGGCAACGAATTAGACTTGAACGATTTGGTAATTTGTGGTTTTCGAAAAGAAAGTGCATGGTTTCAAGATCACAGTGACCAGGAGAGCAAAGAATTGACGTGTTGATGATATATTACGTTTGGAGGCAAGTTAAAAAAAAACAAGAACACTAGGAGTGGAGGAAAGTTACATGAATTTGGTTTTGGATATCAATGCAGGGAGGAAGGAGAGTGTGTATTTTTGCATTTATTGCTTTCAGCTTGTAGAAAGGAAAGTAGTTTAGTATTTAATCTTGTACACAGAGTGATGTATTGTGTACTTTCCTTTTATAGGGTGTTCCAAATTTCAGATGGAAAATCCAAGACAAACATCAAACCAAGATTTGTCAATTGCATGAATTAGCTCAGGCCATGTGGGCGGCGTGGTGACACAGTGATTAGCACTGCTACCTCACAGCACCAGAGATGCGGGTTCAATTCCCGCCTCTCGGCGACTGACTGTGTGAAGTTTTCACATTCTCCCCGTGTCTGCGTGGGTTTCTTCCGGGTGCACCGGTTTCCTCCCACAATTCCAAAAACATTGCAGGTTACGTGAATTTGCCACGCTAAATTGCTCGTAGTGTTAGATGAAGGGGTAAAGGTAGGGGATTGGATCTGGGTGGATAGCGGGTCGGTGTGGACTTGTTGGGCTGAAGGGCCTGTAAGAAATCTAAGGATTACCAAGTACGGGGGATTTTCCCAACATCATTTCCACACAAATATTCATTTTCTTCAGTTCCGCTCTCGAAGAAAAATGTGTTCCCCAACATTTTCAGAATGTTACATATCTCCTTCTTTGTGATGATAGAAGCAAAAAAGGTGTTTAATTCGTCTGCCATCTCTTCTTTCCACATAATGACTTTCCCTGTTTCTAATTGTAATTGTATTCACTAATCTTTATTTCTCTTCACATACTCCATTTCCACCTCTTAACCTGCCCTTTGTGATTTTATAAACCTCTGTCAGGTTACTCCTCAGCCTACCCATTTCTCACGTGCCTACCCCATTTCCTTTTTCAAACAATTATTATCTCCACTTCCTTCATCCTCATTGAAGCATGGACTTTCTCCTGCACAAAAGAGGCCACTTGGTCTATCATATGTGTACCAGTTGGAGGAAAGCCTTGAGCTCAATCCCACTCTCCATCATTTGGCTGGAAACCTTGCAACTTACAGCTCTGGAGATGCTTACCCAGGCTTATTGTAAATGAGCACATGGTTTCTGTCCATTTTGCAGGCACTGTATTTCAAACTATACGACGTTCTGGTAGAAGAATGTCCTAACTCTTTAATGTTCCTTTAACCAAATATATTAAATATATACTCACTCGTCACTGACCTCTTTGAAGTAAAAAGACTACTGCCCAACCATTGTCCCCAAACCACTCAATCAAATCACCCCTCAGCTTAGTCTATTCTAGTCGGAATAGCTTCCGCTTATTCATTATTTATTTATACCTACATTTTCCATACCTGACAACAGAATGTAATTCAGAGAAAATGAGAAGTGCAGATGCTGGAGATTAGAGTCGAAAATGTGGTGCTGGAAAATCACACATGTCCGGCAGTATCCGAGGAACAGGAGAATCGATGCTGTCCAGTTTTTCCATATTTTTTCAAAATGTTCAGTGGTCAGTGTTCAGTTTAGTAACAGAGTGCAATAATGTCCCTGCTACTGATGTTAAACAGATCCTGTGATTGTTTATTCTCCCTATTTCGAATGTTAAAACAGTGTGGTTCCGATGTGAATAACACTCCAGAGGAACAATTCCATTGACTACAGAATTTGAAAGAAAAATTCCAACGCATTCACATTCTCTCACTGTCTCTCTCCTCCTTCAACGTATTGGGATGAAACCTGTCATGTCCAAGTGACTCAACCTTTATCCAGTTAACATTTGAAATGGTACATCTTTATTACTTATTTTTTGTCCACCGTTTCACAACGCCCTTATTCGCCTCATATATTGGGACAATTAATTTCCCATGAAGTCAGTAATTGTGTAGCTTTTCTGCAACTCGAAGGATTGTAACATAAATTCCTTTATCTGCAGCATGTTCAAGTTTGTGCTAGCTAATCAGTTATTTTCACGTGCCCAAATGAAACTTTGCTGCAACTTCTCTATTCATTTCTCTTCTTTCTTAAATTAATACCGTACTGTTTCTTCGCTGGATTCTAAATTGCTCCCATTCCCAGGCTTAACACTATTTCTGGGGTCCTTAAAATTATTACTTATTTTCAGTCACCGCAAATACCTGTTGTAGTTCATGGGGCACTTCTTTAGTCATTAGCCATTGTCTAACTGCTTTCAAATCACTTTTGTGTTTTCCAATCCACGATATCAACTTGCACCCCATACTTTAAATAATACATAATACTTTAGAATTATTAAGGAGCGTTTTTTTTGTCAGAACATTAAATCTAAAATTGCCCAATATCTAGTTTAGTCGTCAAGTGGTACCTTCGAAACTCATCTCGTGCACACTCCAGGAAGTCATGCTCACAGCAGTAGGAATGATTGGATTATCCTTTTGAGTAAATTGAAATGCCCATTACTTTATCAGCCATTTTACATGATCGTTAATTTTCTGGTTTATAAGATGCTGAAAATTAACATATATCAAAAATAAAGGTGAAGTGGATTGTGAGGCAAAGGTCTACCACTTTCAGAATGTTGTTGTTGCTGATGGAGATGGTGCAGTTACGTACTTGTGTCCTTGCTTTGTCTAACCGTGAGGACAGTGTTTCCTTTGTCAGGGTGATGTTTATTGATGTGAATAGAGCCGTCGAAGGAAACCATGATCTCGTTGTCTTCTACCTTGGTGCATTTCATGATGTTAAGGAATTTCTGAATAGACTGGATAGAGTGTGTTCAATCTTCTACGAGGTGTTTCAGTTGACATGGCACTTACGTTGCTTGTCTGTGTGTCGGTGTACCAGAAAGTGGAAGTAAAGCACGTTCTTGTGCACTTGTCTGTACTTGATCAGAAGAATTGATGCTTGATGAAAGGCCTATGCCAGAAACATCGATTTTCCTGCTCCACGGATGCTGCCTGACCTGCGGAGATTTTCCAGCATCACACTGTCCACTCTATTCTTGACTATTGCAACATTTAAGAGGCATTTGGATGGGTATATGAATAGGAAGATTTGGAGGGATATGGGCCGGGTGCTGGCAGGTGGGACTAGATTGGTTTGGGATATCTGGTCGGCATGGACGGGTTGGACCGACGGGTCTGTTTCTATGCTGCACATTGCTATGACTCTAGTCGAGATAATGCACCGAGTGTTTGGTGCGACATTTCTCCTTTGAATTTGTGGAATTGGTTGTGGGTATCATTTATCATTTACAGTAACATCCTGCAGTCGTTCTGTTCTCCAGGCTTGTGTGGTATTATGAGGTGGTTTGTATTTGGCACATCGTAGTAATACTGCTTTGCTGAGGCATACCTATATGAAGCACAGCTGTTGGTGGGCGGTACCATGTCTGACAGCATTGGTTTACCCTTCTTCGGGCTGTTCCCATAGATGTTTGCGATTTTGTACACTAACACAGCTGACGATGAATGGACAAGCATGCTAGAACGAGTCACAGTAAACTTCAGTGGACCAAGACAAAGTGAAGAGAGCTCGACAACAAAAACTGGCCAAGCTCACGCACACAGATAAGACATCAATTCAGAGATTTTGATGAAGAAGCTGTCCGACCGACCACTCTCAGACACGGAAAAAGCTGTCCTTGTACGAGGGATGAATTTCAACCACAGGGACACAGACAAATATGACTTGATTGCAACACTGAAAGACAAAGGACTAATAGAAGAAACCCAGCAAGCCAACAGACAGTAGCACTGACACAACGCAGAAAGAAAGAAGGAATACACTCAACACACTGTAAAGAAATGTTCTGGAAGTTCTTATAAAAGACAGAAATATCATAATCCTACAGCCAGAAGAATTACCTAACGTCATCCTGAACAGAACATAATACATTAAAAAAGTAAACACATTACTCGCAGATACACCAGCTACTAAAACGTGGATATGGACGGGCTCCAAAGCTAGAAAATCGCATTGCAGCATTCCTGAGAAAATTTCATAAGACAGGTGAAATTAACAAGGCAGACGTCCAAAGAATGAAACCAGAAAGATCCAACACACCTCGTTTCTTTGGATTACCAAAGGTACATAAACAAGGGGCCACACGCAGACTGAAAGTCTCACTTCCCGGTGCACCAACATATAGATTGCCAAAGGAAACTAACAAACTCAACACCTAGTAAAAGACACAATCCACTTCATCCATTCCACCCAAGAATACCGTAACATCATGAAAGACGCCACGGTAGAGGGCAACGAGGTCGTCTGTTCCTTTAGATGGAAACGTTACAGGGAAAATATCATTGAAATAAGAGCTTTGAATGTCAGAGCACACAAGGCAACAGGCTAAGTCGTGGAAACTGGAATGAAGGGCATGTTACATAATGTGAAAACTCGATGGATCGATCATTTTTCAAGCGAAACTTATCTCTAGTAGTAGTAAAAGCCAAAAACTGCATCATGAAGAAATGATGCAAGTACTACTGCCTTCATCCTTGGTAGTCGACTGGGTCAGATTCAGCATTTACACTGCTGCGACTTACGTTTGGTTCCTGGTTAAAAAAATAAACAGGGTTCATTGGTCCTGGCAGTGACAAAAGCAAACGCAGAGCAGCTCTGACTGGAATCTGTTCAAAGTCTCAGATCAGCTTCCCCTTCTCATAGAGTACAATGAAGTTGACTGTGATATTTTCCGGGGCATTTACTGATGTGAGACAGTGAAAGTATTTAATTTCCTGCAGATCAGGATTTCAAACTTCATTCCGGCTTCAGGACAATGAGAAAGATGAGCTTGAATGTATAAAGACGCTGTGAACTGCACTCAAGCCAAGCAAGAGCAAAACATGTTGCACCCCCGACCTCTGCATACCTCATGCACTCATGCTGCAGATTTCTTATGATAACAAGCAATATGGGAACATTCACAAGGTGAATAATCAGCAAAGATAATCACCGTCACTGTCTCCCTTTAATAGTCCACACTTTGTGAAGCAGTGCTTTCACTGGTGAAGGAAGCACATTTGTCCACAAGTGCCTGCTTCTGGGTCGCCTCCTTATCTGCTCGAACTTTCCATCGTTTCATTCGCAGTAACTGTGTTATTTCATGATCCATTCCAGTTAACAAGCTCAAAAACCAAACAACACCAGATTATACTCGCTTTTGGAGCGAAGTTGTGGAGGTTAAAATCATGCTCACAGAATTTATAGCCAAAGGAGTCCAGTGTAATGGAGATATCATACAGTTAACAATCTTAGAGTAAAACTTTCATCTTTTACAATGGGATATACTTGCTTCTGTTCTTTGAGATGTCAATGCAAGAACGTCTTTTAAATTACATTGTCAGAATAGCTCAGCTTTTTAAACAATAGTATGAATGTATATGATTGCTTCAGTTATGTTGCTTGTAACATAAGCATTGAAAAGTTGAAACGCCAAAACTCATCTCACGGTCGCTTTCTCAATTGTCGACGATATCTGATGTCTGATTTTGCATGTGGTTATTACTGGGTCGGTGGCTAACACAGCTTTCAGGCTGCAAAATGGCTCTTGACAGTCAGCTGTCCACTGAAATTGCTTGCCTTTCTTCAGCATTTAGTGTGTGGAACAACCGCACTGCTAAAATATGGTACGACTTTTCGATAAAATCCACTTAATTCTTGGAATCTAAATACTGCTCTTCTTCTTGGTGGTTTGCAAAACTCCCGAATTACCTTTTTTTGCACATCCTGTGCGGCCATTTGTCCATGTCCAGTAACACGTTATCCAGGAAGATAACTTGGGCTATGGAAGATTCACTTTACGCGAGGTTTGTCACTAAGTCTATCTTCCAAAGTCAATCGAACAAGTTTGATAAATGTTGCAAATGTTCCTTCCAATTATAACTAAAAATTCCCAAGTCATCAAAATACACAACACAGTTGGCTATTCCAGCAATGAACTTATTGGTCAGTCACTGAAACTTGACTGACATATTTTTCATACCAATTGACATGAATTTAAATTGATATAGTCCATTCTGCTTTAACGAAAGCCAGAATTATCTTCCCTCTTTTGGATAAATGTACATGCCAGTATGCTTTAAGCATGTCGAACTTGGGAATATAAGTTGCTTGTCCAACGTTCCAAACACAGTCTTCCAAACACAGAATAGGATATGCATCAGTCTTTGTAACTGAGTAGACTTTCTGTTTGTCCACACATAATCTTTGGGTGCCATTTGGTTTTGGCACCCATACTATGGACGAGCTCCAGTCAGTGTAATTCATTTCAGATATGTCGTCTTGGAGCATGCGTTGAAACATCTTTTGAACCTGTGCCAACTTTAAAGGCATTTGTCTCTAAGGATATTGCTTGATCGGAACAGTATCTCCAATAACTACATAATGCATAATTTAACGGAAAAAGTACAGATGGAATTCTTTATACTAATCATCTGAATAATTTTGACTATAACGACTCAACATGACTTTTAATGTCGGATTCCACCTTTTCCTTGCTCCCTGCGAACCTGGATGGTGTGCAGTATATTTGAGTAGTTTTATTCCAAATGTCCATAACTTCTTTCAACGATTTTGATGCAAATTTTGGCCTTTGATCTGACTGCATCTCCAGGGGTAGTCGGTACCTCGTGAAAAATTTGTGTTACTCCTCTGCAGTATTTTTAGCTGGGATATTGAGTAATTGGAGGGCCTCTAGAAATCTAGTGGGCATATCCATTATTGTTAACAAATGGTTATTATCACTTTTTGCTTTTGGTAGGGGCCAGATGCAATTAATTGAGACGTTTGTAAAAGGTAGGAATAACTATGAAAGGTGCACGTTTATTGTTGCTTGTCGTTTTTCAATTACGTGACATGTGTGAAACGTCTGGTAGAATTCAACTACATTCTTGTACAGTCCAGAGCAGTAAAATGTTTCTGTACTCTAGCTTGAGATTTTCTCCCACCTAAATGTCCACCTAGTTGTAGTTCATGCGCAACTCGAAACACCTCCTTTCTATAACCGACTGGCAATATGATTTGATGAACTTAGAACATAGAACATAGAACATAGAACAATGCAGCACAGAACAGGCTCTTCGGCCCACGATGTTGTGCCGAACATCTATCCTAGATTAAGCACCCATCCATGTACCTATCCAATTGCCGCTTAAAGGTCGCCAATGATTCTGACTCTACCACTCCCACGGGCAGCGCATTCCATGCCCCCACCACTCTCTGGGTAAAGAACCCACCCCTGACATCTCCCCTATACCTTCCATCCTTCACCATAAATTTATGTCCCCTTGTAATACTCTGTTGTACCCGGGGAAAAAGTTTCTGACTGTCTACTCTATCTATTCCTCTGATCATCTTATAAACCTCTATCAAGTCACCCCTCATCCTTCGCTGTTCCAACGAGAAAAGGCCGAGAACTCTCAACCTATCCTCTTACGACCTATTCTCCATTCCAGGCAACATCCTGGTAAATCTTCTCTGCACCCTCTCCAAAGCTTCCACATCTTTCCTAAAGTGAGGCGACCAGAACTGCACACAGTACTCCAAATGTGGCCTAACTAAAGTCCTGTACAGCTGCAACATCATTTCACGACTCTTGAATTCAATCCCTCTGCTAATGAACGCTAATACACCATAGGCCTTCTTACAAGCTCTATCCACCTGAGTGGCAACTTTCAAAGATCTATGTACATAGACCCCAAGATCCCTCTGTTCCTCCACCTGACTAAGAACTCTACCGTTAACCCTGTATTCCGCATTCTTATTTGTTCTTCCAAAATGGACAACCTCACACTTGGCAGGGTTGAATTCCATCTGCCACTCCTCAGCCCAGCTCTGCATCATATCTAAGTCCCTTTGCAAACGACAACAGCCCTCCTCACTGTCCACAACTCCACCAATCTTCGTATCATCTGCAAATTTACTGACCCACCCTTCGACTCCCTCATCCAAGTCATTAATAAAAGTTACAAACAGCAGAGGACCCAGAACTGATCCCTGCGGAATTCCACTTGTAACCGGGCTCCAGGCTGAATATTTACCATCTACCACCACTCTCTGACTTCGACCGGTTAGCCAGTTTTCAATCCAGTTGGCCAAGTTTCCCTCTATCCCATGCCTCCTGACTTTCCGCATAAGCCTACCATAGGGAACCTTATCAAATGCCTTACTAAAATCCATGTACACTACATCCACTGCTCTACCCTCATCCACATGCTTGGCCACCTCCTCAAAGAATTCAATAAGACTTGTTAGGCAAGACCTACCCTTCACAAATCCGTGCTGGCTGTCCCTAATCAAGCAGTGTCTTTCCAGATACTCATAAATCCTATCCCTCAGTACCCTTTCCATTACTTTGCCTACCACAGAAGTAAGACTAACTGGCCTGTAATTCCCGGGGTTATCCCTATTCCCTTTTTTGAACAGGGGCACAACATTCGCTACTCTCCAGTCCCCTGGTACCACCGCCGTTGACAGTGAAGACGAAAAGATCATTGCCAACGGTACTGCAATTTCCTCTCTTGCTTCCCACATAATCCAACTTCTGCCCATTTCTCATCTCCCTGAGCATGTCATGGTCTCACTTTCCTCATTAATACATCATTTAAAAGATAATATCGTTAGTGGACACATTTGGCTTTTTTTTAAATGTGTATGCCTTTTGATACAATTGCTTTAACTAGTCATCTTTCTCAGTGAATTTACTTGAGCTATAGATGTCCGCTGTGTCACACAGCTGTTCTAGATTTCTGTCAACCACCTGATCAAACATGGTCTCTGCTAATTCCCTCCAACTTTCTTTTCTGTACACTTCTTTTGCAAATATGATTTAGTGACCTCGTTTCCACGCTGTCAGGAAAAGGCCCAGCATATGTGTACTGCAATAGTTCAGGTTCCTGAGTTTTCATTGGATATTCACGCCCAGTAGACAACATTCCTCCGTGTGAACCAGCTACAGCATTCACAATGACAAATTCTATTCCTGGAATTGAGGGTTTGTCTAGTGTTCCTACCAAGACACCTACATTCTTCATGAAACACTGTAACCTCACTTTACCTAATTGAGCACTCCTCTTCTTTCCATTATCAACACCTTTTCAGGCAATAGTACTTCAGGGGTACATTTTTCCTTATCTTTCAACATGACAGATTGAGAGGATCCTGCATCCTTTAATATTGTAACTTCTGTCCCTGATGCTCCTGGCCTTTGAGAACAAATTTTAATTTCATATGTAAATGGTTAGAGAAGATCTGGCACTTTCTCCTCACCAACGTCCGATCAGCTTGTAGATTCTGGTGCAATTTTGTAGCCTCCATTGTGCTTTCCTTTAGCATTCCAGCAAAATTTACTCACTTATCAAGTGTTCCAAAATCTGGCTTCCCAGTACTTTTCCTTAATCACCAACACTGTGCTTTCGTGTAGCCCACTTTATTGCAAGGAGAACATCTGAGCTTTTCAACTTCTCTGACCCTTCAATTGTTTCCTTTTTATCTTGTGATAAGTTATCCCTATGATCTTCACCAATATGAACCTTTTCTTTTCCAGGTGAGCATTTCTCTTTTTCCCCATTTTTACCCCTTATGGACTGATATTGATTTAGGAAGACAATCGTTGATGGCTAGACCAACTTATAATCATCTGCCACTTCAGCTGCTAATATTGTCGTTTAACTCTCTGCTCTTCGGCATGAGTTGTCAGTGCCTCAGAAATTTGTTTTTGAATTCATCCAACACATTTCATGTGTAACATCGTCATAAGTTTCCTCTGTTTTTGCTGCCCTTATCCCCCATCGTAATTGCTTTGTTTCGTTCTTTCAAACTCAACGTAGGTTTGACCAGTGTCCCTTCTTACATTTCTGAAACTTTATCTGTAGGCTTCGCTCACAAGCTCCTCTGCTCATTCCATATCCTTCTCCTCAAATGTAGGCAATGCTTGGATATATTTAAACAATTTGCCCCCCTCCCTCTCTACTCAATAAGCTAACCTTGAGCTTTCATCTCCATCTTTTTCAGCTGACTTGCTTATATAAGTGCCAATTGATGAAGTTCAATCTACCTCTCTTTCTTTCGATCCTCTATTTGTTTTTCTCCCTCTTTTCTCTCCCGTCCAATTCAAGCTGTCTATTGTTTGTTGCCCTTTCTTTGTCTTTTGACTCATACTCAAGCTGCTTCATTTTCAACAGAATCGTAGCCATCTCTAAAGATTCTGATGACATTTCTAGTAAATTGAAATGCTGAGCTATTGTTATAACAATCTTTCCCACAGGGAAAGAGGCAACTCCAACTCCAGCTTGTCTAATTCCAACTCTTTGACTGTAATTACTCTTTGTAAATCCTCAAAGCCAGAAAAACCTTGGTGACTGAAAGAGCATGGCGATCATATGCACTGTTCAACCCAATCGAATTCAACATCCAGAACATAAGACACTAACATTTACCCCTCGCTGCCTTCGAGTCCAAAAACATAAATCCAAAATCGAAACGATGGAACAAATGTCAGACGAGCCTCCACTTTGTTGTGGAACAGGCAAAACGCTCCTCAAAAGAATTCTAGAATGTAGCCTGGGCCCTATTTTTCCATTTATTAAGTTGGTATAACGCGGATATTCCAGGACAGATGCAATTATTCAAACCACACATTTGTGAATAAAACATAATGCATTTGCAAGATTATCGAATGAAACACAAACGAAATTTAACATAATGCTGAAACCCCAACACATCACCTTAACTTATTGATTTTGTTCCAGATACTTACATCAATCCGTATAAACACCCTTAGTACAAGCTAAAATCAAGCACAGGTCCTTATGGGAGAAAAGTCAGAGGGAGATCAGCATGAATCTGCTTCTTTGAGTTCAGCAGCTCTTACACCTGCCTGACTCATTTCAGTAAATAGACACACGAGGAAAAAAAAGACTGAACTGGGAGAATTGACCTTGTTCCTTTTGTTGTTCATGTGTATTTTTTCAGTAACTTAAAAGCCTTTTGCCTGAGGCAGCATTTGTTAACTACAAATCAAATGGCCCTGAAACATTGAAACCGCACATTTTTCGTAGTCTGTGGTTTTTAGGGCTTTACAAAAAAGAAAAAAATGCCAAGGGCAGCATAACTATGATAAAGGAGCATCATCATCACACGCTGGTGAGGTTATTCTGGAATACTGATGCTGATTCTCGTTGCCCTCTTAGAGAAAAGATATTGTTAAGCTGGCGAGGGTTCGCAAGAGGTTTGACAGGATGATTCTTGGAATGAGGGCTTGAGGTTTGAAAAGAGACAGGTTAGGCTGGGAGTTTTCACTGAAGATGAAGAGGTTGAGAGGGCACTTGATAGAACTTCATTAATCATGAGATAGAGTGAATGCCAGTTGTCTATTCCAGAGGATGGAGGATTTCATGACTGGGGCATAATTTGAAGATGAAAGCAGAATTTTTTTTAAAAAAGAACACTGTGGGCATTTTTAATACAGTTTTTCATACATGGAATAAACTTCCAGAGGAAGTTGGCAAATGTTAATACAGTTAGAACTTTTAAAAGACATTTAGATAAGTACACAAAAAAAAATGTTTGGAAGGTTGTTAGCCAAGCACAGGCAGTGGAATTAGTTTACTTTATAAATTTGACCAAAAGGGCTGTTTTAATTCTGTGTGACTCAAGAACTTGGGGGAAGTTTAGGATCGCGTAGTACTCTGAACATGCCCAATGTCACAAATTGCCATAGATTGAGGAGGTGTGGGCAGAGGAATAAGATTGTGAGTCAAGTCAGGAACCGATACCTTGTAAGGGAGGCCTCAATGGAACTTAGCACATTCCCACAGAAGAATTCAGCGTCACAAATATGAGTCCCTCAACGGCCATGTTTACGTTCTGGACAGCCACGGAGAAATGATTTCCTTGCACGAACTTAAAGATGGAGACACATGCAAGAGTCTTCTTGGTGATGTGTCAGGGTTATCCAGGGAAGTAACCACCACTGTGACATTAAGCACATGAACAGGCCCTCCGATCCAAAATGTCCACATGGACTAGATATCTTACATTAATCTAGTCTCTTTTACCAGCATTTGATGCATAATCCTCTCAAAACGCCCTATTAATTTATCCTTCCAGATGCATTTTAAATGTTGTAATTGTACTCACCTGCACTATTTACTCTGACATCATATTCTATACATTATTTTTATCTCTTTCCCCTCTAACCTTAAACGTATGCCCTCTAGTTCTGAACTATCTTACTCTTGGAGCGAGAAAAAAAAGACCTTGGATATTTGCCATAACCATGCCTTTCATGCATTTTATAAATCTGAATATGTTCAGCAGGGAAAACAGCGTCAGCCTATTTCGTGTCTTCCTAAGCTCAAACACTCCAACCCCAGGAGTACCTTTGAAAATATTTTCCGAAGCCTTTCAAGTTTAACAACATTTTTCTACAGTAGGGAGTCCATAATTGCATGGGTGACTCTTGCCCTGTCCTCTCCCTTTCATCATTCCAATCTCGGCCCACACCCAGTCACGAAGCTCTCTGCTGAGGTAAACACATTATTCGCATCCACTCCATCGAGCACGTTTAAAACCTTGATACCTCATACATAACATGTCAGAGGTCTGTTGCTGATCAGCAAATCAACCTAATTTCCTGTCCTAACAAATATTCTCTCATCAATGCAATTACATATTTATAGAACATGAAACATAGTACAGTACAGGCCCTACGACCATCAATGTTGCACCGAACTGAGAAGTAAACCTGAAGCCCATCTAACCTATAGTATATCATGCATGTGTTTATCCAATGACAATTTAAATGTCCTTAAAGTTGGCAAGTCTACTAAAGTTACAGGCAGGGAGTTCCACGCTCTTACTGCTCTCTGAGTAAAGGAACTACATCTAATAGATATATAATCCTATATCCATCACCCTGAATTTAAAGTTATGGCCCCTCGAGCTAGCCATCACCATCGAGGGAAAAAAAGACTCTCACCATCTACCCCATCTAATCTTCTAATCATCTTATATGTGTCTCTTAATTCAGCTCTCAACTTTATTCTCTCAAACGAAAGCAGACTCATATCCCTCAGCCTTTCCTCATACGACTTTCCCTCCATAAAAGGCAACATCCTGGTAAGTCTCCTCTCCTCTGTATCTAAATGAAGCTTCCACTTCATGAGCAGCGTGTGGTTCATGATTTCCTGGATGTATGTGCTGATCATAAGCAACTGTTTTCCTTCATGCATCTCTTTTCTGCTTCTGAGCTTCCATAGACAGTCCAATTCAGTAGCATTTCTATTCCCTGTAATTTATTCAGCACATCCTAAAATAACGTTTTTTTTCTTTCTCCACAGTTATTGCCTGGCCCACTGATTATTACTGATTTTTGTATCATATTTCAAGAATCTGAAGAATGTATAATCAAGTCTATAAACAGCCAGGGACCTGTTAGGAGTAAGTACACAAGCAGCAGCATCTTGAATCATCCTGAAATTACTGAGAGGTGGAATGTGTGAGGTCATTTGGGAAATTTTTAAAATATTTATTCGTGTGACAAAGGTGTCACTGGCTCATTATTTGCTCATCACTAAATGCCAAAACGACAATTTAAGACTCCACCACATTGCTGTGTATCTGGGATTACATGTACATATGGATGACAGTTTCCGTGCTGAAAGGACAGGAGTGAGCCAGATGGGTTTTTCGAGCAATCAATAAGGGATTAGTGGTCATCTTTAATAGCAGATATGTTTTTTTGAATTCAAATTCCCCCATTTGCTGTGGCGGGATTCCAACCTGGCAATCAACTCAATGGAATAACAGGATGTAATTATGACATTTAAAGTCCAGTGATAATATGACTAGACCATTGCCTCCACTGATGAGGGCAGCAGGATGGTGAAACCTAGAGATAATAACAGATTGGAGAAGAATCAAAAGCCGATTATTTGAAATGGGGGGGGGGGGGGGGGGGGGGTTGCGTGATGTCACTGACGTAGAAGTAGGTGGTCTTCATGATAATGTGAATATATACTTGGAGTCATAGAGATGTACAGCATGGAATCAGATCTTGCAGTCCAACTCATCTATGCTAACCAAAAATCCAAAACTGATCCAGTCCTATTTGTCAGCGTTTGACCCATAGCCATCGAAAACCTTCTTATGCATGTACCCAGCAGATGTCTATTAAATGCAATTGCACGTGGTCCACCACGTCATCTAGCAGTACATTCTGTATACACACCAACTTCTTCGTGAAGACGGTCTCCTCATGAGGTTCCTTTCAAATCAGTCTGCTCTCAACATAAGCATATATCCTTTCATTTTGGAATTCCCTGCTCTTGGGATACCAAAATCATGAACCTAATCGTGCCTCTCATGATTTTATAAACTTGTATAAGGTCACCATTTAGTATTCGACTGTCCAGAGAAAATATTTGCCAAGTATCCAGTCAATTCCCATAGCTGAGAACTTCCGCCCCGTCAACATTCATAGAAATCTTTTCCAAACTCTTAAAATGCCTTTCCTATGAGAGGCAGACTAGAATTGTATTCAGTATTCCGACAGTGAAATAACCAACGTCCTATACAGCAGCCACTTGACGTCCCAACTGCTATGAGCTGAAAATGTGTCGCTGGAAAAGCGCAGCAGGTCAGGCCTGCTGCACTTTTCCAGCAACACATTTTCAGCTCTAATCTCAAGCATCTTCAGTCCTCACTTTCTCCTCCCAACTGCTGTGCCCAATGTACTGACCAATACAGACTATCATACCAAATAGCTTCTTCACTGTGCTGTCCACATGCGACTCAATTTTCAAGGAAGTATGAACCTGCACTTCAAGGTCTCTTTGTTTAACAACAGTCCCCAAGATCTTAATAATAAGTTTATAACACCTGACATGATTTGCATTTCCAAAATGCAGCATCTCAGTTATCTAAATTAAACTCCATCTGCCATCTTTCATCCCATTGGCCCATCTAATCAAGATGCTATTTTACTCTGATTGAACCATTTACGCTGTCGACTCCACCCCTACTTTTGGGGTCATCTGCAAACTTACTAACTATACATGTTACATTACATCTAAAACATTTATATCATGACAAAAATCAGTGGACCCAACACTGATCATTGAGGCACACCGCTAGTGACAGGCTTCTAGCCAGAAAAGCAACCTTCCACCTCTAGTCCGGTTTCGACATGATATTGTGAAAGAACAACACAGAACAACACAGAAACGTACAGCACAGAACTGGCCCTTTGACCCACGATGTTGTGCCGAGGTTTAGTCCTAATGCACAATCCTAATAACTTAACCTATGCAGCCCTCAATTCGCTGCTATCCATGTGCATGTCCAGCAATCGCTTAAATGCCCCCAATAACTCTGTTTCCACCACCGCCGATGGCCACTCATTCAAATCCATTCACAACTCTTCGTAAAGGACCTACCTCTGAAATCGCCTCTGTAACTTTCTTCTACTATCTTAAAACTATGAGCCCTCATACCAGTCAATCCTGTCCTGGGGAAATGTCTCTCGCTATTGACACTATCTATTCATCTCATTATCTTGTATACCTCGATCAGATCTCCTCTCTTCCTCCCCTCCAGAAATAAAAGTCCAAGCTTATTCAACCTTTCTACAAAAGGCAAACCCTCCAGTCTAGGCAGCATCCTGGGAAACCTTTGTTGCATCCTCTCCAAAGTCTCTGTATCTTCCCTTTAGTAAGGCGACCAGAACTGGACACAATATTCCAAATGTGGTCTCACCAGGGACTTGTAGAGCTGTAGCAAAGCCTCGTGACTCTCAAACTCGATCCCCCTGTTTATGAAAGCCAAAACACTGTATGCTTTCTTAACAACCCTATCCACTTGGATGGCAACTTTGAGGGATCTATGTACTTTCACAGCCAGATCCCTCTGTACCTCCACACTGCCAAGAATCCTGACTTTAATCCTATTTTCAGCATTCGAGTTCAACCTTCCAAAATGCATCACTTCGCATTTATCCAGTTTGAACTCCATCTTCCATTTTTCAGTCCAGCTCTGCATCCTGTCTATGTCGTGGTCCAGGCTGCAGTAGCTTTTGATACTATTGACTGCACCTCCAACTTTTGGGTCATCTGCAAATTTGCTAACCCACCCATCAACTTCCTCATCCAATTCATTGGTAAAAAAACACTACAAAGAGCAGAGTCTCAAGAGCCGAGACATGCGGGACCCCACTCAACAATGACCTCCAGGCAGAATACTTTCCATCTACAACCACTCTCTACCTTCTGTTAGCCAACCAGTTCTGAATCCAGATAGCCAAATCTCCCTGCACCCCATACTTTCTGACTTTATGAATGAGCCTACCATGAGCCTGCCTTATCAAATGCCTTGCTGAAGTCCATATACACCAGGTCTTGTGCTTGACCTTTTATGACATTTCTGGTCACTCCTCAAAGTACTCAATAAATTTGTGAGGATTTCCCCTCACAAAGACTGCTGACTGCCTTTAATCACACTATACTTTGCCAATTTGTCATAAATCCTATCCCTCAGAATTCTTTCCAAAACTTTGCTGACAACAGATGTAAGACTGACCGGGCGGTAATTGCCAGGCATTCTCTACTAACCATCTTGAAAAGCGGAACAACATTCGCCTCCTTCCAATCCTCTGGTACGACTCCTGTCTAGAGTGAGGAGGCAAAGATTTTTGCCAGCGGCTCAGAAATATCCTTTCTCGCTTCCAGGAGTAGTCTATGATAAATTTGGTCGGTCTTGGTTGTTTCCTTGCTGTTCCTAACCTCCACCCATACTGACTCAGTGGACAAACCTTCCTCAACAACCTTCGTTTCTTTGTCTGTGTTGCACTCTCTGATGAGCGATGCTGCACCCTCTCCTCTTTTACAACCCTCCCTGTTCTTTTCCAACATTCTCACCCTGAAACATCAAGCAACCATTCCTGCCCCAGTGACCGCCACGTCTCCGTTATGGCCACAACATAGTAGTCCCAAGTACTGGTCCATGCACTAAGTTTGTCATTCTTATTTCGGACATGCTTTGCGTTAAAGCAGAAACACTTTAACCAATCCCTTTGTTTCCTCACGTGAGAAACATTCCTGGTAGATCCACTACATCCTGTCACTGCCCCATCTGCAACTGTGCCCGTCTTAGATACGTGGCTCAAATTCTCACCCACCTGCCCAACAAGTTTAAACCCTCCCGAATCACACAAGCAAAGCTTCCACCCAGAACATTTATGCCCCTCCAGTTCAGATGCAACCCGTCCTTCATGTGCAGGTCCCACCTTCCCCGGAAGGTATCCCAATGGTCTAGGTGTCTGAAGCCCTCCCTCCTGCACCAGGCTCGCAGCCACATGTTAAGCTGCATTCGCTGACTGTTCCTCATCTCACTATCTCGTGGCACCTATAACAAACCTGAGATCACTACTCTACTCGTAGTAAAAAGTGAGGTCTGCAGATGCTGGAGATCACAGCTGCAAATGTGTTGCTGGTCAAAGTACAGCAGGCCAGGCAGCATCTCAGGAATAGAGAATTCGACGTTTCGAGCATAAGCCCTTCATCAGGGCTTATGCTCGAAATGTCGAATTCTCTATTCCTGAGATGCTGCCTGGCCTGCTGTGCTTTGACCAGCAACACATTTGCAGCTCACTACTCTACTCGTCCTGCTCCTCACCTTCCAACCTAAATCTCTGTGGTTACTTTTGATTCTCAATTCCTTTCCTGGCTATATCATTGGTGGCAATATGTAGCACGATTTCGAGCTGCTCAACCTCCCCCTTCAGAATCCTGTAAACCCGATTGTTGTTCTAACTGTTCTATCTGGTCATTACACAGTTGTTGGAGAGATTGTTGATGCTGGGTACTAGGAAGTCCAGTTTGTATCGCATACTGAAACAGCTGTTTACATCATTTCATTGTTACAATGGAAGGCATTTCCACTCAGCCAGTTCTGAATATCTGATCAGGCAAAATCGTGTGAGATTTTAAAGGAACTTAAACGTGATGGCATCTACATATAATTCTTCCACTTGTTCTTTTAGATGGTGAAGTTTGAGAATTTGGGAAATTCTGTTCAATTTCTGGTCAAGATTAAAGTACATACAATAGTTTTGTTTTGCTTTTGCCTGTCTCACCTCTCTATTTGCTACTTCCATCAGGCCATAATCTTATCCGTGTTCCCACTGGGGTCGCAGATTGCCTTCTGGATGAACATGAGTGAACCAGTTTTGCTTTCCCGATATTCGGGCAGATTTTATGATGAATTTTTCTCATCATTGCCCCGAGAAATTGCCATATTCATTCAGCTGAATGTCACAGGCTTTGTGGTTTTCTGAATATTCGCACTCTGTTTATTTAAATAGTTTCAGAAATTGCTAGAGGAGGAATTGCAGTCAAGAGTCACACTTCCAGCGTGACCTCAGAATCTGATGGAGACATTCGATCTATCATAGCCAGAATGAAACTGGATTTTGAATTTCGAAGGAACCAGCATAATTTTCAGGGTTTTCTGTGCAGATAAGATATCAGCCAATCATCTGGCCTGTCGAGACCCACATGAAAAGCCATGTAAATGCAGGGATAGTGATGAATGACTCAAATCCCCGCCTGAACTGGAGATCCATTGGCGCAATTACACCGGGTAGAGGCATCTATGTACTCCGAGTGTGAGAATGGGTTCATTCAGTCATGCCAACAGCGAGTTTATACTAGGAAGATACCTTTCAAATGCACAACTGTGGAAAATGCTTTGAACGATCTGGGGAAATGCTGTCCCATTAACGTGATAAAACTGTGGAGAGATGATTCCAATGTGGGAAAGGGTTCAAGTTAACGTCTGAAGACAATATCCACCAGAGAACTCATACCAGAGTAGAAGACGTCCACCTGCACTGTGTGTGGGAAGGGAATGCATTGTTCATCACAACTCACAAGACACCAGCGAGTTCACTCTAAGTAGAGACCTTTCAATTGTCCAATCTGCAGGACTTGTTTTAAGTTTCTCAGGGAGTGATGCACCATCGATATGTTCACACTGAGGGGAGACGGTTCAGGTGGTAGCACGGTAGGACTTGGTTCAAGCATTCATCTCATCTCACTACCCACCATCGAATTCAAACTGGGGAGAGACCGTTCATCTGCATTTAGTGAGGGAAGGAATTCAAGCATTCCAAGTTGTGACACATTAGCGAATGCAAACTGAGGACAGACACATTTTTTTTACTTCCGTTCTGCGGGAAATGCTTTCAAAGTTTTCATGAAGCGATGGCCCAAGAACATATTCACACTGGGGTCCGAATTGTTTAAATTCCGAGACTATGTGAAGCCCTATAAGAGTTCTTGCTAACTGGTGATCCATCAAAATGTTCACACTCATGAGAGACCATTCAGATGCTCGCACCACTGGACTTCATTCAAGCGAGTATCATACTTCACAGGACACATGTGAATTCGCACTGGCGTGAGGCCATCCAACTGCACTGTATTTGGGAAAGGATTAATTCAGAAACTACAAAAGATGACTCACCAACGAGTTCACACACAATGACAGGAGTTAGAATTTGCTGTTAGTCACATCTAGAAATGAACAATTTTCATTAGTTAATAAACTCCAGCTCAGATTTAGCTGTTAATATTCTGAATAAAAACAAATTAAAACAGATTTGTAATTAAATACTGTGACAAATTGTTTTAGTATCTGTCACACAATTGTTCTGAGTGAGGTCGTGGAGAAAGACCGACCCGCTCCCCTGTCTCGTCCATCCTCACTAAAAGCACCAATTGGGAGGGAGGAGCTCATTGTGCTTCTTTTTCATTGAGATTGAAACTATCTGATCGGTTGTTTCTGTTGCTTTTCTCCCTTCCACTACCTAAATGGATAAAACTGCGTCTACAGTTCCTCCCTGTCTGAACCCTACACTCTCGTCTTGCTCGAACTTCTTTCCGACTTGACTGACAAAACTCATCATATCCATGAGGCTCACCTTGCAATCATTAAACTCTATTCCAATTAAACTGCTGACAACTGAAGTTCTCTGTGTTAGCTGTTATTGCTAAAAAAAACTCCCCTATTTTTCCACTTGAAATTCACATTATGACTTATACAATTTCTTCACCACACAGACTGAACAAATCCCCACATAATCTTCTGCCTCCTTTTCCTCAAATCCGTTTGAACTTGGTGTCCCCCGAGGTTCATAGACTCCCAACAGATCAGAAAGACGCCGTTCAGCCAACGAGTCTACACTGACCCGAAGAGCATCCTACCAAACCGAACCAATCATAGGGTTTTCACCATGGCTAACCCACCTAACCTTCACATGACAGAGCAATTTTCACCATCGCCAGTCTTCCAAGGGAGACATAAAAAAACTCCACACTGATCGTTTGATAAGCCAGGATTCGAACGTGAGTCACTGTTTTTGTGACTGAGCAGTGGGAACCATGGAGCCATCCCACATCTGTCCTTCGCTCGTTCTATTTCAGTTTACAGTGAAGTGAGACTAGACAGAATCACTGCATTGATTTTCGGATTTGCACTGACAACAACCATTCCCACCTTCACCAAAATCAATCTCCATTCCTCCATTATCTCGAAATAATCAGACTGATTAGCCCATATCCCATAGTAGAGGAAAGGGAATATCCTCCAATTAAAAACTGAGAAGTTCAAAGCCATTGACTTATATTATCATTACAAAATTATGATCCTGAATTGAACCTTCCTCTTCTGTGGAACTTTGAAACTAAATTACATGGTTCAAAATCTTGACGTCATATTTAACCACAAGGCGACCTTCTGACTTCACATAATATTAATAATAGTTCCAGACAGTTCAGTGCCCATAATGTTTCGAATGGCACCTGACCACAGCTCATCTACTGATGAAAACCTTATCAAAGTCAATGTTATATTTATACATTACCATTGCAATGCTTTCCTGACCAACTTCTCCTTTGGAAGCATTAGGTCATCCAAACATTTGCTGCCGAGCGTTTGCCCACACCAAGCTCTGTTAACCCATTTCCCCTGTACTTGTTGACAGACATTGGTACCTCCTGGAGAAATTCAGTACGTCTCTCTCTGTGGAGAGAGAAAAAATGATAAAATTTCCAGTCTAATCTGATACTTCCTTGGAAATAAGTTTCCAGCTTTTTTTTGTCAAGATCACTCCATCAATTATTTTAGTACAATTCATGCTTAGTCTGGTTCATCTCCAGGTTGATGATCAGTTGAAGACTTAATGCTGCTGCCTGAACCCTTGTTTTGTCACCAGCAATAAGGGAAGGTGATACCTAGTGATATTATCGCTGGACTATTAACCAGCGACCTGACAGTTTTCGTGAGGGCCAGTCTTTAAATTCCACAACTGCAAGTCATGGTATTTTAAGTCAATATTAAATCAAAATCTGGAATTAAGAGCCTAATATTGAATGTCTGAAAAACCAGGACAAAAGAGCCTCTTTACTCGCTTGTGAACCAGCTGTTGTGATGACTGAGTGAATCTCTTCCAACACACGAAATAATAAATGGCCACTCCACAGTGTGAACTTGTTGGTACTTCAGTATTTTTTTTCTTTTTTAAATGTCTTCAGAAAATTTCAAATGTCATTAATTAATATAAACATGTTGATGTCCAATGAGCCGGGACCACTGACTAAAACACTTCCCACGTGTGAAGCAAGTGAATTGTCTCTCCCCAATGTGAATTTGTTTGTACCAGAAGCGGTGGTGAGTCAGTAGATCCCTTCCCATACGCATTGCAGGTGAATGGCCTCTTGCCAATGTGAACTCTACTTTTAAAACTTTTCTCACCGACAGTACAGTTAAAAGATTTCTTGGCAGTGTGAACGAGCTTATGTTGGAGAATATTCATTAACACCAGTTAATGAAAATCTGATTATTTTGCCTTCTAATCAGAAGGTTAACCTCGAAGATTGAAGTGCAATGTGCTGACATCAGCAGGTAAAGACATCAATAAACATGGTTTAACCCTGGATGTGATTAACAGTAAAATCCAATCCCAAGATCAATGCTGTTCTTATTTGGTGTCTCAGCAGGTGAACAGTCTCGGTGAATACCTTAGACACTCAAAGCAGATGAACAGACTTTTTTTCGGGCTAGCACGAGCTGGTGTACAATGATTTGAGGTGATTGCCTGAACCCAGTCTCAGAGTGGCAGCGCATGAGTCTCTCAGCAATGTGCATATTTGGATAGGACACCAGTGCCTCACTGGTGTTCTTGCACTTTCCACAGCACGGTATTTAAAAATGTCTTCTTTCTCTCCAGTGTTAATTTGCTGGTGTCTCAATAGGGTGGATGACTGAGTAAATCTCTCCCCAAACTTGGAGAACGTGAACGACGTTTCCCTAGTTTGAACACGCTGGTGTGTCAGCAGGTTGATAAACTGCATGAATTTCTTCCCACACTTTGTGCAGAAGAATGTCCTCACGTCATTGTGGGTTCACTCGTGGACTGTGAGTTCAACTGACAACCTGATTTTACTTTCACTTTGGAAGCATTCGAGAGGTACCTCATCAGTGTGGATGCGTTAACTGGAAATTAGTTTTCAGGAACTTTCAAAGTACTTCCCATAATCTGAACACTTAAATAGTTTCTCATTAATCTAACATGTTGACGGGACATCAGAACGCTTTACTTTTATAACATTTCCCACGGTTTCAACATTTGAGCGGTCTCTCGTCCGTGTGAATATATTGGTGACGGACTAGTTCCCCTGACCATTTAAAGCTATTACAACAGTCTATATATTTAAAATGCCTTTCGTCAGAGTGACCACATCGACGGATTATCAGTTCACTGGGTCGTTTATAGACGTTCTCAAAATCTGGAAATTTAAATGGTTTTTCATCAGTGTCAATACATCGCCATGACATCAGATGGTTAGAACTTGTATAACACTTCTCATGTGTCTGGCATGCGAGTGGTCTCTCTTCAGAGAGAACACGTAGTTGAAGCATCTTTTCTCTAAAACGTTTATAGACCGGAACACAGTCTTGGTATTTAAATGATCTATCTCCACAGTAATTGTATTGCTGATTCAGCATTCCCGTGGAAGTTTTATAACACTTCTCTCAGTCTGAACACTTAGAAGCTTATCATCAGTGTGAACACAATGGTGGGATATCAGGATGGATGACTGCGTGGATACGTTCCCACACTTGAAAGGCGTCTCCTCCTTTGTGACTATGTCATTGAATTTATGCTCTGATAGGTATCGGAATCATTAGATTGGATTACTTACAGTGTGGAAACAGGCCCTTCGGCCCAACAAGTCCACACCGACCCGCCGAAGCGCCACCCACCCATACCTCTACATTTATCCCTTACTTAACACTACGGGCAATTTAGCATGGCCAATTCACCTGACCCACACATCTTTGTGACTGCGGGAGGAAACCGGAGCACCAGGAGGAAACCCACGCAGACACGGGGAGAACGTGCAAACTCCACACAGTCAGTCGCCTGAGGCAGGAATTGAACCCAGGTCCCTGGCGCTGTGAGGCAGCAGCGCTAACCACTGTGCCACCGTGCCGCCCACTAATCTTTTTGCACAATCCTGAAATATCCACAGTTTCTTCCCAATATCACTGCGCTTGTGGTTTGTGAGGTCAGGTGATCGACTGGAGTCTTGTCCACACACAGAGCGCATGTACAGTTTCTCCTGAAGGTGAATGGTCCGTTTTCCTTCCATACACAAAATCTGATGGTGTTCTGGTCCACAATAAATTCGATGACTCCATCAGATCCGGATATGATACTTAGCTTAAATTTTCCAACTGTTCATCGTCCATTTCATTAGGCTTGTGACACTGAATGAGAACAAAAATAAAAACAATTAAAGTAAAATGGAAAGAACACGAAATTACAAAGGCTAGTTCAGAAACTGAGCTAAATGTATCTTTTAATTTATGACCTGTTTACCAGGAAGCAGTGACTATGAAAGCTGCCAGATTCCTATCAATCTTCAGCAGATGACTATACTCCACCAGGGAATGAAACCTACTATACAGTCTTGACCACAAATCTCTGACCTCATGTAGTAGTGAATACAGAGCGATAGTCGGAGACAGCTGAGGCCATAGAACAGAGGCGCATCAAGGTGGGTGAGTTAAATTGGAAGAAAAAGTTGTGACTGAGGAATGAAGCAACGCGGGGTGATGGTGAGACCGAGAAGTGACATTGAAAATGAAGGGTGACAGTGAGATTGAAGAGCGACACGGAAACGGGCGACACATAGAGCGAGAGGCAACACTGAGAGCAAGGGACAAAGTAGGAATGGTATCAATGACAGAGAATTGGGGGAAATGAGAGAAAGGGCCAAGAAATTGCCCTCAAATTCTCATCACCAAGACTGTGTATTTCTAGCTCAATGACGCCACCGAATTCTGGCCTGCTGTCAACTCCTCTGAAACTACCATCTAGTTCTTTTTTTAATCTGAGACTTAAATTTTCCAACGCATTCTTGGCCAGACTCCCACATTCATTTTACCTCTAATCTAATCTCATTCTGTTCACCTTCTCTGTGTATGGAAAACTATTTGCTTCTGTATCTGGCTTACTGTATCGCCTGTGGATTCACACCAGGGAAAGACCATTCACCGGCTCTGTGTTTGTAAAGGGATTAACTAATTAATTAATTCTAATACAACAGCAACTTCACACAAGTGGTAAACCTTTACCTTGTTCAAAGTGTGGGAAGGAATTCAACCATTCATATAACCTTCTGACCGATCAGGAGGATCAAATCAAAAAGAAGCCACACCCCTGCCCTGTATGTTGGAAGCAATTCACTCGGTAGTCCAAGTAATGAATCACCAGCGAGTTCACACTGGAGATAGACCATTTCCAGGTCCAATGTGTGGGAAGGGATTTCATCAGTCGACCAATCTGCAGACTCACCAAATAATTTACACTGGCGAGAGGTAGTTTTCCTGCTCCGACTGTCAAAAGGGATTGTTTTCATTCATCCTAGTTGTGGAAAGACAAACGTCTTCACACTGGTTGAGGCCGTACATCTATTCTGAACGAGAATAGGCATTTTATCATTCATCCTAGCTGGTGAAACTCTGGCAAGTTCACAGAGCTGAGTTCATCTATTATGCCTGTGTTCATTTAGTTATCCCACATGCAGACAAACTGGCAAGTTTACAAGCAACTCGAAAGCCCAGATTCTCAGATTCTGCATTGGTGCTGTAATTGAATCTCCAAAGTGAACCATATTCACTCTAATGATCCTGATTTGTTGATGTGTTTTTTACATTCTGGATAAATGCTAAATTAAACACCTTTTTGAGGCATTTTTGCAATCTTTGCCTTTCCCTCCTAAGTGTTTCAAGTCAGCTGGCTAGAGTTAGAAAGGACAATCCGGAAGGAGGATAGCATATCAGAAACAGATCTCCAAACTGGATTCAGTCCATCAGTGTCACACAAAGAGGGGCAAATGCGACTTTAGTCTTTCTCATTTCCTTTCACATGCAGCTGAGTTCTTATGATGTCGATTTTCACGTGCATAATAAATATTTTTGAGTGCTTCTGTTCCTTGATTCAGATAAGGAGGACTAGCTTCCTTGAAAATGTGTTTAGAGTCAGGAAGAACACCATTGAATGGCAGAAACTTGCATCAAACTGATTTTTTTTTTGTCACACAAAACAATGAACTGCATATACTGAAGATCTATTCTGACTGAAAGTGTAATGCCAGTGTAAGTTTTCAGTATGACAATGGCAATTGATAATTGGACAACATTTGTACCTGCTTGTGCTACAGTCTTGATTTATCAATCAAAATCTCATTTAAAATGCAATATTTAAAATCTATAGTAAGATTGCTGATGTTGGTGTAAAATTGCATCTCTCAGCTCCTTCAAAAGTTGTTATCATTTAATTCCCACATAAAGAATGGCGCATTGTGTCCACGAATTTTCTCATGTATTCATGTTGCATCCCACACACTTTTGCTTAATTATAGCTCACTGCTGCTGGTGAGTTAATATGGACTGCATTAACTGAAAGCCTGATCAAAACAAATTTAAAAGAACTTTCAAAGGGAAATTGGAAGTATGGTTATAAAGGGCTTTCGAGAATAATTGGGGAAGTGTTGGACTGTTGTTTAAAAGAGTTTACTAGATTGGCTAGTTCTCCTGTCAAGTTATATGTTTAATCTAATGTAAATGGATGCAATTTCATTCTTGAAGCTGCTATTTGTGTTATTAGCATGTGGAAGAAGGACAGCAGCCGTCTTACGCAATGCTATGTTCAAGCTGTAGATTCGAATCTAATTTCAGAATCATTAGACAGTGAATTTGACGTCTGATTTAAAACCTGGTCAAATTAACTAGGTGTCTAATCGCTCATCAGCTTTATGGCAACTATGTGAAGAAATAAATACATTAATCTCTATTTCTGTTGAATTACATTAGGCCATGTAAGAATTTATCCCAAATATACCGCACTGGACAGTGCCACACTTCATACTTGGACGGTTATTACTGCAGTTGGTCCAGTTATAATTTACTTTAACCTAGGCCCTAGATCAGAAATTCCTGTACGAGAAACTGCCAATTGATAATACTTCAGGCCACATGAGTAACGTCTGGTTCCAGTATGTGTCAGTTTATATTAATTCAGAACCTGTTGAAAAGTTTTTCACACATCAAACACATGGCTTTCAAGCGTGCTTCTGAGAGTGAGAGATGGTGGAGAAGGTGGGAGGGGCGGAACAATGTTCCCAAGGAAATGTCAGCTGTTAAAAAATGTGTAGGACTTTCAGCCACAATAAATCACTTAACAAAACTATTGACAATCGTTTATTTGATATTAATTTAACCCCCAGATGATTCTGATTCTCAGCAACCAATCAAATAAAAGTAATGACATTTATGGACTCATACATCTTATCACAAACAGCCACTCATTGACTGCGTATCATATTCAAATGTGTGATCAGATCTCAATTGTCGAATGCCATTATCAGGAGTTTACTTTCAATTAGTGGGAATAACAAGACTGAGAAATACATTCTGAAGGTTTGTTCCTGCCCAGTTATAATATTAAAATTCATGAATATTAACCTAGACCATATTGTAATTTTTCTGACTGGCAACTGGTGAAGGTAGAAATCAGAACCAATCTTTAATGGACTATTCTGGAACAGATTTACCTATAGTGAGTGAAACGTTGCAGATAGGCTCTGCTGTGATGCGGTGGTAGTGTCCATCCCCGGGAACAGGAAGACGTGGGTTCAAGTGCCAGGTGCTTCACAGATGTGTGATAACATCTCTGAGAAGTTAGATTAGAGAAATACAGTTATTTTAATTTATTTGAGATATTGCAGGTAAATAGTTGCTGGCTGTCTATTATTTGTATGCCAGTTACTGCTTTTAATAATTATTTTTCATCAACTTCTCCGGCAGGCTAAAAATAAATCCGCTGAGGCATATGGGATTTTAACATCCGTCTTTTTTTTTTACCAGAGGCAGGGAAGCTGCTTTCACGCTCCAAAAGCGTTTTAGCTATTCTCCAAGAAGGGAACCAGTTTTTGAGCTCAGTTGAGCTCAAGTACAGAAAATGCATACCATATAGAGAGAAGGAGGGAGAAGGCATAATTGGACCAACAGAGGTGTTGAATTAAAATACTGAGACGAACTGCAGTCTGTGTGTTTATTCTTGATGCTGTCAGTGTGAGGTCAACCTCACATGCTGGAAGTCTGTTCTTGCTGATAACTTGAAACTAACCACTTGATTCATTCTCAGGCGACACAATTTCTTATCTCTCTGTTGCCAGTTTCAAAACACGCATCTCACGTCTGAGCAGAAAATAAATGTGGGACCACTATCAAGTGGAAACATCTGGCCAGAGGAACAGTGCAGAGTCCCACAGATCACATTGCATTGACACTTAAAAATGCACCTCTTATTACTGCTTAAATCACAATTTCAGGACAAACTGGCAGGCTCTGTGGAGTTCAAAATATTAGGCCTTATGTTATGAGTTACTTATAATGTTATCCCTCATCGCATTTAGATAAGATTCCCGACAGTATGGAAACATTCCCTTCCACCCAACAAGTCCGCACCGGCCCTCTGAAGAGTAATCCACCCAGACACTTTCCCCATATTACCCCTGATTAATACACGTAACACTAAGGGCAATTGAGCATGACCAATTCACCTGACCGGCACATATTTTTGGATTGTGGGAGGAAATCGGAGCGCACACGGGAAACCCATGCAGACACAGGTAGAATGTGCAGACTCCACATAGGCGCAGCAGTGCTAACCACTGAGCCACCATGTTGCCCTGTTATGATTCATTAACCAATAATTGGGCACCTCTGACCTAATTTAGTCCTCGTCTTCCTCTGGCCTGGCAACTGTACATTCGGGATGTTCATCAGCTGTATTCCCACTTCTTCAACCATTTTAGTTGGAATATTACTTATATCCTGACTATTGTGAAATGTGTATCAGAACATCAAGTTGAAGATTGCAGCATTATGTATTCCCTCTCCACTGAAAGAATAATGAACTTTCTTATCCTACATGCCAACGTGAAAAACCTCTCATTTCACATATTTCAATGATCAGGGATACTTTGCCCACACATTTAATCTCATCTATAGCCATTCTCTGTACATAAGCACAGCCGCAGTGGGCACTGTTCGTATGCCTGCTTTGCACATGGGAAGATGTTCAATAACTGATTCAACCTGTTGAGATACCAGCGAGTTCATAATGCGATGTTAAATTTTAAATGTTGTGAGCTTTAAAAGCGGAAAGAGCCTGCTGAAACACTAACACACTCACACTGGAGAGAACGTTGCAAATAGGCTCTCTTGTAATGTGGTGGTAGTGTCGTTCCCCGGGAGCAGAGAGACCTGGGTTCAAGTGCCGTGTGCTTCACAGATGTGTGGTAATATCTCTGAGAAGTTAGACTAGAGAAATGCGTGTTTTTTTTAATTTATTTGAAATATTCCACCTGCTCTGTGAGTAAGACAGGTTTCAGTCGGTCATCTGCACTGGTGACACACCACAAATTCACACTGGGGAAAGATCATTCACCTGTTCCATGGGTGAAAACGACTTCATTTTTGCATCACTTCTGAAACGCCAATGCACTCGCATCAAGGAGAGGCTGTTCACTTGCTCTGTCCATGGGAAGGTGTTTACTCAGTCATCCAACCTGCTGCAACGTCAGCGAATTCACAACAAACCATCGTCTGTTCAAACTAATGGTATTGCTGTGTTTCATCACAGCCAGGACTGAACTAGCAAATTAAACCTGATTGGTGCAAAAAAATGTGTTCCGGCCACTTTCTGCCATAGTTTAGAGCTCGTGGACATGAGACTGAAGATCTTTTGCTAGATCTTCTGACTTGGAGTCGGAAATAACAATGGTGAAGGTTGGAACTCTGTTGGAAAATTGGAGATTAGTATAAAAGTATGCCTTTTCCTGACAAACGGAACCACTAGCCTCTGCTACTTTGGTAAAGACCAGACAGGAACACTGCCTTCCATTGCTACTATGTGATTTTTCGGCCATCTCTTTTATAAGTTATTACATTTTCCTAGTTATTATAACATTTCGTTCATGTGATATTTGTGTTTGAACTTTTTATGTTCCCTGTCCTTGTGAATTAAGAGAGCTACAGAAATGTTTCATGTCTGAGGGATTGCAGTTTGGACTATTTGTATTGGGCAGAGCATTGCATTTTAGATTTCGGAGGTCATGTTGCGGCTGTGTAGAACATTGCTTAGACCACTTTTGGAATGTTGCGTGCATTTCTGGTCTTATTCCTATCGGAAAGATATTGTGAAACTTAAAAAGGTTCAGAAAATATTTACATGGATGTTGCCAGGTTTGGGGGTTTGAGCTACAGGGAGAGGCTAAATAAGCTGGGGCTGTTTTCCTGGAGTGTTGGGGGCTAAGGGATTGCCTTATAAAATCACGAAGGGCATGGATAGGATAAATAAGCCAGGTCTTTTCCCTGGGTTGGGAAAGTTCAGAAATAGAATGCATAGGTTTAGGGTGTATATAAAAGGGACTTAAGGAGCAATCGTGCCTCACAGATGGTGGTGCATGTATGGAATGAACTACCATAGGAATTGGTGGAGGTTGGCACATTTACAGTATTTAAAATGATGCGCACTTGAATAGGAAGGGTTTAGAGGGATTTGGGCCAGTTGCTGGACAATGGGACTAGATTATATTAGGATATCTGTTCGGCATGGACGAGTTGGGCGAAAGAGTTTGTTTCTGAGTTGTGCATCTCTATGAACCTATGATTGTATTTTCAACATCATTCGCTCTTTGTCTGCTGGCTTAATAGCTAAACCATAACAATTATGTGTTAGTCTGTTTTAATAGTGCAGAATGAAAATGTCAACCAACCAACATGCATTTGTTGAGTTAACAATCTTCACTGGAAAAAAGCACATATTTTCTGCTTGCATGTTTACATCTTTCTGCTATTTTATCTCTGTACCATTTTGACATAAGTCCATTCAAAAAATTGAAGAAAAAATCTGCATTTAAAAAAAGGAACTGAATCACACTGACATGTGGTAGAAAATGCAAACTTATCCACTTAAAATGACAGAATCCTCAGCAATACAATCATCCCCAACTCGATTATGAGCACACGGCTCACAGCAAACTAAAAATAAAATAGAATTTTTGAATGAAGCACGATCCAACACTTCATGTACTTTATTAAATAGTGAATACTTAATATTTTCGCACTGCAGTGAATACTTAGTTTTTGAGCAGAAGTAAGTGCAATTGAGAATTAACAAACTGGAAAGTTACCATTTACAATTCTACAGCACGTATAAATTCCTCTGCATCTGTTAGTGGACCAGTGCACTGAATAGGTTAAGACTCCCTATGCACCAAACTGGATTTATTGGACTGAATGATTTCATCTGGCTACATGATTTCATAAAATTAAATATCTAGCATATAGATAGAGAACACGAGTGGAATCAATGACTGTAGGATTTGAATATCAAAAGAGTCAGCCCTTCAGTAGTACTCAGAATGGGAAGAAGTGAGATTTTTTATCTCCAGACTTTGGAAGTTTAAAAACAGGCTAATTTAAGAAATAGTGAGAAAAACATGATAATTCATTTATTTTCCAACGAATTTACGTGTTTGACATTGCATTGAGAAACTAACCACCGAATGGCTGACATCTGTTTTGTTGAGTTAGAACAAGCACAGTATGTGTACATGTCTTCTTTTTCTGTCTGCAAATGACAGGATCTTAAATCTAACACACATGGCTCCCAGTGCACGGAACTGAATAATACAGTCAGTTGGACTGAGAACTCTAAATTGGGTGTGAGTGTAATTCGTAGCAATTGGCAATTCAAATAGTAACTATCGAATACTTGAACATGTTCGACAATTGGAGAATTAGACTTAATTTTGGCTTCAGTGTTTTGAATTTTGCGAGCATGAATTGGTTAAGTATGGTCAGCACCTCGTCGCTCCAATCAAAGTGAAATATTGCTTGATATAATCAGTCAGTCTTCAGGTTTATGGCCTACATGACTGGCATCGCACTGATATGAAACTAATATACCACATTGCACAATTGATTGACAGGCAAGCACTTCTTTTATTGGACGTCAACGTTCTGTTCGTATTGAACACCACCATTCTGTTACTCCTAGTTGCAGCAGCAGGTTGAATCAGCTGTTTTCCATTGACGCTTAAACGCTGAAGAGACTTTGCCATTCCAGCGTATAGTGAGATTCATAGGTTGAAATGTGATAACGTTTGGCTTTACTTAAACTGCACAATATGCAGCAAGAGACGAGATGGTATTGTCAAGGGATTCATATTGGATTGCAAGAGAAGTGTATCGTCAATGGAATGGCACCTAGCCTATCTGTATTTTGCCTTGTAATTGTTTGGCATGTGGAATGCCAGAGGAAATGATAGATGTAGGCTCCATTGCAACATACATAAGAAAGGATAAGTTAAAAGAAAAACAGATAGGTTAGGTTAATTCCATTAATGATATGTTTCTCCTGGGGAAAAAATAATAAATTTGCAGGGATCCCATGACAATACTATCTGGTCTCTTGGAAATAAAGCTGCTTTGCTTAACTGGGTTGGCCAACACATGACTCCAGGTGCACAGTAATGTGGTTAACGAGGCAATTAAGGATGGGCAATAAATATTGACTTAACTAGCGAAACCCTCGTTCCATGAACAAATAAAAAACCGCACTAAGGAATTACTGGCTGACAAATGTAGATAACATGAGGTCATTTAGAGACACACCAGCCAGCAAAACACACCCTCTTTGCACGAGCACTGTCAAACTATTCCTGAATTTTAGACTGCTCAATGAGATCATCCCTCATTATTCTAAATTCAAGAGACAACAGATTCATCCTTGTTCATCTCCATGTGAATCACCTCGTCTCATGGACCAATTCAGTGTTAGCAGAGAGATAACTCACAAAGAAAAAAAACCTCACGGCAAAGATAGTTACCATTAAACCAGGTGAACTGCTTTTACTTTGAAGAGCAGTTGTGATTCATTGATCAGGAACAACATTGTGCAAGCGAACACAGCAGGAATTACCCAATGTACACAGATATCCAATGAACACAGTCCACCGATTTCTCAGCAACAAATGCAAACAAGCAGACAAAACACGCTCAGAAACCTTAGCCACTCTCCCCTACATCAAAGACATGTCGGAAATGAGTATCAGGCTACTCAGACCCCTTGGTGTCATGGTGGCTCACAAACCCACCAACACACTAAAGCAGCAGCTAATGGACTTGAAAGACCCTATACAGACAACAAAACTAATGTCATCTACAAAATACAGTGCAAGGACTGTAACAAACACTACATTGGACAAACAGGCAAAAAAAAAATTGCCACGAGGATACATGAATACCAACTATCCACAAAAAGAAAAGACCCTTTTTTACTAGTATCCTTACATGTGGATGAGGAAGAACACCACTTTGACTGGGACAACACATCCATCCTAGGACAAGCCAAACAGAGATGCACACGAGAATTCCTAGAAGTATGGCATTCCAACCACAACTCTATCAACAAACACATCGAGTTAGACCCCATCTACCAACCCCTTGAGAAAAGGAACAAGAAGTGACTTCATCACAGGAAACGACATCCCCTGAGGAAATGACATCACCAACCCAAAGAAACCCAAACATATAAATAGAAAGCAGAAATTATCAGCAGTGCTTCGCCTGAGGACCACTGAAGCTGTTACCTAGTAGGGTGACAAACCGTCTGGAAATGAACCTTCCAGCTCAGCGAGCAAACCTATATCCAAAACCTCAACCTGAGCTACACATCTTCTCAAAACTCGCTAAAATCCATTGGGATGCTCGGATTGAGGTTCTCAGCTCCAAATATCCAACCACCCCCCCCCCCCCACCCACCCCACCGCCGCCTAAGATCATGTGAAGTTTATTTTGAACAGAACAGAACAGTGTCAAAGCGAGAACTGACAAAACCATAAAGGTAGGCTATGGAAGGCCCCTGAAAGTGTCTAGTAACTTCTGGGGCAGACACTATGAAAACTTTTCCATAAAAGCTACCCACTTATTAAAAAAGAAATACAAAAATGCCACCCAGTTAGACTACATAAGTCTTTGATGAGAGGAAGGACAGAAAGAAGGCTGAGGGGAGAGAATAAAAGAAAGAGAGAGATGGGATGAAAGAATGCATGGTAGAGGAGATCAAAGAGTACGTTGTGTTGGGGTGGTGGTCGCGGACATATTATGTGTAGGAAGAACGAAAGAAAATACTGTGGGGAAGACAGGCCAGAATGTAAGAAGAGTGGCCACAACGTGAAGCTTTCAGGAGTAAAAGAGTGGAATGAGAGTAGAACCATGAGGATGGAGTAGCGAAGGCGATACGAGAGAATGAGAGTGTATTCAGAATGTTAATTGGAGGGGGTCCAGGAGACTTAACCTTTTGCCCTTTCTGTCAGTCTCCTAATTACTGGGAATCTGTAGGCCACACTATCTGTGCTGACTCTGTGACAGGTCTGTCCAATTAATTTCACAGTCTCCTGCCAAAACAAAGCCTATCTACTGCAGTATGGCAAGAGGTGAATGGAAACCTTTTGAATTTGGTTACATCTCAGAACTATTCACTCTACAGATTGCTCAATCGCACCATTTACTCAATATATATTAAGTATTAATTAGTTAGTAAAGAACACATAACCTCAGGATTTTATTCTATAAATCTCAGCTTTCCATAGCTTACCATGACATTATTAATATGGGTCCAAGGTATAGCGCAAAGCAGAATTAATGCAACATTTGCACATCTCCAAACACTGAAATGCCAGTTAGATCGTTGACACTTGCTATATTCTATAGCAACAACAGTGATGAGAGCCATCATAAAGGGATATGATGATCTGTTTAAAAGAAAACCACTGGCTTATCTGCTACCTAGATAACCAAACTAAGTAAAAACCGATAGCACGGCAGAGGCTGTAAATCGGAAAAAAAACAGAAGCTGCTGAGAAAACTCAGCAGCTCTGGCAGTCTCTGTGGAGAGAAACCAGAGTTAATGCTTTGGGCCCAGTGTACCTTCCTCAGACCTGTAATTTCTGTTTTGATACCAACACCAAACACTCCACTCCTGATCAGTCTATAGTCACTGCTCAAGACAATTTGGCTCAGTAAGACTTTTCTGCCCAGTGGAATCCAACTTCCGATTGCCGGTTATTAGGCTCAAGACCAGTTTCTCCCAAACTCCAAAAAATCTCAGCAAAATTAATGAAGGCCAGTGTTCCAAAAGCCTTCATCACTGCCTGTCTACTTGTGACTCCACTTTCAGAGAACCTTGTACCTTAACTTCAAGGACCTTCTCTTCAATCAAACTCCTTAAGGTCCCATCATATACCATGAAACTCTGACTTTGATTTAACTTTCCAAAATGCAAGACCTCCCAATTATCAATATTGAACTCCATTTGCCAATTCTGGATCCATGTCCTCACCTGATCTGGATCCTGCTGCTAATTCTGACAACTAGTCTCACTGTCCATGATCCCGCCTATATTAGTGTTTTCTGCAAATTTATTCATCGTATCTTGCACATTCTCATCCACATCATTGATATGGATAACAAACAGCAATGGGCCCAGCACTGACAATGAGTCACACTATAGGTTACCGGCCTCCAGTTGCACAAGCATCCTTGCAGTAATACATTCTGCTTCCTGGCATGTCACGAATTGTGTTTCTAACTTGTCAGCTTTCCCTGTATTCCATGTGATTGACCATGTGGAATTTTATAAAAGGCCTAACTATGATTCTTATAGACAACGTCTATCACACTGGCTCAGCACTTCATTAAAGTGGTCCTGGTCACTTCATTAAAGAACCCTAACAAATTTGTGAGGAACGATCTCCCACGCAAAAAGTTGACTACTCCTAATCAAACTATATATTTCTAAAGTTATACCTATTTTATGCCTCAAAAACTTCTCAAGTAACTTAAAGACCACACATTCTTGTTTACTGGGGTATGGTTACATTGATTTTCTTTATATACCTTCTTCAAAATTATTTGCCTCATAATGACATTAAAGGACAAAGCAACAACAGCACCAGGTAGCACTTCAGTGCCACTTTTTTAAGGTAATTTGGGATTGGCAATAAAAGCTGGCCTGGTCAGTAAGGCTGAAATCCACTGATTCAAAAAACATTGAAGTGTATCTTCCTGAAAACGTTGTAAGAAGCCCTCTGCTTTGCACATTATATCTGATTTGATCCTACTTATATTAATTTCCACACCATTTTCACATCATGCTAACAATTGCAGAATATTTACCCATGCACCACTCCGATAATGAATGTCCTTTTGCGAGGTCACAGATGAGCACTCGGAGGCACAATATCACCTAGAGTTTGGGGATGCGCATTGATAGTCATACCAATTGGTAGAGATGCTTGTTTCTCTCATCTACTGGTGGTGAGACTGTGTGACCGGGGACTGAGTGCCGGATTGAGCGGGAGTACAAAAAGTGTTTGTGAACACTTTCTAAGTTCTTCCAACTTTGATTAATAACTTGCAAGTTCTAATTTTACCCCGGATGACACGTTGGGAAATAGCAGCTACGTTGGTTCTGCCGGCAGTTTGGTGTACGCATGATCAGCTTTCCTATGCATATTGGCTTGGACTTCAGGAACTCCGGTCTCACCGGATGTTTTGTCCCAGCAAATCAGTAGCTTCACCCATTCCGAGGCAATGGTGATAGGCTGGCATATGGCAGAGTTACGCAAACGGGTGGTTCCTCCCACTCTTGAGCATTCATTGTGCAATGTAGTCAGAAGACAGGAGTCAGTGACTTAAGAAGATGGAAAGCATGCTGGGTAAGCCAAAGTATTTCTACTTGGATTTGCTTGTGTTTATACAGTGATTACTAGAGCTAAGATGAGCAGGAGCTCTTTGAGAGTTGTGGGGTCGAGGTGGTCGTTATTCCTTAAAATACAAACTAGTCGCTGGAATATGTCACTTCGCCCATAGAACTTGGTTCGTGATTTGATCTGAGTATGGACTTTCCCAAGATATTCTCTATGCCTGGGGAGTGCTTTCATTAGTTAATACACCTAAAAACAATTGCATTGGGGATGTGACTACAACTGATCACCTAAGCTGAAGCGGCACAATGACACTCACACCACAAGAAATGATGGTATTTTCGGTGGGATGGGACTCAATTATCTGTTTGTGTTGGGAATACATCAAAATATTCCCCTTGGAAAGAAATCTTGCACTTGCACTACGTCTGGGATTGGATTTTTTTTTCATTTATACAACTTGCTGAAATATCAGTTTGGCCACCCTGATATGAAAGTGTTCGAATATTTAGACTGTGAGAAGAGTTTTAAAAACAACAATGAGATGCACAAAATAATCCTTTCAGACTGGAGTGAGGTAATTTTCTTGCTGGCTTTGTGGAAAGTGATTTACTTATTCATTCAATTTCCTGAAACATGAATGGATTCTCACTGGGAAGGGATTATTTTTCTGTTGTGTGAGCACAAAGAGATTCTTCCGGTCAATCATACAGCAGAGAAGCCATTCATCCGCTCTGCGTGTGGGAAGGAATTCACTCCACCATTCACCCTGCAGATGCACCAACGAGTTCACACCGGTTGAGCAGTCATTCATCAATCTGTATGTGGAAAGGGATACACTCGGTCATCCCACCTTCTCGGATACCATTTGAATCACGAATGACTGCAATGACTGGTTTCTGCTGTTATTTCTGCTTATTATTACTTCCAGGACTGAATGTGTGGTTTAATCCTGAGGAAAGAAAGGAATAGCTCTCAGCCTCTCTCTTCATGGTTCCGAGGTCCTACAAACAGAAGAGAAGGATCCTTCTTGACGATGTTCAGATTCCCACAAAAAGAAACACCCTTGAGCCATCGCCTGTACGAGAATCCTACAGTTTCAGGCAAATGACCGCTAAATCATCTAAACGCCAGTGTACACAAGTCATAGCTGTTCACTTCTTCTTTGTAGAACTGCAATTCCATTATTGGCATTAGCCTGGTACATATTATCTGAACTAATTTCTTATCTGAACATTTTGGCACAATAATTTCAAATGCCTCTGTAACTTTCATGAGGTAACCTATGTCAGGTAACAGCAAAGGTATGCATTTTATAGAGGAGTGAAACTACCCACTATTCTTCAGAGTTGAACAAAGTTTGACCAAGTAAATTGATTTTAAGAAGTACTTCAAAGGAACAAGAGTGAACTTGGTGCTTGTCAATTGAAAGCACAGTCACCAATGGTTTGGTAATACATGTGAGTGATATGGAAGAGGTCAGAAATGAAAGAGTACAAGGTACTTGGCAGGTCGTGACCGTGGAGGAGATTACTGAGTTTGACAGATATGGGGATAGAAGCTGGCTTTATGGAACTTCAAGCATGCCTCTGAAATGGATCCATTCAGGTCATGACCACAGCTGTGCAGGAGATGCCTGCTGCCTTAAATGGGGGGATGGGGGAATATCAGATACTACACAAATGAGAAATTAATAACTAATCTCCGTAAAGCTGCTCTGAAACAGAGTGGGTATATGGGTGGATGTGAACGGATGTGACTTTTGTTAATGCTCACCAGCCCCAGTCTGCAAACCCACAGACATTATCAAAGCGCAGTTTCTCTGGCATACTGTCATGCTGTCTCCCAATTCATTGGCCGAGTTCATTCCTTGCTGCCACATTTCCCACCAGGTAAGTGTGCTTCCTGTATGGTCTTTCCAATTGCCAACAACAATATGCTGCCATCAAGTCAAATGCCGAATGTGGTGTGTGTTTCAGTGCCAACGTGAGGCCGGGTATGTACTCCATTCGTCTCAGACGCTGGAAAATTATAATAAGGAGCATGTCCCTTCAACCATTGATGGAAAGCAAGTTGCCAAACTCTCAATACATATCCGAATGTCAGGTGTGATTCTGCATTTGGACACTTTCTGCAAGATAGTGAAGTCTCTGAGGATGGAGGAGACTATATAGATAAGGAGAGGTGTGAGGTTAGTGGCGAATTTTAGAATTTGGTAAGATTAAGCTGTTGCATGGGATTGCGTAGATAAGGAGCTTTGTCAGGGTTGGAGGAGGATACGGAGATGTGGAGATGAAGATTACAGAGCAAAAGGTAATTGCAGGGGCTGGAGGAATTTGCAGAGATAGCGAGAGCTGTAGCGTTATGGAACTGCATAACATGGAGGCAGACTCTGTGGTTCAACTCAATCATGCCAATAAAATATTCTGAATAAAATCGTCCCATTTGCCAGCACTTGGCCCATATCCCTCCAAACCCTTCCTAAACATGTACGCAACTGGATGCTTTTTAAGTGTTTTAATTGCTTCTGCTTTCATCACTTCCTCTGGCAGCTCATTCCAAATGCACACAATCTATGTGAAAACATTACCACTTCGGAGCCCTTCAAATCTTATGACTCTCGCCTTAAACCTATGCTTTCCTTTATTGAACTCATCCATCCTCTGGAAAAGACCTTGGCTATTCATGCTATCCTCATAATTTTATGAACATCTGTTAGGTCATCCACAGACTTCAATGTTTCAAGGGAAGTATCCCTAGTCGCTTAAGCCTTTTCTGATAATACAAACTGTCCAACCCTAGAAACATCTTTGTATGTCTTTGCTGAACCATTTTAAGTTTTGAAACATTATTGCTGTCGCAGGGAGACCAGAATTACACACAAAATTCCAAAAGTTGCCTTATAAATATCCAGCAGAACCACAACTTGACTTGCCAACTCCTGTAATCAAAGCACTGTTCTTTAAAGGCATAGAGTTGCACAGCATAAAAACAAAGTATTCAGTACACCTCGCCCACGCCGAACTAATGTGCCAATTTCACCTCCTCCTATTTGCCAACATTTGACCAAATCTCTCTAAATCCTTTGTATACATGAAATCATCCAGTTGCACCAGCCTAGACCATGTCCACTGATAGTTCTTTCCATCCATGCTCCGCATTCGGAATGAAAGGTTTTCCCTGATCTCCCCGGTAAATCATTCTCCTATTCGCTTCACTTAATGTCCTTTAGTTTTCGACTCCTTGCTCTGGGGAAAGAAATTGTAACTATTCACGCTATCCATGCCAGCCCTAGGCATGGCAACAGATCCTTTATTCCAACCATTCCTGATGACCAGATATTCTAAACTGATCTAGACCTATATGTCAGCATTTGGTCCGGTTTCCTCTGGACATGCCCTATTCAGGTATACATTCAGACGCTTTTAAACTGTATTAAATGTACCTGACAACTTCTAAGACAGATCATTCTAGACATGTGCCATCCACCGTGTGAAAAGATTTCCCTGAAGCTCCCTTTAAACCTTTTCCCTTCTCACCTTAAACCTATGCCCTCTAGTTCTGAACTCCACTACACAGTCGAAAAAAAAGCTTTACTTACCCTATCCACGTCTTTCCTGATTTTATAAAAATCTATAACGTCACCCTTTAGCCTGGGACACTTCACAGAGAAAACATTCTCCAGGCTATTCAGCCTCTCCCTGTAGTTCAAATGCTCAAATCACAGATACAACCTTGTGAATCGTTTCTGAACCATTTCGTCTTTCCTATAGCAGGGAGATCAGAATTGAGCACTGTTTCCAAAAGTTGCCTAACCATTGCCAAAACAGCTGCAACATGACATATTCAATACCCTGAAGAAGGAAAGCAAATGTGCTAAAGTCATCTTCACCACCTTGTCTCTCTGCAACTCCAAATTCAAGGAACTGTGCATGGCTTCTTAGCACTTCAACGGGATTGAATAGAATGGGGAGAAAGCAGGAATAGGTTTGAGTTGTAGATCTATAAAATCACTCTCCTTCATGCCCACTCTATCTCTTTCTATAGTTCTGTGCAAGCACTCATTGGTTCTTTTCCTGAAGGACACTTATGAATACATTCAGTTTTAAAATAACTCGACAGTTTCTGCAAGTGTCGTCTCCACAACTGACCTGATTGATTGCTATAGTTTAAGAACATGTGTGTCCTTCTGGTTTCTTCCACCGCAACTGTTTTCTGTTTGAAAGGTTGATTTTCATTTACCGACTTCAAATGAAACCAATTCCAGGTCCAATATTCACTCTGTATCAAAAGCTAATTATCTCAAAATTATAAACGTTCAAGGAAAAAGCACCATTCAACCAGAGAGAAATCTGTATCCTCTGAGTGTGGAGCAGTCTGTCAAAATTCACCTGAAATATAAATATACCAGCGCAGATGCAACAGAGAATGATTGTTGAAATGCGAGACTTGTGAGAAGGGATGTTTCCCCATCCCATCTGGAACATCACCTATGCAGTCATACTGGGGAGAAGCCATTCACCTGCTCTGATTGTGGATGGGTTCACTTGGTCATCCAATCTACAGATACACTAGTGAATTCACACTAGAGAGATACTATTCGGCTGCTCAAATTGCAGGAAACCATTCACTCAGTCATCCAACTCCTGATACACCAGTGAATTCGCCTTTGTTGTGGTTCTGTTCGGCGACCTGGGAGTTTTTGTTGCAAACATTTCGTCCCCTTTCTAGGTGATATCTTCAGTGCTTGGGAGCCTCCTGTGAAGCGCTTCTGTGCTGATTCCTCCAGCATTTATAGTGGTTTGAATCTGCCGCTTCCGGTTGTCAGTTGCTGTCCGCTGCAGTGGCCGGTATACAGGGTCTAGGTCGATGTGTCTGTTAATAGAATTTGTGGATGAGCGCCATGCCTCTAGGAATTCCCTGGCTGTTCTCTGTTTGGCCTGCCCTATAATAGTGGTATTGTCACAATCGAATTCATGTTGTTTGTCATCTGAGTGTATGGCTACTAGGGATAGCTGTCCGTGTCGTTTCGTGGCTAGTTGGTGTTCATGGATGCGGGTTGTAAGCTGTCTTCCTGTTTGTCCTATGTAGTGTTTTGTGCAGTCCTTGCATGGGATTTTGTACACTACGTTGGTTTTGCTCATGCTGGGTATCAGGTCCTTTGTCCTGGTGAGTTGCTGTCTGAGAGTGGCTGTTGGTTTGTGTGCTGTTATGATTCCTAGTGGTCGCAGTAGTCTGGCTGTGTGTTTAGGTGCAGGGGTAAATGTAGGGGAATGGGTCTGGGTGGGTGCGCTTCGGCGGGTCGGTGTGGACTTGTTGGGCCGAAGGGCCTGTTTCCACACTGTAAGTAATCTAATCTAATCTAACCTGCTGCCCTGCTGTGCGACCCTGGCAAAGTCCAGACCTTTTTGCTTCTGGAGACGAGTGGTTGATTGACCAGGCAGGATATGGATGATTGATTTTCTTCAACGGAGGGCAATTATGAGTCAGATGAGTTTTTATTTTTAAATAAAAAATAAACACGATAAAATGTCAAAAAAAATCCTAAAATGTTTTCTCAGTAGTTGTATTGTGTCGTTTATCAGTACAGGCAGAATGAGTTCCTGCTTCAGGATCAACATCACTCTCCTTTAGAACTACTCCAGTAATACTCCCATCAGAACGATAGTCCTCAAAAAGAGTCATACTAGACGCTGAGACATTAGTTGTATCAATGCGATGTGAAGGATAGCGTGGGGGTGGGGGTGGGGGAATATGAGAAGAGAGGGAATGGTATTTTTGGTCAGGGGAAACATCACGACTTCAGGAAGATTTTTTGGGTGGAACTGAGAAATAAGAAAGGGATGATCACCTTATTGGGATTGCACCATTGACCAACCCCAACAGTTCGTGGGAAATTGAGGAACTAATTTGTAAGGACATCTAGGTTATGTGTAAGAATAATAGGGTGGCTTTGGCAGAGGAGTTTCATTTTTAAATATCGTTGGGGCTGTCATACTGGTATTAAGGGTTGGGTGAAGAAGATTTGTTAAATTTATGAAACAACATTTTCTGATTACGCATATGAGTGTATCTATTAGATAAGGAGCAAAACTTGATCTTCTTTGGGGAAATATGTCAGAGCTGGTGATTCAGATGTCAGTGGGGGAGCACTTTGGGTCCAGTCATTATAATTCTAATATTTTCAAAATAGTGATTGAAAGGATAGACCTGATCAAGAAGTTAAGGTCCTAAATTGGAGGAAGGGCAATTTTGATGGTATGATGCAAGAGCTTTCATAAGTTGATTGTGGATTGATATGTACAGGTAAAGTGACGGCTGGAAAATGAAAAGCCTTCAAAAATAAGATAACACGAGTTCATAAAAGGTATGTTCCTGTTTGGGTGAAGGTTAAGTCTAGAAGATGTAGGAAAATCTGGATGAAATTACAGATTTGATTATGAAAGATGAAGGAAGCAGGTACAGACAGTAGGGATCAAGTGAATCCCTGGAGTAATAAAAAGGCAGTGAAATAATAGTGCAGAATGGAAACTAGCCATCCTGCTCAACAAGTCCTTACCGACATCCAGAGAGCAGCTCGCCAAGGTTCTCCACCCCAGCCTACCATTGGATTTTGTCTGGTCAATTCACCTAACCTGCACATGACTGGCCACTATGAGTAATTAAGTATGGCCAATCCATTTAATCTGCACACCGTTCAACTTTGGGAGAAAATTAGTGCAAAGAGAGGAAACCAATTGCAGACTTGGGGAGAATGCACAAATCCCACACAGTCATCCGAAATTGGAATTGCTACTGTATCCATAGCACCACGAAACAGTAGTATGTGTCACTAGTTAAGCAGGAAACTAGCAGTTTAAAAAAGGGAACATAAGAGAGCTTTAGCAAAAAAGTGTTCCAGGGAATTTAAAGGCATTCCATGACTACATTAGGGACAAAAGACTAACCATGAAGAAGATAGCCCTTTAATTATCACCAAGGCTGCCTATGTGTGGAACTGCAAGAGATATGGGAGATACTAAACGGGTATTTGCCACCAGTATCAACGATATAGAAGCTAGCGAACTTGGGGCAATAAATAGCTACATTGAAAACACGTGATTTAATCTAGAGCAGTAGACGCCTTAAAACTAGTTAAGGCGTTGGCCACCTTAAAATGTGTAAAGGTGCATACATCCCCAGGACCTGAAAAAGTGCAACCTGGAACTTTGTGAGAAACTAGGGAAATGTTTGCTGGGCCCCATGCTGACATAGTTGCATCATCGATAGCCATAGGTGTGCTGCCACTCTGTAAGAAAAGGAACTATGGACTGATGAGCCTCACATCAGTGCTGTGTATGTTGATGGAGGGAATCCTCAAGGACAGGAATTACATGTATATGGAAAACAAAGGACTGAATAGGGATAGTCAAAAGGGCTTTGTACGTTGATATTTCACAAGCTTGGAGTGGATGTTTGAAGAAGTTATGAAGAGGACTGATGGAGGCTAAGTGTGGACATGATGCATGGACTTTAGTAAGGCGTTCCACAGGTTACTCGGGGTAGACTGATTTGCACAGTTAAATCACGTGGTATTCAGGGAGAACCAGCCATTTCGTTAAAGAACAGGTTCGAAGGTAGGAGACAGAGGGTAATGGTGAAGGGCCGCTTTTCAGACTGGAGGCCTGTGACGAGCGGTGTGCCACACATATTGGTGATGGATCCACTACTTTTCATTGTGTATGTAAATGAATTTGATGTGAACAAAGGAGTATAATTAGAAACGAACTCAAATTGGAGGTATAGTGGACAACGAAGAACGTTACCTCAGAATTAAAAGATTTGGTAAGAAGGGTCAAAAGGCTGAGGAATGGCTATTGGAGTTTAATTTATACAAACGTGAGGTGCTGCTTTTTGGAAAGACATGTCAGGGCAAGAATTATTTATTTTATAGTGAAGTCCTGGGGAGTGTTGCTGAATAGAGATATTGGAGTGCATGTTCACAGCTTCTTTTAAGTGGAGACCCAGATAGGCAGGATAGCGAAGAAGGAGTTTATTATAATTGCTTTTATTTATCAGTGCATTTGCGTGTAGTAGTTGAAAGGTCATGTTGCGGCTTTGAAGGACATTGGGTAATGCAGTTTTGAGTACTGTTTTCAATTCAGCTCTCCATGCTAGAAGAAGAATATTATGAAACTTGAAAGAATTTTATCAACATATGTTCCACAAGGATGTTGCTATGGTTGGACGTTTTAGATTTGAGGGGAGTCTGAATACACACTGTCTATATTCCCTGGAGTATTTCCATGGTTTATAGATTATTATGGGCATGGATAGGGTGAACAGCCAAGGTCTTCTCCCGGGCTGAAGGAAGACTTAAAAGACCCAAGATGCAACATTTTCCCACAGACAGTGGTGTTTGCGAAGAATGTGCTGCCAGAAGAAATGGAGGGAGCTGAATGCATGCATGAATACGAAGGTTTCTGATGGATATGGCCCACATGCTGGCAAATGCGACCAGATTATTTAAGGATTTCTGGTCGGCATGGCGAATTGAATCGCAGGGTCTGTTTCTGTGCTATCCGTGTCTATGACTCTGTGACTCTGCAGCCGCTGCCAGGGCTGTTGCACTTCTCCAGAGGCATTTTTTAAAATATTTATTTACACACTTCCGGAATATCCAAACGTACTATATTAATTTTCTTCTTAACACTTGCTTTCTGAATTTTTAAAAGTCATTTGCAGAATATGGGCGTGTTGGCTGGGCCAGTATTTATTGACCATTCCTAACTTTCTAGGAGACAGTTATGAAGCACCCACATTCATGCAGTTTTGGGGAAGACAAAGCGTGGGGCTGGAAAAAGCACAGCAGGTCAGGTAGGAGGAACAAGAGAGTCGACGTTTTAGGCATAAACCTTCTTCAGGGCAGTCCTACTTTTCACCTTGTGGGTTTCGAGTCACATGTATGGCAAACCAGGTAAAGAATGCAGTTTCCTTCTGTAAAGGACATTAATGAACCAACATTTTGATGGTTGAAAATTGAGTTTGTCAAAGTTGATCGTGCTGTGCGCACTTCCTGTGTAGTTGTAATCTATGTGCCTCGCTCTGTCTCAGCACCCTAATCTTTGTATGCCATTGTTTGCTGTGTTCTGCCTGTGCTGCTAGCAAAACAAAGATTTTCAATTTAGTTAGTTACTTGTTCCACAATAAAACAAATTAAATACAGATTCAGAATTATCATACGACTCCTAATTCTAGATGATTATTGAATTCAGTCTCCACCACGAATCATAGCAGATTTATGTATCTTGTGCCTCAGAACACATTGTACAGCTGCGGATGTACAATCCAGAAACAATAACATCAGGATGTTGCTTCCTTAGTTGGCGATTATTTCATTTTTGCCATCGCTGTGACAATTTAATAACTAATTATAATTGTTTTACCTACTGTTGCCACAGAACCTGAATGCAAGTACTTAGAGCATTCATCTGATACTTTGGAATTCACGTCCAATAGCATTACCATCGAGCCAGCGTGGTGGCAACATAAGGTAAAGAGTTGAAATGTGGTCAACCGGAAGATATGTTATTGAACAGACGAAAGTAAGTAGGGTATGAGGAGAAGGAAGGAAAAATATTAAGTTGAAGATGGACAGAGGGGCTATGTTCCTGAAGGGACAGGGAAAAAGAATAGAGCAGTTTGCAACTTGATTTTGAAAAAAAAGTCTAAATAATGAAAAGAACAAAGAATTGAGAATGACATCGTTGAACTGTAAAGGGGTTAAAAAAAAGTGGAAAGAGGGGCACGTTTTTGAATTGAAGAGGGACAAAGAGATAAAGTATGGTAAGACAGTTGAGGGACGCAGGAAACGAGACATGTGTAGCGGTCCCAAAACCATTTGGAATTTGAGAAACACGTCATTTACAAACCTGTTCAACAATATTTCCAGACAATCAATCTCATTTAATTCGGCTGCTTGCTCGTATGAAAGTTTTTATCATTTTCACAAGGATGTTTTCAAATTGAATATATAGTTTGAAAATGTTACCCTATTTTTCTAATGTTAGTCATAATGTTGTCATTCATGGCTTGCAGAGGAAATTTTAATGTTATTCAATTGCACATTGTCTGGATCTATGTAAAATAAAACAGTGAAACAACAAGTACAAAAGTAATTTGGTTTGGTCATTGTCACATTAGCAATTCATTACTTTGAAAATATCTGTTTCCTGTTGATGGGGAAATGTCATGTTGCTATTTTGTCACTAAGCTTTCTGCAAAGATTTTATTTCTGTACTAATTTAAATAAATGCCGGATTTGTTTTGTTGTCAGTTTAAAACCACCTGCTTATCTGTTTAAACGAGTCAGCAGCCCCTGTGGTCTGCTAAGATTATCACGACACAGCTTTCCATGAACATTGAATTCATTGCAAAAAATGACATAGTCGATGTTACGGCAAAACATATTCAAAGAAACAGAAAATCGGAGTACACAAGGAGGCTACTCGGCCCTTTGTACCCTTTATAATCGAAAAATGAGCCATGCAGCCTCAGGCCACATTCCAGTATTTGGGCTGGGGCCCGGCAAGTTGAGGATAATGTCCTTCACTGAAGACCTCTTCTGGTCTATATGTGGGTCCAGAGCCAGAACATTATGGTTCATACTTGACAACTGTCCGAAATAGCTTGAAATTTATTCAATTCAAAGGCACCACAAATTGTGAATTTAGCAGCACCATGAAGTTATACTGTACTGTCAGCTACTAAAGGAAAAATTTAATATTCAGATCTTGTGAAATCACTGCGTATGTTGAGATTCTTTAACATTTTCTCTAAAGAACTTACTGCAGCTTTTTCATTACTGTACCTTGTGCTACTGTTCATGATACATGCAAGAATTTTCTTCTAATTTCTTTCTGACACTCTTAGTTGATTTTCTAGACTATTACGGCATTTTCTACATTCAGCATATCACTGGTTATTTCTAATATCCCAGCTTTAAGCATCCATAATCCACACTTAACACTGGCATATTAGCAGATATTTGACCAATAGAGATTGGAGGGATGATAACCACGTATAGGCAAAAGGTTTTAAGATTGGAAAGACATTGTATGTTGGCACAATCTTATTAGGCTGAAGGCCTGTTCCTTGCTGTACTGTACTTTGCTCCCCCAATTCTTTCCATTACTACCCGACACTCTCATCACCAAAGCCCTGAGCATAAATAAGCGTGGAAATCGCCACCAGCCTCTTTGCCACTTATTCTCCCAACTTGCAGCTTCCCAGTATAATCATAAAAATCAGATCGGCAGTTATAGCACATTTAAACTTCTCCATCAAGAGACATATTCTAATCCACGTAAGCACAACACATTAAGTTCAGTGAAGTCATTAATCAGTGTAATTATAAATGACCAAAACATTGTTTTTAAATGACAATTCGCCAGAAATCTCACATTAATCAGTGTAATTTGTGCTTACGCTAAGTCTTATAATCATCGACTCATAAACTTCTGCAGTATTGGAAAAGCATCGACATAGATCAAAGCCAACACCTAGCTATTATAATCCCTTGTTTTAACACTTGGTCCATTTCATTACATTTGCTAAAATTGCAAATGTACATCTTAACACTTTGTGAATTTATGAAGGTTTCTGAATCTATCGACTCTGGAGGCAGATGAGTCCCTGACTCTCATCATATTCAGTATGTAAATGGATTAATCTAAAATTTCGTCATAATACTTTAAAGTTATGCCATGCTGTTCATTTTACCTTGGATCAAGGGGAAAGTTTCTTTGTGACTACAGCATCTATGCCTATCTTTTTTTAACTTCTCAGTCATATCCTCTCTTAATGTTAGCTTTTCTCAGATAAATAACCTGTCTGCATCCAATCTCTCTTCAAAACTCTAGATCTCAGGCAAAAGCCTGTTGTACACTCCCTAGAGATATTACATTCCATCCTCTGGGGGTATGATTTTTGCATTGGGCTTAGTGCAGGATAGAAATACAAGAGGTCTGGGGTACGTGGCTCGGTGGTTAGTACTGCAGCCTTACAGCACCAAGGACCTGGGTCAATTACAGCCCTGTGTGACTGTCTGTGTGGAGTTAGCACATTCTCCCAGTATCTGCTCCTGTTTCCTCCAGGTGCTCCCATTTCCTCACACATTCTAAATATTTGCAGGTTAGGTGAATTGACCATGCTAAGTTGCCCATCATGCTCAGGAATGTGTACACTAGGTGTATTAGTTAGTGGAAATGTAGAGTAATAAAGGAGGGGAATGGGTTTGATAAGGAATATCTTCTTCAGGTTGATGCGTACCTGTTGGACCAAATGGTCTGTTTCCACTTATTGAGATTTTATGATCCCATGATGTGGAATTCTGAACTGCACGCCATATTCTCGTTGAGGCCAAAACAACGTTTTGTTCAGTTCCAGTTCTGACCATGTATGCCTTAGCTATTTATTATAATTATTCCATATGTTTTCTTAACCACTTTATCCACATGTCTGTCAAATATCCCATGATGTGGAATTCTGAACTGCACACCATATTCATGCTGAGGCCGACACAATATGTTATTCAGTTCCAGTTCTTAACATGTACGCCTTAGCTATTTATTATAATAATTCTATGTCTTCTTAACCACTTTATCCACATGCATACCAACATCCACATGATCCACGCTGCCTCCCAGCCTTCATCTGTTCATCATGGATTCCCTAGTTTTGTTTTTCCTGTCCAAGTGCATCATCTCATTTCTCCAAATTAATTCCATTTGCCATAGACAAGCCCGTGCAATACACTAATCAATTTTGTCATTAGAGTGAAGGCCAACCTCATCGCTAATTTCCAGCTGATGACTTTTTTGTTTCATTAAATAACTTTTTAAGCAACCCTTCAGTATTTAAATAATTTATATAAACAACAAAAAGCAACATCCCCAACATTAAATCCTGTGGAACCCCAACTGACACTGATTTCGATTGGAGCAAACGAGCCAGTTGCATCTTGCCACTCAGCTAATTATGGGTCAAATTTGCACAATTGTCTTGGATGCCCAGGCGGTTGCCTTTGCTACCAAACTCTCATGTGGGACGTTATCAAAACAATCTTGTTGTAGTTTCAGTAGAGTCATAGAACTGTAAATAAGAAAAACAGATCCTTCTGTCTGACTCATCCGTGTTCATTAGATATCCTAAATTAATTTAGTCCCGTTCTCCAACATTTGGCACATGTCCCTGTAAACCCTATTCATGTATCAATACAAATGCCTTTGAGATGTTGTAATTGCATCCGCCTCTACCACTTCTGGCAATTTATTCTACACATGTACTACCCTCTGCGTGCTTCAAAGAACTCCAGTGACAGCTGTCTGTATTCACTGCTGGGCGAACCAACTATGCAGGTTTATTTATCTGTCTGTTTCATTTCATTTTGTGCCTCTTGCTCTTTTTTTTGTAAAGTGCGACTGCTCTGATCTCATTTAGCCCTGTCCTCCATCTTGGATTGCACAGTATCCTAAGACTGCATCAAACATACTGTTGTCGTCTACATACTGCTCTTTCATGTCATGCATGTAGCGCAGTAGCATTATGTCTCAAAGCAAGAGTTTTGACTTTATCCAAAGTCCATTGTCTCCTGCAGGATTATTTTGTCTCACTCACTTTAGAACTGTTTGGGAGCCATCTCGCTTCTCTGACAACTATAGCTTTAAATTAAGGGGTGTTAGGTATAGGACAGATGTTAGGGGTAGATTCTTCACACAGCGGGTTGTGAGTTCATGGAATGCCCTGCCCGTATCAGTGGTGAACTCTCCTTCTTTATGGTCATTTAAGCGGGCATTGGATAGGCATTTGGAAGTTATTGGGCTAGTATAGGTTAGGTAGGATTCGGTCGGCGCAACATCGAGGGCCGAAGGGCCTGTACTGCGCTGTATCCTTCTATGTTCTATGTTCTATGTTCTATGTACATATGTAAGAATAGTGACCAACTGCAGCTCCTCATAGACTGCGTGTTTCAGTTGGAGAAGTTTATGGACATACTGTGGTGCGTGGAGAGAGTAATAGACACAAGGTTTTTGGCGTGGTCACAGCACATGTCCAAACAGATGGATGGGTGACCGCCAGGAGAGGCAGGCATGTAGTACAGGAGTTTCCTATAGCTATTCACTCTCAAACAGAGTACTGTTTTGGAATCTGGTGGTGGGGATAGCCTCTCAATGCATATTACAAACGGCAGCAAGACCTGTGGCAGCACAACTGGTTTTGCTGCAAAGCAGGGTGGGGCAAAGTCCAGGTGACCGACACTAGTAGGTGACTCGTTAGGTAGAGAAACGCTTCTCTGACCGTGAACAAGAGTCAAGAATGTTGTATTTTCTCCCTGGTACACGGGTACTGGATGTCTCTGGGCGGGTATAGGATATCCTGAAACGTTAGGGGAAACAGGCATAATTCCTTGCCCACATTGGCGCAAATGACATAGCTAGGAAGAAGGCAAAACCCTGTGAAGAAAATTCGGTAAGTTAGGTGGGAAGCTATAAAATAGGCCTGCCAGATGTTAACCACAGGATTGCTACGCGTGCTATAGGCTAGTGAAGCTAGGAACAGAGGCAGAGTACAGTTGAGCACGTGGCTGCAGGGCTGGTATAGGAGGGAGGACTTTAAATATATGGATCATTGAGATGTCGTCTGGGGAGGATAGGACCTGCACAAAAAGAACAGGTTGCACCTGTACTGGAGGGGCATCAATATCCTGAATGGGAGCTGCTCTGGAGCTCCACATGAAGGTTTAAACTGATGGAGTGAGGGTTAGAATCTGATCAACAGGCAAGCAGGTTCAGGAACTGAGGACAAAATTGAGAATGAGCTATGCATAGCACAATGTAAGAGCAGCCAGAGAGAAATCGAAGAGCTCAGAGTGACTGGAGGTCTGCAGTGCATTTACTTCAATTCAAGAAATATGACATGTGAGATAAATGAACTATGAGCACGAAGTAATTAAAGGGATTATGATATTCTTGCCATTTCAGAGATTAGGTTAAAAGAGGGCCTGGACTGTCAGCTCAACCTTCCAACATATGCTGTTTGATAAAGGACAGGAAGGGAAATGAGAGGGTTGGAAAGGTTATATTGCTGGTTAGGGATTATACCATGGCTGTGTTAAGGGAGGATACATCATGGGATCTTGCAGTGAGACAGCATGGGTAAAGTTCAGAAATAAAACGTTGAATTCACAATCTTAGGAGTTTCCTATAAACCTTCCACGACAGTCAAAGGAGCAGATATGCAATCAAAAATTGGAAAGGTGTAAAAAAGCAAGGTAATTGTGGCTGACGTCAACTTTTCACTTATTGACTAGGACTCTCTTACAGCCTGAGGCTCGAATGGACATCAATTTGCTATTTGTTTCCAGGAGGGATTTTTGAAACAAAATGTTGACTATCCAATAAGAGAAGGTACACACTCGACTTAGCATTAGTGGATGAAACAGGACTGGTGATCCCGTCAGGAGCATTTTGAGATTCGTGACCACAGTTCTGTAGGATTTCCATTAGTCATCAACAAGAACAAGAATGGCCCTCTGTTGAGTATGATTATTTGAATAAGGGTCGAGTACACGTACAATTTACAGGTAGTGGTGAATCAGGATTGACAACAGTTACTTGAGGGTTTATAGGAGGCTTCTGAAGACCAGTTGATTGAGGTGCAGGGCAAGCATGTCCCCGCAAAACTGAAGGTTATGAACGGCAGGATTCAAGAGCCGCAGATGATGAGGAAAATTGTAAGTTTAGTCAAAAGGAGAAAGCAATCATAAGGTAAACTGACAGCTACACACTGAGGTGTATAGAGAAATTAGGAAGGCAGTCCTTGAGGAGTATATAGAAATTAGGAAGGAACATAAACGAGGAATTAGGTAGGCTAAAAAGGGACATGGAATATCAGCAAACAGGTTCAAGAAGAATCCCAAGGCATTTTGTGCATAAATTCGAAGAAACAGAATCGCAAGGTAAAGAGAAGGCGACTCAAGAATAAAATATGGAAATTATGTGTGAAGATATTGGAAGTTGGAGAGATCCTTAATGAATACTTTGCATCAGTATTCACCAAGCAGAAGAACATGACTGATGTTGACATCAGGGATGAGTGTGTGAGTGCTCTCGATAATCTCAATATATTGAAGGAGGAAATTTTAGGTATCCTAAATCGCATTCAGTAGACAAGTGTCCAGGGCCAGTTGGGATCTATCCAAGGTTTAGGCGAATGCCAAGGGAAGAAATAGATAGAGGCTTAGTAAATGTCTCCAAATTCTCTTTGTCAACAGGTGAATTTCCCAAGGAATGGATGTTAGCTAAGGTTGTTCCCTTGCTTAAAAAAGGAAACGGGGATAATCCTGGAAATATGGGACAGTGAGCCAAGCGTTTGTGATGGTGTAGCTCTTGGAGAAAATACTAATGGACAAGATATGTGCACATTTGGAAGAAAATGGACCAGTTAGTGACAAGCAGCACGGTTTTGTACAAGAATAGTCATGTCTGTCCAAACTGATTGAACTGTTTGAAGAGGTGACAAGGATTATTGTCGGGGGAAGGACAGTGGATGTAGATCATTTGGACTTTAGAAAGCCATTTAATGCAATTCCACATGGCAGATAGATTTAAAATGCCAAAGTCTCATGGGATTCGGATTGTGAAAGGATAAAACAGGATATTGATATAGTTTGTGATTTGGGCAAAGGAACGGCAGATGGGGTTTAATCCAGACAAATGCAAGGTCGTGCATTTTTAATTGTCAAATATAGGCGTGAATTATCCTGTACATGGCAGAACACTTAGAAATATTGATACACAAATTGATTGGTGCGTGCGAGTGGACAATTTTCTAGAAGTGGCAACACAGGTAGTCAAGGTGATTAAGGAGGCATTTGGCACGCTTGCCTTTATCAGCCGGGTCCTGGAGTATAAGAGTTGGCAAACCGTATTGCAGCAATATAAAACACTTGTTGGACTGCATTTTGAGTACTGAGGTGACCACATTACCAGATGAACGCTGACACTCTGGGGAAAGTGCAGAGAAGATTCACTAGGCTGTTGCCTTGTCTTGAGGACATTGGCTATGTCTGAAAATGTGTTGCTGGAAAAGCCCAGCATGTCAGGCAGCAGTCAAGGAGCAGGAGAATCGACGTTTCTATTGAAGAAGGGCTCATGCCCGAAACATCGATTCTCCTGCTTCTTGGATGCTGTCTGACCTGCTGTGCTTTTCCAGCAACATATTTTCAGTTCTGATCTCCAGCATCTGCAGTCCTCACTTCCTCCTAGAAGGCATTGGCTATGGGACAAGTTAAGAAAGATTAGGATTGATTGCTTTCACACGTAAAGACAGCGGCTGAGAAGAGCTCTGGTACTGGTCTTAAAAAAATGCGATGTATAGATAAGGGCGATAGTGAGACGCTGTTTCCCCCCCCCCCCCCCCCCCCCCCGCCAGGATTAAAGTTTCAATTTGAAAGTGGCTTAGTATCAAGGTAACAGAGTGGACTTCTAAAGGAGATACATGAGTGATTTCTTTCTTTCATGCAAGGCATGGTGAGACCTGAAACGCACTGCCAGAATAGTTGGTATAAGGAGACACGTTGACGATATTTATGAGGCATCTGGGTGTTTACATGCACAGGATACAGAGGGATATTGACCGAATTAGGGCAAAAAGTTTTTGTTAGTTTATTTTGGGCACAATAGTCTGCACAGGCTTGGAGGGCCAAAGGGTCTGTCACTATGCTGTACTTCTGTTTTGTTCACTTGTAATTCCATGGTCTAGACAATCCCCAACTCTCACTTCGATAGTCCTGATTATAATTAGCCATGAGTTTTCACAATATGACACTGTTATGACACTGCACAATATGACTCTTTATGACACTGTTCTTGGAATTGGGAGAAGAATCTGGAGGAAGGAGGAACAAACATCTTTTTAAAAAATTGTGCAGAATTCATACAAACTGCCAAGTAGGTTGGCAGTCTTTTACATTCCGTATCGCAGCAAGAGACATCTTCTGCTGCACAGCCACATAATCAGCAACACATATATAGGATGTCGCAATTTCACTTCAACTCACGCCCCTCTGATTGCCAGGCAGGAGTGTAAGAGCAAAACAGTGCAGAATACTACTGGTCAGGCCCAAAAAATATTATTCTAATTGTAGATTCTTTTAAAGGAAGAAAATCTGATTCATGTCGCAGGAAACATATGTTTCCAATATTATCCGAGTTTCTAGTCTTGTGACTCGGTGATACTGCAAAATCAATTGCAGATGTTCACTTCCATTTGATTTTCTCTTCCTATTTCCATTTTTGTTCGTAGCTTTTTGATTCAAAGTTTGCTTTTCATACTCAATTATCAACGAAGGTTTGTTTGTCTTCAAAGTTCATACAAATTGTGCAGACTTACATTAACCAACAATATTTTTTAAAACTCAGACAGTCCACATGTACAGGAACAGCATTTAGGCTTAAATAAACATAATTTCACTGCCTTGATTTTCATTTTATTCATCGCACATCCTGTTTTTTTTTGTAAAAGCTCAGGGGTTCATGTTTTGCAGCATTTCAGCACAAAGACCTTTATCTGCCGGTTACAGCCTGCACTTGGCAAGAATCAGCAATGTGTCAACAATGTGGTCGTAGGCATCTGTCAGGTTCTGTTAGATTTAACAAAATGGAAATGATTTACACCATAAATGGAGCATGAAAGGAGTTCCTCCAGGTCACAATAAGTGACATGGTTAACTTTTCTTTTCCATGTACAGTTATCCCATTTTTGCTTTATATTGATGGATTTCTGAATCTAATAGTAATTTGCTGTCTACCAGTCTTTATCGCTACGGCTGCTCCTGTACATGCTCCTGCAAATACGTAATTTATGTTTCCCATTATGATAACAGTAAGTGTCTCTTTAGCAAATGGAGATAATTTAGATATGAATAGCCAAGGTAAATGGAATAATTTTTCAGTGTGCAAAGCTTTTAGTTTCCTTAATCTAGAAGATTTTGTCTCTCTCTTATAATTAGTTGTAAACGTTTTCTTGTTTGTTTCTCTTTGTCGTTTTTGTTTTCTTCCCTTGAACACTTTTTGTGCCAATATCTGGATCCATTCCTTTTGGATAGAAACAGCCAACTATAGAAACATGACAGAATCAAAAGAGCCAATTCAGCCTATTCTGTAAATACTGACTGAAAAAAAATACACTCATTCCAATTCCACAATCCTAAATTCTGGCCCGCATCACACAAGTTAGGCTGTTTTATGCAGAGTGCCTCTGAAAGACCAAAGACGGCAGCGAACTCTATGCACCCATGGCCCTTTGGGTGAACTTTTCTTCTCTCATGTCCCTTCCAAACCTTCAACTAACCACCTGAATTTTCTGTTCCCTGATTGCTGAGTTATCTGTCAAGGAACACAAATCTTCTCTATTCACTTTCTCAAAGCCTTTCCTTATTTAGTAGATTTACAGTAAGCCAACCCTCAAACTTGTTTGCTGTATGGACATCACCCCCATATTATCTAAGATTTCCTCGTCGCTGCAATTTTGAAGTGAGAATAAAATTCTTCCCAATGAGTCTATGTCTCACGTTACATGCACCAAATCGGTTTGTCTCTGTTTTGTTTTATATCCATTTGATTTTAAAAATACATATATATCTTGCCAAGCAAGAGACTGAATGAATCAATTTCCATCCTTGACAGTTATGCTAACCATTTTAAATACATGGTTACACTAACATAAGCCCAATGTGTTTAATTTATTTGCTTGAATCCAGCCCATATTAGAATAAATATCCTCCCTATACTTAAATAGGAAATTCTGTAAGGTTGTTGTCTGATAGAGAATACAAAACTCTGTCCTTATCTGTTAAAATCATTCACATGCATTCACTAATATTTTAAACACAGGCTGTATTATGCGGGTCTCGTTATTGACATGGCATTCTGGTGCAAATCGTTCAGTTTTAATCAATTTGTGAAATGTAATTCTTCATGCATACCGACATTTTTATCCTACATTTGTGTCTCTCTATATCCACTTCTTATAGCAATGTTTCAATGTGTCAGGTAGATAAAAGCATGTAAACGCATAGAAGAGCATTTATTGACATCAGTAAATGTAAGTGTAGTGAGGAGATTTGGAAGAAACGTATTCGAAGTGCAGCTTGCTAAAACATCACTGAATATTACTGCTGACAGGCAAGAGATAGCAGCACGGAGAGAAAAAGCCTTGAATAGCATCACATGTTCTATCAGAACTTAAAATGTAAGCATTGTCATGACCCTATAATTTGATTTACTTCAAAAAAAGCTCAGATTAAGAACAGTGTTGGCAAATAGCGCATGGCCCATAACTTAAAATGTTTGATATTAATTAAGGAATAAATGTTCTGCTTCACATGGGAACACCAAGCATTGATCATTTATACCTCAGGCTGGATGAACAGAAATTGCAATTCGACAAAAGATTTTCACGTTAATTTTAAATTTAATTAATGACTTAAGTATCCCGCAAAATGATACAATAATAATCATTTGTTTTGATGTAAATATTGATAAATATTTACCAGTCTATTTACGTAAATACATTCTTGTGACATCCCTCAGATTAACCTCCACAGCGAACAAAACTCATTCGGACTGAATAAGAATCTATTGATGTTATATTGCCCAAAGTGAAATGAAAATAATTTCTTTCCTCTGATGAACAACGCACTAAATGAACACTAAGCGAATGTTGCAGCGCTCCTCGTAGTAAATACTTCATTGCTGGATTATATGCCGTATTCAATAAGAAGAAATGTGATCCTGTAATTCATCAAGCAATAGTCCAATCATATAATATTCTGCAAATTAATTGAACATAGGCCGATTGCTGTAGTCTCCCACGAATTATGTGAGATCAATCCATTGCTTCATAATGCCTCAAATTAAATAAATAGCAATCAATGCTATAACATACCGCTCATTTCTGAACAACGTCCATTTCCTGCATTATAAGAAAGAGGAGCATAGATAGACCATACTGCCCATTGGGTTTTCCCTGTGATTTGGTCATGACTGATATGTTTCTCAACCCCAGTCTCCTGACTCTCCAAGTAAACCTTGATCCTTTAACATTCAAGAAACTATTAATCTCTGTCGTAAGCTTACTCAATGATTTGTCTTTCACCCTCTGGCCGAATAAATTCCTCCTCATCTCAGTCCTAACGTGCCGTATCTTCAACGTGAGGCTGTGTCCTCAGCTCCTCCTTTATCTGAAAGTAGAAATATCTTCCCCACATGCACTTTATCCAGGCCTGGCAGTATTTTGCAAGTTTCATTGAGATCCCATCTTATCCTTCCTTAATCCACGGAGTACAGACGCAGTGTCCTCAATTACTCCTCATACGAGAAGTATTTCATATTCACTGTCATTCTGGAAAACTCCACCGGATCCTCTCCAATACCAGCACATCCTTCCTTATGTATGGTGTTCAAAACGGTCCACAATTCCAAATCCAGCCTGCTCAGAGCCTTACACAGCCTCTAGAATGCATCTTTGTTCTTATATTCTAGCCTTTTTGAAATTACCGCCAACATTACATTTGCCTTCCTAACTGCCAGCTGAGCCTGTATGCTAACTCCATTGAAGAACTCAATTTTCCCTACCATACTGCATAACCTCAAACTTTCCCACATTAGACTACATCTGCCAAATATTAAATTACACTCCTATTCTTTAAAATTGATTGGAATGACAATCGTGTCTCTACTGAATTTCTGTTTTTGATCAAAGCTATCAATTAAAAAGGAATATTTTCCCACTGCAAATATTTCGTTAATCAACAGAGTCGGGCAAAAACCTTGGTAACGTTAGAGCCAAAACATTTGTACCAGGAAAGGAAGCTTTTTGGTTAATCGTGTTATTTTCCTACTGAAAACTAAATCCAAAATCACTGCCAATCTGTCAATTAGTCTCCCCGTTGTTGAAAGATCCAGTAAATAGTTCATTTTTCTCCACTTCAGTAGCTGCTTACGAGGAAGGTTCGAGACGGAAATGAAAAAAAATTATTTTCTCCAGCGTCACAAAATCTCTACAGTCACCATAGAACATAGAACACTACAGTGCAGTACAGGCCCTTTGGCCCTCGATGTTACGCCGACCTGTGAAACAAACCTGAAGCCCATCAAACCTACACTATGCCATTCTCAGCCATATGCCTATCCAATGATCATTTGAATGCCCTTAAAGTTTGTGAGTCTATTATGGTTGCAGGTAGTGCATTCCACGCTCCTACTCCTCTCTGAGTAAAGAAATTACTACTGACAGTTGTCCGATATCTATCACCCTCCAGTTTAAAGCTATATCCCCTCACGCTAGCCATCCCATCCAGGGGAAAAAGGCTCTCACTATCTAACCCTAATCATCTAACCCTATGATTATCTTATATGTCTCAAATAAGTCACCTCACAACCTTCTTCTCTCTAATGAAAACAGTGTCAAGTCCCTCAGCCTTTCCTCGTAAGACTTTCCCGCCATAGCAGGTAACAACCTTCCACGGCTTCCATGCCTTTCTTATAATGCTTTGATCAGAACTGGACGAAATACTCCATGTACTCCAAGTGCAGCTGCACTAGAGTTTTGTACAGCTGCAGCAGCACCTCATGGTTCTGAAACTCAAACCCTCTACCAATAAAAGGGAAAACACCGTACGCCTTCTTAACCACCCAGCAAACAGGTGGTAACTTTCAAAGATTTTTGTACATGGACACTGAGATCTCTCTGGTCATCTACACTATCAAGAATGTTAACGTTATTCCAGTATTCTGCATTGCTGTCACTCGTTCCAAAGTGAATCAACTCACATTTTTCCCCATTAAACTCCAGTTGCTACCTCTCAGTCCAGCTCTGCAGCTTATTTATGTCCCTCTATTAATGGCAACATCCTTCATCACTACCCGTAACTCTATCGACGTTAGTGTCATCCGCAAATTTACTAACCCATCCTTCTATCCCCTCATTCAATTCATTTATAAAAAGGACAAACAGTAGCAGACCCAAACAGATCCTTGCAGTAAATCACTTTTAACTGAACTCCAGTATGAAAATTTGCCATCAACTAACAATCTCTGTCTTCTTTCAGCTAGCCACTTTCTGATCCACACCACTATGTCGCACTCACTTCCATAGCTTCGTATTGTGTGCAATAACCTATCTTGTAGAACCTGAAGAAACGCCTTTCTAAATTCCATGTACACCACATTAACCGCTTTACCCTCATCCACTTGTTTGGTCAACTTCTCAAAGAACTCAATAAAGTTTGTAAGATACGACCTAACCTTCACAAAACCGTGTTTACTATCCCTTATCAACTTATTCCTTTCCAGATGACTATACATTCTGTCTCTTATCATCTTTCCCAACACTTTACCACAACCAAAGTAAGGCTCACTAATCTGTAATTACCAGGATTGTCTCTATTCCGCTTCTTGAACAAGGGAACAACATTTGCTTTTCTCCAGTCTTCTGGCACTATTCTTGTAGACAATGCCGACCTAAAGATCAAAGATAAAGCCTCCCCAATCTCCTCCCTGTCTTCCCAGAGAATCCGAGGATAAATCTCACCGTTGCTGAGACAGTGAAAAAAACATAATAAATGCCTTCAAAATGGACATCTATGTGATTAAACGGGAACTACAAAGAATGTAAAATGACTTCCAAGAAGAAAGCAGGTGATTTATAATTTGAAAGATTTCTTTTTCAAAACTAAGTTATGGAAGGTGATAGAATAATTTAGAAAGCAGGGGAAATTCCATACAGGGGAAATTCCATTGGATATGTAAGTAGAAAATTAAAACACAAACGATAAGGATTTTCTGCACTATTTGAAATATTATTAGACACTAGTTTGGATATTTTAATCAGTCACGAGTTTATAGATTATGACGAATACCCAGGCATTCAATAGGGTGCATTAGGACTTTTAAAAATGCATTCTTTTGATTTGGAACTGACACTTGAGAGAGGAAACTGGATCATGAAAATGAAAATGTTAGTGCTATAGAGAAAAGCCTTGGATAAATGTTAGCAGATAACCAACAAAGACAATTTGTAAAGTGCATCTCCCTTATCTACTTGAAATCCGTAACACGCATGTCTTGCAAGGAATAGATTTGTGCACGGGGGTAAGTTCGAGGTAATTATTATAAATTGCAAGGGGCAGATTACAATTATCAACAGTTACGTGTTGTATTGTGTCCTATTGCAAATTTTAAATGCTGCTATGCTTGATTTATTACCGTGCAGAGACAAATTTAAAATGTGAAGTGCAAATTGTATGAACCTGTTGCTACTCTAATCCTCTTACTGACAGCTTTAAAAGTGCAGCAAAAACAAGAAAGATGTTTCACGAGAACAAGGTGATCCCTCAATTCCCACCAGGGATGCAACTGCTTGGCTGGATAGTAAAACAGATTTTTGCATTAGGAAAACATGCTGATTCAAATATTTTAACAGCTTGAGGTGAAATTCTGAATGGTACGCTGAAAGCTCCAAGGTAGGAACTGCTTCTCTTGGAGGCAATAACGAAGGATTGCATGTCCTTATAGACTTACACCCGGCATATTTGAAGCTAGCATATTCAATAATTGTGTAACAGGAGTAAATCCTTCAACTGGGCCGGAATATGGAAAACTCATACGAATAATGGAGCGAATTAGGGATTGCACGCTTGTCATGAGGCTTCTGATATCTGAAATTACAACACACTGCATCCCCCCAGATAACAGGACTTCAGTTTGTACTTCTTTCACTATTTGCACATATCTATGTTTGGAAGGGGCCAAAAGCTTCAGTCTCCGATTAGTTCTCTTCCCATGCAAATTCGCATTTGTCAGACGTGCCAGCATTAACTAATAGGAATCTTTAAGGTGAGGTATAAATACTCCACTGTAATCTTTGACTTAACAAAAACCTCTGGTATCTTCGGCTGATCAAAACACTGTGAGCCATTCAGAATAAACATGGGCATTGTTTTATGATGTCACTCTTGATGCTATGTTTCACAACTGAGTAAACCATGAAGTTGATCTTATATTAATAATACATTGCAATGATACTTACTTGTAACAGTTTACATCTCCTTTATTTTTATGGTTGGTATATTTTCATTAATGCTACTACTTTTTTTATCAGGCGTCAGCCCGAATCCCGTACTTTTGCAACCAGAGTCTGCTGTTGTCTCCCCCGGAGCATCTGTTAGCTTAAGCTGCACGGTAAAGAACCGAGACATAAGTGACAGATGGTTCCGCTGGTACAGGCAGCGACCAGGGATGACTCCAGAATGGATCCTGACACACAAAAGCACCAATGATGGTGGCACATTGCACCGTGGCTCGGAAATTACCGATCGTTTCACCCATTCCAGGAACGACCCAAAGAACACCGTTACTCTCACCATCAATAATGTGGAACTGAAGGATTCGGCCATCTATTATTGCTGGTTATTTGATAATGCTATGTTTCTGGGCAATGGCACAGAGCTACACATGATTGGTAAGTCGTTATTAAGACAGAATTCACATTAAGAGGAGATTTAATATTAAAACATATTCTAGAAGTTCGAGTCTCTTTGCAAAGGAAGCATAAGTGCACAATTTAACATTCGTTCTGGCAATGGCATTGAAAGTGGCAGTTCAGTCAGACTTCGTAAAAAGCATGGTCACATATAACAATGAACTGTGGGTGCTGGAGACATGAATAATAAATAACAATTGCTACAGCAACTTCGCAGCCTTGGCAGCATCTGTGGATAAAAACAAAACAAATCACAAGTGTAGAGATCATCATCAGAACTTTAAGATGCTGCCAGACCTGCTCAGTTTCTCCAGCAATGTCAGTTTTTTTTTCTTCCTAAGGGGTACTTGTTTGTTTTTTTAGCTGGATATTTCAACGATGCAGTTAAAAAGCAGACACGGTAAATAAAAAAAGGGTGAGTCTTTCCTGCATTGTATGATTGATGCTGAGACACCAGACAATCTTTGTTTTAGTATTCATTTTCTTTTATTGACTCGTGGGAGCACAACAAATTTTGCCCATTCCTGCTTGCCTTTGAGAAAGGGTTGTGAGCTGATTTCTTGAAACGCTGATATCCACGTGCAGCAAGCAAACCCACAATTCAAATCCAAATGACACATTATGCGTTTGTCAATTATAAAAATGGATAGTGTAGTGCTAAGGGTGTCAAATTCCCATTTTCAATCACTTGGAGTGACAGACCCAATTAAGGACTTCAAATTTAGCAGCTTGTGTGCTTTACCTGCAGGCTGTTGGGCAGACACATCGATCCCCGAATGAATGCCTGCATGTCCCCAAATCAGGCGCAAGCCCCAACAAAATAGTTCTGAGACAATTTCTGCCCGAAATGCAACTACTGAATAATGGTGATCAGTGAGCTAAACTATACAGATGTCCAAATCAATTTGAACCACGCAGCCACGATATCCTTCCTGTGAAGAAAAAGCGAATTTGTCCTGGCACGTTCACGCTCTTGGACGATTTGAAAAAACTGACCATTCGTTTTTGCAACTCATAAAAGTTATTTTGGGAAATGTTCGTTCTTACTGGAAGATAATTAAGTGTACCATGTGAGATTAGTCTATTAAGGACAATAATTTATCATTGATTGATGTGTGAATGTCAAGATGTGATCATTTAACCTTTAACATATCTATCTTACTGCTGTGGTTGTACTGCTTTGTATCTGTTCGTGACATAATATATATAATATTTAATTTGCTTCGGCATGAGAAAAAACAAAATAGCCGATTGTTGTTACTTTGAGGCGACACAGTTGATTAGCTCAAAATCATAATTTATTTCAAAAATATATGCTCCAGAACTTCCAAATTTACTTCTCTAGTTTGAGTCAATAATTATACAATTAAATATCATGAAAATATTATACCCTTTATATCAGTACAAACTCAAAAATTTAGTTAGAAAATAACGCAACTTTATCTTTCATGTATTGTTATGCTTCTCAGAAACATGTCTGATGGCCAAGATACGCCAAGCACCAAGGTTAATTGAAAAACATAACATTGCATAAAGGTTATAACATTGAAAATACTGTTTTCTTTTGTCACCATTCGGGATTGTAAATTAGTATCTGTTTTAAAGGCACTAAGGCATTGTGATAATGGTTCAAAATAATTGGCGATCTGAACTGAGTGTTGGAAGTTTTTATTCATGTTAGTCAGCATCTATTGAAGACGTTTCCAATTGTGCATTGGTTCAATGGGAGAGAGTCGGGATGCAAACTCCAAATTAGCTGTGAAATAATGTTTTCATATTTAGCCCATTGCAATTATGGCACCTTCTATCCCATCAGTTATTAATTAGTAGTAGATTTGTAAAAGGGGTACTGGAAACGCACAGCAGGTAAGGTAGCATCCCAGGAGCAGCTGAATCAACGTTTTGGGCATAAGCCCTTCATCAGGAATAAGGCTCACTCCGGATGAAGGGCTTATGCCTGACAGGCCATTCTCCTACTCCTCGTATTCTACCTGACCTGTTGTGGTTTTCCAGTACCACATCCTCGAATCGGATCTCCAGCATCAGCAGTCCTCACTTTCCCGTAAGCAATTAGTAGCAGTACTGTAATGATATATTCTGAACATTGTGGTCTAAAAACCAATTCTGAAACGACTAAATCTCTCCACTCATAAACGTTATGATATATGCGTTTACGAAGTAAATCTTAAGTCTCTCATGACAGAATTGATCAAAACCATAGTGTTATTTACAAGGAGAAAGCTTCCAGATGTTATTATAATATTTGTCCCTCCAATACAACATAAGCTTTATTACCTTATGTGTTACAGCGTGCTGTAAGCTTATTAATCTGCTGCATTACCTTCATTACAATATTGAAAAAAAACTTTCAAAAAGATAGAATTTGCTCCAATGCATCTTGCTATCCTTAAAACTGCTTTACGTATTTGATCGATTGAGTACATTTCGCTTTCTGCTTTCCTTTAAGACCTCGCAATGGAATGATCACTTTCTTGTTGCAATCAGATTCTTAGCCAGGCGCACGTGAGAATTAGTACAAACTTCTAAAATCCTTCCTTTGCTTATTTTGGAAGAGCCATATACCAATTGAGTCGAACTAAAAAGCATTGAAACAAGAACATTTGATGAACCACGTATAAAAATAAACATGCAATGAAATTCAGTTTTTAAAATAACAATACTTCCAAAACTGATTAGCATAAACTGTCTCTTATCAGTATTCTAAGCCAGGAAGAATTCGTTTCATTGAACTGAACGAATATTGAAGCCTTGTCCCTCACATCTGCGAATGAAAACTTTGTGAAAGGAAGCTATTTAACTCTAGCAATATGGTGTCGTAAAAAATGTTCTTAGATGCATCTCTGATGCATTTGAATGCAAAGACAGAAGGAAGTCTGTCTCACAAACTCTGCTGTCACTTTTCCATTGATTTTATTGATGTAACTAATTTCTCAAGGATTTCTCAAGTCTGTTCACTAAATTCCTGTTAAAGACAAAGTTTTGGAAATATGTCTCGAGCCAGTATTAACTTGTCAAGCAGAACTAGAAGCATTTGATGTTTAATCCCTGAATTTGTCTATCAGACGCTGTCTTGTGTCAGATGATGGTTGTGTAGTGCCTAGAGAATAACATGGCCTGGAAAAAAATTTACACATTAATATCGTTGTAAATCTTTTCAAGGGCGAGAGTGAGTTAGTCAGTATGATGTTGTGCTTGAGAAAATCGTTTGTGTTTAATTATTGAAACTGTTAATATGTTAGAATTGCATTGAATGAAACGGTTTCACATTTATGGAATTTCACCTTGATGTTTCCAATAATATAACACTGAATTTGTGAGTTTGAAGAAGTGAGATTCAGTTCATAATTAATTAGTTACGCTGTTATAAAAGTTTTAAAAGGAACAAAATTGAGTAAATAAATGAACGCAATGTTTCTCTTCCAGATTTGTTTGCAATTCTGCATGCAACTGCATGTTCAGCTTAAGGAGACCAGAACCGTTTTGTGGGGTTGAGAAGAAAGAGGGTAGGGGTCAATGCGTTTACAAAGATTAGATAGAACAGTTGTAACAACAATTCCACAAGTCTGAAATATCCACTGAGTATTTCCCTAATCACTGAAGACAATAGATTATTTTCAATTTAATTCAGAATTTTGCTCCAACAAGGCACCTAGAGTGCCAGACTTCAGTGGATATGAAAAATGTGAGGGTAACAACGTTACCTGGGGGAAAGAAAATGCAGTACAGACAGAAATAGTCGAAACAATCGACGCATTCTCTGCAATTAAGTTGGTTATTGTTTCATCCCAGTAACTTTTCTGCTGCAAGATTTGCTACTTTCCATTGCATAAGTGTCACTTGCATTCATCAACCCATAAACGAATTCAGCAGATAAACAGGACATTTTTGTTTTTGTTAAGAGGAGGAAAATCTGTGTTTGTTTTTATCGAAGCAGTGTCTTTAATGCGGCTAACGAATTAGCATTTTCAAAACATAGAAGTCACTTATCCTTAAAAAGGTGCGGACGGGTGGGTATGTTCTCGGTGAAAGAAAATTCGCTTATCACAATATCTGTATACTTTAAAATTAGTAGCGCAAATATGAGGTATTTGCTCGACCTGCCCATCCCCTGACTGAATACACAGTAGGGACAGCTTCAATAATAGTTTTCCACAGTAAGAGGTAAGAGAGACTGGATGCATGTGGCTTGAAAGAGCGACCACGGATATTGATTAAAGCATTTATTGTGTGTTTTTCTCTTCATGCTTTCGATGATAAACATAAATTTGAGCTACCTTGACATTTCCTAACTTCCATCCATGTGTGTTACAGACTGGAAACTGCAAGTGCCATCACTGGAGTTATTTCCGCCTTCTCACCAAGAATTGACTTCAGCAGAAATGGTGACACTAACCTGTCTGGCCCATGGTTTCTATCCGGGTTTCGTGGACATGATTTGGAAAGTGGGAGAAAGTCAGACACAGAGTGGTGTGACTACAAGCTTCCCTAAACTTGAGAGTGACAACAGCTATACCATGAGCAGTTATCTGACTGTCCCAGTCAGTGACTGGAAATCGAAGGAAGAGTACTCATGTCTTTTCAGGTATAAGTCTCAGGACACGCTGGTTCAGAAATCCATCAGCTTGGACACGTGTCATTTCTAAGGACTGGCATTTCATTTCCGCAAAAACACTTTAAATGAAAAGCAGAGTGTGGCAGGTATCTCGGCAAATTAAATAAATGCATGTGACTGGGGAGAAGCTTCATTTTATTGGCGAGCTATTAGTGACATCGTTGTGTCACTACATGAATAAACTGCTTTTTTTGTGCAATCGCATAAGCAATTATTGATTTAAAATGCAAATATTTGTTTCTTCATACAAATATAACTTCCAACTGGGTTTCAAAGGTCGCCTTCTGTTGGATATGACGTGAATAAATTGGAGAAAAAAAATTCCAGTATCAATATTCCCCAGCTTTGTCCAAATTATTCTTGTGGGTATGGTTTCCCATTCCTTGATGTATTGAGTGGTGAAACGGAGACAGTGTTGCAAAATCACTGCGCTTACTTTTCTGAAACGCAGACTAAAAAAATGGGTGTATGACTTAGAATCCTTCAATAGCAGCTGTCATAATTAAAGTTGAATTAAACAAATCGTTGAGACTACTCCGATATTAAACTCAGTTGATAGTGATCACGAGGCTGCCATCAATTATTTAAAATAAAAACTCTCTTTCACTAATTTCCTTTAGGGAAAGACATTTGCCAGACTTAGTTGACCTTCACTGAAGTCCAGATATAAAGCAGCATGGTTCATGTGTACCCATAACACAATAGGAAATATGAACAAGAGTAAGTCATCTGACCCCGCAAACATTTTCTGAAGTTTAATAGGACCACAGCTGTTTCAACATTCATCACTTCCATATTCCTGCCCTTTCCCTGTAACCATTGATTCATCTCCTGATCAATAATCTATCTATCTCAGCGTTAAATTAACGCAACGACACTGCCTTCATGGCTTTCTGTCGAAACTCATTCCAAAGATTGACAGTCCTCTGAGAGAATGCATTTCTCTTTGTTTCAGTCATAAATTAGCGTCCTTTATGCTGAGATTATGCACTGGTCTTCCCGTGTCTTGCATGAGGTCAAAGGTCGTCACAGTACTAACCATGAAACAGCCTTTAAGAATTTTTATGTTAAAAACGACACTTCTCTTTTTCTAAATGCCAGTAAATAGAGTTAACCTTTCTGAACTTTGCTCAAAAACAAATTCGTCCATGCCAGCGATCGCACGAATGAGCATTCTCTGAACTGCTCCAATGAAAGGTTATTTTTCCTTAGATAATGAGACAAAACTACTCATAGTACTTCAGATATGGTCTTTTAAAAGCCTTTCACACATCCAAAAAGACTTCCATCCTTTCAAATTCCAATCTCCTTGAATTACGGGAGAACATTCTATTACACTTACAGATTGTCTGCTTTAGCTTTGTGCTGACTTTCTCTGTTCGCACACGAGTACCCACAAGTCCCATTATGTTGCCGATTTCTGCAGTTTTCCTTCACTTGAATAATACTCCATATTTCCCTCTTTCAAAATAAACAACTCATATTTTTTCCTCAAAACGCCAACTTTCCAACTAACCCATCCGGCTTTCTCTCCAGACAGTTTGTGACACATCAACAATTTGTCTCTCCACCTACTTTTGTGACACCTGCAAGTTTAGCTGCAGCGTATTCACATCCTTCTACAAAAGTTATTCCTATATATCTTGGTAACAGCAGTGATCCAGAAGTAATTATTATGGAGGACCAAAGTTTGCAAATTTCCAATATAAAAAAGAACCACTTATCCGCATTCTTCTTTCTTTTAATTTCCTGTCCAATGAGCAGTTCCCTGTTCACGCCTCAATACTAGCACTAACACCATCCACCATCTGAAAAGGTCAATAAATGGCAATTAAGTACGAATAACAAGTGGCATCCTTAAAATGACGTGCACATACTATGAAGGAAAACAAAGATTTTTTTGCAGTCACATGAATGTAATAAAAAAATGCTGCACTGAGCTTCTGCATTAGGATTTTCGCACATGCATAAAATTCATTCACGGGATGAGGGCACCATTGTTTGATAATATTTAATTTGGGACTCAACGTCTCGTGTAAAACACAAAACAAGCAGCTAATTTAGATAAGAAGAGGCATTGCTGTTGCTGTTCCATCCAAGAATATCTGAGTTGTTGGTGGCACTGCTAAACGTAGGTAACAAAGCAGTCCTGCCACTCACGCGCATTACCTATCCAGGCGAAGGATGGCTCTGTGATTAACATCCTTACTTAATTCTCATTCTAAGAAAGACAATAGGAATAACTTCATCGATATTCAGTTTTGGAATATGCTCATCGATAAGGATATAATGTGAAATATGACCATAAGACACATGAACCGAAATTAGGCAATTCAACCCATCGAATCTGTTAACATTCAATCATTGTTGTTACATTTCTTAGCCCCATTCTGCCGCTTTCTATCCATAACATTTCACCCCCTTGGTATGAAAGAACCTACATTTCTTAGTCTGTTATGGACTAGGGTAGCCCATTCAAAGCATTTTAGGCAGGCAGCCCATACTATAACTTTGGTACTTCTTTCACTAAGTGTACAATGAAAATTACCCAGAGTAATTTTGTTTCATAGACTACTAGACTTTAAAACATACAAAAATTCTCCACAAAATTATGGAATGCAACACAAAGAACAAAATACTGAATATCCACGGAAATCAATCTATCCAAAGTAGAATTAATTATGCTGCTCCGAAAAATACGTGCAACAGTCCCAATTTTAAAAAAAACTCCTTAAACACACAGTAAAAATGAAACACAGGCTTATCAGGTCGACGTTAGAAAGGGGGAAGGAGAGAGAGAGTTTTCCAACCTTTTTTCCACACAGCCTCTGCTGCAACTGACCAAACCATAATTCAGCTTCCAGGACTGCCCACTCCCATTTAATTATACACATTACTTCTAAATTATAAACGCTTTGGTCTAAAGTTTCATTCATTTACGTATAAACAAAAACGCCTCCCATTACTCATTTCATCTCTGTACCACTTCAGCCTATTCGGTTTCTGAGCGATTTTTACGACCCCTTTGAAAAATTCAAGGACACGGCATTCTTGAGAAAAAGGATAGCTTTTTCTTAAACAAGGACGGGCTTTGTGACACCTCCCCCCTTAAAAATGAACTAGCAATATCCAAAGATAGTCTCATTTTTAAAACGCCTCAAAAAAAATGTTTAGTAGCATAAAACACACGTATACACTACATCGATTATACACATGCAAACATGCACAACCACATGCGAATTCGGCTGTGGCACACCCACCACTGAACGCCTCTGAATCTGATGTGAGTCTCGACAACGAGTCTGCAATCATGGTTTTGCAGTCTGCCACATGCACAATTGTCAAACTGAATGTCTGCAATAAAAAGTTCCATCGAAACAATCTGGCATTTTTGTCCTTAACGCTTTCACAAATGTCAATATATGCGATTGTCTCAGATGCTATGCTGGCAATATAAACACTGAAATATTGCAATGCCAAAACCAAGATCATAGTCTCTTTCTCAACTGTTGAATAATTCCATTAATGAACGTTTACATTCCTGAGCAAAAATAGGCGATGAGTCTTTCTATTCCCTCGTCATCCTCCTGCAGTGGCACCACACTGACACCCACATCACGGGCATTGAAAGCCACCTTGAAAGGCTTCGTGTTATCAGGTGTGACCAACACTGGGGCAGTGGTTAACACACTTTTTTAGGCTGTCGAACATCTTCTGACAGTCCGCTGTCCACTGAAATTTCTTGCTATTTTTAACAATGCAGTGAGTGGAGGATTCATACTGTTAAAATTCTGCATAAATTTCCACTCAATCCCAGGAACTGTAATACTGCTCTTCATGGAGAGTATGGGAAATTCCACAATTACTTTCGATTTCTTCCTGTGGAACCAGTTGTCCGTGTCCAATAACATGGCCCGGGAAGGTGACTTGGGTTTTGCCAAATTCACTTTTAGCCAGTCTTACCATCAAGCTTGCCTTCCGCAGTCGATTTAACAAGTCCTAGAGGTGTTGTAAATGTTCCGTCCATGACTGACTAAAAATCACCAGGTCATCGATGTACATGACACAGTTGAGTAATCTGGCAATGACCGTTTTAGTTAGTCTTTGAAATGTGACTGGGCGTTATTCATACCAAGTGGCATGCATTTCAATGGATAAAGTCAATTTTGCGTTCTAAAGCCAAAATTACCTTTGCTCTTCCTGACAAATGTCAGCTCGCAGCCTCGGAGCAAGTCCAAATTAGAAACGTAAGCTACTTGTCTCACCTTTTCGACGCAGTCTTCCAGCTATGGAAGTGAATATGCTTCAGTCTTTGTACTAGCACTCACATTGCAATAATCCACACATAACCATTGGGTAACATTTCGCTCTGGCACTATGACTACTGGTGAGCTCCAGTCATGGTAACTCATTTCGATTATGCCATCTTGGAGAACACATTCTATATCTTTCCGAACCTTGCCAACTTCGGAGGGATGTTGCTAATCGGAATCGCATCTCCTATACCTACAACATGCACAATGAGGTTGGTACTTCCCAGTTTATTTCTTTATATCTCCCCAAGCTATACTAATAACTGTTTCACTTAATTTCGATTTTCTTATGGAAAGTACTGAATATTTTATCCAAATTTTTGACAACTTCCTCATTTTTCAATTTGATTTGAGGGACGTCCAATTCAGAATCTTTTGAACTTGGTTCTTCCTTCTGGGTTGCAATCATTAAAAACTTATCCTCCAGTTTTCCTTCGCTGTCAAAGCATCTTTTGAGCATATTCACATGACATATTCTGTGAGATTTCTTCTTGTATCGAGTCCCTAGTTCACCTCACTCAGTTTCTTCACAAGTTGATAAGGTCCACTAAACTTGCTTTAAAGGTTCAGCAATTATTTGAAGTAACGCCAATACCTTATCTGAAATGGCGAAATTGAGAATTTTTGATTTCTTGGACGCTTCCTGTTTCATTGTATACCGCGATAATTTTAAATGCTGCCTAGCCAACTCCCCTTTAAAACAGACAAAAATTTATTCAGAAAATTATGCAGTCAAACACAAAGAACAAATATTGAATAAGCACAGCACTCCGTCTATCCAAACTAGACGTAATTATGCTATTCTGACAAATGTGTACAACAGTCCCAATAGACAACACCCTTAAACACAGAATGAAAATGAAACAGGCTTACAGGTCGAAGTTAAAAGGACAGAAGGCGAGAGGGAGGTTTCCAGCCTTCTTTCATACAGTTTCCACTGCAACTGACTAAACTAGAATTCAGCTTCCAGGACTGACCACACACCTTTAATTATACAAGTTACTTTTAAAACATAAAAGCTTTGGCCTAAAGTGTCATCTATTTGCGTATAAATTAAAGAACCTCCCAATACCCTTTCATCTCTGTCACACTTCAGCCGATTTGGAACCTGGGCCATTTGCGTGACCTCTCTGAAAAAATGATGGACACGGTATCCTTGAGAAAAGGAACAGGTTTTTTTTCTTAAAAAGCTACAGCTTTGTGACACTTCCCTCCTTAAACACACTCAATGGCCGGGCTTTCAAAACCTTCTGTGCAGTAAATTCCATAGCTTCGACACTCTCCGTTTCTCAGTAGTATAAGAACTTCTCTTTCCTCTGAGGCTCTGCCTCTGGTGCGAGTCTGTACTAACAATAGAAACATTTTCCAAAAGTCTACACTCTCGAAGCCATTCAGTATTCTGCATGTTTTAATTATATCGCCCCTCATCCTTCTAAACTCCATCAAGTATACACCTAGAGTGCTGAAGCCTTCCTCATTGGTTTTCATAAGTTTCTCATTATTGGGACTATTCTTCTGAAACTCTTTAAACACGCTCCAGGTTAAATGCATCTTTTCTGAGAAATGATGTCTTAAAACTGCGCAAAATCCTCCAAATGTCGTCGAACAGAGCCTCAGAAGAGCAATCTCTTAAAATAAATGCCATGATTCCATTTGCCGTTGCAACTACTGACTCAATGTGTAAGTAGATCTTGAGTGATTCCTGAACTAAAACTCCCAAGTGTCTATGCACTTCAAATTTCTGAATTTTCTTCCAATATAAAAAATAGTCCATGCCTCTATTCTTCCTTCCAACGTGCATATCCTCGCACTTCCCACGTTTATTGCATCTGCCACCATTGTCCCCTCTCCTAAACTATTCATATCCTTCTGTAGCCTCCTGCACGCTACCTGACTCTAGCTATGTTTGTAACGTCTGCAAACTTAGCCAGAATGTCGTCACTTCCTTCATGTATATCATTGATGTATAACGTGAAAGATTGTGGTCCCAACACTGAGCCTTTTGGAACACAACTTGTCACCAGCTGCCATCCAGAGAAGTACACTTTTATCCACACTCTCTGCTTTCTACCAGACATCATGATTCTAAATGTGTTAGTACCTCTTCTCTGAGACCATGGGCTCTTATCTTACACAGTAGCCCCTGTGTGCATCCTTGTCAAAGGCCTTATTGACATCCAAGTAGATAGACGTCCAAGGCTCATTTTGGTCTAACCTACTTGTCATTTCCTCAAAGATTTCCAGCAGATTTGTCAGGCTTTGCGTCCCCTTGTTGAAACCATGCTGACTTTGCCATATATTATCGTATGCTTCCACGTTTTTATAAATTTATCCTTCACAATCCTTTACCCATGACAGATATTAGGCTAATTGGTCTGCAATTTTCCATTTTTGCCTTACTCCCTACGTAAACAGTGGTGCCACGTAAGCGATTTTCCAGTTCTCTGGAACCATCCCTGATTCTAGTGATTTCTGAAAGATCAAGATTAACTCCTCCACTATCTCTTCAGATATCTCCTTTAGAATTACGGATTGCAGTCCATCCGGTCCAGTGATGTGTCCACTTTCAGGCCGTTCAGTTTAACTAGCATCTTCTCCTTGGTGATGACCATCATGCTTTGTCCCCTCATTCCCTTGATTTTTTGAGAATGTACTCCTGTCTTCCACCGTGAGGACTGCCTCAAAGTAATTATTTAATTGCTCACCTATTCCTTTTTTCCACACTACTATCTCTCCAATGCCATTTTCCAGCAGCTCAATGTCTACTTTAGCCTGCCTTTTGCCCTTTATATATCCAAGAAACTTTTACGGTCTCCTTTATGTTACTGGCTAACTTAGTAGCATATTTAACCTTCACACTTCTTATTTATTTTTCTTTTTGTTGTCATTTGTTGGTCTTTGTAAGCTTCACAATACCTTGGTTTCCCACTGCACATGGCCACTTTAGAGGCCTTCCCTTTTGCTTTTATGTTATCCTGACTTCCCTTGTCAGACATAGGTGCCTCATCGTCGCTGTACAATGCTGTATTTCGACTTTGATATCTAATATATATCAGCTTCCATTGAGAGCATCATCTTCCAAGTATCTCATTTTGATATTTGAAGAAAGTTATCACCTGCCTTTCTCTCACTCTCTCTAATACATTATTTTGCTAATTTTTGCCAGAGCAAGAAGGGGATCAGTTAGCGCAGTTGGCTGTTTTGCGTGACGTTAACATCACGAGTTCAATTCTTGTATCAGCCAGGTTATATTCATGCCCACATCTTTTCACGGAAGTGCTATCCCCTCCAGGTAGAACATTTCACCTGTCTACAATGTGTCGCCTTTTTTCAGCACATTACCTATTCTTTGAGAACTGCCATCATGATATTGACCACACTGTTATTTGCACTCTGAACTTGCTGCATTCCATTCCTGCAGGGTTAATCCCGACCATCTTATCAAACTGCAGAAAAGCACAATGTTTTTTTTCATTTGGCGTGCTGATCTTTACCTGGCAGAGGCAGAGTGCGAACTTCTAAGCCCTTCTTCCTATCTCTCCATGGCTCATGACCTCGCCATTCAAAAGCAAGCTACAGTTTCCTGCACGTGTACAGTTCTCACTTCTTCCAAAATGTCCCCTCCACAGCTTGCTACCTGATTATCCATCAAACCCGTTCTGCCATCATTTATTGCCTTTCCAATATCTTCAGAATCAATGCCCTGGAAAACATATCGTTCCATTCCATTTCCTCACTTAAAATGTATTTCTTCTTATCGAGACACTATTCCTACCTGCCTTGACCAATCGTTTTTCTCTTCTGTACATCATTCTTCTGATGCTTTACATTGGTTCCACATTTTCAGTTTCCTGATTCCTGTTGCCTTTTTTTCAGCATGGATGCGCAATCCCTCACCTATACATCCCCCATAAGGACGATGTGAAGTTTTCCCCTTGTTCCTTGTAACGAACTTTACGAGGCAGATGCTGAGCATGATCTTCTATTCCTTCCACCCATCACTACTCTTCTTCACCCGACTGAATGTTTTCTCACTTTGAACAACTTCTTTTTTATTTATCAATTCTTTTTCCAGTCAAAGATATTGCCATCTGAGGCAACCCTATTTCTATGTTTTTTTTGCAGAACATTCGATGCTTGAGTTGTATTCAGGTCTGCATTCACAATTATTTTGCCAATTCTTTGATGCTGTATTTGATGCTGCTTCTATTTCTCGTCCAGAATTGGAACAAAAGTCATCAATGTTGCTTCCAATATCAATATTCCTCTCACCGTATCCTGGCTGATCTCTGACTCTTCAGTTCTCTTCCTTGACTTAATTGTTTCCTTTTCTGAACAATTCCATCTACCAAAATCACTTCTCGGATAAACGACTTCTAAAGGTAGCTGGAATGCACTTTTTCAAAACCTGCTTCCTGCAAAGAATACATTCAACTCTCCCAGATTCTTTGTTTCCGTTATATCTGTTCTGATTATCCCAGCCTCCAGTGAGCTATCTATGACAAATGCCTCTTTTTTTTCTCGTCTCTACGGTAAAATCTTACAAAACAGTGTGGCTAAAGCCAGATAAATCCCCTGTCCCAGATTGCTAGCATACTATGATTATAAACATAGTAGCTACAGAGATAGTAAATGTTTTGCATTCATTTTTCCAAGAATCCTTTCTTCTGGAAACACGCGGTAAATTTGGAATATGGGCAATATGACAACCCTATTCAATAGGTGTGAGAGACAAAAAGCATGGAACCTGAAGCTCATAAATTAAACATGTACTATTGGAAAAATGCTGGTATCAATTATCAAAGAATTAATTGGAACACATGTGGAAAATTATGCGTAAATTAAGCACAGGTAGCATAGCTTTCTGAAGACAAATCATGTCTGCCTAATTTATTGGAGTTTCTTGAAGAAGCCTCAACCAGAGTACACAAAGGGAAATCAATAGATGTGTTGTATTTGGAATTCATGAAGGCATTTAATGCAGGAATTGACAAACGGTAAGTTGATAAGATAACAGCCATGATGTTGGAGCTCATATCTTTGTGTGGATAGGGAATTGACTGATAGGTAAGAAAGAGCAAGTAAGAATACTGGGGTTTTCAGGTTAGAGAACTACAACCAGTAACATTCCACGGAGATCAGTGCAGTAATTACAATAGTGTACAATACATATATTAATGACTTCCAGGAAGCAAGTAGATGTGCTGTAGCCAAAAAAAGAAATAACAGGTGGAAGGTCCAGCTGCCAGAGGGATAGAAATAGTTTGCAGAGACATATGAATAGTTCAAGTGAACAAAAATTTGGCAAATGAAAGATAATATACCAAAGTACGAAGTTGTTTATTTCAGAAGACACATAAACATGATGGAGAAATGCTGCAGACTGCTACAACGTTTGGGAGTATTTGTGCGTGGAAGACAGAAATTTAGCAGACATATGCAGAAGGTCATCAGGAAGTTCAGTTGACTGTTGGCCCTTAATTCACGTTGGTCGGAGAAAGAGTGGGGACATCTTAGTGGAGCTGTAAAGTTGTCTGGCGAGAATACACCTGAAATAATGTAAGCAGTTTTAGTGTCATTATTTGAATAAACATATCCTGTCATTGAAGGTGGTGCAGAGGAGATTCATTGAGAAAATCCCTGGTATGCAGAACGTTGCTTCTTTTTTTCTAAATAAATGATTATCTCATTGGAATATATAGGATTCTCAAGGGATTTTACAGGGTCAATTTTGGGAGGATGTTTCCACTCATGGAAGAGTCTAGGGGCAGAGGGCATAATATCAGAATATGGAAAATGGGAAAAGGATAGTAAAGTGGTTGCAAGGAATTTTGCATGAGCCATAATCCTATTAAATGTTGAAATGTGTTCAAGGTGTCGATGGGTCTACTCCTGCTCCTTTTTTTTTGAATTGCTGCCAGGCCTGCTCAGGTTTTCCAACTAATTCTTTTCTGGTTGCTTCAGCTCCCAGCACCATTCCTCTCCCACACACAGTAACATTTGTCCACCAACAGGACTTGCACTTTACATGCGCCAGCTTTAAAGGGGCGAGGCCCATCATCATCGGACAGGGGTATGAATGGAGTCTTCCAAACCAATTGAAGAGAACGGGGGCGGGTGATTGTTTTAACAGGCCCCAGATACCTGATTGTTAAAAAGTGTTTTTAAAGTTTTCTAATTTTTTTCAAACTGGTTAGAAATATTATTCCAGATCTCTGTGAGGTTGAAATATTGGGAAACTTTCAAACGTTCGCAAAATGATGCTAAAATCTGAATAAAAATGTTTAAGTTACATTACAATATTAAAAAAGACAGCAAAAACTTTTATTGGTACTTAGAAGTGAAGAAAATCGGTAAGATGAATGTTGATCCCTTGGAAGATGAAACTGGAGAGTTAATAGTGGGAAATATGGAAATGGCAGAGACACTAAATCAATACTTTGTCTCTGTTTTCATAGTGGAGGACTAAAACAGCATTGCTATTTGAATGGGCAAGTCAGCGGCTATAAAAATGGCAGAACTCAGAGCAATCAATGTCGATGGGGAAAAAGTACTCACCAAACTATTGGTAAGAGCAGGTAAGTCCGCTTGTTCTGGTGGCATACATCCTAGGTTATTAAAGGAAATGGCGGTAGAGTTAGTGGATCCATTGGTTACAGCATTCCAAGGTTCCCTGGACATGGGAAAGGTTTCAGTTGGATGGAAAACTGCTCGGGTAATGCCCGTATTCAAATAGTGAGAGCAACAATGTGTAAGAAATTACAGTTTAATATCTGGTGTGGGAAAGTGTTACCATCATTCATAATGGGAAACAATACCAGAAGGTTCGCAAATTCAAAACACAATCGATCACAGTCAGCATGCATTTATGAAAGGCAAATCACATTTGACTAATTTGCTGAGTTCTTCAAAGAGGTAACAAGTAAAGTGGATAATTGGGATCCTGTAGATGTAATATTTCTGGACTTCTGGAAGACATTTGATAAGGTACTGCACAAAGGTACATTTACAAGGTTAGATCATGTAGAATTAGGGGTAATTTATAAGCTTAGATAGGTGACTGACTGATGGACAGAAAAGAGAGAGTCGGGATTTTTTTCTGAATGGCAATTTTCTCAACGGTACTGGGTTCTACAGGGTTTGATGCTTAGACCCCAGCTATTTACAACGTATATTAATGACTTGGATACAGGGATAGAAGCTGAAATAGCCGAATTTGTGGATGAAACGAAAATAAGTGGGACAATAAATGCAATTAGGAAATGAAAAACCATAGACAATGGTATAGGTATGCTAGGAGAGTGGGAAAAAATGTGGCAGATGGAGTTTAACATGTAAGGTCATGCATTTTGTTATAAAAACGGGAAAGGAACCGATTATCTAATTGGGGAGAGACTTCTGGATGCACTGGTGTAGAGGGATCTGGGTGTCCTAGTTCATTTTATATAGAAATCTGGCATGCAGATACAACAGATAATTTTAAAAAAGATTGAATTTTTTGTTTTTATAGCTAAAGGAATCGAATATAAAGGTAAAGAAGTAGTATTTCAACTACACAATACATTGGTGAAACTGCACCTGAATATTGTGTGCAGTTTTAGTCCCCTTATTTGAGGAAACAGCACTGTAAGATTGACTCTGAATTTGTCAGAGACGTTTACGGTTGTGTGACAGGGAAAGGATTCTCGTTCTTGCAAATCAGGAACTCATACCTCATCTTGCTAAAGGAAAACAACAAGAATGAGCTTTGAAATTTTAAAAAGCTGTCAATTAAACTGCAACCCAGTTGGATTGAGAGAGCAACCTGCTGATTTGTAGATAGAGACGTTAGCAACTGTGTTATTGAGCTCAGACACAGTTAGGGCACACATAAGCAGCAATGGAAACATTCACACGATCAACAACAGGTAAAGACTACCAACGTCACTACTTCACTTCAATCGTCCCCACTTTGTGAGGCATTCACTGGTAAACGAAACACATGTGTCCTCAGGTGTCTGCTTCAGGGTCGTCTCTTCTCTGCTGGAACTTTGCAACGTTTTATTCACAGTCACTGTGCTATTTCATGAGCCACTCCAGTGGAATGTATTTTCATACTTTGAGACATGATCTCTTCGAATCAGGACCCTGAACAAATTCAGCAAGAAACCTCTGGGCATTTCTAGCACAGAATAGGGAATGAGCCGAGTTGAATGACGCTTTTACTGTTGCTGCCCCTTCACTGCAGCACAGAGCCTCATAACGAGCACCAGTTAGCATCAACCTGTTCCGTATCTTCCAGCAGTTCAACTGCTGAATAACATCCGATTATCACAGCTCTGTTTTCTTCACATTGAAACCCAGGGCGATAATACAAACTATTTCGAATCTTGGAGAGAGAAACATTGCTGCTGAAGATATTCATGACGTAAAGAATAGGCACAAGAGTGTGTACAAGTCAGGTCGCAAGAGTTACTGTCAGCATCACTGAGGTTCCCTGCTTAGGAATCAAAATTTGCATCACCAAGACCTGAATAGAATTCTCAATCAGGAAATGAAAATTTATTTCTCTTCTTGTGAATTATTCGAAGGAAAACGAATTCCTGGTTGCACACAGAACACACACCCTGAGCTGGCCAGAATCAGTCCAGTGATTGTTTGCATCTATTGAGAAGAACAATGGTAGCAGATATTCTGGGAACCTATCACTGCAAATCTCCCTCCAAGGATCTCACCATTCTGAGTTGGAAATATTTCGATGTTCCTTCAGTGTTTCTATGTTTAAATCCTGGAACTCCCTCCCTACCAGTATCATGGCCGTACCTCTGTACTGAGGAATCCCAGGGTTCTGGAAAGTAAAGCACCATTTCCATCTCTTGGGTAATTAGGGATGGGCAGTGAGTAATATCCCCCTATGTGGTGTCCATCTCCCAGGAAACCAATTTTAAAAGCTGCAGGTTCTAAGCGGAGACCTGCAAGTGGTTTCCTCTGGCTGCTCTGATTTCTTCATGCTGTTAAAAGATGTGTACGTTAGGTCGTGGTTAAATGAAGCATGAAAGAGCTGAAAGTGCTATAAGTCAGAGTCAAGAATTGAAATTACACAATCAGAGAATTTGGTGCTATATCTCTGATCAAACTTCCTCAGAACAGTTCTCAACTTGAAGCAGTAACTCTGATGCTGAGCTTTTCTAGCAATTTTTATTTTTGTCAGTTATTGGTAAATTGGTAAGCTCTTTGGCGGCTGGCTGCTGACTCAATGGGCCGAATGATCTTTGTCTCCACTGTATGGATTCTATCATCCCTGACTCAATTAATTTTAGCCTTTTTTCATCTTTTGGTTTTGAAGTTCCTCCTACAATGTGAATTGCAGAACAGCACACAATATTCTACCTGTAGCCGAATGAACAAGTGAAATAAGTTTAGGGTTTGGAAATTGTCCACTCCGATCTCATAACTATCCTTCCATTCTCGATGGGACATGTCACAAGAAGGACTGTGCTGTCTTAATCAGCGTAGGGAAGGACTCCACTCTCGGGGAGACAGAGTGCAAGTGACAATGCAAAAACGTGACTTGAGCAAGCTGCATCATATGTCGGTGTTGGAATGAAAGCAATTTGATAGATTTCTTTCAAACTGAAGTATTTATGACATCTCTCCTCACTCAGTAATTTATCTGCACTTCACTCAATCTAGTCAATTGTATTACCTGTTCACAATATGATATCTCTACACTGGAAAGAGGAAAACAGAGTGATCGTCAAATTTGAGAACACCTATGTTCTATCTGGAATAAAATGAATCCAAGCTCACAGATTCCTGTCACTTGAACATCCCACTGTGTTCCCATGCCACCATTTCAGTCTTGGGTCTGCTGCAGTTCTCCCACAAGGCACAGTGCAAGCTGGAAGAGCGACACCTCATTTTCTACTGAGAAACCATGCAAGCTTCAGGACCCAACATCGAGTTCAATAATTTTAGAACCTGTCAGCCTTCTTCCACCTCTTTACCCACCCACACATCCCAGCAATTCCATAGATGGATGGTTGGGCTCAAAACATTATCTCTTATTTCTCTCCACAGATGTACTATACCCACTGATTTTGTTCAGACATTTCTGCTCTTCTTCAGAGAACTTTGTTCTGTCTGATCACCAGACTGCAGAAAGTTTGAGATTGCACGGAATGTGTTCAGAGGAGATTGACCAGAATGTTGCCTGAGCTGGACCATTTCCACTATGAAGATGGACGAACTAGGCTGGGGCTATTTATCTGAGAGGAACTGATTAACGTACAGATATTATGAAGAGGACAGATATGTGTGATAGGAATAAAAGTGTTGTGCGAAGTGTTATTAACCAGGGATATTGGATAAAAGCGAGAGACAGGAGATTTAGAGAACAGTTAGGAAGAATATTTTCCCCCAGAGACTGTCCTTTATCTGGAATTCAATATCTCAATGTGTGGTAAAGCTAAGAGTCATCACAACATTTCAGGAATATTTAACCGAACACTTGAAGTGTCAGAGCACACGTGGATAAGGGCAAAGGATTGTAAAGTGGGATGAGGATAAATAGATTCTGAATGGGAGACACGAATACAATGGGTCAATGGCAACTTCGTGTACAAGAAGGAGGCTGCAAGTGCAGTTCTGTGCCACAGTGGAAAGCACGTTGGATTTCTAAATTATTACTCAGGATGCTGTTTGAAGCTTAGGCGTTCCTATCCCATTAGAATCGGATTTTAATTCAAGTTTGGAATCAATTAATGATGATTCATTGTGAATTCCTGCCATTTGGAATTCCAACCCCTCCTAGTGACCAGAGGAAACACCTCACCTTCTCACGGTAAGTTTTGAGGGAATCGCATCATTTGAAATATGACCAAACCAACATTGGCTGCTCACCTGCAATGTTCGTGCAGAAACCCAACTGGCTCGAAATGCAACATATCCCTCCCATAGTTGCATAATTTTGATTTTGATTTAAGGTATATCTCGGTAAATATCTGCTTCCCATTGGGCGACAGGATGATGTGGATTGTCTGGGAATGGACAAGAAAGTGTTCGGTCAGTCATGACGGTATCGAATGACAGGGCAGGGCTGGTGAATTGAATGGTCTCCTTCTTTTCCTCTCTATCTGGGCTGTTTTTGGCAGAGGATTTTACCAACAACATGATGAGGACGATGTGAAACTAAACTACGAAAGTCCTCCCTTTTACCCTGCCGCACGCACAGCTGGAAGAGACAGCTCCTGGTGCAGCTTGAGGTAAGACAGGCGCTCTGACAGACTGCATGCTCCTTCATATAAATTTCCAACTGAACACATGGAGCAGTGACATGAGGATATTGGAGATTCAGAAACAGATTTCCCCCTTGCTGGGTTGGGGTTCTGGCCATGGCAACAAACATAAATTTCTGTCATTCTGAATCTTACTCTGGACTCTTGTTCATTACAAATTAAACTTGGCATTCATATTTCAAAAGACATGCTACATTAGATTCTTTACAGTGTGGAAACAGGTCCTACAGACCAACAAGTCCACACCGACCCTCCACAGAGAAACCTACTCCTCTACCCTATATTGATCCCTGACTAACACACCAGGCAATTTAGCACAGCCATTTCACCTAACCTGCACTCCATTGGATTGTGGGAAGAAACTGGAGGAAACCCACACAGACACGAAGAGAACATGCAAACTCCACACAGACAGGATTCGAACCCAGGACTCTGGCTCTGCGAGGCAGCAGTGCTAACTACTGAGCCACTGAGCTTGGATACAGGAAGGGTGAAGATTAATGATGATCTGTGCAATGTGGGTCAGGTTATCCGTATGAACTTTCCAAAGGAAGTTAACTAAGAGACAGTGAATCGAATTCTTTGATGAATTGAAGCCGATGGGATGGCAAGCACCGTGACAGAGGTCAGGTAATATTGTCCATAATCAAGGCAGGAAGCCACGGAAAATTATTTTTGAAGAAAGAACCTCCTCTGTGATAGCTTTCATTTCAGAACCACAGCAAAAATAGAGGAATTGGATTGCAAGACCCAGCTGTAAGATTAGGATTTATAACAGCATTGCTGTTGACAGCTCCAGTGGTGCAATTGGTCAGCATCTGGTACTTAAAGGACAGTGTAGAAGTGCGTGAAATGCTGAGATTGCAAGTTCGACCCTCACCTGGATCAGCTTTTATTGACAGTGACCAGAGATTATTGGAACCTGAGGTTGAGAAACAGTTGCAAAAGTGTTGAGTAAACCAGCATTTATTCCAAAACCCAAGTTTCTGATTTTCTGGTGTGTTCTGTCCTTGAGAAATACTTCAATTATTAACCAAACAGCTGCATATATTCACCAGGTGACTATCCATCTGTGGATACAGAAACAGAGGTGAGGTTTTAATTCGATGACCTTTCTCATATCATTAGCCCTGCACTGGATTTAATTCAAGTAAAGACTGTTTAGCTCATTTCATATTATTACATTTGCTGCAAAGTCGCACAAGTTATGATACCAATCCAAAAAGAATCAGATTTAACTCGTCAGCATGATCAAGATTTTGTTTTCAAGTGGTGCTGTGAAAAACAGAGAGTTCAAAGAGGAATAAGAATGAATCCTCTCACTAGATTTCTTGAACGGAGATTAGTGAGCATTAAATGAACTCACTCCCTTTGCTGGTGATTGTGGCAAAATGTTCAAGGCTACAGATGATTGTAATAATGGTGTGTTACATCAACAGGTCAATTCCTCCCTCACTGTGATATAATTTCCCTTTAAAGGGATGTTAGCATCGCCATAGATCTTGTCATTGATTCATTTGCATTCAGATCATACAAGCAGAGTGTCACAGTGGGAGTGCGCTAGGCCCATAATCCACTGGTAAGACCATACACTGGGAACCTTACTCTGCTATTTATCATTTCACTAATGCTGGTGAGAAGTACAGTATCTGCTGCTCTGCCCAATTTACTCGTCTGTTTTAAGAAGCAAGATAAACAGTTTCCTGTTATCAGTAACTGACCAGATATCTCAAATTGCTTTGATTAACACAGGGACCAAGTTTTATATGTTAAAGACATGCACTAGTCGAGACTGTCCATTGTCACACATTCCTTTGCCCCCAAAGAGGTGTTAAGATGATATCCTGAATCGCTTTATCCTATTCCCTGTCACTCCGGGTTGATTTAAATGGTAAAATCTATTCTCTGAGCAGGGACCAATGTGGTGAAGTTTATAGATTAGAGTGTTACTGGAAAAGCACAGCAGTTCGGGCAGCATCTGAGGAGCAGGAAAATCGACGTTTTGGGCAAAAGCCCTTCATCAGGAATATTTCTGCTCCTCGGATGCTGCCTGAACTATTGTGCTTTTCCAGCACCACTCTAATATAGAATCTGGTTTCCAGCACCTGCAGTCATTGTTTTTACCGTGATGAAGCGACAGGACTCCCTGCAGTAACACCCCACACTGATTCAAACTCTCCCTGCAGCACTCTCCCTGTGACATCGAGAAGGACACAGATACAGTTCACCATTACAGAAAGGGATTCTCTTTTTCCAACTGTTCTACATCTTTACTTCAGTCTCAGATGATGTATTTTGGACGAGGTTACCAAAAGGATTTTAGTTCCTGTGCATGTGCACGCCCCAAGTGATTGAGAGGGAGCAAAAGGGCCCTTTCACAGCATAGCTTGCAAGTAGAAACAGAAGGGTTAGCTCTCTAATAATTCGAACAGATTTTGCAGGCTTTAATTCCCCTTCATGACTCTGTGATCACATTCGCGAAAAGGCCCACCATACTGTGTTTAACACAAAGCCCAAGTATTTGACTTTTATCTCGAATATTAAAACTTTGCTTTCAGTCCTCAATATGATTAACAGCAAAGTCCAATCACTTTAGAGATCTGTAAATTCGGTGCTATCTCAGCACAGACAATGATTGAGCATGCTTCTTCCCCCACACAGAAGAGGTGAATAGTCTGTCCCCCAGTGGGATCTTACTGCTCTCTCCGCAGGGTCAATGAGTGAGCTGTTTTTCTCAGAAGGTCTCTCCTTGCAACAGTCGCCAGGAGTTTGTATGACACTTGGTGCAGTCTGAGTATTTAAAAGATCTCTCTGTGGTGTGAACTTACTGTCTCAGCAGGTGGGATGATCGAATTAATTCCCTCCCACAATTGGAGCTGCAGAATGGTCTCTTACCAGTGTGAAACTGCGGGTGCTCCATGAGGTCAGATGATCGCGTGAACCCAGCCCCAAAGAGAGAGCACATGAACGTGCTCTCCTCAGAGTGAACACGTTGATAAGACATCAGGTTCCTACTGATTTGTCACACTCCCCAGAGACTGGGTATTTAAAAGGCCTCTTAATGTGAGCAAGTTGATGGGCCAACATGTCCCCGGGGACTTTTATAGCACATCCCACAGTTGGGTAGTGAAAAGGTCTTTCCTCCACGTAAGCACGTTGATGAGCCATCAGGTCGCCAGATCTTTTATAGAATTTTCCAGCGTCTGTGCATTTAAAAGGTCTCTCGTGACGATGAGCATGTTGATAGGATGTCAAGTCACTGGGTGTTTTAAAGTATTTTTCCACAGTCTAGACATTCTTCTTGTGAACAAGGTGATGTTACAGCAGGTTTCATGACTGAGTGAATCCCTTCTCACACACTGAGCCGATGAATGCCTGTTATTGGTGTGACTGTGTTGATGGGTTTCCAGCTCAGATGGGGAAATCAATTCCTCCCCACAATCCCCACATTTCCACAGTTTCTCCCCAGTGTGACTGCTTTTGTAGTTTGTGAGCTCTGATGACTGTCAGAAGCCTTGTCCACACACACACACACACACACACACACACACACACAAACACACACACACACAACACGTGTACAGTTACTCTCTCACTGTAAATGGGGCTTTTTCCTTCTATGTTCAAAATTCAACCACATTCCATTTGTGATCAAATCAGCGACTCAATCAGATTATGGTGTGATGTATGGTTTGCAAATCTTCCCCTTTTATAACCTTATGAAATTAACGTCAAACAAAACTCAAGACAGTGAGAGAGAATCTGACTTCAGGTTTATATGTGAAGATAAGACTGAAAGAGAGGGGGTTTTAGACACTTAAACCTTAACCAGAACTTTCTCAGAATCTTCCAAGCACACAGTCTCTACCACCGAGAATGTCAAGGATACACATTTTGAGCCCCATATGTCATGAAGGATTCAAATCGTCCTGGAACAGGTCCACAGTAAATTCATGAGGCTTAACGTATGAGGAACGTTTGAGGACTTTGGCACTATACTTGTTGGAGTTTAGAAGGATGACGGGAGTTCTGATTGAAGCTTGTATAATATTGATTGGCCTGGAAAGAATGGGAGGTGGAAAGATGTTTCTATTGGCAGGAGAAATGATGACCTAAGGGCACAGCCATAGAACAGAGATTAGGAGAAACAGACTATGGAGGCCAGGTCATGGAGATAAATTCTTGATTGTCATGGGGATCAAAGATTATGGAGAGAAAACAGGAAAGCAGGGTTGAAAAACCATCAGATGAAAGTGAGGACTGCAAGTGCTGAAGATTAGAGTCGAGAGTGTGGTGCTGGAATAACACAACAGGTCAGGCAGCATCCGAGGAGCAGGAGAGATGGCGTTTCAGGTAAATGCCCTTCATCAGGAATGAGGAGGTGGAGAGATAAAGGGCATGGGACTGGGGGTGAGGTAGCTGAGAGCGCGTTTGTTGATGGAGATGGGGATAATGGTGATAGGTCAGAGGGGAGAGTGGGGCAGATATTTGGAAAAGATGGACAGATTTGACAGGTCATGAGGGCAGGGCCAAATTGGAAGATTGGATCTGAGATAAAGTGGGGGGAGGTAAAATAAAGAAACTGGCAAAAAGATCTCCATGGCATCAATGTGGATTTCATCAGTTTCCTTATTTCCCTTCCACCCACCTTATCCCAAATCCAAACTTCCAATTTGGCCACCCTAATGACCTATCCTACCTGCCCATCTTCTTTCCCATCTATCTGCTCCATCGTCCCCTCTGGCCTATCACTATTATTCCCACCTCCATCCATGTAGCACACTCACAGCTTCCTTCCACCAAGCCCCTAACCCCTCCCATTTATCCCTTCACACCCTCGGCTGACAGCCTCGTTCTTGATGAAGGGCTTTTGCCTGAAACATCGACTCTCCTGCTCCTAATCTGCTGTGTTTTTCCAGTGCCACGCTGTGGACTTAAAAAAAACATCAGTCATGATTCAATAGCGGAGCACATTCGATGGGCATAATGGCCTAATTTTTGCTCATTTATCTTATGTTTTTATAGTATTATAGTGTCAAGAAGAAAAGTTACAAATATTGTGTGTGCCTTCCTTGCTGCTCTCGTTGTTGGGATTCAGCAGTCTCACTACTGTTTCCTGGGTTTGATTCTCAGTCAGAGAATGAAGTTAGGTTTTCCTGAACAAAATCTTAAAATGAACACAAATTCCTCACGTTCAAAACAGCAAAGTGAGCATCTCTGCAGAATCAGTGAGAGATTCACATCAGAGATTAAAGCAAAGTGGAAGAAGCACTGAAATCCATTTCCCTGGCCTGCACAGAACCGCAACGAAATTTGTTCTTTATTGAAGCACACAGGTTTTATTTTGTTTGCAGATTTAACTTGCTGGGGAGGGATGCAGAAAGCTTGGTTCCTTTCTAGGACAGTGCAGTACCAGTACGCTGAATATGGGAATGGGGGTCACACATTTAAGACAGAGAAGAGAAAGAATTTAGGAGCAAATTATTCCAGATGCTGCAGTCTGTACTGAAAACAAAAACTGTTGGAAATCACAGCAGATCAAGCAGCATCCATGGAGAGAAAGCCAGCTAAAATGTTTTCAGTTGAGGTGACTCTTCATTCCCAGCTGGTGTGATGTTTGGAGGGGACAGCACTTATGCAACAGGAGGGAGGAGGGTAGCGTACTGGGGGAGAAACAATGTCAATGGTTCAGATGAAGTAATCGGAATGTGAGAATGGGAGAACAATGGTGTGATTGTGAACTCACTCCCATTTCTTCCCTTTCTTTTAGCTCTATCTGTCACCATGCTGAGATGGACAGACTTTTCATCAGCAAAAGTATGAATGGTTACGACGAAAGGCAAGACAGTGCAGTGCATTATTAACAGATTAGACATGAGCTCATTGAATGGTGGAACAGTCTCGACGGTCTGAATAGCCTCTTGCTGCTCTAAAAATTGTTGTTCTTAATATGAGGCTGCACAACTGACCAGAGAAAAGTTTGCCAAGTTAAATATGCATGGATCCCCTCGGGGCACTGAACCAAGGTGAGATGTGCAATGGACAACACACAAATATTAGATTAGATTCCTTACAGTGTGAAAACAGGTCCTTTGGCTCAACAATTCCACACCAATGCTCCGAAGAACAACCCACCCAGACCCATTCTCTCCATTCACCCCTGGCTAATGCACGCTATGGGGAATTTGGCATGGCCAATTCACCCAACCTGCTCATCTTTGGACTGTGGGAGGAAACCTGAGCACCCAGAGGAAAGCCACACAGACATGGGGAGAATGTGCAAACTCCACACAGGCAGGTGCCTGAGAAGGGAATTGAATGCGGGTCCCTGGTGCTGTGAGGTAAGCGATGCTAACCACTGAACCACCATTCCACCCATTAAAGGAGAGTCATTGTGACTAATTGATCCGGAGTAATCTGTCTAACTGGGTAACCAGGAAAATTGGTCATCAGTATCCACAGTGACCCTGTCTCCACTAGGCCCACAGTCACGTCTCACAAACCATCATTGTCCTTCCCTTTAACTGATGTCCGCTCTGTTCTTGTTTTAAACCAATTGCACATCAGGTAATTGCTGCTGACATTGCTGATGTGGAACTGCAGCAGGCAGGGAAGTGATTCTGACTGATCCACGGAATCACACTGCTGCCAAAGATCAAGTAGTATTTCGTATTGATTACTATTAACAGGTGATTGCATTATAAGCACTGAATCATAATGACTAGGCTACCAGGGAAGATCTCTGTTTATTTCACTTTTGGCACTTTCTGATTTCGCTTTGCATTCTCCCATCTTTTAGCACATGATCCCCTCGCCTCTGTTTAGTTATATCTTGGTTTTCACACACAGACTATCCAATCATCTATTACATTGCAGTTTCTAATGCATGAGACTCTTTCTCTGTCAGATTGCACTCTACTGGCTCTGCATTTCAGTGCTTAGAGGAGAAACCTATCTCTAATGAATAAAAAAAGCCAAAAGCTGTGTCTTTAAGAAACAATGGAAATGTTCTCGCTTTTATACCTGGTGGTCTAGGATTCACCACTTCCACTGCTGTGGTACAGGTTGGATTCCTGGTCAGGGAATCTGGATTTATTGTTACTGACAGTGATATCATCAAAATCCCCGAGAATATTCAGAGTTTCCTCTGAAAGAAGGGGAAGCTGCCTTTACTGTCTGTGCTCAGTTGGACAATGCACCCTTCATTGCACTCTGATTCCGCTTGCCAAAGTGTTTCTAAGATTTACAAAGCTGGTGACTGCGTTTTGTTGTTTTGTTTCCTTGCCATTCTCCAGAGCCACAGTGATTGGATCGGTCGGCTTTGGAAACGTAAAGGTACCCATGAGCAGCGTGAGGGACTACTTTAGCTTCCCATCATCTGACAGCTCTGGGAGATTGACTCTGATGTTCTCGGGGACATTTACTGATGTGACACAGTGAAAAGATTCTCGATCCTGCAGACAAAACAAAAGAACAAAGAACAAAGAAAATTACAGCACAGGATCAGGCCCTTCGGCCCTCCAAGCCTGCACCAATCTAGATCCCCTATCTAAACCTGCCACCTATTTTAGAATATAGAATATAGAACAATGCAGGGCAGAACAGGCCCTTCAGCCCTCGATGTTGCGCCAACCTGTGAACTATTCTCAGCTCGTCCCCCTACACAATCCCAAAATCATCCATGTGCTTATCTAAGTATTGTTTAAATCTCCCTAATTTGGCTGAGTTGACTACATTAACAGGTAGGGCATTCCACCTCTGATATCTGTCTTAAAGAACCCACCTCTGACATCTGCCTTAAATCTATCACCCCTCAATTTTTAGTTATGCCCCCTCGCACATGCTGATGTCATCATCCTAGGAAAAAGACTTTCACTGTCACCCTAACTAATCCTCTGAACATTTTGTATGTCTCGAACAAATCCCCTCTTCTTGCCAATGAGAACAGGTTCAAGTCTCTCAGCCTTTCCTCATAAGACCTTCCCTCGAGATCAGGCAACATCCTGGTAAATCTCCTCTGCCCTTTTTCCAATGCTTCCACATCCTTCCCGAAATGTGGAGACGAGAACTGTACACAATTTCCAAGTGCGGCTGCATGATATTAAGGCTCCAGAACTCAATCTGCCTGCCGTATATTTTCTAATGATCTGTATCCCTTTGCTCCCTGCCCATTCACGCATCTGTCTAGTTACATTTTAAATGACACTATCGTGCCCGCCCCTGCCACGTCCACTGGCAATGAGTTCCAGTTACCCACCACCCTCTGCATAAAGAACTTTCCATGCATCTCTCCCCTCAACTTTTCCCCTCTCACTATGAACTTGTGACACATAGTAATTGAGTCCTCAATCCTGGGCAAAAAAATGCTTCTTACTATCCTGCCTGTCTATAACTCTGATGATTTTGCAGAGTTCAATCAGGTACACCACCACCACCCCCGAAACCTCTGTCTTTCTAATGAAGACAATTCTAAACTACTCAACCTTTCCTCATAGCTAGCACCCTCAATACCAGGCAACATTCTAATGAACATGTTCTGCACCCTTTCAAACACATCCACATCCTTTGGGTAATGTGGCAACCAGAACTGTACAAAGTATTCCAAATGTGGCTGAACCAATGTCCGAAACAACTGAAACATGACCTGCCAACCCTTGTAACTCAATACCACGTCCAATGAAGGAAAGCATGCTGTATACTCTTGACCACACTATTGACCTTTGTTGCCACTTTCATGGAACAATGGACCTGAACACCCAGATCTCTGTGGACATCAATTTTCCCCAGGACTTTTCCATCTACATGATATTTCACTCTTGAATTGGATCTTCCAAAATGCATGACCTCCCATTTTACCAGACTGTACTCTATCTGCCATTTCTCTGTCTAAATCTCCAATCTACACATTTTCTACTGTATTTTCTGACAGTCCCCTTCACTATCTAATATTTCATCGATCTTAGTATCATCTGCAAACTTGCTAATAGACCAGCTATAGCTTCCTCCAAATAATTTACATATATCACAAACCACAGTGGTCCCAACACAGAACACCACTGGTCACAGGTCTCCATTTGTGAAGCTCTCTTCCACTAATACTCTCTGTCTCCTGTTGCCCCGCCAGTTCAGTATTGCTAGTACACCAATGCAACTTCACCTTCTCCATCAGCCTACCCTGGGGAACCTTATCAAACGCCTTACTAAAGTCCATGCAGATGATATCTCCAACCCTTCACTGATCAATCAACTTTGTCACTTTCTTAAAGAATTCTATTAATTTTGAAAGATTTGACCTTCCTTGCACAAAGCCATGATGCCTATCACTGATAAGTCCTTTTCTTCCAAATGGGAATAGATCCTATCCCTCATATCTTGTCCAGCAGCTTCCCTACCAGTTACACTCACCTGTGTGTAATTACCTGCATTATCCCTGCTACCCTTCTTAAATAAGAGGATAACATTACCAATCTTCCAGTCCTCTGGGACTTCACCCATGTTCAACGATGTTGCAAAGATATCTGTTAAGGCACCAGCTATTTCTTCTCTTGCTTCCTTCAGCAAGCAGGGATCGATCCCATCTGAACATGGGGACTTGTCCATCTTAATGCTTTTTAAAATACCCAACACTCCCCAGCCCCCCTCAATATTTGACTTGGAGGACATCTATCCCTAACCTCAATATCCAACATGACCCTCACCTCGGTGAATAATGATGCAAAGAACTCATTGAAAATCTCATCCATTTTCTCTGACTCCTCTTTTGTCCTTGAGTGGGTCAATCCTTCTCTAGTTACTCTCTTGCTCCTTATATATGAATAAATGTTTTGGGATTTTCCTTAACCTTGATTTATAAAGATATCTCATGACCCTTTTTAGCCTTCTTAATTTCTCAATTTAGATTTGTGCTACATTCCCGATATTCTTACAAAGCTTCTTCTCTATTCAGTCATCTACACCTTACAAAATGTGCCTTTTTTGCTCTTAGTTCGTCTCACAATTTCACCTGTCATATAATCTTGCCATTTATACCTCTCATTTTCACAGGAATGTATCTCTGCTGATGGGTGGCACAGTGGCTCAGTGGTTAGCACTGCTGTTTTACAGCACCAGTGGTGCTGGGTTCAATTCCCACCTGTCTATGTGGAGTTTGCACATTCTCCCTGTGTCTGCGTGAGTTTCCTCCTGGTGCTCCGGTTTCCTCCCACAATCCAAAGATGCGTTGGTCAGGTGAATTGGCCATGTTAAATTGCCTACAGTGTTGCGTGCGTTAGTCAGGGGTAAATGTAGGGGAATGGGCTTGGGTGGGTTTCTCTTCAAAGGGGCGGTGTGGACTTGTTGAGTTGAAGGGCCTGATTCCACAATGTAGAGAATCTAATCTAATCACCTTTCTTTGAAATCCTATCACATATCAAATGTGGCTTTACCTTGAAACAGCTGCTCCCAATCTACATTCCCCAGCTTCTGCTGAAGTTTGGTATAGTTTGTCTTCCCCCAATTTAGCGTTCTTTATGATCACTCTCGTCATTGTCTATGAGTGTTCTAAAACTTACGGAATTGTGATCAGTATTCCCAAAGTAATCCCCTGCTGAAACTTCAACAAACTGGCCGGGCTCATTTCCCAGCACCACTTCCAGTATAGTGCTTTCTGGAGTTGCACCATTTACATACTGCTCTCCAAAATCCTCCTGGATTCTTCTTACAAATTCTTCTCCATCCAGTCTCTAACACTAAGTGAATCCCAGTCAATGTTGGGAAAATTAAAATCTCCTTTCACCACTACCCTATTGCTCCTACGTCTTTCAATAATCTGTTCACATATTTGTACCTCTATCTCACGCTCGCTTTTGGGAAGCCTATAGTGCTGCATAACATTCCTATTTCTGAGTTCTGCCCAAATTGCCTCACTGTTCAAGTCATCTACAGTGCACTTTTCAGCATAACTGTGATATCTTCTTTAACCAGTAATGCAACTCGTTCACACTTGTTACTTCCCTCTCTATCGCACCTGAAACATTGATATTCTGGGATATTCATCAATCTTGCCCTTTCCTCAACTTGGTCCCAGTAATAGCATCATACTCACAGGTGCTAATCCAACATCTAAGTCCATCTGCCCTACTTACTATATTTCTTGCGTTAAAACAAATGCACCTCAGGGCACCAATCCCTTTGCATTCATCATCTGCTCCTTCCATGATCAGGAAATCAAACCTCATCTCGACTTCACGACAATGGCGGAGATGAATTTGGATGGATAAAGCAGTTGTGAAGCACTCGAGCCAAGCAAGAGACAAACGTGTTGCTCCCCTGGCTCTGTGTGCAACTAACAGTCTGAAGATGCAGAGTTCTGAAGTTTACATGGACATGTGCAACAATTGGAACATTCACAAGGTTAACAACCAGCAAAGGTAATCACTGTCACTGCTTCATTTCAAAATTCCCCACTTTATGAAGCAGTGTATTTCACTGGAAATGGAAACACATTTGTTCTCAGATACTTGCGTCAGGATTGTCTTATATTCTGCTCGAACTTTCCATCATTTCACACACAGTCACTGCGCTATTTCATGAGCCACTCCAGTGAAATGTACTTTCATACTTTGAGACATGGTCTCTTCAAATCAACACCCTGAACAAATTCAGCAAGAAACCTCTGGTGGTTTCTCGCCCAGGATCTAAAATCAGTGAATTGAACAATGCCATTATTGGTGCTGCCCTTCACCGCAGCTTAGAGCCTCAAAACAAGCCCCTGTCAGCATCAGCCTGTTCAGTACCTTTCTGCAGCACATCTGATTATCACAGATTATCACAGCTTCGCTTTCTTCACATTGAAACCCAGGGCAATAATATGAAGTGTTTGGAAACTTGGAGAGCGAAACATTGCTGCTGAACATGGTGATGATGCAAACAACAGGCATAAGATTGTGCACAAGTCAGGTCACCAGGGTTTCTGTCAGCATCACTGGGGTTCCATGCTTAGGAGTCCACATTTGCACCACCGAGACAATTTCCCGGTCAGGAAATGAAGATTCATTTCTATCCTTGTGAATTATCCGAAATTACAGACTGATCTCACAGGAATCACTCCAGTGATTGTTTGCATCCATCAGTGGAAGCAGGTACACGGGAAAACTATCACCACAAATCCCCTCTAAGAATCTCACCATTCTGAGTTGGAAATCTTTCTCTATTCCTTCAGTGTTATTGGGTCTAGATCCTGAAACTCTAGAGTAACTCACCACCTTCATCCCTGGGGTATTTAGGGATGGACAGTTAATTCTATCACTGTAAGTAACATCCACATCCCAGGAATCTGTTTCTAAAAGTTACAGTTTCTATCTGGGCAACTGCAATCCATTGGAAATAAGTTGAGAAGCGGAGATGGGAGTGAAATGAACGTGAAAATCAATGATGATTGGGTGGCATGAGGCAGGAAGTGGGTGAGGAGTTGGTAGTGCAAGGTTCAGTGCCAGTGTTAACGGGACAGCCTTTACTGCCCACTGTTTAACTGACTCATGCATCAGTCCTGACCAAATCATAGAGTTATAGAGATGTACAGCATGAAAACAGACCCTTCGGTCCGACCCGTCCATGCTGACCACATATCCCAACCCAATCTAGTCCCACCTGCCAGCACCCGGCCCATATCCCTCCAAACCCTTCCTATTATATACCCATCCAAATGCCTCTTAAATGTTGCAATTGTATCAGCCTCCACCACATCCTCTGGCAACTCATTCCATACACGTACCACCCTCTGCGTGAAAAAGTTGCCCCTTAGGTTCTTTTATATCTTTCCGCTCTCACCCTAAATCTATGCTCTCTAGTTCTGGACTCCCCAACCCCAGGGAAAAGACTTTGCCTATTTATGGATACATGCCCCTCGTAATTTTATAAACCTCTATAAGGTCACCCCTCAACCTCCAATGCTGCAGGGAAAACAGCTTCAGCCTGTTCAGCCTCTCCCTGTAGGTCAGATCCTCCAACTCTGGCAACATCCTTGTAAATCTTTTCTGAACCCTTTCAAGTTTCACAACATCTTTCCGATAGGAAGGAGACCAGAATTGCAAGCAATATTCCAACAATGTGAGGTTCCCTCTGGGCATATTAATGCATCGTCTTTATCCTGTCAGTTTTAATAGTTGACAATCTCAGATTGAAATCAATGCAAGAAGAGATTGTGTCTTTCTGTGCATTTTTAGTGCAGTGACTTTATGTGGTGTATGTGCCTGTCTAGTCAACAAGAAATGTTGAGTTCACATCCTGGTGGTGCCTCTTCCTTTTATCCAGTTCTCACAGTTTCAACTTCTTGGAAATGCTGTGTTCTTGATTCAGAATCACAAATGAGACAGCTCAGCATGCTTTTTATGTTTGACCTCAGTCTGTTGTCATTTGGTGTCAAATCCCTCCCCCAACCCATGTCGCCTGCGTTGGCCCCTTCAGTGTATGTTGTTTCTTACTAAACATTACTAAACAGAGTTTCTTTCCTCTGTTTCACAAGCACTTCTTCTCATCCTCTTTTGTTCTCACTCCTTCATTCCAGGTTTGTTAGGAATGAGGTGGTGAGGCAGAAGACACTACAGACTTACCGGGGAATGTTGTGGTAATGGCAGACACCACAAGCTGATCACTCTCATTCTCTGCTGTCACCGTTCGTTCATTTTACACCAACGGCAAATACATCATTATAATCCTAAGACTGTGGTGGAACTTTTTTTTCTGATGCACTATGAATTCTAATTAGAATTCTAAAGGCTCATAATGTTTGGAGGGAATGAATGTTCTCCTTACCTCAGGCCTAAGTGACATACACATTATCTAGAGAATGTGAGACCAGTTCCACACACTCCAGCCAGGGGTAGAGAAAGCCTCTCAGCAGCTCCACTTATTAACTGTCACCGAATGTCAGACCTTTCAAAGAGCAAAAATGGGAAATAAGGGGCATGGACAGACAGAGAGTGGGAGACTGTGAAAGAGGGAGAGGTGGATACACAGAGACAAACAGACACAAATAGGGACACACATTGAGGTAGACAATGAAAGAGTCAATTCTCCATTCAACATGGTTGCTAACTGACAGAAAGGAAAAGAAATAGATAACTATTTAAGCACAGCTATTCACTGGCTCAGGGCGATGGAAACAGCATTGGAGCCGATAACGTCCTTTTCATAGAATCATAGTCATAGGGACGTACAACATGGAAACAGATCCTTTGGTCCAATTCATCCATGCCAATCAGATACCCCAACCCAATCTAGTCCCACATGGCAGCATCTGGCCCATATCCCTCCAAACCCTTCGCATTCGCATACCCATGCCTTTTAAATGTTGCAATTGTACTAGCTTCCATCACTTCCTCTGGCAATTCATCCCATACACATATGACCCTCTGTGTGAAAAATGTTGTCTCTTATGTGTCCTCTCTATCTTTCCCCCCTCGCCCCAAACCTATGCCCTCTAGTTCTGGACTGCATGCCCCTCATGATTTTATAAAAATCTATAAAGCCACCCCTCAGCCTCCGACGCTCCAGGGCAAAAAGCCCTCGCCTATTCAACTGCTCCCTATAGCTCAAATTCTCCAATCCTGTCAACATCCTTGTAAATCTTTACTGAAACCTTTCAAGTTTTACAACATCTTTCTGATAGGAAGGAGACCAGAATTGCATGCAAAATTCCAAAAGTAGCCTAACCAATCTCCTGTATAAATCCTGCTAAGATTTGCTTTCCCAAAATGCAATAACTCGCATTTATCTGAATTAAACTCCATTTGCCACTTCTCAGCCCATTGGCCCATCTGATCAAGATCCCGTTACAATCTAAGGCAAGCTTCTTTGCTGTCCACCACACCTCCAATTTGGTGTCATCAGCAAACTTACTTACTCTATCTCTTATGGTCACATTCAAAGTGTTTATATAAATGATGAAAAGTATGGACCCAGCACCCAATCTTGTGGCACTCCACTAGTCACAGGTCTCCAGTCTGAAAAACAACCCTCCACCACCACCTTTTGACTTCTACCTTTGAGCCAGTTCTGTATCCAAATGGCGAGTTCTCCCTGTATTCCATGAGATCTAACCTAGGACACCAGTTTCCCCTGGTAAACCTCCAATCAATTTTGTGAGACATGGTTTCCCACACACAAAGCCATGTTGACTATCCCTCATCAATCCTTGCCTTTCCAAGTACATGTATATCCTGTCACTCAGGATTCCTTCCAATAACTTGCCCATCACCGACGTCAGGTTTACTGGTCTATTGTTCCCTGGCCTGTCCTTACCACCTTTCTTAAATGGTCCCATGTTAGCCAACCTCCAGTCTTCTGGCACCTCACTTGTGACTATCGATGATACAAATATCTCAGTAAGAGACCTAGCAATCATTTCCCTAGCTTCCCACAGAGTTCTAGGGTACACTTGATCAGGTCCTGGGTATTTATCCACGTTTATTCATTTCAAGACATCCAAAACTTTCTCCTCTGTAATATGAACGGTTTTCAAGATGTCACCACCTATTTCCCTGCATTCTAAATCTTCCATGTATTTTTCCACAGTAGATACTGATGCAAAATATTTGCTTAGCATCTGCCCCATCTCCTACGGCTCCACACAAAGGCTGATCTTTAAGGGGCCTTATTCTCTCCCTAGTTACCCTTTTGTCCTTTGGATTCTCCTGAACTCTACTTGTCTTGTCCCCTTTTTACCCTCCTGATTTCCATCCGAGGTATACTCCAACTCCCTTTCTACTCTCCTAAGGATTCACTTGATCTATCCTGTGAATAGATCTGACATATGCTTCCTTATTTTTCTGAACCAAACCCTTAATTTCTTGAGTCATCCAACATTCCCTGTACCTACCAGCCTTTCTTTACACCCTAACAGGAATATACTTTCTCTGGATTCTTGTTATCCCATTTCTGAAGGCTTCCCATTTTCCAGCCATCCCTTTACCTGTGAAAATCTGCCCCCAATCAGCTTTTGAAAGTTCCTGCCTTATACTGTCAAAATTGGCCTTTCTCCAATTTAGAACTTCAACTTTTAGACTTGGTCTATTGTTTTCCATCGGTATTTCAAACCTAATAGAATTATGGTCGCTGGCCCCAAAGTGCTCCCCCATTGACATCTCAGTCATCTGCCCTGCCTTATTTCCCAAGAATAGGTCAAGTTTTGCACATTCTATAGTAGGTACATCGACATACTGAACCAGAAAATTATCTTGTACACACTTGATGAATTCCTCTCCATCTAAACTCATAACATTATGGCATCCCAAAATTTGTTTGGCAAGTTAAAATCCCCTACCATAACCACCCTATTATGCTTACAGATAACTGAGATCTCCTTACAAATTTGTTTCTCAATTTCCCTCTGTCTCTTGGTCGGGGGGAGGGGGGGCGGGGGTCTATAATACAATATCAATATGGTGTTTATCCCTTTATTTCTCAGTTCCAAGATTACTTCCCTGGATTTCTGGGAATATCCTCCCTAAGTACAGCTGTAATGCAATCCCTTATCAAAAACACCACTCTCCCTCCTCGCTTGCCTCCTTTGTGTCCTTTGTGTAGCATTTGTATCCTGGAATATTAAGCTGCAGGTCCTGTTCATCCCTGAGCCACATTTCGGGATTTGTTATGATATCCCAGTCCTATATTCCTAACCAGGCCCTGAGTTCATCTGCCTTCCCTGTTAGGCCACTTACATTGAAATAGTTTAATTTTTCAGTCCTACCATGTTCTCTGCTTTGTCTCTGCCTGCCCTGCATGTTTGACGTGCCTTTATTCTCAACTGTACCAATCTCAGATTGAAATCTGTCCTCGCGCAACTCACCTCCCCCCACCACCACCAACCCCGCACCTTACTAGTTTAAATCCTGCTGAGCAGCTCTAGCAAATCTCCCTGCCAGTATAGAACATAAAACATAGAAAAGTACAGCACAGAACAGGCCCTTTGGCTTATGATGTTGTGCCGAGATTTAATCCTAATGTAAAATATAGTAACTTAACCTACACACCCCTCAACTCACTGCTATCCATGTGCATGTCCAGCAGTCGCTTAAATGACCCCAAAGACTCTGCTTCCACCAACACAGCTGGCAAGGCATTCCATGCATTCACAACACTCTGCATAAAGAACCTACCTCTGACGTCTCCTTTATACGTTCCTCCTAATATCTTCAAACTATGATTCCTCGTACGAGTCAATCCTGTCCTCGGGAAAAGTCTCTGGCTATTGTCTATCTATCCCTCTCATTTTTTTGTACACCTTA